>NC_086107.1:41147457-42493134 GCF_963921235.1 Mobula hypostoma | reverse complement strand
TCCCATTTGTCTAATTCTTCCTCTCATTTTCTCTGCTGCCATGAAACTTAATTTCTCTCACACCTGCTTAAACTTGCTCACAAATCTTTTTGTCATTAATCTACACCAAGGAGTAATTTACAATTGCCAATTAACCTATCGGCACATCTTGGGATTACAAACTGAAATTGGAAGTAATCTGTGTAGTCACAGAGAGAACCTGCATGTGCCACACAATCATAATCAAATATGAACAACTTCTCCAACTGCTGTGCCACCATACAAACGTGTTTTGTCCAAACAGAAACTATCGAAACTATGGAATGTTACATGATCAGATTATTTTTTTAATGACCAATGTAGCAGAATTAAATTCTCATGCCACGGTCATGCATTCTATTATTATGCCAGACCCCCATACTTGATTTGGAATATATTATTGAATGCTTCCATTATTCTCTGCCACCTAAAACCTATAGGCAGCAGGTGCCTTAATTGTCTTCATTTATTCCTATGATTCTGAACTTTCACACAGTTCTGGCTTATGGTTCCATACCAAGTTACAGCACTGTGCAGTTATGTCAATATTCACAATGATTAATCTTCAAATTTTGAAGTGTTTTCTTTAATCACCGTTTATAGATGCACAATTTAAAACATTCTTTAATTATGTAAATTTCCTTTATTTGGTTATCTCCTTCAATTGTTCACCTTGAACTATGACACTGCTTGACTGTTTGGCCATATCCTCTTTAGTGATAGGTGAGCTTCTGACTCCTTATTCTTTAACATGAAGATCAATTCTCTCACCCTTATAAAACTGCTCATCTTCACTTGTGCATCAGTCTACCTGTTGGTGATAACTTTATCTATGCATTGGTCAGCTCCAGACTTCATTATTATGATTTTATTTACTATTGGTTGTGAATACCATTTCTTCTAAAATGGTCTTCAACCGTTGTGTTGTGTTACTAATTGTCAGCCAGGTTGAAGAGAGTCCCTGAGGCTGTTTTTATAAGGAGTCCCAGAATAAGCAAAACACCTTGTTGAGCTTTTCATATCACATGAACACTAAACTATATAAATGGATTCCGATTAAATGGGACTCATTAGGACCAGTAAATTTTGACTCAATTAAGCAGCTGTCCCAATAAAAAAAGACAAACTATTGTTTAGCTGACTAATAAATTATGTATTTAATTGAAATACAGAACAAATTAGAACACTATCAATACTACTGCAGTACTATAAAACAGTGTATTAGTTCCTAGTTGTTATCAACAGACACTGCCAGGTGCTTTCGAGTGGCTGTAAATGAACAAAATCAATATAGACACCTACATATAGTGTAGATAATGGACTGCCTTCATACAATTTTCAACAACTGAATCTTCCAAATCTTCATTTTCATTGTAACATTCAAGATGATGTTGATATCTTCAGATTCTTTGAAGTACCTAACTTGTTGAAGTAGTGAAATCATTTAATTTTCTCTCACAGCAGTTTCTGGCATTTCCAAGCCTCAATGTTTGAAATCGCAAGGAGCAAAACAATTCTGAATGGCGTTACTGCTTATTTCCCACCAACTATCAGTGACAAAGATCACTGCTTTTTGAACACAAGCACACGCAATAGACCCTATTTAAAAATTGATCACTCTAAGCACGGTGTAGTGTCTAATGGCCACACAAGTCCACACAACTGATGCTAGTTAGAAACTGTTCAACAATAGTCACCAGGCTCATTTAAATGGCATAATGCCCCAAATAAATGAAGGGAATCCTGGCTCGATTAGTTTTTGTGCTTTAAGAGTTGTCCCAAATAATCAATCATCTTCCTTGATTAACTGATTGCCCAATTAACCAGAATGCAATGTATTTTACAATGAGCAGTCATGTCCATAACTGAAGCCCAGCCATAATGGCTTGGTTCTATTAGTGACTCTGAATATCAGCTTGAAGGTTAAAGAGGATCAAAATTACTGTGAAACAGAAGTAAGACAGAAAATTAAGTGAGGTCTTGCCCATTTCTTTCAATATTCAGATAAAGGAGAGACGTCAAAGAGCAGTTGCAACCCTAATTTGTGGGAGATAAACCAGATAAATACAGGCTGAACATGTTAGTGGCAAGCTTATTAAGAATAATGGGCAGGACAAATTACTACTTATAAAAACATGAGTTAATATAGAACAGCCAATATACATTTACAGAATACAAATCACATTTGACCAACTTATTGTATACAAGAGATAATCTTGTGCATGTAGATACTCAAAAGGCCTTTTATTTTTAATAAGAGCACTTGGCAAGATAGAAACCCACAGTAAGTAAGGGACAGCGGCAATGTGGATGAAAGATCTGGTATGAAAAGCAGACAGTAGAAGAGAAATATTGTTTATCACACTGAACGGAAACATGCTGCAGGGGTCAGCATTAAAACATTTTGATATATACTAACGACTCTGTGAATCTGTTGCCTCTGAACTACTGACAACCAACTTCCTTTGATATTAGTCAAAGTTAATTATTCCTTGTGGCACAATTTCAGAATTTGTAGAAAACATAGAAGCTTGGCATTTAAGTGAACAAAAACAAGAACATATACAGACTTCAGATCGTAAACGGATTCTGCTAATATACAGTACCTGGCATTTCTAATTTAACATAAACAAGTAGCATTTAAGCAAGAGAAATTATGAGAATCTCTATAAACTGAATGATACAATTTCAGTAAGGCCAAGAGATCATAAAACCCTGAAGGTTTACATGCATTAATTTACACTAACACATAATTATGAAGGCATTAAAACACACCTTAAATGCTCAGCTTTATTAATGGAGGCAGTGACTACAAAAGACAATACGTCTGAAGTCCACAAAGTCATGATTATTTTGTTTCACTGGATCACACTGCATCCATATACCATATAACCGTGCCGAACTCTGACTCTCACCTAGTCCCACCGACCTGCACTCAGCACATAACCCTCCATTCCTTCCCTGTCCATATAGTTGTCCAATTTAACTTTAAATGACGACATCAAACCCGTCTCAACCACTTCTGCTGGAAGCTCATTCCACACAGCTACCACTCTCTGAGTAAAGAAGTTTCCCCTCAAGTTACCCGTGAAATTTTGCCCCTTAACACTCAACTCATGTCCTCTTGTTTGAATCTCCCCCCCAATGGAAAAAGCCTATCCATGTCAACTCTATCCCCCTCACAATCTTAAATACTTCTATCAAGTCCCTCCTCAACCTTCTACGTTCCAAAGAATAAAGACCCAACTTGTTCAACCTATCTCTGTAACTTAGGTGATGAAACCCAGGTAACATTCTAGTAAATCTTCTCTGTACTCTCTCTATTTTGTCCAATTCAACATCACAGACAGAGAAGAATTCAAAATGAGGTGCAGAGGAAATTTAGTAGAATGGAAAAGCAATGAATGATTTCAGTTACTGTTGGAGCTGTGAGATACTACAATTGCCATCCATGAAAGTGGCAGAATCAATGGGAGATTTAATAGAGGTGGTCATAATTAAGAAGGTCTTTAATAAATTAGGTAAGAAGAATTAGGTTGCACTCCAGACTAAAGGCAGTGCAAAGTGGATTCAAATGTTATTAAATCCCTAAAATACCAGAAAGGAGATTCTATCTGAGTGGCGGGGGGAATTATACGGGTGCTCAAAAAGAATGCGGTAACCTGCCTTAATGTTTATCGTCCAGTAGCACTTGTATCCAGTAGTGCTTTGAGAGACTGGTCATGAAACAGATCAACCCCTGCCAGAGGAGTGACTCAGATCCATTCCAGTTCACCTACCGTCACAAGAGGCCAACAGCAGATGCCATTTAATTGGCTTTCACTAAACCCTGGAACATTTGGACAGTGAAGATGCATACATCAGGATGCTCTTCATTGAGAACAGCTCCGCATTCAATACTATCATCCATTCAAGATTAATCAATAAGCTCCATGACCAAGGCCTCAATACCTCCTTGTGCAACTGGATCTTCAATTTCCATATTTGCAGACCCCAGTCAGTTCAGACTAACATCTCCTCCACAATTACCATCAGCACAGGTGCACCACAAGGCTATGTGCTGGACCCTTGCTCTACTCACTTTATACTTACGACTGTGCAGCAAAACACAGCTCCAATACCATATTTAAATTTGCTGACAACACCACTATCATTGGCTAAATCAAAGGTGGTAATGAATCAGCATATAGGAGGAAGATTGAAAATCTGGCTGAGTGGTGTCATAACAACAACCTCTTACTCAATGTCAGCAAGACCAAGGAGCTGATTAATGACTGCAGGAGGAGGAAACTAGAGATCCATGAGCCAGTCCTCACTGGGGGATCAGAGGTGGTGAGAATCAGCAACTTTAAATTCTTTGGCACAACCATTTCAGAAGGTCTGTCCTGAATCCAGCACTTAAGTGCCAGTACAAAGAAAACACTGCAACACCTCTACTTTCTTAGAAGTCTGTGAAGATCCAGCATACCATCTAAAACTCTGACAAACTTCTACAGATGTGCAGCACAGAATACACTGACTGGTTGCATCACAGCCTGATATGGAATCACAAATGCCCTTGAATGGAAAATCCTATGAAAAGTAGTGGATATGGCCCCATCCATCATGGGTAAAGCCCTCTCCCCGCCCCCCTCACCACTGAGAACACCTATGTGGAACGCTGTCAAGAAAGGCAACATCAATCAGCAAGGACACCCACCATCCAGGCTACCATCAGGAAGGAGGTACAGGAGCCTCAGGACCCATGCCAGCAGGTTTAGGGACAGTTATTACCCCTCAACATCACACTCTTGAACAGAGGTGATAACTTCACTTACCCCAACACTGAACTGTTCCCGTATTTTATCATAATGAGACTCTTCATCTCATGTTCTCGATATTTATTGCTTATTTAGTATTACTTTTTGTATTTGCATAGTTTGCTATAGGGGGTGGGGGTAGGGGGGAGGGGAATAAGAGTGGGGGTAGGAAGTGATTGAAGTGTGGCTTATGAGAAGAGACATGTTGGCACTGGAGCACTTTGAAGAGCATAGTGAACAGGGTATGTAGCCAGATGAGACAGCTTGAAAACATTAAACACTGTCCCTCAAAGGCATTTTAATGTAATCAACAATAAAAGATACTACAAACTTCAACTGTTAACAGTAGAAATGGAGACAACATGAAAGATTTAGGAATTGTCTATCTGAGGCAAGAAACATGGTTTATTGGGAGAAAATGGGGTTTGGGAAAAGATGATGGGGGTAGAGGGGGTTGTTAAAATATCTGTACATCATCTCATTTTCTTGAATTATATATTTTCATATCATTGCAACTCAAATACCGTAATGGCTATGGCTATTATTATATGCACATCTTTATGATCACAATTGAACTCAAACTGGGAATATGATCATTAAGATCACATTAAAAGACACTAGACTTCAAAACTATTCTACATTTTTGATAAATTTTTTTTGCATTGATGCACTGTAATGCAAAGCACTAAGAAAATTAGTGTTTGCTAAATTGACTGTAAAAGCACATACACATTATATCTCCATAAAAATATGTCCCTAAAATTTAATTGAAAGCCACCAGGTTAAAAGTTTTTCCCCACAAGATTCTTTTGCTTTACAAGAGTCTAAGTTTAATAGGCATATTTACATAAATCTGATACTAATCTCTGCAACGGATTTAAGGTATTGTTGTTTTCAGTCCTGAAGTTATGCTGCGTCACTGATGGGTGAATAATTATTTTGAGGATAATCCTAACAAAACCAAATTTGGTATCAGTGAAGAAAGTACGGTATGGTCTCTGCACAGTTTGCTGTATGCTTATTTTAAGAAGTACAATCCTTGGAAGTTAAGTTGATGATTTGTGCAATAACAAATAGCCCCTCTTTTTGTCCTTTTCAATAAATTTGTCCTTAGTAGCTGAATACACAAACCTCATCTCCAGCATGAATTTACGTCAGCAGTCGCCTAGTAACAGCCTTTGGTGCAAAAGTGTTTCTGCAGTAGTTCCCGTAGCTGACAAACACAGGAGGGTTGGGCCAACTATTCTTCAGAACCAAAAAAAAAACGAAGCAGAAAAATAAACTCTTAAAACCGCAAGTGAATTTCTCAAAGAAACTAAAACATTCACATCAAAAAACATTCACATCAAAAAACAATTTGAGTTACTGAACTTGAGTTCAATTCTCAGCTGTATCAGCTCTCTTCTTTTAATCAAAAATCGTAACTATTCATTTACAATTCAGAACCTATTAACTATATGTTATTAACAGTATGTGTAAAGACCAATTTCATGACTCCCAAGCTAATAAATTGTACAGGAGTATTCTGGAATACTCATGTACCTCCAAACAAACTTCAATAAACCAAGAACAGAAGTACCTCACATTTTTAAATTGTATTGCCTCAGTGTTCTAAAGTGCCTTACAGCCAAAACAACATCTTGAAGTTAAGTCACTGAAATATATATGTTCCTCTACAGAACACATAGTGTCAACTTCTGCATACGGCATTGTCTTAAGCACATATATATAGCTAGGGTGCTTCAGATTTTTGCACAGTACTGTATTTGTCAACGTGGAACAGAAAGCAATTTTGCCAATCTAGTGAGAGCAAAAATGTAGGGAATGGGGAGGGTGGAGCACCACAGGAGGGGTGTGGGACAGGTGGCAAAGGAGTGCCAGGGCAGGGGGTGGCACAGGTGCAGATACTCTCAGCCCTGAGACACCAGGCAAGGTCATTTGATTCCAAACAATTGGTTTATTGATCATTACAGAATGTTTCTCTGGTACTTCCCACACCCTTCCCTCTCCCTTACCCTTTTCCCCAGCCATGATTCCTCTGTCCCTGCCCCCTTCCCACTCTTAGGCCACAAAAGAAACCCATATCAGAATTAGGTTTATCATCACTCATATGTCATGTTTTATCTGCAGCAGTACAATGTAAATAAAATTACTACAGTACTTTGCAAAAATCTTTGGCACATTATATATAGATAGAGGTGGGGGGAGAGAGGGGGTGGAGAGAGGGCAGGCGGGCAAGGGAGACTGCGGGGGAGACAGAGAGCAAGAGGTAGAAAGAGCCAGATCGTGAGATAGAGAGAGAGCACGAGAGAGAGATAGAGAGCGTGAGAGATAGAGATAGAGAGAGAGATAGAGAGAGCACGCGTGCTAGAGTGCCAATTTGTCCAAGACACTTGTAAAATACTGCAGAAATGCTCAGCAATCACATATCAGATCAGAAAGCTTGTCTTATTTATTTTGGCTAAAGAAGACATTTTGACAAAAATCAAGTAGAATTTGAGCACTGACGACTCAAAAGAAAGATCGCTGTAAAAAAAATCAAAGCAGTCAATTGGTCTTGTCATCAATGCTCCACCTAAAGGGCTGGCAAGTGGAGAAAACAACAGATTGCATCCATCCCAAAGGTAAACAACACATTTACTTAGCTCACATTTGTCATCTGATAGTTCAGTAAATTAATTCTATTTTTAAAAGCTTTTCACAAAATATGCCCCCTCTCCGAGTTTAATGTGATATTATCAATGTAAATTTACTGCTTAAAATCAATCAAGTCTATCACCAAACCATTTTATTTTGCATAACTAACGATAACAATAAGTATTTCTACTTCCAAACTCAATTCAACTTTTTTTAAAACATCTTAAGTGTTTAAATTGTCAAAAAGCTCATCCATTGTATACTAGACAACTGGTAAATTATCTGCACAAATTTGTTTTGCTTTGGTTAATATTTTTAAATGATAACATTTTCAGCCGGTTGCAGCAAATAGTTTTTTGGTTTGTATCTGCAGTCAAGTTTAATCAGCTGTAACATTTCAACTTCAGATTCGGTCACAATCCTTAACAGGCAACGATAACCTGCTAAACTGGAAATCAAGCTTCAAGTCCAGGCCAATACTATATTAGTACTCAAAATGACTGGTGAAACTACCTATAATGTATAAACTTACAAGTTGATATGAGTGGCAATGTTTGTTTACTGAAGGACTTCTGATGAACCAACTTTTCTGATCAGCAGGGATTCTTGTCTTTCCGCTGACTTCTGGAAACAGCAGAGGAATTCATGCACTCACAAAAGTGCAGCACTTCCCAACACAAATCTAGAATGTGCTCAAATGAAAATATTCTCAGACTAATCAGGTGCAAGCTTTCAGTAAACCTACTTCCAAAGAGAAAGAATTTGATACAAACGATATCACTGAGAAAAGCAAGTTTGCCATCTGTGAGTAAACATGTCAAAATTGGACAAGTTCTATTCATCACTTATTTTTAAATGGCTGCATTTTTACACCTTTTAAAATGAATGACAGTCAAATGAGATCACCTGCCTCTGTACCAAATTTCCTGACAAATAGTTGCAATACTCTGTGCTTAAATGTGAAAAACCTTTAATTTAATGAAGGTTTATATAAAGTGAATGAAACCCACACTTTGAAGACTCCAGAACTTAGTGAGTAACAAAGACCAGCACAAAAAAGTGGTAAAAATAGATACAAACAACAGCAAACAACACAGTAAAAATAGATGTATGTAATATGTGGGGCACCTTGCTTTGATATACCATCAAAAATTAATTCAGAAGTCCTTTGAGGTAAACTTCCTATATGAACTGAAGTGTACCAAGAAATGTGACAAATGATCACTGTTCCCATCAGGAAATAAATTCTGAATGGAAATAATTAACTTCCTAATGAAACCTCTCTGTATCATTGGCAATGGCACTAATGTATTCCCCGACAAATAAAAACCATTTTGGCAATCAGCATGTTTCTACCGATAAGGCGAATAGCTGCAGAAACCTAAAAAAAAACTAATAATCTGGAAACTATCAGCAAATTGGGCAATGTGTGAAAGGACAGAGTTAACATTTTGGGTTATTTAAATTTTATTTAAAATGGGAATTCTGTTTCTCTTCATACAGATGTTGCCCATCCTGTTGGATTTTGCAACTTTCACTTAGTTTGTCAGTATGTTTTTATGTTGGATCATGTATCCCATTCCAGTTCCATTCACATAAAGAATTCTCCATCAAGTTAATCGAAACTCACGATTACCAGGAGAGACCAAGATTTGAAAGAGGTGTCTCCAAACCACCAGACTGTCCCTTTCAGAGAAAACTTACACAAATGCATAACCATTGGACTCCCTTTTCTTCTGTGTTTTTTAATATATGTTAAGAACTTGAATGAATCAATTAAATCTAAAAAAAAAGAATTGAATGAAACATCACTTGCATTTGTACTGTTTTAAAATTTATTGCAATACAAGTATTCAGTAAATTGAACTCCAATATAGGAAAGACCAAATCATCATCCAACTCAAAAGTAATTTGGTCCATAAAACTCTTTCCAAACATCATTTAATTCAAAGAAAAAAAATATAGTAAAATTGCTAGATCGTTCAAGCTGAGTTTGGATGAAGTTTTGCAAAAGTGAAAAGTAGACTTTCATTACACAGCTTGCCAGGGAATACGGCCAAGTTACATAGAGGTACAGACAATACTTTTAAAACTGGCCAGTGCTTATATAAGTAACGAGCCAAATTTGGATCAAAATTAAAAGTAAGCCATTTTACCAACAAAAGTAGTAGTTATAAATGAATCTGGGGGGGGGGGTGAAAGAATAAATTTCATGACAATAGATTACTATTTATTGTTATTAGATATTAATAGCAAGAATTTTGCTTTTGCAAAATATCAGTAAACATTTACGAACCATAATAAATGAAATCCTTACAACATCCTTACAAATTATTATGCAGCAATAAAGTTACACCATTTATTCAATAATAATGTAAATTTGTCTTTAATGCAATTTGGTATTGTGGCAGCTAAAATTATATTGCTTAGTTTAAAGGTATAATTTAAAGTAATCATATTTGTTCAGCCTATATTCAATATGGATATGTAAATCTTTTAGTTTGCACTACCGAGCATATATATTTCAAAATACTACTTATTGTTTTATTTCTTTTAGCCTGTGGAAACTCTACAACTTTGTTATCGCTAGACAAATACTTCAAGGAAACTCATCAGTAGCTCTTATGCAAAATATCACTGCCAAGTTATCAAAAACTTGTTAACCTTGCCCTTAAGGGGCAAATTCTGATCACCCAGCACTCACCTTCAGGCCATTCTACATTGACTCCAAATTATGCAAAGTCTCAATTTTAAGACAAAATCCATTCTACCATCTAAGAATACTCTTTAAGACAAAGATGTGTGACCAAGCCTTTGGTTGCATGCTAATATCTCCTCATGCAGCTTGTGTCAAAATTTGCTGATAACTCTTGTGAAGCATTTGCAATAATGTTCATAAAAAATAAAAGTTACTCTAGTACCAGAGTAAAATGCACAGTACCCGGCTATTTAGTCCACTACTTCCATGCTGACCATTAAGTTCCTATACATACTATTCCCATCTATCAGCTCCAGGTCTGCAGCTTGCTATGCTTTGGTAATTTTTGTTACTGCTGACAATTGTTACTCTTTATGTCCAGATATATGTCTGGACTAAATTACTAAAGGAACCAAGTTATTTTTCTTGTAAAACCTGACATAATATTGAGATGAAAACTCAGTTATTTGCTTTTAAGGAGGATGTTTGAAGGAAAGAGCTTGTACCTCATTTAAAAAATTGCCAATAAACTTCTGTATCCACTGGGTCAACTAGAAATAACCTAGATTTGCTAATAAAAATCCAGTATACCCTTGGTAGATCAGCCTGGTATGAAGATTAAAGTTTGAAACTTCTTAATTTAGCTACAGGATTACACTGGACTTCTGGCTAACGAAATCTGAAGTACTCGTCACAAACACAAATAGGAAGCATTCAGGTCCTTTACATACTATTTCAACAAAACACAACATTTAAACAGAAGCATCAGGTAACTATTGTTCAATCTGCATAGAAGAAAGATTTAAAGCAGGAGCTTTCAGTATTGAAAACATGGATGGAATTATTTCTAGGGTATCAAAAATCCTTGAGAAAAGAAAAAAAAATCAAAATTTAATGGTAAATAAGCAATTGCAATAGGCTTTTATTCCATAAAAACTGTAGCCCTCTGCTAGATATTAAGGAGAACTTGGTCATATATCCCTTGCAATGTTAAGGCATTAAGATCAAACCTAATTATTCTGTCATATTTCAGTAAATTATGCGTGGGGGTGTCCAATGAAGCCTCAATACCTAACCTTCCATCTGGGAAGAAAACGTGCTACCACTAAGACACATCAAATACTTGATCCAATTAAAAAAGATTTACAAGGCTCCTCTCAACTTCAGCCAATTCATTACTCAAAGTTTAAGGTAAATCTATTGTCAAAGTAGTGTATGTTACGACATACTACCTTGAGATTCACTTTCCTGCAAGCACTCACAGTAGAACAAAGAAATACAATAGAATCAATGAAAAGCTATATGCAAAGACTAACAAAAAACTGCGCAACACAAAAAATATATAAAAAGATAGACAATACTGAGAACATGAGTTGTACAGTGCTTGAATCCACAAGTTATACAATCTGCTCCGTGTTCAGGTGATTGAAGTTTCTACACTGTTTCAGGAGCCTGATGGTTCAAGGGTAAAGACTCTTCCTGAACTTGGTGGTGTAGGATCCAAGGCTCCTGTACCTCCTTCCAAATGGCAACAGTGAGAAGAGAGCATGGCCTGGATGGTGGGGGTCCTTGATGATAGATGCTGCATTCTTGTGGCAACGCTCAAGTAGATGTGCTCAATGATGCAGACAGCTTATCCTGCATCCACCGCTTTTTGTTGGCTTTTCCATTTTTTACTTTTCTTTAAAACATTAATCACTTTTTAAAGCAAACACAAACGTAATGAAGGATGTTTTTAAAGACAATTGATAATATCTCAAACTACTAAATTGTTCCCACATATTTCAATATACTTGAATGCAGGAAATCATGTATTTTGTAGCAACATATAAAAAGTGCAAGAATGTAGCTTTGTTGAATAAGATTAAGATTTTTGTCATTTAAACACTATCAATACACATTTTGTTGCTATATTTGAAGTGCAAAGACATAACATAGGTTTTCAGCAATTTCTCGGCTTATTTCGTCTCTTCAGTTAATACACTTCAGAGTGTATGTTAGCTAATCATGATCACAATGTAACTGCTATCCATTTGTGAGTCAATAACAGCAAAGTAACTTGGAATTAGATACATGACAAGCATGAAACCAAGGAATCATATCCTTTTCATTCAATATTATTCAAATTACAAAAAGACACCAAATGTCACCCATCACAAACAGATACACAGCATCTTAGTACAAATGAGAGACAAACATTGCTTTTGTTGCATTCAGTTGAATCTCCTTTGAAAACAAACTCCACGTTGATAGCAACTATTGAAAGTATTCATACGTAAATTATTTTTCTTTTGAATCATACAGTAAGATGCTGCATATAAATAATTCTGGTTTGTAATTTTTAAATTGCAACATTATCTAAAGAAAATTATGAAGAAAACATCAATGAATTGGCTAGATACACTACAGTTCAAAACAAAAACAACTTCATTTTATTTATTGTTGATCTCAAAATTGTTCTTGCCAATACTTGATACTGACATAATGCAGACAGTGCAGAACACTTGTCAATAGCACTTATTGAAGAAATCATAGTTTCAAATCGAACAAGCATAGCAGTATACAAGGTGAGAAAAAAAAGAAAATTTATATAACCTCAAAGCACATCTTGTGAATGCAACATGAATGAATGCAACTGCAGGAAGAGGCCACATCCTTAGCAATAGTCTGTAATTTTTTCTCAGGTAAAAAGAACTTTGATGGAAAAAGTAGAGACGTGGGACTGGCTCTTTCAGCCCAGACATATTGACCTCCTGTGGTTTATCATCCTATGAAGATTTAAAGACACAATTAAATCCGAGGTAATCATTTGGTCAAATTAATTGAATTTCATAATACTGTTCAAAGAAAGTTACCAACAAGTTTGATTTCAGCTTTTGTTAACCTCCTGTATAGCCTATCAAAAACAAAGTGTTTTTGGAATCAAAAGCTTAAGCCTTTGGAATTAACTAGGAATATCATGTTAAAATTTCTGGTTGGATAGCATTTGAAAGCACAAATGGATATAGTCATGTTAAATGAAAAGAGATGAAGGCACATTGTACCGAAAAGAACTGAAATTCATTGTCTATAAGACTGCCTTAAAGCAAACAAATAATTGGAGGAGATCTACTTAGTTCTGGCAGATTATCTAGTTCTCGAAATTGTGTGACATTGGCAGATGAAGCAAACACACTCAACACATGAGTCACAGGAAACCAGTGAAGCATCCATACCTAATAACATGCATCAACAATTTCTGAAATCAAAACAATGGTAAAAAAAATAAAATGTTATCTTAGAATCTCTGGAAAGAATGCAAATACATCCATTGAAAAGTTACAAAACTCTAAGCCAATTAAAACACACCTAAGTAAGCTAAAAAGGGTTAATGAAAAAAATTATATATACTTAATGGAGGCACCGATGACCAAAATACTGTATATTGTATTCTGTGTTAATAGCAGAGAGCAACAGCCTTGGAAATTCATGTAGACAAAATGTAGGGAACACGTAACTGCACAATGTATACCTCAATTCCACCACCTTAAATAAATACAGGAAACATTATCTGCACAAAATTTCTCCTTTTCAGAACAATAGAAAGTGCACTGGTTCCTCAGTTGATGCTTAGTCATCAATTCTAAAGAGATTCAGCTAACATTTCTGCCACTCCATCACAAGACTCCACAATATTCTGTCCCCAGAGCGCAATAATGCTGGGTCTGAATCCCAAGGAAATCTAACTTCATCTTGCCTTCTGCCTCCTGGATCTATAGGGCAGTTCACCAGTGTTCTGCATCCAGCCCAGATAAGTGTAGACAGTCAGTCAAATCCAGCTTACCTCTATGAACATCTCTGCTAAACAGCACCCTAGCATTAGATGGCTGTTAAAAGCGATCTAGAAATAAAACTGAGTCCAGAGTGTAAGACAACAGAATGAAACTTGCAAATTTACAGTCATTCTGTAACCAACACTTATGGTGTTTAATTTTAAGTGAGATGTTCAAATATTATCTCAAACTGAATCCAGAATAATGCTTGTTCCATAACAAGGATAATATATAATCATCTGGGTATCCTTGGGCTGTTCAAAAGCAATCATGTCCCTATTTAAAATGGAACACCCATGTAAAATATGAACAAGTAGGAAGCTCAAATGAAACAGCAGACTTAAACAAATATTTGAAACTGAGAAGCAAAGAGTTCACTTTTTTAAAAAAATACATACACAATTCTCCTTCAAATTTTCTGTTAGGAATTAGGAGCCATTGTCACTAATATAGCAAACATGTAAATAAGTTAAATTAGCATGCTTTGAAATCCAAACCACACTGCTCAGAAATCTGTTGATTTTTTGTTTTAGTAACGCAGATTATATCTTCAGCTCCTAACAGGAACTATATGAACTACCAAGCCAAATTAGAAAATATTTAAATACACTTTGATGATGAGCATTATCCAGCATAATGCTCAAATTTAACCATTTGAAGCTGCACAATTCAATAGCAGAACATTTATAACTATCTACACAGCTTTCCTCCTGGTTCAAGTGATAGAAAATGTTAAAATAGCACTCCACATTACTTCAAGACTGCCTGGTTCAAAGTGAGTTAGAGTCTGCCACTGAGGATTTTGATACTATTTCTTCACATCCAAGTGTAGTTAATTTGCAACAAAGAAATTATGTTAAGGAATACTACTACAAAGAGTTCAGCAGCATTGTGATTTGGAATTTCATATTGGGTCCACCAATTTATAATTTAATATTTGGAGCAAAGTACAGTGGATTAACCAATCTGGTTAATTGGTACATATATGGACCAGTATTTTTTTGTCCAATTTTAAGCGCTGCCCATCTAGCTGAAATTTCATGGAAATAGTTAAAAACTTGCCTAAAAGACAAGCTAGCATTTAACTGAGTAATAAATTATGTAGTTAAATGAAATACAGAACAAATTAGAACATTAGAAGAATTTATCTAGTATATGCTGCCATGTTTTTGATTGACTGTAAATGATCGAAGTTAGTGTAGACAATGGACTGCCTTCAAACAATGCTTTCAACGACTGCATCCTCTAAATCATTTTCATTGTAACATTCAAGATGACTGTCAATACCTTCAAATTTTTCATAGTTACTAACTTGAAGTAGTGTAATTGTTTTTCATTTGTATTCCCCACCATTTCTGGCATCTCCCAACCTCAATGCTTCAAACCACAGTAAGCAAAACAATTCCCAATTGTCTTACTGATTATTTCTCACCAACTGTCAATGACAAAAATCACTCCTTTTTGAATGCAAACACACACAACTGATGTTATTTTAAGTGTAATGTTTAAATGGGTAAACAAGTCCACATGACTGACTCTAGTTAGAAACTTCAGCAATAGTCTCCAGCCCCAATTAAGTGGCACAGTGTCCCAAATAAACAAAGGGAATCCTGGCTATTTTCTTGATTAGTTTTTGTTCTTTAAGAGTCATTCCAAATGAACGGCTGTCCCAATTAACCAATGGCCCAATTAACCAGAATCCACTATATATGATTACGGCAAAACTTGCCAACATAAAATCTTAAGCATGAACCAAACATTAGGGCAAAACAATGCAATCTGTCATCATGTCAGACACCTGTTGGAAAAAGCAGCCCTGCATCGCTAAGTCTGAGCATGGTTGTGGTTCAACAAACATGCATTTGATGCCAAGTCTGTGAAGTGTAACTTTTGTAAAGGTTACTAAATTGTGCTTTAGTTGTACTTAATACAAAAGAAACAAACCCTCCCAGCTGCACCTTTCATTAGAAATCCTAATGCATTAAGAGAATAGCAAACTCTGTGCGTGCATCTGCATTAACAGACCTGAATATCAACATTCAGGAAATGAATAGAACTTAACAATAACTACCTATACCCTTCAAGAAAGTCATAAAATTAAACATTTTTTGTTGAAGGTAAATGCTATTCTTGAAATTACTTGCCAGATCTCTGCAGAACAATTTATTTTAGACTAATGCTTGGGCATGAATTGGTTAAAAGAGCTCACAGATTCAGTTCAAATTCTGCTGCTACCAATGCAACCTAACTGGTATGCGACTAAGCTCAAAGGATCAAAGCCAAAGTACAGAGAAAGAAGAGAAAGTGGCAAAAGTGCAATGAAGGGTAAACATAACTATGAAACTAGGTTAAGAGCTACAAGCACGTCTAAAGACACTTATTTTCACCGTCAGCAACTGCAGTCTCAATAAGCCCTGCAGTGCTTTCAAAAATAACAGACCAGCAAGCTAATTGCTGGTGATCATGACGCAAACAGTTTCCAAGGCAACGGTGAAGTTCTTGAGTGCTTGCTCGAGCAATGCCTCATCTGTTTGCACTCACATAAGCAGTCTGACAATGCAGTCACTGCATAGTACATCTCGTGAATGTACTACACCAATTATTCATGCAGTTAACCAGATAACACATTTTAACTTAAATAAATCAAGATTTTTTGAACAAATGTAGTTGTTGGTTGCATTTTACTTTTTTGTGCTCCAACTGTTCTATTTACATGAGAAATTCCTAATGAAAATTATTAAGCCATTCTTCAATAAGCTACTGACTCTCTAGTTACATTCCTGCCCTGCTTCTGTCTTCTGTCAATGTTTCAATCCTACTTTCATTAATCAAAGCTAACATTCCAAAGTTTGACTTGTAACAAGTTCAAGCTTCCAATCTATAAAGAAAATAAAACATTTTCCAATAGCCCTATATGCACTAGTTTGGAAAGATTAACTTCACATAAAATACTAGCTGAATCCATCAGAACAGGAAATTAAGAACTTGCCATTGAGATACTAGCCACTTTGCTTCTGTTTCAGATTTTAAGAGATTCTAAACAAATTCCAAAGAGCATTATAGATAAAGCCACAATTTCCTTTCCTCTCAAATGAGTATAATATGCTGCAAATTAAAGACACTTACATGATGAGTGAATGAAGAAAAGAAAGTCAATTAAATTGTAGAGTCATCCACTGTTAGCCATTTTTTTCCATCTACTGACTGCTGTCTGCTATCCTGATTGACCAAGGAATGCTATTTCACACAGGACATGCTTTCCTAGCAATTAAAAAATATTTATACCTTTCTGAAAATTTTCTTAAGAAGTTGCACTCAATACAGACCAGCTAGTTATATATTCTTGAAAGTGACAGAAATTGCAAGTAATACTCAGCAACGTTTCAGATCGATGACAGTTTGTCTGGGGTAAGTAGGAAAAAGAAACATAGGGGAGAATATCTGTGATACGGGTGGAAACCAAAAATGTGATAGTACAGGTTGAAAAGGAATGGCCATTATGTTTTGAAATCTAAACAGAAGACAACAAATGCAGTCCAAATTACGAGGGAGAAAACAGTGAAACTAAATGCTGGAAATGTGAGATTCAAGTCTGGTTTATAGAGTCTCTAAATTTTTACATCAGCTTTGTAAACTGTATGTTACTATTGTAGAATTGGAAAACAATCCACAGCTCCTCCAATCAAGTAATTTCAAAAACACTATTTTAACAGGCAATAATACTCTCCACAAAGCAGTCAAGGTTTTAACATATTTAATTTGGGAATAACCCTTCTTTTCCACAGTTAAGCCCCAGAACTACATGATAAAGTTAAAAAATATATATAATTTGCTGGAAACACTCAGCAGGTCACACAGCACTTGTAGGAAAAGGAAGTTTTATATTTCAGGTCCTAAAACCTTTGTCAGAACTGAAAAGTAAGAAAACAAAGCTAGCTTCCTGTAGCAGAGAGAGAGAAGGTTGGGTAGAATGAAAAAGGAATACCTTTGATAAGGCAAGACCACATAATAATAATGTAAATTAAAAACCCGTGAGTCTTGCCTGTGGTATGTGGCTGACAGGAAGGCTGCAAGACATGTTCAGCATGCCACCAGAAAATATTAGTGAAAAGAGTAAAGTAGAAAGATAACAAGCAGAAATGGCCTAATTAGATACTGACAGAAATCAAGCACAAATTGCCTAAAGTACCACACACAAAACATTGGAAGAACTCAGCAGATCAGGCTGCATCTATGGAAATGAATAAACAGTCGACGTTTCAATCAAGACCCTTCTTCAGGGCTGCAAAGGAAGGAAAAAGATACCAGAATAAAAATGTGGGGGGGGGGGGGGAGGGAAGAACTAGCTTAGAAGGCGATGGGTGAAGCCAGGTGGGTAGGAAAGGCAAAGGGCTGGAAAAGAAGGAATCTGATAGGCAGGTGGACCATGGCAGAAAGGAAAGAGGGAAGGGTACCTGGGGGAGGTGATAGGCAGATGAGGAGAAGAGGCAAGAGGCCAGAGTGGGGAATAGAAGAGGGAAGGGGGAGGAGAAAATTAAAAAAAATAATTGAGGAGAAATCGATATTTATGCCATTAGGCTGGAGGGTACATCGACAGAATATGAGGAATTGCTCCTCCACCTGTTGCTTCACTGTGGTAAAAGAGGCGGCCATGGACTGACATGTCAGAATGGGAATAGGGATAGGAATTTAAATGGCAGAAGGAACGGAGGTGCTCAACAAATCGGTCTCCCAACTTACATCAGGTCTGACCCAAGTTTGACAATTCAAAACTGAGTTAATAAGACATTTCCAGACAAAAGAGGTGTTATTGTTTCTGAATGTAGATTCTTTGAATTAGGACTCATTTTAATAGCTCAGGACACCACATAGAAAAAGATTCACGGGAGTGAGATGAAAATTAAAGAAGTTCAGGATCATGTCTGACGTCTGAACTGATGTGTCAGAGTCATACAAATAAACAACATGAAAACAGGCCCTTAGGCCCAAATGTTCCTTGTCAACCAGGAACCAAACTGAAGAGATGGTGGAAGGGGCGGTTGGCTCACAAATCAAGAAAGCTTGTCGACAGTGTGAGAGAGAGGATAGGTACATGATAGAGAAGGGATACACTCAGACTGATGGTTTGAGATGTGTCTATTTTAAAGCAAGGAGTATCATGAACAAAGTGGATGAGCTTAGAGTGTGGATCAGTACTTAGAGCTATGATGTTGTGGCCACTACAGAGACTTGGATGGCTCAGGAACAGCTACTTAGAGTGCCAGGCTTTAGATGTTTCAGAAAGGACAGGGAGGGAGGCAAAAGAGGCGGGGGTGTGGCACTGCTGATCAGAGATAGAGTCAGGGCTGCAGAAAAGGAGAAAGTTGAAGGAATTGTCTATGGAGTCTCTGCGGGTGGAAGTTAGAAAGAGGAAGGGGTCAATAATGCTACTGGATGTTTCTTATAGACCACCCAATAGTAACAGAGACATCGAGGAACAGATAGGGAGACAGATTCTGGAAGAGTGCAATAATAACAGGGTTATCATGATGGGACATTTTAATTTCCCCAATGTTGATTAGCATCTCCCTTGAGCAAGGGGTTTAGATGGGGTGGAGTTTATTAGGTGTGTTCAGGAAGGTTTCCTGACACAATATGTAGATAAGCCTACAAGAGGAGCAGCTGTACTTGATCTGGTATTGGGAAATGAACCTGGTCAAGTATCAGGTCTCTCAGTGGGAGAGCATTTTGGAGATAATGATCACAATTCTATCTCCTTTTCCTAGCATTGGAGAGGGGTAGGCATAGACAACTTAGGAAAGTGTTTAATTGGAGTAAGAGGAACTATGAAGCTATCAGGCAGGAACCTGGAAGCATAAATTGGGAACAGATGTTCCAAGGGAAATGTACGGCAGAAATGTGTTAAACGTTCAGGGGATATTTGCATGGTGTTCTACATAGCTACGTTCCAAAGAGACATGGAAAGGATGGTAGGGTACAGGAACCATGCTGTAAAAAGGCTTTTGAAAATCTAATTAAGAGGAAAAGCTTAGGAAAGGTTCTAAAAAACTAGGATAGAGATAGCCCAGGATAGAGATCTAGAAGATTATAAGGCTAGCAGGAAGTAGCTTAAGGAGGAAATTAGGAGAGCCAGAAGGGGACATGAGAAGGCCTTGGCGAGCAGGATTAAGGAAAACCCCAAGGCATTCTACAAGTATGTGAAGAGCAAGAGGATAAGACCTAAGAGAATAGGACAAATCAAGTGTGACAGTGAAATAGTGTGTATGGAACTGGAGAAGATAGCGGAGGTATTTAATGAATACTTTGCCTCAGTATTCACTACGGAAAAGGACCTTGGCGACAGTAGGAATGACTTACAGCAGATTGAAAATGTTTGAGCATATGGACATTAAGAAAGAAGATGTGCAGGAGCTCTTGGAAAGCTTCAAGTTGGATAAGTCACCGGGACTGGACGGCATGTACCCCAGGCTACTGTGGGAGTAGAGGGAGGAGATTGCTGAGCCTCTGGCGATGATCTTTGCATCAGCAATGGGGACAGGAGAGGTTCTGGACGATTGGAGGGTTGCAGATGTTGTTCCCTTATTCAAGAAAGGGAGTAGAGATAGCCCAGGAAATTATAGACCAGCGAGTCTTACGTCAGTGGTTGGTAAGTTGATGGAGATCCTGAGAGGCAGGATTTATGAACATTTGTAGAAGCATAATACAATTAGGAATATTCAGCATGGCTTTGTCAAAGGCAGGTCGTGCCTTACAAGCCTGATTGAATTTTTTGAAGATGTGACTAAACACATTGATGAAGGTAGAGCAGTAGATGTAGTGTATATGGATTTCAGCAAGGCATTTGATAAGGTACGCCATGCAAGGCTTATGAGAAAGTAAGGAGGCATGCGATCCAAGGGGACCTTGCTTCGTGGATCCAGAATTGGCTTGCCCACAGAAGGCAAAAAGCGATTGCAGACAGGTCATATTCTGCATGGAGGTTGGTGACCAGTGGTGTGCCTCAGGGATCTGTTCTGGGACCTCTTCTCTTCGTGATTTTTATAAATGACCTGGAGGAGGAAGTGGAGGGATGGGTTAATAAATTTGCTGATGACACAAAGGTTCGGAGTGTTGTGGAGAGTGTGGAGGGCTGTAAGAGCGTTACAGCGGGACATTGATAGTATGTAAAACTGGGCTGAGAAGTGGCAGATGCAGTTCAATCCAGATAAGTGTGAGATGGTTCATTTTGGTAAGTCAAATATGATGGCAGAATATAGTACTAGTGGGTAAGACTCTTGGCAGTGTGGAGGATCAGAGGGATCTTGGGGTTCGAGTCCATAGGACACTCAAAGCTGCTGCACAGGTTGACCAGGTGGTTAAGAAGGCATATGGTGCATTGGCCTCCATCAACCAGGGGATTGAGTTTAAGAGCCGAGCGGTAATTTTACAGCTATAGTGGCATGCAAAAGTTTGGGGATCCCTGGTCAAAATTTCTGTTACTATGAATAACTAAGTGAGTAAAAGATGAACTGATTTCCAAAAGGCATAAAGTTAAAGATGACACATTTCTTTAATATTTTAAGTAACAAAACATTTCTATTTCCATCTTTTACAGTTTCAAAATAACAATAAAGGAAAAGGGCCCGAAGCAAAAGTTTGGGCACCCCACATGGCAGTACTTAGTAACACCCCCTTTGGCAAGTATCACAGCTTGTAAATGCTTTTTGTAGCCAGCTAAGAGTCTTTCAATTCTTGTTTGGGGGATTTTCGCCCATTCTTCCTTGCAAAAGGTTTCTCGTTCTGTGAGATTCTTGGGCGGTCATGCATGCACGGCTCTTTTGAGATCTATCCACAGATTCTCGATGATGTTTAGGTCGGGGGACCATGAGGGCCATGGCAAAACTTTCAGCTTGCGCCTCTTGAGGTAGTCCATCATGGACTTTGAGGTGTGCTTAGGATCATTATCCTGTTGTAGAAGCCATCCTCTTTTCATCTTCGGCTTTTTTTTTTAAACGGACGGTGTGATGTTTGCTTCCAGAATTTGCTGGTATTTAATTGAATTCATTCTTCCCTCTACCAGTAAATGTTCCCCGTGCCACTGGCTGCAACACAAGCCCAAAGCATGATCGATCCACCCCCGTGCTTAACAGTTGGAGAGGCGTTCTTTTCATGAAATTATGCACCCTTTTTTCTCCAAACATACCTTTGCTCATTGTGGCCAAAAAGTTCTATTCATAAAGTTCAAAGGAACATCCAAACAAGTTAATGAATTTTGGAAACAAATCCTGTGGACTGATGAAGTTAAAATAGAACTTATTGGCCGCAATGAGCAAAGGTGTTTGGAGAAAAAAGGGGTGCAGAATTTCATGAAAAGAACGCCTCTCCAACTGTTAAGCACGGGGGTGGATCGATCATGCTTTGGGCTTGTGTTACAGCCAGTGGCACGGGGAACATTTACTGGTAGAGGGAAGAATGAATTCAATTAAATACCAGCAAATTTTGGAAGCAAACATCACACCGTCTGTAAAAAAGCCGAAGATGAAAAGAGGATGGCTTCTACAACAGGATAATAATCCTAAGCACACCTCAAAATCCACAATGGATTACTTCAAGAGGCGCAAGCCGAAGGTTTTGCTATGGCCCTCAAAGTCCCCCGACCTAAACATCATCGAGAATCTGTGGATAGACCTCAAATGAGCAGTGCATGCAAGACGGCTCAAGAATCTCACAGAACTAGAAGTCTTTTGCAAGGAAGAATGGGGGAAAATCCCCCCAAACAAGAATTAAAAGACTCTTAGCTGGCTACAAAAAGTGTTTACAAACTCTGATACTTGCCAAAGGGGGTGTTAAGTACTGCCATGCAGGATGCCCAAACGTTTGCTTCGGGCCCTTTTCCTTTTTTGTTATTTTGAAACTATAAAAGATGGAAATAAAAATGTTTTCTTGCTTAAAATATTAAAGAAATGTGTCATCTTTAACTTTATGCCTTTTGGAAATCAGTTCATCTTTTACTCGCTTAGCTATTCACAGTAACAGAAATTTTGACCATGGGTGCCCAAGCTTTTGCATGCCACTGTATATAGGACCCTGGTCAGACCCCACTTGGAGTACTGTGCTCAGTTCTGGTCATCTCACTACAGGAAGGATGTGGAAACTATAGAAAGGATGCAGCAGAGATTTACAAGGATGTTGCCTGGATTGGGGATCATGCCTTATGAGAACAGGTTGAGTGAACTTGGCCTTTCTCCTTGGAGCCACAGAAGATGAAATGACCTGATAGAGGTGTATAAGATGATGAGGCATTGATCATGTGCATAGTCAGAAGCTTTTTCCCCAGGGATGAAATGGCTAACACGAGAGGGCAGTTTTAAGGTGCTTGGAAGCAGGTGCAGAGGAGATGTCAGGGGTAATTTTTTTTTAATATACGCAGAGTGGTGAGTGCACAGAATGGGCTGCCAGCAACGGTGGTGGAGGCAGATACAGAAGGGTCTTTTAAGACAGTGGTCCCCAAACACCGGGCTGCAAAGCATGTGCTACCAGGCTGCGAGGAAACGATATGAAACGATATGAATCAGCTGCACCTTTCCTCATTCCCTGTCACACCCACTGTTGAACTTGAACACACGCGAGGTCATCAACCTACAACTACCCGATGAGTAAAAAAGTCACCACTGGCAGCACACTTCAGTGACGAGGAGTGGATAGCAAAACTCGCTTATCTGTGTGACATCTTCAACCTGCTCAATGAACTCAATTTGTTCACTTCAGGCGAGAATGACAACTATCTTCAAGTTGGCAGATAAAGTGTCTGCTTTCAAAGCCAAACTGGAACTGTGGGGACAGCGATTGGACAGGGGCATAGCTGACATGTTCCCAACATTAGCTGGGATTTTGAGAGAGACTGAGGCTGCACCGTCCTTCTCACAGTTGGTGCACGATCACCTATCTTCGCTGACGACAGAATTCGAGTGTTACTTCCCAACCACAAATGACCCAATACGTGCAAAGGAATGGGTCCGTGAATGTCCCCGGTGAATCATCCATGTCAGCGCGGGAAAATGATCAACTCCTCAAGCTTTCAAATGACGGTGCGCTGAAAAGTATGTTTGACATAACATATCTGCTGGCATTCTGGATCAAAGTCAAAGCTGAATATCCTGAGATAGCCAAGAAAGCACAGAAAACGTTGCTTCCATTTCCAACAACACATCTCTGCGAAGCGGGGTTTTCTGACTTGAATGCAACAAAAACTAAATTGTGGAATAGATTGGACATAAGGAACCCCCTTCGAGTATCGCTGTCTCCCATCACCCCTCGATGGGAACGTCTTGTTGCAGGGAAACAAGCCCAGGGCTCCTACTGATTCAGTGATATTGGTGTGTTGCAATGATTTTATATGTTCATACGAGGAAAATATGCGCTGTGTGTTTAATATCCAAATGTTACTTAAAATATTATGATGTTATTGACTTATAAGTAACTTATAATTAACTTATCACTATATTCATGTGAGGAAAATATACGCTGTGTGTTTAATATTAAATTCGTTAGATAAACCCTTTTAAAAATGAAACTCAGCGTATTAGCCACTTACAAGTGACTTATAGTTGACTTATCACCTATATTCCGGTCGTGATTAACGTCACCCCGGCCCCGCCCCCCCGTCCGCAAGAATATTGTCAATATTACACCGGTCTCTGGTGCAAAAACGGTTGGGGATCTCTGTTGTAAGAGAATCCTGGATAGGTTTACAGAGCTTAGAAAAATAGAGGGCTATGGGTAACACTGGGTAATTTCTAAGTACATGTTCGGCACAAAATTGTGGGCCAAAGGGCCTGTATTGTGCTGTCGGTTTACTACGTTTCTAACCAAGGTATTTTTCTAAGCTAAATCTATTTGCATGTGTTTGCCCATATCCCTCAAAATATTTCCTATCGACCTAACCTGTCTTTTAAACATGCTAAGTGCACCCATCAATACTTCCTTTGGCAGCTCATTCTATATACCTACAGCACTCTGTGTGGAAGTTGCCCCATAAGTATGCTTTAATTTTTTTCCTTTTTTACCTGAAACCTATGCCCTCTAGCCTTCAGACTTCTCCACTCTAAGAAAAAGACTAAGTTCATCTATTTTCCTCATGACTTTACAAACCTTTGTGATGTCACCCCTTAGGTGCAACACACAACCTGCTGGAAAAACTTAGCAGGTTGAGCAGCACCAGTGGGAGGAAAGAAACTGTTAACATCTTCTGTAAAAACCCTACATCAGAACTGAGAGATAGAGAGCCATCTCACCTCTGCATTCTCTGTTCCTGAAGTATTTCCACTTATAACATCAAAAAATTCTTTCCTCCCATCAATGCTGAGTTCTTCCAGCAGACTGTGTATTGTTCAAGACTCCAGCATCTGCAATCCCTTGAGTCTCACCCTCACCTGTTCCACAAAGTCACAGCCCAATCTATGTTAGGGAAAGCAAGTGCAGAGGAGACTACCTGGTGAACAACAATGCAGTACACTAAACTAGAAACCGCAAACAGAGGGAAAGTATGAGGTTAAAAGACAAGTATTACAACTCCTGAGGACGCATGAGGAAGTGCCATGACAGTGGTTGGTAGGCATGTCAGAGCACTTCCTTTGAAATAGTGAAAGGAAAGGGTAAAAAAAAAGCCTGTGCAGTGTTGAAATCTTGTTGGAACTGATTAAAATTGAAAAAGATTCTCCATGGCCAGATGGTTTCTTTCTCACTTCCACCAACCAAAGGGAAATGGACTGGAGAAAGGGTCTAAAACATGAAGAATCACAGCAGTGTCAACAGTGAAAGAAATGGAGACTATGACTCACATTGAGAAAAGTGACCAATAATATACAGATAATTTAAATATTTAACTATAATGAAGATTGTTAATACTTAAAGAATTAACACACAAAATGACAAAAACTCTGAACTATGTAAAAAGGCTAATAAAATTTTTTTGTAATCAAGGGAGAGAGTATGTTATACATATAACCAAGCAACTAAACAAAATCAAATTAAGCTGTGGAGCATGATTAAAAATTTGAAATTTCAGTAAAACTGTGACGAAGATCTGGATATATTACTCAAGAAATCACAGGTGCAGAATCAGTGCAAGTGACAAGATCCTAGGATGATGACAGGAAATCCAAAAGGAATAACTATCTAAATTAGCTGTGTCACAAAGGTAAACTGCATTGCTATCTAACAGGACAAGGAGGAAGGGGGTAAGAAGAATGACAAATACAAATTAAGTGACCATGGAATTGCAGCAAATACAAAGAAAGTGATCAGCATGATAAGAGCTTCTTGTAATTCAGAATTTAAATTATGAAAAACAGCAAACACAATCAGGAGGATTTCTGACAGGGTAACTACTTTTTTAAAAAAAATGGAAAAGGCATTAATACTGAAGGAAAAACAACCTGTCATAGTAAACATCAGAAATCACAAATTACAGAAGAACTGGGGAAGAAGCCCAGTAAAAGATATAGCCAGAGCTAGGAAGGAAATTTCAGAATAATTCGTGGATTACTGCTCATCCACATACCAAATGGCATAAGGATAAACAACTCACATGATTATATGCCTAGACTGGTGTGTGAAGAGAAGCTACATTTTAGAAGACAATGGTATCCAGATTTGGAAAGGAAACAGAATACTGCAGGGACAACAATTCACTGAGGCACTGATCACAAAATGATCCAGGTAAAGGATGGACTGAACTACAGAAAGGACTTAGAATTATTCATGATGTAATAAAACTAGGATCATTGGTCACTCAGACTCATTTGATCATTTTTTAAAGATTATTGCAGATTACACCTGTCTTTGATACTTGAACCAAATAAATTTCAGTCACCCACAAAGCTTGGGTGGGGGAACTGACTAAATCCAACATCCACAGCTTTTTCTGAGTACAATGGAAAACATTTCTACTGTACTTTGTATGGAGAAATGCTTCACAAGTTCACATCTGAATTGTCTCCATTTTAAGATCTGTTCTGCATTTCCCATCCAGAGGAATTGCCTTCTCTACGTTTACTCTTAACAAATTCCTTTGAAGATCATCGGTCAAATTTCTAAACATAAGGAATAAAATACAGTAACATACTTATCTAATGTTTAATATTTCTTTGGAGAAGATGCAGAAGTGGTTCACCAAGATGTTGCCTGGATTAGACAGTACTAGTTACAGTATACAGACAAATTGGACAAACTTACATTGTCTTCTCTGGAGTGGCAGGGTCTAATGGGACAACCTTTTTGCTGCTGGACTCCGGCTCCACCGAGATGCAGCACTGAGTGTCATAGGAAGTCATTCCTGCCTGTGGCCATCAAACTTTACAACTCCTCCCATGGAGGGTCAGACACCTTGCCCCAATAGGCTGGTCCTAGACTTATTTCATAATTTACTGGCATAATTTACATATTGTTATTTGGTTATCTGTGGTTTTATGTTGCTATGTTTGTACTCTATTCTTGGTTGGTGCGGCTGTGGAGAAACACAATTTCCCTCGGGATCAATAAAATATGTCTATCTATCTATCTGATAGGCATATATAAAATTATGAAAGAAATAGATAATCAGTCTTTTTCTCAGTGCGGAAATGCCAAATGCCAAAAGAAGATAGCTTTAAAATCAGAGAAATGTTTCACGAAGATCTGTGAGGCAAGTTATTTTTTCTATAGAGTGGTCTGTACCTGGAATGCAATGCCAAGGAAGTCAGAGCAGCAGCAGATAATATTGTAAAATTTAAGTAGCAATTTTAGATAGGCACGTGACTTGGCAGAGACCACATGCAAGCAAATGGAATTAGTTTCAGATGGCAACAAGGTTGGCACAGGTATGGTGGACCAAAAGGCATTTGCTGTGCTGTACTCTTCTATGCTTCAACTCTTTCAGACCAACGTCACAATAATAATTCTGTACCATACCCCATCCTTGGTCAAAATATCCTAACTGAGGAACATCATCAAAATGCAAATCTGATAAAGTGCATGTACAACTGAAGCTAGTCTTTCTCCCAATCTTAGTCAGTTCTATTCAAAAGATGAATACTACATTAAAATTTGGATTACTTCTTGGTCCTCTGCTCTCGTTTTTTGTTATCCAATATGGACCAAAAGGGAGGCCACGACCAAAAGGCAACAAAAGTTAATGGAAGGTTGAAAGGGAACATCAGAAATAAAAACATTAACATGAGTGTTGATGAAGGGTCTTGGCCCAAAATATCAACTGCTTATTTCCCTCCTTAGGTGTTCCCTGACTTGCTGATTTCCTCCAGCATTTTCTATGTGATGCCTGCAGAGTCATTGAATATACTCAAGTTGGAGGTGGACAGACATTTAAACTACTAAGGTATCAAATTGTATGGGGAAAGGAGAGTAGTAGTTGGAGGTCAAGATTTTTTTTTAAATCTTACTAAATGGAGAAGCAAGCCGAAGAGCCAATTAGCTTTCTGCAGTTCACCAGAATGCCTTCCATTTCATTCAATCATACCCCCTATTACAAGTTGATACACGAGAGGAAAAAGAGAGGAACAGGAGAAACAAAGTGCTTGTTTGGGATGTGAACGACAATGATGAGCCAAGATAAAATTCCTGCCCATCGTGTTGCTGAAAGAGACACGATGCAAGAACGTGGAACTGTAGATGCATACATGCCATGTAACAGTAAGGGATTATTTTCCAGTTGCATTTTTACTGCAATCCAACAATTTTTCAAAGTGGCTATGATAATGTTATTTTATGTATATACTTTCAAAAATGCCAGAGTGGATGTTTAATTCCAAATCTTCTGTCTAAATTATTACTAAATTAAAAATAAATTAACTTCAGCTCCTACAATAAGTCTATCCACAAAACGTTAATTTATACTTTATCCCCACTGATTCCGAGACCAGCAATTTTACTGTTTAATTTCAGAAAATTGGGCTTTTCTCTGCTTTACATTAAAGAAAACCAATTGCTTTTATTTTGTAATTTGATTATTTAAACTTCAGGAAATAAAGGTCCAGGTAGTCATGGTTTTCTCCATTTCTCCATTTTTTCTTAAGCAGCATGAAGACAAGAAATACAAACAGCAGATATAGGCATTCCTTCTTTATAGAAAATAAAACTGAGAGCTTTCAAAATTGATTATGTGTCCAACTGAATTGAGAGATACTCAGTTCTCTTTCATATTCACAATATGCCTTTAGCAGCGTCACAAATGCTCCAAATTGTTTATTTTACCTTGAAAAGCAGCAATGCTAGGTAAACAAAATATTAAAAGCAGAAATAAAATCATAAAAGTCAAAAAAAGAAAAATGTACACATACTAGAATTACTGAAATAATAATACTGGAAACAAAGCCAATTGATTAGTCCCAGCATTAGAAGCATTAAACAATTATAATGCTTCCAATATTCTATAGAACAACAAACACCCAAAACATTGCGACCTGTCATTTCTCCAATACAGATCTTGCTTTGCTTTCTAAGTAAAATTTCTGTAGCTATTTTCTTCCAAAAATAGATCCCTTATATTATTTACAATGGGACAATGAAAGAATGCAAAGCTGGGCTGAGAAGTAACAGATGGAGCTTAATGTGGAAAATTGTAAAGTGATTGATTTTGGAAGGTTGAACTTGAAGGCTGAATACAGGATTAATGGCAGGATTCTTAACTATGGAGGAACAGAGCAATCTTGGGATCCACATCCGAAGATCCATCAAAGTTAAATCACAAGTTGACAGGATGGTTAATAAGGCTTGTGGTGTGTTGTCCTTCATCAGTTGGGAACAAAGTTCAAGAGCCATGAGATAATGTTGTAGCTCTATAAAATTCTGGTTACACCACACATGAAGTATCGTGTTCAGTTCTGGTTGGCTCATTATAGGAATAATGTGGAACCTTTAGAGAGGGTGCAGAGGTGATTCCCAGGATGTTGTCTAGATTACAGAGCATATCTTACAAGGAAAAGTTAACCCAGCTAGGGCTTTTCTTTTTGAGTGAAGGAGGATGAGGAGTACAGGTGTCACCCACTTTTCGAACTTTCGCTTTACAAAACCTCGCTGTTACGAAAGACCTACATTAGTTACCTGTTTTTGCTAACAGAAGGTGTTTTCACTGTTACGATAAAAGGCAGCACGTGCCCTGAGCAGCCAAGCTCCTCCCCTGGAACTGCATTCTAGTCGGCATTGCTTAAACATATGCCTGTGAGCAGCCATTAGCAAGATGAGTTCTAAGGTACTGTATCGGAAAAGCCTAAAAGAGCTTGTAAGGGTGTTACACTTAGCGTAAAACTAGACATAATTAAGTGTTTCGATTGTGGTGAACGAAGTAAGGACAAAGTGAGTTTGGCTTGTGGAAGTTGACGAAGATGATGTTGAAGAGGTTTTGGCATCCCATGACCAAGAACTGATAGATGAAGAGCTGATGCAATTGGAAGAGGAAAGGATAACAATCAAAACCGAATGAAGCAGTCCAGGAACTGAACGTGAAGCAACTGCGTGAGATATTCGCTGCAATTGACAACAATGATTGCAGAAAAATACGACTTTAATTTTGAAAGGGTACGTAGGTTTAGTGCATATTTGCAGTTTGAGTGCTTACAAAGAATAGTATGACAGAAAAATGCGCGAGGCTAAGCAGTCAAGCATACTGTCATTTTTCAAGCCTTCCACATCAGCCACAACAGACGACGAAACTCGACCTTCAACATTCAGGCTGGCAGACACAATAGAAGCTGACCTGCCTGCCCTGATGGAAACAGACGATGATGAGATGACACCCTAGTGTCCCACTACCCCAACTCCCAGGCCGCGGACCAATACATTGCCGCAGAGAATGCAGCGGTAGCCGGGACGCACCCAGCACATCTTTAAGAAAAAAGCCAAAATAAACAAGCTAATTAATTAGGTGCCACCCGGCACGTAAATGTCAGCCCAGATCAGAGGCGATTGCCGATTGCGACGCCTCTGATCTGGGCCGACATTTACGTGTCAGGCGGCACCTAATTAATTAGCTTGTTTATTTTGGCTTTTTTCTTAAAGATGTGCTGGGTGCGTCCCGGCTACCACTGCACTCTTCGCGGATTAGTATCGGTCGGCGGCCTGGAGGTTGGGAGTCACTGCACCACCCCAACCTCCGACGACTCAGCCTAACACACCATCATCTGTATGCTCGGCGCTGACATCTTGATTCTCGTAAGCGATACTACACTGTACATACATTATTTCTACTTTGTATAGGCTGTGTATTTTTATGTGTTATTTGGTATGATTTGGCAGCTTCATAGCTTAAAGTTTACTAGGGAGTGTTTCTGCCAAGAGCGCTTGCGTGAGATTTTCACTACAGAGAACAGTGCGGCAATGATTATAGAAAAGTATTTCTACTTTATGTAGGCTGTGTACTTATCATATCATTACTGCTTTTACTATATGTTACTGTTAATTTAGGCTTTATGTGTTATTTGGCATGATTTGGTAGGTTATTTTTTGGGTCTGCGAACGCTCACAAATTTTTCCCATATAAATAAATGGTAGTTGCTTCTTCGCTTTATGACATTCTGGCTTAAGAACCGTTTCATAGGAACGCTCTACCTTCGGATGGCGGGGGAAACCTGTAAATGGATAGAGGTGTACAAGATGATGAAAGGCACAGATCGAGTGGACAGCCAGGACCTTTTTTTTTTCCCCAGGGCACCAATGGCTAATTCGAGAAGGCACAATCCCACCACTAAACACATCTTTCCCTCCCCCTCTCTCTCTGCTTTCCACAGGGATCGCTCCCTACGCGACTCCCTTGTCCATTCATACCCCCCCATCACTCCCCACTGATCTCCCTCCTGGGACTTATCCTTGTAAGTGGAACAAGTGCTACACATGCCCTTACACTTCCTCCCTTACCACCATTCAGGGGCCCAGACAGTCCTTCCAGGTGAGGCGACACTTCACCTGTGAGTCGGCTGGGGTGATATACTGCGTCTGGTGCTCCCAATGTGGCCTTCTATATATTGGCAAGACCCGACGCAGACTGGGAGACCACTTTGCTGAACACCTACGCTCTGTCTGCCAGAGAAAGCAGGATCTCCCAGTGGCCACACATTTTAATTCCACATCCCATTCCCATTCTGACATGTCTATCCACAGCCTCCTCTACTGTAAAGATGAAGCCACACTCAGGTTGGAGGAACAACACCTGATATTCCGTCTGGGTAGCCTCCAACCTGATGGCATGAACATTGACTTCTCTAACTTCCACTAATGCCCCACCTCTCCCTCGTACCCCATCCGTTATTTATTTTTATACACACATTCTTTCTCTCACTCTCCTTTTTCTCCCTCTGTCCTTCTGACTATACCCCTTGCCCATCCTCTGGGTCCCCCCACCCCCATCTTTCTCCCTGGGCCTCCTGTCCCATGATCCTTTCATATCCACTTTGCCAATCACCTGTCCAGCTCTTGGCTCCATCCCTCCCCCTCCTGTCTTCTCCTATCATTTTGGATCTCCCCCTTCCCCTCCCACTTTCAAATCTCTTACTAACTCTTCCTTCAGTTAGTCCTGACGAAGGGTCTCAGCCTGAAACGTCGACTGTACCTCTTCCTAGAGATGCTGCCTGGCCTGCTGCGTTCACCAGCAACTTTGATGTGTGTTGCTAGCAGAGCAATTGGGCGGGGGGAGGGGGTAGAGTCAGAGGTAGTGTTTTTTTTTCAAAACACAGAGAGTGGTAAGTGCTTGGAATGCATTTTCTGGGGTGATGATAAAGGCAGATATATTAAGGACATTTTAAGAAATCTTAGACAGACACATGGATAAAAGAAAAATGGAGGCCAATCTGGGGTGGGAAACATTAGATTAATCTGCATACACCAAGCTGTTTTCCTTGGTGAATAAAAATCATGAGCGACATAGTTGAGGTGAACAGTTACAGATTACAGCACAGGTTAAGGGATCTAAAACTAGAGGCCATAAGTTTAAGATGAGAGGGAAAGATTTAAAGAAGTCCTGAGAAGCAAGATTTTCCACACTAAGGGTAAATAGAACAGACTACAAGAGGAAGTGGTAGAAGCAGGTACAATTGCAACAGTAAAAGCCATTTAAACAGCTGTACACATAGGAAAGATTTAGGGAAATGTGGGCCAAATGCAGGCAAATAAGACTAGCTCAGTCAGCACCTTGGGTGGCATGGAAAAGATGGACTGGAGGGTCAATTTCCATGCTATATTACACTACGACTCCAAGTATATTTCTAATTGTTCAAATTCCTTTATCAACTTAAGGTTTTACATAGCACAATAAACTGATATGCAGCAATCCAGAAACTTCAAATCTAATACTACATTTCTATTCATTTACTCTGAATTATCAAAGTTCATAAAAATATGAGATAATTTGGCAATGAAGTGTGTGTATATGTATATGTATGTGTGTATGTATATATAAATAAATAAAATCAATCTATTTTTCGAAGAAAATAGCTACAGAAATTTTACTTAGAAAGCACAGCAATATCTGTATTGGAGGAATGACAGGTCGCAATGTTTTAAGTGTTTATAGTTTGGTTGATGATTTTAGTTAATTTGAAATGTCATGACAGATTGTGGAAGGAACTCAAAACAACAACTATAAACTAATTTTAACAGCTATAAGAACAGAAGCTTGAGAGTTTACTTAAATAAAGATCCAAAACATGAATAAACTCTTCTCAGGCTTCTAGCTGGGCACAGGTATTACGAGTCAACAAATATACAAGCAATTCCAATGTTATGGCCATTCAGGTTACAGAAATTTGCCCTTAAAAAAATTTACAAATCATTACCCCAAAATTTGAGACACAGAATAAACTTCACACTCGTGGAGTTTGCCTAAAAAGTATAAAAGCATAACGTTTTATTTTTCAACTTGCATTTTTTGACACAGGCGCAGATGATGTGCTTCACGTTATAGAAGACTATGATGCAAGACAAGCCCTCCCTGTAACATGAACTGCAATACGAAATTACAGACAAGACCACATATTAAGAGAGTTGTACATTCAACAATTTCAGCTTTTAAAACACAACTAAAAATATTAATAAATACATAATTTAGTTTATCCCAAGTCGCCAAATTACATTTTAATATTATCCACAGTATTAATCTATGAATTAATAAACAACTTACTTAGACAACCACCAGTTTTCAATGCTGGGGTAGTTAATTGAGTATAAATAATATTTAAACACCATCACTAAAAAGGTTTTAATAAAAATTCCAAGTACAATAAGAACAACCTCCACTGGCACTTCACCAACTGTCACAAGATATTTTATTACATTAACTTTAACCACATCTGACAAACTCCTGAAAATCTTGGCACCACAACTGACATGGTTTTAAATCCCTTATAATTAGTAACTATCAAAATGATACCTCTTGTGTATTTAACAAATAAGAACAGGGAAATACGATTCATGAAAAGATGACCTTTCATATATTTCAAAACATTCCAAAGGCACTTTATGAACTCTTAAAGCAAATATGCTTCAAAAAAAAACTATGCAGTTATACAGTAGTTAGGAAAAAGCAAAAAAAAAATCAGTGTGGTTACTTGTGTGTTGGCCATTCTCTTTTCAAACAGTTCAACTCCAGACTTGTGCTATCCCAGCTCTGCCCTACAAGACAAACTGACATCCTTGACAAATGGTGACCTCAGCCTTCAATACTTCATTTGATTCTGCGCCTTCTATGGAAGAAAACTGAATGAACAAACTTAAATCTTTATTTCACTCTTCACTAGCTTAGAACAATTTTAAGCCAGTGCCTAATTGCTGGACATTATTGTTATTATCAACCTTTGTTTTGCTTCACAGCTTGGAACCATCCCTCAAACCAGGTCCATTCACTTGCTCTCCTTAATATCAGTTGTTCACAGATCTCTCCCACTCCTACCAGATTCAATTAACTCCCTTCCTCACTCTTCAAATCTTCCTGAAAACAGCTCTCAAATCCTGCAAGTTCCACCCAAGTCTATCAAAATTTACGATTCCTCTTCGGAAACTCAGAACCATCAATCCTGATTCCCAAACACAAATGTAACACCTAATTCAGTATCACTGCTATAAATTGCCTCTGCTATGCAACAACTTCACTGGGAAATCATATAAAGGTAGAGGTAACAATCCACTAAAAATACCAGTCAAGATCATTGATTTTCAGTCTTCTTATCGACAGGTACATAATCAATCAAGCCCCAAACATAATTAAAAAGGCAGAATTGCAATACATCAGTAACACCAAATGCAACACTCAAAGGAGGTTCCCACCAGATGTAGAGCGAGAGCAAAAGAGAGAGAGAGAGAGAGAAAGAGAGTGAGAGAAGTAGAGCCTACATTTCAGATCATGACCCTCATCAAGCAGGAAAAATGAGAAAATAAAATTAATTTACGGTGGAGAGGAGGAAGAGTCAAGAACATAGAGATAACACTTATGAGAGGACAGAGGCCAAGATTGTCAAGGGTACTGTCACTTGCATTTGTGACACCATTGATTGCCTCTGACACGTCAACAATTTTCAATTTCAGGCTTCCAAATTCTTCAGCCCTTTACCTATTCCATCTATCACTTTCTGGCACACACCTTCTCTTCCCTTCTGCTGCCCATCACCTCCCTCTGGATCTCCTTTCTAGGAATCTCGTGAAAACCTAGATTCACTTATCACCTGCCACCTTGTGCTCCTCCCCCTCCCTCCACATCTTTATTTTCTTTAGAGATACAACACAGTAACAGGCCCTCCCAGCCCAGCAAGCCCATGCCACCCAATTACACCCATGTGGCCAATTAACTTACTAATGTCTTTGAAAAGTGGGAGGAAAGCAGAGCACCCGAGGAAACCCAAGCAGTCAAAGGGAGAATGTACAACTCCTTACACACAACAGTGAAATTGAACCAGTTTTTTTTTAAACTCTGGCTTCTGTTCATTTCCTTCCTAGTTTTCATGTAGGGTCTTGGCTCAAGACATTGACTGGTCATTCCCCCCACCCCCCACAGATGCTGCCTGACTTGCTAAGCTCCTCCAGCATTATGTGTGTGGCTTAACTTCACCTAGAGCAATACCTTCATACCTGCAAACCATATACAAGGGTGGTCCCAGGGCCCTTCAATTCTAAGCAACTCGCTATCAACTCAATTCACCAAGCAGCTATGGGGAACCATACACAGCCAAGCTACATTGGTCCTTTATTTGGATGTGTGGAGCAGTGCTCATGCTAATCTTATTCAGGCTGATTCACTCAACTCCTTTTTTCCCTGTTGCATTGATAATAGTATTGATGTTGCTCTCTACACTTAAAATCAATCAGAAAGCTAATCACCAATTTTTTACCTGGTGTCACTTTCAGCTGATCAGCATTCGAATTGCCCCTTCCCCAACTTCTTTGAATCTCCATTTCAAGACTCATGTCATCCAGTATAAGCCCAGCTTCCCATAACCATCTCAACACATTTTCCTTTAAAGATATAATTCAATTTCCCGTGTTGTAGTTATTCAGGTCCTTATAGATCTAAAAGAATTTTTGAATAGATTCAGACATTCATCAGGGCTGTCAAAGAATGGGCCAGAGGGGCTGCCACTTAACGATGAATTCCAATTCACACTTCCTGTTCAGATGGCTGTGCTAATCAAGCAGGGGACAAAATGGACCTACAGGGCCATAAAAAGCAAGACAACTGCAAGAAAAGAGCTGTGGAAAAACAAATGAATAGTAGAACAGAGCTAGATGGGAGAGTGGGGTTTGTGGGATAATGGATCAGCAATGGTGGAATAGCAGTATCTTACGGTCTTATGGTTTTAAATGTTTGATTCCCCTCAATACATGAAGGTACAAATTACTATACATTTAAATGTTCCGCTGCAAGAGCTGGGGGGAGGGGTTCCTACGAAAGACAGATTTCTTTCCAGCACTGCCATACTTAGGCAATGTTAAATTTTGAGCCATTTGCCTAAACCACCAATAAAGCAAATAATCAAGTAAACAAAGGATCTAGACAATTACACACAACGTTCCTACAGAATGGCTACAAGGTGAAGGAAATCAATCGGGCTCTTAAAAGGGCTGACAGAAAAATACAGGAAACCTAACAACCAGGAGGAACCAGGGCTTGTTTTCCCTTTATTTCCACGGCTTCTGGAAGGATCGCCAGGATCCTGAAGTAATACCGATTGATACTATCCACAAATCCATATAGAAACTCAAGTTAACAACTTATGTGGCTCAAAGATGGCCTAAGACTCAAGTCGGCTGGGCTTTACAGGATTCGCTGTCAATGTGGAGCAGCATATATCGGCCAGATGGGACGTACAGTGGAATCCCGCATCAAGGAGTACAGGAGGTGTATCCAATGGGTTACCCAGAGAAAATCGGCTGTAGCAGACCACTGCATTCGCAATAGCCATAGGATTGACTTCGACAGCACAAAACTACTGTGCCACAGCAATGGCTTTTGGGACCACCTGGTATAGGAAGTCATTGAAATAAAACTAAAGGAAAAGAATTTTAACAAAGGTGAAGATCTAGTTCTAAATATGAACTGGAATTCGATTATGAACAAGGTGGGAGAGAAGAAACCAGATTGGTTAGTCCTCATCCAATCAGAAGGGACGGACTATGAGGGTATAAATTCCACCAGTCTAGACATACCATCATCCCTGAAAAAGATGACAGAGTAACACACACAAAATGCTACAGGAACTCAGAAGGCCAGGCAGTGTCAAGGGAAATACAGTCAACGTTTCAGACCGAAACCCTTCGGCAGGACTGGATGTAAAAAGCTAGGTAGTGGATTTATAAGGTGGAGAAGAGGAGGGAGAAACACAAGGTGATAGGTGAAACCTGGATAGGGAAAGATGAAATAAAGAGCTGGGAACATACATCAAAGTTGCTGGTGAACGCAGCAGGCCAGGCAGCATCTATAGGAAGAGGCGCAGTCGACGTTTCAGGCCGAGACCCTTCGTCAGGACTAACTGAAGGAAGAGTGAGTAAGGGATTTGAAAGCTGGAGGGGGAGGGGGAGATGCAAAATGATAGGAGAAGACAGGAGGGGGAGGGATGGAGCCGAGAGCTGGACAGGTGATAGGCAGAAGGGGATACGAGAGGATCATGGGACAGGAGGTCTGGAAAGAAAGACGGGGGGGGGGTGACCCAGAGGATGGGCAAGAGGTATATTCAGAGGGACAGAGGGAGAAAAAGGAGAGTGAGAGAAAGAATGTGTGCATTAAAAAGAGTAACAGATGGGGTACGAGGGGGAGGTGGGGCCTAGCGGAAGTTAGAGAAGTCAATGTTCATGCCATCAGGTTGGAGGCTACCCAGATGGAATATAAGGTGTTGTTCCTCCAACCTGAGTGTGGCTTCATCTTTACAGTAGAGGAGGCCGTGGATAGACATGTCAGAATGGGAATGGGATGTGGAATTAAAATGTGTGGCCACTGGGAGATCCTGCTTTCTCTGGCGGACAGAGCATAGATGTTCAGCAAAGCGGTCTCCCAGTCTGCGTCGGGTCTCACCAATATATAAAAGGCCACATCGGGAGCACCGGACGCAGTATATCACCCCAGTCGACTCACAGGTGAAGTGATGCCTCACCTGGAAGGACTGTTTGGGGCCCTGAATGGTGGTAAGGGAGGAAGTGTAAGGGCATGTGTAGCACTTGTTCCGCTTACACGGATAAGTGCCAGGAGGGAGATCAGTGGGGAGGGATGGGGGGGACGAATGGACAAGGGAGTTGTGTAGGGAGCGATCCCTGCGGAATGCAGAGAGAGGCGGGGAGGGAAAGATATGCTTAGTGGTGGGATCCCGTTGGAGGTGGCGGAAGTTACGGAGAATAATATGTTGGACCCGGAGGCTGGTGGGGTGGTAGGTGAGGACCAGGGGAACCCTATTCCTAGTGGGGTAGTGGGAGGATGGAGTGAGAGCAGATGTACGTGAAATGGGGGAGATGCGTTTAAGAGCAGAGTTGATAGTGGAGGAAGGGAAGCCCCTTTCTTTAAAAAATGAAGACATCTCCCTCGCCCTAGAATGAAAAGCCTCATCCTGAGAGCAGATGCGGCGGAGACGGAGGAATTGCGAGAAGGGGATGGCGTTTTTGCAAGAGACAGGGTGAGAAGAGGAATAGTCCAGATAGTTGTGAGAGTCAGTAGGCTTATAGTAGACATCAGTGGATAAGCTGTCTCCAGAGACAGAGACAGAAAGATCTAGAAAGGGGAGGGAGGTGTCAGAAATGGACCAGGTAAACTTGAGGGCAGGGTGAAAGTTGGAGGCAAAGTTAATAAAGTCAACGAGTTCTGCATGCGTGCAGGAAGCAGCGCCAATGCAGTCGTCGATGTAGCGAAGGAAAAGTGGGGGACAGATACCAGAATAGGCACGGAACATAGATTGTTCCACAAACCCAACAAAAAGGCAGGCATAGCTAGGACCCATACGGGTGCCCATAGCTACACCTTTAGTTTGGAGGAAATGGGAGGAGCAAAAGGAGAAATTATTAAGAGTAAGGACTAATTCTGCTAGACGGAGCAGAGTGGTGGTAGAGGGGAACTGATTAGGTCTGGAATCCAAAAAGAGCTGGGAAGTTGATTGGTGAAAGAGACAGAAGGTCATGGAAGGAAGAAAAGGGGCAAGAAGCACCAGAAGAAAGCGATGGGAGCGGGCAAGGAGATAAGCTGAGAGAGGAAAAAGGGAATAAAGGGAATGAGGAATGGTGAGGGGAGAGGGCACTACCAGAAGTTTAAGAAATTGATATACATGACCTCAGGTTGGAGGCTACCCAAACGGAATACAAGGTGTTGTTCCTCCAACACAAGAATGGCCTCATCACGACAGTGGTGGAGGTCAATCATAGTCATATCGGAATGGGAATTGGAAGTGGAATTAAAATGGGTGGCCAACGGGAGATCCAGCTTTTTCTGGCGGACAGAGAGTAGACGCTAGGCGAAGCAGTCTTCCTCCACTGTCGTGATGAAGCCACACTTCGATTGGAGGAACAACACCTTATATTTCATTAGGGTAGCCTCCAGCCTGATGGCATGAACATCGATTTCCCAAACTTCCAGTAATACCCCTCCCCCTTCACCATTTCCCATCCCCTTTTCTCCGTCACTTCATCTCCTTGCCACCCATTGCCTCCCTCTGGTGCTCCTCCTCTTTTCCTTTCTTCCATGGCCTTCTGTCTCTTTCACCAAGAGAATGTACTCTTTTCCTAAATGCTGCCTGCCTGCTGAGTTCCTCCAGCATTTTGTGTGTGTTGCTCGGATTTCCAGCATCCACAGATTTTCTCATTTGTGAGAAGATAACAGAGTATGTCATCAAAACGTTGGTTATAATCAACACCCGTACCCGGCTGGAAGCCAGAGAGAAGTTTATTAATCAAGTAAACAATTTACAGATGTTTTCCTCCTATCAATCACTTTTAAAGAAGTACTAACATTGTAAAGCAACTTCCTAGGACTATAGTCAAACACTACAAAAAATGTTTTTAAAAATTGAAGACAAATCATTGAGCTTATTTTTAATTTTATTTATTGGGATACAGTGTGGAATAGGCTTTTCAAGCTGCACCACCCAACCATCCAATTTAATCCTAGCCAAATCACGGGACAATTTACAACGACCAGTTAACCTACTAACAGGTACATCTTTGGAATGTGGGAGGAAAACAGAGCACCCAGAGAAAACACAGGTATTCCATAGGGAGGACATCCTCACAGATGACTCCAGAAATGAACTCCAAATTCTGAGCTATAATAGCACTGTGCTAACCACTACCATGGTGCCCTAAACAAAGACTGAAAGACATTAGATACACTGGGGGGGGGGGGGGGGTAAAAAAAAAATTTTTTTTAATATAAATAATTTAAGCTTTACATTAAAAGCAAACGCCCACTAGAAAAACTCATCTTCACAAACTCAATGCAAATGCAATTACTTTATTTGAATCCTTCAGTATTAAAACTTTCCAACAAAGTTCTTTACAGCTCAACATAATTTAGCATGCCTTTCTAACCCAAAACTCAGATTTGAGATATCTTCTTTAACTTAAAATACTCCCGAAATATAGTGAGATTAGTTTATAAATTCAAACAAAGTAACAGAACTCACAGCTCTACATGCAACTTAAACACAGTAATGACAAAATAAGACATTGACTGTAAATAGTATTTCATCCAGCAATCTCATTTCTTAAGAAAATTCAAATTCTTGTCAAAAAAATGTCAAGCAAATAAATTCTCACAGATACATATGATCACACTGGTCAAAATGTATTTTAGGATTAATGCAAACCCAAATTAAATACAAATATCTGATAACATTTATGTTAGCGAAATAAAGAATGAAAAATATTTTGAACATTTTCAACCAACATAAAAACTATGAAAAAACTTGCCTTTTGACATACAAACCCCATTTCCAGAAAAGTTGGGATATTTTCCAAAATGCAATAAAAACAAAAATCTGTGATATGTTAATTCACGTGAACCTTTATTTAACTGACAAAAGTACAAAGAAAAGAGTTTCAATAGTTTTACTGACCAATTTAATTGTATTTTGTAAATATACACAAATTTAGAATTTGATGGCTGCAACACACTCAACAAAAGTTGGGGCAGAGTTAAAATAAGATAGTAAAGTGCACAGAAACCGTCATGCTACTGTGACAATTATAGCCACCTGGGCTCAGGAGTACTTCGGAAAACCATTGTCACTCAACACAGTCCGTCGCTACATCCAGAAATGCAACTTGAAACTGTATTATGCAAGGAGGAAGCCAAACATCAACTCTATGCAGAAACGCCGGCGAGTTCTCTGGGCCCGTGCTCATCTCAGATGGACCAAAAGACTGTGGAACCGTGTGCTGTGGTCAGACGAGTCCACATTTCAGCTAGTTTTTGGAAAAAAATAGGCGTCGAGTTCTCCGTGCCAAAGATGAAAACCACCATCCAGATTGTTATCAGCGAAAGGTGCAAAAGCCAGCATCTGTGATGGTATGGGGGTGCATCAGTGCCCACGGCATGGGTGAGTTGCATGTATGTGAAGGGAGCATTGACTGTGAGGCGTATATTAGGATTTTAGAGAGACATATGTTGCCATCAAGACGATGTCTCTTCCCGGCACATCCCTGCTTATTTCAGCAGGACAATGCCAGACCACATTCTGCATGGGCCTCAACAGCGTGGCTTTGTAGACACAGAGTACGTGTGCTTGACTGGCCTGTTGCCAGTCTAGATCTATCTCCTATTGAAAATGTATGGTGCATCATGAAAAGGAGAATCAGACAACCGAGACCACAGACTGTTGAGCAGCTGAAGTCTTATAAGACTGGACAAAATTTCCAATTGCAAATCTACTACAATTAGTATCCTCAGTTCCAAAACGATTAAAAAGTGTTATTAAAAGGAAAGGTGATGTAACACAATGGTAAACATGCCTCTGTCCCAACTTTTGTTGAATGTGTTGCAGTCATCAAATTCTAAATTTGCGTATGTTTACAAAATACAATTAAGTTGGTAGTAAATCTTTTCCTTGTACTTTTGTCAGTTAAATAAAAGTTCACATGAATTAACATATCACAGATTTTTGTTTTTATTGCATTTTGGAAAATATCCCAACTTTTCTGGAAATGGGGTTTGTAAATAACCAAATATATTGGATAATGTCTTATATTTAATTAATACAAGAGCTTAAAGGGAGACGGTTATTTCTTCAGTGGTTTGATCGGGGCACGACTGCGCAAGCGTGCTGATGTCAGCCAGTGAGAACAACAAGAAGAGTTTAAAATGGAGACAGCTCGATAGATCGGGCATCTGAGGACCAGGCGACTGAGTACAGGCAGACAGAGTAGGAAGGCTTTGGCTCAACGGGGCTTTGGCAATAACAGACCGAGGTGAGGTAGGTTGCCTGAATAGAATACAGACAGGAAGTATGTGTGTGAGGCCAGTTTTCTGTGCTCAGTGTCAGCTGAGGGAGGTCTGGAAGACTCCCAGCCTCCTGGACGGCCAGATCTGCGCCAAGTGCGTCAAGCTGCAGCTCCTTAGGGACCGTGTTAGAGAACTGGAGATGCAGCTCGATGACCTTTGTCTGGTCAGGGAGAGTGAGGAGGTGATAGAAAGGAGCTATAAGCAGGTAGTAAGCTGGGGTCTGGGGAGACAGATAAGTGGGTAACAGTCAGGAGAGGGAAGGGCAGGAGTCAAAGGCTAGAGAGTACCCCTGTGGATATACCTCTTGACAATAAGTACTCCTGTTTGAGTACTGTTGGAGGAGAACGGCCTACCTGGGGGAAGAAACAGTGGCTGCGCCTCTGGCACAGAGTCTGGCCCTGTGGCTCAGAAGGGTAGGGAAAGGAAGAGGATGGCAGCAGTGATAGGGAACTTTATAGTTAGGGGGTCAGAGAGACAATTCTGTGGATGCAGGAAAGAAACACGGATGGTAGTTTGCCTCCCAGGTGCCAGGGTCTGGGATGTTTCTGATCACGTCCAAGATATCCTGAAGTGGGAAGGACAACAGCCAGAGGTCGTGGTACATACTGGCACCAATGACATCAGCAGGAAAAGGGAGGAGGTCCTGAAAGCAAACTTCAGGGAGTTAGGAGGGAAGTTGAGAAGCAGGACCACAAAGGTAGTCATCTTAGGATTACTGCCTGTGCCATGGGCAGGAGTGACCTGTCAAAAAAAGGACGGGTTGCACTTGAATCCCAGGGGGGCCAATAACCTGGCGGGGAGGTTTGCTAAGGCTATCGGGGAGAGGTTAAACCAGGATTGCTGGGGGGTGGAAACCAAACTGAAAAGACGGAGGAAGGGACAGTCGGCTCACATCAAATCAGGATTGTGCACAGCATTCTACTTACAAATACGATATCATTTTGGAGCAGCCGCGCACACTGCGTCGCGCTGCCATCTTCTCCTCCCCTCCTCAAAAACCAAAGGGTTTCTGGACACTTTGTGGGCCCTTCTTTTCTTCTTGACTAGATTTACAACAGCCTTTGTACACCATGGTTCCTGTACCCCTACCATCCTTTCCCTGTCTCATTGGAAAGTGAGAAGTACAGAGGAACATCTGGAGAAACTTCTGAAATGCCTGCTTCGCTGCCGCTGCTACTATGCGATCAAGAATCTCCGGAGGGGAAGGCCCCAAATCCTCGGCTTTGCCTACTGCCTGTTGCCGGGGCCAGGGTCGAAGCAATCGGCAGAGATGGTGCTCGGTGTCGGAGGACTAGTCGGAGGCTTGAAGTTTTCGGATGGACTCAAAAGTCGGCTGTGGTCGGGTGCTTCCAGGGTGCTGCATCGGCAAGTTTGCGGCGCTGGAAGCTCATGGCAGGAAGAGAGTTTCTCTTCCTTCTACCGTCTGCATGAGATGATGGGACTTTCGAGAGACTTTGAGACATTTTTTACCGTGCCATGGTCTGTTCTTTATCAAATTACGGTATTGCTTTGCACTGTTGTAACTATATGTTATGATTATGTGGGTTTTGTCACTTTTTTTTAGTCTTGGTTTGTCTTGTGTTTCTGTGATATCATTCATGGAGGAACATTGTATCATTTCTTAATGCATGCATTACTAAATGATAATAAAAGAGGACTGTGTGTCCTCATAATCTAATCCAAAAAAACTAGGTAATGACAGAAAGCTAGAAGATTATAAGGCTAGTAGGAAGGAGCTCAAGAAAGAAATTAGGAGAGCCAGAAGGGGCTATGAGAAGGCCTTGGAGGACAGGATAAAGGAAACCCCCAAGCAATTCTGCAAGTATGTGAAGAGCAAGAGGATAAGACATGAGAGAATAGGACCAATCAAGTGTGACAGTGGAAAAGTGGAAAACCAGAGGAGATAGGAGAAGTACTTAATAAGTACTTTGCTTCAGTATTCACTACGGAAAAGGATCTTAGCGATTGTAGGGATGACTTACAGCAGACGGAAAAGATTGAGCATGTAGATATTAAGAAAGAGGATGTGCAGGAGCTTTTGGAAAGCATCAAGTTGGATAAGTCACCTGGACCAGATGATATGTACCCCAGGCTACCGTGGGAGACAAGGGAGGAGATTACTGAGCCTCTGGCAATGATCCTTGCATCATCAATGGGGACTGGAGAGGTTCTGGAGGATTGCAGATATTGTTCCATTATTCAAGAAAGGGAGTAGAGATAGCCCAAGAAATTATAGACCAGTGAGTCTTACTTCAGTGGTTGGTAAGTTGATGGAGAAGATCCTGAGAGGCAGAATTTATGAACATTTGGACAGGCATAATATGATTAGGAATAGTCAGCATGGCTTTGTGAAAGGCAGGTCATGCCTTACGAGCCTGACTGAACTTTTTGAGGATGTGACTAAACACATTGATGAAGGTAGAGCAGTAGATGTAGTGTATATGGATTTCAACAAGGCATTTGACAAGGTACCCCATGCAAGGCTTATTAAGAAAGTAAGGTGGCATGGGATCCAAGGGGAAATTGCTTTGTTGCTCCAGAACTGGCTTGCCCACAGAAGGCAAAGAGTGGTTGTAGACAGGTCATATTCTGCATGGAGGTCGGTTACCAGTGGTGTGCCTCAGGGATCTGTTCTGGGAACCTTTCTCTTCATGATTTTTATAAATGACGTGGATGAGGAAGTGGAGGGATGGGTTAATAAATTTGCTAATGACACAAAGGTTGGAGGTGTCGTGGATAGTGTGGACGGCAGTCAGAGGTTACAGCCGGACATTGATAGGATGCAAAAATGGATGGAGAAGTGGCAGATGGAGTTCAACCCAAATAAGTGTGAGGTGACTCATTTTGGTAGGTGAAATATATGACAGAACATAGTATTAATGGTAAGACTCTTGGCAGCATGGAGGATCAGAGGGATCTTGGAGTCCGAGTCCATAGAACACTCAAGGCTGCTGCGCAGGTTAACACTGTGGTTAAGAAAGCATACGGTGCATCGGCCTTCATCAATCGTGGGATTGAGTTTAGGAGCTAAGAGGTAATTTTGTAGCTTTATAGGACCCTGGTCAGACCCCACTTGGAGTACTGTGCTCAGTTCTGGTCGCCTCACTATAGGAAGGCTGTGCAACCATAAAAAGGGTGCAGAGATTTACAAGGATGTTGCCTGGATTGGGGAGCATGCCTTATGAGAATAGGTTGAGTAAACTCAGCCTTTTTTCCTTGGAGCGATGGAGGATGAGAGGTGACCTGATAGAGGTGCATAAGATGATGAGAGGCATTGATCGTGTGCATAGTCAGAGGCTTTTTCCCAGGGCTGAAATGGCTATCATGAGAGGGCACAGTTTTAAGGTGCTTGGAAGTAGGTACACAGGAGATATCAGGGGTAAGTTTTTTTTTCCCCACAGAGTGGTGAGTGCATGGAATGGGCTACCGGTGACGGTGGTGGAGGCGGATACGATAGGGTCTTTTAAGAGACTCCTGGACAGGTATATGGAGCTCAGAAAAATAAAGGGCTATGGGGAACCCTAGGTAATTTCTCATGTAAGAACATGTTCGGCACAGCTTTGTGGGCCGAAAGGCCTATATTGTGCTGTAGGGTTCTAAGACATTGCACAGTTACCTACTTGGTTCAAAAGAAAAAAGTCAAAATATCAAGACTATTAAATGCTCGTGGTCAAAGTAATCTGGGTGTCCTCGCACACAGTAATTAAACATAAAAGCAAGGCAAGCATTGAGATGATTAAAAATAATTTTTGCTGTGAGTAGGAAGATGAGAATAAGACAGCACAGAAAAACAAGGACAACATTGTATTGGGAAACCAAAACTGGGTAACTACCACAATCTAGGTCATCTTATTTGCATAAAATATAGAACTGCACAGAACAGAAATAGACCCTTTGGTGCACCATCTGTATGCCAACCAGAATACAAAACCAAATTAAGCTCATCAGCCTGTACATGGTCTATACCCCTCCATTCTATGCCTGGCCATGTGCCTATCTAAATGCCACTTAAATATTGCTTTTGTAGTCACTTCCACCACTTCCTCTGGCATTGCATTCCAGGCACCTCCCACTATGTAAAATAAACCATGCATAAAATTAATCTCCTATTAACTTTTATTTTCTCACCTTAAAGTTACGTCCTCCAGAATCTGATGAAAAAGATCTACCCTGTCTATGCCTCTCATAATTTTATGCACTAGCAGGTTAGCCCTCCAGAGAAAACAATCTAAATTCATACAACTTCTCCTGATAACCCAATATTCTCTCATCTGAGCAACATGCTGGTAAGCATCCACAGCATTCTTTCCAAAACCAGTAATGTGGTGACCAACAATCAGATGTGGGCTAATGGAAGTTTTATACAGCTGCAACATGACTTTCTGACATTTATACACAGCACCTCATCTAATGAAGGTAAGTATGCAACATGTCTCCTTTATCAGCTTATCTAATTGTATTGCCACTTTCAGGTAACGATGGACTTGCAACCAAATATCCCTTTCTACATCAGTGTTCCTCAGGATCCTATAATTCACTGTATACCTTCCTCTTTTATTTAATCTTCGAAAGAGCAAGATCCCATATTTATACAGATTAATCTCCATCACTATTCTCTACCCACATTCCAAATCACCCAAATTATTTTACAATCCTCCTCTACTTCTCTAACAATGCCAGACTTGGGGTAATCTGCAAACTTATTAATCAGCCCACTGACATGTTTGTTCAAAATATATATTTTCTGCACTGATCCTCTTGGGTCACAAACCTCCAGTCAGAACAACAACCTTGTGCCACTATCTTCTATGTGGCCAAGCCAATTTTGAATCCAATCTACCAGGTCAGCATGGATCTCGTGTGCGTAGGCTTCTGGATCCGCCTACTAGGAGGGGCCTTGTCAAAAGCTTTACTCAAGTCTATTTAAACATCCACCATCTTGTCCTCAGCAGTCATCTTCGTCTCCTCCTCAAAAACTCAACCACTTGTAAAACATGACATCCCCAGCAGAAAGCCATTCTATTTCTGATAAGTACATTCTTTTCCAGATGACGGTAGATCCTATCCCTAAGAATCTGCTCTAATGATGTTCCTACAACTACTGCAAGACTTACTGATCTGTAAATTTCCTGATGTCTCTGCCATCTCGCTGTTCCTTAAGTGGTCTTCTGGAACCTCACCTGTGACTAAACAGGATACAAAAATCTATCAAGGCTCCAGCAATCTCCTCTCTTAAGGAAGATTGTAGTTGCATCGGAGGCAGTTGAGCAGTTCTCATCGGTGATTCCACAAGAACAACATGCTTCTATTGTAAGCAAATTGTAAGCACCTTTAGTTGGTGGAGTTCAAAAAAATAATGAAGTATAGGATTTTCAGGATGCTGATATGGTTGTTGCATTAAGTATTTTTCTCTTGGTGGGAAAGTTGAGAATGAGGAGCAGCACAAGGGGCTATCCAATGAAGACTAAGTTGGTAAAAATTTTCTCCTTCAGAGGAATCTCAATCTTTGGAAATCTTTACCTTAGACAACTAAAAATGCTAAAACATTAAATACATTTATAGATGCATAGAGTTATATACAACATGGAAAAAGGCTCCTCAGCCAAACTCATTCAATCAAATCAAGATACCCTTCTAAGCTAATCACATTTTTCTCTGTTGCCCATACGCATCCAAACATTTCCTTTACATGTCCCTGACCATTTTACTTCTTCTGAATACTGTAATTGTATCTGCCTCAAACATCTCCACCAGCAGTTTGTTCCATATACCCACTACCCTGGTGAAAACATGCTCCTCAGATCCAATCTACCTAGAAAATTGAAGAAAATGACAGTTTTTTCGACCACTGGGAGAATCATGGGTTATGAAAATAGACAAGACCAAAAGATAAAATTAACCACTATATCAATAAATGAAAGAGCAAGGTTTCGTGGCTGTATCCTGACACTATTTTTGATATTGTTTGTAAAAATTCTGATGATTGTATCAATAATTAACTAATTTAGTAAGACAGTATCATATTAAAGTACAAATATATTTAATAATGAGAAAAGTAACAAAATTACATAAATAAAAGCAAAGTATGCATATAATGAACATAGAAAGTGCTGGAAATAATCATCAGATTATGTTTGAGTTGCTGGAAACAGATTACTGATAAAAAGGTAAATAACCTAAAACATTCCTATTTCCCACTCCAAAAATGCTGCCTAGCTTACTAAATACTGACAAGCTTTTTTTGTATCTACCATCATTAAACACAAATTGTTTTAAAGATGCAAAAATGTCAAAAATAGAACATACGCAGATTCACTGCAACAAGAGTTAATTTTAAAAATTAACCACCATTGTGTTTTTCAAATAATCATCTCAACATATTTACACTGAAATACATCATCATGGGCAACATATTATCCTTAGAATATTAAGCATAATGTACCAAAATTCAAGTATTTTTTACTTTAGAAAATATTTAGGGAAGATAAGGACAAAAGTGCAGATTCTCAGTGGCAAAATAAAAGCAGTAAAGCATTCTCTCCATTAAACTCATCTACTGTATCTTTACATGAGAAAGTTCAATTCATAAAGAGAAACGTGATGGCCAAATAAACAGCTAACAGGAAGTACACCCCCATCCTCAATGATAATTGGACCTAACACTCAAGTGGTAAACGCTGGGGCACTTGCAATGAAATTCATCCTGAATTGTTTGAGTGTATGATCCATCTAGATATCCTCCTGAGATGCCCACAATCACAATGCCAATTTGTTGGAGTCCACATGATGTTAAGCAACAGCTGAGACAACAGGATACAGCATTGGCTGAGGACCCGGAACATCCAATCTATGATAGGGAAGATTTGCCTTCCAGAAAGAGTCATATCTCCTGCTAAGTTATTCTATTACAGTTATAAGATGGTATTTATCTGATAAATGTGGAAAGTGTCCAGAAATGACTAATTCACAAGAAAAACAGCACAATCCAAATTAAGCTACTTAAGAAATGGAGTTTAAATTGGAGATAATAAACTTTACACCACTTAAGTACAGCCAGTGACCAGTAAAAAAAAGTCTGACCACCTACCCATTATATTAAAGAGCATTACTAGAACCCAGTATCCTACGATTTGTACCAGCAGGCCAACTTCCAGAGCATCATATAACATCAAAAGATGTAAGCATTCTGCAGGTTGCTCGGGATTGGAAAATGGATGTGGACTTGGGGAAAAAAAGCTTGTCTTTCCCCCAGACATTGTGGCTACAACACTCCGGCCAGACATGGTCCTGTGGTCCACAACAGCCAAGCTGGCATATGTTGTGGAATTGATAGTACCATCGGAAGATGGTGTCGAAGAAGCTTATGAGAGAAAAAAGGCCAAGTACTCTGAACTGGCAACTGAAACTGCCCAGAATGGCTGGAAGACCAAGATTTTGCTTGTGGAAGTGGGATGCAGGGGATTTGTTGATGTATCTACGATCAGTCTACTGAAGAAGATGGGGGTGAGGGGTCACTCCGTCCAACAAGCAATCAAGTCATTGTCAAATGCAGCAGAAGAAAGCAATTGGATTTGGATTAAAAGGAAAGACAACAACTGGGCTGCAAGATGAAGACAGGAGGGTATGGAACTGAGGGGGGTGTATCTGGGATGCCAGGTAGCACCGTTGAGCCCTCTGGAGACGGTGTGGGCTTATCAATGAAACATCAAAGAAGGAGGGTGCCCATCTGATGACCCTGATGACATACCTACCTTCCTTGTCACCACTCCAAGCCCACTGCCAACATTGAGAGTGCGGACTTACCATAGGGATTGAAACATCAAGTCCTAGTAGCTCTACTCTCCTACCATCATTACTAGTCAGTAATTCAAAGTAGTCCAGCCACATAAATACCATGGCCACAAGTGCTAATCAGAGGCTGGGCAACCTGTAGTAGATAACTTACTTCCTAACACTAAGCATTTGTTACTTTTAGTATTTAAGTTGATTGAAGTTTAAGCTTGCTGATGACACCATTGTTCTTGGGTGAATCAAAGGTGGTGATGAATTAGATTATAGGTAGGAGATTGATGCCACAACCACCTCTGGTTCATCATGAGCAAATCAAAGAGCTGATTATCAACTACAAGAGGGAAAAAAAGGTCAATGAGTCAGTCCTCATTAGTCAGGATCAGAGATGGAGAGGGTCGGTACCTTTAGTTTCCTTGGCATTATCATAAGAGAGGAAGTGACCTGGAATCAGCATGCAAGTTCTACCATAAAAGGCAGCACGACTTCACCTCTACTTTCTTAGAAGTTTGCATAGATTCAGCAGGCCACCAAAACTTCCCACAAACATTTATAGATGCACAGTGGAGAATATCCTAATTGATTGTATCACAGGCTGGTATGGAAACACCAATGCCTAAGATGGAAGAGTCTACAGAAAGCTGTGGATACAGCCCAGTCTACCACAGGTAAAGCCCTACCCACCACTGAACACATTTACCTGGAGCACTGCCACAAAAAAGCAGAATCTATTAGCAAGGACCCCCCACCATCCAGACTAAGCATTCTTCTCACCCCTACCATCAGAGAGGAGGTATAGAAGCCTTGGGTCCCACATCAGGGTCAGTAACAGTTACGACCCTACAACCAGCAATCTCCTGAATCGGCATAGATAACTTCACTCATCACAACTCTGAATTGATTCTATAACCTACAAACTCACTTTCAAGGACTCTTTGCAATTCAAGTTCTCAATATTACTTTTTTTATTTGCACAATTTATTTCTTTTTGCACATTAGTTTGTCAGTCTTTAAGTAGTTTATTTTCCATGAATTCTATTGTATTTCTTTATTTTCCTGTAAATACCTGCAAGAAAATGAATCTCATGGTAACATATACAAACTTTGACTATAAATTTTACTTCGATTTTAAATACCATCACTGTTTTGAATAAGCGTCACTACAAAATGTCTTGGAATGCTTCACAACATCTAAGATGAAACAACCCACTTAAATCTAGCAAAATACGTATTTTTCTCTCCTGTGGTCACTATAGCTCGATAGCTATAGTGTGTTTCATCTACAAAATGCATTTTTCCTCTATGGTTACTTCACAGCATTTTCCGTATCTGTGACTCCCATTACAAAAGCAGCTGGTACATGGGAGTACCATCATCTCCAAGCTCCACACAAAGCAATACTTAATTCTGCCTTGGAAATATGTAATCTTCAATCTGTCTCCAAATCTCAGAACTGTTTATCCAACAGAATCATTCAAGCACTTCCATCACAAAGTCTGCACTTCAAGGCAGCATTATCAGCATTTTCTCAAGTCAGTACATGATGATACTTTATAATCTGATTTATATTTTCAGTCACTCAAACAGATGTTAATACCATGCACTCTATCCTTATTATTCTGATTAAAATAGAAATTAAATGTTCTCCAAGCAAATGGGAAAACAATGATTCACAATATAATGGTTAAAATTCCTGCATCCCTAAAACCCTTATCTACTTTTCCCAAAGCTATCATCAAATGACCAACAGGTACCGTATCTGTTGAAATTTGGAAGAATGAAAGGGAGCCTATTTGAAATGCAAAACATCTTAAGTGGTCTTTATAAGCTGGATGTGTTGTTTTGTGAATTTGGGTCACTGTTTGAAAATAAGGAGTCATCCATTTAAGTCAATGATAAGACATTTTTTTCCCCCAAGAGGATCAGAGGTCTTTCTTCCTCCTAACACTGTTGGAAACAGTGTCTTTTAATTTTTTAGGCAGAAGTACATAGATTCACATTAAGGGAACAAAAATTACTATGGGTAGACTAGAAGATGAAGGTGACTTTCTCACATCAAACTTGATCTAACTAATGGCAGAGCAGGCCTGAGGCGTCTAATGGCTTACTGCTGCACCTAACTCTCAAGTTCATATGTTGGTCTGATTCTAGTACAACACACTATCATGACAGTCAAAACAGCTAAAAATTCACACATGATCTTAAATTGTACACAACAGTAAATTATATTTTAGACCACTTGGTAAAATTGGTTTTATGAAGTTGATTTTCCACTTAGAATAAATAGAGTATTCAAATTCATATAAAATTAGTAGGTTAGTAGGTTAATTGGTCACATGAGTGTAATTTTGCGGCAAAGGCTCACTGGTCCAGAAGGGTCTGTTACTGTGTTGTATCTCTAATTTTTTTTAAATGACAAATTGGGGCAATGTCTACTTAACTACCCATTCAAAGCAAAGAGGTAAGTTACTACATGAGGAAAATGAAAATGTTGTTCTAAGAAAGCTTGTATTAGAGCCTACCAGGGAGGAGGCAATTCTGGGCTTAGTGTTGTGTACTGACTCAGATTTGGTAGGGGAACTCGAGGTAAAGGAGCCATTAGGAGGTAGTGACCATAATATGATAAGTTTTAATCTACAATTTGAGAGGGAGAAGGGAAAATTGGAAGTGTCAGTATTATAGTTGAACAAAGGGGACTATGGACCCATGAGGGAGGAGCTGGCCAAAGTTGACTGGAAAGATACCCTAGCAGGGATGACAGTGGAACAACAATGGCAGGTATTTCTGGGAATAATACAGAAGGTGCAGGATCAGTTCATTCCAAAGAGGAAGAAAGATTCTAAGGGGAGTAAGGGGCGAGCGACTGTGGATGACAAGGGAAGTCAAGGACAGTATAAAAATAAAAGAGAGGAGGTATAACATACCAAGGATGAGCGGGAAGCCAGAGGATTGGGAGACTTTTAAGGAGCAACAGAAGATAACTAAAAAGGTGATACGAGGGGAAAAGATGAGGTACGAAGGTAAGCTAGCCAAGAATATAAAGCAGGATAGTAAAAGCTTCTTTAGGTATGTGAAGAGGAAAAAAATAGTTAAGACCAAAGTTAGGCCCTTGAAGACAGAAACGGGTGAAATTATTATGGGGAACAAGGAAATGGCAAACGAGCTGAACAGGTACTTTGGATCTGTCTTCACTAGGGAAGACACAAACAATCTCCCAGATGTAGTGGCCAGAGGACCTAGGGTAATGGAGGAACTGAAGGAAATTTGCATTAGGCAGAAAATGGTGTTGGGTAAACTGATGGGACTGAAAGCTGATAAATCCCCAGGGCCTGATGATCTGCATCCCAGGATACTTAAAGAGGTGGCTCTAGAAATCGTGGACGCATTGGTAATCATTTTCCAATCTATAGATTCAGGATCAGTTCCTGCGGATTGGACAGTAGCTAATGTTATCCCACTTTTTCAGAAAGGAGGGAGAGAGAAAACAGGCAATTATAGACCAGTTACTCTGACATCAGTGTTGGGGAAGATGCTGGAGTCAATGATGAAAGATGAAATAACGGCATATTTGGATAGCAGTAGTCATAGTGATAGTCATAGTTATACTTTATTGATCCCGGGGGAAATTGGTTTTCATTACAGTTGCACCATAAGTAATAAATAGTAATAGAAATAGTAATACTTCTATTAGTAAATAGTAATAGTCATAGAAATAATAAATAGTAATAGAATAGTAATAGAAAAATAGTAATAAATAAATAGTAATATGTAAATTATGCCAGTAAATTATGAAATGTCCAGGACCAGCCTATTGGCTCAAGGTGTCTGACCCTCCAAGGGAGGAGTTATAAAGTTTGATGGCCACAGGCAGGAATGACTTCCTATGACACTCTGTGTTGCATCTCAGAGGAATGAGTCTCTGGCTGAATGTACTCCTATGCCCACCCAGTACATTATGTAGTGGATGGGAAACATTGACCAAGATGGCATGCAACTTAGACAGCATCCTCTTTTCAGACACCACCGTGAGAGAGTCCAGTTCCATCCCCACAACATCACTGGCCTTACGAATGAGTTTGTTGATTCTGTTGGTGTCTGCTACCCTCAGCCTGCTGCCCCAGCACACAACAGCAAACATGATAGCACTGGCCACCACAGACCCGTAGAACATCCTCAGCATCGTCCAGCAGATGTTGAAGGACCTCAGTCTCCTCAGGAAATAGAGACCGCTCTGACCCTTCTTGTAGACAGCCTCAGTGTTCTTTGACCAGTCCAGTTTATTGTCAATTCGTATCCCCAGGTATTTGTAATCCTCCACCATGTCCACACTGACCCCCTGGATGGAAACAGGGGTCACCGGTACCTCAGCTCTCCTCAGGTCTACCATCAGCTCCTTAGTCTTTTTCACATTAAGCTGCAGATAATTCTGCTCACACCATGTGACAAAGTTTCCTACAGTAGCCCTGTACTCAACCTCATCTCCCTTGCTGATGCATCCAACTATGGCAGAATCATCCAAAAACTTCTGAAGATGACAAGACTCTGTGCTGTAGTTGAAGTCCGAGGTGTAAATGGTGAAGAGAAAGGGAGACAAGACAGTCCCCTGTAGAGCCCCAGTGCTGCTGATCACTCTGTCGGACACAGTGTTGCAGGCACACGTACTGTGGTCTGCCAGTCAGGTAATCAAGAATCCATGAAAGCTGGATAGGTCCGAGACAACGTGGATTTACGAAGGGGAAATCATGCTTGAGTAATCTTCTGGAGTTTTTTGAGGATGTAACAATGAAAATGGACATGGGAAAGCCAGTGAATGTAATGTACCTGGACTTTTAGAAAGCCTTTGATAAAGTCCCATATAGGAGGTTAGTGGGCAAAATTAGAGCATATGGTATTGGGGGTAGGGTACTGACATGGATAGAAAATTGATTGGCAGACAGGAAACAAAGAGTAGGGTTTTCAGAATGGCAGGCAGTGACTACTGGGGTACCGCAAGCTTCGGTGCTGGGACCGCAGCTATTTACAATATACATTAATGATTTAGATGAAGGGATTAAAAATAAAATTAGCAAATTTGCAGATAACACAAAGCTGGGTGACAGTGTGAAATGTGAGGAGGATGTTATGAGAATGAAGGGTGACTTGGACAGGTTGGGTGAGTGGGCAGATGCAGTTTAATGAGGTTATCCACTTTGGTGGCAAGAACAGGAAGGCCGATTACTATTTGAATGGTGTCAAGATAGGAAAAGGGGAAGTACAACGAGATCTGGGTGCCCTTGTTCATCAGTCACTGGAAGTAAGCATACAGGTACAGCAGGCAGTGAAGAAAGCTAATGGCATGTTGGCCTTCATAACAAGGGGAGTTGAGTATAGGAGCAGAAGTCCTTCTGCAGGTGTACAAGGCCCTGGTGAGACCCCACCTGGAGTATTGTGTGCAGTTTTGGTCTCCAAATTTGAGGAAGGACATTCTTGCTATTGAGGGAGTGCAGCATAGGTTCACTGGGTTAATTCCCAGGATGGAGGGACTGCCATATGTTGAAAGATTGGAGAGACTAGGGTTGTATACACTGGAATTTAGAAGGATGAGAGGGGATCTGATTGAAACATATAAGGTTATTAAGGGATTGGACACGCTAGAGGCAGGAAACATGTTCCCGATGTTGGGGGAGTCCAGAACCAGAGGCCACAGTTTAAGAATAAGGGGTAGACCATTTAGAACGGAGTTGAGGGAAAACTTTTTCACACAGAGGGTTGTGGATCTGTGGAATGCTCTGCCTCAGAAGGCAGTGGAGGCCAATTCTCTGGATTCTTTCAAGAAAGAGTTAGATAGAGCTCTTAAAGATAGCGGAGTCAAGGGATATGGGGGAGAAGGCAGGAAAAGCATACTGATTGTGGACGATCAGCCATGATCACAGTGAATGCCATGCTGGCTCGAAGGGCCGAATGGCCTACTCCTACACCTATTGTCTATTGAAAGCTTGGAATGAAATACCTCAGTCTAGTCAAACGTATATGCTCGTTTAGATTTTGTTTGTGTACCTCAAATTGAATTGAATTGACTTTATTTCTTAAATCCTTCACATACATGAGTAAAAATCTTTGTTACATCTCCATCTAAATGTACAATTATAGTAATTTATAATAATTTATAATAAATAGAACAGTTAATGTGACATAGAAATACACTCAAATCAGCATGAGTTACTCAGTCTGGTGGAAGAAGCTGTCCCGGAGACTGCTGGACCTGGCTTTTATGCTGCGATACCGTTTCCTGGATGGTAGCAGTTGGAATATATTGTGGTTGGGATGATTCGGGTCCCCAATTATCCTTCGGGCCCTTTTATCACACCTGTCTTTGTAAATGTTCTGAATCCTGGGAAGTTCACAACTACGGATGCGCTGGTTGTCCACACCACTCTCTGCAGAATCCTGCGATTAAGGGAGATACTGTTCCCATACCAGGCAGTGATGTAGCCAGTCAGGATGCTTTTAATTGTGCCCCTATAGAAAGTTCTTATGATTTGGGGGCCCATAGTAAACTTCCTCAACCATCTAAGGTGAAAGAGGCACTGTTGTGCCTTTTTCACCACACAGTTGGTGTGTACAAACCATGTGAGATCCTCGGCGAAGTTGATGCTGAGGAACTTAAAGCTGTTTAACCTCTCAACCCCATATCCATTGATGTGAATAGGGGTTAGCCCGTCTCCATCCCTCCTGTAATCCACAACCAGCTCCTTTGTTTTTGCGACATCGAGGGAGAGGTTGTTTTCTTGACACCACTGTATCAGAGAGATGACTTCTTTCCTATAGGCCACCTCGTTATTGTATAATAGAAATAGAAATCATTGAATATTCATCCGAAGAAATTACAAGAAATATTCTACTGAAAAGAGATGGTGCATGACAACCAATGTAATTTTAAAATTTCAAATGTATAAAAAGCTTAATTGCCACAGCAAGTGGTACTTACAGAACACCCATCTTATCTCTAATACTTAAGGAAGAAGAAAAGCATGTTGTTCCATCACATAAGTTAGAAAACAACAGCATGAGGTAACTGGCATGTGGAAACTTATTAACATTACATTCTGAAGATATCAGCAAACTATGCAATATGAAACAAGATGACTTACTAATGAAACTATAAGACCCTAAGATATAAAAGCAGCCACCTAGCCTGTTCTGCCATTCAATCTTGGGGGTTTTTTGTAACTGAATCCTATTCTTTCAATTTAACACTTAGCCAACTGACAAATCAAGAACTTATCAATCCATCTTAAACTCACCCAAAGACTTCTCCTCCACAGCGCTCCATGCAAGGATTTACCATTCTCTGGACAGAGAAATCCACCTCATCTCACCTCTGAAGGAACATTCTTTTATTCTGAAGTTTTGCCTTTGCATTATAGATTCTCCTATACTGGAAATGTCCACTCCAAATCCACTCTATCCAGACCTTTCAGTATTCAGTCAGTTTAAACGACTAAAGACTAATGATTAATGATGCACTAAAAAGAATGAACCAACATTTATAGAAATGTCTTTGACAACCACCATTTGTCTAAAGTTCCATGTAGCAAATTATAAACTTAATTTAGGCACTGTTGCAGAATAGGGCAAACACGAATATCAGCAAGAATGAAATAGCATTCAAATCCAGAGCATTTTCAGGTATTTGGAGTTTAGCTTGATATTAATACCAAAAGAGAAAGCTAACAGTCAAAAGTATGTGTCATAAATTTTATTTCACAAATTTTATTTTTCAGGAAATATAATCAATGTACCCAAGAAATAACTTCTAAGTAAACTCTGTGAAAGATGTCCTTGTTGAAGTTCTTATGCCTCTTAAATGGACTGGTGCATAATTTCGGGAAACATGACTTTCAAATTCAGATGCATCATACAAGTTACTGTTTTCCTTACAAGGTGCTAAAAGACTTCCTTCTAAACTTCCTTAGAAATACAGGACACCTTTTTATAGTCCTAAAAGTTATTTTTGCAAAGCACTTGAGAATATTTTCAATACGTCATGATTTTATCTATTGATCTAGATTATCAAACTGGATGCTTCACTCTGAAGAATGGATGAAATGTGAAAATGTGACCTTTGTGACATCAAATCAGAAAAATATTACACAAGTCATTAAGTACCATCACATATTCAAGTCACTGAACAATTCACCTCATAACAGCTTTTCAAGTGTACATCTGCATAAATAATATAGAACACAAAACAGACCCTTTGGCACACGATGCTGTGTCAACCTCTTAACCAACTCTAATATCAATCTAACCCATTCCTCCAATGTAGCCTTCCATTCCTCCATCCATGTTCCTGTCAAAGAGCTTCTTAAATGCCCCGAACGTATTTGCCTCTACCACCACCACCCATGGTGCCAGATTCCACGCACCCACCACTCTGTGTAAAGAATGTACCTCGGACATCCCCCCATACTTTCCTCCAATTACTTTAAAATTATACCTCCTTGTATTAGCCATTTTTGCCCTGGGGAAAAAGTCTCTGACTGCCCACGCCATATAACAATACTAACTGAAATAACCTAAACTGCATATTTCACTCTCATCTTTTAAATAAGTTGACAGGGATACCATTTAGAAACTCATATCTAATGCAAATAATTTTGCTGGTTTATTTGATACACAAGTGAATATTCCAATCAGCAATTACAATCCAAAACTTTTACTCATTTTCCTCTTGTATTCCTTGCTTAATTTGCTTTTGGCACTTTCCTCCTAGATAATTCTGAATTGCAAAAACTAACCATTTAGCAAACAAATCTGGAAAAGCAACTTGTAATCAGTAAGGTAAACAATAACTATAATGCTAACAAATTATTAACAAATGTCTGAAATGCTCACAAAAAGACTCAATTGCATCAAGGCTGAGCCACTTAGTGCAGATCAATAAATCCCAGCCTCACTAATGATGTGCAGATCTCAAATATGAATAAAACCTGTGAATGTTAATATTAGATACTGTAAGTCACCAAAATAATATTGGATGAAGGAAATTAAATTTAAAACTTTAATGATCTTGGAATACTATCAATGACAAAGTTCAAAGTAAATTTATTATCAAAGTACAAATACATTACCATCCACATACTACCATAAGATTTATTTTCTAGCAGGCATTTACAAAAAAAATATAAAAACATCCGCCACTTACTGCAGCATTTTCCGTTCCCGGGCACCAGGCCATGACGCAGCCAATTACGATCCTCTTGACTGTGCATCTAAAGAAGCTTGTCAACATTTTTGGTGACATGCCAAATCTGTGCAAACTTCTAAGAGATTAGAGGCACAATCTTTCTTTGTGATGATGTTTGCATGCTAGTCCCCGATAGATGACGCCAATGAATTTAGAGCTACTGACCCTGTTCACCTCCGATCCCTGAACGAGGACTATCTCATGGACCTCTAGCTTCTTCCTCCTTTAGTCAATAATCAGCTCTTTGGTTTTGCTGATGTTGACTGATAGGTTGTTGTTGAGGCATCACAACCAAATTTTCAATCTCCTGCCAACACAAATCTGCAGATTGCAGTTTACATTATTAGCTTTTCCCATTCACCTAACATCCTTCTTGCCCCCTTTAACTTCTCCATTGCTATGGTGAGGCCAAACACAATTTGGAAAAAATTACACCACATATTTCATTTTGACACCTTACAATCCAATTCTATCCACGGCCTCCTCTACTGTAAAGATGAAGCCACACTCAGGTTGGAGGAACAACACCTTATATTCCGTCTGGGTAGCCTCCAACCTGATGGCATGAACATTGACTTCTCTAACTTCCGCTAGGCCCCACCTCCCCCTCGTACCCCATCTGTTACTCATTTTTATGCACACATTCTTTCTCTCACTCTCCTTTTTCTCCCTCTGTCCCTCTGAATATACCTCTTGCCCATCCTCTGGGTCACCCCCCCCCCGTCTTTCTTCCCGGACCTTCCTGTCCCATGATCCTCTCGTATCCCCTTTTGCCTATCACCTGTCCAGCTCTCGGCTCTATCCCTCCCCCTCCTGTCTTCTCCTATCATTTTGCATCTCCCCCTCCCCCTCCAGCTTTCAAATCCCTTACTCACTCTTCCTTCAGTTAGTCCTGACGAAGGGTCTCGGCCTGAAACGTCGACTGCGCCTCTTCCTATAGATGCTGCTTGGCCTGCTGCGTTCACCAGCAACTTTGATGTGTGTTGCTTGAATTTCCAGCATCTGCAGAATTCCTGTTGTTCTCATCTATCCAAATAGCTTTCTTTCCCTTTGTTCATCAATACTCCTTCCTCCACCTGGTTCCAACCACCCATCATCCCCTTCTCATCTGGTTCTACTCATCACTTACCAGCCTCTATCCCACTCCACTTTAGTCTGTAATATACTGGCAAATTTTTCCTGTTTCCTCTCAGTTCCAATGCATGGCCTCAATCCTGAAGGCTACCTATACTTTTTTCCCTCCAAGATGCTGACTGACCTACTGAGTTCTCCCAGAGTTCTGTTTTGCAATCAATGAGAGATGAAGAATACCATAATCAGGCAATCGCTCACCTCTTCCTGCAGCAACACACAACAAAACGCAAATCTCAAACTGCTTCAGTGGCTTATTCATATTATTTTAAACTTATTCTTCCTCATAATTATGCAAATGAACCCAAAATGCTAACACAAATATAGACTAAAAATGATCCCAGAAAGTTATATTTATCCATCTTATTGATTACACATATTAGACAACTCACAAAAAGAAAACCTTTCATGGAGCTGCCCTTCCCATTAGTAGCCTTGAGATCAAAAAGTATTCTGTTACCATGATTTCCAGTTGATTAAATCAAACTAGTGTGATAGAGATTACTGTTTTCAAGGGAATTTATGCATTTATATGGGAGAAAGAAAATTAAGAGGAGGTAGGTAAAAATAATCAAAATAGATTTACATGGATGAGAAACTATTATACACACAGTCATAACAAACAGACTATTTTATTCTAAACATATTAGAAAACAGTATTAGATTCTGCAGATGCTATAACTCTTGAGCAGACAAAAATGCTGGAGGAACTCAGCATGTAAGGCAGCATCTATGAGAGGTTTAAACCGTCAACGTTTCGGACTGAGACCCTTCATCAGGACTCGAAAAGAACAGTGAACAAGCCAGAATAAGAAGGAGTTAGGGGAGGGGAAGAAGTACAAGCTAGAAGGTGATAGGTGAAACAAGGTGAGGGGAAAGATGGGCGGATAGGGAGGGAGGATAAAGTAAAAAGCTGGAATGTGCAAGAAGTAAGGGGCTGATGAAGACAGTGGACCATGGAAGAAATGGAAGGAGAGGAACCAGGTGATAGTGATGGGCAGGTGAAGAGCAGAGAAGGGGTCAGAGGGAAACCAGAATTGGGAATGGAAAAAGAGAGAAGGGAATGGGAAAGACACTACCGGAATTCAGAGAAGCTAATGTTTATGCCAGTTTGGAGACTATCCAGACAGAATATGAGGTTTCACTCCTTCAACCTCCTCCAACTTTAAATTCCTTGGCGTTATCATATCAGAGGATCTTTCCTGAGATCAGCAAGTAAGTGCTTTTTCAAAGGAGGCATGACAGTGCTTCTTACTTTCATAGAAGTTTACACAGATTTGGCATGTCATTTAAAACTTCTATAGATGCACAGTGGAGAATATTCTGACTGGTTGCATCATGACCTGGTATGGAAACACCAATGCCCAGGAACAGAAAAGACTACAAAAAGTGATGGATACAGCTCGGTCCAACACAGGAAAAGCCCTCCCAACCACTGAATACATATACAAGGAGTGCTGCCACAAGAAGGTGGCATCCATCATCAAGGACTCTCACCATCCAGTCCATGCCTTCTTCTCACTGCTGTCATCTGGAAGGAGGTACAGAAGCCATAGGTCCCACACTACCAGGCTGAGGAACAGTTACTACCCTTTGACAATCAGACTCCTGAACCAGCATGGATAACTCTTCTCACCTCAACACTGAACTGAGTATTGAACACAACCTGCGGACCTACTTACTTATTATTATTTGTATTTTTTTCTATCTGCCATTTTGCCTTTTGCACAAAGGTTGCTTGTCAGTTTTTGTTTGGGTGTAGTTTTTCATTGATTCTATTGAATTTCTTTGTTCTACTGTGAATGCCTGCAAGAAAATGAATCTCATTTGGTGACTTGTATGTACTTCAATAATAAATTTACTTTGAACTTTGAACCTGAGCATGGTCTCATCGTGGCAATTGAAGCCATGGACAGACATGTTGGAATGGGAATGGGAAGTTGAATTAAAATTGCTAATTGCACAGCAATTACCCTGATAACATTAAAATAAATTATTCAAAAGCAAATAGCTTTCAAAAGCAAATAGCTAAGCCAGAAAGACTATGATACCATATAATTCAGTTAACATATTACATTATAACAAAATACCATTTTTCTTCTACCTGCCACATGTGCATGAACTAAATTCCTTTCTTACTCCTTCAATGACTCAGCTTCTCTAATGAGTAGCAAAATCAGAGAACACACCCAATTTACTTATCATAACCAAACAGATCAACTATTATTTTTGACCTTGAAGAGCAATCCATCAGCCATCTTCTGGTCATTATTACTGTGGTTACTGTGTTCAAACTTCATGTGGACAATGGGTGAAAACAAAGAGAAGATCACATTTGACTCTAATATGATCAAATAGACTACAAACAGCAAAAATAACACATTTTAATTTTAATGATCTTAAGTAAGAATAATGCACTAGCAACATCTTACTCTTCCTTAAAATACTCTTTAAGGATGTTTTTATCCCACCTGAATAAACAAACAAACTTCAGGTTATTGTCCGAAACAAACAGACAATGGCTCAGGCAGTGCTGCATTTTCTTAGGCTACTACGGAATGCCAGTCTTGATCTTACATTCAAATTGTTCAGCAATGAATACAGAACTGTGAAATCTTTATGATTACAAACACAAAGATAACTGACAAATAACAAAGCTTATAAATGCAGTTTTATCAGGAAGTACAAATACTGCTGCAAATGAGTAATGTCCAAGTACTTGACAAGATGATTATTTTCATCAATTGTATTAATGGAACATAAAATAGCCTTTGAAAGCTTAAGGTAATAGAATCAACAACATTGAAATGTAAATGCAAAAATAACTAAACAATCAATTACAGGTGGCTTTTCTAACACCAACAAGATTGTTTCGTTACAATTCTGGGGGCACATTTTTCATAGTAGATTGTTTCGTTTATTCCAGATGTAGTTGAAATGAATCTGATCATTTATTATAACTTATTTTATGTTTACAAGATCAAATACAACAATCTTGTAATGATACAGTCTATGCAGTGCTACAGAAATCAATTAAGTTAGCATTAATGGCATATACCAAATGAACCAGTCTGATGATAATGTCAAAAATTGTGGAGAGAAAAGCTAAATAATTCAGGAACACCAAGAAACCAGAGATTTCATTACTGCTTCATCATATCACAGTCCATCATATATGCTCGCTTAAAACAAATATAAAAAAATTACTCTCAATAGCTTAATGGTTTCTAGGTAAATGCACTGTGTATATTTTTTAAAACAAAGATTTCACTTAAACAGGTCAACACTTCATACTTAAAGGTAACAACAATTCTGACAAGGTTAAGCATTATTCCACTTTATCAGACATAGTATTTTCTGACCTCTTGTGAAGACTTCATTTACTTTGATAGCACTTGCACCTCAAAACAAAAGACAGAGTTCAAGCCACAGAAGAGGATACAGAATCTAAGCCAGCACAGCACACTGGAGTACTGCAGACTGAACATTCTGCAGCAGGAGCAGTTGTGTTTAAGTGTACATTAAAAATTAGATGCTAACATTCAAGTGAAATCAAGAGTTTTTCCAGTGCTCCACCAGATTTTCCCTTGCTCAGGCATCACCAAAACACATCAATTGTTCATTCAGCTCAGTGGCTACTTCCAATAATTCATGTCCTAAATTCAAAAACAGTAGGTAAAACTAATTTTCAAGAAATTTATAAACAAATCAAAGGTGACAATCTCTCTCTCTCCCTGCTGTCACAAACATCTCAAGTTTCCAGCTATTTATAGAATTAGCATCATTCACAAGCAGTTGAGAACAATGCAATTTGTGTATTCTTTATTGAATCCTCTGAAAATATTATGGCATCTCTCAGAGATGCATCAGAGGCTCTACCCTATCCCTAATAATCTTTAGTCCTCCGAAATCTGCCATTTAGAATTCTGGCTCACTAAACACCACTAAAATCTTTTTGTTCTACTGATGATATATTTGCTTCGGCTCCCTCGGCCTAGGGTTATAGAAATTCCTTTTTAAACCCTCTTTCCTTTCTCTGGTTCACTTTAAAAATCACATCCCTGGCCAAGCTTTTGTTCCACTTGCTCTCTGCCAACTATACCATGTAGCTTTGATCCTCAATGCTTTTTTATTGTTCACACAATATTCTCAGTTTAACTTAGACTCCTGTGGAAGTTTTCCATAGTACATTAAATTGAAGCATCAGTTGCTGACTAGTTTCAATAAGGCCATTGATAACAACCTATCTCACTTCCAGGATCTCTGCACAATTGTGGTCACAACTTTGAGTTTGCTTTTGCAGCACAAGTACAGCAATTTTTACACTTGTGGTTTTTGCAAAATTGCACAGTTTACCATGAATCATAACTCTTGTCTTATCTATACTTTAATGAGTTCTTATACATATTAGTAACAGCGTGCACAATTTCTGATCCTGCAAGGAAATTTTTCTCTCAAGCACAAAATGTTTCCACTAGTTGAACCATCAATTACAAAGAACTATAAAGTGACGATATCACCAAAAAATTTATACTCCAACAGTTTTAGATTTTTTTAAAGAAATACATGGAACAAATCATCACTCAAGCAATGCTAAAAACCACTGAAGAAAGTAATGTCAGTCAGGTAAGCCTCATCAATGCTGTCTCATTAATTTTTACAAAAACAAAAATGCAATTAGAATATTAAAGCACAGCACTTCAGTTATTCAACCAGCTAGCCAGAGGCCTGATTGAATAATCTAAAGACCTCTCAATCCCAACATTGTACATGGGGAATACAAGTCCAATGAATCAGATAATTTAAAATGAAAAGATAACATAAGTACTGGTCACCATGAAATAGTTTCACTATTGTAAAAGCAATATGGTACACCAAAGTTCTTTAGGGAAGGAAAATTAACCAACTTACCCAATGCAGCCTACATATGTCTCTTAACTGTCCTCCACAATGACTTAGCAAAGCATTTAAAGATAAATCAGGGATAAGCAAAATATGCTGACCATTCCACTGCTGACAACATTTATCAGGAATAGATAAAAGAAAATATGGGATACACAAAAGAGACTGCAGATACTGGAAACCTGGAGCACCACACACACACACACACACACACACACACACACAGACTGTTAGAAGAACTCAGCAAGTTAGACAGCATCTATAGTGGGAAATGAATAGTTAATATTTTGGGCTGAGACCCTTCATGAGGACTGAAGGCCCATGATGGGATCTGGATCCTCTATAAATAGCTTAAGTATTTACTTTGGTAATTACTTGTTCAAATAATCAAAAACAAATCACTGCACAAAAACAAAGAAAGGCTGGCAACATAAAGAACAGATACTTCCATTGCAACAGACAGCAACCAAACAATTTGCAAATATGTATTTTAAAATACACATTTAAAAAATGTTTGGAATCTGTGAATAGTACCTTGGCTCTTCTGCAACATCCAAATATTCCTTCCAAAACGTTAATCAAAATAGTCAATGATCACTTATAGTGACTGAGTGTATTCTGCATATATTGAGACACTGATCCCACCTCAGACTTCTGTTGGTCGGGCCTCACTGAATTATAAAATTACTTAAAGAAAAAAGCGGCAATGGACTAGCTAAAGGGAATTATTAGTTTATTCCAATCTGGTCCACCTACTACAAGATAGTGGAAACAAGAGACACACCACCAAATAGAAACATAGAAACATAGAAAATAGGTGCAGGAGTAGGCCATTCGGCCCTTCGAGCCTGCACCGCCATTTATTATGATCATGGCTGATCATCCAACTCAGAACCCCGCCCCAGCCTTCCCTCCATACCCCCTGATCCCCGTAGCCACAAGGGCCATATCTAACTCCCTCTTAAATATAGCCAATGAACTGGCCTCAACTGTTTCCTGTGGCAGAGAATTCCACAGATTCACCACTCTCTGTGTGAAGAAGTTTTTCCTAATCTTGGTCCTAAAAGGCTTCCCCTTTATCCTCAAACTGTGACCCCTTGTTCTGGACTTCCCCAACATCGGGAACAATCTTCCTGCATCTAGCCTGTCCAATCCCTTTAGGATTTTATACGTTTCAATCAGATCCCCCCTCAATCTTCTAAATTCCAACGAGTACAAGCCCAGTTCATCCAGTCTTTCTTCATATGAAAGTCCTGCCATCCCAGGAATCAATCCGGTGAACCTTCTTTGTACTCCCTCTAAGGCAAGGATGTCTTTCCTCAGATTAGGGGACCAAAACTGCACACAATACTCCAGGTGTGGTCTCACCAAGGCCTTGTACAACTGCAGTAGTACCTCCCTGCTCCTGTACTCGAATCTTCTCGCTATAAATGCCAGCATACCATTTGCCTTTTTCACCGCCTGCTGTACCTGCATGCCCACTTTCAATGACTGGTGTATAATGACACCCAGGTCTCGTTGCACCTCCCCTTTTCCTAATCGGCCACCATTCAGATAATAATCTGTTTTCCTATTTTTGCCACCAAAGTGGATAACTTCACATTTATCCACATTAAATTGCATCTGCCATGAATTTGCCCACTCACCCAACCTATCCAAGTCACTCTGCATCCTCTTAGCATCCTCCTCACAGCTAACACTGCCATCCAGCTTCGTGTCATCCGCAAACTTGGAGATGCTGCATTTAATTCCCTCATCCCAGTCATTAATATATATTGTAAACAACTGGGGTCCCAGCACTGAGCCTTGCGGTACCCCACTAGTCACCGCCTGCCATTCTGAAAAGGTCCCGTTTATTCCCACTCTTTGCTTCCTGTCTGCTAACCAATTCTCCATCCACATCAATACCTTACCCCAATACCGTGTGCTTTAAGTTTGCACACTAATCTCCTGTGTGGGACCTTGTCAAAAGCCTTTTGAAAATCCAAATATACCCCATCCACTGGTTCTCCCCTATCCACTCTACTAGTTACATCCTCAAAAAATTCTATGAGATTCGTCAGACATGATTTTCCTTTCACAAATCCATGCTGACTTTGTCCGATCATTTCACCGCTTTCCAAATGTGCTGTTATCACATCTTTGATAACTGACTCCAGCAGTTTCCCCACCACCGACGTTAGGCTAACAGGTCTATAATTCCCCGGTTTCTCACTCCCTCCTTTTTTAAAAAGTGGGGTTACATTAGCCACCCTCCAATCCTCAGGAACTAGTCCAGAATCTAACGAGTTTTGATAAATTATCACTACTGCATCCACTATTTCTTGGGCTACTTCCTTAAGCACTCTAGGATGCAGACCATCTGGCTCTGGGGATTTATCTGCCTTCAATCCCTTCAATTTACCTAACACCACTTCCCTACTAACATGTATTTCGCTCAGTTCCTCCATCTCACTGGACCCTCTGTCCCTTACTATTTCTGGAAGATTATTTATGTCCTCCTTAGTGAAGACAGAACCAAAGTAATTATTCAATTGGTCTGCCATGTCCTTGCTCCCCATAATCAATTCACCTGTTTCTGTCTGTAGGGAACCTACATTTGTCTTTACTAGTCTTTTCCTTTTTACATATCTATAAAAGCTTTTACAGTCTGTTTTTATGTTCCATGCCAGTTTTCTCTCATAATCTTTTTTCCCCTTCCTAATTAAGTCCTTTGTCCTCCTCTGCTGAACTCTGAATTTCTCCCAGTCCTCAGGTGAGCCACTTTCTCTGGCTAATTTGTATGCTTCTTCTTTGGAATTGATACTATCCCTAATTTCCCTTGTCAGCCACGGGTGCACTACCTTCCTTGATTTATTCTTATGCCAAACTGGGATGAACAATTGTTGTAGTTCATCCATGCAACCTATAAATGCTTGCCATTGCATATCCACCGTCAATCCTTTAAGTGTCGTTTGCCAGTCTATCTTAGCTAATTCACGTCTCATACCTTCAAAGTTACCCCTCTTTAAGTTCAGAACTTTTGTTTCTGAATTAACTATGTCACTCTCCATCTTAATGAAGAATTCCACCATATTATGGTCACTCTTACCCAAGGGGCCTCTCACGACAAGATTGCTAATTAACCCTTCCTCATTGCTCACAAACACTAACAAAGCTCACTGTTTTTTAAAAATCATGCACCAAATGGCCTTGATTTTCGGGCCAGCAGAAATAAAATGAAATGAAATGAAAATTTCTTGAGATGACAATACGAACAACAGTGAAATCAATTACACATTCACAAAGTTCATTTAATTCAGCAGCATGATTTCAAAGACCATTGTTTCATTCCCTTTGCTTAACCAACTGTGATCAGCTTGCCAGTTAAGATTGTCCTTGATAAACCAAATAAGAAAAATCCTACATGACTACCAATGACAGCAGCTACACTAGACAGGCTACCAATGTCAAAGGGTAGCACAGAAGCAGCAGTTAGTGCAATTGTTTTACAGCATCTTTCTCTCAAGCACAAAATGTTTCCAGCAGCAATTGTAAGGGCTGAGCTTGATTCCCAACATTGTTTGTAAGGATTTTGTAAGTTCTCCCCATGACCATGTGGGTTTCCTCCATCATTCCAAAGATGTACAGTTAGGGTTAGTGAGTTGAGGGCATGCTACGTTGGTGCCGGAACGTGTGAGCTGCTTAACACAATCCTTCCTGATTTAATTTGCTGTAAATGACACATTTCACTGCATGTTTTGATGGATACGTAACAAAGCTAGTCTAATTCCTTCTAAAAACTCTGACAGCTTTGTGATTATTTTTACTCCTCTATGTAGTCTTAAACAGTCCCAAAAGTGAATACTAGTATTTTCAATTAAATCTGCTGCATACAAAGCTATTTCCTCAAACTGTTAAAATGAAGCTGGATGCCAGGTATTCATTTATTCACAAATAGAGAATGGGGAATTAAATGTCAGACAATCTGCTTTAACATTCTCCTAGCAAGTGAGTGCAAACTACCTATGACAGAAACTCGAGCAGATCAACTCCACTAACCTGGTACATCTTTGTAAAAAGCAACATAACGGTTAAACAGATAATAAGAAAACACATGCCAAATAAAGCATAGAAAGCCAACTTTAAAAATGGTTAGAGTTGGGCCTTAGGGTTTCTAAAAAGATCTTTAGCAAAAAAGCTTTGAAGTGTATGCAAAACTATAGCAGTTGAAAGCTTGATTATCAAAGCCAATGTAAGTGGGATGGACTTCCAGTTGCCAGGTATGGCCAGGTATAAAATGAACAGTTTGCAAAGTTATAAGGGAGAGAAATAATTTAGTGAGAAAGGACTAGCCAATAAATGAATAATAGTAGAAATCATTCAGCAGCATGTCCATAACATATCTCAAATTATAAGATTCAGTATAAAATTGTAACCACATTATCCAATCAACAACGTGTTGATGTTTGTTCATTTTATTCCAAAGCAAGTCCTCAAATAATAATTCCATTGAAGATAATTTCCTATGTATTGAATCTAAGCAATAATATAATAGAAATGCTGTCTTTAAGTCATGGCTTCCCTCCTCTCAATAAGGTTCCTATTGAAAAAGGCTGCAGAGATCACAGCATGAATCAAATCCAAAATTTAGAAACTTGCTAAGTGAGGGAATTCAGTGCAGCATACAAAAGGTGTTGCTTGGTGACTCAGAGCAACCCGTCTGTGCAGCAACGGGAAGACGACATAATCCTTACACATTTGTGACAAGAATCACAGCATCTCTTTTTCTGGTGCAAACCATAAGGACAGGCATACAATGCAGAAATTCTCCAAGTGCTTTGTGCCCTCTAAAATATACACATCTCTGAATAATACAAAATGAGATGCTCCTTTCGGAAATACAGCAGAGCCAGCTCTATGGTCCCTAACTGACAACTGCACAGAGAAGCAGCAGAAAGAACAGAGCTACAATAAGAAGCAATTAAAGAGTCAAAGGGAAGACATTTCTGTCGCCATAAACCAGATTCTAAATAATTTGTTGCCTTCTGCTAGCAGGGTCAAGAATATCATAGAGCAAGTTCAGAACCTTTAGATGAATAGCAGAGGTCCAGGAAATTAAAAAAAACAATTACCATTACCAAGATCAAATACAGTAGATTCCAGTTAATTTTGCCACCAGTTAATCGGGGCAGCCATTTATTTGGGACAAATCTTAACAAAAAACTAAACTGAGAAAGTAGCTGGGATTCCATTTGTTTCTTTGGGACACTATGCCACTTAGTTGGGGCAGGAGACTGTTGCCAAGCAGTTTCTAAACTTGCGTCAGTTGTATGCATTTCTGCAGCCACTAAGACACCATAGCATGCATAGATCAGTTTTTAAATAGCATCAGTTGTGTGCATTTGTGTTCAAAAAACAGTGCTTATTGTCACCGATAGTTGGCGAGAAATAAGCAGTAAGACAATTCCGAACTGTTTTGCTCACCACAGTTTCAAGCATTCAGACATGGAGATGCCGAAAATGGCCGACAGCCACAGTAGTGTCACAGTTAGCACAACGCTATGACAACTCGGGGTATCAATTGTGGTGTCCTCAGCAAAGAATGTCTGTGTGCCCTTCCTGTGGAATGCATGGGTTTTCCACAGAAGCTCCAGTTTCCTCCCACAGTGCAAGGATGTACCGGTCAGACTAACTGGTCATTGTAAATTGTCCCGTGATTAGGTTAAAGTTAAGTCTGGTTGTTACTGGGGTGACATGGCTCAAAGGGCCAGAAAGGCATACTCTACACTGTCTCACTAAATAAATAAAATTCAACAATTTCCTACTTCAACAAGTTAGGAATTACAAAGGTACCGACAATGATCTTGAATGTTGCAATGAAAATGAAGATTTGGACGATGCAATTGTTTAAGGCAGTCTACAAGGTGTCTGTGCTGACCTTGTTCAATTTATAGTCAATCAAAAGAACAGTGCAGATGAATTCCTCTGTCAATAATTATCACATTAATACAGCTGTATAGGACTGTAGAGGTATTGGTAGCGTTCTAATTTGTTCTCTGTTCTATTTAAATACATAATTTGCTGCTCACTTAAATGATAGTTTGTATTTTATATACATTTTTAACTATTTCCATGAAACTTCAGCTAGTTGGGGCAGCACTTAACTGGGCCAAAATGCCCTGGTCCCAATTAACTGGGATCCACTGTATGAAAAGGATGTTATTCATCAGATAAGGCGTTAAAAAGGAACAACTTCCAAGATGGGATTCTCCACATTATAACAGGTGTTATGCACCAGTGATTACAGTGATTGAGAAGGCAAATGAAAGAGTGGCAGAAAAGACAAACACAGAAAAAGGGTTTAATACTTCTGGGGCACTGGGAGGGAATCTGGAGAAGCTAGGGATTTGATAAAATAGACAGTTACACCTCAACAGAAAAGAATCAATATTAAAATGGTAGATTACCAGTGCCAGTAAAATGGGTTTAACTCAACTTGGCAGAGAGATTAATGGGAACCTGTCAGCTATTTCAAAAATGAATGCAAAAGAACAGGGTTTAGGAAATATAAAAGAGGCAAAGTAATGTTTTCAGCCAGAAAAAAATGAAAGGCTGTAATACAAAAAAAAGAGCAAGTAGTTTTGACAGCATAATTGTTTATACCTATATTCAAGGAGTAATGTAATGATACAGTCTAATGCATGGAAGCAACCTAGACAAGACAAGGAATGAATGGTAATGGGGATTGTTTTCGAAAGCAGTTATAATTCGGTTAGATTTAATTACGGAAAAGTATAAACACAGAAGCAAAAGTCATGAAATAATTCAACGCTGTAAGGATTATGGAAAGTGCGAAGGTGAAATTTAAAAGAGAAATTACGAAGGCAAAGACGGTAAATATTGCCATATCCTTCTTATACATGTACAGTACAAAGGGAAGGTTAACAACAAGATCACTGGGTTAGTTACAATTTTTGGTTCTCCAAGTCTAAATGCACAAGACAAAGTTCAAAGGAAATTTATTATCAAAAGTACATATTTGTCACCATATACAACCTTGAGATCTGTTTCTTTTGTGGGCATACTCAGTAAATCCAAGAACTGTAACAGAACTAATAAAAGGCCACACCCAACAGGGTGGACAAACAACCAAGGTGCATATACAAAATAAAAAATTAATAATAAATAAACAAAAAATATCAAGAACATAAGATGAAGTGCCCTTGAAAACAAATCCATGGGTCGTGAGAACAATTCAGTAATGAGGCAAGTGAAATTGAGTGTTATCCCCACTGGTTCAAGAGCCTGATAAATGTTCCTGAACCTAGTGATGTGGACCTGAGGTTCCTGGACCTTCTTCCTGATGGCAGCAGCGAGAAGAGAACCAAACCAGGGTGGTGGGGACCTCTGATGATGAATGCTGCTTTCCTACAGCAGCGCTCCTTGTAGATGCGCTCAATGGTGGGGAGGGCTTTATCCCTGATGGACTGAGCCATATCCACTACTTTTTGTTGGATTTTCCATTCAAGGGCATTGGTGTTTTCATACCAGGTTGTGATGCAACCAGTCAAATTCCTCTCCACCACACAGCTATGGAAGTTTGTCAAAGTTGTAGATGTCATGCCAAACCATCACAAACTTCTAACGAAGTACAGGCGCGGCTGCACTTTTTTTGTAATTACACTTACACGTTGGGCTCAAGCCAGGTCCTCCAAAATAGAAACACAGAGAAACTTAAAGTTCCTGACCCTCTCCATCTCAGATCCCCCGATGAGGACCGGCTCATGGATCTCCTCCTTCTGAAGTCAATAATCAGCTCCTTGTTCTTACTGACGTAGAGAGACAGAGAGACAGTAATATTCTTAAAAAGTAATAGTCTGAATAGTAGCAGGCAAAACATTGCTGTATGAAAACCACTGGAAAACGATTTCTGGAAGCATACATAGATTTAAAAAAAAGGTTAATCAGATAAGACAACATGAATTTTAAGGTCATATCTGACTAACTTGATTACACATTTTGAAAAATAAGTAATGAGTGTTGAAGAGGATGGAACATCTGCAGCCATGTACACAGATTTTAGCCAGCCATTTGACAGAGCCTATCATGTAGTTCTGGAGAAGCACCACTGACCTGAAGTGGAGTTTCTTTCTCCATATATGCTGCTTCAACTGATGAACATTTTTCAGCATCTTCCGTTTTTCATCCATGAAGCAAGTTAATCAGAAAAGTAAAGCCTCTTGGGCTCCAAGGGAAAGTTGATTACAATTGACCATAAGAAACCGACGTGTAAGAAAGCAAAGTACAATGATGAACAGTAATTTCATTGCCATCAAGATGCCCCAACGTTTGCAGAGGGGTTCCAGAACAAATAGGAGCAATACAGAGCCAGGATTTTACTGACTGACAGCGACTAATATGGATGAAGATGAGAGGCTTCAGAAAAACCTCTTTGAATGGACTGCTTAGGTGGACACAAAGGTGGCAAATACAAGAGAACAAGGGTCAGAACTGTATAAAAAAAACTAATTACATTCATGAATAGAATTCTGTCTGCAAATGTGGTGCAAAAGCACCAGTGTATCAAAGAAACCGTGGATAATTTTTGACAGTGTTGGAAAATAAGTGAGTGTCTAGACTGGGATTATTTTTTTTGAAACAAACAAGACTGAAGGTTATTTTAACTGAAGTTTAAACAAGGAGATATAGTCTGTTAACACATGAGAAAATTGGAAGCAAGTTGAGGACAAAAAGATTCACTCAGGTGTAGTGGGGTTCTAAAAACGTTGCCCAAAAGGGATGGTGGAAACAAACTCTCAGTACATTTAACATGTAGCAGGAAAATCTCAACAAGGTTGAAGTTCAGAACAACATTGTTCATTTTTGGCTGAAGGGTTACAATGGGATAAGCAGCCTTCTCAACGATTTCTGCATTGACAATTCCCAATGCTGAGCACAAAAGGTATCTCAAAATTATTTCCATATCTGATAAGCTTGGCTTTACAAACTTTTTTTAAATTGCTAAAGCTCAGGTTCAAGACAAGTGGAAAAAACAGGTTGCACCATAAGTATAATATCCTGATCAAACAGTCATTCTTTTCTACTCCTTTGAATTACAGTATGGATCTATCCAAGCTCTTATCATATGGCTAAGTTAACAAATTAATGCCTCACACTCACTGCAAATTGAGAAGCAAAATAAAGACACTGAAGCATCCAGCATCACAGCCATAACCATATGCTATTTGTACAACTGTAAAAAAGTTATTTCAGTTGCTTTGTTCACAAGTTTCAAAGCCCATACTGTGCCAATCAAATGAACAGAACTGTCAGATTGCTCAAGTATATAAAATAATAATTTACCATATTTAAGACAGAAGGAGTCATGAAAAATGGTATCTCCCAACATCACTAATCTCATTCTTTCCTTCAACTGAACTGATCCTCAAAGTATATATTGTCCAACATTTTGCCAGCATTTTAAGTTGGCTTCAGGCAATAAGACATACCCAAACTGAAGCGTATGCTAACACTTAAAGCATTATACATATATCACATTAGCTTGCTTTCTGAATAGGAAAAAATATCCATTACCACAAAAGATTAAGGCAATTGCCATATGTTAGACGATGCTTCTTTTTTATTTGTAGACAGGAATTTGTAAGTTTTCACTAAATTGTAGTTGTGGGTTACAATAAACTACAAGCATTCTGTGCAAAATTCCAGACTATTTCAAGTAATATACTTTCAAGTCAGGAACTGTGGCCGATAAGTTAGCTTTCTTTTACTCAACCAATTTAATGTAATTTTAAATGGTACCTTACCAAAAATGTTTCTGGAAAAAAAATAAAAACCTGCCACTCAATACAACATTCCTTCGTGGTATATTTCACGTACACACTTGCCTAACTTAAATAATCAAAACACAATAAGGTGTAGCTTTCCGTCACAAAATATTTTGCAAAATATAGAAGCAAGCAGGATCTCTTGGTGATTACAGCACGAATTTTAATTGCTATTGTTTATGAGATGTTTACAAACACTGTCGCCAATGTTTATAATCATTTCATAATGAAATTAAAGATCTTTTTTTTTAAAAAGTTGATGTCTGCAAATGTTACCTGCTCTCTCGATATGCAAGGCAAAGACGTCCTCCTAGGCATCTTACTGCCACCATAATAATTGGTTGACGTTTCTCCCAAAGATACACAACTCGACCGCCTGCGGGGCTTGATCACAGGTATTTTTTCTTCTGGGGCAGTCCTGCGACGGGCTTCCCTAGGAAATAAGTAATCAAAATACACAGCAATGATAGCTCCCACCATCCCGACCCCACAGGCCAAGAGGGGTCGCAGAGCTGCTGGTAGAGCGATCAAACTGGTGATGGATGCCAACCTAACAACACTGGAGAACAGCAAGATCAGGACGCTCTGTTTCACTTTCAAAGTGGAGAGTAATGTCAACAATCCCACACAACCCAGCACCGCAGCTGGAGCCAGCAACCTGCAAAGAAACATCTGGTCCTCTCCGAATAAAACTTGCACCACCAAAAAATCTCCGAGGTAGCAACATGGTGGCAATGACAGGAGCCAAACCGTGTTACTTTCCCTTTTACTCTTCCTTAAATAAAATGTCAACCAAAAGAAGGCACAGCAAATGCTAAAAAGAGGACTCAGGGACTGGAATACGATCGCCCACGCCGACTGGAAAGTCTGCAAGAAGGATGAAAGAAACTCTTCGTCCAGGCATCTCCTAGCCACGATGGACAGCACGAGTATTGCAAAGGCGCTGCAGCCGCCCCCGACGTAAAAGGCTGGAAGTTTCGGGCGCGCTAAACCGAGCCGCTCCAAGTTACACCACCTGCAGACGGAAAACCCACGGTCCTGTTTCAAAGGAGTGACGCAGCTTTTCACATAACCGTTCCGACTGCTCTCCTCCTGGCACTTGGCGTTGCTGATACTGTGCGCTGCCGAATCCCCCTCGTTCCTCATCGCCATGTTTAAGGGTTTTTTTTCTTCGTCCTTTCGTGTGTTATTACGCACACGCACTTGGGTATCTTTAACCGTCTCCTCCCCCAATTCCAACCCCTTTCCCTCCCTCACCCCGCCCCGTCTTCTCCTTTCTGTATTTTCCTCTTCCCCACCTCCCGCCCCCAAGTTCGCTCAGCTACTCCACGAGGGGCACAGGAGAAATCAAGTAAATATGTCTTAAAAACAATAGGAAGCGCGCCGCGCGCATACTGCGCTCTCCCCGGCGCGCGTACATAAACACAGAGAGGGCGAGCGAGCGAGCGAGCTCACTGACGCCCCCACCCTCCCCTCCAGCTCCGCGGAGCCCTCGCTCAGCGCGTGCGTCACCAGCTCCCACCCACCTCGCCGCCGAGTCCCGTCCCCCTCGCTCTTGCCTACATGGAACTCTCGAGCAGGCCGCGCGCGAGCGTCAACCATCCCCCGTCCCCCCCGCCCCCGGCCGAGCCGCCTGGCGTCCGGTTGAATGGAACTCCGCAACAGGCGAGCGCGCCGATGCCTCGGACCTGGGCAACGCCAGCTCCTCCGGATGTGGGTGCGAGAGCTTAAATGTGTTTTTTTTTCTTTCATTAGCTCGAATGTTTCTCAATTAAATAAAACTGAAACTGTACTCTGCCGCGTGATGCTATCTTCTCTGACCTGGGTTGTCAGACATTTCGAGAGACAAACTTCTGGATTTCATTTGGAAGCGGTCAGATGTGAGCAATTACTTGCTTTTGAAGAAAATCAGCTTTTAAAAAATCATTCCGTCCTTTTAATATTTTTGAAATATGAACTAAATTCCATTTATGCATCACCTTTCACGTCTGATGAAACCTCATTGCGAGTCACAGCTTTTGAAATGTTGTTATTGGGCAGTGGCCAATTTACCCACAGCAAACACCCGCAATCAGCAATCATATAAGTGACCTGGTAATCTGCTTTGTAGACCGTCAGGAATAATGCCATGGAATATTTTAATTCCATCGGCCAAAGCATCTTAAAGTCAATACCCCTGAGAATGCTCCCTCAGAAATACATAGCAGCGTTTTCTGGGATAATGTCAAACAAAAGTAAAGTTTACAAGTAGTGTATTTTAAGCAGACTCTCATAATATCGGGATGCTGAAGAAAAATTAATTTAAACCGTTACAAGTATAATTAGGTAGCAGAGTAGACAGGGACAAAGTGGTTCCCTGCTGCCGAAGGGACTCGGCCCGAAACGTAGACCGTACTTTTTTCCACAGATGCTGCCTGGTCTGCTGAGTTCCTCCAGTATTTTGTGTGTGTTGCTCGGATTTCCGGCATCTGCAGACTTTTCTCGTTTGTAAAATGATTGTTGATGATTGATGCCTCTTATTGTAAAATGTCTGAAGATAATCGCAACATTGGTCAAATTAATAAAAAGATCTTTACCATTCGATTATTTCAAAATTGATAAAATGCAGTTTATTTTTTAAACTCAAGCGGGGCGTGTAGTAAAAAAAAAGCTGCGATGAAAAAAGAAGTGAAACATTAAAAAGAACGAACGTTCTGCCGTTTTCGATTGCACGATTACGGAATATTCTGTTTGCAGTAAACTGCCAATAGCTTGCGTAAACGATTTCATCACTACAGCCCTCTGAATCGCTGTGTAAAGTGCTGCAAGCTGTTCTAACGATCGGTTACAGAATGGTTGTCAGGTTGCAGTAATCCTTGTGTTATGAGTTAGAATAGTAAAACATTCTCGTTATAAACTTTTCGCAATAAGGTCGCCAGTACAATCTAGTAAATCCACCAAAAGCCCACAGTTGTAGGCACTGTGATATATAAAAGAAAATAAAAATGTTTCACAAAAGTACCAGCCCTTTCTAATGTGTCATTTTCAAACACGGAACGAGAGTAAAGGTTATTTTTTTTTCTTTTGACCTACACACTGTTTCTTTAAGTTGATTTTACTTTCCTCACCTTTGCTATTTGTACGTTTCGTATTTCGAAATGTGCAACGTGGTGTCAGTGAAGTTATCTTTAAAGCAGCGTATATTAGATTTTGCCTATTTTTAAGGAGTCTAGTGTCACTGTTTCAAAGGGTAAAACACGTGCATCAAACGAACCTCACTCAATGCGACTGAATACAGATGTGGCCCACTGCACCGTGCGTATTTTTGGGGTACAAATGCAGTTCGGAGTGTTTTTTTTAATTGAATGTGAAATATTTCCACGTATTTTAGTATTCCGCTACTGCTCTTCAGAAAAAAATCAGTGAGTTAATTGTCCAAGCTAATATTTCATCTACAATTTTCGTGATCTTCATGTCGTCTGGTAATTGCATTTAAAGTTCACGTGTACTTCAAATATCATTTTGCATTACTTTCAATCGTTTCAAATTTTATTAGCCTACGAAAGATTTTAGAAGAGTCACTTGCACCCAGCTTCCTGTGATTTTTTGGGACACCGTAAAAATAGCTTTCCGCGCGCTCAGGCCTTGAATCGATTTTGTACATCCTTAGCTGTACATTATACATTCATAATATCTAAGGCTGAATACAAAATAGGTTCAAAATGCGAGCAAGGTGGAAAAAGACTTACAGGAACACTAAAAGCAAAGTTAATTGTAAATTCCGATTAGCCTTTTTTTAAAAATAGGTGAAATAAAAACAGAAAAGGCAGCGCCTACTCTGCAGGTTAGGCAGCGTCTGCAGAGAGATAAACAAAGTTCAATGGTCAGTGATTCGTCATTTGAATTTTTGTTTTCTTCATGATAAGGTGGAATCCTATGGCTAAAATATGGGCTGCTAACTATGCTGTTAATGGAGCAAAGACGGAGAGAAAGCTGGTGGCAAAATTAAAATAAGGCGGACAATGTCGCGCTGAGAGGTGGAATGACTCATTCAACGACAATTTCGAAATGGCCAACTAAAGGCATGTGAGAATTCGGGAAAGATGTCGTGTCCGAGGACCTAGGATGCAAATGCTGAGTTAAGTTGTCGAGAACTTAATGTGGTATTGCCAACATGGAAGCTTTAAGTAGCTGAGACAAACGCCAAAAAAATCAATCAAAAATACGAAAAGATTGAAACAAGGATAATCAAAACTTCTAATTATTATAAAGTGTATCGACAATGATTCCACGTGTACAATTAAAACTCCTTTTCAACCTGTTACTCCTTCGCAACTGAAAACGTCCTTGTACTAACAATACAGTAATTTAGAACAATGAATGCAAATACATATTCGAACATTTAAATACTCAAATATATGTTTCGAATACCCCATCAGGATTGTCACTCGGTATAAATTTGTTTCAAACAGTACTCAATCGATGTTAATTTCAAATGGATTTTCACTTAAAATTTGCACATTTGTAATAGAACTGCATTCATGCATAGCTGGGTTTGGAACATATTTGCTCTTTATCAATAATTCTGAGTAATTGCTGGTATCTTCTGTTAAACCACGAGCATGAGCTGAATACATTTTAATTAAAATTTATTAAATTTTACATCCATCCCACAATGTGAGGGAGTAAAAATCTTTGCGTTATGACTCCGTCGCAATGTACAAACATGTGAATTTAAAAGTCAAATGGTTTGTCGAAAGAAGCTGTCCCGTAGCCTGTTGGTCCTGGCTTTAATGCTGCGGTAACGTTTGCCAGACGGAAGCGGCTGAAACAGTTCATGGTTGGGGTGACTGGTGTTCCCGATGATCTTCCAGGCCTTCCTTCTGCACCTGCTGCTGTAAATGTCCTCAATCCTCAATAAATGCACAGCACTTTGGAACTAAAATTCATTTTAACGTTTGTGCCGCCGATGGATGATGAAGTTAATATTTCGGTGTTTATTATATTTATATTGAACGCAATTCAAGAAATGTCACTGAAGTGAACACCTCAGTTGGCTTGCTCAGCTGACAGCTAAAGTCAACATCGCGTGTTGGAGGGAGAGGGAAGGGCTTCGCTTAAGAGGCCAGTGTCCGGCCTTTGCAATGTATGTGGCGCCGCCAGGAGGATTCCAAAGTTGTTCGGTATAGAAATTGGTTCGGATAGCGTATTCCCTCGGACCACATTAAAGTTTTCACAATGTCACACAGGTCAATGTGATTTATTTTGTCATAAACTATGTGGGCTAAACTTGCTGAACGAAAACATAATACCGTACTTAATAAATGTCACATTTTGGGCATTTAACAATTGTAACCCACACTTGTTGGATTTTTAGCAAACATCTCAGTTCTGTAGGAAGTGAATAAAAGTGGTTCATTATTCAATCACCTGTTTTACAGAGTTAATTAAATGCAGCATAAGTAGATTTGTGTGAGGTTTCTCCTCAATGCCCGAATAGTTAATGCTAAATAAGGCCAAATAATAGCAGGTGGCTTCTCCTGATTTGAAACACTGGAGCGACGACCATTTGGCCTTTTTATGCCTATTGTGAATACAGAGTTATCGATTGCCCAGATGTTAATTCCGACTCAGTCTTTCCAAGTTTCCATGAATGGCCCAGAATTCCATCATGTAACTTGTTCAAGGCTACCGCTTTTATTTGCAAATCGCCGCGCCATTTAGCATTATCAGACTAAATAAAGATTATTGAATGCCAAAGGTATCATACAAATCATTGTGTTCTGCTTGACGCTTACTTTACTTTAGACGCAATCGCGTTAACAGACATAAAAGTGGTATCATTTATTGCGACCTGCGTTTGCCCCAAAGAAGCTTAAATGTCCTTGTGACCAGATTTCATAAATTTCAGATGCCAGGAACAGATAATTGATAAAGAAAAACAGAGTTGCTAAGGATTTTTTATCATTCAGATTTTGTTCATTTTTCATGTTCATTTGGGATTCATGAGGAATTGAGAGGAAGGTTCGTCCTTCACAAATATTTGCAGACATTTTGCAACAGTTGCATTCAGTGCCTTTATCATTTTGTGTATATTAAAAACAAAGCAAGTTACAGCTGTATAATGGTATTATGTTAGTGAGCAATATTGTGTTTCAGTAAATAGTTTCAGTAAATACTTTGAATAATCACAGAGCTTTTGTGTCACAAAGACCACCACCAATAGGCTGCCTTCAACATCATCTCATGTGCTGCTCATCTTCCATCAGGCACTTCAGGGCATAAGGAATCATAAGGCCTTGGTTGGCAATAAATTGCATTGGCTACTGGATGGATGTCAATACGTAGCTCCCTGGGATATAGAAAACAAAAAAAAATTCAGGAAGTTTTTAAAGCAGTTTTCAATTAAATGCAAATGCAAACATCTTCAGGTGTTATGCAATAAGGGTAGCCACTAGTTACTTAAAAAGAAAATCGGGAAAAAAATGGCACGAAGCTTCCCTGCAGCAATCAAGCATGTAAATTGTCCTTAAGAACACAGCTGCCTGTTCAGATTGGGGGGCCAGTTATGAGATTTGCTTTGGAAACTGACAAGGCAAATCTTTTCCATTGACATTGTAAAGTATTAAATATCATATGTTGGTATTAAGGTGCTTGGAAGTAGGTACAGAGGAAATGTCAGGGGTAAGTTTTTTTATGCAATGAGTGGTGAGTACGTGGAACGGGCTGTCGGCAACGGTGGAGGAGGCAGATATGATAGGGTCTTTTAAGAGACTCCTGGATAGGTACATGGAGTTTAGAAAAATAGAGAGCTATGGGTAACCCTAGGTAATTTCTAAGGTAAGGACATGTTTGGCCCAGCTTTGTGGGCCAAAGAGCCTGTATTGTGCTGTAGCTTTTCTATGTTGATAGTTTAAGGCCATCAAAACCAGCATACATGACATTCCAAACCTGTTCTATTGTAGCTACACAGGGAAAACACAATAGATAAGTATTTCTTATCATCAACCCTCATTGAAATTGTTAATTTCTGACAATTAACAATCATTTAATTAATAGTTCTCAAAAACAGAGCTCATAGAATGCCTTACTATACCCGAGGAAGCCATATATGGAATTGGAAATTATATGTTTGTATTGTGTTATGATCTTCCAGATCCTCTAAGGTAAGATGCCAACAGTATACATCACCACACAATCAAACTGATGGGCATGTGGTATATCCTACCCCAGCAGCATAATCTGTTTTGTGACCTGGACACAATGAGTGGCATTTTTCTAAACATCCCTTTGTACCATATATGGTACATTTTATTGTAATGTTAAATTGATAATGATGAGCCCAGCACCTCATGATACTTTGTTTTTGCTGGTGTCGATTGACATCTATATTTCAATCACTTATTTTTACAGCATGCATTGGCAATGTACCTTAATATTTATTTTGAAACTCATTCCCAAGTTGTGTCAGCATTTGAAGTATTCCTTCCAGGAATGAAAGCCCTTTCATACAAGTTGCACTTTAAAAGGAGTTGGTACGCATCCAGTTTCACAAAATTCTTGCTATTGCTTTGAACAATAAATTATCTTCTTAATGAGCAGCAGAAATAGGCAGCTGTCCTCAGGTAATTAAACCTGATGCAGTATGAAGTAATCAGCTTCCCATTTGTTCTGTGGAATAGTTCCATTCCATTTGGAATATTGTTAGAGGGTAAGTCTAGCATTAAGAACATTAAGAAGAGTTAGGACAATTAGGGCAATGTCATTCACACCAAATTGGAATTGTTGTGGATTCATGTTTTTGGATCACGGTTTGTATATTATCATGAAATACTGGGGAACAGTGATGGATTTTTGTAGATAGCTAAAACTGAGGAGGGTGCTCTAGAGTCAAAAGTTTTAGTCAAGTTGCTAGTCACCAGGTAGACTGTTTGATGCTGCTCCGTGCATTCCTCTTGGAGTTGGCAGCGTGAAAGTCATATCTTGTGCCTCCAGATTAATGGAATTGACATCGTATTTAAGGAGCTGACAATTGAGAAGAATAACTTTCTCTATCGTTGATCATGGAGACATTTCTGCAGTTACCACATTTGGATTTGTTTCCTGTCTTGAAAATGATAATGATTATGTCTCTGAGATCTTCTGACATATTCTCCTCTTCCTAGAGGTAGATATGGGCTGTGTATTTGTGAGTGAACTTCCTTACTCCCAAGTATCAGGGATATCAAATCAAAGTATGCATTTGTTTTTTTTTTGCAGTTATTTACAGGAAATAAAAGAAATACAAGAGAATTTTATGAAAAACTATACATAAGCAGACAAAGACTAACAAACAACCAATGTCAAAAAGAAGGCAAACTGTGCCAATGAGAACATGAATTGTAATGAGAACTTGTAAGAGAATCTGTGGGCTGTGGAATCCGTTCCGAGATGTGGTGCTTTGGGAGCGGAATGGTTGTAGGGTACTAAATGTTCCTGAGCCTGGTGGAGTGGGACTTAGGGCTCCTGTACCTCCTGCCCGATGATAGTAATGAGAAGAGGGTATTGTCTGGATGGTGGAGGTCCTTGTTGATGGAATCAGAATTAGAATCACATTTCATATCACTGGCATATGTGGTGAAATTTGTTGTTATGCCATGGCAGTACATAATAATAAAAACTATAATTTATAATACAGTACATATACAGTGCCTTTCAGAAGTATTCACCCTTCTCCGTTCGAAATTTTCAAGTTTTATTGTTTATAATATTGAATCACAGTGGATTTAGAACATAGAACATAGAACAGTACAGCACAGTACAGGCCCTTCAGCCCACAATGTTGTGCCAACCCTCAAACCCTGCCTCCCATATAATCGCCCACCTTAAATTCCTCCATATACCTGTCTAGTAGTCTCTTAAACTTCACTGGTGTATCTGCCTCCACCATTGACTCAGGCACTGCATTCCATGCACCAACCACTCTCTGAGTAAAAAACCTTCGTCTAATATCCCACTTGAACTTCCCACCCCTTACCTTAAAGCCATGTCCTTTTGTATTGAGCAGTGGTGCCCTGGGGAAGAGGCGCTGGCTATCCACTCTATCTATTCCTCTTATTATCTCGTACACCTCTATCATGTCTCCTCTCATCTTCCTTCTCTCCAAAGAGTAAAGCCCTAGCTCCCTTAATCTCTGATCATAATGCATACTTTCTAAACTAGGCAGCATCCTGGTAAATCTCCTCGGTACCCTTTCCAATGCCTCCACATCCTTCCTATAGTGAGGCGACCAGAAATGGACACAGTACTCCAAGTGTGGCCTAACCAGAGTTTTATAGAGCTGCATCATTACATCACGACTCTTAAACTCCATCCCTCGACTTGTGAAAGCTAACACCCCATAAGCTTTCCTAACTACCCTATCTACCTGTGAGGCAACTTTCAGGGATCTGTGGACATGTACCCCCAGATCCCTCCTCCTCCAGCACACTACCAAGTATTCTGCCATTTACTTTGTACTCTGCCTTGGAGTTTGTCCTTTCAAAGTGTACCACCTCACACTTTTCCGGGTTGAACTCCATCTGCCACTTCTCAGCCCACTTCTGCATCCTATCAATGTCTCTCTGCAATCTTCGACAATCCCCTACACCATCTACAACACCACCAACCTTTGTGTCGTCTGCAAACTTGCCAACCCATCCTTCTACCCCCACATCCAGGTTGTTAATAAGAATCACGAAAAGTAGAGGTCCCAGAACAGAACCTTGTGGGACACTACTAGTCACAATCCTCCAATCTGAATGTACTTCCTCCACCACGGCCCTCTGCCTTCTGCAGGCAAGCCAATTCTGAATCCACCTAGTCAAACTTCTCTGGATCCCATGCCATTTAATTTGGCTTTTTTTTCACACTGATCAACCAAAAAGACACTTCCGTGTCAAAGTGAAAACAGATCTCTACAGAGTGATCTAAATTAACCACGAATATAATACACAAAAAAAATGGTTGCCTTAGTATTCACCCTCTTTATTATGACACACCAAATTATCACCCATGCAGCCAACTGGTTTTAGGTCATATTATTTAAATGGAGATCAACTGGTGTGCAGTCAAGGTGTTTCAATCGATTGTAGTAACAATATATCTGTATCTGAAAGGTCCAACAGCTCTGTGAAAAGGTTATTGAAAAGCACAAGTCAGGAGATGGATACAAGAAAGTTTCCACGTCACTGAACATCCCTTGGAGTACAGTTAAATCAATCATCAAGAAATGGAAAGAATATGGCACAGCTGTAAATCCATCTACAGCAGGCCGTCCTCAAAAACTGAGTGACTGTGCAAGAAGGGGACTAGTGAGGGAGGCCACCAAGAGACCTATGACAAATCTGGAGGAGTTACAAGCTTCCGTGGCTGAGATGGGAGAGACTGCACATATAACAACTGTTGCTTAGGTGCTTCACCAGTCACAGCTTTATGGGAGAGTGGCAAAGAGAAAGCTACTGTTGAAAAAACTCACTTGTAATCTCGGCTAGAGTTTGCCAGAAGGCATGTGGGAGACTCTGAAGTCAGCTGGAAGAAGGTTCTATGGTCTGATGAAACCAAAATTGAACTTTTTTGACCACCAGACTAAAGGCAATGATTGGCGTAAGCCAAACACCGCATATCACCAAAAACACACCATTCCTACTGTAAAGCATGGTAGTGGATGCATCAATGCTGTGGGGATGCTTCACTGCAGCAGGCCCTGGAAGACTTGTGAAGGTAGAGGGTAAAATGAATGCAGCAAAATACAGAGAAATCCTGGAGGAAAACCTGTTGCAGTCTGCAAGAGAACTGCAGCTTGGGAGAAGATTAGTTTTCCAGCAAGACAATGACCATAAACAAAAAGTCAAAGTTACATAAGTATGGCTTAAAGCAATAAAGTTGATGTCCTGGAGTGGCCAAGTCAGTGACTAGACCGCAATCCAACTGAGAATTTGTGGCTGGACTTAAAAAGGGCTGTTCACCCACGACCTCCATGTAATCCGACAGAGCTTGAGCAGTTTTGTAAAGAAGAATGGGGAAAAATTGCAGTGTCCAGATCTGCAAAGCTGATAGAGACCTATCCACACAGACTCAAGGCTGTAATTGCTGCCAAAGATGCAACTATTTTGCTAGAAGATTCGATGGGCCAAGTGGTCTAATTCTGTTCCTATGTCTTAAGGTCTAAATACTAACATGAAGGGAGTGAGTAATTATGCAATCAATTATTTTGTGTTTAATAATTGTAATAAATTTAGACCAATTTATAGAAATTTGTTTTCACTTTGACATGAATGATTGTTTTCTGTTGATCAATGATAAAAGTGCCAAATTATTAATTTGGTAAATCCGCCTGTGATTTACCAAATCTCCTTAAACTGCTAAAGAAATATGGCCTCAGTTGTGTCTTCTTTGTAACTACATCAATATGTTGGGCCCAGGATAGATCCTCAGAGATGTTGACACCCAGGATCTTGGAATTGTTCACCCTTTCCACTTGATTCCTCAATGAGGACTGGTGTGTGTTCCTTCATTGTACCCCTTCTGAAGTCCACAATCAATTCTTTGGTCTTACTGATGTTGAGTGCACAACTGTTGCTGCGACACTAATCAACCAGCTGACCGATCTTGCTCCTGTACACTTTCTCATCACCATCAGAAATTCTGCCAACATAGTTGTAATCATCTGCAAATTTAAAGATGGCATTTAAGCCGTAGCTAGCTACACGTGGAGGGGTGTACAGAGGGTAGAGCAGTGGGTTAAGCATGCATTCTTGAGGCGCATCAGTGTTGAATATAAGTGAGGTGGAGATGTCACTTCCGATCCACACAGACTGTAGACTTCTGGTGAGGAAGTCGAGGATCTATTTGCAGAGGGAGATACAGAGGCCCAGGATTTGGAGCTTTTTGATCAGAACTCTAGGAATGATTGTGTTAAACGCAGAGCTGTAGTCAATGAACAGCAGCCTAATTTAAGTATTGGCATTGTCCAGGAGATCCAAGGATGTTGCTTTCTTGTGGCAGTGCTCCTTGTTAATGTGCTCAATGAAGGGGAGGGCTTTGCCTGTGATGGACTGGAGTGTATCCATCACTTTCTGTAGACTTTTTTCATTCCTGAGCACTTCCATACCAGGCCGTGATGCAACCAGTTAGGGTACACTCTACTGTGCCTCTGTAGAAGTTTCTCAAAGCTTTTAGTGACATGCCAAATATATTCAAGTTTCTAAGGAAGTAGAGGCACTGTTGTTTCTTCTTTGTGATGACATTTTCTGGGACATGAGAAGGCCTTGGAGAGTAGGATTAAGGAAAACCTCAAGGTGTTCTATACATACATGAAGAACAAGAGAATGACTAGAGTGAGGGTTGGACAGATCAGGGATAAAAGATGAAACATGGGCCTGGAGTTGGAAGAGGTGGGGGGGGGGGTCTTAATGGAAACTTTCCTTCAATGTTCACCAGTGAGAGGGTCTTTGGCGAATGTGAGGTTAGGACAAACAGGCTAAATATGAGTTTAGCATATAACAGGCTAAACCTGGGCCTCTGTACCTCCCTCTGCAATTGAATCCTTGACTTCCTCATTGGGAGTCCACAGTCAGGGCAGATTCAAAATAACATCTCCTCCTTGCTGATAATCAACACTGGCGCACCTCAAGGATGCATGCTTAGCACACTGCTCTACTCTCTATTCACCCACAAACTGTGTGGCTAGGCATAACACAAATGCCATCTATGAATATGTTGATGACACAACAACTGTTGGCAGAATTTTAGATGGTGACAAGGAGGCATACAGGAATGAAATAGACCAGCTGGTTCAGTGATGTTGAAACAACAACCTTGCACACACCATCAGTGAAAACAAGGAACTGATGGTGATATTCAGAAAGGGGATGTTGAGGGAACACACATCAGTCCTCATCAAGGGATCAGTAGTGGAATGAGTGAGCACACAGTACTGTGTATTTGTGTGTGAACTTCCTCACTCCCAACTATCAGGGATACCAAATTAAAGTATGCATATATTACCATATACTACTTTGAGATTTGTTTTCTTGCAGGCATTTACCAAAAATAAAAGAAATGCAATAGAATTTCATGAAAAACTCTACGTAAACAGACAAAGACTGGCAAGCAACCAAAGCGAAAAAGAGGCAAACTGTGCAAGTAAGAACATGAATTGTGAAGAGTACTGTGCAAACGTTTTAGGCACATATATACAGTTAGGTTGCCCACAACTTTTGCGCAGTACTATAGTAACTTTATGTATTGCACTGTACTGTTGCAGCAAAAAAAAAACATAATGTACAGGAGTGACGATGAATCTGATTCTGACATGGGTCTCTGTTGTGCACTGAGAGTGAGAAGGAGGACAGATATAGAGGAATCATGGTTGGGAAAAGGGGAAGGGAGAGAGGATAGGGCAGGAAGCACCAGAGAGACATTGTGTAATGATCAATAAATCAATTGTTTGGAATCAAATTACCTCCCCAGGTGTCTCAGGGCTGGGTGTATCTGCACCAGTGCCAGCCCCACCCCGACACTCCTCTGCCACCTCTCCCACAGTGCTCCACCCTCACCATTCTCAACATCCCTTTGCTCCTGCCAGATTTATAAACTCACTCTCCGCTCCACATTGACAAATACAATACTGTGCAAAAGTCTTAGGCACCCTAGTTATATATGCCTAAGACATTTGCGCAGTACTGTATATATTTCTCATTGTAATTTATAGTTTTTTATTATGTACCGTCGCTGCACAGCAACATATTTCATAACATATGCCAGTGTTATTAAACCTGAATCTGATCCTGGAACATGTCAAGGTTATGTGAAGGAACTTTTGTAAAACATTATGATATACAAGTCCCTGGAGCCAGATGAGATCTACCACTGGATATCATGGGAACTCAGGAAAGAGATTGTTGCATCTTTGACAACGATCTTTGAATCAGTACTGGCCACAGGAGTAGTACTAGAAAAGTGGAGGGTGGCAAATATTATCCCCTTGTTCAAAGAAGGTAATAGGGATAACACTGGGAATTATAAACCTGCGAGTCTTAAGCAACACACACAAAGTGCTGGAGAAACTCAGCAGGTCAGGCCTACGTTTACAGACATGAATAAACAGTTGACATTTTGGGTTGAGATCCTTCTTTAGGACCGAAAAGGAAAGGCAAAGACGCCAGAATACAAAGGTGGGGTAGGGGGATGGGGAAGGAGGCTAGCTGGAAAAAAATAGGTGAAGCCAGGCATGTGCAAAAGGTCAAGGGCTGGAGAGGAAGGAATGTGATAGGAGAGGAGAGTGGACCATAGGAGAAAGAGAAGGAGGAGGGTACCCAGGGTAGAGTAATAGGCAGGTGAGAAGAGGTCAGAGTGGGGAACAGAAGATGGGGTTGGATAGTCTTGAGTCTTAAGTCAATGGTGGGAAAACTATTGAAGTGAATTCTTAGAGATAGGATTTATGAGCATTTGGAAAAGCTTAATTGACTAGAGATAGTCAGCACGGCTTTGTGAGGGACAGGTCGTGCCTCATGAGCAGGATTTAATTTTTTAAGGAAGTGACAAAACAAATTGCTGAAGGTAAAGCAGTAGATCTGATGCATATGTATTTTAATAAGATGTTCGACAATGTTTCCATAGAAACCATAGAAAAACTACAGCACAGAAACAGGCCTTTTGGCCCTTCTTGGCTGTGCCGAACCATTTTCTGCCTAGTCCCACTGACCCGCACATGGACCATATCCCTCCATACACCTCCCATCCATGTATCTGTCCAATTTATTCTTTAATGTTAAAAAAGAACCCACATTTACCACCTCGTCTGGCAGCTCATTCCATACTCCCACCACTCTCTGTGTGAAGAAGCCCCCCCCTAATGTTCCCTTTAAACTTTTCCCCCCTCACCCTTAACCCATGTCCTCTGGTTTTTTTCTCCCCTTGCCTCAGTGGAAAAAGCCTGCTTGTATTCACTCTATCTATACCCATCATAATTTTATATACCTCTATCAAATCTCCACTCATTCTTCTACGCTCCAGGGAATAAAGTCCTAACCTATTCAACCTTCCTCTGTAACTGAGTTTCTCAAGTCCCAGCAACATCCTTCTAAACCTTCTCTGCACTCTTTCAACCTTATTTATATCCTTCCTGTAATTTGGTGAGCAAAACTGAACACAATACTCCAGATTTGACCTCACCAATGCCTTATACAACCTCATCATAACATTCCAGCTCTTATACTCAATACTTTGATTAATAAAGGCCAATGTACCAAAAGCTCTCTTTACGACCCTATCTACCTGTAAAACCACTTTTAGGGAATTTTGTATCTGTATTCTCAGATCCCTCTGTTCTACTGCACTCCTCAGTGCCTTACCATTTACCCTGTATGTTCTACCTTGGTTTGTCCTTCTAAAGTGCAATACCTCACACTTGTCTGTATTAAACTCCATCTGCCATTTTTCAGCCCATTTTTCCAGCTGGTCCAAATCCCTCTGCAAGCTTTGAAAATCTTCCTCATTGTCCACTACACCTCCAATCTTTGTATCATCAGCAAATTTGCTGATCCAATTTACCACATTATCATCCAGATCATTGATATAGATGACAAATAACAATGGATCCAGCATTGATCCCTGTGGCACACCACTAGTCACAGGCCTCCACTCTGAGAAGCAATCCTCCACTACCACTCTTTGGCTTCTTCCATTGAGCCAATGTCTAATCAAACATTTCTCAGTGGTAGTTTCATTCAGAAAGTCAAACCTGAGATCCAGGCAAAACATTGTTGTTTGGATTTGAAATAGGCTTGCCCACAAAAGGAGATGGTGGTAGTAGATGGAACATATCCTGCCTGGAGGTCAGTGACTAGAGGTGTTCTGCTGGGATCTGTTCTGGGACTCCTGCCCTTTATAGTTTTTATAAATCACTTAGATGAGGAAGTAGAAGGATGGGTTAGTAAGTTTGCAGATGACACAAAGCTCGTTGGTGGTGTGCATAGTGTAGAAAGTAGTTGTAGGTTACCAACGGACATTGACTGCATGCAGAGTCAGGCAAATGGAGTTCAATCCAGATTAGTGTGAATTCATACACTTTATAAGGTCAACCGTGAAGGCAAAGTTTAATGTTAATGGCGGGATTAAAAGCATAGAAACATAGAAAACGCACAGCACAATACAGGCCCTTCGGCCCACAGAGTTGTGCCAAACATGCCCCTACCTTAGAAATTACTAGGCTTACCTAAAGCCCTCTATTTTACTAAGCTCCATGTACCTATCTGAAAGTCTCTTAAAAGATCCTATCGTATCCGCCTCCACCACCGTTGCCGGCAGCCCATTCCACGCACTCACCACTCTCTGAGTAAAAAAACTTACCCCTGACATCTCCTCTGTACCTACTCCCCAGCACCTGAAACCTGTGTCCTCTTCTGAGTGGGAAAAAGCAGTGAGAAGGAACAGAAGGATCTTAGGATCCACTTCTATAGATCCCTCAAAGTTACCACACAAGATAAAAAGGTATATGGTACGTTGGCCTTTATAGTCAGGGGAGTCATTTCAAGAGCCACGGGGTAATACTCTATAAAACTCTGGTTAGACCACACGTAATTATTGTGTTTAGTTCTGTCGCCTGATTATTGGAAGGATGGAGAAGCTTTAGAGGACATTTACCAGGATTTTTTTTTACATAATGTGTGGTAAGTGCATGGAGCGAACTGCCAAGGGTGGTGGTAGAGGTAGACATATTAAGGATTTTTAATAGATTCTTTGATAGGCACATAGATGAAAGGGAAACGAGGGTTATGTTGGAAGAGAGGGTTAGATTTATCTTGGAGTTAGTTAAAAGATCGGCATAATATTCTGGGCCAAAGGGCATGTACTGCGCTGAGACTTACAGAGGTGGCACTGGGAACTCTGGAGAAACCTAGTGTCAACGTTAGAAGGAACACAACACCATCTAAAAACCGACCCGCCCATTCAGGCGCCGTTTGCACAACCTGTGAGAGAATCTGTCGATTCCACATTGACTTCATTTGCCAACACAGAAGCGGAGTGAACCAAGTTCTCCCCCAGTCCAAAGATCCCGAGAAAGAAAGAGAACTGAGACGTTCGATTATTCGTTTCTATTCAGTTTCCTGGTTGGCCCTCAGTCGGAATTAATCAATCGACGAACCTATCGATCTTCCGATTGATGCGGGAAGGAAACGGTGTAGCGGTGATAAAATGGTAGGAAGCGGGCGGTTGTCTCTGGTGTGTCTGCAAGTCAGAGGGGACAGCGAGTTCGTGGTCGCAGTACCGTCTGTGATGACTGGTCGGGTTGAGTGGTGTTGTTTCGCCGGTCGGTGTGGCCTGCATTGTACTCGGGCGCCGGTTTTGTGCCGAGTCATGTTGTAGTGGCTTCCTTAGGCCGCGGCTGGGAGCCGGTGCCAGGGCGCACAGCTCTCCCTCCGACCCGGGGCGACGGCCTAGGCATCGGCACCGGTTCTTGAAAACTCGCTGAAAGTTGGCGTCCCGCCTGTTTTATATTCGGAACCCGGGGCGTGGAACAAAGTCTGCCTAGTTGGGGTTTATTTTACAACGCCGTGAAATACTTACAAATACTCAGTGTGAATGTAATGTGAAAATGAAAGCTAGCTCGTCTCTAATCAAGATGTTCTCATTTCGTTTCCTTATGGAGCTCATGTAATATACATTTAAAATGTCTGTTTCACCTCCAGTGAATTCATTTTCAAAATGTAATCTTTTCTTTTGTAGACCAACGCGACTGTCAACTTGTACTCCATGTGGAGTTACAAGTTTATATATATATATTTTTACGTTTTGATTCAATGGATCGTATTGTCTAGTATAAGCAAATAAAAAAAACTTGCTGGTCATTAAAGTTGTATTTTGTTCAATAAATAGTTCATCTAACAATTTGACTTTTGAAGTAAAGTTTTAAGCAGGAGCACTATGGTGTTCAACAAGGCCCGATGGAATGATGAGGCATTCCAATTCCAGGTCTAGGTGCAGTATAGGCTAAATAAATAAATAAATAGGTTTCGTTTAGGCAATGTCTCAAAAAAGACGGCATCCATCAATAAGGACACTCGGTCACCCTAAACATGCCCCTTTCTCATTATTACCATCCAGGAGGCGGTACAGGACCCTGAAGAAACTCAGCGTTTAAAATCACATTTAAAAATTCTTGCTAACTTTAAATTGGGAAGGAAAACATTTGCAAAAGGTGGAACCAGATTTGATTGAAATAGAAAGAGAAATCTGGATTAATTTTTGACTGCACTGCACTATTCTCTTCTGAAGAAGACTTCCCCCATGTTTATGAAAGTAATCTTTCAAGGCCTGATTGGTTATTTGGCAGTAATTATACTCATTTCACTTATTCAAAATTCAATTATGTCAGTTCCAGTTTTTCTCTTGATTAACTAGTGGCTGAGTATAGTCAATTTAAGCCATACATCAATTTTGTTGTTTAGTCTTGCTGACAAGGTAAATTAATAATATATTTCTAGGAAAGGGCAAACCATCCTTCACTGATCCCTTTAATGTGCAAAGTTGATATGCAGCAAAGGTGGGAACAAGCTACTGAAGTGGATAATCAATCATGATTGTAAAATGGTCAAGGCCTGAAGGATTAAATGGCTTCGACCCATGATTTTTGTAACGTGGCCACTGGAATTTGATGTCTTTTTGTGCCATAATAATAGTAAACGTTGTAAGTTGTCAACATAAGAGATAATCCTCCAATTAAATTATTTATTTATGCATGCATTTGTGCACGTACATTCTTATTTTATCCTCCCTCAGGACTGTCTTGCTTTGCTCCAGATTTATTAAGTTAGCGTAGGTTTGTGGCTAAGGCTTCTCTTAAGAAAGGAGCATGAAGTAAGATTTAACCACTTTGCTTTCGAGTTCTGTTAGACTTGAGCTCTGCTTGCATTAGAAAAGACAGTTAAAATATACAAACGTAGCAACAATACTGCAGACTTTAGAAAATCCAAACTGGGTTGCCTTTCAGTTTTCATGTGCAAAATTATATGCTTTCCTTTAAGGCATGTATGTTTTGATTAAATGTTACATAGTTTTATGCATATTAACATTGTTTTGTCATTGGGCTAAAGCAAATTCAGAAACTGTGCTACATTCAGTTTTCAGATTAGATTCTGTGGATAATTGTTAAGAATTAGAATGAAAATATGTTTATTGTGAAATGTAAATAAACTTTGAATATCAATTAAATTTGGTGATTGCTTGCAGAACTATCTTTAGATACACAATAATTATTCAAAAATAGTTACTGTTAATCTAGTCATTGTAAAAATATTTTATACTAATCTTTTGCTATTTGTTACAGTTCCGTAATCAGTATGATAATGATGTCACAGTTTGGAGTCCACAGGTAAGAAAATGTGCCTTTAGGGCAATGTTCTATTTCATTAGTTTTACAGTTAAATCAAATTGTTACATACATGGATGCAATGATACATTTCTGCATAGTACATCATAATGGAAGAAAGCTTGCTTCAGTTTCAGTGCTAAGCACAGAATCAAGCCCTTCTAGTACAGTCGCACCTCTGTGTGAGTAAAGAAGCCTCCCCTTGAATATTTCATCTTTCACCCTAAACTTAAGATCTCTCGATCTCATCCAACCTCATGGGAAAAGCTTGCAAGCCTACCTAATTTTATATAGCTTTATAAGATCTCCCCTCATTTTCATGCACTCCAGGGAATAAAGACCTAACCTATTACTCAGCTCCTCAAGTCCTGGCAACACCTTGTAACTTTTCTCTGTACTCTTTCAAGCTTATTGATATCTTTCCTGTAGGTGAGTGACCGGAACTGCACACCATGTACCAAATTTGACTTCACCAAAATTTTACACAACTTCAACATAACATCCCAACTCCTGTGCTTCATGCCCTGGTTATGAAAACCAATATGCCAAAAGCTCTCTTTACTATCTTGCCAACTTGTGATGCCACTTTCATGGCATTAAGGGTCTGTATTTCCAGGTCCTTTGTTCTACTATTTACCTTAGAGCTCTCCCATTCACTGTGTAAGTTTTCCTGGTTTGTTTTCCCTCAGTGCAACATCTCTTATTTGTCTGTGTGTTAAATTCCACCTTCTATTTATAAGACTATATTTTTCCAGATGATCAAGATAACCATGCAAGCTTTGATAGCTATCCTCATTGTCCACTACACCTCCAATCTTGGTGTTGTCTGCAAATTTGCTTATCCAGTTTACAACATTATCATCTAAATAATTAATACATATGATAAACAATAGACCCCGCACTGATCTCTGTAGCACACTACTAGTCACAGGCCTCCATTCAAAAAGACAGACCGCCAATCACTCTCTGGCTTTTTCCACTCAGCCAGTGTAGAATCCACTTGCCTACTTCATCCTCCTGAATGCCAAGCAACTGATCTTCTGAATCAGCTTCCCATGCAGGACTTTGTCAAAGGCCTCATAAAGTCTAGATAGACAACAAACACCGCCCTTCAACCACCTTGGTTACCTCCTTGGAAAACAACCTACCATGCACAACGTCATGTTGACAATCCTATCAGGCCGTCTCTATCCTGTCTCTTATAATACCATCCAATAATTTACCATGATTGACATCAGGCTTACAGGCCTATCATTTCGTAGCTTATTCTTTTCTTGAACAACATTAGCTATCCTTAAGTCCTCTAGTGCCTCATCCATTTTAAGTACCTCTACCAAGGCCCTGCAACTTCTGCACTAGACTCCCTCGATGTTCAAGGGGTGGGGGGCCTCATCAGGCTTAGAATTTATCCATCCTAATTTGCTTAACCCACCAAGCACCCGTTCTTCTGTAATCCAGATATGGTTCATGACCTTACTACTGTTTTGCCTCAGTTCTACGGACTCTGTGTCGATCTCCTGAATAAATACAGATGCAAGAAATCCATTTCAGATCTTCCCCATCTCTTTTGGCTCCATGCACGGGTGACAACGCTGATCTTCAAGTGGACCAATTTTTCCCTTGCTATCCTTCAGCTTTTAATACATATGTCGAAGCTCATGAAATTCTCCTTCACCTTGTCTGCCAGAGCAACCTCATACCTTGATTTCTTGCTTAAGTGTTCTCTTGGATTCTTATACTCCTCAAGCACCTTATTTGTTCCTTGCTGTAAGAAGAACATAGAAATTTTGTATTTTAAATATTTCGCTTTTGAAAGCCTTCAACTTACCGAGCATCCCATTGCCAGAAATGACCTATCCCAATGCACACTTCCCAGATCCTTTATGATGCCTTCAAAATTGGCCTTTCTCCAATTTAGAATATCAACCCAAGGACCGGTCCTGTCATTCTTCATAATTACCTTGAATGTAAAGGAATTATGATCACTAGGTCCAGTGTTGCCCTACATATTCCCTGTCACTAGCCCTGCACCGTTTCCTGATTAAGGATACAGTATCACACTTTTTCTAGTTAGGATCTCTGTATGTTGATTCAGGAATCTTTCCTGAATATGTTTTACAAACTATCCCATCCAGTCCTTTGCTAAATGTTAAAAATCACCTACTGTCAAACTTATTTTTCTTGCAATTGACTTCAGGAGAACTCATACCACTCACATCTTTCTTTTTGTCAGTGACGCAACAGTGGAAACTGCGAGCAGTTTCCGACTTTCTGACTCTTGGGAGTGCACATCTTGCACAACCTGTCAAGGTCCCAGAACGCATTTTACATAGTCATGGATGCTCTACTTCCTGAGGAGGCAGAAGAGAGCTGGGCAATGCACGGCTATATTCATGTCCTTCTACGGATGCACAGTAGAGACTGTTGGTGCAGAAACTACACTGTGGTGGACTGGAAAGCTCTAAAATGGGTAGTCAAAACTGCCCAACACATCACCAGCACCGGCCTACCCACCGTCAAGGACATATATACAAAGAGATGCCAGAAAAGAGTCAGTTGTGTCATGATCCCGCACACCCTGCTCACAGTCTGTTTATCCCTCTCCCATCAGGGAGGATGCTACATACTATTCAATCCAGGCCCACCAGACGCAAACATTCCTTTCCCCAAGCAGTGATGATCATCACCTCCACACCTCCCACCACCACTACTTTATCATTTCCTGAGAGTCACCTTATGTACATACACTCTTGTGTCTAGCATTACTTCATGAGAGTATAATCAGTATCTGACTGTATATAAAGTGTATTTATATTTATTGTTTTTATTATGTTCTTTATCTTACTGTGTTTTTTGTGCTGCATTGGATCAGGAGTAACAATTATTTTGTCGTCCTCTACACTTGTGTACTGGAAATTATATTAAACAATCTTGAATCATCACTACAAATTTGCTGCTCTAAATACCACTGATTATGGCAGGTTTATAATACAGTTACATTTATGTGGTCATTATTTTTTATTCCTCTGTTCCTCCCATATGCCTTAGTAGACAAGGCCTCAACTATTTCTTTTGAGCACTGCCATGATATTTTCCTTGATGAGTAACACCACCCCTCCCCTTTTAATACCCCACCTTCTGCCACGTCTAAACATTGGAATCTCGGAAGACTGATTTGCCATTTGTGCCCCACATACAACCAAGTCTCACTAATGGCTACTACCTCCTAAATCTAAATGAATATCCATGTTCTATGTTCACCTGCCTTACCTACAATGGTCCTTGCTTTAAAAAAGCCATCTCAGAGCATTAGTCCCATTATGGTCATCAACCATTTGATTTTTGTTTTTAATTGTAAGCTTAACATGTACTTTAACCACAGCCATTTCACTGCTGCCCTTCCATTCTGGTTGCCACCCCACTGCAAGTCTTAAGTTCCTTGGAGCAGCACAGACAAACTTCCCCGCAAGGATTTTGGTCCCACTCCAGTTCAGGTGCAAACTATCCCATTTGTACAGTTCCTACTTGGAAAAGAGCCCAATGAAGTAAAAAACTGCAGCCCTCCCTCCTGCACCATCTTCTTGCATTACTTTCTCATTTCTTGCCTCACCACCCTGGAGGACATGTCCTCTAAATTAGCATTCAACTCCCTGAACTCACTTTGCATTACCTTGTCACCCTTCCTCCTTATGAGATTTCTACTGATGTGGACCATAAGCAGAGATTTGCCTCTTTAAAAACTCTTGCCTGAAGTTCAAAGTCCCAGCTCCTGCTCACTGAATTGAAAGAGAACATCCGATGACTTGCCTCTTTAAAAAAAAATGCATGATGAAAGATACTGGATGACATCTTCACTGAATATTTGTGGCTTATTAATGAAGGTTAAATAATTGCATGCAGTTGATAATATAAAATAAGACTGCAATTTGGGCAAATTGGATCAGATCTTTTTTATATTCAGATGTGTAAATCAGTTATTATTTTAACATAGAAATATTAATTCAAAATTTCTATAATATTCAAGATATACTGAATCTGCAGCACACAAATCGTCTACTTGGTCCAGTAGGTTTTTGGCATTTTGTTTTTGCTCCATGCTCACCTCTCTTCAACTAATCGTTCCTTTTTGTAATGTGTGCTTCAAGTATTTTATTGAAACATTATTATTTGTTTCTGTGATGTGGATGTTGTGGTTATGCAGCATGATGCTGTCCATCCCTGATTGCTTTTGAGGGCCATTAAGTGGGTTTGGAGTGATGTATCACCCTGGTGGTGAAGGCACAGAACCACTGTGGGATTGAGTGATGTGGGTATTGATGATCCAGAGGTCAGAGTTGATCTATAAGCAAAGAAGCAATGGGTCGTCTTGTGGATTAGAATACAGGCAGTTCTTAACCGGCGTCCAATTCTCCATTCCCCATGTTCCCATCATTTCACTGTGGGAAATTGTGGCTCATCCACAAACGCAGATGTGGAGCTTGGCGGCATTGTGAGATTGAGCTAGAGTGGGTGTCACACATTTGGATGATGTTGCATAAGGCCATATAAATGAAAAATGTGACTCGGCCTAGCATAGGTCCATGGGCACACTTAGTAAGCTATGCAGCGTCAATTTGGTTGAATGCAACAACAAGAGCAAACTGCCACCAGATAAGGATTGTATCAAATTTCCAGACAACAAGAGAAATTGTTAAATAAGGATAATATGAATAACAAAATTAATCTGGAGGTGAATTATGAGTAAAGATTGGATGCCAGAAAATGTAATTTCTGATGTGAAAGACCCAAGTTGGAGCATTTTTTAATGTGGAGTTGTTTGGAACTTGAATGGATTTGAATGGTTACTCATCGTTTCTGGAAATAAGATTATTTTAAAATAGTGTGAATCGATACTGGTGTAAATTTGTAATCTGAGCTAATTTTGTTGAATACTGTTTTGTTTCTTTAGGGGCGTATACATCAGATTGAATATGCCATGGAGGCAGTGAAACAAGGTTCAGCAACCGTTGGGCTCAAATCAAAAACACATGCAGTTCTAGTAGCTTTAAAGGTAAAAATGTGGAAATATAATGGTATTGAGTAACCTTACTGTTCTGTGCTAATTGTTTACTTCAGAAAGAGGTTCATTCTGTTTCAAGCAACTTGAATAGATGTAAATAAACTTCCAAAAATCAGAGGTTAATCTTATTGTTAAACAATCGTTGTTAATCTTATACATTTTTTTTAGCCCTTAACTCCGAGTGGAGTCATCAGGATGCCATCACGACGGCGTTTTTTTTTTAGCAGGCTTTCTTATTTTTACGAGGCCGAGTTGCTAGCTCGACACTCAACCCAGCACAGATGGAAAGCATGCAAGGGAGCCGGCTGGATTCAAACTCGGGAGCCTTCGCTCCAAAGTTCAGCGCTGATGCCACTACACCACCAGCCGGCTACATCTTATATATTTAGAGCATAAAAATACACCAATTAGACGAACAAGTCTGTAGCAGTATTTCTGATGTACAAGACCACCTCATAATTTCAAGTTACCCTTTCCTCACCTACTTTAAAGCACTGTGCTTTTTGGATAGGGCCTGCTTTACTCAAACTAGTGACATAACTCTAAAATGATGAACATAATCAAGTTGCATTGTGTTTGAATAAAACAAATTTATTCTAAATCTTTGTTAGTACTTATCACTTAATCTAAAATGTTTTTTCTTCCTTCAGTTGCCTCTTTCATATTTATCTCTCTTTTCTTTTGCTGGTTTACAATTCAGTTTATCAGGCACTCCTGATTCAAATGTTTGTGTTTAATGAGTGAGCCAAAAGGGGGTGTTTCCACCTGGGCACTTTTCCAACAGGGGTCATTATAGAGAAATTCAGACTGAAGATCTGTTGAACAGTTTACCAATCTTTGCCTTAGAGATTGAAACAAGTAAAACAGATCAAACCATTGCACAAATTTAAGGATCCAAATTAAGACTTTTGAATAGTCTGTGAAACAGCAATTGCAGCATAGCCCAACTGAAGATTGGGCTATGTTCTTAAAGTTTAATGTTATTTACATTAAAATGATCATAATTATCATCTGTGATGGATTCCTATGTGTACTTACAAGCACCAACAATTTGAACGACCATCTTTAAGAAATGGAAGTCAGTGGGATTTCAGGGCAAGAACTCAAATCTTCCTCAGGATTTTTTTAGTTGGGCAAGTCACCTTTTCAAGTTTTAAGGGAACTGGGATTTGTAAGATTAAGGATATATTTGCATCCATAACTTGTACTTCATTTCTTACTAAACACAGCTTGCTGAATTTCTCCACCATTTTTTTCCCTTTTGTTATCCTTTTTGTTTATAATTCCTTATTCTGCTAATTTTTCATTGTAGTCACCTTTTGAACCATTTGTTTTGCAGCGAGCTCAATCAGAATTGGCTGCTCACCAAAAAAAAGTACTCCATGTTGACAGTCATATTGGCATCTCCATTGCTGGTCTCACAGCTGATGCTCGACTGCTGTGGTAAGTATTTGAACATTAGGTCAATCTGTCCATAATTTGTTGAGTTGCAATCATTGTTTTGTCATGATATTAAAAATATACAACATTGATTACAATTCTGTAATAGTTGTCTTTCATCCTGAAATGAGGCACAGAGCAATTAATTCAACTTCTATGGAAAAATACAGTTGCAAGAAAATGTTTGTAAACCCTTTGGTTTTCTTCATTAATTACTCATAAAATGCGTTCTGATCTTCATCTATGTCACAATGATAGATAAACTCAATCTGCCTGAACTAATAACACACAAACAATTGTACTTGTCATATCTTTATTGAATGCATTGTTTAATCATTCACCGTCCAGACTGAAAAATTATGTGAACTCTTGTATTTAATAACTGGTAGAACCTCTTTTATCAGCAATACCTTCACCAAACTTTTCTTGTAGCTGCTGATCAGACTTGCACAATGGCTGGGAGGAATTTTAGACTATTCCTCCATACAAAAATGTTTCAGTTCAATATTTCTGGGATACCTTGCATGAACAGCCCTCTCAGTTTGGTTAAGGTCTGGACTTTGACTTGGCCATTCCAAAACACAAATTTTCTTCTTCTTAATCCATTCTGTTGTTGATGTACTCTTGTCTTTTGGATCATTGTCTTGTTGTATCATCCAAATTCCATAAAGCTTCAGGTGACGGTCCGCTGCCCTGACGTTCTCCTCTAAAGTATCTTGGTACAATTTTGAATTCATTGTTCTTTCAACGATTGCAAGCTGTCCAGGCCCTGAGGCAGCAAATCAGCCTGAAACCATGATGCTCCTTCTACGATGAGATGGAATGAGGTTTTGGTGGAGGTGTGCAGTGCCCTTTTTCCTCCAAACATAGCAGTGTGCATTTCTGCCAATTTTGTCTCATCTGTTCTACAGAACATTGTCCCAGAAGCTTTGTGGAGCATCCAGGTGGTCTTTTGCAAACCTGAGATGTGCAGCAATGTTTTTGGAGAACAGTGGTTTCCTACATGGTATCCTTCCATGAATACTATTTTTGTTCCGTGTTTTTCTTATAATGGACACATGAATAGGGATTTTATCTAGAGATTTGTGCGGGTCTTTTGCTGGTACCCTTGGGTTCTTTTTCACCTCGTTCAGCATTGCACATGTGCTCTTGGTGTGATCATTGCAGGATGCTCACGCCTAGGGAGATTAGTAACAGTACTGAATTTCCTCCATTTGTAGACAATTTCTCTTACTGTGGATTAATGAACACTCAAGTCTTTAGAAATGCTATTGTAGCCTTTTCCAGCTTCATGCACCTCTACAATTCTTCCAAGGTCCTCTGGAAGTTGTTTTGATTGAGACATGGTGCACATAAATAGATCTTTCTTGAGAAGAGCAGGCTCCAATAATGACCTGAATTTGCAAGTCTTTTATAGAGGTGGGCACCTCTATGACCCACCCCTCTAATCTCATTTCATTGATTGGAATACCTGACTCCAAATAGCTTTTGTAGAAGACACTATCCCAGAAGTTCATATATTTTTTGAACCCTAGACTGTGAATGTGTAAATGGTGTACTCAGTATTGATGAGAAGTACAATTGTTTGTGTGTTACTAGTTTAGGCAGATAGTGTTTGTCTATTATTGTGACATAGTTGAAGATCAGACTACACTTTAAGAGAAATTAATACAGAAAAAGTAATTGCAGAGGGTTCAGAAACTTTTTCTTGCAACTTTATATAATTTTTAGAAATACATCAAAATGCTGGAAACACTGGCAGGCAGCACTTGTAGAGAAAAATGAATAACATTTCAATTGGAAGACCCTCCTTTGGAACTTCCAATTAAATTATCGACTATAAATGGTCGTGCTTTTATCTTCACCTAACAGTGTTACATGGCACATAACTTGTCATCAAAATATTGTGTTAACATTGCTGTCTAGGGATTAATTATCAGCATTTCGTTCATGTAGTATTTTCTTTCTTTAAATCACCTGTTGGTAATTTTTGATGTGCCAAGGTCAATCAGCATTAGAAAAGTGAAATATGTTCATATTCCAGGAAAATTGTCTTCTTTGGGAACATGGAGACAAGGGGAAATAAGCTATTTAATTGATCAAAGCTGTTCTTTTCACATGATTCATATTGAACTATGACCAAGTTTGCATTTCTTTTTACCCTTTATCTCTTAACATGTTATGCTTATAGAAGTTTTTCAGTTTTATTGTTGATTGATTGCTTGCTGTTCTCAAAAATCGTTGCCAACTTTTGCTTTAGGCAGGAAGGAGAAAGTGGAGGTTAGTTAGAGTATAGGGTTAGGGTAGAGTGAAAATGGAAAACAAGGGGGTAAACAATAGTTGCCCTATCTGTCTTTAAAGCAGTTACAAATTACTGTTTTAGTAATGCTTTATTTCTTTAATTAATGGTCTGTGCTTGTGATTTATAATGTTTTTATCCTTTTGCTGCAGCAATTTCATGCGTCAGGAATGTTTGGATTCAAGGTTTGTGTTTGACAGACCGCTGCCAGTATCACGTCTTGTGGGCCTGATTGGAAGCAGTATCCTTTAACTATAAATGGACTGAAACATTTGGTTTTATAAGACCCTAAGATATAGGAGCAGAATTAGGACATTTGGCCCATCAAGTCTGCTCCACCATTTCAACATGGCTGATCCATTTTCCCTCTGCACCACTCTCCTGCCTTCTCCCTGTATCCCTTCATGCCCTGACTAATCAAGAATCTATCAACCTCTGCCTCAAACGTAGCCAATGACTTGGCCTCCACAGCCACCTGTGGCAACAAATTCCACAGATTCACCACTCTCTGGCTAAAGAAATTTCTCCTCATTTCCATTCTAAAAGGGCCTCCCTGTATCCTGAAGCTGTGTCCTCTGGTCTTACATACCCTCACCATAGGAAACATCTTCTCCACATCCTATTGAGGCCTTTCAGAATTCGGTAAGTTTCAATAAGGCCACCCCTCATTCTTCTGAATCTCAGTGAGTAGAGGCCCAGAGCCATCAAACACTCTGCATACGACAAGCCTTTCAATCCTGCTATAATTTTTGTGAACCTCCTTTGAACCCTCTCCAACGTCAGCATATCCTTTCTTAGATAAGAGACCCAAAACTTCTCACAATACTCCAAGTGAGGCCTAACCAGTGCTTTATAAAGCCTCAACATTACATCCTTGCTTTCACGAAATATATTCTAGTCCTCTCCAAGTGAAAAGTAACATTACTGTACCTCTTCCTAGAGATGCTGCCTGGCCTGCTGTGTTCTCCAGCAACTTTGATGTGTGTTGCTATTATGTCTTAATGTTCCTTTTCTTTGTTACATTGGTAGTTGGTAAGCGCAGTTGAATTTCAAATAAATATTACCAGGAACTGTTGGGTTGGTATGGAATACATTGAACAATTCTTTAACCATTTGGAAACTCAAATTCCTACACAGCGGTACGGAAGGCGACCATATGGTGTGGGATTGCTTATCGCTGGTTATGATGTAAGTTACAATCATTGCTCTAACTTTAATCTAATTAAAGCAGAGTAATGATATACTTAGAGCAAGATGATTGATTTCAATGTGTGTGAGCCTTGATGTTGTCATTGACTGTGATGAAAAGGAACTTGGATATTTAAATGTGTTATCAAGTGTGGGTGGCATGGTAGTGTAGCGTAACGCTATTACAACATCATTAACCCAGGTTTAATTCTGCTGCTGTCAGTAAGGAGTTTGTATGGTCTCCCAGTGATCATGTGGGTTTCCTGCCACATTCCAAAGACATTCATGTTAGTAGATTAATTGGTCACATGGGTGTAATTGGGTGGTGCAGGTTCATTGAGCAGAAGGATATGTATGTTGCTCTACGCTTTCTGTAAATAATATAAATAAAATAAAATTATAACAACTTAAGCTTTCACAGTGCATTGGGAGCTACTTTCTGCTTTAGGTTGTCTGATTAAACCAACCTTCACTTTTTACTTTAAGGACATGGGCCCTCACATATTCCAGACATGTCCATCTGCTAACTACTTTGACTGTAAGGCCATGTCAATTGGTGCTCGTTCACAATCTGCTCGAACTTACCTTGAGAGGAACATGGAGGCATTCCAGGACTGTAAGTGTGAAAAATCTGTTGTTGTTTTCTCTGTTATTCGTGTTTTTGTTCATCACTGATTTTATTCACTGTTTTATTCATCACAAGGTGACTTGAATGAATTGGTTAAACATGGTCTGCAAGCCTTGAGGGAAACACTCCCTGCTGATCAGAATCTTGCTACAAAGGTATTAGTTTTATTTATTACAACATGTTGTGATAGAGTGTCCTGCAATTCCACATGGTGTACAAGGGACTTTGGATTTACATTCCACTGAAAGCACTGGAGTAGTTGGTATTTATAGTAAGACTTAATAATTAGGATGCAATGAAAGCCATGACTTCTATGCATTTTATTTTACTAAAATAAAATGCAATAGGCTTGTCCAGAGTAGTGATTAATATTTTCTCTCACTGCAATGAAACAAAAATGTTTTATTTCTTTGGAAAAACCTTTCTAATGAATGAAACTAACTTATCAGTAACACCTTTCTCCCCCTCAAGTTCTGAGCTGTTGCTTGTAAAAATGTACATTAGTATTCATGACAAAATACAATCTGCCAATAGTATAATTAAATATTTTTGTTTTTTTAATTGAACATTAAATATAATTTAATACACAGAAGCCTTATACTCCAGGACTGATTTTATACTAAAATGTAAAATAGTTATGTGCTAATCCATTAATTCTCAATTGAATTGTAAAATTCTGCAATTTTAATTTAGTCTTGGAGTTTGCATAATGTTAAGCTCATGCAGCATTGCCTAAATTTGAAAATGTATTTTCCTTCAGAATGTCTCAATTGGAATTGTGGGTAAAGACATTGATTTCACTATTTACGATGATGATGATGTCGCACCATTTTTGGAAGGCTTAGAAGAAAGGCCTCAGAGAAAGGTATGCACATAAAGTAGTGGTATTGCTGCACACTCTAACTGTGTTTGTAACCATATAGTAAACTGCTCTGAAACAAGAGAAAATCTATAGATGCTGGACATCCAAGCAACACAGGCAAAATGCTGAAGGAACTCAGCAGGCCAGACAGCATCTAGGAAGAGTACAGTCGGCGTTTTGTGCCGAGACCCTTTGGCAGGACTGGAGGGAAAAATGAAAGGTGAGGGGAGTGGAGAGAGAAACACAAGGTGATAGTTGAAACCTAAAGGGGAGGGTTGGGGTAAACAGCTGGGAAGTTGATTGGTGAAAGAGACAGAAGGCCATGGAAGAAAGAAAAGGGGGGAAGAGCACCAGAGGGAGGCGATGGGCTGGTAACAAGATGAGGTGAAAGAGGGAAAGGGGGTTGGGGAAATGGTGAAGGAGAGTGGGGGGGGGGGCATTACCAGAAATTCGAGAAATCAATTTTCATGCCATCAGGTTGGAGGCTCCCCAGACAGAATATAAGGTGTTGTTCCTCCAACCAAAGTGTAGCCTCATCATGACAGTAGAAGAGGTCATGCATAGACATATTGGAATGGAAAGTGGAATTATAATGGGTGGCCACTGGGAGATCCCGCTTCTTCTGGCAGAAGGAGCGTAAATGCTCTACAAAGCAGTCTCCCAATCTATGTTGGGTCTCAGCAATATACAGGAGGCCACACCGGGAGTACCAGACACAATATATAACCCCGACAGATTCACGGGTGAAGTGTCGCCTCGCCTGGAAGGACTGTCTATGGTCAGTCAGTGTCAGATATTTGCACAAGCGTACCTCTGTCACAAACCGCAAGTCAAAAAATATATTAGACTACTTGCAATTTCTGTATATTTTAAATCAAAAGGTCCCCTTTATTAAGATGATACACCAGAGACTCCTGTTGAGTAGAATTTTAGATAATAAATATTTTGCAGAGAAAATTTCTGGACTTTAGCTAAAATTGCACCGCATGCCACCACTGAAAGTTTGTTAGGCAACTAAGACTACTCTATTTCCTGACTTAAGTTTACACAAATTTCTTAAAATGGTTAAGAACCTTTGGTCCTATCAATAAAGCAGCCTGCCTGATCAATCAGCAACATTGTATCATACTTTATCAGCTCAAAAATTTTTGATTTTTTTATATTTGAACAAATTATTGACTCCTCAAATCTCTGTGTTGATATGTAACTGATTTGATCCCAAAGTGATTATTTTTACTTTAATATGTAGTGGTGAATTTTATTGTTACTGATTTAATATAAATTGTAAGTACTTTAAAAAGCTTTTGAAACACTTTACTGTATGACTGTAAATATTTTCTACTGATTGAGGACATGAATTCAAGTTTGTAAGTTTTAGTTGAAGTGCAGACTTCTTTTTGTACTTTATTAATATCAGAAAAATGTCTTACAGGCAGCCCCATCTGATGATGCCCCTTCATCTGAAAAACCAGAAGAACCAATGGAACATTAATCTATTGTCTATTTTGTGCTTTGTAACTATTTACAGCACAGCTTTGGCAGGGCATTTCAGAAACTTGTACTTCAATAAAATGAGGACAAAAGAATACTATAATTGACTTTTTTCTATACAGATTTTTATACCTATCAACATAAACCATCTGCGAAACTAATAAACTTGTGTATTACTGGAAGTTGCAAGTTTATTTTTTGGTATAGAATATAAAATGTTTGGTTAGACAATTACTGCATGAAGGTCATATTTCATAGTTGCAAAGCTTCATAACTGAGAAGATGTAAACTTTGCATCTGATAGTAACTATGTCTAATAATGAGTCAGTAGAATAATGCCCTTTTTTTGAGTTGGTAGATTTTAAGTAGGATCGGAGTAATTTTGGTGGACCTGGCCTTGGTGTTGAGCTTTTATCTTTGATTATCAGCTAGTATCTGCAGACTGACAATATTGAGTTAAGGTAGGCACAAGAGGTTGCAGCTATGGAAGCAGCTCGTTGAGCCAGCCCTCCCTGCTCTTCTTGAGCATTGATATGATTCATGCCCCTTTGAAGCAGGTGGGAACATTTGACTTCAGCAGTGAGAGGTTGAAGTTGTCCTTGAACACTCCTGCCAGCTGGTTTGCACAGGTATTCAGTGCCCTGTCAGGTAAATAAGCCCGCTGGAGGAACCAGAAGTAAACAATTACCCAGCTGTGGTTTCTGTGAAGGCTACCAATCCTTTTCATAGAATTTCATTCATGTTATTCATGCCATGGTAGCATGCGGTTAGCACAATGGTATCAGGGCTTAGGGTGTTGGAGCTCAGAGTTCAAGTCTGGCACCATCTGTAAGGAGTCTGTACATCCTCCCGCCAGAATGAATGGGTTTATCCCCAGGTGCTCTGGTTTCCTCCCACAGTCCAAAGACATAATGTATAGGTTAATTACTCATTGCAAATTGTTCCGTGATTAGGCTATGGTTAAATTGGGGGTTGCTCAGTGGCACAGCTCAAAGGGCTTATCCCATGCGGTATCTCAAAATAAGTATTCATTGAATTTTATAGGAACTATCATCTCTTCCCTTCTCAACAGGCACTAATAAGTTTTTTTGATTTCTTCATCTTTCTTCATTTCACTACATATCATGGAAGTATTCCCCTTCATTGAATTATATCTTTAACCATACCCATCATTTCTTCAGCAGAAGATGGGTTTATCATCTCTAGTTTTGGAATAAGCATGTGTTTTTTTGTAATTCAGGACCCATTTCTTCCACTAGGAGTTTATTGGAGAGACCCATTAATGTTTACAACACTGAAGGACTATCTGGGCTTTTTTTGCTGGAAGCAACAAAAGCAAACCCAGGACCTTAGTTACCTTCTGCAGCACTATATTTACCTCCTCTTAAAACCTGAAATAACTTTTCTCTTCAATATTTTCTGGGGAATTGCTTCATAGTCAGGCAATGTTTTTAATGGATTTTTCCATAGCCCATGTTTATTTCAGTGATTAAATAAATTGATAATTTATCATCATGGCTTCAAAGTTCAAAGTAAATTCATTACGAAAGTGTGTATATGTCACTCTATATTACCCTGAGATTCATTTTCTTGCATTCACTGTAGAACAAAGAAATAGAATAGAATCAATGAAAAACTACACACAAAGATTGACAGAGAACCAATCTATAAAAGAAGACATTGTGCAAGTACACAAAAAATTAATAATAATATGTAAATAATGCTGAGAAAATGAGTTGTTGTGTCCTTGAATGGTTGCTAGGCTTTCTAACTTCACAGCCCTGTTGGTTGAAAGATAATAAATGTTCCTGAACCTGATGGTGTGGGACCTAAGGCTCCGATACCTCCTTACCAATGGTAGCAATGAAAAAGGAGAGTGACCTGGAAGCTGGGGCTTATAGATTCTGTTTTCTTGTGGATGTGCTCAATAGTGAGGGGGGGGGGGTTCCTGTGATTCAATGGGCTGTATTTTTGTAGGCTTTCCTGTTATTGGGTATTGGTGTTTCCATACTAGGGTGTGATACAACCAGTCAGGATACTCTCTGCTGTGCATATATAGAAGTTTGTCAAAGTTTTTGATGACATGCTGAATCTGCATAAACATTTAAGAAAGAAGAGGCATAGCCGTGCCTTCTAAGTAATTCTTTAATTCTGAAGTAATTTGGATTCTTGCACGGAGAAAATAATATTGCCTATTCATCTATGCAAGTACTGTTTAAAAATCTGTTGAATCTTATGTTAGTGCAGTGACTACTTATCTCTTGTTCTAGCTTCCATCATTGGTATCAACCTACTACCAGATACTTGCTTATGTTTCCTAAATGCACATAAAAAGTGAAAGCTTAAACTGGAAGGTTATAGGCAACATTAGATTAGAAATCACTGCACTGCAAGAATTTATAAGATTAATAATAGTATTGATACACAACTGGAATGATATAATGGATATCCAAACAAATATATCACTGTTATACACAAAATGCTGGAGGAACTCAGCAGACAGGCAGCATCTATGGAAAAAAGTACAGTCGACGTTTCAGGCCGAAACTGCAGATTCTCTCGTTTATATCACTTATATTGGGTTATGGTGCAAGTTTGTCTGCAATGTTACTAAGCAAGTGCAAGATAAGCTCAGGTATCATAAAAATAATATCATTCCACACTGCTTCCTCGAGTCTGATTTGAGTTGGCCCACCAAGTTATGACTGACATTTTTAGCCAAATTGACATTTCAAGTTTGCCAAATAATTAATGAACTATCAGATTAAAAAAAAGCCTGTGAATTATGAGATAAAATTTGAGCCATACATAAAGATAGCAGGTATGTGTTGAGTTGGTAGCTCTCAATAAGGACATTAAAAGGACAGTTCTCAGTGACATGTATTTAGCAGGGGGAGTGGGAGGGGTATGGAATGTATTATTTCCTGTTTCTGATCATGGTCGAGTTAGCTTCACTGAAAGAACATCTGAATGTATGCTGAGGATTTGGCTGTAATAAATCCTGCATTGAAATAAAATTTTATTGAGGTTGTGTTTTTTGAGAATAGTATTCTTTGGACAAATAAGTTCTAAAGCTATACATCTTCTATGATGTATGACCTGTAAGTTCATATTGAACTGCTTTTCCTTTCAAGTCTTTGTTGGTGTATTATCCTTTGAAGATTTGCAGTGCATCTGCACAATTTACAAATGCTGACATTGGTGCCATTTACCCTGCAGTCATAAACCTTACCTTGATTAAAAACAATGTAAAAATTAAAAGCAGCATGCTCGTCACAACGAACTAAATTCCTATTATTGTGATCTTCATTCTTGATTAAATAGCGATAACTAACTTAGCAGCTTTGATTTTGGAAATGGGAACATTTGCTACCTCAATGATATATTTCCTACAACAGCATAGGAGGACGATTTTGTGATTCTGTTATTCGTGCTTAGAGGCCCACTGATATAAATGATGGAGATTGATTTTATGCACATAACTTACATTTAAGTATCCTCATTGCAGTTTACTTTGGATGAATTATTCTGTTTCCATTTGAAATTATTGTAGTTTCTGCTCTGTTGTTTGCTTTTCGAGGATATAGACATTGTTTGCTCTGAGAAGACTATTAGGAATTCTATGACTTAATCCACCTCCAAAATTTTGGCCAATGCAGTGTCAATAATCTTAGTTTTATAATTCCAACAGTGAACCTGCTTGGTGACATTGATTTTTAGTTGGTTTTTGTAAAGTGTGTGTTGAGTATATACTTCCATTTTGCAAGGAAATGATTTGGGGTATTTCTAAGATAGCATACAATACAATGTCATTTCTCAATATGACGTTGCCATTGCTTCCTTTCCAAAAAAAAGTGCATAATTGGCTGAATTGGTCAAAAAAGGTGTAAAAATAAAAGTAAGGATGGATTAACCCTCTTTTAAAGTCAAGCCAGGAAAAGACTGATTAGTCATTAAACATGCAATCAAGTTTTGGAAGCAAATAGATTTTTAAAAAGACATTCTTAAGTTGAAAGAAGCAATGTATGTCCAATTGCTGAGAAATAGATAAGGTATGGGAAGTTGCAGAGATTTAATTGAATGTAAGGCAGTTATCACAGAATGAAAGCGGGGACAGCAATTAGATTTTGAGACTTCTCTTAAAATGCAGATAATATGTAACTGAGACAGCACAGCTGAATCAGAAGGCACAAGACAGACTGCAGATCCCGGACGTCTGGAGCAACATAAACAATATATTGGAGGAACTCTGAAATTCAGGCAGCATCAACACACAGAAATTAAATTGATGCTTTGGGCTGAGACCCTTAATCCAAATCAAACACCATGTGGATTTACACAAAATGTGGGGCAGAAATCAAATTAATCCTTAGATAATGGGAGATTAATCTGTATTATCATAATACCATGTACTGTTCCCTCAACAATTTTAAATGGAACCCTTGGAATGCAAAATAAAATTTCTTCACAGTGTGGATTTGTTGATGACTGGTGGTAGAATAGGGCTTGGATTGAAATTTAATTTTAGCTTTCAATGCTGAACTTTATAAACAAAGTAAACCAAGTGTTTGTTTAAGTTTTATTTCACTGCTAATTAGAACAGATTAAATATGAATAGAGTAATGATTAAAAGAAGAAAAGTGAATTTGGACATAACTGATGTAAATTAGATTGCTGGTACACATAGGTCAGATTGTTTTTGAAACTCTGAAATTGAATATTTGTTCTACGCAGGAATTTGCTGCTGGGATTGACAATGCTACCACTTAACACTTTTAAGAGATTGTAGCAGGGATGTTTGATATTTTCTTCTCTTTCAATCTTTAATGCAAATGCATGTTTTAAGGTATTTTAGAATTACTGAGAAGTAAAATGTTTTACAGAATGAGTTATGTATTTGATCTGCACAACATAGATGTTTGGGTTATCAAGGCTGTTAGGGTAATTGAACATGAATGCAATTTGGGAACAATAACTCAAAAGAAAAGCTAATAAAATCCAGAGAGTTTGCTGCGGATGTCAGCAGTGTTGGACCCAGTAGACGTTTTGTTTTTAATCCACTATTTTGTGCACTCACCAAAATTTGTTGTCAATTCCTTAAGAGCTGGAGATCTATTGCCTTGACTTGCTGCAGTGCTTTGACTAAGATACTCCCACTTTGTTGCTGAGTCAGAAGTTCAGACCCAGGAATAGTGAAGGAGAAGAAATGCTATTCCAAATTGAGAAGGTACTGGCTTGCTTTGGGAGGCAATACTGTACTATGCCGGGTGAGAAAGATTGCTGTATTTTGTGGATGATACACACAACAATTAATGTGTGCTGGTGACGGAGAGGTTAATTTTTTGCCCGCTGATGTGCTGCCAATAAAATGGTATACTTTATGCTGGATGGTGTGCAGCTTAAGAACTGCTAGAAATGCACTCATCCATAAAAGTGGAGAGTATTTCATATCCTTACCAGTTCGTACCTTAAAAGTGATGGGAAGGCTATGGGGATTTTGGAAGTGAACAATGCAGCACACGTAAGTCCTCTTTTTGCTGGAGATGCTCAGTCCTGCCACCTTAAAGTCACAAATGTTATTCGCCACTTATCATATCATGCCTCAGTGTTGTCCAAGTCTTGCTGCACACAGGCATGGGCTGCTTCCTTTGGTGTAAATAGAATTGAATATTGTGCAATTATCCTTGAATATCTCCACCCCTGAATTGACCATGGAAGGAAAATAATTGCAGCTGAAGATTTTTAGGCCAAAGGAATGGTTCTGATGAACTCTTGCAGTGAGATATCCTGCGGCAGTCATCCCATTCCTTTGCCTGAGGCATAGAGTGGACAGCCAGCACCTTTGACCTAGGGCAGCAATGGGCTATAGCAGAGGACATTCATTTAAGGTGAGTGGAGGAAAGTTTAGGGGAGATGTTACTGGTGAATTTTTACAGAGAAGCTGGGTTCCTGGAACGCACTGCTGAGGGTGGTTGTAGAGGCTGATAGAATAAGAATACTTAAAGGACCCTTCGATAGGCACATTGATGTAAGGAAAATGGAGAGTTATGGGCTGTGTAGAAGGGAAGGGTTAGATTGATCATGAAGAAGGTTTATTCAAAGCACATTTATTATCAAAATATGTATAGAGGATATAACTGAGATTTGTCCTCCTGCAAGCAGCCATGAAACAAAGAAACACCATGGAACCCATTCGAAGAAGAGAACAAACACCCAAAGCATGATTAAAGAACAAATTGTGCAAAAGGCAAAAAATGAGCAAATAATGCATAGAATATTAAACATCAAACCAGGAGTCCCAAAGTATTCAGTTTAGTTCAGCTTCGTGCTGCTAGCCGACCGCAGGCCACAGAGCCAATCTTTACCAAGGCACCCCAATCCACACCGACCACCCCGATCAAACTGCTCAAAAACAGCAAAAAAAGAGTAAACAAATCCAGAAATGCATGTAATATGAACTTCAGAGTCCCCCTAAATGAGTCCACAGCTACAATCCTTGCAACATGGAACACAAGGCTCCTGTTGTTGGGGTCATATACTGTGTCCAATGCTCCTGGTGTGGCCTCCTGTATATCAGTGAGTCTTGCTGTAGGTTGGGAGACCGCTTGCCAAGCATCTACGCTCCATCCGCCAAAGCAAGCTGGATCCTCCAGGGGCTACCCATTTCAATTCCACTTCCCATTCCCATTCCGATATGTCCACCCATGACTTCCTTCACTGTTGTGATGAGGACACACTTAGGTTGGAGGAACAACACCTTATATTCTGTTTGGGTAGCCTCTAACCTGATGGCATGAACATTGATTTCTCAAACTTCCAGTAATGCCTCTCCCCTTCACCATTTCCCATCCCCTTGTCCCTCTTTCATGTTTTTAATCCACTATTTTGTGCACTGGCCAATGCAGTCCCACCCGCCTCCCTCTGGTGGTCTTACCCCCACACCTTTTTCTTCTTCCATGGCCTTCTGTCTCTTTCACCAATCAACTTCCTAGCTCTTTGCTTCATTCCTTTCTCTCCAAGTTTCACCTATCACCTGGCGTTTCTCTCTCCCCTCCCTCCACCTTTCAGATCTACTCCTCAGCTCTTTTTCTCCAGTCCTGCTGAAGGGTTTCGGCCGGAAACGCTGACTTTTCTTTTCCCATGGATGCTGCCTGGTCCACTGAGTTCCTCCAGCATTTTGTGTGTGTTGCTCAAGACTCCTGCATTTTCCTCCAATAGCAACTAGTGAGGCTGAGAGGAAGACTGGTCAAACACAGGTAGGTGGAGCTGAAAACCTGCCCGCACTTCGCTCCTGTCTTCATCAACCTCAACCTTGTTCAACGCTTCAATTGGAGAGATGCAAAGGAGTCCAGGCAACCAGGCCACACCTTCCACTCCCAACCTCACAGAACTGCCTCAGAAACAGCAAAGCACCAGATCACTCAATCAGCCTGAAAACATACCATCAAAATGTAAATCACAGGATCCAATTGCATGCAGCTTAGTAGTAGAATCATATTTCAAAGAAGAAGTAAATGAAGTAGGTTCCTGGACTGTGCAAAACATTGCCATAGGTTGCATTGATCGCAGGCACAATCTTCCTGGTGCCATTTTTAATTGGTCGCACAACATTGCGGCCAAAGGGCCAAGTGATGCTGCACTGATCTATGTTCTGTGACACCAACCACTTGAGTTTTTGTCTTTCATGTCCATTGACCTCAGTTTTACTAGTGAACATTGATGACATTCCACCTGGATATCAAGGGCAGACTCTCTTTGCTTATTTCTGTAATTTAGCTCTTCGAATCATGTTTGGAGCAAGGCTATGATGAGATCTGGAACGGAGCAGTAAAAGCAAAACCTAAAGTGGACATCAGTCAGTTAGTCATTGGTGATTAAGTGCCACTTCCTACCACTGGAAACAATAGATTCATTACAATGTTAATGGCTGAGAATAGACTGTTCAGGTGTAACCAGTTGGCTTGTATTCACATTCTGTCAACAGAAAATACTTGGACAGTTGTTTGCATTGTCAGTTTGATGCTACCTCGTAGAGTTTGTAGAATCTCAGGTGGTGACATGAGGGTGTACAGGAGTGAGATTTGCCAACTCGTGAAGTGGTGCTGTAGCAACAACCTGGCACTCAACGTCAGTAAGATGAAAGAGCTGTTTGTGGACTTCAGGAAGGGTAGGATGAAGGAACACATAACAATCCCCACAGATGGATCAGAAGTGGAGAGAGTGAGCAGCTTCAAGTTCCTAGGTGTCAGGATCTCTGAGGATCTAAACTGGTCCCAACATATTGGTGTACTGTAGTTATAAAGAAGGCAAGACAGCGGCTATACTTCATTAGGAGTTTGAAGAGATTTGGCATGTCAACAAATACACTCAAAAACTTCTATAGATTTACCGCAGAGAACATTCTGACAGACTGCATCATTGTCTGGTATGGGGTAGAGGGCTACTGCACAGGACTGAAAGAAGCTGCAGAGCATTGTAAATTTAGTTAGCTCCATCTTGGGTACTAGCCTACAAAGTACCCAGGACATCTTCAGAGATCAGTGTCTCAGAAAGGTAGCGTCCATTATTAAGGATCTCCAGCACCCAGGGCATGCCCTTTTCTCACTGTTACCACCAGGTAGGAGGTACAGAAGCCTGAAGGCACACACTCAGCAATTCAGAAACAGCTTCTTCCCCTCTGCCATCCAATTCCTAAATGGACATTGAACCCTTGGACACTATCTCACTTTTTTTAAAATATACAGTATTTCTGTTTTTTGCACGTTTTTAAAAACCTGTTCAATATACGTATACTGTAATTGATTGATTTATTATTATTATTTTATTTATTATTACTATTTTTCTCTTCTATATTATATATTGCATTGAACTGCTGCTGCTAAGTTAACAAATTTCACGTCACATGCCAGTGATAATAAACCTGATTCTGAGTTCATAAGAGTTACACAACAAAGAAACAGGCCATTTGGGGCCCATTCGGTAAATGCTGACCAAGATGCTCCCATCCAAGCTAATCACATCTTCCAGAACATGACTAATAAGCTTCTAAATCTTTTCAATCCATGTACCTGTCCAGCTGTCTTTTAAGCATGTTTACTGTACCTAACTCAACCACTTCAACTGCCCTGGTGCTCCTCCTCCTTCCCTTTCTTCCATGGTCTTCTATCCCCTCCCATCCCTTCTCCAGCCCTTTATCTCTTTCACCAATCAATTTCCCAGCTTTTTACTTCACCCTTTCCCCCTCTCCCGGTTTCACCTATCACCTGCCACCTTGTACCTCTTCTTCTCCTCCCTCCACCTTCTTGCTCTGACTTCTCCTCTTTCTTTCCAGTCCTGCTGAAGGGTCTCGGCCCAAAACATTGAATGTTTACTCTTTTGCATGGATGCTGCCTGGCTTGCTGAGTTCCTCCAGCATTTTGTGTGTGATGCTTTGGATTTCCAACATCTACAGATTTTCTTGTTGAATTATTTTGCGACCACTGGCATTTGTGATAGGCTTCCTTTCAGAGACCAAAGACAAACAGATTTTGGAAGTCATCATCTATGAAGATATCAATATTGCAGGAGCATGCCAGACATTTCAATGTAATTTTGTGGTGAGAACTGCTTCTATTTACCCATGTTGGCTGATGTTGCAATCTGAAAAGAGCTGCAATGGGGACTGACTTGGTCTTCAAATACTCAATGACTGTTCTATGTGAGGCAAAACACTAATTGCTTTTGTGTAACCAAATTTTGAGAAGTCTCACATCTGTAGGAATTAAATTGCAAAGAACATATGCTTTTTTAAAATCTGCGATATCACTTACCACAAACCATCACCCACTGTTGTGGTAGATGCCATCAACAACCTTCATGTAGTTTTTATTAAGGAAGTGTCACAAGGTGGAAAAGTAGGTCAATTGCAGATGATATGCAAAAGTGCAAAAATACTCTACTTATAAAAACAGTTGAAAAACATATAATGAGACATTAAACTAGAGAAATCAAAATAAGGAGTAGAGACAAAATTTATCTCCAGATAAAGCATGCAAAAAAACAGTGACTTTGCAGCTGGAATCAGTGACATTTGTGTAACTTGTGGCAGTGCACATAAATAAAGTATATACTGTACTGTAATTTTCTTCAGTTGTAGGAGACAGAATTCCTGTTTAGGAGAGATTCAATTTCTACTGAAGTACAGTGGTAGTAGTTACATGGTGGTGGTAGTAGGTGGAAGAGAAGGGAAAGAGCCCTGTATTATATGGCTACAACAGGATGGAAAAGATGTAATTGAACTTTGAAAAATCTTCAGCTCTCAAAGCAAAGCAAAAAGTGTTCCACAACATGCACCTCATGTTGGATGTACAATCTTCTATCTTCAAGGCAAATGTAGGAAGAAAAAAAAAATCAAAGCTAAGATTCACTTGAATGCAGCAGCCACTCCCATCTGCCACAGTTGAGTGTGAACTAGATTATTTTTAGAGACATGGAGTGGAGAGGAAAGGAATGACTGGGCAGCACCTTCTGCAAAGCAAAACATGGCAATGAAGCTGTGCATCAACAATGAGGTCAGCGTAAATTTCAGCGTAAAAATTAAAAACATCTTTTATCCATTGCAAAGGATTTATTTGTTACCTTAACAAGTGGAATATTTATAATTTAACCGGGTTTTTTTACTGCATGCCAGCAGCTGGAGCTAGATCCAGAATTAAATGTCTTCTTCGGCATTAACACCCACAAAGAACTGTACTGATGTCATTGTCTAGACTAACAGCACCAACACATCATGCACCAGATTTTGCATTGTCAAACTATACCACGTCTTTCATGGGTGGCTTCATGATCCCAGGACTTACAATAACAGAGCATCTATCAAACCTGGAGAAGTGATGTCCAGCTTGTCGTGATCTGGAATTGGGGCGAAATACGCTAAAGACATGTTCCTGCCAAGATCATTGCAATACCTAGGCTATTAAACCGATGAGCAAGGCATGCAACTGACTCAGAGCACAATGAATGCTGTCACCTGTATCAGTCAAGGTGGCACAGCTCACAAAATCCTTTGATTTATTGAATTATTGTGAATATTTCATTGCCATCGTGTCAATCTTGCTTCAGCTAGAAGCAAAATGGAATTTGCTTCCAGAGAATGAAGATACATTTCAGCAATACAAGCACTGATTTTAGAACAGTAGCTGATTAACTCACTGTGATTCAGACGCCCCTCTGAGACCTGACACTAATTCATTCCTCTATAGAGTTAGTGCAATCATCTGATACGCATTACCTTAATGGATTGAATACCTAACTGCTTTTGAAAAGAAGATTAGCTTTATGTATCATGTGCATATTGAAACACAGAAACATAAAATGAAATGTGTCATTTGCGTTAACACCACCAGTCCGAGGGTATGCTGATGTAGCCGCAAGTGTCACCATACATCTGACACCAACATAGTATATCCACAGCATATGAACCCTAACCCATAAGTCTTTGGAATGTGGAGGGTATCAGGGCACCTTGGCAAAATCCCTGCAGACACAAGGGGAATGTGCAAAGTTCTTATAGACAGTGGTGGAATTGAACCCAGGTCACTAGCCCTGTGATGGCATTACACTAACCACTATGCTACTGTGCCCTGAAAACAAATGAGAAAATTATGGTGAAACTGCTGAAGAAGCACTATGTAATTTCACAAATATCAGTGTGGTCAAAAACTCTGCCGTGTTCACTTTCGACCATCATTGAATCAAAGGCAGCATTATTGAATCTAACCTGTGCAGCACTGAACAGTGAGGCTTGATGTTTTAAATGCCCAACTATCAAACTGAGTTGTCAGGACCTTGCAAAGGTCAAGCAGGGTGGAAGCGTTTCATTTGCATTTTGGGGAGCTACTTGCAATCATCCTGCAGAAACAATACAAGATCTCGTCTCTAAAATATAATGGATATAATCCATGACTAACTAGTCCTGAGAAACATAATATAATGTTTCTTGCTTGAGCAAAGGGACCCGCAATATTATGCAGGGTTGCAGAGCCATAGTTTCTGCAATTTTCATCAAATAGTCATGGGATAATCTACACGAATATCACCCTGGCATTTATTATAGAACATAGACACAGTACAGGCCCTTCAGCCCACAATGTTGTGCTGACCCTTAAACCCTGCCTCTCATATAAACCCCCCACATTACATTTCTCCATATACCTTTCTAGTAGTCTCTTAAATTTCACTAGTATATCTGCCTCCACCACTGACTCAGGCAGTGCATTCCACACACCACCTAGTCTCTGAGTAAAAAACCTTCCTCTAATATCCCCCTTGAACTTCCCACCCCTTACCCTAAAGCAATGTCTTCTTGTATTGAGCAGTAGTGCCCTCTAAACGAGGCAAAATCCTGGTAAATCTCCTCTGTACCCTTTCCAATGCTTCCACATCCTTTCTATAATGAGGTGACCAGAACTGGACACCGTATTCCAAGTGTGGACTAACTGGAGTTTTATAGAGCTGCATCATTACCTTGCGACTCTTAAACTCTATCCCTTGACTTATGAAAGCTAACACCCCATAAGCTTTCCTAACTACCCTATCCACCTGTGAGGCAACTTTCAGGGATCTGTGGACGTGTACCCCCAGATCCCTCTGCTCCTCCACACTACCAAGTATCCTGCCATTTACTTGGTTCTCTGCCTTGGAGTTTGTCCTTCCAAAGTGTACCACCTCACACTTCTCCAGGTTCAACTCCATCTGTCACTTCTCATCCCACTTCTGCATCCTATCAATGTCTTTCTACAATCTTCAACAATCCTCTACACTATCCACAACACCACCAACCTTTGTGTTGTCTGCAAACTTGCCAATCCACCCTTCTACCCTCACATCCAGGTCGTTAATAAAAATTACGAAAAGTAGAGGTCCCAGAACAGATTCTTGTGGGACACCACTAGTCACAACCCTCCAATCAGAATGTACTCCCTCCACCATGACCCTCTGCTTTCTGCAGGCAAGCCAATTCTGTATCCACCTGGCCAAACTTCCCAGGATCCCATGCCTTCTGACTTTCTGAATAAGACTAGTGTGGAACCTTGTCAAATGCCTTACTAAAATCCATGTAGATCACATTCACTGAACTACCCTCATCTGTATGCCTGGTCACCTCCTCAAAGAGCTCTATCAGGCTTGTTAGACATGATCTGCCCTTCACAAAGCCATGCTGACTGTCCCTGATCTGACCATGATTCTCTAAATGCCCATAGATCCTATCTCTAAGAATCTTTCTGAACAGCTTTCCCACCACAGACGTAAGGCTCACTGGTCTATAATTACCCAGACTATCCCTACTACCTTTTTGAACAAGGGGACAACATTCACCTCCCTCCAATCCTCCGGTACCATTCCTGTGGACAATGAGGACATAAAGATCATAGCCAGAGGCTCAGCAATCTCTTCCCTCGCCTCATGGAGCAGCCTGGGGAATATTCCGTCAGGCCCTGGAGACTTATCCATCCTAATGTATTTTAACAACTCCAACACCTCCTCTCCCTTAATATCAACATGCTCCTGAACATCAACCTCAGTCATATTGTCCTCACCGTCATCAAGTTCCCTCTCATTGGTGAATACCGAAGAGAAGTATTCATTGAGGACCTCGCTCACTTGCACAGCCTCCAGACACATCTTCTCACCTTTATCTCTAATCGGTCCTACCTTCACTCCTGTCATCCTTTTGTTCTTCACATAATTGAAGAATGCCTTGGGGTTTTCCTTTACCCTACTCACCTAGGCCTTCTCGTGCCCCCTTCTTGCTCTCCTCAGCCCTTTCTTAAGCTCCTTTCTTGCTACCCTATATTCCTCAATAGACCCATCTGATCCTTACTTCCTAATCCTCATGTATGCTGCATTCTTCCACCTGACTAGATTTTCCACTTCACTTGTCACCCATGGTTCCTTCACCCTACCATTCTTTATCTTCCTCACTGGGACAAATTTATCCCTAACATCCTGCAAGAGATCCCTAAACATCGACCACATGTCCATAGTACATTTCCCTGCAAAAACATCATCCCAATTCACACCCGCAAGTTCTAGTCTTATAGCCTCATAATTTGCTCTTCCCCAATTAAAAATTTTCCTGTCCTTTCTGATTCTATCCTTTTCCATGATAATGCTAAAGGCCAGGGAGTGGTGGTCACTGTCCCCCAGATGCTCACCCACTGAGCGATTTGTGACCTGACACGGTTCATTACCTAATACTAGATCTAATATGGCATTTCCCCCTAGTCGGCCTGTCAACATACTGTGACAGGAATCCGTCCTGGCCACACTTAACAAACTCTGCCCCGTCTAAACCATTGGAACTAATCAGGTGCCAATCAATATTAGGGAAGTTAAAGTCACCCATGATAACAACCCTGTTATTTTTGCACCTCTCCAAAATCTGCCTCCCAATCTGCTCCTTAGTATCTCTGCTGCTACCAGGGGGCCTATAGAATACCCTCAATAGGGTAACTGCTCCCTTCCTGTTCCTGACTTCCACCCATACTGACTCAAAAGAGGATCCTGCTACATTACCCACCCTTTCTGTAGCTGTAATAGTATCCCTGACCAGTAATGCCACCCCTCCTCCCCTTCCCTGCCTCTCTATCCCTTTTAAAGCACTGAAATCCAGGAATATTGAGAATCCATTCCTGCCCTGGTGCCAACCAAGCCTCTGTAATGGCCACTACATCATAATTCCATAGAACCATAGAACCATAGAAACTACAGTACAGAAACAGGCCCTTTGGCCCTTCTTGGCTGTGCCGAACTATTTTCTGCCTAGTCCCACTGACCTGCACACAGACCATATCCCTCCATACACCTCCCATCCATGTATCTGTCCAATTTATTCTTAAATGTTAAAAAAGAACCTGCATTTACCACCTCGTCTGGCAGCTCATTCCATACTCCCACCACTCTCTGCGTGAAAAAGCCCCCCCTAATGTTCCCTTTAAACTTTTCCCCCCTCACCCTTAACCCATGTCCTCTGGTTTTTTTCTCCCCTTGCCTCAGTGGAAAAAGCCTGCTTGCATTCACTCTATCTATATCCATCATAATTTTATATACCTCTATCAAATCTCCACTCATTCTTCTACGCTCCAGGGAATAAAGTCCTAACCTATTCAACCTTTCTCTGTAACTGAGTTTCTCAAGTCCCGGCAACATCCTTGTAAACCTTCTCTGCACTCTTTCAACCTTATTTATATCCTTCCTGTAATTTGGTGACCAAAACTGAACACAATACTCCAGATTCGGCCTCACCAATGCCTTGTACAACCTCATCATAACATTCCAGCTCTTATACTCAATACTTTGATTAATAAAGGCCAATGTACCAAAAGCTCTCTTTACAACCCTATCTATCTGTGACGACACTTTTAGGGAATTTTGTATCTGTATTCCCAGATCCCTCTGTTCCACTGCACTCCTCAGTGCCTTCCCTTTAATCCTGTATGTTCTACGTTGGTTTGTCCTTCCAACATGCAATACCTCACACTTGGCAATATTAAACTCCATCTGCCATTTTTCAGCCCATTTTTCCAGCTGGTCCAAGGCCCTCTGCAGGCTCTGAAAACCTTCCTCACTGTCTACTACACCTCCAATCTTTGTATCATCAGCAAACTTGCTGATCCTATTTACCACATTATCATCAAGATCATTGATATAGATGACAAATAACAATGGACCCAGCACTGATCCCTGTGGCACACCACTACTCACAGGCCTCCACTCAGAGAAGCAATTCTCTACCACCACTCTCTGGCTTCTTCCATTGAGCCAATGTCTAATCCAATTTACCACCTCTCCATGTATACCTAGCGACTGAATTTTCCTAACTAACCTCCCATGCGGGACCTTGTCAAAGGCCTTACTGAAGTCCATGTAGACAATATCCACTGCCTTCCCTTCATCCACTTTCCTGGTAACCTCCTCGAAAAACTCCAACAGATTGGTCAAACATGACCTACCACGCACAAAGCCATGTTGACTCTCCCTAATAAGCCCCTGTCTATCCAAATGCTTGTAGATTCTGCCTCTTAGTACTCCCTCCAATAACTTACCTACGACTGACGTTAAACTCACCGGCCTATAATTTCCCGGATTACTTTTCAATCCTTTTTTAAACAACGGAATAACATGAGCCACTCTCCAATCCTCCGGCACTTCACCCGTAGACAGCGACATTTTAAATATTTCTGCCAGGGCCCCCGCAATTTCAACACTAGTCTCCTTCAAGGTCTGAGGGAACACTCTGTCAGGTCCCGGGGATTTATCCACTTTAATTTTCACTTTAAAAAGACAGCAAGCACCTCCTCCTTTTCAATCTGTACAGTTTCCATGGTCTCACTACTTGATTCCCTCAATTCCATAGATTTCATGCCAGCTTCCTTAGTAAATACAGACGCAAAAAACCTATTTAAGATCTCCCCCATTTCCTTTGGTTCCACAGAAAGCCGACCACTCTGATCTTCAAGAGGACCAATTTTATCCCTTACAATCCTTTTGCTCTTAATATACTGTAAAAGCTCTTTGGATTATCCTTCACTTTGACTGCCAAGACAACCTCAAGTCTTCTTTTGCCTGATTTCTTTCTTAAGTATTTTCTTGCACTTCTTATACTCCTCAAGCACCTGATTTACCCCCTGTTTCCTATACATTTCATACAACTCCCTCTTCTTCTTTATCAGAGTTGCAATATCCCTTGAGAACCAAGGTTCCTTATTCCTATTCAATTTGCCTTTAATCCTGACAGGAACATACAAACTCTGCACTCTCAAAATTTCCCCTTTGAAGGCTTCCCACCTACCAATCACATCTTTGCCAGAGAACAACCTGTCCCAATCCATGCTTTTTAGATCCTTTCTCATTTCTTCAAATTTGGCCTTCTTCCAGTTCAGAAACTCAACCCTAGGACCAGATCTATCATTGTCCATGATCAAATTGAAACTAATGGTGTTATGATCACTGGAACCAAAGTGCTCCCCTACACAGACTTCTGTCACTTGCCCTAATTTGTTTCCTAACAGGAGATCCAATATTGCATCCCCTCTAGTTGGTCCCTCTATATACTGATTTAGAAAACTTTCCTGAACACATTTTACAAACTCTAAACCATCTAGACCCCTAACAGTATGGGAGTCCCAATCAATGTATGGAAAATTAAAATCCCCTACCACCACAACTTTATGTTTCCTGCAGTTGCCTGCTATCTCTCTGCAGATTTGCTCTTCCAAGTCTCGTTGACTATTGGGTGGTCTGTAATACAATCCCACTAATGTGGCCATACCTTTCCTGTTTCTCAGCTCCACCCATAAGGACTCAGTAGACAAGCCCTCTAATCTGTCCTGCCTGAGCACTGCTGTAATATTTTCCCTAACAAGCAATGCTACTCCCCCACCTTTCATTCCTCTGCCTCGACCACATCTGAAACATCGGAACCCTGGAATATTAAGCTGCCAGTCCTGCCCCTCCTGTAGCCAAGTTTCACTAATTGCTACAACATCATAATTCCACGTGTCAATCCACGCCCTCAACTCATCCGCCTTCCCCGCAATACTCCTAGCATTGAAATATATACACCTCAGAAGATTTTTACCACCACTCACAACCTTTCTATCAGCGGATTTGCTTAAACTTTCAACATCATTTATTCTCACCCCAGCCACACTGTCAGCTCTGGCACTCTGGTTCCCATCCCCCTGCAAATCTAGTTTAAAGCCTCCCCATTAGCACTAACAAACCTCCCTGAAAGGATATTGGTCCCCCTGTGGTTCAAGTGTAACCCGTCTCTCTTGTACAGGTCCCACCTGCCCCAGAAGAGGTCCCAATGATCCTAAAATCTGAAACCCTGCCCCCTACACCAGTTCCTCAGCCACTTGTTCCTCCTCCAGAGCATCCTATTCCTACCCTCACTGGCACCTAGCACAGGTTCCAATCCTGAGATTACCACCCTTGAGGTCCTGCTTTTCAACTTCCTACCAAGCTCTCTATACTCACTGTCCAGGACCTCTTCACTCTTCCTTGCTATGTCATTGGTACTGATGTGCACCACGACATCTGGCTGGTCACTCTCCCACTTCAGAATGTCATGCAATCGATCAGAGACATCCTTGACCCTGGCACCTGGGAGGCAACAAACCATCCTGGATTGTATGTATCCAAGCTCTCAGCTCATCACCTTTGTTATTGATGCTTCTTGCATTGAAGTACACACACTTTAGCCCTTCTACCTTACTAGCTTTACACCCTTTATTCTGCTTCTCTTTCCTCAAAGCCTCTTTATATGTTAGATCTGGCTTTACTCCATGCACTTCTTCCACTGCTCTATCGCTCCGGGTCCCATCCCCCTTGCAAATTAGTTTAAACCCTCCCAAACCATGCTAGCAAACCTACCTGCAAGGATATTGTTCCCCCTTGAGTTCAGGTGAAACCCATCCAATCTGTAAAGGCAACACACATCAAAGTTGCTGGTGAACGCAACAGGCCAGGCAGCATCTCTAGGAAGAGGTACAGTTGACGTTTCAGGCCAAGACCCTTCGTCAGGACTGTACAGGTCCCACCTTCCCCAGAAGAGATCCCAATGATCCAAACATCTAAAACCCTGCCCCCTGCACCAACTCCTCAGCTACGCATTCACAGACTTCCCACCCTGCAAAAACTCATTTCAGGGAGGTCTCAAACGGAAGTCTAAACTTTATAGCAGTCTGTGTCAATGAATTTGTTAATTTTGCAAGACATCAGATTCACAAGTGTTTTATGAGACAGCTGACTTCTGAATTCTGTCTTCATGTGCCATGTTCACAATAGCTGCTGTCTTGGTTGATGAGCAGGCATAGTTTTTTGCTATTTCTGAATCAGGAAACATTTTCCTGCACAGCTTGCCTGTGTGCTTACACACCTGGAATGGCAGGTTATGCTCATCGATGAAAGATGTAAAGTACATCTCAGCTCTAGTGACCTTCTCTGTCAGACTTTGGTTTTCTGCTGAAAAGAACTGTAAAGTACTTGAGTAGCCTTCCTTGCGCTTAGCCTCCCTAATATGTTGTGGTCCCTTAAAGAAATAAAAGCATAAGGTGTATCCTTATCACAGGTGTGGGCCGTTTAACGTCCATTCGGACAACATCCGATCGCGTATACGTCCGTAGTCTCTCTCCCTCTCTCTCACACACACACACACACACTGCCTGCAATAGTCGGGATCAGAACTTACTTTTTTACATTGAAATGGGGGATTTTAAATGAGGGATTTAGAAGGTCTGTATCTTCAAGTTCAAGTTTATCGTCATCTGGCTGATTGTCCACAAATGAAACAACTTCTGTCCGGACCACGATGCAGCCACAATACATATATCATGCACACCACATAAAACAATATATTACCATATTATTTAATAAAGTGTAATTCAAAATGCACATAAAGTGCGCAGCACAGGTAAACAGTTCGCTGTCCTAATGACGAGACCTCGGTGGGAGCCGGGCATTTATTAAAATCATTTTTTTTTCTGAAAACAGCTACGCTTAACCCCAGCCCATCGCGGGCTTCGAAGTGGAAGTGTTTCAGGAAAATAACCCTGAAGAATTTGCTTGTTGCGAGCGCGTTTTTAAAGATGTCTTAGTGGATGATTTTGGAATTTCGCTCCAATTTAGACCCCATTCTAATCCCCTTTAAGACGGCAACACGCCCCACCTGTATAGGACAGCCTCGCGTAGTCAGGTTGTCACCGCCAGCCTTGGGAATGTCTTCGCCAGGCTTTTGTGCTTCATCACCAACAGTTGTCTGGATGATTTCAGCGTCATTACAGATGGCAGTAACTGAACTGATGGAATATGGAAGAGAGAGAGAGGTCACCTGTAAAGCCCACCCACAGAGAAAACTGATAGGTCTACTTAGCACTAAGAGAGATCAAGCAGGATTCATTCGTTTTCTTCTCTCTTTTTTTCCCTCTCCCTCTCCCTCTCTAAAAAATCAATTTCCGGGATATTGTATATAATTGGCGGGCATCAGGGAGCTGCTATAAATATGTGGGAGACTCCCGGAACTCCGGGGAGAGGTGGGATGTCTGCATTCAACTGCCATCTAAGGTCTATATATAGATGAGGGCATTTTGCCAGTTTCATTCTGTTGGCCAGGACTGCATCAACATTTATAAAATATCTGTGCCATAAGACTATAAGACACAGGAGCAGAATTAGGCCATATCAAAAGTGGTGATGAATCAACATACAGAAGGGAGATTGCAAATTTGGTTGAATGGTGTAATAACAATAACCTCTCACTCACTGTCAGCAAAATCAAGGAACTGGTTGTAGACTTTAGAAGAGGGAAACCAGAGGTCCATGAGCCAATCCTCATTGGAGGATCAGAGTTGGAGAAGGTCAATAACTTTAAATTCCTATGGTGTTACTATCTCAGAGGACCTGTCCTGGACCCATCATACAAATTGCAAAGAAAGCACGACAGCACCCCTACTTTTTCAGGAGTCTGCAGAGATTCATCATGACATCAAACACTTTGACAAACTTTGATATATGTGTAGTGGAGAGTATAGACTGGCTGCATCACATCCTGATATGGGAACACCAATGACTTTGAATAGAAAATCCTACAAAAGCCATCAGGTAGAAGGTACAAGAGCCTCAGGACTCACACCGCCAGGTTCAAGAACAGGTACCACCCCTCAACCATCAGGTTCTTAAACAAAAGAGGATAACTACACTCATCTATGTTCCCATGACCAATGATCACACTTTAAGGACTCTTTATCTTGTAATTTCATGCTCTTGTTATTTATTACTATTTATTTATATTTGCATTTGCAGTTTGTTGCCTTCTATGCTCTACTTGATATTTCACTGATCCTGTTATAGTTTCTGTTTTATAGATTTGCTGAGTATGCGCACAGGAAAAAGAATTCTAGGGTTTATGTGATGACATATTTACTTTGAACTTTGAACTTTGAAACAAATGGTGTGGTTGAGTGTGCACTTCAGTCCCTCGGGAAAGCCTGAGCAAAACATCCTGATTTGTCCTCCCTTATTTTCCTGAAGTAATTTTGTTCAGGGAAGTGCAACAATTGAGAGCTCATGTTAAGATTAACAGATTTGTTCAATTACTCTCTCTTGGATAGAAGGTGATAATGGTCTAGGCTTTGAGACATCCTAAACAATGTGAATTTCTGCTTGATTATCAAGTATAAGAGATCTTTTGTATTACACAGTTCAAGTAGAAAATAGATCTGTTCACCTTTCATTACACTAGTTCCAGCATCGCAGTTTGCTTCTGGATCAAGACAGAGACAGGGATAACTTTGTTCCTGTCTGTGGGACAACAGCAGTACCTTTTTTACTTGCTGACAACTTTCCAGCCTCACTGGCATCTGTTACTCCCAAGTTAATATCCCTTTATGGCAAAGAAAGGCACCAAAGAAACTTGACTTTAGGTTGATATATCTATATGTTTTGTGAGTAACTGGTTCTGTAAATTGACACATCTGTGTGCTTTGTTAGAAACTATTCTGTAATTTTGCAGTATAATTCTCTGGTTCTGTAAATTGATACATCTGTGTGCTTCGTTAGAAACTATTCTGTAATTTTGCAGTATAATTCTCTGAACTTTTACAGAGGTTGAACAGGATATATCAGTCCAGGAGCTGGTGAATGTTATATTCAGAATTTCTGAGTAGCTGTAAACTCTACAATTTTGTTCAGGGAAGTTTAATCCTAGAGTGCGCAGTGTAATAGATCGTGATTGAAATACAATTGGTTTTGCTTGCTCGTTTTTGGATAACTCTGAGCTACCTGCAATAAACCAGCAGAGGGAGTCAGGGCTGGGGAAGAGACAATTGAAGATGACTGGTTAAGCACATGGTGTGCTTCCAGTATTATTCAAATCAAAGGTTAGCAAGGAGATTTACAAGAAGATGTTGTTTCTTGCTTGGCATTGCTGCTCTGCAGCTGACCGAAGGGCACTGTTGGAGATGCAGCAGGCATAATATGGCTGTAATCTTCTCAATAACCTTGATTCAAAGCATTTACTTTCGGTTAGAAAATTAGACAAGTAAGTGCTATTCGAGAAACACAAGAACAGAAAAATTAATGACTACGTATCACTTATTCTAACTGACAAGAAGGTACAATGATGTGGCAGGTTGTTTAGTTGCCGAATAGATACAGTATCATGGTCTTGATTCTCACCTTCAGTACTCTCTGAGTGGAGTTAGCATATTTTCATGATGATGATGTGGGTCCCTCCAGAATCATTGGTTTCTGTATGCATCCCAAGGACATGTTCATTGAGTGGTTAATTAGCAGAAATGACTTGCCCTGGGTGGCAGAATTAGAAGGGTGTGGGCAAATGCGAAACAAAGGAGAAATAGGTGTGGGAATAGAATTGATAGGTTTGCACTAATGATGGGCTGAATGGACACTGTCCCTATTGTAAGGGAAAATGTGAGGAACTATAAAACAGAAATTTGAGGAAATTTTAGTCATTACGTGCAGACAGAGTGGCAGAACACAGAGATTATTCTGTTTATCAGAGGGTTGGCATGTGTTTGTAAAGTATGTTAACTTTTCTAGAAAAGGAGAATGTCTGTGGAGGTTATTGATGTAGACATCCAGAAGGTAAATAACAGGAGTATGGCAGCACTTGGTTATCTAAAGGTGTGGGATCTCATCCAAAAGTCTAAACTATTGATCTGTTATGTGAGTCCAAAATGCAAAATAAAAGTTTAAATTTAAATACTTAAGTAAATGTACGATACAACAATGTGGTGGTTGTCCATCATGTCTGATGATGACAGGAAACCCGTGTGGGAGAGTTTTTAAAGTAGAAAAGCCACTGCACTGGGGCAGTTCCACTCTCTCAACCTCAGAGGTCTAGGTCCAGAGGTACGAACAAGTGATACAAACTGGGGTCTTCCTTGGTTGCAGTGGATGATGTTTTCTGTGCCTTGTCGTGTCCTTTGCCCTCATCAAAGTGTTTCAGAACTGCCTTCTTGGCTGTTGGATCTCACAGTAGATCTCATCCGCCCAGTGATCCGGACCTGCCTTCAGATGCTAGAACAGGCAAGTCCCTGTCTCACCGGGTTATGAGGCTGCCGGCCTACCATCACCTGGTTTCGCCTGCTTGTCAAAGTGGTATACCAGGGTGTGGCCGCTGTCGCATGCAAGCGACTACTTGGAGCTAGAGTTGAGAGCTGAGTGTCCGGTGGGGACCAAGGGTGAATGAACTCCCCAGAATGGGCACAACAAACCGCTTCACCAGAGGTACTACCTCTCCTCAGACAACCTATATACCCCACAATACAGTACACCACAGTATATGATGAACAATATGTACTTTGATGATAACATTTACTTTGAACTTTAATATTCTCCAAGGAAAGTAAAGCAGCATCCTTCCTTGTTTTAATTTATATATGATTCGTAAAGAGTGGTAGACTCTTTATTGCCTCATGAAATGGGCAGTTAAAGATTAACAATAAATGCTGGCTTTGCCTCTGATGTACACATTCCTTGAACAATATATTCCCCTCTATTATCTAAATGCGAAGGTTTTGCAGTAAAGGCAATGTAGTACGTGGAAAGCTATTTGACTGAGTAGCAGAGGAGAGTGAGAAAGGGTAATGGACACGAACAAGATTGTGAGGAATGTGACCTGAGCTATACTACATAGATGTGTGCTGTGACACTAACTGTTCACTGTATATGTAAATAAAGATTACTTGAAAAAGGAAATCATGCGTTCTACTTGCACAATGAAAGAAAGATATCTGACATTGTAAACATTTAGATGGAAATATAAGTGATATCAACATTTTGATGAATTGGGCAAAAATATTGAAAATGGATTTCAGTATTAATATCTTAAAATATATCCATTTTGAATTGAATTGACTTTATTACTTACATCCTTCACATACATCAGGAGTAAAAATCTTTACATTACGTCTCCATCTAAATGTGCAATTTATAGTAATTTATGATAAATAGTATGTACAATAGGACAGTCAATATAACATAGAAATACAGTTGAGTCAGCATACCATTGAATAGTCTGATGGCCTGGTGGAAGAAGCTGTCCCAAAGCCTGTTGTCCTGGCATTTATACTGCAGTACCATTTCCCAGATGGTAGCAGATGGAACAGTTTGTGGTTGGGGTGACTCGGGTCCCCAGTGATCCTTCAGGTCCGTTTTACTGTTTAATAAAACTGTAAAACAGGTTATATCCAAAATGATGTAAAGCAAGCAGTTCAGATCCAAAGAGTCATGAAGGTATACTGTACACGTATGGAGTGTTAGAAACAATCAAGGTGCAGAAAATAATTTATGTAGCTATGGGAATGCTGGCCTTTATATCTAGTAGACTGGAGAACAACAGGATGGATGTCAAAGCTGAGAGGTCTGTCAGTAGTTCTGAGAAAACCATTGAGGAAAGATATGTTGGCCTTGAGGAAATGCATATTAGTTATAATTGAATAATACCAGTAATCCAAAGGTTAAATTATGGTAAGGATTAAACAAATTATGAGGAAAGATTAAACAAAGTATAGTTATAAGACCGTAAGTTATAGGAGCAGAGTTAGGCCATTTGGCCCATCGAGTCTGCTCTGCCATTTCATCATGGCTGATCCATTTCCATCTCTGCCCCAATCTCCTGCCTTCTCCCCATATCCCTTCATGCCCCAATGAATCAACCTCTACCTTAAATATACCCACTGGCAACAATGTGTGGAAACAAATTCCACAGATTCACCACTCTCTGGCTAAAGAAGTTTAAAAAGCAGCAGTTCCAACACAGACCTCCGTGGACCACCACTGGTCACCGGCAGTCAACCGGAAAAGGCGCCCTTTATTCCCACGCTTTGCCTCTTGCCAATCAGCCAATGACCTATCTATGCTAGTATCTTACCTATAATACCATGAACTCTTAACTTGTTAAGCAGCCTTATGTGTGGCACCTTGTTAAAGGCCTTCTGCAAATCCAAGTACACAATATCCACCTATTCTCTTTTGTCTGTCCTGCTGGTGATTTCTTCAAAGAATTCCAACAGACTTTTCCGGCAAGATTTTTCTTTGAGGAAGCTATGCTGACAATGGCTTATTTTATTGTCTGGCTCCAAGTACCCTGAAACCACATCCTTAACAATTGACTCCAACATCTACCCAACTACTGAGATTAGACTAACTGGCCTATAATTTCCTTTCTTCTGCCTCTCTCCCTTCTTGATGAGTGGAATGACATACAGTATACAATTTTCCAGTCCCCAGAACCATGCCAGAAACCATTGATTCTTGAAAAATCATTACTAATGCCTCCACAATCTCTGAGGCGTAGACCATCTGGTCCAGGTGACTTACCTATCTTCAGACCTTTCAGTTTCCCAAACACCTTCTCTCTAGTACTAGCAACTTCATCATACTTCTGCCCCCTGACACTCTCGAACTTCCAGCATACTGTTAGTCTCTGCCACATTGAAGATTGATGCAAAATACGTATTCAGTTCATCTGCCAGGTCCCTGTCCCCCATTATTTCCTCTCCAGTGTCATTTTCTAGCAGTCTGATATCTACTCTCACCTCTCTTTTACACTTTATATTTCTGAATAAACTTTTGGTATGCAGTTTAATATTGTTGGCTAACTTACCTTCGTATTCCATCTTTTCCTTTATGACTTTAAGTTGCCTTCTGTTGGTAAAAGCTTCCTAATCCTCTAAATTCCCACTAAGTTTCTACTTTATTATATATGCTCTCTTTGGCTTTAATGTTGGCTTTGACTTCTCTTGTAAGCCAGAGTTGCATCATCCTGCCTTTAGAATACTTCTTTGGGATGTATCTATCCTGAGCTTCTGAATTGCTCCCAGAAATTCCAGCCATTACTGTTGTGCTGTCACCCCCGCTAGTGTTCCCTTCCAATCAGTTCTGGCCAGCTCCTCTCATGCCTCTCTAATTCACTTTACTCTATTGTAATATGGATACATCAGACTTTGGCTTCTCCTTCTCAAATTTCAGGGTGTATATTATGATCGCTTTCCCGCCAGGCTTCCTTTACCTTAAGCGCTCTAATCAATTCCAGTTCATTGCACAACACTCAAGTCCAGAATAGCTTATTCCCTAGTGGGCTCAACCATGAGCTGCTCTAAAATGCATCTCATAGGCATTCTACAAATTCCCTCTCCTGGGATCCAGCACCAATCAGATTTTCCCAGTCTACCTGCATATCTGCAGAGGAGATAATCCCAGTACAAGAAATCCAAACACACCAACAAGGGGTGGATAAATCAAGAAATTCTAGGTCTGATGGAACAAAGAAGGTTAGTGAAGAATAATGAAGTGCAATACAGAGAGCTAGACAGACAGACCAGACAACTGTGCAATATTACAAAGGAAGAATGGCTGAATCAAAAATGCAATGAAGTAGAAGGCTATATTAACAACAGCAAAGAAATGCACAAGAAAATTAAGGAAATTACTGAAATTAAGAAAACCTCCTCTACAGGATGCATAAGATCAGCAGACAGATCCATACTAACAGGTCCAGATAAAGTATGTGAGAGGTGGATTAAGTATATAGAGCAGCTGTTTGAGGATAATAGAGGGGAGCCCCCAGATATTAAACACCCTAATTCTGGCCCACTTAAAGAAGAAATAACTAAAGCAATGAAAAGCATGAAGCATGATAAAGCCACTGGACCTGATGACATTTCAGTGGAAATGATACAAGCTCCAGAAGATCCGGACATAGATATTCTTTTTGAACTGTTTAATGGCATATATGAGTCTGGTGTATTGCCTAACGATCTCTTGAAATCAGTATTTATAACGCTGCCAAAAATTCCTGGAACTATTGACTGCGAAAATTATAGAACAATCAGTCTTATGAGTCACATAATAAAGATTTTGTTGAGAGTTGTTCTGAGTCGAATTAAAAACAAGTTAAGCACAGAAACTTCTAAACTACAATATGGGTTTATTGAGGATAGAGGAACTAGGAATGCAATTTTCATATACGAATGCTTTCAGAAAGGGCAATTGAATATCAAGATGATGTCTTTTTATGTTTTATTGATTTCACTAAAGCATTCGACAAAGTGCAAAATGAAAAATTATTTCAAATTCTCGCTAAACTAAACATTGACGGAAGGGACCAACAACTGCTTCAAAATTTATATTGGAACCAAACGGCGGCAGTAAAAATTGATGATAATCTCAGCAGTTGGACTAAAATTCAAAGAGGAGTTAGACAGGGATGCGTTGCCTCACCGGAATTGTTTAATATCTACAGTGAAATGATTCTCAGAGAAATAGAAGACCTAGATGGGATAAAAATTGGAGGTGTTAACATCAACAATATAAGATATGCAGACGATACCACCCTAATAGCAAGTGCTGCAGAAGGCCTACAAATCCTCCTAGACAAAGTAATACAAGCAAGTGCAGATTTTGGTCTAACCGTTAACTGTAAAAAAACAAATGTACGGTAATATCAAAACAGCAGGATACTCCCAACTGCCAATTGTACATTGGTAACAAAAGACTGAACAAAAGACCAGCTTTAATTACCTTGGTAGCTTTGTATCACAAGATGCTGGAAGTAAAGTAGAAATAAAAAGAAGAATTGCAATTACCAAAACCAACTTCCAAAAGCTAAAACCGATTTTTACCAATAGACACATTTCTATAACAAGGCTTAGGCTACTAAAATGTTACATCTGGTCAATCTTGCTGTATGCTTCCGAAACATGGACTATAACATCAGAACTCCAAAGAAACTTAGAAGCAACAGAAATGTGGTTTCTTAGAAGAATGCTGAAAATATCATATAGAGATAGGGTAACTAATGAGACAGTACTCCAACGTGCCCATACAAAAAGATCTTTAATGAGAACATTAAATGAGAGGAAACTTAAATTCCTGGGCCATGTCATCAGAAAGGGAGAAATAGAATGCCTTACATTACAAAGCCGTATGCCTGGGAAACGCGGAGGAGGAAGGCAAAGAAGAAAATATATGGACACTGTGCAAGAACTAACGGATCTAAGTGTGCGAGATATCATTGACGCTGCGTGGGATCGTTCGATGTGGAAAGCCATGATCGCCCAAGCATGTAACGCACAAGGCACATGAAGAAGAAGACCTGCATATTGAAATCCCCCATGACTATCATAACATTGCCCTTTTGATCTGCATTTTCCATCTCCTGGTGTAATTTGTAGACCACATCTTTACTACAGTTCGGAGGCCTGTATATACCGTAACTCCTATTAGTGTCTTTTCACCCTTGCACTTTCTTAGCTCTACCCACAAGCATTCTACATCTTCCAGTCCTGTATCACCTCTCTAATGATTTCATTTTTTACCAACAGAGCCACCCCACCCCCTCAGCCTACCTGCCTATTCTTTCAATACAATGTGTATCCTTGGATGTTAAGCTCCCAGCTACTATCTTCTTTTGGCCACGATTCAGTCATGCCCACAGTGTCATCCATGCTAATCTCTAAATTCCCCAGAAGAGATCACAAATATCCAGAAATTGGAAGCCCTGCTCCCTGCACCAGTTCCTCAGCCACACACTCAACCGCCAAGTTATCCTATTCTTACTCTCACTGGTGCGTGGCGCAGAGATTACTACCCTGGGGGTCCTGCTTTTCAGCGTTCTACCTAAATCCCTAAAATCTCCCTTCAGGATCCCCTCACCTTTCCTACCAACGTCATTGGTGTCAATATGTGTCAAGACTTCTGGCTGCTCATCCTCCCCCTTTGGAATGTCTTGGACCCGATCCGAGACATCCCTGACCCTGGCAGCTGGGAGGCAAGATACCATCTGGATGCCCACAGTATCTCCTCTCTATTCCTCTAACAATGGAATCTATGATCACTACTGCAGCCCTCTTCACCTCGATTCAATTCTGAGCCACAGTGCCAGAGACCCGGTCACTGCGACTCCCTCCTGATAGGTCTTCCTCCTCAACAGTATCCAAAGTGTTATACTTATTATTGAGGAGATTGGCCACAGGGGTACACTGCACTGGCTGCCCATTACCTTTCCTTCTCCTGACAGTCACCCAGTTACCTGCCTCCTGCAACCTGGAGGTGACTACTTCCTTGTAGCTCCTATCTATCAATTCCTCAGTATCCCAGATGAGCCAAAGGTCATCGAGCTGCAGCTCCAGTTCCTTAATACATTCTCTGAGGAGCAGCAGTTCGGAGCACCTGGTACAAATGTGGTTATCTGGGAGACCTCATCTCACATTCCCACATCTCACACACAGAACAAAACACTGCCCTGGAGCCATTCTCACTGCACCAACTGTACCCTGGCAGGTGAGGAATGAACACTGGCCCACTCACACAATGGCCACTCTGCTTGCCCCTGTGTTATTTTTAAACAGTTTTAACAGATTAAACATACTGAAGCTTTCTTCAACATGGTTAAACATAATTAAATTATTTTAAGCAAGGTTAAGCAATGGTAAGTTTAACTAAGCTGTCAATGAAAAAAAATCTTACCTGATTTTCTCTAACTCTGACTGACTCTCACCAAGCTATAGAAAGTGGAAGCTATAGAAAGGGTGCAGAGGAGATTTACAAGGATTTTGCCTGTATTGGGGAGCATGCCTTATGAGGATAGGTTGAGTGAACTCGGCCTTTTTCCTTGGAGCGATGGAGGATGAGAGGTGACCTGATAGAGGTGTATAAGATGATGAGAGGCATTGATCGTGTGGATAGTCAGAGGATTTTTATCAGTTCTGAAATGGCTAACACGAGAGGGCAAAGTTTTAAGATGCTTGGAAGTAGGTACAAAGGAGATGTCAGGGGTAAGTTTTTTTATGCAGAGTGGTGACTGCGTGAAATGGGCTGCCGGCGATGGTGGTGGAGGCAGATACAATAGGGTCTTTTAAGAGACTCCTGGATAGGTACATGGAGCTTAGAAAAATAGAGGGCTATGGGTAACCCTAGGTAATTTCTAAGTAAGTACATGTTCAGTACTGCATTGTGGGCCGAAGGGCCTGTATTGTGCTGTAGGTTTTCTATGTTTTCAAACTCTAACTGACTGAAAGCATGAATACGTAACTAAACTGTTCGCTTTTACCACACCCCCACTAACTACCATAATAAATGTACAACACAGAATACAATACAGATAAGAAACAGGAGTATGGCTGCTACACATGGTTTGCCACAGGAAATAATTTTTGCAAGGAATCAATTTTATTGTGGCAGTGAAACGAATCAAATAAGCCCTATCACCTGGTGGCATCCTTGGGGTGAACAGTCTGTAAGAATAATCAAAGATGTTCTAATGAAGAATATACAAAAAGGATTGTAATCTTTTAATTAGAAGTATTACTTGAAAATTTTCACTCAAAATGTTGATCTTCTCCACATTGTACTCTGGGGTACATGATGGAGGAGTTCTTTTTCTTTGTGACTGTATGTTTTTTCTTTAATCACAACCACTGTGCTATTTGTGCTATGTGTTATGTGCTATTGGTCATGTGTTTTGCACCTTGGCCTGGAGGACAAATGTTTCATTTGGCTAAATTCCTGTATAGTTGACTGATAATAAAACTTGAACTTGAGCTTGTTATCTCATGAAAATCAACAGCAAGCAAGGTTAAACTTACTAAAACCAAACTAGATACTAACATTGTCATACTTGCCACCTCATCAAGTTTCAAAGAGGTAAGATTTCAGGCCAATGATTGTGTCCAAGTTGTGGATCTTCTTCACAAAATAGATGCGGAGAAACAGAAAATTGCTATTTGGAATTGTCATTGGGCTCCCCCAGGGTCAATAGTGAGACCAATACCTCCAGAGCAACATTGATTCAAACAGCAGAAGATAGCATGGCTTCAGAACATGTCCGTTGACTGTACTTGTTTAGGCAAGTTTCGAAGTTTTTCCTGAACATGGAAGTGAAAAAGGAATTAGATTCACTGAATATCTAGATGACTTCATGAAGCACATGGTAAGATAGGTCTAAAGTTTGTTTAATTGTACATATCTGTATTATTAATACATTTGTATGATATATAGAAGCAATAAGTTCAATGAAAATGAAAAGTGGTTAAATTTATTTTAAAGGGAGGAGTAGTGCAGTGTATTTATATAAATGGCACACTAAAATATGATTGTACAAAGGAGTTATATGATGTATATTCCATCACTAAAAGTCTATTGGGAATATAAGCTTGTAGAAGTGTGGAATATTCAGCCTTGTTAATAAGTAATGATTATTCAATAGTGGGAGTAGTATCCAATGTTAGCACTAAATATTACAATTTAGATTTCAACCTTGATGGAAAGTGTAAGTATGCATACTTGTACTTTAATGATGATAGAGCTGCTTTGGCTGAAAAAGTGAAAATTTCATTAAAATGCAATTAATTTTTGATAAAGAGGCACCTGTCTGTGGCCTTCAGATTAAAAATTAATGGTGAATGCATACAAGTAATGCTACCCTGCAGAGTGCATTATGACAGTTCTAATCAACAAGCTCCAAAATCTGAGCCTCTGTACCTCCCTCTGCATTTGGATCATTGACTTCTACACCAGGAGACCACAGTGTGTGGATCAGAATTAACATCTCTCTGACAATCAACACTGGCGTGCTTAGCCCGCTGCTCTACTCCCTCTTCACCCACGGCTATATAGCCAGGCATAGCTCAAATTCCATCTATACATTTGCTGAAGACAGAACTATTGTTGGTAGAATTTAAGATGGTGACGAGGAGGTGTATAGGAGTGAGATAGATTAGCTGGTTGCACAACAACTATGCTCTCAACATCAGTAAAATCAAGGAATTGATTGTGGTATTCAGGAAGTGGATGTTGAGGATGACACACCAGTCCTCATCGAGGGATCAGCAGTGAAAAGGGTGAGTGGTTTCAAGCTGCTGTGTGTCAACATCTCTGAAGATATATCCTGGGCCCAACATTTTGGTGCGATTACAAAGAAGGCACAACAATGTTTATATTTCATTAGGAGTATGAGGAGACTTGGTATGTCACTGAAGACACTCGCAAATTTCTACAGGTGTATTGTGGAAAACATTCTAACTTCTTGCATCATCATCTGGTATGGAGAAGCCACTGCACAGGACTGGAAAAAGCTGCAGGAAGTTGTAAACTCAGCCAGTTCCATCACGGGCACAAGCCTCCCCAGCATCGAGGACACCTTCAAAATGTGATGCCCCAAAAAGGCGGCATCTATCATTAAGGATTCCCATCACCCGGATGTGCCCTCTTCTCATTTGCTGCCATCAAGGAGGAAGTGTAGGATACAAAAGACCCACACTGAATGTTTCAGGAACAGCTTCTTCCTATCCACCATCAGATTTCTGAATGGACAGTGGACCCATGGACACTAACTCAATATTTTTTCCTTTCTTTTTGCTCTATTTATTTAATTTAATTTTTTTAGCTGTACTTCTTACTGTAATTTATAGTTTTATTATTATGTATAGCAATGTTCAGCTGCTCCAAAACAACACATTTCATGACATATGCAAGTGATATTAAACCTGATTTTGATCCTGATTCTGCTATCTTCCATTCTCTATTCTGAGACTACAGTTTGGTCCTCGACTTCCCCATGACAGAAACATCCTCCCATATCCACTCTATTAACACCTTTCAATGTTCATTATGGTTCAATGAGATCTTCCCTCATTCTAATAAACTCCAGTGAGTACAGGCCCAGAGCCATCAAATGTTCCTCATATGTTCATCGTTTCATTCCCAAAGTCATTCTTGTGCCCCTGCTCTGGACCCTCTGCAATGTCAGCACAGTTTTTCCAAGGTAAGGGGACCAAAACTTCTTATAATACTCTTAGTACAGTCTGATCAGTCCCTTATAAAGCCTCAGCATTATATCCTTAGTTTTCTTTTCTAGTCCTCTTGAAATGAATGCTATCTTTGCACTTTCCTTCCTAACAACCAACTCAACCTGCAAGTTAACCTTTAGAGAATTCTGCACAAGGACTCCCAAATCCCTTTGCACCTCCTGTTTTGATTTGCTCCATTTAGAAAATAGTTTACACCTTTATTCCTTCTACCAAAGTGTATGTCCATACACATCCCTACGCTATATTCCAACTGCCACATGTTTGCTTCTTCTCCTAATCTGTCCTTCTGCAGACTCCCTGCTTCTCCAAGACTACCTGACCCACAACCTCTCTTCGTATCATCTGTAAACTTGGCCACAAACCATCAATCAATCATCGAAATCATTGACATACAATGTGAAAAGAAGCAGTCCCATCATGGTCCCCTGCAGAACACTACTAGTCACCAGCAGCCATCCAAATAAGGCTCCCTTTATTCCCATTCTTTGTCTCCTCCCAGTTAGTCAATATTCTACATAAGAGATAGGAGCAGAATTAAACCCTACAGCCCATTAATTCTCCTCCACCATTCCATCATGGCTGATTTACCAACCCTCTCAACCCCATTTATCTGTCATCTCCCTGTAATCTTTAACACCCTGGCTAACCAAGAACTTATCAGTTTCTGCTTTAGACATACCCAATGACTCGGCCTCCACAGCCATCTGTGGCAATGAATTCCACAGATTCACCACTCTCTGGCTAAAGGAATTCCTTCCCCTTTCTGTTCTAAACGGACGTCACTCTATTCTGAGGCTCTGCCCTCAAGTCCTAGACATCCCCGCTGTACAAAACATTCTCTCCACATCTACTCTATCCAGGCCTTTCAATATTCAATAGCTTCAATGAGATCCTTCATCACTGTTTTAAACTCCAGTGAGTATGGACCCAGAGCTATCAAATACTCAGAATAAATCCCTTCATTTCCAGAGTCATTCTCGCGAATTTCCTCTGGAACCTCTCCAATGCCAGCACACCTTTTCTTAGATAAGGGCTCTAAAACGGCTCACAATACTCTGTATGCTCTGACCAATGCCTTACAAAGCCTCAACATTACATCCTTGCTTTTATATTCTTGTCCTCTTGAAATAAATGCTTACATTGCATTTGCCTCCCTTACCACCAACCCAAACCTTAGGCAATCCTGCATGAGGATACTCAAGCAACACACATCAAAGTTGCTGGTGAACGCAGCAGGCCAGGCAGCATCTCTAGGAAGAGGTGCAGTCGACGTTTCAGGCCGAGACCCTTCCTGTTGTTTGTTGTTGTTTGAGGATACTCAAGTTTCTTTGCACCTCTGATTTCTGAATTTTCTCCCCATTTAGAAAATGTACAAAATTCCTTCTAATTAAGTGCCTGACCATACAATTCCCTGCACTATATTCCATCTGCCACTTCTTTGCCCATTCTCCTAATCAGCACAAATCCTTCTGCAGACTTAATGCTTCTGCAACACGATCTGCCCTTCCACTTATCTCCATACCATCCAAAAGCTTAGCCACAAAGCCATCAATATCATTGACATATAATGTGAAAATAAGTGGTCCTAACAGCAACTCCATTAGCCACTGGCAGCCAACCAGAAAAGGTACCATTTATTCTCACTTCTTGCCTCTTTCCAGTCAGCCATTCTTCTATCAATGCTAGTACCCACAGATGGCTGTGGAGGCCAGGTCATTGGGTATATCTAAAGCAGAAATTGATTCTTCTATCAATGCTAGTATCTTTCCTGTGATAGCTTGTTAAGGAGCCTCATGTGCAGCACCTTGTCAAAGGCCTTCTGAAAATCTAAATAAACAACATCCACTGACACTCCTTTGTCTATCCTGCTTGTTATTTTTTAAAAAAGAATTCTAACAGAATTGTCAGGCAAGATTTTCCCTGACGGAAACCATGCTGACTTTGGACTCTGAAATCTCATCCTTAATACTGGACTCCAACATCTTCCAACAACTGAAATTAACTGCCCTATAATCTCCTTTCTTGTGTCTTCTTAAAGAGTGGAGTGACATTTGCAATTTTTCAGTCCTCAGGAACCATTGCACGATCTAGTGATTCTTGAGAGATCAAGGAGTGTGTAGTGGGAGGGTGGGGTGGAAACCAACTTTATGTGATTTTATTTTTCTTTACTGTTATCAATTGTACATCAGACATGTTGGTTTTGCACTGTATAAATCTCCTTTTCTTTGGTGGGTTTTTTTTTTGCTCCAATCTAGAAATTCATTAAAAATTTTCCCATTTCTACCTCTCCAGTATCATTTTCCTGCAGTACAATATCCACTCCAGCTTCTCTTTAACCCTTGATATATCTTTATATATTTGGTATCCTTTTTGATATTATTGGCCATCTTGTCCTCATATTTCATCTTTTCTCTCCTTAGTTACCTTCTGTTGGTTTTTAAAAGCTTCGTATCCTCTAACTTCACAACAAATTTTGCTACATTATAGAAACATAGAAAACCTACAGCACAATACAGGCCCTTTGACCTACAATGCTGTGCCGAACATGAACTTACTTTAGAAATTACCTAGGGTTACCCATTTTCTAAGCTCCATGTACCTGTCCAGGAGTCTCTTAAAAGAGCCTATCGTATCCGCCTTCACCACCGTCGCTGGCAGCCCATTCCACACACTCACCACTCTGTGTAATAAAAAAAAACTTATCCCTGACATCTCCTCTGTACCTACTTCCAAGCACCTCAAAACTATGCGCTCTCGTGCTAGCCATTTCAGCCCTGCGAGAAAGCCTCTGACTATCCACACGATCAATGCCTCTCAACATCTTATACACCTCTATCAGGTCACCTCTCAGCCTCCATCACTCCAAGAGGAAAAGGCCAAGTTCCCTCAACCTATTCTCATAGGGCATGCTCCCCAATACAGGCAACATCCTTGTAAATCTCCTTTGCACCCTTTCTAGAGTTTCCACATCCTTCCTGTAGTGAGGTGACCAGAACTGAGCACAGTATCCCAAGTGGGGTCTGACCAGGGTCCTATATAGCTGTAACATTACTTCTCAGCTCTTAAACTCAGTCCCACGGTTGATGAAGGCCAATGCACTGTATGCCTTCTTAACTACACAGTCAACCTGTGCAGCAGCTTTGAGTGTCCTATGGACTTGGACCCCAAGATCCCTCTGATCCTCCACATTGCCAAGAGTCTTACCATGAAAACTATATTCTGTCATCATATTTGACCTACCAAAATTTGACCTACCTCACGCTTATCTCGGTTGAACTCCATCTGCCACTTCTCAGCCCAGTTTTGCATCCGATCGATGTCCCGCTATAACCCCTGACAGCCCTCCACACTATCCACAACACTCCTAACCTTTGTGCCATCAGCAAATTTACTAACCCATCCGTCGACTGTACCTCTTCCTAGAGATGCTGCCTGGCCTGCTGCGTTCACCAGCAACTTTGATGTGTGTTGCTTGAATTCCCAGCATCTGCAGAATTCCTTGTGTTTACTAACCCATCCCTCCATTTCCTCATCCAGGTCACTTATAAAATTCACAAACAGAAGGATTCCCAGAACAGATCCCTGAGGCACACCACTGGTCACTGACCTCCATGCAGAATATGACCTGTCTACAACCACTCTTTGCCTTCTGTGGTTGTAAGGTCCCCTTGGATCCCATGCCTCCTTACTCTCTCAATAAGCCTTACATGGGGAACCTTATCAAATGCCTTGCTGAAATCCATATACACTACATCTACTGCTCTACCTTCATCAATATGTTTAGTTACATCCTCAAAAAATTCAGTCAGGCTCGTAAGGCATGACCTGCCTTTGACAAAGCCATGCTGACTATTCCTGATCATATTATGCCTCTCCAAATGTTCATAAATCCTGCCCCTCAGGATCTTCTCAAACAAATTACCAACCACTGAAGTAAGACTCACTGGTCTATAATTTCCTGGGCTATCTCTACTCTCTTTATTGAATAAAGGAACAACATCTACAAACCTCCAATACTCTGGAATCTCTCCTGTCCCCATTGATGATGCAAAGATCATTGCCAGAGGCTCAGCAATCTCCTTCCTCACCTCCCCCGGTAGACTGGGGTATATCTCATCTGCTCCCAGTGACTCATCCAACTTGATGTTTTCCAAAAGCTCCCGCACATTCTCTTTCTTAATGTCTATATGCTCAAGCTTTTCAGTCTACTGTAAGTCATTCCTACAATCGCCAAGGTCCTTTTCCATAGTGAATACTGAAGCAAAGTATTCATTAAGTACCTCTGCTATCTCCGCTGGTTCCATGCACACTTTTCCACTGTCAGACTTGATTGGTCCTATTCTCTAACGTCTTATCCTCTTGCTCTTCACATACTTGTAGAATTGCTTGGGGGTTTCCTTTATCCTGTCCTCCAAGGCCTTCTCATAGCCCCTTCTGGCTCTCCAAATTTCATTCTTAAGCTCCTTCCTGCTAGCATTATAATTTTCTAGATCCCTATCATTACCTAGCTTTTTCAATCTTTTGTAAGCTTTCTTTTCTTCTTGACTAGAATTTCACAGCCTTTGTACACCACGGTTTCTGTACCCTACCACCCTTTCCGTCTCATTGGAATGTACTATGCAGAATGTCACACAAATATCCCCTGAACATTTGCCACATTTCTGCCATATATTTCTGAGAACATCTGTTCCTAATTTATACTTCCAAGTTCCTGCCTGATTGCTTCATATTTCCCCTTACTCCAATTAAACGCTTTCCTAACTTGTCTGTTCCTATCTCTCTCCAATGCTGTGGTAAAGGAGATAGAATTGTGATCATTATCTCCAAAATGCCAGAGGCACGGCCACTGTTGCTCCCCCAGGTAGGTCGACCCCCTCAACAGTACTCAAACAGGAGTACTTATTGTTAAGGGGGTCAGCCACAGGGGCACTCTCTAATATCCGACTCTTGCCTTCCCTCTTCTGACTGTTACGCACTTATCTGTCTCTCGAGGCCCAGGTGTGACTACTTGCCTATAGCTTCTCTCTATCACCTCCTCACTCTCCCCAACCAGACGATGGTCATCGAGCTGCATCTCCAGTTCCCTAACACAGTCCCTAAGGAGCTTCAGCTTGACACATCTGTCACCCAGTACAGAACACCGGCCTCACAGACATACTTCCTATTCCTCACAAGTAGCTTACTTCGCCTCGACCCGTTATCGCCAAAGCCCCATTGAACCAAAGCCCTCCTACTCTGTCTCCCTCTACTCTATCACCCGCTCTATAAAGCTGACTTCTTTTAAATCCTTCCTGCCAGTCTAACTCGCTGATGTCCACGCGCTTGCACAGTCGTACCTCATCAAACCTCTGAGGAAAAATCTCAGGGTTATATGTGGTGACATATATGTACTCTAATAAAATTTACTTTTAACTTTTAACATTGCTATCTGTCATCTCTATCAACAATTTGGTAGAGAATGTACAGATATTCCAGACACGCATTCCAGTTTGCAGCAAGTACGTTCAAACAATTACTTTTTTTTGAAAGATAGTAAGTATAAACACACCCTCTGTTTCCCTCTCCTCACTCGGCAACCCCCTCCCCTTATTGCCTTCCCTCTCCTCCCTGTCTTCATTCTCCCCATTGGACAATTAAGAGTGAAAGGTGAAATATTTTAGGGGAACCTGAAGGGGAATTCTTCACTCAGAACTTGGTCAGAGTATGGAAAGAGCTGCCAGCGGAAGTGGTGGATGTGGGTTCGAATTCGACACTAAAGAGGAATTTGTGTGAGGACATGGATGGGAGGTGTATGAAGGCTACAGTGCAGATGGTGAAAGTAAAGGCATCCATTAGTCTTGCGAGACCATGGATCTGCACCTGGAAAGTCTTCACTCTCCAGGGCGCAAGGTTGTATGGAAGACCAGCAGTTGCCCATGCTGCAAGTCTCCCCTCTCCATGACACCAATGTTGTCTAAGGGAAGGGCATTAGGACCCATACAGCTTGGCACCGGTGTCGTCGCAGAGCAATGTGTGATTAAATACCTTGCTCAAGGACACAACACACGTTGCCTCAGCTGGGGCTCGAACTCACGACCTTCAGGTCGCTAGTCCAATGCCTTAACCACTTGGCCGCATACTCACACAGATGAAAATAGGCATTGATAACAAAAAACAGTTCAGCATTGACTAGAAGGGCTGAAGGGCCAGTTTCAGTGCCGTTGTACTCCAAAGACTCTAATAAAAAACTGGCTTCTTTTAAATCCTTCCTGTTGGTCTAATTCACTGACATCTATGTGCTTGCGCAGTTGTGCCTCGATTATATGCCCTCTCTCTTGCTTTTATGCTGTCTTTGACTTTGTCAGCCACAGTTGCCTCTTCCTCTCTTTAGAATACCAGATCTTCTTTAGAATGCATCATCCTCTGGTTTCTGAATTGCTCCCAGAAACTCCAGCCATTGATGCTCTACCACCATCCTTGCTAGTATCCCCCTCCAATCAACCTTGTCCCACTCCACTCTCATGTCTCTGTAATTTCCTTGATTCCACTGCAATACAGATATATCTCATTTCAGCTCCTCCCTTTCAAACAAAGTGAATTCTATCATATTCTGATCATTGACTCCTAACGGTCCCTTTACCTTAAGCTCCCTAATCAAATTTGGTTCATTGCACTCCAGAATTGCCTTTTCCCTAGTGGGCTCAACCTCAAACTGCTCTAAAAAACCATCTTGCTGACATTCTACAAATTCTCTCTCTTGGGATCCAGCACCAGCCGGATTTTCCCAAGCTACCTGGTAGTTGAAATCTGCAATGACTATCATAACATTGCCCTTTTTATGTGCCTTTACTATCTCCCATTGTAAGTTGTACCCCAGATCCTGGCTACCGTTTAGAGGCTTGTACAAAATTCCCATCAAGGTCTTTTTATCCTTGCAGTTTCTTAACTCTACCCACAAAGATTATACACCTTCCGATCCTATGTGATATAGGATCTTAAGGATTTCATTTCATTTTTTACTAACAGAGCCACCCAACCCCATCTGCCTGTTTTTCAATACAAGGTGTTCAGCTCCCAACTATGGTCTTTTTTTTAAAGACATGACTCAGTGATGCCCACAACAGCACACCTGCCATTCTCTAATGGTGCTACAGGATCATCTACTTCATTCTGTAAACTGTGTGCATTCAAATATAACACCTTCAGTCCTGTATTATCACACTTGTTGATTCTGCTCCTATGATACACTTCAACTCATCTCACTGACTCCAATTTTGCCATATCATCTGCCTGCCCTCCCTCACGGTCTCATTACACACTGCACTTACTTGTATACCAACTGCCCCTTCCTCAGCCTTTTAACTCCAGCTCCTACCCCACTACCAGATTAGTTTAAACCCTTCCCCAACAGCTTTAGCAAACCTGCCAGGAGGGATATTGCCCCTCCCCCCCACCGAGTTCAAGAGTAATCCGTCCTTTTTTGTTATAGGTCATACCTCCCTCAGAGGAGATCACAATAATCCACAAATCTGAAACCTTCCCCCCGCGTCAGTTCCTCAGCCACACATTCATCTTCCAAATCATCCCATTTTTACCCTCATTGGCAACTGGCACAGGCAGTAAACCAGAGTTTACTACTCTGGAGGTCCTGCTTTTCAGCTTTCAACCTAACTCTTTATATTCTCTTTTCAGGACCTCATCCCTTTTCCTATCCACGTTGCTGGTACCAATACTGTGGCACGACTTCCGGCTGTTCACCCTCCCCCTTCAGAATGCTGTGATTCCAATCTTTGACCCTGGTACCTGGAGGACAACATACACCCGAGCGTCTCTTACACTTTGATAGAAACTCCTCCCTGCTCCTCGATCGAATCCCCTATCACTACTGCATTGAATGACAGAAATAATCCGAAAAAGTGAATCAATATGCATCTGAGTTTTAAAAGTTACACCATTAAGGTTGTGTAATTTTCGAATTGCAGTGATTGACACTCCTGTCGGTTCTGAGGAAGTTCTTGAAGAACGAACTGCGACGTGGCCGGTAACAACGCGTTGCGTTCGTGCGTCTGCTCGGCCGCCGTCCTTGTTGAGGTAGCAGTTCCACGTCAGCCGGAGGAGGTGGCAAGTGGGTCCGGACACGGCGGGGGATTGAGTACCAGTCGCGGACGATCGGGAGACCGGTTCCGAGTGACTCTGTCCTCCTCCCTCGTCTTGACAGTAGGTGCAGTAATCGCGCGGCCTCCGGTGGTTGTCCCTGCGCACCTCAGCGGCAGTGGCTGTTGGCGTCTGCGAGCCTGACCCAAAGTGGCGGGTGGAGCTTTCGGAGCCGCGGCCTACTCTCGGTGTTAAAGGTGCTCTCCGGAGCTGGGGTGCACATTAAAGGGTCTAGGGTTCTTCTGTGTTGTTATAGGGAGGAGTTGTTGACCGGAGTAAATAAGCCCCACCCACACCCGAAGATCTTTATTTGTTATTGCTTTTATGTGGCTTTGCAGACCTAGTAAATTTTGTGTTGTAAACCATCGTCCCTTGCCCTAAGAAGTAGCAAGCATTAAATTGGCGACCCCAAGCTGCTGTCAGAGATGAATCGTGGAATAGAAGAACACTTCTAGCAAACTTAAAACTTGAAGGTAGTTTGCCAGCCTATCGTTCATTTAGTGAAAGTGCCGTTTTCTTCAAAGGAGGCCATGAGTTCTTATTTATATGGGGGGGGGGGTAGAATTCGTTCTGCTGAAGACTTGTTTTTGTTGAGTCGCAGATCTGTTTTTTAATATTTCTTTAGTTTACTTCTAAATGTTCTGTGTTTGCCATAATAAAATTGGTTAGCATCAATGATTCTTTTCACTGGATAACTCCTTTGTGGCTTGGTGATTCAAGTTATGATCAAATCCAACCATTGCAATTTTGATTATGTCTCTGGCTTGTTTTTTCTTGTTTCTTTTTGTTCTTCATTATTTTCCGTTCTCCTTTGCACTAGTTGGACAAATTTATTACTGAGCTGAAGGAGACGCAGGGACTTTTCCACTTAAGCTCTGTTCACTGTGTATGTGGATCAGATCATACTTAACCCAGTTTACTGCCCAGACTTCTCTATGTTTTTTACCAGTTCTGCACTCAGCTTTCCTGGGTATAAAGAATCAAATCATGATTCTCTGAAAGGCAAAGTTACCTGCAAGAGGCAAATACTGTGATCCTTGTGCAGTGTGCTGCTGAGGCTCCAGTTGTAGATCTGTTGATATTTCCCACTGATTTGTGACAGCTTGCTGTACTCCAGGGCTCTGTGATGTAAGAGATTAGGAAGGATGTGGAAGCATTGGAAAGGGTACAGAGGAGATTTACCAGGATGCTGCCTGGTTTAGAAAGTATGCATTATGATCAGAGATTAAGGGAGCTAGGGCTTTACTCTTTGGAGAGAAGGAGGATGAGAGGAGACATGATAGAGGTGTACAAGATAATAAGAGGAATAGATAGAGTGGATAGCCAGCACCTCTTCCCCAGGGCACCACTGTTCAATACAAGAGGACATGGCTTTAAGGTAAGGGGTGGGAAGTTCAAGGGGGATATTAGAGGAAGGTTTTTTACTCAGAGAGTGGTTGGTGCGTGGAATGCACTGCCTGAGTCAGTGGTGGAGGCAGATACACTAGTGAAGTTTAAGAGACTACTAGACAGGTATATGGAGGAATCTAAGGTGGGGGCTTATATGGGAGGCAGAGTTTGAGGGTCGGCACAACATTGTGGGCCGAAGGGTCTGTACTGTGCTGTACTATTCTATGTTCTAAAACTATTCAAGTATTAAAATAATAGATTGAGATTTAGCAAATTAGCATAAATGAAGTAAAATGATTCAAACAGAACTGCATGATCTCCTTCATGGAAATGATGACCACATTGAAATGTTCAGGATATTTTAATTTGTTGACAAATCTTGGCACAAATGTAAATAATCTGTCACAGAGTGACTTGGGCCCATCTCTCTAGTGTGTTAATCATCTAACAGCAGGCTTAATAGCACGTCCAGTGCTGGAGTGGGATCAGATGTGCTGACAATGGCTTGGCATCTGACACCCAAGTCATTCTAGACTTCTGTATTTCATCAAGGTTGTGCTGAAGTCCATGAGATGAGCCACAAGTGGCTAATCAATAATGAGTCTTGCGAAGGGATTCCGCCCGAAATGTCGACTGTACCTTTTTCCGCAGATGCTACCTGGCCTGCTGAGTTCCTCCAGCATTTTGCATGTGTTGCTTGGATTTCCAGAATCTGCAGATTTTTTCCCCCATAGTTACAACAAATGGCTAATGGCTGTTTTAATATTGTGTCGCATATAGACAAATTTTGGATTTGTTTTGCATTTCCCACTGTGTATTTAAATGCATTGTCTAATATGCTTTATTTTGCTTGTATGCTGTGAACTGATGTTATGAATTAATAAATTTTTTGTACCAAGGATTTGTATCTGAATTCATCTGTTTCTTGTCCCTCTGGTTTAAGATGGTGTTGCTGAAGGCGACCGACAACATACTGGCAGTTAAAACAAGAAATACAGCTAAATACTTTATTAATAACACTTTTTGATTGATCTAAGTGCCAGGCTGATTCAGAAAGGTTGGCTAAGGGCCGAGACGTGATCCAGGCCCAGAGTATATCAAAGCGATAGGGCCTGGGTTCTAGAGCGAGGAACGACCCGGTGATTGGATAATTTGGCCAGATGGATTGAAAAGGCAGGGTGTCGGGACCGGGGATGAGGGTTGGGCCGGTTCTGGTTGCTGCTCTGCAGTGTTTACTCTGCTCCTCGTTGCGCTGAGGCTTTGGCATGCTCCGGACTTGGTGTCTGTGGGCTCTGCGATGTTTTTTGCGCTACGTGCTGAACTGAGGCTGATGCTGTTGTCCTGCTCTGAATGCTCCAGGCATCATGTCTCTGGACTCACTTTCGTTCTAAATGCTATTTGCTTACTTTTATTGTTCACATGAATCATTTTTGTTTTCTCTTTCTGCACATTGGGTATTTGTCAGTACCTTTTTATGGGTTCTTTCGGTTTTCTTGTTTTGTGGCTGCCTGGAAGAAGACGAATCTTGAGGTTGTGTAATGTATACATGCATTGATAATAAATGTACTTTTAACTTTGAACCTTTCCTTGAGTTCATTGGAACCAGTTTTCTTTTCATGAGTGCCCTTGCCTTTGTCCTGAATTCATTTTGTTCTTTATTTATCTGTCTGACCTTCCTTTCTAAATCCATTAAACACTGCTTGAGTTTGATCCCTTTCTGTCCTATTTATGACCAGCAGGTTGCAGTTTTGACCATTTCAGTTGGTTGTGTTCATGGGGAAGAGGTGCTATTGAAGTGACCGTGGTGGGTTGCTATAGCCGCAATATGTTGATGGTCGATTGAATAGCTGATAGGTTCCAGTCAAGCTAATCACCTTTTTCAGAATTACATTGAGTTTCTTGAATGCTGTTAGAGCTGCCCCAATTTTGCCATGTTGATGAGTCTTTTACTTAATACCTTGTATTTCTTGGAAATGATGTGAGATGTTCAGAAGTTAGGGGGTGAGTGACTTACCCCCTACCAGGATATACCCCTTACCAGGATATAGGGTGAAAATGTGTTAAAGGGAGCATTAGTGAGGCATATGACTATAGAGCGGAGACCTGTTGGTCTGAACTGGATGTTGAGTTGAGGATATGTTGTAACTATTGGGAAGAACAAATTAATTGTGCTGCATTCCTCCAGCATTTTGTGTGTGTTGCTCTGGATTTCCAGCATCAGTAGAATCTCTTGTATTTCAACCTTGCCAATCTGCTCCCTAACATTTCCAAGGCTAAATTAGATTTTATTGTTTCTGACCCCAAAATGAGTTTTGAAATCCTCAACTTAATTATCAAACTTGTCCACTTGCATTTCTATAAAGCCATTCCCTGTACCCCGGTTACCACTGGATAGATTGTAATTGTGATGGTCCCGTTTAACTTCTTGACTTGTACTCAGCATTAACTTGAGCTGATACAACACTCTTCTGCCATATTGTGGCTCGCAGCATGTCCTGTTAAATCATTAATCTTGTGCTTGCTGAATTCCATTGGATCAAATGACACCTTAACTTTAAAATACCCTTTCTTTAATTTAAAATAATCCATCTTTTTTTTTTACCATGTGTGGCATCAGGGCACCCTGGTAAAACTCAGCTCAACAGAGAAAGAATTCCAATGACTAGAGTCAATAGTTGTGATTATTGCAGGTCTATCAACCCCAGTACATTATTGCAGTTCTATCTGCAATGTCCTAGGCCATCCATCTTCAGTTGCTTCATCAGTGATCTTCCTCTCATCACAAGGTCAGAGGTGGATGTTTGCACAATTATTGATTACATTTGCAGTTTTTTTCCAAAAATGACCTAGCTGTTGCCCGCATGCAGCAAGACCTAAGCAGCATTCTGGCATTGGCTGGTAACTAGAAAGTAACAGTAACAAATTCAAAATTGCCAGTTAGTGGCCATCTTCAGAACAGGGAACGTAGCCAGCTCCTCTTGAGACTTGATGGCTTTACATTGTCCAGTCACCTACCATCAGTATTTGGGGATGACCAATGACCAGAAGCTTAGGTCGACCAGCCATACACAAACACTACAGGAGCGTACCAGGGGTTACAACTCCATCAGCGGGAGAATTGTGTATTATCCTGACACCATTTCCAAAGCACAGCCTAGCTGTATCATAGAATATGTTTCATTTGCCTGGATGAGTGCAGCATGAACAAAGGAACTCGACACTGTCTAGAATAAAGCAGCCTATTTGATTGGTACTCAGTAGAAGTCAAAAATATTACGGGAAATATGGGATTCTGCAGAAGATGGAAATCTGGAGCAGTAAACACAAAATTCTGGAGGAATTCAGCAGATCAGGCAGCAACTACGGCGAGAAATAAACAGCCGATGTTTCTCCGGCATTTTATATGTGTTATTCAAAATATTAAGTTGTTTTCCAACCAGTGAATTATGGCTGTTGTGCATGCCATCTGCAAGATTCACTGCAGTTATTCCCACACTCCAGAACCTCTTTCCACCTAGGCATGAGCAGTGGCTACACAGAGATACCATCACTTGCAGGTTCCCCTCCAAGCCACACTTCACCCTGACTGAGAAAATCTCCTCTGGTGCTTCTTTGTATTTGCCTTCAAATTTTGGAGCGCTCTACCCAACATTACCAGAAGAACTGCAGGGATTCAAGGAAGTAGCAACTATGGTTGTCTAAAATGTATTGTGACTTGAATGTTGCTCAAAAGTTTCTGCTTGATGGCTTTGTGGCAGAGTGTTATGATACATAATTTGTGTCATGTTAAAATCCCATTTAGCTGATTTGAGCTTGTTCACATTACTTCTGTTTCAACAGTTGTAAATGCTAGATCAGTGCATGTTATAGATCAAATTGGAGTGAAATAGTTGTACGTACAAGATTATATCACTTTTATGGGATGTGATTCGAAATAGAGCTTGGTCAAAGGTTCTGAAGATGACGATAGATTTCATTTTTAAAATTTGGTTTTAGTATTGATTAGATGAAGAAGGGTGGGGGAGAAATTTTGCAACATATGCATAGCAGATCAGGCAGCATTTAGCAAGAGAAATACTTTAAGACTTTCATTGGAATCTTTTATCACGGAGAATAATTACTGACCTAGATAATATTTTTTTCAATTCCCATTTCAAATTTTGCTTGGCTCTTACCCCACCCCCCCCATTGAGTTTTTGTTCAGCATGTTTGAGAAATTATGAGAATTTAATGAGTTTCATAATTCTTCAGGAATTTGATGTTTCTGTGCAGTCAGGATATCAGTTCAGTTCTGTTTCAGTTTTCGTTTATTGTCATTTAGAAATGCATGCATTAAAAAATGATACAACTTTCCTCCAGAATAATATCACAAGAAAACACAGGACAAACCAAGACTAAAACGGACAAACCCACATAATTATAACATATAGTTACAACAGTGCAAAGCAATACCGTAATTTGATAAAGAGCAGACCATGGGCACCGTAAAAATAAAGTCTCAAAGTCCCGATAGACTCATCATCTCACGCAGGTGGCAGAAGGGAGGAACTCTCCGCGCCATGAACCTCCAAGCGCCGCCAACTCGCCGATGCAGCACCATTGGAAGCACCCGACCGCAGCCGACTCTGAGTCCGTCCGAAAACTTCGAGCCTCCGACACAGCCTCTCCGAGCACCAACCTCTGCCGAGCGCTTTGACCCTGCCCCGGCCACCGAGCAATAAGCAAAGCCAAGGACCTGGGGCCTTCTCTGGAGATTCTGGACGACACAGTAACAGCAGCAGTGAAGCAGGCATTTCAGAAGTTTCACCAGATGTTCCTCCGTGCTCTCACGTCCGTCTCCATCAAATCAGGATTGTGCACGGCACCCTACTTGACAAATAACAGACATCACCACCGGAGTGGCCATTACGAGCTGCGTTGCGCCACCATCTACCCATCACCTCCAAGATGTGCTTAAATGTTAATCTATTTTGTATTCATCTTTCTGTTAGTAGTACAAAGGAGAATGATAAAAGGGACATAGTTATTAGCTGGTCACTGCTAATGAATCATTCAAACTTCCATTGTAAGCATGAGGAAACTGGAGGGAATGGAAATTAGAAAATGCAGAATCAATACAAATGACCTTATTTCTGCTTGTAATGCTGCAGAACTGGAGAAAGTTCAGGCTGTTTGATAGTGGGGAATTTTTGTGTTGGAATAGATAGCTTTTTATAAATTATAACTGCAGAATAACGTAAATGCTTCAGATGAGGGATTTAAGTATGTATGGGGAAAGTCTAAATTTCATGGCATAGACTTTTCAGCATGCTGCTGTCATTGTTCAGCTCCAATCACAAATAAATATATATATAGGTGTTTATGCCTTTTTTTTCATAATACTGTTGAGCAGCTGCATTTATCCACAGAAAGAAACATATAAACTTCAAAAGCAGTAATTTTTTCTAGAACCTCATGCTCAGAAATCCAGAAGCTTTGTAACTTTGAATGCTACATTATGAATTATCTACAGTAAATGAAAGGGTGCGGGTTCAAACCCAATGCATGTTACCTTGTTGGGAATGTTTTTCATCTGAAACGCTGAACTGGGCCTCTTTAAAATGAATGTTAAGGCTCTCGTGGCACCACAAAGTTCACTTACCATTTGCAGATCCTTTGGATTTGTAACATTTGCCAGTTATTACTGGGCATACATTGAGCATTCCTTTAATGTATGCTCTTGTGGTGTCCAGTGAACCTTGCTTGCTATGCGACAGATCACATTTGATAGGTTGTGTTGGGAAATTTATTTATTTTATTTCAAGTAACAAGCCCTTCTGGCCCAGTGAGCACCTATCACGAATTATACCTGTGTGACCAATTAACCTACTAACCTGTATGTCTTTGGTCACAAACGAGAAAATCTGCAGATGCTGGAACTCCGAGCAAGGCCAGGTAGCATCTCTGGAAAAGAGTATAATTGGCATACTGTGGAATTCTCCATCTTGCTAAAGTTTCTCAACCAGGCAGAATTTGGAATGGTTTTGGCCTCTGTTTCACAGAGTATTTAAATGAGCATCTCTCTTTCGTCGTGTTCAATTTTTGTCTTTGTCTTTGTTCTAAAATGTGCCTAATCTCATTGAACTGGTGGAGTTCAATTGTAAGGTGTAAAAACCGAGTGATTTGTGACCATTGCATTATATTTCTCTTTGTTTTCCTCAGACTTAAACATGGATGATCTTGCCATTCTTCAACAGCTCTCCTATTTTATTCAGCATAAAAGGCACCATTGGTTGCCTATTATTCCCCAGCTGACATCTGAAACCCTCACTGGGGCCCTGTATCCCACACTCCCCAATCATCAGGATTCTATTTTCTGTGCTGTCTTTAAACTTGCTTGTTTTTTTTTGCTGCACTCCTATAAAATGTTTCTGGTTCTGTTTCCTGTTCTTCCCTTAAACTTGGGATTGACTGGAAAATATATCATTTGACTGTGTAACAATTTTTTAAAAAAGTGAATTAAATATGTGATGCACCATTAAAATAATAATGTCTGGGAAATCTACTGGTCTGGCACTACTAAAATTCTAACTGTGCTGGATTGAAGAAGTTTTACTGAGGTAGTGAGTTTATGGACTTGTTTTTATCTGTTCTCTGAGAACTGGTTAATAGTATTTGTTTATTTTCCATCCATAGATTGCCTACATTTTTGGGATAGTTTCCAAACGCTACCAACATGACAGCTGCAGAAAATGTCTGCTATACACTCATCAATGTCTCATTGGACTCTGAGCCTCCAAATGAAATTAATCTGAAAGTAGACTTGGGTAAGTATTTGCTTAGTATTATCAGCAATGGTAGAAGCACCTATTTTCTTGGATCTTTTCCATAAGAGAAACAAGCAAATGCTCCATTCTGACTAGAAAGCCTTCTAATAGGTGGTAGGAAAGTGGATTCTGTTTTTATATTGATCTATAGGTGATGCCAAACCAGGAAATTCCCCTTTCTCCAACCACCAGAATTAGGCAGTAATAAGAAATTCAACTTCAGAAGTTGAAAGACCTTATTACTATAATGAATTGGTGGTTGGATAAAGGGACCATCTGGGTATTCTAAAATTTATGAAATATTTATTTAAGGCAAATATTCTAATTGTACAAACAAAAGGATCCTGGAAATCTTTCTGGTGAGTACAGCAAGAAAAATATAAGTAGTTCAGCTGTATATATTTATTCATCATGTGGGGCAGCTGGAAATCAGTATTTTGCATATTAAATCAAGCTTATATTTTATGGCAGTGTCAATTTCAACAGTTTAAATTGTATTTATTAATTCATTTAGTGTTGATGTTGTGGCAACCATATTTGTGGTGTGGAATCAGATAAAAGTCAGAGCGGAGTGATAGCAAATTTCTTTACCCAAATAACATGAATGAACCATATGAGTTTCTGGGATGACTGAGCAGTCTTGTGCTTCACTGTGACTCAGGATAAGTTCATATTAATTCAAGGTGTATTAAAGTACTTGATTTGCTAATGCCTGGGATTAAGTTTATGTCTAGCTTGTATGATGTCTTGGTATCTTGCATAACTGGATTTTCATGGAAGGCCGGTGACGGTGGTGGAGGTGGATACGATAGAGTCTTTTAAGAGAGTCCTGGATAGGTACATGGAGCTTAGAAAAATAGAGGGCTATGGCTAACCCTAGGTAATTTCTAAAGTAACTACATGTTTGGCATAGCATTGTGGACCTGTATTGTGCTGTAGGTTTTCTATGTTTCTTCTGTTTCTAAGTCTGAAGCTTAGTTTATTGGGATCTTGACTTACAGAAGAACTGAGCATAACCTGTTGTTTAGTTCACCAAAATTATCGAGCTGTATACAGACTTTGAATTTTATAGTAGATTTATGATTGTTTAATGGGTAAGTTACTTTTACATATCCAAGTCAAGGTAGTTTAAATATCAGCTTGTTGCCTCGAGAATTTTAAATTCAGTTAATTAAATTAGTCTGAAATTAAGAACCTGATAATGGATTACAGACAGCATTGTCATAAAATCCATCTTACTTGGTAAAGACAGCTCCCATGTTTACCATATGTAGCCTGTATGCGACCACAACCATTGGATTTTAACTGTCCAACAAAAATACTTGCTTCTTTAATTGGGTTAGTTAGAGATGGGCGGTGAATTTGGACCAGAATCAATATGGGTAGATACTTGGAACAGTGAATTGTTATGAGCTAGAATGTGCTGATTGAATGGAAAAGCACTTTGTGAAAAATGGAGATCTACTGTGGGAACATAGGAAGCAGTATATGCAAAGTTCTTTGGAAGATGTGGTACAGGCATGATGAAGTGAATGGTCACCTACATTGCAGAGATTTATGAAACTAAATAGTCTTTCAGGCTTTTTATTTAACCTAACCCTACATCTTTTCTATCACTTGTCCCACCAACCTAGAAAAGGGAGATGTGAAGACTAAAACTGATGCCTTGAAGAAAGTGATCATCATGATTTTGAATGGCGAGAAACTCCCAGGGCTCCTCATGACAATCATTCGGTTTGTGTTACCATTACAAGATCACACAATCAAAAAACTGCTGCTTGTCTTTTGGGAGATTGTTCCTAAGACCACTGCCGATGGCAAGTTGTTGCAGGAGATGATACTTGTGTGTGATGCCTACAGAAAGGTAAATGAATGTTTCTGTTTTCAGTGTAACAATTGAAATATACAAATTTGAATAGTATACTGTCAAAGGCACCAGTTTTACTGTATCATAAGTTGTTTTTTTCATTAAAACTTCATCTCTAAGAAATATTAGAAAAAGGTGAGAATGCATTAAAATAGTTTGGCAGCTGTTGCAAGACCTTTCCTTTGCACTATGTGGGAAAACAACTGTCATCTTTGATCTTTCAAAAGCACGTTTGAAAATGGAAGAGTTTGAAGGAATGTGATTAATTTTATTTGGGTGGAGTTTTGTTTCCAGATTATTCTTGTTATCTAACAATTCAAAATGAGTTGCTGAAATAGTAGCATTAGTGAATGTTGTTGCTAAAATATTGTTTTCTTTTAGTTTGCTTTAAAATAACAAAGACTGAATTTTGAAATGGAAGATTTATTAAAAGATCAGTTTGAAATTTTGGACTAAAACAGCATTTCATCAGAAAATAGTATTTGCCAGGATCTGCAGTTTTCATGAAAGTTCTTTGTTGTGGACACTTGGTGAACAGGTCTTTGGTAATGATATTTGTAAAATACTTGAAATAGTATATTTGTTAGTTTCTTGAAATCTTTGAATTTGTTTTTGATCTGATTTTAAAATTGCACATTGAAAATGTTATTTGTCATTTTCAAGGGTAGAAAGATGGCAGTTCTGGAAACACATTCAAAAATTAGATTGTAGAAGTTTTTAGCCAATAGCTGATCCATCTAATTTTAATCTCTAATGATACGATTAAAGAGAAATTCCATCAACAGTAATCAGTCCTAGGTAGCAACACCCACTCACATTGAACAACTAAGAAATCCAGACTCAAATCAAAATGGGGAGCTTGTTAAGCAATGAGTGGTTATGATTTAGAATGTGTTGTAATGTCTCTTAATCGCTTTTCTTAAAAATAAAATAAAACTTGTATGTTTCCTGTTGCTTAAAAAAATTCTTTAAAACAAAATTTTTCTTTGAAGGTAAGCGATTAGCAGAAATTTGTCATAGCAATTAATTTGACTTGGGATGTGGGATGGCTTTAAGTGAGTATTGATTTGTTCAGAATGTAATTTTTGTTTGAAGTTTCTTATTCTTTTATGCTGATTTACTCACCTTGGGTGACAAATAATAGCTTTGTGGAAGCTAAAGACCCCATAGCTCTATTTACTGAATAAGTGCCAATGTTATTGAGCGTCTAATAGTAGTACTAATAAGATGTTGTTTAAAATTCATTAGGACCTTCAACACCCAAATGAGTTTATTCGAGGGTCCACTCTGCGATTTTTGTGCAAATTGAAAGAACCAGAGCTTTTAGAGCCACTGATGCCAGCCATACGTGCCTGCCTGGACCATCGACACAGTTATGTACGCAGAAATGCTGTGTTGGCCATCTACACCATATACAGGTAAAATAATACAGCATGAGGAGAGGCAATTTGGTGACAGCTGTTGAACTGAGGATCTGATTGTTTGTGCATGTGACACACATCAAAGTTGCTGGTGAACGCAGCAGGCCAGGCAGCATCTCTAGGAAGAGGTACAGTCGACGTTTCGGGCCGAGACCCTTCGTCAGGACTAACTGAAGGAAGAGCTAGTAAGAGATTTGAAAGCGGAAGGGGGAGGGGGAGATCTGAAATGATAGGAGAAGACAGGAGGGGGAGGGATGGAGCCAAGAGCTGGACAGGTGATTGGCAAAAGGGATATGAGAGAATCATGGGACAGGAGGTCCGGGAAGAAAGACAAGGGGGAGGGGGGATTCCGTCTGGGTAGCCTCCAACCTGATGGCATGAACATTGACTTCTCTAACTTCCGCTAATGCCCCACCTCCCCCTCGTACCCCATCCATTATTTATATACACACATCCTTTCTCTCTCTCTCTCCTTTTTCTCCCTCTGTCCCTCTCACTATACCCCTTGCCCATCCTCTGGGTTTTTTTCCCCCCTCCCCCTTTTCCTCCCTGGGCCTCCTGTCCCATGATCCTCTCATATTCCCTTTGCTAATCACCTGTCCGGCTCCTGGCTCTATCCCTCCCCCTCCTGTCTTCTCCTATCATTTTGGATCTCCCCCTCCCCCCTCTGCTTTCAAATCTCTTACTAGCTGTTCCTTCAGTTAGTCCTGGCGAAGGGTCTCGGCCCGAAACATCGACTGTACCTCTTCCTAGAGATGCTGCCTGGCCTGCTGCGTTCACCAGCAACTTTGATGTGTGTTGCTTGACTTTCCAGCATCTGCAGAATTCCTCGTGTTTGCGTTTGCGCATGTGATGTCACTTTGGTCAGGATTTGGTTATCGGGTTTCTTGAACAACTTCGGCTAAAGTTGTGCTACCTTGTCTTAATTTACGATTTCTTGTGATTTGATAAACGGAGAATTTTTTCTTCTGGTTATATATATCACAGTGTATATTTACAACGCATAGTGAAATAGAAGGTACTGGTGTATTAAATTTGCTGGTTAGTTAGCTTAAACTATTCATTAGGATGTGTTGAAATTCAATTTATTTATAGACCAAGGCCTTTGATGAAGTTCCCTGTGGTAGGCTGTACCAGAAAGGTAGATGACATAATATCCAGGGTAAACTAATAGAATACAAAGTTGGCTTGGTGGACAGAGTTAGAGGGTAGTACGTTTTTTTTTTAGCAGGGTTGTTTTTCTGGACTGAAGACCTATGACACGTGGTGTGCTGCAGGTGTTAGTGCTGGGTCCTCTGCTGTTTATCATCAATTTACACTCAGTGGCTACTTTATTAGAATCACTTGTACACTTTCTCGTTATGCAAATACATGGATTCCAGTTAATTGGGACACATCTGGACCAATTAAGTGGCTTCCCCAATTAGCTGAAGTTTCATGGAAAAGTAAAACAAAAAAGACAAATTGCCATCTGACAGCGTAGCAAATTATGTGTTTAAATGAAATACACAAAAAATAGAACGCTAGCAAAACTGCAGTATTTTAGAACTGTGTTTTAGTTCTGAAAAGTTATCGACGGAGGAATTCATCTGGTGTACGTTGTCGTGTTCTTTTGATTGATGGGTAAATAAACAATTTCCATTGCTGACTGTAAGGAGTTCGTATGTTCTCCTTATGACTGCATAGGTTTCCTCGTCCCACAGTTCAAAGACCGTATTGGTTGGCAGGTTAATTGGTGATTTTAAATTGCCCTGTGATTCGGGTAAGGTTAAATTGGGGAATTGCTGAGCACGGCGGCTTGAAGTGCTAGAAAACGGTTGAACTTGAAATAACCTACCAAATCATACCAAATAACACATAAAACCTAAAATAACACTAACATATAGTAAAAGCAGGAATGATATGATAAATACACAGCCTATATAAAGTAGAAATAATGTATGTACAGTGTAGTTTCACTTAACAGAATTGGGAAGATTAAGCCAAAACTGATTTGTAGAAAAAAAATCGGCACGTACACGCATGCGCACACAGGTAACTGTGCAAGGCTTCATGGTCATGGTAGTCTTTCTTGGGGTAAACACAAGTGTCCGGTATTTGACTGCTACTTTTGTCCCTTATTTGGGAGTGAGAAAGTTGGCAAGCCTACTTGAACACCACCCCCACGTCCCCCCCCTGCCCCTGGTCGGCCGGTCCGCGGTGCAAAAAAGGTTGGGTACCCCTGTCTTAGATAGCTCCTCAGATTTTAAATCAGTCCAGTAACACACACACCTTATCCAGTTTCAATGGGAAACCATTGATTAAGGTCCTCTTCAACATCTAGATCCTTACTTTCACGCTCTCGTTTTTGGGATGTTCTCTGTTTTCCCTCGTATAATGCCCATTCTTCTCACAGTTTATCTTGTTGATATATCAGGCGTGCTATTGGCAATTGTAGCACTCCAGTTACCTCTGCCAATTGATGATGAGCGGTGGCAGGCAGATGGCTTTTAATTTGATCTAGTACGGTATTTTCTCGGCTAGTGTCAAATCTTTTTCGTGGCATCTTGTCAAGGGTCTGGAAATTTTTAAAGTCAAAATTATCTCAAAGATCTCTGCTTTTTGAATCAGCATCTTTCAGCCCACTTGGGTAATACAGGCACACGCAACTGATGTTATTTAAAAATGTTCGCTCTTCGCATGGTGTAGTGTCCAACATCCGACACTAATTAGAAACTGTTCAGCAAAAGTCTCCTGTCCCAATTAAGTGGCACGGTTTTCCAAGTAAGTGAATGTAATCCTGACTATTTTCTCAATTATTTTTTGTTCTTTAAGAGTTGACCCAAATAAGTGGCTGCCTCGAGTAACTCGTGGCCCAATAAACTGGAATCCACTGTATCTAATTAGCCAATGCTGCGGCAGCAACTCAGTACATAAAAGCATGCAGACATGGTCAGCAGATTCAGTTGCTGTTCATACCAAACATCAGAATGGGAAAGAAATGTGATGTAAGTGACCGAAACTGCTGATCTCCTATGGTTTGCATGCAAAACAGCCTCTACAATTTACAGAGAAACAAAAAACATCCAGCGAGCCATGGTTCTGTAGGCGAAAATGCCTTGTTAATAAGAGAGGTCAAAGGAGAATGGCTTGATTGCTTCAAGTTGACAGGAAGAGGACAGTGCAGTGCCTATAAAAAGTATTCACCCCCTTGGAAGTTTTCATGTTTCATCGTTTTACATAAGTATTCACCTCCTTTAATTTGACACACCAAATCATCGCTGGTGCAGCCAGTTGTTCATAATTATTTAAATGGAGATCTATTTTTGGAGACCCGTGTTTCAATTGATTGTAGTAAAAACACACCTGTATCTGGAAGGTCCAAATGCTGATGAGTCGGTATCCTGGCAAAAACTGTACCATAAAAACAAAAGAACACGCCAAGCAACTCCACAAAAAGATTATTGAAAAGCAGAAGTCAGGAGATGGATACAAGAAAATTTCCAAGTTGCTAAATGTTCCTTGGAGTACAGTTAAATCAATCATCAGGAAATGGAAAGAATATGGGCAACACACACAAAATGCTGGAGGAACTCAGTAGGCCAGACAGCATCTATGGAAGAAAGTACAGTCAAGGTTTTGGGCCGAAATCCTTCGGCAGGAATATGACACAGCTGTAAATCTGCGTAGACCAGGCCGTCCTCAAAAACTGAGAGATCGTGCAAGAAGAGTGGGAAGGAGGCCACCAACAAATCTATGACAACTCTGGTGGAGTTACAAGCTTCAGTGGCTGCGACGGGAGAGACTGCATACAACAACTGTGGTCCGGGTGCTTCACCAGTCACAGCTTTATGGGAGAGTGGCAAAGAGAAAGCCACTGTTGAAAAAAAATCTCACATGAAATCTCGGCTAGAGTTTGCCAGAAGGCATGTGGGAGACTGAAGTCAGCTGGAAGAAATTTCTATGGTCTGATGAAACCAAAATTGAGCTTTTGGCCATCAGAAGTAAGCCAAACACTGCACATCATCAAAAACACACCTTTCCCACTGTGAAGCATGATGGTGGCTGCATCATGCTGTGGGGATGTTTCACTGCTGCAGGTCCTGCAACGTTTGTGAAGGTAGAGGGCAAAATGAATGCAGCAAAATACAGGGGAAACCTGGAGGAAACCCTGATGCAGTCTGCAAGAGAACTTGTAGAAGGTTTGGAGATTTGTTTTCTAGCAAGACAATGACCCAAACATAAAGCCAAAGCTTAATGTTTTTATTAAGGAATGGCTTAAAAACAACAAAGTTAATTTCCTGGAATGGCTAAGTCAGAGTCCAGATCTTAATCCAATTGGTACAATTTGTGGCTGGACTTGCGAAGGGCTGTTCACTCACGATCCCCATGCAATCTTACAGAGCTTGAGCAATTCTGTAAAGAAGAAAAGGGAATATTGCAATGTCCAGATGTGGAAAGCTGTTAGAGACCTATCCATACAGACTCAAGACTAGCTGTAGTAGTTGCCAAAGATGCATCTACTAAATATTAACTTGAAGGGGCAAATACTTACGTAATTATTTTTTGGTTTATTTTTGTTTTCACTTTGGTACAAAAGAGCCTTTTCTGTTGATCAGAATCAAAAAAGCCAAATTAAATCCACTGATTCAATGTTGTAAAACAATACAACATGAAAGCTTCCAAGGGGGATGAATACTTTCTATAGGCACTGTAACTCCAATAACTGCGTGTTACAACAGTGGTGTGCAGAAGGACATCACTGAATGTACAACATGTTGAACCTTGAGGTGGATGGGCTACAACAGCAAAAGACCACGAACCTCCTGAACAGATACAGGAGGTACCTAGTAAAGGGGCCACTGAGTATATATTAATGATCTAGCTGAGAATTAATGCGGCATGATTGTCATATTTGCGGTGTGGTGGACAGTGAAGGTTGTCTACGGTTACCACAGGATCAAGATCGCTTGCAAAAGTGGTGAAAGGAATGGCTGAGGGAATTTAAATCAAGAGTGCATTTTGATAAGTTAAACCAGGGCAGGGATGTACAGTGAACGGCAGGGCTCTGGAGAGTATTGAGAAACACAGAGGCTTAGGGATACATGTACATAAGTTCCCTGAGAGCAATGAGATAGACAGACAAGGTGATGAGCGTGATTGCTTTCATTGGTTGGGGCATTGAATACAAGATTTGAGGCACATTTCACTTAGAACGTGTGTGGTTCGGAGCTAAAGTGATAAAGTGATAAAGCTAGAGAAGGTGTAGAAAAGATTCACCAGGATAGTTTACAAAATTGGGAACTTTTTTTTTCCTTGTGGGATCAGTTCATTTCATTTTTTTTAGTTAAGCAAGTTTCACAAAATGTTGGCTCACATGTAATTTTTTGTGGGAAAAGAAATTGGAAAGGTAAAAGCTAGGTTTTCATAGCATTTCAAAGTTGGATGTCATTTTGTTTTTTTTCTTGCAGGAACTTTGAAAACCTTATTCCTGACGCTCCTGAGTTGATTCATGATTTCTTGGTGAATGAAAAAGATGCCAGTTGTAAACGGAATGCTTTCATGATGCTTATCCATGCTGATCAGGTGAAATATTTGTGTCTTTGACAAATTATGGTCAAAAATTATTAAGTCAGTGAAAGCTCCATATGTACACAGTTAGTTTTATTTTATTTAGTGACACAGCGTGGAGTAGGCCCTTCTGGCCCTTCAAAGCCACGCCGTCCCAGCAATTTCGACAATCCCAATTAACCCTAACCTAATCATGGGACAATTTACCATAACCATTTAACCTACCCAGGACGTCTTTGGACTGTGGGAGGAAACCAGAGCACGTGGGGAGCACCCACATACTCCACAGGGAGAGCATATAGAGACTCCCTACAAATGGTGCCAGAATTGAACTCTGAACCCGGATTCCCCGAGCTGGGAAAGAATATTGCTAAATGGTTAGGAATGTGATTAAATGGTGATGTATATTTATGGGGCAAGGTGCATCTAAACATGAAAATTTTTGATATTTTAACATTTAATTTGGATACCTTGCTCTGAAACTGCATTTAGTCATATTTTTTCGATACAAAGATAGTGAATGTGTTATAAAATTGCAAGAAATAGAGATTTTGAATATTTAACAGACAAATTCAAAAAACATTTGTTTTATGTGTAAGGAATCTGCAAGCCATTGCTGTAGTGTTATCAGATCTAGATTTAGCTACTGGAATTCTATAAATAATTTTTAATATAATTTTGTAATGTTTTCTTAGGACCGAGCTCTGGATTACCTGAGTACTTGCATTGATCAGGTTCATACTTTTGGAGACATTCTGCAACTGGTTATAGTTGAGTTGATTTACAAGGTAAATAATCAAACATTGTATGAATAAGGAAAATCTGACTTATTTTTGCTTGGAATTGAAGAATATGCAAACAAATCGTCCTTGAAATAAAAGGGAGTGACAACTGTTCAGTCTCTCAGGAATGCTGGCAAGTTTTGGGAGTTGAGTGCAAATGCAGAGGTTCCTATCTTGCTTGTTGAGTTTTACTGGCAGATTTATGACTGCTCGCTTGGAGTCTGTAGAGTCACACAGTATGGAAACAGACCTTTTGGCACACCAGTTTTTGCTGAGCAAGGTACCCCATCCCCATCCAAACTAGTTGTACTTGCCAGTGTTTGGCCCTTTAACCTTCTAAATTTTTCCAGTCCTTTTACCTATACAACTATTACTTTAAAATTGTTGTAAGTTGTTATTGTAGCGGCCTTAACCACTTTCTCTGGCAGTTCATTCCACAAAAGTGTGAGTGTGTGTGTGTGTGTCCCTCCTCAAGTTCATTTTAAATCTTTCATCTCTCACCTCAAATCTATGTATTCTAGTTCTTCATTCAACAAACCTGGAATAAAGATTGAGTGTATTCACCCTAACTATGCCTCTCATGATTTAATATACCTCTGTAAAATCATCTCTCAGTTTACTGTGCTCTAAGGAATAAATTTCTAGCTTGTCCATGTCATTCACTCCCTTCAGTTCCAGCAATATTCTTGTGAATCATTTCTACACTCTTTCCAGTTTAATAGCACTTTTCTTATAGCAGGGTGACCAAATCTAAATGCAGTGTTCCAAGTGTAACCTTACCAATACCCTGTACAACTACACTATGATCTCCCAACTGTTATACTCAGTGCCCTGACTCATGAAAGTCAGTGTTCCCAATGCTGCCTTTACTACCCACCACCCTGTTTACCTGTGACTCCACTTCCTGGGAATAATATAATTATATTTCAAGGTCCCACTGTTCTGTAACACTCCCCAGGGCTCTGTTGTTCACAGTGAAATCCATTCAGATTTGAACTTCCAAATTGCAACATCTCAAACTTACCCAAATTCAACTCCATTTGCCAGTCTTTTGCCCACTTAGCTGATCAACATACTCCAGTAAGTTTTGATAACCACCTTCATTGTCCACTGTACAACATAGTGTCACCTGCAAATTTATTTACCATGCCTTGTATATTCTTATCCAAATCATTGATATAGTTGACAAACAATAATGGGCCCAGCACTGACCTCTGAGACATACCACTAGTCCCTGGGCTTTCAGTCCGAGGAACAACCTTCCTCCATTACCGCCTACTTTCTGCCATAAAGCTAACTGTGTATTGGATAAGCCAGCTCTCCCGAGATTCCATGCAATCTAACCTTCTAGAGCAGCCTACCCTGTGGAAACTTATTTAAGGTCTTACTGACATCCATAGAAACCACGTCATGTGCCTGCCCTCATTGACTTTCTTGGTCACATCACCAAAAAATTCAATCACGTTTGTAAAATGTGAAGCCATGCTGACAGGCCCTATTCATCGGGTGTATTTATATCTGACCCCTCAAGATTCCTCTCCAGTATCTTTCCTACCACGGATATCAGACTTGCTGGTCTGTAGATCCCGTGTTTTTCCTTACCATCCTTCTTAGATAATGGCATCACATTTGCTCTCCTCACCCATATCTAATGATGATGCGAATATCTCAGCTAGGGCTCCCGTAATTTCTTATCAAGCCACCTCCCAGTCAGGCCCTGGAGGTTAGTGTACCTTTATGTCTTTTAAATTATCTAGCAGCAGCTCTACTGTAGTATAGGCTATCCTCAAAATTTCCCCTTTGAATTTTTCTAGTGCTGAAGTCTTCATGTCTTTCTTCATGGTAAAAACAGGAGAAGTATTCATTAAGGATAAATATTCATGAATGATCTTGCCCATCTCCTGGGGCTCCACAGAAAATAGTCCTCTTTGGTTTTTGATGGACCATATCCTCTCTGATTTCTCTTTTCCTTAAATTGCGTAAAATCTGATTTGGATTTTCCTCGATCATTGCCAAAATTATCTTGTGGCTCATTTTGCCTTATGATATCTTTCTTCAGTACACTGTTGCATCCTCTATAGTCCAGAGGTTCTCTTGATCACAATTGCCTGTACCTGACTCATGCTGTCTCCTTTTTCCTGGCCAGGAGTTCAGTATTTCTCATTATCTAGGTTTTTCTATTCTTGCCGATGTTGCCCTTCACTCTAACAGGAATATGCAAATCTTGAGCGCTCATTATCTCACTTTTAAAAAGTTTTAGATTCACCTTTGCAAGTTCCTGCCTCATACCATCAAAAATTGTCTTGTCCCAATTTAGCACTTGAACCTGTGGCTCATTTCTGTCCCCTTCCATAACTAGTTTAAAATAATTTGAACCCCGGTCACATATCCCAAAGTGCTCCCCCACTGTTACCTCGGTAACTTGTCCTGTCCCGTTACTTAAGAGTAAGATTTAGCTTTGTCCTCTCACTAGTGATCACCATTTAAATCAGTTAGCCTGTTTGTTTAATGTTTTGGTGAACTCTTAAATTGAAAAAATTTAAAGTGCTTTGCTTGATTTTAATGCTTTCAAAATATCTCCACGACAAAGGAATGTAACCTAGGAAAGTTATCCAGGTTTGAAACCTGTGAACCACCCAGGGCTTGTCCATTAACTTGTGGGCTATCAGGATTAGCTGAGTCCATTTGGGGGAGTGCATGCAGGGTATGGATAACAGGCTTTCCTCAATAAAGGCCGAGCTGCAGTGTTCAGTACATAAAAGTTAAATTGTTATTGCTGTTTTAGGTATGCCATGCCAATCCCACAGAGAGAGCCCGTTTCATTCGCTGCATCTACAACTTACTCCAGTCCTCAAGCCCTGCAGTGAAGTACGAAGCTGCTGGTACTTTAGTTACCCTCTCAAGTGCCCCAACTGCTATCAAGGTACTGAATTTTATGGTACATTCACTGAAAAGTCATAAAAGCTTTGGCAAAATGATTGAAAGTATAGGTGTCAACTAAAGAAAGTATCATGTTAATCTATGTTGAATGAATCAGATTTTCTTCCAAAATATGCTATTTTACTCTGAAATGTAGAGGTGAAGAAGTGGCCTTGTGCATGTCTATAAAGAAAGCATTTCAAGGAAGGCTTTTAAATTCTGGCTGCATTTGTAAAAGTTGAACTTAAATTTCTCCAATCATTATTCACAGAATGGATTGGTCTTATTTTTAAAAATATAGTGTATTTTCACATTCTATTACGAAGAATAGATTGTTGTATGCAAGCCAAAATGCATTTTTCTGTTTATTGGAGAGACAACCAGGCAGTTAACTCTTCCCAATCTCCAATACAAAATTCCAAACAATTTTTTTTCATCCTTCGCCTCTCAATTTTCTGCCAGTGTGATAAAAATGCTTGCGTGGTTGACAGTTCTGAGGAAAATTCTTTTTGACATTTTATAATTTATTGTGAATTTGGTATACCTTTTTCTAGGCTGCTGCTCAGTGCTACATTGATTTGATTATCAAAGAGAGTGACAACAATGTGAAACTGATAGTTCTTGATCGCTTGATTGAACTACGAGAGCATCCCACACATGAGAGGGTGCTGCAGGTAATAAGCCTAGTGCTTCGGCTGAATTGAGACCATTATGCTTCTTTATTGCTTCAAATACTGTGAACAATTCATAACAAACCAATGTCAATGAACTTATTGTTATGAAATTGTTTCCCAATTGATCTATTCATGGAAATTTTAAAACTAAGATAAAGTAATTTCATTTCCCATGCTAATTGAGTAAGTTTAAAAAAAATCTTTTCAGGATCTGGTGATGGATGTCCTGCGAGTTCTGACCTCCACAGACCTGGAGGTACGCAAGAAAACACTGCAGCTGGCGCTAGATTTAGTTTCTTCTCGTAACGTTGAAGAGGTACAAACTTTGAACTTTTGAGTCATTTCACTTATTGTCAACTTCAAATGTCAAAGATTCATTTTTGACAAATTCAGTGCATGTTTGTTCTCTGCAGCTTGTCATAGTTCTAAAGAAGGAAGTCATCAAAACAAATAATGTGTCAGAACATGAAGACACCGACAAATACCGACAGCTTCTAGTCAGGACGTTACATTCATGCAGTGTCCGTTTTCCTGACATGGCTGGAAATGTTATCCCAGTGGTATGTGAGCATAAGTTATTCATTTCCTAAAAATCTCTTCTGCAGGATACCCTTAGTAACTTATATTACTCTGGCCAAAAGTGTTCAGTTGTACTTGTGTTCTCAGTTGGACTTGGCCACGGAATGTTTGGAGGCAAGGACATTGCTTGTAAGCCTCAAAGGCAAGCCTAAGTTTATTCTCTGTCCATTATGCTGTGTGATCAGTTGGGTCTATGTCAAGGACAGGGTGTAGCTCATAATTGCCTTTGTCTTCTTAAGTCCAAAATTGCTTCTACACCATCACACCAAGATCTGCTCTCCGAACACCATCCAAGAATTGTGTTCAGTCGCTTTAGAGAGTAGATAGTATGAGAACAGAATTTTAGCTCAAGTGCACTTCACATAGTACATGTATTTATATGGAGGCATTCCTACTGTGAAGTTGTTTAACAAGAAGCAGCAGTTTTACAATTTTTTTAGGTAAGGATCATCGTAGGGTCTGTGCAAGTACATATTTCACATTTTGTTACAATAATTAAAAATTCTGGGAAAATATCATCTTCTGTTTCAATATATTGGCTACAAACTAAAGAGTTTCAAACTATATTGATGGGTGTAATCAAGTAATGTTGTTTCGGTTGTAGATCTTGAATGTTCCTGACCCTTTTGGGTTCTGCTGTTCAGGTGCAAAGAACTGAAAGACAAAGGGAATATGTCAACATCCTACTGATGATACAAATATCTCACAAAACGATGCTCTCTGTTTTAACACCCTCACAACTAATGGATGTTTCAAGCTATATTAAATGATGCACCAGGAAGTTGCAGAGTAATTTATTTTGCTGCTCTGATAATATGTACTTTCCCAACTTGATTTTACCGTAGCTGATGGAATTCCTTAGTGATACCAATGAGGCAGCTGCTGCTGATGTTCTTGAGTTTGTGCGAGAAGCCATTCAGAGATTTGAAGGCCTTCGTCCAGTTATTGTGGAGAAAATGTTGGAGGTATTCCATGCCATCAAATCTGTCAAGTAAGTAAAGTTGTTCTTGCATTAGAAGCTATCTGTGAAATAAAATGTTATTTTGCTCAATTTTGTAAAATTTAACTTGTATTCATACAGTATTTATTTGTGAGCTGCTTAAACTATGGCTGAGCAAAGGTGTAACTTTTAGTTTACACCTCAAGTACTTCTTGTAAGACCAGACTTGAATTAATTATTTGATTGTGTGATTTAACTTGTTTTAAACAAAACTTTTAGTTGTAGATGAATCGTGTTCAATTGCCATTTGGATGCTTAGTTGAAAATCCTGTCTTAATTTGTCCAAAATTATTTGTTGAGAGGACATACTGTATATTTGCTTTTGTGTAATGCTCTTCATTCAGGTTTCAAAGAAGTTTGTTTTGGATGGTTGTGATGTGGATATTACAAGTGGAGTGTGAAATGTAGATCCAGTAACACAGGCATTGTAGCAATAAACATTCTGCTGGAGAAATTTAGCAAGTCAAGTGAGTTCCTCCAGCAGATTGTTCCTCTAGTTTGCAGTATCTGTTGTCTCTTGTGGAGTTAAGAACCAGATTGCTTTTCTTTAATCTTCACAAACATTCCTTAGCAAGCGAATGAAATGATTATAATCCACAGCAAATTCACTTGTTTAAAAAATTGGACATAAAAAGCAGAAACTGACAATTACTGTAACCAATGAACAAGTTCAAATAAACTTTGAATTTTTCTGTGAAGAAGAGACTCTGAAGTCATTTTCAGGCCTTTTGATCTTTTCATGATCCATTGTTGTGCCAAGTGCGCTCTGATTTCAGTTAATTTTTGACTGAGTAACTAAATTTGGTTCAGTCCACTGTTCAGCAACTGATATTTTAAATCTGGAAGTATCCTCCTGATTTTGTTGTTGGAAAAGAACATTCATAACAAAGTAAACATCCCAGAAGTTGATTAGACATACCAGAAAGAGAAGCACCGTTTTGTAGTTCTCAGTTTATCTTATATCTGGTTCCAACTGGCCTTAAATCTTAGTTCTGTCTGTTATTCCATGTGCTGACTGAACTGCTAAGTGTTTCCAATGTTTTTTATATCATTTTTCCAGCATCTTTATTTCAGTTTTGATTTTTCATTGGATTTTTCTTTGTTTTTGCTGCAGGATATACAGGGGAGCTCTTTGGATTTTGGGTGAATATTGCAGCTCTAAGGAGGACATTCAGAGTGTAATGACTGAAGTTCGTCGATCATTAGGTGAGGTATGTGGGGAAAACTCAATGCTTTCTCTCTTATCTGGAATGCCATGCTCCAGTCCCGTTATAAGGAAGGTACCAAGACATTCACAAAAAGAATACAAGGCATTCACGATTTTCCCTTCTACTGGTAAAATCTAAATTCATTGTAGAACTGACTTCCTGAACTAAGCCCAATCTTTGAATTAAGTAGTAACTGGTCAGAAATGAAAACAAACAAAAATCAACAGAAGCATCTGAAACTATAATGTTGCAAAAAGCTATTTGTATTCATAATTGTTAATTCAGATAGCAATTTTATTCTTGTGTGCAAGGGAGAAGACAGCATTGAACAAAGTCACCTGATGTCTCTGGCAGACGCATCCTCAGTGGCTTTTCACATGGCCTTAGATCACCTGGACATACAAACACCTATGTCAGGATGCTGTTTGTTGACTGTAGCTCAGTTTTTAACACCATCATTCCCACAATCCTAATGATAAGCTGCAAAGCCTGGGCCTCTGCAATTGGATCCTCGACTTCCTAACTGGAAGACCACAATCCATGCGGATTGGTGATAATATCTCCTCCTTGCAGATGATAAACGCTGGTGCACCTCGGGTGTGTGCTTACTTTGTATACCCATGATTGTGTGGCTAGGTATGGCTTAAGTACCATTTATAAATTTGCTGATGATACAACCATTGTTGATAGAATCTCAGATGGAGATGAGAGGGGTGTCAGAGTAACAACCTTGCACTCAATGTCAGTAAGATGAAAGAGCTGATTGTGGACTTCAGAAAGGGTAAGACGAGGGAACCAAACCAATCCTCATAGAGGGATCAGAAGTAGAGAGAGTGAGCAATTTCAAGTTCCTGGGTGTGAAGATCTCTGAAGATTTAACCTGGTCCCAACATATCAATGCAGCTAAAAAGAAGGCAAGCCAGCGGCTATATTTCATTAGATGTTTGAAGGGATTTGGTTTGTCAACTAAAACACTTGGAAACTTCTATAGATATATGGTGGAGAGCATTTTGACAGGCTGCATCACTGTCTGGTATGGGGAGAGATGGCGGCTACTGCACAGGACGTCCATTATTAACTACCCCCATTACCCATTAAAATGAGAAGTGGGGCATGTTATACATACACACACACACACTCACACACACACACACACACACACACACACACACACAGAGTAATGGATTCACTCTTTTTTTCTTTCTATATTATCATTTATTACATTGTACTGTTGCTGCTAGGTTAACAAATTTCATAACTCATGCCAGTGATAATAAACCTGATTCTGAAGAATCTTGAAGGAATTTTTTTTCAGTTAAACTGAAAATGTGATTCTAATTGTGATTTCCTTTCTTTAAAAACAAACATTATGCAGAAATGCTTTATAGAAGTATCATGCAAATACATATCGGCACTTGATACCATAAACCAATTTATTTGTATTTTTCTGACTGCTTTAGATTCCAATTGTTGATTCTGAGATAAAGAAGGAAGCTGGTGAGCTGAAAATGGACGATGACATTCAAGTGGTTCCCACACAAAAACTTGTGACGGAGATGGGAACCTATGCAACTCAGAGTGCTCTTAGTGCAAGGCCTTCCAAAAAGGATGAAGACAGGTAAAATTAAATATTTTCTAAGATGTGTATAACTGCCATCATATTAAAAGGACAAAGTTAAATACTCATTTCAGAAATTGAATCGGACACTGGCAGCCTCCCATCCATTAAAATAGTAATTTGAAGATTTGGATCCAGACAATCTAGAAATATGAGCATCTGTATTCTGCAGTTTATCTGTCACATTTGTGGAAGTTTTGCTTTTGGATTCAAAGGTCACTCTTCCTCCCATACTAATTTTGAAACAGTGCAGAATATCTAAATTTATTTATTGAGCACAGTGAATTAAATTTCTTGGTGGAGGAGGTACTGAAGATGGAAATAACAATGTACAATTCATTTGAAAACATGTAAGGACTTGATTGTGTTTGCATAATTTTACTGATTGATCCAGGGTTTCAAACATACTGTTTACATAAAGATCTTCATCTTGGCAATTTGGGAACAAGTATATTCTTAAGCATTGAGGAATTATTGGTCAAACGAAGTTGCTTTTATGTATTTTTTTTCCCAACTGAATGGCTTATATTGCATACATTTATTCAATGGACTCATCTTCATTTTTTTAATGTTAGTCTGCATGTACATTTTAGTCTTTTAATATGTTTTCATGCTATCTTACGTGGAAGAGCAGTAAATATTTAGTTCTGAAGTATTTGTTTTTTATTTAATTGGGCATTGCTATATGCCGTAATAAATGATTACTTCCACATTATTCTTTATTTATTGGGATACATTAATTTTAAATAAATATGTATGAATTTTTTAAGACCACCTCTACGTGGATTCCTGCTGGATGGGGATTTCTTCGTGGCTGGTGCCCTTGCAACTACATTGACCAAGATAGCTTTACGTTATATGGCACTTGTGCAAGATAAAAAGAAGCAAAATGTAAGTAATAATCAGGATTCTTTTGAAAATTCAACAGAAAATGGGAAACTAATTTCCACTGTCTCTATAAGCTGCAAGTATTTAAACCTGAAAAACTTTTTTTTAAAAGCCACGATGTTAAAAGATATTTATCTGTGTTGAATATTATCAGCAAAATATGTGTTAATTGTCAGGTTTTTGGTAAACATTAGACATCTGCAGGGATTCGTATTTGAAGTATGCAGTTTCAAAGTTCTGGAAGAAGGGTGGAGAAAGTGAATGAACAAAGTAGCAGTGGATAAAGCAGACATATTGGAAAAAAGAACTGGTGCTGCATTCACTGTAATTTCACCAATAGATTTGAGGAGTGAAGCTGTAATATGGCCTGTAGATCAGTGGCCATACTAACACCCAAACTGAGCATTGAGAAGTAGGTAGTTGCTAAGGTGGTGCTTAATGGTGTTTATCAATGATGTCAAGACTGCTGAAGTATTTTTCTGATCATTAAAATTAGACTTATGAGACTGTAATGAGTAACATTGGGTTTGTACTGCGTTATTATGGATAGAATTTACCTGGCTTATTTTCCACGTTGTTGGGTAACTCACCTGTTTACTGCGCTAGAGTAGATTGCTTCAACTGAATAGATCTTTTCTTTAGCATGTATCTTCAGCTTGACTGGAAGAATATTTGACGTATTTAGCTATCTTTGAACATCAAGTGGTGTTTGAGGTTCCAGTCCCAGAAAATCTGATTTCATTTATATGGAGTTATGGTGACACTGGACCTGGAGTACAAAGTTTGGTTTTAGTACTTTGAGATGGGTGCAGCAAAGATTCATCTGATGGATACCAAGCAATAGTAGGCTGCAGTGAAAAGACATCGAGATGAATGAGCCAACAATTTGTGGATTTTGAAAGGGAAAAGGTAATTACATTAGGACTTCAATTCTTCAGAGGGCTTGAAATGTTTGCATAAGGTGAAGAGCTGAGAACTAATGGTTGACCATTTGAAAATGAGGAATGAAAGATTGCTTCACTGAAATTTACTTACCACAAAGGATTGTGGATGCTTGGTGAAGTATATTCAGGTGAAATTGACAAATAATTGGCTACCATGGGCATAGAGAAATGTGAAAATAGATCAAGAAGGTGTAGCCGATGTAGAAATTTAGCCATGATATTGAATGATATGGCCTGTTCCTACTTCTGTTTCTTGAGTCTTAAATAATTTTCATCTTTTTTTAAGAGCTTTGTTGCAGAGTCTATGCTCATTATGGCTACCATTTTGCACCTCGGTAAATCATCACTCCCAAAGAAACCAATCACTGATGACGATGTGGACCGCATCTCGCTCTGCCTCAAAGTTCTTGCAGAGTGTTCCCCACTGATGAGTGATATTTTCAATAAAGAATGCAGAAAATCACTCTCTCAAATGCTGTCAGCCAAACTGGAGGAAGAGAAACTTTCTCAGAAGGTAAAGTTTTCACGGAGGATTCATAACATTTCTGGATTTTCTTCTGCTTAATCACTTGAGTGATTTTGAAATGAAAGAAAGTACAGTGCTATTGATTTAGGTCACTATTCTCTAAGAGTTCTGTTTTTATTAGGAACCCCTCCATTACGCTCTTTAAATTACAGAAATTCACTCTTTCAGAAATCACAAGTCACTACTTAGAAATTTGAGATGCAGAATAGATTTTGCTCTTACAGAATTTATATTAAATTTATACAAGATTATTTTCAACTTGCATTTATTGACCCATATGCAGAAAATGTGACTTTGTGTTACAGAAAATTGTGAAAGTAGCCGTATATGGAGCGGTACAACCCCTCCATAATGTGGTGATCCCTTGCAGGGAAAATATACATGCTAGTAAATTGATGTTAATCTTAAAACTCTAAATGTAAATTAAAAGCTAAAATTCAAATTACATTGCTTTTCCTGTAGAGTTCTGAAAAAAGAACTTGCATCTAAATTGAAACATGCTGATCCGTAGTGGAAATTAGCATTTAAAAAATGAAATGTTCCTGGTCAAGTGCTCTGAGATGTTTCAGTGCAACAAAAGGTGGTAAGAGCAGGTTATTATTAATATATTCATAGTTATAGTTATTAAACTCTTAATTTTCAGACTGAATCCAGTTGACTAGGAGGGTATCTTGTGTGTTGGAACTTGATGCTGTGGATAACTTCACTACTGATGAAGTATATTTAAATGTCTTCTGATGATTTCCTTCCTTTTTCTTTTGCGCCAATTAGAAACAGTCAGAAAAGAGAAATGTAATTGTGCAGGCAGATGATCCCATTTCCTTCGTGCAGCTGATGGCCAAGAATGAAATGACTTCTAAAGAAGATCAGTTTCAGCTCAGCTTATTAGCTGCAATGGGTAACACACAACGAAAAGAAGCTTCTGACCCCCTGGCCTCCAAGCTCAGTAAGGTACAATGAAAATGCTTGATTGATTATTTTTAACTAGAAGATGCCTGTTGTCCTTGCAAGAGGTTATGCCTGGCCCCATTTATTTATTTATCCATCGCTGGTAAGACCAATGCTCTGCTGTGGCACCAACTTAAACTGCTGCAGTTCTTCAGGTGAAGATACTCCCACAGTCTTGTTGGGAAGGGGGTTGTAGGATTTAGACCCAACAGCAATAATGGAACAGCAGAAGAGTCAAAAGTCGGATTGCGTGCCCTTTGGAGGGAAGCCCGCAGCTGGTAGTGCACCAGTACACCTGAACCTATATTGTCGTTTGTGCTCGAAACTGCAATCAAATCTGCAGTTGGAGTTGCCTGGACGACTTACTGTGGTGCAATACAAGGACTGAGAAGGAAACATTTTAGTTGTTGAATACAATCTCATATAACTTCTAGAAAGAAATATAAATTTAGGTTGTGTTGGGGGAAAAGGTATAAAAATCTTGTTTTCAATTAAAAACATTAAGGAATGTAATTTGTATTTACTGAGATGTTAGAACAGAACAAGAAGATGAAATACATAAATGCAATCATCAGTCACAACTATGTCTCTGCAGATGCTTTGTGATGTAGTTAGTAATATTGAGGGAATATTTAATGTAATTTTCTGACAATGCCCTAAACGTATCAACTTGTGCAGTTGGTGATGCGTTGTCGTGACATTTTTGAGTTACTGATGGAGTGCTGAATCTTGAAATTCTATTTTGTTCTTGTACTCTGAATTGCCTGAAGTTTGTGTGACATATATGCACAAATTAATAGCAAGTGATACTGTTCTTGTCACTTCTTACATTAAATTTAGATTTTCCTTTTCATTTATAGACATTATGCCATCACATAAATAATCTGTAAAAATTTGTGTCAAGAGAGGCCTTATATTTGGACAACAGTCATAATGTTGAGTTGCTTACGTAACTGCCTGTGACCTCTTTGTTTTGACACTGCACACAACTGGATTTAAGCATCCAACCAAATTTAACTGAGCAATTAACTTTCTTGAGTGCTCACTGAGTGTTTCCAACCCTAAAGGAATACTGGGTTAATTATTTTTAATTTATAGGTTACACAGTTGACTGGTTTCTCGGATCCGGTATACGCAGAAGCATACGTACATGTTAATCAGTATGACATTGTACTTGATGTACTTGTGGTCAATCAAACAAGTGACACACTTCAGAACTGCACTCTGGAGCTAGCTACATTGGGTAGGTTTTAACATTTACGCAAGTTTTTATTTTGGTTTGAAAAGCAGTTTGTAACCTAACTTTCTTAGATACTCTGCTGCATGAACGACAGCCTTAGAAAGAAAGACAATTGGTAGAGATATGGATATAAACAGCACTTAGGTGAGGCAACATTTCACCTGCAAATCTGTTGGTCGCCTACTGTATCTGGTGCTCCCGATGTGGCCTCTTTTCCATTGGTGAGACCCGACGGAAATTTGTCAAGCACCTGCACTCAGTCTGCAAAAAGCGGTATTTCCTGGTGGCCAACATTTTAATTCCTGTCCCCATTCCTGTTCCAACATGTTGTTCCATAGCTTCCTCTTTTGCATGATGAGGCCACTCTCAGGGTGGGGGAGCAACACCTCATATTCCAACTAGGTGACCTCCAACCTGATGGCATGAATATCGATTTCTCCAACTTCAGGTGGTTTATTTTCCCTTTCCCATTCCCTCTTTTATTCCCCATTCAGGTTTCTTCTCCTCACCTTTACATTACCTGCTCCTGGTGCCCTCCTTCCTTTTCTTTCATGGTCCACTCTCCTATCCTATCAGATTTCTTCTTCTCCAGCCCTTTTCTTTTTCCACGTATCACCTCCCAGCTTCTTACTTCAATCCTACCTTCCTCATCCAGTTGGATTCACCTATCGCCTAGCTTGTCCTCCTTTTCCTTACCCTACCTTTCTGTTGTAGCATCTTCCGCTTTCAAGACTTGATGAAGGATTTCAGTTCAAAACATTGACTGTTTACAATGCTTATAAAAAGTATTCACCGCCCCCCCCCGGAAGTTTTCATGTTTTATTGTTTTACAATATTGAATCACAGTGGATTTAATTTGGCTTTTGTGACATTGATCAACAGAAAAAGACTTTTGTTTAAAGTGAAAACAGATCTGTACAAAGTGATCTAAATTACAAATATAAACCACAAAATAATTGATTGCACCGAGTATTCACCCCCTTAATGTCAGTATTTAGTAGATGCACCTTTGGCAGCAATTATAGTCTTGAGTCTGTTTGGATAGGTCTCTATCAGCTTTGCACATCTGGATGCTGTAGTTATTCCCCATTCTTCTTTACAAAACGGCTCAAGCTCTGTCAGCTTGCATGGGGATCATGAGTGAACAGCCCTTTTCAAGTCCAGCCACACATTCTCATTTGGATTGCGGTCTGGACTCTGATTTGTCCACTCCAGGGTATTAACTTTGTTGCTTTTAAGTGCAGCTTTGGCGTTGTTCTTGGGGTCATTGTCTTGCTGGAAAAGAAATCTCCCAAGTCACAGTTCTCTTGCAAACTGCACCAGGTTTTCCTCCAGGATTTCCCTGTATTTTGTTGCATTTATTTTCCCTCTACCTTCACAAGCCTTTCAGGACCTGCTGTAGTGAAGCATCCCTACAGCATGATGCAGCCAAAACCATGCTTCACGGTAAGGATGGTGTGTCTTTGCTGTGCAGTGTTTGGCTTACACCAAACTTGGCATTGGTCTGGTGGCCAAGAAGCTCATTTTGGTTTCATCAGACCATAGAACATTTTTCCAGCTGACTTCAGAGTCTCCCACAAGCGTTCTGGCAAACTGTAGCAGAGATTTCATGTACGTAATTTTCAACAGTGGCTTTCTCTTTGCCATTCTCCAGTAAAGCTGCGACTGGTGAAGCACCCAGGCAACAGTTGTTGTACGTGCAGTCTCTCCCATCTCAGCCACTAAACTTGTAACTCTCAGAGTGGTCATAGGTCTCTTGGTGGCCTCCCTCACTTGTCCCCTTCTTGCACGGTCACTCAGTTTTTGAGGATGACCTGCTCTAGGCAGATTTACAGCTGTGCTATATTCTTTCCATTTCTTGATGATTGTATTCCAAAGGATATTCAGTGATTTGGAAACTTTCTTGTATCTATCTCCTGACTTGTGCTTTTCAATAACCTTTTCACAGAGTTGCTTGGAGTGTTCTTTTGTCTTCATGGTGTAGTTTTTGCCAGGATATTGACTCACCAGCAGTTGAACCTTCCAGACTCAGGTGTATTTTTACTACAATCAATTGAAACACCTTGACTACACACAGGTCTCCAAAAATAGATCTCCATTTAACTAATTCTAAAACCAACTGGCTGTACCCATGGTGATTTGGTGTGTCATATTAAAGGGGGTGAATATTTATGCAATCATTATTTTATGCTTTATATTTGTAATTAATTTAGATCACTTTGTAGAGATCTGTTTTCACTTTGACACAAAGGAGTCTTTTTTTTCTGTTGATCAGTGTCCAAAAAAAAAAGCCAAATTAAAGCCACTGTGATTCAATGTTGCAAAAACAATAAAACATGAAAACTTTCAAGAGGGTGAATACCTTTTATAGGCACTGTACTCATTTCCATAGATGTCTGCTCTGATGAGTTCCTCTAGCATTTTGAGCTGCTCTGGATTTCCAGCAGCTGCGGAATTTCTTGTGTTTGTGATATGGATTCTGCTTGTTTTTTTTTGCTAGGTGATCTTAAGCTTGTCGAGAAGCCTTCACCCCTGACCCTTGCTCCTCACGATTTTGCTAATATCAAGGCGAATGTCAAAGTAGCTTCAACAGAAAATGGCATCATTTTTGGTAATATAGGTGAGAAGGATTTTTCTTTAATCGGAACAATTAGTGTGTTATTATCTGAAGAAATGTACTGGGAAATAACAGTGCATTTTTTGCTTCCTGTCTTGTTGACAGATGATTTGTTAGATTCCCTTTAACACTTATTTTAGTACTTGGAAAAGAATTGAGAGATTCAAATTGTGATCAAAGGAGACAGCTTTTTGCATTTGGTGACGGACAATGTCAGGTCACTGTTGACATCAGCTTGTGGTCCATCAGTAATTAACGCAGTCCACAAGGAGGATTCACAAGTTTCCCCCCACATGCCTAAGAAGAATGGTTTAGCATGTTAAGAAGCTACTGTGAAATGCCCCTAGTTTGTCAGTAAGGTTTGATCTGCAGAGAGCTGATAACCATGTACAGGTTTCCCCCGCCATCCGAAGGTAGAGTGTTCCTGTGAAACCGTTCGTAAGCCAAAATGTCGTAAAGCGAAGAAGCAATTACCATTTATTTATATGGGAAAATTTTGTGAGCGTTCGCAGACCCAAAAATAACCTACCAAATCATGCCAAATAACATATAACACCTAAAATAACTAACATATAGTAAAAGCAGGAATGATATGATAAATACACAGCCTATATAAAGTAGAATTACTTTTCCGCAATCATAGCCGGCACAGTTCTCCGAAGCGAAAATCTCATGCAAGCGCTCTCAGCAGAAAATCTCAAGCAAGCGCTGTTGGCAAAAACACTCTCTCCAGTAACCTTTCAGCTGTGAAGCTGCCAAATCATACCAAATAACACGTAAAAATGCACAGCCTATATAAAGTAGAAATAATGTATGTACAGTGTAGTATCACTTACCGGAATTGGGAAGACAGCGCAGAGCACATTGATGATGGTATGTTAGACTGAGTTGTTGCAGGCTGGGGTGGTGCAGTGGTCCCCACCCTCCGGGCAGCAACCGATACTGATTCGCGAAGCATGCAGCGGTAGCCGGAAAGCACACAGCACATCTTTAAGAAAAAAGCCGAAATAAACATGCTAATTAATTAGGTGCCGCCTGACACGTAATTGTCGGCCCAGATCAGAAGCGATTGCCGACTGCATCGCCTCTGATCTGGGCTGACCTTTATGTGTCAGGTGGCACCTAATTAATTAGCAGGTTTATTTCGGCTTTTTTCTTAAAGATGTGCTGTGTGCCTCCCAGCTACCGCTGCATTCTCCGCAAATCAGTATCTGTCCACGGCCTGCGGGTTGGGGTGGTGGGACACTGGGGTGTCATCTGTTTCCATTAGGGCAGGCAGCTCATCTCCTCCTATGACTGCCCACCTAGATGTCGAAGCTCGAGGTTCGTCGTCTGCTGTGGCTGATGTGGAAGGCTTGCTTGACTGCTGAGCCTCGCATATCTTTCTATCATACACTTCTTTGTAAGCACTCAAACCATCTTGCAAATATCCCCAAAACCTACGTACCCTTTCAAAATTAAAGTCGTACTTTATCATTGCAGCGAAAATCTCACGCAGTTGCTTCACGTTCAGTTCGCTACTGCATTTGGTTTCGATTGTTATCCTTTCCTCTTCCAATTGCATCAGCTCTTCATCTATCAGCTCTTGGTCATGGGATGCCAAAACCTCTTCAACATCATCTTGGTCAGCTTCCACAAGCCAAAGTCACGTTGTCCTTACTTAGTTCACCACGATCAAAACGCTTAATTATGTCTAGTTTTATGCTAAGTGTAACACCCTTACGAGCTCTTTCAGGCTTTTCCAGTACCTCAGAACTCATCTTGCAAACGGCTGCTCACAGGCACGTGTTTAAGCAATGCCTGCGAGATTGCAGTTCTGAATCCCGGGGAGAGTGGCTGCTCGGGGCGTGCGCTGCCTTTTATCACACGCTGATTTTTTTCATGCGCTGATTTTTTTATAACAGTGAAAACACCTGTTAGCGAAAACAGGGTACTAATGTAGGTCTTACGTAACAGGTTTCGTAACGCGAACGTTCGAAAAGCGGGCGACACCTGTATTGAAATTGGTGCTTCATAGTAGGCCCCTTTACTCTATGATGCCGATAGGAAATATTTTTTTTCCATTTCAAGAATTGAGCTACTTGACTGAATTCTGTTTGTTATCTGTGCTTCCAGTTTATGATATATCTGGGGCAGCAAGTGACCGAAATTGTGTAGTACTGAGTGACATTCACATTGACATCATGGACTATATTCAGCCTGCATTGTGCTCCGATGCCGAGTTTCGTCAGATGTGGGCAGAATTTGAATGGGAAAACAAGGTAAGGAAACATTGAGACATAGGCACAGAAAAGTACAGTATAGAAACAGGCCCTTTAGCCCATCTTGTCCATGCTGTACTACTCCTTACTCCCATCGACCTGTACTGGACCATTGCTCTCCGTACCCCTACCATTCATGTACCTATTCAAGCTTCTCTTAAACGTTGAAAGCAAGCTCGCATTGCACCACTCTCTCAACCCTCTGAGTGAAGACGTTTCCTCTCATGTTCCCCTTAAACTTTTTACTTTTCACCCTTCACCTATAATCTTTAGTTGTAGTCCCACCCAACCTTAGTGGAAAAAGCCTGCTTGCCCTATCTATACCCCTCATAATTCTGTATACTTCAATGAAATCTTTCCTCAATCTTCTACATTCTAAGAAATAAAGTCCTAAACTATTCAATTTTTCTTTATAACTCAGGACCTCCATTCTTGGCAACATCCTTGTAAATTTTCTCTGTACTATTTCAAACTTATTTACATCTTTCCTGTAGGTGGGTGACCAAAACTGCACACCATACTCCAAATCAGGCCCCACCAACGTCTTATACAATTTAAACATACCATCTCATCTCCTGTATTCAGTACTTTGATTTATCAAGGCCAATGTGCCAGAAGCTTTCTTAATGACCCTATCTACCTGTGACGGTACTTTCAATGAATTATGGACCTATGTTTCCAGTTCCCTTTGTTGTACAGCACTCATCATTGCCCTACCGTTCACTGTGTAAGACCTACCCTGGTTGGTCCTACTGAAGTGCAACATCTCGCACTTGTCTGCATTAAATTCGATCTGCCATTTTTCAGCCCATTTTTCTAGCTGGTTGAGATCCTGCTATAAGTTCTGATAGTCTTCCTCATTGTCCACTATAACCTCACTATTGCTGATCTAATTAACCACATTATCATCCAGATCATTGCTGTAGATGACAAACAAGAATGGACCCAGCACCAATCCTATGCACACACTAGTCACAGGCCTCCAGTCAGAGAACTAACCACCTACTACTGCTCTCTGGCTTCTCCCACAAAGCCAATATCTAATCCATTTTCCTACCTCATTTTAAATGCCGAATGACTGAAACTTCTTGACCAATCTCCCATGCGGGCATTGTCAAAGTCCTTGCTGAAATCCATGTAGATAACATCCACTGCCTTGCCTTCGTCAACTTTCCTGATAACTTCCTCAAAAAACTTATAAGATTGGTTAGACATGACCTAACATGCACAAAGCCATGCTGACTAGCCCTAATCAGTCCATGTCTATCTAAATACTCATATATCCGGTCCCTAAGAATTCCATCCAATAACTTTCCCACTTCTGATGTCAGGCTCATTGGTGGTTTATTTTTGGAGTATTTCTTAACCAGCAGAACAACATTAGCTATCCTCCAATCCTTCGGTACCTCACCTTTTGCTATGGATGATTTAAATATCTCTGCTAGTATGCCTGCAATTTCTGCACTTGCCTCCCACAGGTTCTGAAGGAACACCTTGTCAGGCCTTTAGGATTTATCTACCCTAATTTGCCTCAAGACAGCAAACTTCTCCTCTGTAATCTGTATAGGGTCCGTGAACTCGATACTGCTTTGCCTTACTTCCGTGGACTCCGTGTACTTTAACTTGCATAGGTTAAAATGACTTTTCTTGGATAACTGAGTGGATGATCCCTAATTTTTGTTTTTTTGTTTCAAGGTTACAGTTAATACGAACATTACTGACCTAAATGAATATTTGCAGCACATTCTTAAATCTACCAACATGAAGTGTTTGACTCCAGAGAAGGTACGTACTACATAGATGTTTGAGTTGCAACTGTAGTGTGATTTGTTTTTTTGCTTTTTAGAAAGTCAGAGTTCTTCCTTGTTCGTTTTGCCATGCAGTATTTTTATCTGTCCATGCCCAATTTTACCAGTTCATTGCAGTTGATTCATGAGCACAATTCTGTTAATTTGAGCAAATATCTGATTTGAATTTTCTTGTTTTAATATTTATACTTCATAAATTAGGCATTGCATTTTCAAGAGAGTTTTGATAAAGTGTTAGCAAAATTGCTGAAGTAATAATAAAACTGGTTGTGAAGGAAGGTAAAAAGCAATGGTGAAAGGTTATTTTATCAAAATGGAGGGTGTGAAATTCTTCAGAAGGAAGGAAAAATTAAGCAACACATGAAGTACAAAGGCTTTCAAGTCAAGAAAGTAGCTAAATTCGTAAATAGTTTAATCACCTATCCTTAACAGGAATTAACAAAGCTAATAAATATTGGAAAAACAAACTGAATGCTGGAGGAACACAGTGGGTTGAACTGTCTCCTGTAAAAATTTCCCTTTTCTCAGTTCCTTTGTCCCTGGCGGATCTGTCCTAATGAAGGGTTTCGGCCGAAACATCGACTGTTTACTCTTTTCCATAGATGCTGCCTGTCCTACTGAGTTCCTTCAGCATTTTGTGTGTGTTGCTTTGATTTCCAGTATCTACAGATTTTCTCTTACTTGTTCCCAGAATGTGGCTTTCTTTTCCAGGACATCAAAGGTGTCCTCCTCCTTCAAAGAAAAGTGTTTCCCTTTCACCACCATTGATACTGCCCCCACCTGCATCTCCTCCATTTCACAAGCATCTGCCCTCACATCATCTTCTGGCTGCCCTAACAGATAAAATTCCTCTTGTCCTCACTTGCCACCCTATGACCCTCCTCATCCAGCATCTTCCACCATCTTCAACAGGATCCCTACCACAGACATCCCACCTGCAAAATCTGATTTCAGGGAGGGAGCACCATCAATTTGCGGGAGACTTCCGGGAGAGGTGGGATGTCTGCAATAGAGTAGCGCCTTAGCAGCTAGCCAGCTAGTTTAAATAACATTAGCTATGCTAATGAACGAATGACACCTGTTAAACTCACCTCAACATGTCTTGTACAGTCTTAACCCACCACGGGCAATAGAAAAGTCACTGTTGCAAACAGTGCAGCGAGCAACACTGTCATTATTTTTGACCCCTATTAGGCAGAGGTACACTTTAGGATAGTCTGGGTGACGTACGTTTTAATTTTTTTTGGAACACTACCAGTCTGACTTTTTTTGGAACTCTCTCGCTCTTGCTCTCGCCCTCTCTCTATCGCGCGCGCTCTCTCGCTCGTGGTCGCTCTCACTCGCGCTTGCTCTCGTTCTCTCTCTCGCTCTCAACGCTTGCTTTCTCGCACTTGCTCTCGCTGCTTGCGCTTGCTTGCTGGCACTCTCTCTCTTGCGCTTGCTTTCTCACTCGCGTGCGCGCGCTCTCTTGCGCTTGCTTTCTCGCTCTTGCTCTCGCTGCTAGTGCTCTCCCTCGCGCTTGCTTTCTCACTCTCACATGCGCTGTCTCTCGTGGTCACTCTCACTCGCGCTTTCTCGCTCTTGTGGTTGCTCTCACTTGCACGCTCTCGTGCTTGCTTTCTTGCTCTCACTCTCTCTTGCGCTTGCTTTCTTGCTCTTCCGCTCGCTCTCTTGCGCGTTCTCTCACGCTGGCTCTCAAGAAATTCAATTTCCGGGACATTGTATATAATTTGCGGGCATCAGGGAGCCACTATTAATATGCGGGAGACTCCTGGAACTTCAGGGAGAGGTGGGATGTCTGCTACTGCCAAATGCATCTTTACCTCCTTTCACCCTATCCAATTTCCACTTTCCACAGGGATCACTCCCTCTGTGATTCCCTTGTCCATTGTCCCTCCCCAATAACCTCCCTCCTGCACTTGTCCCTGCAGGCAGCCAAAGTGCTGCACCTGCCTGTTTACCTCCATTGAGGGCCGCAAACAATCCTTCCGGGTGAGACAACACTTCACCTGTGCATCTATATCTGGCGCTCCATCTGCAAAAAGTAGCATTTCCTGGTGGTGAACCGTTTTAATTCCAATCTCCATTCCCATTCCAACAGATTGTTCATGACCTCCTCTTCTACCACAATGAACCCACTGTGAGGTTGGAGGCTATCCAGATGGAATATGAATTGTTGCTCCTCCATTCTCTAGTAATTATGTCCCCTCCCCAGTCTCCTCTTCAATTCCCTCAACTCGTCTCCCCACCTGTCTATCACTTCTCCCTAGAGCCCCTCCCCCCCTTTCCCCCATGGTCCATTCTCTTTTCCTATCAGATACCTTCTTCAGCTCTTTATGTTTTCCACCTATCAACTCCCAGCTTCTTACTTCATTCCTCCTCCCGTGCCCCCATCTTCTTATTCCTTTCCAGTCCTGATGAAGGCTCACGGCCCAGAATGTCTACTGTTTTTTCATTTCCATAGATGCTGCCTGGCCTGCTGAGTTCCTCCAGCATTTTGTGTGTGTTGCTTTGGATTTCCAGCATCTGCAGAATCTCTTGTGTTTCCCCTAACAGAGTTTTGTTTCAAATTTCAGCATGAATAAGATTAAACTTGATGAGTAGAGCAGTAGACATGAATTAACTTTTAATTGGACTTTATAGTTTTCTCAACATCCTGGCTCTTGAATACTGCATTCAGGATGGTCATCTGAGGCACAACATATTAAAACACTAAAGGAACACTTCAAAGATCAACACAAGGAAATCTGCAGATGCTGGAATTTCAAGCAACACACATAAAAATTGCTGGTGAACGCAGCAGGCCAGGCAGCATCAATAGGAAGAGGTACAGTCGACGTTTCGGGCCGAGACCCTTCGTCAGACCTCTTCCTATAGATACTGCCTGGCCTGCTGCGTTCACCAACAATTTTTATGTATGTTACTTCAAAGGTCAAGCTGTGAATAACAGTGAGCATATTGTTTCTTGGTTACAGTGAAATTGAATTCTGTAATTTGCATGTCTAATTCTTTCAGTCAACATGTTTTTTGTTCATGTTCATTAAGTCAGGATTCATTTCATATTCTTTTGTTGGAAGGCAGTTATTCTGGTATCAAGAACTTCCCCTGGATAAGCAATGTTATTTGTTCTATTTACTGTATGTGTTACAACAGACGAAAATTTTGCTGGTTGGGTTGCCTCATTTTTATTTAGCCAATCCAGATACAGAGACTAACCCAAACATATGATATTAATTGGTACCACCAAAAGAGTTGTATTTAATAATTGTTCTAGTGTTGGTGGAATGCTTCATTGTAGAAACTTACAGTGGTGCTCTGCTTTTGTAGAGGAACTGTCTGTCTGCCTGGTGCATTCTTCTTTAAGTAATCTCTTTGGTCCAATCCTGCAATATTTATATGTTGGGAAATCTTGGTACCGTAATGCTCAACCTGGATCAAAGCCATATGGACATTTCTATCTATGTAATCAAATGAGTGATTGTCATTGACTCAGTTTGGGACTTCCAGAATTAGCCTGCATTATCTAGGCCAATTCATTGCAATTGGTCCCATTTCTCATATACAAAGCCTAAACGCAATATTCACTTCATGCTGGTCCAAATTTGGTATTTTCGAGATATAACACGGTAACAGGCCTTCCTGGCACAAAGATCCCACACTGCCTAATTCCACTCATGTGACCGATTAACCCGCATGTCTTTGGAATGTGGCAGGAAGCAGGAACACCTGGAGGAAACTCATGCAGTTACGGGGAGAACGCACAAACCCCTTACAGACAGCTGTGGAATTGAACCCAGAATTGAACAACTTTGCTACCGTGCCACCCATCTACCAATCCACATAAATGCAACCATTAGAGGTGGAAATGAAAGATGGGGAATAATTTCACTCTGAAGGCTGGAAGGAAGGTGATTGGACAATTGGGGAAGTTGGTCACTAGATCAAAGATTTGTTGATCTCATTGAAATATACGATATATTGGAAGGCATGGATAGAGTGGGTGTGGAGAGGATGATTCCAGTAGTGTGGGGTCCAGGACCAAAGAGCACAGTATCAGAATAAAAAGACATCCCTTTAGAACAGAGATGAGAAGGAATATCTTTAGTCAGAGCTGGTGATGAGATGCAAGATGGTGCTGGTGAACCACAGTGACCTTCTGCAGGCTAATGTACTTTTAAATCAACTTAATGAACTACAGATTTCAAGATCTTCAGAAAAATTCTGTGGACTTTACTCTCAAGCGAGCAGATATGGTACCCTTTAACCAGACAAAGGTTCATCACTGTGGCTAGGAGTGAGGGTGGGGGGGTACCTGCAAGCCAGGCTGAAACACAGAGGAATGAGACCCCCTTTTCAAATGTGTAGTTGCTGGAGAACAAAATGAAGGACCCGAGGGCAAGATTGCTGTATCAAAGGGAAATGAAAGTTTGCAGTGCTTTATGTTCAGCTGAGACCTGGCTTACTCCCAGCATACAAGATACAGTACGGTGATCAGACCTGAAGGCTTCTCAATTCACAGGATGGACCGAGCTGCTGATTCGGGAAAAACAAAAGGTGGAGTTGTGTGTATCATGATAAACTCTTATTGGTGCTCCAATGTGGCGGTATTGTCGAACTTATGCTCCCCAGCCTTGAAGACAGAAAGATAAAATGCCTCCATTCCATTTAACTAGAGAGTTCTCATCCGTAATTCTCATTGGAGTTTACCTACTATCTGCGGCTGACTACAAATAGGCGTTTGAGATGCTGCATGATGCTGTCTCCAAACAAGAAACACTCCATCCAGGTGCATTTCACATTATAGTCAGGGACATTAACCAGATTTGTTTGAAACAATATCTGCCCAATTTCCATCAGCATATAACCTGTAGCACCAGAGGTCCCAACACGCTAGACCACTGTTAGGCCAGGATAAGGAATGCCCACCGTTCCATGCCCAAACTGCATTTTGGGAAATCTGATCACTTGGCTGTCTTTCTATCTGCATACTGGCAGAGGCTAAAGAGGAAAGTTCCAGAGATTAGGACAACAAAGAGGTGGTCAGTGGGAGGCAAAAGGGCGGCTATGCGATTGCTTCAAATCAGTGGACTGGGCCGTATTCAAGCCCTCAACTATAAATCTGAATGAATACACCATAGTTGTCAGAGACTTTATTAAAACAGTTGTGGATGAGGGTATCCCCACAAAATCATTCAGAGTATATCCCAACTCAAGCCCCAGATGAGCCGTGAGATCCACAATCTGTTGAGGGCCAGGTTAGAGGAATTCAAATCTGGTGACTGAGAAAGTTACAAGAGGTCCAGGTACGATCTCTGGAAAGCTATCTCACAGGTGAAGTGGCATTTCCAGACTAAACTTGAATCAATGAAGGACAGTTGTGGCAGGCCTTGAATGTTACCACTTCTTATAAAGTAAAATCAAGCAACATGGGCAACAACAGGGCTTTGCTTCCAGATGAGCTCAATGCCTTCTATGCCTACTTTGATTGTCAAAACATGGAGCAAGCATCATGATTTCCCACAGTCCCCAATGTCTCTCTGACGTGTGAGCAGCCTTTAGGAGGGCAAACCCCTGAAAAACATCCTGCCCAGATGGGATAACTGGCCAAGTACTGAAGACCTGAGCTGATCAACTGGCTGGAGCGTTCATTGAGATCTTAACCTCTCACTTCGGTAGTCTGAAAGACCCACCTGGTTCAAACATGCTTTAATTATACCAGTGCTCAAGATGAACATTGTAACCTGTCTCAATGACTATTGTCCGGTAGCAGTAGACAACATAGTTACAAAGTGTTTTGAGAGGTGGTTGATGACACATCAACTCCTACATGAGAAGCAACTTGGATCCACTCCAATTTTCCTACCTGTGTGCAAGAGGTCCACAACAAATGGCACCTGACTGGCTCTTCACTCAACCCTGGAACGTCTGAACAGCAAAGATGTACACATCAGGATGCTCTTTATGGACTACAGCTTGACATTCAATACCATCATCCCCTCAAAAATAATCAGTAAGCTTCAAGACCTTGAACTCAATACCTCCTTGTGCAATTGGACCCTCGATTATCCCACTTGCAGCCCCCAGTCAGTATGGATTGGCAACATTTCCTGCACATTCTCCATCAGCACAAGTACACAACAAGGCTGTGTGCTAAGCCCTTGCTGTACTCGCTTTACTCTGTATGGTTAAGGACAATTGCAGTGCCGTATTCAAGTTTGCTGGCAATATCACTGTCATAAGCTGATAAAGGGTGGTGATGAATCAGCATATAGGAGGGAGGTTGAAAATCTGGCCGAGTCTTGTCACAACAACAACCTCTTACTCAATGTCAGCAAAACCAAGGAGCTGATCATTGACTTCAGGAGGAGGAAACCAGAGGTCCATGAGCCAGTCCTCACTGGAGGATCAGAGGTGAAGAAAGTCAGCAACTTTAAATTTCTTGGTGTTACTGTTTTGGGCGACCTGTCCTGAGCCCAGCACATAAGTGCAATTACGAAGAAAGCACAGCAGCGCCTCTATTTCCTTTGGAGTCTACGAAGATTTAGCATGACATCTAAAACTTTGATGAACTGGAATAGATGTGTGGTGGAGAGTATATTGACTGGCTGCATCACAACCAGGTATGGAAACACCAATGTCCTTGAATGGAAAATCTTACAAAAAGTAGTGGATATGGCTCAGTCCATTGCGAGTATAGGCCTCCCTGCCATTGAGTGCATTTACACAGAGCGTTGTCACAAGAAAGCAGCATCCGTCGTCAGGGACTTTCACCACCCAGTCCATGCTCTCTTCACACCGCTGCCATCAGGAAGAAAGTACCTCAGGACTCACACCACCAGGTTCAGGAATAGTTAATATCCTCAACCATCAGGCTCTTGAACCAAAAGGGAAAATTGCACTCCATCACTGAAATGTTCCCAAATCTGTGGACTCACGTTCAAGGTCACTTCATCTCATGTTCCCGATATCTATTGGTTATTTACTTATTTATTCTTTCGTTCTTTTTGTATATGCACAGTTTGTTGTCTTTTGCCCACTGGTTGAACGCCCAAGCCGACGCAGTCTTTCTTTGATTCTGGTGGTTGTCCTTCATGTCCGACGTTGACAGGATATCTGTGTGGGAGAGTTTTCTAAAAGCGGAAAAGCTGTTGCACTGGGGTAGTTCCAGTCTCGTGACCTCAGAAGTCCAAGTTCAGTGGTACAATAAAGCTTCACAACTGGGGTCTTCCTTGGTTGCAATGGATGACCATGATGTCTTCTGTTGCCTCGTAAAGCACCTTGCTCTCCACAGAGCATTGCTGTACCACCCTTCTGGCCGTTGGATCTCATTGTAGATCTCAACCGTTCAGTTCACCAGAGCTGACTTTGCGTGCTGGGATAGGCATGTCCTCAAGATTCTATTAACGTTATTATTCTATTATGGATTTATTGCGTATGCCCGCAAGAAAATGAATCTCGGGGTTGTGTATGATGACATATATGTACTTTGCTAATAAATTTGCTTCGCACTTTGAATCCATGGTATTGATTACCACAAATGGCTGTGGAAGCTAAGTCATTGGGTGTATTTAAAGCCAAGATTTATATGCTTTTGATTAGTAAGGGTGTTAAAGATTATGGGGAGAAGCAGTAGAATATGTTTGAGAGGAAATAATAAATCAGCCATGTTGGAATGGCAGAGCAAACTCGATGAGCTATGAGAGAGTTGGGTGGACAATTGAAAAGTATCCCTCTAGCACGTAATTTCTTTTCCTTCTGCACCCAGGGAAAATATGAGGAGACTCTTTACCAGTGGGATTCCAAGGAACTTTACTTGGGAACTGAATTTAATAATTAGATACCAAGATCTGTGGAATGAAATTAAAAGGCATTAATTTTTTTTGCCATTTTTGAGGGTGGTTGGGTGATGGAACTAATGGTGTTATGATGGACGGTTTTGAAAATCCATTTACCTAATAAAGTGGCCACTAAGTGTATGTTTGTGGTCTTCTGCTGTTGGAGTCATTCACTTCAAGGTTCAATGTGTTGTGCGATCAGAGATGCTCTTCTGCACACTACTGTTGTAATACGTGGTTATTTGAGTTACTGTTGCTTTCCTGTCAGCTCAAACCAGTCTCGAAGTTCAAAGTAAAATTTATTATCAGAGTATCACCACATACAACCCTGAGATTCTTTTTCTGCAGGCATACTTAGCAAATCTATAGAACAGTAACTGTAAACATCAGGAACTATAAACTGTAAACAAACTGCAAATGCAGATATAAATAAATAACAATAAATAAGGAGCATGAAATAACAATATAAGAGTCCTTAAATGAGTGTACCTATCCCCTTTTGTTCAAGAGCCTGATGGTTGAGAGGACATAACTGTTGGCTCATGGACCTCTAGTTTCCCTCTCCTGAAGTCCACAATCAGTTCCTTGGTCTTATTGACATTGAGTGAGAGGTTGTTGTTATTACACCACTCAGCCAAATTTTCAATCTCCCTCCTGTATGCTGATTCATCATCCCCTTTGATACAGCCCACAACAGTGGTGTCATCAGCAAACTTGTATACAGTGTTGGAGCTGTACTTAGCCACACAATCATAGGTGTAAAGCGAGTAGAGCAGGGGTTAAGTACACATCCCTGCAGTGCTCCTGCGCTGATGGATATTGTGAAGGAGATGTTTTTGCCAATCCGAAATGATGGGGTCCACAAGTGAGGAAATCCAGGATCCATTTGCTCAAGTGGGTATTGAGGCCCAGGTCTGGGAGTTCACTGATTAGTTTTGAGGGGATGATATTGTTAAATGTCAAGCTGTAATTGATAAAGAGCCTCCTGATGTATGCACCTTTGCTGTCCAGATGTTCCAGAGTTGTGTGAAGAGTCAATGAGATGGCATTTGCTGTAGATCTTTTGCTTTGGTAGGCAAATTGGAGCGGATCCAAGTCGCCATTCAGATTGGTCATTCTCCTCTGACCTCTCTCATTAACAGGGTGTATTCACCCACAGAACTGCCACTCACTTGAAATTTCTTGTTTTTTGCATCATTCTCTGTAAATTCCAGAGACTGTTGTGTGTGAAAATCCCAGGGGATAAGCAATTTCTGAGATACTCAAACCACCTCATCTGGCACCAACAATTGTTCTGTGGTCAAAGTCATTTAGATCACATTATTTCCCCATTCTGATGTTTGGTCTGAGCAACAACTGAACTTCTTGACCATGTCTGCATGCTTTTATGCATTGAGTTACTGCTATATGATTGGATGATTAGATATTTGTATTAGTAAACAAGTGTACAGGTGTACCTAGTAAAGTGGCCATTGAGTGCGTGTGTATATTTAATCTGAGCATTGTATTGCACTGCCACCCAGTGGATTTGATAAGGAAACACATGCTGACTAGATTTGAGGTTGTTTTTGAACCAATTGTAAATTTGATGGACCTTCAGCTTTGGCTTTAGTAAAAAGTGTAATATCTTTTTCTGACATCAGTAACATCACTGCATTTTATCCTGTGACAGTTACAGTCCAATTTAACAATTTCACGTTTTGTGTGAGTGAGTTTGTGACTTGTTATTTTAGCAATATGTGAACATGCACAAGTAAGCAGGAAATAGAAACGGTTAGTTGATGTTTGTCAGCACATAACTGGGCTGGTGTCATTGTTGGGAGCGGTGGGCTGGTGTTGACTGGTTACAGTGGCAGTTATTCAGGTTCTGCTAAACGTGAGTGAGAGGGTGATGGCTATGAGATTCGTGAAGTGAATTTCTGTGATTGGCAGTGTTAAGTCCATTTCATTTTGGAAAGATCAGCTTGAAATATATTTTGCATAATTTTATTCTTAAAACTGAACATCTTGTATATTTTGATGAGTAGCACTTGATTACGTGTTTACAAGTAGGGAATATGTTTAGAATAGAGCCAATCGAATCAGGGATAAATTAAAATATGGGCTGTGAAAGTGCTTGGTAGTCATTTGCAACAGTCATTCCCCCCCCCCCCACCCCTATTTTATATGGTTGGGTAACTGTGGATGACAGCAGGTTGATACAAACCCCACAACACTGGTCTGCTCGTGCTTTTATACAGCTGTTAAAATTAGGAATTAATATATATAATATGGGCATTTCAAAAGACCTGAGTAGAGCTACTTAGTACAGGATAACTTAGCTCTGCAATTAAGATTGAGAATCTAAATCCTTAGATGAAGAACCAAAGAGATAGCAATTTTAAATGCAGTGGACATAAAAGTTGCTGGTGAACGCAGCAGGCCAGGCAGCATCTCTAGGAAGAGGTGCAGTCGACGTTTCAGGCTGAGACCCTTCGTCAGAACTAACGGAAGGAAGAGTGAGTAAGGGATTTGAAAGTTGGAGGGGGAGGGGGAGATCCAAAATGATAGGAGAAGACAGGAGGGGGAGGGATGAAGCCAAGAGCTGGACAGGTGATAGGCAAAAGAGAATACGAGAGGATCATGGGACCGGAGGTCCGGGAAGAAAGACAGGGGGGGAACCCAGAGGATGGGCAAGGGGTATATTCAGAGGGACAGAGGGAGAAAAAGGAGAATGAGAGAAAGAATGTGTGTATAAAAATAAGTAACAGATGGGGTACGAGGGGGAGGTGGGGCATTAACGGAAGTTAGAGAAGTCGATGTTCATGCCATCAAGTTGGAGGCTACCCAGACAGAATATAAGGTGTTATTCCTCCAACCTGAGTGTGGCTTCATCTTTACCGTAGACGAGGCCGTGGATAGACATGTCAGAATGGGAATGAGATGTGGAATTAAAATGTGTGGCCACTGGGAGATCCTGCTTTCTCTGGCGGACAGAGCGTAGGTGTTCAGCAAAGTGGTCTCCCAGTCTGCGTCGGGTCTCGCCAATATATAAAAGGCCACATCGGGAGCACCAGACGCAGTATATCACCCCAGTCGACTCACAGGTGAAGTGTCGCCTCACCTGGAAGGACTGTTTGGGGCCCTGAATGGTGGTAAGGGAGGAAGTGTAAGGGCATGTGTAGCACTTGTTTCGCGTACACGGATAAGTGCCAGGAGGGAGATCAATGGGGAGGGATGGGGGGGACGAATGGACAAGGGAGTTGCGTAGGGAGCAGTGGGATGCTTTGCATGCTGCTTTATCAGGCTTCCAAATTAGTTACAATATACATGATTTTGAATCAGGTTTAATATCACCAGCATATGTCATGAAATTTATTAACAGCAGCAGCAGTACTATGCAATACATGATAAATATAGAAAATTTTTTACAAAAATTACAGTAGGTATATTTATGCATATTAAATAGTTAATATTTAATAGTTAAATAGTAGGTATATTTAATGCATATTAAATAATTTAAAAATGCAAAAAGTAAATAAAAAAGTGAGATAGTGTTACGAGTTTAATGTCTATTTAGAAATCAGATGGCAGAGGGGGAGAAGAGGGGAAGAAGTTATTAAGATTAAACCAAAAGGCATCCTGTCTTAAGTAAAAAAAAGTCTGTGATAGTTCATTTTTATAGATCTGGGTATTGTTGTCAGGGACATTTATTGAACATATCGCAATCTTGTGAAGTCATCTTGCAGAGGTACAGTTGTCATTGTGAATGCTTTCGGGCAGGGTGTTAGAAGATTTGTGTCCCGTGATAACGAAGGACCAGTGATGTATTCCTGAGTCAGTCTGGTGTGCAACTTGCAGGGAAGCCTGCAGCTCTTGGTATTTCCATGTAGCTACAGGCTTTGTCTTTCTTGATGATAAAGTTGTGGGCATGGGAGATGTTGTCACATAACTGCAATGCATTTTATACTGGCAATGGGTGAGTGAATGCTTAAGATAGGCACTGGGGTGCTATTGAAGTTGAATAGCTGGTGTAGGTGGTGTTGAGCTTCTTGAGAACCACTGGACATGCACTCATCCAAGTGGAGAGTATTCCATTCTGCATTTGGCTCAGTCTTGTAAATGATGGGAAAACCTTAAAGTGTCAGGAGTTGAGATACTCGCCACAGATACCCAACTTCTGATCTGTTGTTGCCATGGTATTTATATGCCTGGACCAATCAAGTTTCTCATCACAAACAAGAGAAAACCTGCAGATGCTGGAAATCCAAGCAAAACACTCAAAATGCTGGAGGAACTCAGCAGGCCAGGCAGCATCTATGGAAAAGAGCGCAGCTGATATTTCGGGCCAAGACCCTGTCAGTCCTGCCGAAGGGTCTCGGACTGAAACATCAAGTGTACTCTTTTCCAAAGTTTCTCGTCAGTTGTAACTTCAAGGATAGGGAAGATGACCTACTTGGTGAATGTAATGCCATTGAATGTGAAAACTATGCGGTTACATTCTTTGCAGTTGCAAGTGTAATTAAACATTGTGCAACAATCAATAAACATCCCCACTTCTAACCTTATGATGGAAGAAATATCATTAATGCAGCACCTGGAGGTCGCTGGGTTTAAAACACTCCTTAGAGAAATGTCTGTAGCGATGTGCAAGGGCTTGTGCAGAGTATAGCTCTAGCCACTCAAATAGTTTTATTCTGCCCCTTGGCTTCAACTTTATCAACTGTAATCACATCTCTGGAATGTTTGGACCAAAGCTGTTGCGATCTGAAACTGCCTGGTTCTGGTTAAACCCAAACTAGGCATTGACACCCAAGTGAATTTTAATAGCAATTAACAGTAAATGTCATTGTTGTATTGCTATTGGTATAAGTGGACTAAACCGTAATTATCTTGTAAACAGGATGTACCTGGATGATTATCTACATAGCTGGCTTTCTGCTGGTGGTGCAACTTTTCTGGAATAGTTTGGCTAGAGGCATCCCACTCTTTTTTTAAATTTGCAAGTTAGGTAACATAAATGCTTTTTTTTTTCTGTCTTCAGTGAAGTTGCCAAAATGTGCTAGAGACCACATTGAATACATTCCACTAATCTAAAAGAAGAAATCATTAATTGCTCTTCCATCTGTAATATTTTGGAGCTATACATAATAGATAGAAAAATTGCCATTGCCTGCAAAGGAATTTGGCTTGTGGAATGAGTTTGGGTTTGCAAAGTGAACAGTGTTGTTAGAGTGATGTCCAGAGAGGAGAATTTATCTGTTCATGGTGAAGGTGCCAGAAATGTGGTGAATATGGAGACTGCAGCAGAAAATGAGGTTGAGAATCTTAATATCATTCTGGCGTGGAGAGGCTGAAGAAGTGAAGTTATACAGGCAACAGGACTAATTGTCAAGGACTCTATCAGATATGGCAGTGAGGAATCTTTATTTGATGAAGGAAGCACTGGTATGGAATATTTTTTCTTAAGGATTCTTTCTGATACGTTTTGGAATTTAAAAGGCATTGTTTAGAAATCCACTTGGGTGTAAATCTCATACTGTATTTTTAATAAATTACATTTACTTATAACCATTTTATTCTCCAATTTTCCTGGATATTTGGTAGACTTCATAATTACATATCAACCTATTCTTCTGACCAGGGATTATCCTTGCATTAGAGTGTTTTTTAGATACATTTAATTGCTTGATACTGTAATATTTTTTCTAATTTCAGGCACTTTCTGGTTACTGTGGTTTTATGGCTGCCAACCTCTATGCACGATCCATATTTGGAGAAGATGCACTCGCAAATGTTAGCATAGAAAGTCCGGTTCATCTTGGACCTGATGCTCCCGTGACTGGTCACATACGCATTCGAGCAAAGAGTCAGGTAAATTGTAAAATAAAGTCCTGTGTATGATTCTCGTAACTAAAAAAACATAAGCTACATTTAGGTTTAAAATGAAACTCTGATATATCTGTACCTAGTAAACTATTTCCAATTTACTATGTTCATATTTATCTTGCAGGGAATGGCTCTCAGTTTGGGTGATAAGATCAACCTGTCACAGAAGAAAGTAAAAGCATAGCAATTTTTTCAAACACCAGTGTGCTTAAATTAATGTTAGTTTAATCCATCAATATCTACAAGTTTATCTAATACAAGATCATAGATGCTGAATATGCTGAAGAGAGCTTGTGATTTGTTGACCTTTCCATAAAATGAAACTTCTATTATACAATTCAAAAGACTGTAGAATCCTTTCATATTGTCTTCTTTGTCTTGTTGCAGACATCTCTTGTTTTACACTAAAGTTTATCCATTATAATAAAGATAAATTCTCAATGTGTTCATTGTTCATCTGGTGTTGGGAGTTGAGATATTTTACATGAGTATTTGTTGTGAAGAATATGGTTACCAAAAGATGGAAAGTTGTTCATGCCCATATTACTTATGAAAACTTGCCTCTGGCCAAGATGTAACAATCCAGTTTGAAAGTGCTTTTTTCCTCCCTCTTCCCCCCCCCTCCCCCCCACCTCCCACAATCAATACAATGGATATTTATTGAATCTCGAACTACCTTCTGACAGCAGTGCCATCTGCACAGTGTATTAAGGATAAATGGTGTAACTGAGGTTACTTTGAAATGTATAGTAATCTCAAATATTAAGGAGTTAACTTTTTTTTACATGTTATATAAATGATGCAACACATTATAATAAAAAAACAAGGGCAGAGCTTTTACCTGATTTGTAGAACTTGTGTTTGTTTAGCTCACTCAAAAAGTGTGTCAGAATCAAACCAGTATCAACTCTTCCACAACTGCACCATAAAATGATAATTTACACCCTGTGTTGATGTATTCGTTGTTCAGACCTAATTATCAGTCTACTCACTGGCGTACTTCTTAACAATATCTGCCCTGTCCTGTCAGCCATGTGTGCAGGAAAAAGGGAGCAGATAAGGCATGCAACAATCCACTCCAAATGCCAAAATAATCTAGAAGCACATATTTGTGTAATATGTCCTTAATATGCCCCTCCCAAAGTGTGCACATTTAAATTCACATGCTTGCCCTTCAGTCCCCTTCTTTGTGCACAACCAGAAAAGCAATAATTGGTTATTAAGATGAATCGCCATTTTACGTGCAGAAAATTTAGATGAATCTCAGTTGTAGATATTTTGATGACCATAACTTAAAATTCTTGCATTTGCCCTGTGCTCAGCAGCATTTCCAGTTCCATTGAGATTTTTGGCTGAAATTTAAAGTTTCTCAATGTCGATGGCGGTGTGATAGTAGGAAAAACATAACAATTTTAGTCTAGTTAGAAATTTAATAATAATTAAATGTAACTTCATAAATTGGAAGTATCTGTAAAAAATTGTTCTATAAGTCCTTTGTTTGCAGATAACCTCATCTAAAAAGTCTTTTGATCAATTTGTGCAAGTCTTTTCATTTTTAAAAGTACATCAAAAATAAGAAATTAGTCAGTCTATAAGAGGACAGCTCAGATGTGATTATATAACTAAACAAAAAGCATACTATTTAAGTTTCAATAGCAATTTATGAAAAGAAATAGAATAAACATCTTAGCAATTAATCTTTTCACTTTGTCTGAAGATCAGTTTCTCTTTTAACTGGAATTTGAGTTCCAAAGTCATGGAGCAGAACCCTGTCATTATTTTATACATACATATTCAATTATTTCAGCCTTGCAGGTGCTTGGTATTTTAATATTCCCTCCCTTTGCTCCTTTTTAAAGAGAAAAACTTTCAGAAGCATTTTCAGGTTGTAATCGTATAGAACAACTCATTAACCTGGAGATATTCCAATTATGTTTCCTTTGCTGAAAATATCAATGGCTTTGATAGGATTACTTTTTCATTTGCTGAATGAGGACGTTGTTGACTGGGCCAGCATTTTTTGTATGTCACTAATTTCCTTTTAACTGAATGTTTGTTCGGTCATTTCAGAGGGCAGTGGCAGAAGCAACTACGCTGCTCTGGATTTGGAGTCTCAAATAGGTCAGATCAGGTAAAAATAGCAAACCTTTCCCTGAAGGTTAACAGTGAACCAGATAAGTTTTAATGACAAATTTAAAAACTTCACAATTTGAATGTTAATAAATTTTCATTACAGAAACTATTTCATCAAATCCCAGTATACACAGTGAAATATAGGAAGCTTGCATTTTGATATTCCAATAAAAATATCCATATGGTCATTAGTTTCAGTCGTATTTTCCAAGTTCTTGTCCATTCTTTTCAGTGAAATTTTGACCCTTAGATTTATTTTGATTTTGTTCACAGTAGTGGTGTTGCCCTTGCAATAGGCTGCAAACCTGCCTTTTCTTCTAGAGTGTTTTGAATGCATTTCCATGACACTCTCTGCTCACAACCCTTACTTTACCCTGCTCATTTATTTTTCTCGTCTGCCCGCAAGTTCCAACCTGCTCTTCTCCCAAATCTTTAAATGTACTTTCCATCCTATCTTTAATAGATGCCTCGTCTTCCAATGCTCAGCTATTAATTTCTTGAGGTCTTCTCAATGGAAATGTTTGCTTTTCAGTGATATACTATTTAATGTCTACATTTCAATTTCCTTCACTACAGCACAGCTTTGAAATGTACATCAACATTTGTGGCATTCCTGAATTGACACACCAGATTAATGAAATGCAAAAAAAAAATTACTATTGCTTTCTGATATGGATCTGACCTCACTTAGCAACCTTTGATAATACCTTTTATCAGGTACTTCCAGTTGACTTTTGCATCACATTATCCTGAATTCCTAGAGGAAGGAACTGGATAGGTTATAAAGACAGGCTGGCAGCTAAATATAGCATCACAAATTGCATGCTGGTATGATCAATATTACAGAAGATCTGAAATAGATTTACAATTATAGCCTATACGTTAATGGCTATAACTTCTTTTAAGTAATCCTCAACTGAAAAAGATGTTGACTAACCACGAATTGCCAATGGTCTGTGCTTCACTCCGAATTGGTTAGTTTTACATTATATTGCACCCACATGAACAAAGATTTGTAATCAATGATAAACGTAAAAGAGTGCTGTAGCCTCATCTAAAGTGCATGCAGAGATTCAGTACTAAGAATTTACAAGGTTTTGCAGGGAGGGCACTATATTTGCAAGTTCAAACTTGTATGATGCATCTGAATGACTTTTAGGCAAATTAGGCCATTCTTGCACTAGAATGTCTCGTCTGAGACTAAAATATAATATTGCTCATCAATGCACTGAGGTATTGATCTATTTTTTTTCTGGATTTGTGAAGCCAAATACAAGTTATTAGGTCATTTTAAGAGTGTTGGATCCAAGAAAAATAAATGATGTTTGTTCCAACTATATGAAAGAGGAGAGGTTATGTTCATTATAACTGATCAATTTGAATGAAATGTAAATAGATGAATAAGGAGAGAGGAGAGAAAACAAAAAAAAACTGCAAATACCCAACAGGTTAGAGAGAAGCCATGAAGGGTAAAATTGAGTTAATGTTGCAGGTTGATGATGTTTCTTCCAGTTCTGACAACTTAGCTGGTTAGCTGAAATAATTGAATTTGTTGTTTAGTCCAGAGAGCTGTAATATGCCACAGTTACCTCAATTATGCCTCCTGTCACCATACTTCCTGAAACCATTCTACAAAATTTCCATTTGTAATATTTTACTTTTTCAGTAACTGGATTTTCTCCATTTCAGTTATGGTGTTATCATCTGTTCTAATTACTACATTTCTGTTTTGTGTGCCTTTCTTCCTGCACAAAGCAATTACAAGGTTCCTCTGGTTCTCAACTTTCACCCCACCAGCTTTCTTCATAACATCCATTTAGGGAATAGAACAGAGGTAAGTTCAAGTTTTTTGCCATTCAAATGAAACAACGCCTCTCTGGACGAAAGTACACAACACAAAGTAATATCACCACAAACAATTTAATAAATAAAAAGGTGCATCTACGACAGTATAACACTACTGGTGCTTCATTTTTGATGAGATCTGGGTGGGGACGTGGAGTTCAGTTGTCCCACGGCCTGTGGGAAGAAGCATTGTCCCATTTTAACCATCCTTATCCTGAAGCTATGGTACCTCCTGCATCATGGTAGGGGTCAAAGAGATCGTTGGACAGATGGGAGGGCCCTTCGTATGTGGTGTGCTGATAAATATCTTGGATGGGGGAAGAGAGACCCTGATGCACTTCTTGCAATCTTTTGTAGGGTCTTGGAGTAAGATGCCTTGGGATTCCTGTACAAATGGTGATGCAGCTGGTCAGTGCAATCTCATTGGTGTTCCTGTAAAAATTAGTTAGAATTGGAGGGGGTAGAGAGAGAACTTTCCTTTCGGAAAGTGGAGACGCTGCTGTGCTTTCTTGACTAAAGAGGTGGTGTTGAGGGACCAAGTGAGATCATTTGTTACATGTGCTCTTAACTCCATGTGGAAGCAGTTTATGTGCAATAAGGACTGCACTTGTCTAAAGTCCACAATCACCCCTGTAGTCTTGCCAACGTTAAGACTCCAGTTGTTAACCTCACACCATCCTACCTGCCGCTTCATCTCCTGGGGGAGGTGCTGGTGCTCAGCATCATGGAGCTAAGGATGTTGCTGCCAACATGGACTGACTGGTCTTTCTGTCAAGAGGTTCAAGATCAACTTATAGAGAGAGGTGTTGAGACACAACGAGGACAGTTTACCCACTGGCTTCTGAGTGATGATCATATTAAACACCGAGCTGGTCAGTAAACAGCATCATGGTGAATTAATTCCAGGTGGGACAGGACAGAGTGGAGTGTGGAGGCTATGACATCACCAGTAGACTGATCTGAGCAATAAGTGAAGCAGGAAGATGGGATTTAATGTGCTCCAGTGTAGCAGGAATTTGGGATTTAATGTGTTCCATAACCAGTCGCTCAAAGCACTTTATTATTGAGGTCAGTGCCTCTGGACTGTAGTCGTTAAGGCAGGTTACCATTGCCCTCTTGGGCACCAGGATAATGATGACTGCCTTAAGTCCTGCAGGACAGTGGGCTGTTCCAGAGAGATGGTGAAGGTGTCTGTTTGAACCTCTCTTAACTTGACTGTACAGCCCTTCTGCACATGACCAGATATGTTAACAGGCCCTGCAGCTTTACGTGAGTTGGACCTGGCTAGGGTCTTGCTCACGTCAACTGTGGCTAGCCAGAGTGTCTGCACCTCAGGGCCCTTCCTCACCAGCACATCACTCCATGCATGAAGTGTATGGTTATGCACTTTGGGAAAAGGAATAACGACACAGACTAGTTTCTAAATGGGGAGAAAATTCAGAAATTGGAAGTACAAAGAATCTGGGAGTCCTAGTGGAGGATTCTCAAAGGTAACTTGCAGGTTGAGTAGCTAGTTAAGGAAGGCAAATGCACGGTCAGTATTCATTTCAAGTGGATTTAAATATAAAAGCAAAAATGTAAGGGAGGTTAATGAGAACGATACCAGGGAAGAAAGTGTTAGCATACAAGGAGCATTTAACGGCTCTGGGCCTGCACTAGCTGGAATTTAGAAGGATGAAGGGTAACCTCATTAAAAACTACTGTATAATGAAAGGCCTGGAGAGAGTGGCCATGGAGAAGATGTTTTCAGTAGTGGGGAAAGTCTAGGGCACAGCCTCAGTAAAATAACATCTGTTTAGAACAGAGATGAGGAGAAATTTCTTCAGCCAGAGAGCGGTGAATCTGGAATTCATTGCCATAGATGTAGGTAGGCTAAGTTATTTGGTATGTTTAAAATGGAAATTGATAGTTTCTTGAATAGTAAGGGTGTCAGGAGTTATGGAGAGAAGGCAGGAAATGGGGTTGAGGGTGAAAATAAATCTGCCATGTATGCAATACTCCAGGTGTGGCCTAACCAGAGTGCTATAAAATTGCAAATAACTTATTGACTTTTGAACTCAGTGCCTCGACTGATAAAAGCAAGTATTCCATAAGCCTTCTTCTTTCTTTCTTTCTTTTCTTTCTTTTTAAATCTTTATATTGAGTAAGTATACAAAAAAGGTAAGCCATATAAACATTAATACAATGTTAAAGTATAATAAAATTCCAAAAGATAACAATACCAAAAAGAAAATACTACAAACAATGTAATTTAAGCATAAGAAACCAAGATAACATAATAGTATACTAGATTTTATATATATCAATGGAAAAAAAGAAAAAAAAAACCCCCAAAAAAACCCACCGTGCAGCTAACTAAAAGCAAAGCAAAGCAAAGGGCTAACTTGAAACCAAACAGAGTTAAACTTAAAATCACGTCCTCAATCCCGACCTCCATTAAAACAGTGAAAAAAAAACAAGAAGGGTAAATATTACATTAAATGAAAATATCGAATAAAAGGTCCCCAAATCTGTTCAAATTTAAATGAAGAATCATAAAGGTTACTTCTAATTTTCTCCAAATTCAAACATAAAATCGTCTGAGAAAACCAAAAAAGGTAGTTGGAGCATTAAGCTCTTTCCAATGTTGTAAAATACATCTTTTCGCCATTAAAGTAAGAAATGCAATCATTCTACGGGCTGAAGGGGAAAGATTACTAGAAATTTTAGGTAGTCCAAAGATAGCAGTAATAGGGTGAGGAGAGATGAGGAGAAATTTCTTCAGCCAGAGAGCGGTGAATCTGGAATTCATTGCCATAGATGTAGGTAGGCTAAGTTATTTGGTATGTTTAAAATGGAAATTGATAGTTTCTTGAATAGTAAGGGTGTCAGGAGTTATGGAGAGAAGGCAGGAAATGGGGTTGAGGGTGAAAATAAATCTGCCATGTATGCAATACTCCAGGTGTGGCCTAACCAGAGTGCTATAAAATTGCAAATAACTTATTGACTTTTGAACTCAGTGCCTCGACTGATAAAAGCAAGTATTCCATAAGCCTTCTTAACCACCCTATTGACCGGTGTAGCCACTTTCAAGGAGCGACGAACTTGGATCCCAAGATTTCTCTGCTTAGTAACACTTTTAATGGTCTTGCCTTTAACAGTGTACTGTCTCCTTGCATTTGCCCTACCAAGGTGTAACATTTCACATTTATCTGTGTAAAGCTCCATCTCCCATTTCTTTGACCATATCTGCAACTGACCTATATCACGTTGTATTCTTTGCCTATCTTCTACACTATCCACAACTCCTCCAATCTTGGTATTATCCACAAACATACTAAAACACCCATCTACATTTTCATCCAGGTCATTTCCCTCCAAATGACATGAAACTCACTGGTCTACAGTTTCCAGAATTTTCCCTTATTCCCTTCTTAAAAAGACATGCAAAATTAGCCACTTGCAGTCCTCCGGGACCTTGCCTGTGCCTAGAAAAGACATGAACATACTGGTTGTAGCCCTAGCAAAACTCAATAACCTGGGGTAAATTCCATCAGGCCCTGCGGACACATCTACCTTAATACTCATTAGAAGACCCAACACTTCCTCCTCTTTGATCTCTCAACACCCTAACACATTTATGCACTCAGCACTTATCTCCTGGTCTTCCACATCCTTTTCCTTAGTAAATACTGAAGTATAATACCCATTAAGGACATCACTCTCATTCTCCACATCCAAGCAAATTTTCTGTTCATTATCCATGAGTGGTCCTACCCTCTCCCCAGTTATCCTCTTGATGTATGTATAGAAAGCCTCAGGATTCACCTTAATCCTACTTTCCAAGGACTTTTCATGGCCTCTCCTGGCTTTCCTAATTCCCTTCTTGAGTTCTTTTCTGGTTTCTTTATAATCCTCATGTGCCCTGTTTGATCCCAGCTTCCAAAGCTTTACACACTTTTCCTTTTTCTTCTTGACTAAATTCATCATCTCTCTGGACATTCAACATTCTCTTATCTTTCCATCCCTGTCCTTCCTTCTAACAGGACCATACCTCTCCTGTACTTTGTGCAATTAATCTTTAAACACCCTCCAAATGTCTGATGTGGACTTGCCAGTAAAAAAAGATGTTTCCAAATAACTCTTCTTAGTTCCTGTCCAATGCCCTTGTAATTGTCCCTACTCCAATTTAAGTCTCCTTTAAGGATCATACCTGTCTTTAGCTATAGCTATCCTAAAAATTAAGGAGTTGTGGTCACTGTTCCCTAGCTGCTCAACCACTGAATGGTTGTGGAGACAGATATGGTACACTCTTAGAATGGTACACAGATGTACAGGTAATGGAAGTGTGTGTGTGTATATATATAGTCAGCAGGTGGGGTTAGCTCCACTGGGCATTTGATTACTAATGTAATTAGTCTGGCACAACATTGTGAGCCAAATGGGCTGTTCCTGTGCTGTACTGTTTCATGTTCTACTTCTCATGAATTTGTTTTTTACATTATTTCTCTTAAATTTGGTTTGCCCAGTTTATATGCAGATTGAAGCCCTCCCCTTAATAGTTTTACTCTTGTCACTTCATTTCCTGATTAATACGACACCCTACATTATCTAGACAAGTTCAGTCAATGTTCTTTGTTTTCTGCTGTTCCTTAGCTCTACCCAAATGGATTTTGTGGATTAATTTTCACTAACTTTATCTCATTCTCTACTGTTCCTCTTCCAGTCTGCCCATCCTAGAATTTAAAACATGTTGGAACATTTAATTCCCAATCTTAGTTGTTTTATAATCATGCCTCCATGACAATAGATCAGATCTTGTTTATTCTATTTCTGGCATTAGTTTGTCTAATTTGTTAAAAAATGTGTATATTTGGATAAAGAACTTCTAGTTTTGTTCTGTCATCATTTTTCTTTTCAAATTCTGAATACATGGAATTGAATTTGTTGACAGGCCTGCACTTCATTTCCTCTCACCAAAACCCAGTCCCCAAGTACATAATTTTAAGGCATATCTGCATGTGAATTTGATTCACAAGATGAAAGACTTCAGCATGTTTGAGCAGGAAGATCCTTCTTTCGCTTGCATTGGTGCTAATGCCCCATGAATTGAGACCCATTCTTCCCGCCACTCCGACCCAGTCCTCGATGGAGTAGGATTTGGAGAAACCTAACCATGTGTCAGTGGCCAGGCTGCTGCTGCTGCTGCCACTGCCAGAGAAGCGCTAAAACTTTTGCAGAAAACCTAGTTCTCCACTCTGGTGTGTTGTGCATTGGCAGGGCTGCCTCAATGCATGTAGACTCCCGAACAAGTCATTGGCAACTATGGCTCAGCTCACTTAACTATTGCTGGAGCTGATTTTCAAAGTTCAAAATAAATTTATTAACAAGCCACATATATGTCACCATTTACAACCAGCAGATGCATTTTCTTGTGGGCATACTCAATGTGTCCTCTTGTCCTAGACTTCCTCACCATGGGAAACATCCTTTCCCCCATCTACTCTGTCTAGGCCTTTCAACATTCAAAAGGTTTCAATGAGATCCCTCACTCATCCTTTTAAATTCCAGCAAGTACAGACCCAGAGCTATCAAACATCCCTCATATGATAACCATTTCTTTCCTGGAATCATACTTGTGAACCTCCTCTGAAACCTCTCCAATGCCAGCACATCCTTTCTTAAATAGGGAGCCCAAAACTGTTCACAATACTCAAGGTGAGGCCTCATCAGTGCCTTACAAAGCCTCGACATCACATCCCTACTCTTATGTTCTCGACCTCTTGAAATGAATGCGAACATTGCATTTGCCTTCCTCACCACCAACTCAACCTGCAGATTAAACTTTAGGATGTTCTGCGCAAGGACTCCCAAATCCCTTTGCATCTCAGATATTTGGATTTTCTCCCCGTTTAGAAAATAGTCTGTACATTTACTTCTTCTACCAAAGTGCATGACCGTGCATTTTCCAATATTGTATTTCTTTGCCACTCTCTTGCCCATTTTCCTAATCTAAGTCCTTCTGCAGCCTACCTGTTTCCTCAACACTACCTGCCCCTCCACCAATCTTCGTATCATCTGCAAACTTGGTAAGAAGACCAACTATTCCATTATTTAAATCATTGATAAACTACATAAAAAGAAGCGGACCCAACACTGACCCCTGCAAAACACCACACGCTGACAGCTAACCAGAAAGGGATCCTTTTATTCTCACTCACCAACTCCTACCAATCAGCTAATGCTCTGACCATGCTAGTAACTTTCCTGTAATACCACGGGCTCTTAACTCGGTAAGCAGCCGTATGTGGGGCACCTTGTCAAAGGCCTTCTGTAAGTCCAGAAATAGAACATGCACTGCATCCCCTTTATCCATCCAGAATAGAATCAAAATCAGGTTTATTATCACCGGCATATGACATGAAATTTGTTAACTTAGCAGCAGCAGTTCAATGCAATGTATAATCTAGAAAAGAAAATAATAATAATAATAATAAACAAGTAAATCAATTACAGTATACGTACATTGAATAGATTTTTAAAAAGTGCAAAAAGCAGAAATACTGTACATTAAAAAATGTGATGTAGTGTCCAAAGATTCAATGTCCATTCAAGAATCAGATGGCAGAGGGGAAGAAGCTGTTCCTGAATTGCTGAGTGTGTGCCTTCAGGCTTCTGTATCTCCTACCTGATGGTAACAGTGAGAAAAGGACATGCCCTGGGTGCTGGACGTCCTTAATAATGGACTCTGCCTTTCTGAGACACCGCTCCCTGAAGATGTCCTGGGTACTTTGTAGGTTAGTACCCAAGATGGAGCTGCTGAGATTTACAACCCTCTGCAGCTTCTTTCGGTCCTGTGCAGTAGCCGCCCCATACCAGACAGTGATAGAAACATAGAAACATAGAAAATAGGTGCAGGAGTAGGCCATTCGGCCCTTCGAGCCTGCACCGCCATTTATTATGATCGTGGCTGATCATCCAACTCAGAACCCCGCCCCAGCCTTCCCTCCATACCCACTGACCCCCGTAGCCAGAAGGGCCATATCTAACTCCCTCTTAAATATAGCCAATGAACTGGCCTCAACAGTTTCCTGTGGCAGAGACTTCCACAGATTCACCACTCTCTGTGTGAAGAAGTTTTTCCTAATCTCGGTCCGAAAAGGCTTCCCCTCTATCCTCAAACTGTGGCCCCTTGTTCTGGACTTCCCCAACATCGGGAACAATCTTCCTGCATCTAGCCTGTCCAATCCCTTTAGGATCTTATACGTTTCAATCAGATCCCCCCTCAATCTTCTAAATTCCAACGAGTACAAGCCCAGTTCATCCAGTCATTCTTCATATGGAAGTCCTGCCATCCCAGGAATCAATCTGGTGAACCTTCTTTGTACTCCCTCTATGGCAAAGATGTCTTTCCTCAGATTAGGGGACCAAAACTGCACACAATACTCCAGGTGTGGTCTCACCAAGGCCTTGTACAACTGCAGTAGTACCTCCCTGCTCCTGTACTCGAATCCTCTCGCTATAAATGCCAGCATACCATTCGCCTTTTTCACCGCCTGCTGTACCTGCATGCCCACTTTCAATGACTGGTGTATAATGACACCCAGGTCTCGTTGCACCTCCCCTTTTCCTAATCGGCCACCATTCAGATAATAATCTGTTTTCCTATTTTTGCCACCAAAGTGGATAACTTCACATTTATCCACATTAAATTGCATCTGCCATGAATTTGCCCACTCACCCAACCTATCCAAGTCACCCTGCATCCTCTTAGCATCCTCCTCACAGCTAACACTGCCACCCAGCTTCGTGTCATCTGCAAACTTGGAGATGCTGCATTTAATTCCCTCATCCAAGTCATTAATATATATTGTAAACAACTGGGGTCCCAGCACTGAGCCTTGCGGTACCCCACTAGTCATCGCCTGCCATTCTGAAAAGGTCCCTTCTGATGCAGCCTGTCAGAATGCTCTCCACAGAACTATAGAAGTTTTTGAGTGTATTTGTTGACATATCAAATCCCTTCAAACTCCTAATAAAGTATAGCTGCTGCCTTGCCTTCTTTATAACTACATCAATATGTTGGAACCAGGTTAGATCCTCAGAGATCTTGACACCAAGGAACTTGAAACTGCTCACTCTCTCCACTTCTGATCCCTCTATGAAGATTGGCATATGTTCGTTCGTCTTACCCTTCCTGAAGCCCACAATCAGCTCTTTCGTCTTACTGATGCTGAGTGCCAGGTTGTTGCTGTGGCACCACTCCACTGGTTGGCATATCTCACTCCTGTACGCCCTCTCGTCACCCCGAGATTCTACCAACAATGGTTGTATCGTCAACAAATTTAGAGATGGTATTTGAGCTATGCCTAGCCGCACCGTCATGTGTATATAGAATGTAGAACAGCAGGCAAAGCACACACCCCTGAGGTGCACCAGTGTTGATCATCAGTGAGGAGGATATGTTATCACTAATCTGCAGAGTTAGTGGTCTTCCGGTTAGGAAGTCGAGGATCCAATTGCAGAGGGAGGTACTGAGGGCCCCCTCTTGTATCATACTTGTGATCTCCGCAAAGAATTCCAACAGGTTCAGCAGGCAAGATTTTCCCTTAAGGAAACCAAGTTGTCATTGTCCTATCCTGGCCTGTGTCACCAAGTACTCCATAACCTCATCCTTAACAATAGACTCCAACATCTTCCCAACTACTGGGGTCAGCCTAACTGGTTAATAATTTCCTTTCTGCTGTTTCACTCCTTTCTTAAAGAGTGGAGTGACATTTGCAATTTTCCATTCCTCTGGAACCGTGCCAGATTCCAATGTTTCTTGAAAGATCATTACTAATGCCTCCACAATCTCTACTGCTACCTCTTTCAGAACCCTAGGGTGTAGTTCATCTGGTCTGGGTGACTTATGTTCCCTTAGGTCTTTCAGCTTTTTGAGCACCTTCTGCCTTGAAATATTAACTTACTCACTTCTCTTCCCTCACGCTCTTTAACAACTGGCATACTGCTAGTGCCTTCCATAGTGAGGACTGATGCAAAATACTCATTTAGTTCATTTGCCATCTCTTTGTCCCCTGTTATTATTTCTCCGGCCTCATTTTCTAGCGGTCCTATATCCACCCTCATCTCTCTTTTATTTTTACACACTTGAAAAAGCTTTTTCTATCCACCTTGATATTGTTTTCTAGCTTGCTTTCATAGTTCATTAGGAGGGAAAAGATAATTCTTTTAGTTGCTCTCTGTAGGTTTTTAAAAGCTTCCCAATCCTCTATATACCTACTAATTTTTGCTTTGTTGTATGCCCTCTCTTTTGCTTTTACATTACCTTCAAGTTCCCTCATCAGCCACAGTTGTACTCTTTTGCCATTTGAGTATTTCTTTGTTTTTGGAATATATCTATCCTGCACTTTTCTCATTTTCCCCAGAAACACAAGCCATTGCTACTCTGTTGTCATCCCTGCCAGCATCTCTTTCCAACTTACTTTGGCCAACTCCGCTCTCATACCTCTGTAATTTCATTCACTCCACTGAAATACTGCTACGTCAGACTTTACTTTCTCCTTATCAAATTTCAAGTTGAACTCAATCATATTGTGATCACTGCTTCCTAAGGATTCCTTTACCCTATGCTCCCTAATTGCCTCTGGTTCATCATGTAACACTCAATCCAGTATAGCTGATCCCCCGGTAGGCTTATCAACAAACTGCTCTAAAAAGCCGTCTCGTAGGCATTCAACAATTCACTCTCTTGGGATCCATTTCCAACCTGATTTTCCCAATTGACCTGCACGTCGAAATCTCCCAAAAGTATCATAACATTGCTTTTTTGACACATCTTTTCTATTTTCAGTTGTAATCTGTAGCCCACATCCCAGCTACTGTTTGGAGGCCTGTATATAGCTGCCATCAGGGTCCTTTCAACCTTGCAGTTTCTTAACTCAACCCACAAGGATTCAACATCTTCCAATCCTATGTCACATCTTTCTACTGATTTGATGCCATTCTTTACCAACAGAGGCACATGATCCCCTCTGCCTACCTTCCTATCCCACTGATACAACGTGTAACCTTGGACATTCAGCTCCCAACTACAACTATCCTTCAGCCACAATTCAGTGATGGCCACAACATCATATCCGACAATCTGTAAAACTGCAACAAGATCATCCACCTTATTTCTGACACTCCATGCATTGAGGTGTAACATTTTGCGTACTGTATTTGCTACCCTTTTTGAATTTGCATCCCTAATGCACTGATACTCACCCTGCTAGCTGCAATTATGACCTATCATCTGCCTGCCCTTCCTGACAGTCTGACTGCATGCTATCTTTGCTTTTTTACCATCCTCCTATCCTGAGTTCCTTTACTGAGGTTCCCATCCCCCTACCAAATTTAGCTTAAGCCCTGCCTGTGAGAATATTGGTCACCCCCGGGTTCAGGTGCAATCTGTCTTCTCCCCCAGAAGAGATCCCAATGATCCCAAAAAGCTGAAGCCCTGCTTCTCAGCTTCTCAGCCAAATCATCCTGTTTCTACCCTCACTGGCATGTGGTACAAATGGCAATTCAGAAATTACTACCCTGGGGGTCCTACTGCTCAGCTTTTTGCCTAGCTCTCTAAATTCTCTCTTCAGGACCTCTTTGTTTTTTCTTCCTATGTCAGTGATACCAATATGCACCAAGATATCTGACTGCTCTCCTTCCCTGTCCAAAATGCTGTGGATGCAATCTGAGACGTCCCTGATCCTGGCATCTGGGAGGCAATGTACCCTCCGGGTGTCCGGCTCATGTCCACAGGATCCTCTGACTATTGAGCCCCCTATCACAAGTGCTCCACTCTTCTCCCTCTTCCCCTTCCGCACCACTGACTCATGCTCAGTGCCAGCAAACTGGTTTCCGCGGCAGTACCCTGGAAGGTCAACCCCCACAACAGTATCCAAAACCGTATACTCATTATTGAGGGGAATGGCCACAGGGGTACTCTGTGCTAACTGCCAATTCACTATCCCATTCCTTCTCCTGATAGTCACCCAGCTACCTGCCTCCTGCAACTTAGGGGCGACTACCTCCCCTGTAACTCCAATCAGTGTTCTCTTCACTCTCCCATGCAAGACGATGGTCATCCAGCTGTTGCTCCAGATCCCTAACAGTTCAATGATGGAGCAAGTGAAGTTATCTCCTTTGGCTCTAGAGTTTGATGGTTGAGTGGTAATAACCGTTCCTGAAACTAGTGGTCTGAGTCCTGATAGAAGCAGCGAGAAGAGAAAATCTGCAGATGCTGGATATCCGAACAACACACACAAAATTCTGGAGGAACTCAACAGGTCAGGCAGCATCTATGGAAGAAAGTACAGCTGACGTTTCAGGCCGAAATCCTTTGGCAAGACTGGAGAAAAAAAAAAGATGAGTAGTAGCTTTGAAAGGTGAGGGGAGGGAAGACAGAAGTGCCAGGTGACAGGTGAAACTTGGAGGGGGAGGGATGAAGCCGAGAGCTAGGAAGTTGATTGGTGAAAGAGACAGAAGGCCATGGAAGAAAGGAGGGGTGGAGGAGCATCATAGGGAAGTGATGGGCAGGCAAGGAGATAACATGAGAGAGGGACAAGGGGATGGGAAATGGTGAAGGGTGGGGTGGAGGCCTTATTGGAAGTTTAAGAAACCAATGTTCATGCCATCAGGTTGAAGGCTATCCAAACGGAATATAAGATGTTGTTCCTCCAACCTAAGGGTGGCCTTATCCCGACAGTGGAGGAGGCCATGGATGGACAGATCGGAATGGGAATGAGAGGTGGAATTAAAATGGGTGACCACTGGGAGATCCCCCACGTTCTGGCAGATGGAGCACAGATGCTCGGCGAGTGGTCTCCCAATCTACGTCAAGTCTCACCAATATACAAAAGGCCACATCAGGAGCGTGAACACAGCAACAAAAGGCCACACCATGACACCCGATGTAGATTGGGAGACCACTTCCCCAAGCATTTATGCTCTGTCCGCCAGAACAAACAGGATCTCCCAGTGGCCACCCATTTTGATTCCACTTCTCTCTCCACTCCCCCCACCTTTCAAATCTACTCCTCAGCATTTGTTTCCCTCCAGTCCTGCCAAAGGGTTTTGGTCTGAAACGTTGACTGTATTTTTTTTCATAGATGCTGTTGACCAGAGATCATGTCCTGGGTGGTGGGGGTCACTGATGATGAATGCTGCTTTCCTGCAACAACGCTTCATGTCCATATGCTCAATGACGGGGATGGCTTTACCTGTGATTGACTGGGCAGTAATGACTACTTTTGTGGGAGTTTCTGTTCAAGGACATTGGTGTTTCCATACCAGGTTGTGATGCAGCCAGTCAATATACTCTCCACCACACATCTAGAGAAGTTTGTCAAAGTTTTAGACATCTTGCTGAATCTCTGCAAACTCCTAATGAACTGGAGGCTCTGCTGTGCTTTCTTCATAATCACACCTGCAGGACAGGTCCTCCAAAATGATAACACCAAAGAATTTAAAGATGCTCACTCTCTGCACCTCTGATTTTCTGATGACAACTGGCTCATGGACCTCTGTTTTCCTCCTCCTGCAGTCAATAATCAGCTCCTCGGTCTTGCTGACATTGAGTAAGCAGTTGTTGTTATGGCACCACTCAGCCAGATCAGAATCAGGATCAAGCTTAATATCATTGACATATGTACTGAAATTTGTTAACTGAGCATTAGCAGTACAATGCAATACATGATAATTTAGGAAAAAAATAAGTAAATCAATTACAGTAAGTATGTGTGTATTAAATAGTTAAAAATAGTGCAAAAACAGAAATAATAAAAGTGAGATAGTGTTCATGCGTTCAATGTCCATTTAGGAATCAGGTGGCAGAAGGGAAGAAACTGTTCCTGAATCACCGAGTGTGTGCCTTCAGGCTTCTGTATCTCCTTCTTGATGATAACAATGAGAAGAGGGCATGTCCTGGGTGATAGGGGTCCTTAATAATCGACACCGCCTTCCTGAGACATTACATCTTGAAGATCTCTTGGATACTACAGAAGTTAGTATCCAAGATGGAGCTAACTAATTTTACAACTTTCTGTAGCTTTCAATCCTGTTCAGTAGCACCCACACCCCTCCATACCAGACAGCGATGCAGCCTGGCAGAATGCTCTCCACTGTACATCTGTAGAAGATTTTGAGTGCCTTAGGTGACAAACCAAATCTCCTCAAACTAGCTGCTGTCCTGCCTCCTTTATAGCTGCAGTGATATGTTGGGACCAGGTTAGATCCTCAGAGATCTTGACACCCTGGAAGTTGAAATTGCTCACTCTTTCCTCTTCTGATGCCTCTATGAGGATTAGTTTGTGTTCCCTCACCTACCTCTTCTGAAGTCCACAGTCAGCTCGTTGGTCTTACTGACATTGAGAGCAAGGTTGCTGCTGCAACACTACTCAGCTAGTTGATATATCTCGTTCTGGAACGCCCCCTTGTCTCTATCTGAGGTTCTGCTAGTAACGGTTGGATCAGCAAATTTTTAGATGGCACTTGAGCTATGCCTAGCCATACATTTATGGATATAGAGCGAGTAGAGCAGTGGGCTAAGCACACATCCCTGAGGTGTGTCAATGTTGATCCTCAGTGAGGAGGAATTATTGTGGTCTTCCGATTAGGAAGTTGAGGGTCTAATTGCAGAGGGAGGTACAAAGACCCAGGTTCTGTACCTCATCGATCAGGGCTGTTGGAATGATTGTGTTAAATGCTGAGCTATTGTTTTTTGAATAGCATTCTGACACAGGTGTTTGTATTTGATCTAAAGAATGATGTGAAGAGCCATTGAGATACTCCTGTCGTAGACCTATTGTGGCATTAGGCAAATTGCAGTGAGTCCAGGTCCTTGCTGAGGCAGGAGTTGATTCTGGCCATGACCAACCTCTCAAAGTATTTAATTATCATAAATGTGAGTCCTACTCGACGATAGTCATTAAGGCAGCTCACACTACTCTTCTTGGACACTGGTACAATTGTTGCCCTTTTGAAGTGGGTGAAAACTTCTGACTGTCACAATGAAAGGTTGAGAATGTCCTTGAATACACCCGCCAGTTGGTTGTCACAAGGTTTCAGAGCCTTACCTGGTACTCCATCGGGGCCTGCTGTCTTACAAGGAGTTTACCCTCCTGCAAGACAGCCTGACGTTGGCTTCTGAGACAGATATCACAGGGTCACTGGCAGCAGCAGGGATCTTCACGGCTGTAGTTATCTTCTCCCTTTCAAAGCGGGCGTAAAAGGCGTTGAGCTCAGCTGGTAGTGAAGCATTGCTGCCATTCATGCCATGGGTTTCGCTTTGTAAGAAGTAATGTCCTGCAAACCCTGCCACAGTTGACATGCATCCAACCTTGCTCAGATTGGTTCTTTGCTCCTGAAATAGCCCTCTGCAAGTCGTACCTGTTTTTCTTGTACAAGCCTGTGTTGCCAGACTTAAATGCCACAGATTTAACCCTTGGCAGATGACGAACCTCCTGGTTCATCCATGGCTTTTGGTTTGGGAATATACATAAAGTTTTCATAGGCGTACACTCATCCACACAGGTCTTAATGAAGTTGGTACCAACTGCAGCATACTCGTCCAGATATGATAAAGAATCCCTGAATACTGTCCAGTCCACCGATTCAAAGTGCTCCTGTGCTTCCCTTGTCCATATCTTCCTGGGTCTCACTACTGGTGCTGCAGTCTTCAGTCTGTGCCTATACTCAGAGAGTCAAAGTACAGCCAGGGGATCAGACTTTCCAAGGTATGGCCGTGGAATAGCGTGGTAAGCACTCTTGATCTTAGTGGTCCAGTGTGTTGTTCCCTCTGGTACTACAAGTGATTTCTTGATGATAATTGTTTAGTGACTTTTTCAGGCTGGCCTGGTTAAAAATCCCCCAAAATGATGGTGAAGGCGTCGGGGTGTGTTATTTCTTGCATGTTGCTCACATCGCTTACATCATCTGGAGCCTGTTTGACATTGGCCTCAGGTGTTGGTTATCTGTCGTTTCTGACGATGACATAACCTGTGCGGAAGGAGTTTTATAGTGAAAAAGCCATTGCACTGGGGCAGTTCCACTCCCTCGGCCTCAAAAACCTTGGTCCGATGGTACAAAAAAAACATCACGACTAAAGACTTCCTCGGCTGTAGTGGATTACCATGATGCCTTCTGAGCCTTGTCATGCCTTTCACGCTCCATGAAGTGTGGGAGCACCACCTTCTTGGCCATTGCATCTTGCAGTTGGTCTCATCTGCCGAATTTACGGGAACTGACTTTGCATGTTGGGATAAGGATATCCTTATCTCACCGGGGTTGGAGGTTCCCAACTACCCTCACCTGGTTTAGCCCGCCTGTCGAAACAGTGTACTGGGATGTGGCCACTGTCGCATGCAAACAGTTACTCGGAGACACAGGTGAGAGCTGGGTGGCACGTGGGAGCCAAAGGTGCATGAGCACAGAGTACGTCAAGCCCACCACCAGAGGTGGTGCTCCTCCCATACATCGCTACCAAAAAGATAAATGTAATCTCCCGCGACAGGAAAAATGGATGGAAATTAAATGCAACAAAAACAGGGACATCCTGGAGGAAAACCTGATGCAGTCTGCAAGAGAACTGCAACTTGGGAGAAGATCTGTTTTCCAGCAAGACAATGACCCCAACCCATAAAGACAAAGCTACACAAGAAAAGCTTAAAAGGTAAAGGAAACAAGTAGGGTAGTTATGGAAAGTATGACAATTAAAGAAAAGCAAGTACTGACTCTTTTAAGGAATATAAAAGTGGATAGGTCTCCGGGTCCAGACAAGATATTCCCTAGGACTTTGAGGGAAGTTAGTGTAGAAACAACAGGGGCTCTGACAGAAATATTTCAAATGTCATTAGAAACGGGAATGGTGCCGGAGGATTGGTGTATTGCTCATGTGGTTCCATTGTTTAAAAAGGTTTCTAAGAGTAAACCTGGCAATTGTCGGCTTGTGAGTTTGACGTCAGTGGTGGGTAAATTGATGGAAAGTATTCTTAGAATGGTATATATAATTTTCTGGATAGATAGGGTCTGATTAGGAATAGTCAACATGGATTTGTGTGTGGAAGGTCATGTTTGACAAATCTTATGGAATTTTTTGATGAGGTTACTAAGAAAGTTGACAAGGGTAAAGCGGTGGATGTTGTCTATATGGACTTCAGTAAGGCCTTTGACAAGGTTCCACACGGAAGCTTAGTTAGGAAGGTTCAATCGTTAGGCATTAATATGGAAGTAGTAAAATCGATTCAGCAGTGGCTAGATGGGAAATGCCAGAGAGTAGTGGTGGATAACTGTGTCAGATTGGAGGACGGTCTGTAGTGGTGTGCCTCAAGGATCTGTACTGGGTCCAATGTTGTTTGTAATATATATTAATGACCTAGATGATGGGGTGGTAAATTGGATTAGTAAGTATGCAGATGATACTAAGATAGGTGGTGTTGTGGATTATGAGGTAGGTTTTCAAAACTTGCAGAGAGATTTAGGACAGTTAGAAGAGTGCGCTGAAAGATGGCAGATGGAGTTTAATGCTGACAATCCAACTGAGAATTTGTGGCTAGACTTGAAAAGGGCTGTTCGCTCACAAACCCCATGCAATCTGACAGAGCTTGAGCAGTTTTATAAAGAGGAATGGGAAAAAATTGCAGTGTCCAGATGTGTAAAGCTGATGGAGACCTATCCACACAGACTCAAGACTGTAATTGCTGCCAAAGGTGCATCTACTAAATACTGACTTGAAGGGCTGAGTAGTTATACAATCAATTATTTTGTAATTAATAATTGTAATAATATCGTATTTGTGAAGTAGGATGCCGTGCACAATCCTGATTTGATAGAGACAGACGTGAAGAAGCACGGAGGAATATCTGGAGAAACTTCTGAAATGCCTGCCTCGCTGCCACTGCTACTGTACGATCGAGAATCTCCAGAGAGAAGGCCCCAAATCCTCGGCCTTGCCTATTGCCAGGGCCGGCGTCAAAGCACTCGGCAGAGATGGTGCTTGTTGCATCGGTGTCGGAGAGCGGTCGGAGGCTCGGAGTTTTCAGACGGACTCGGAGTCGGACTGTGGTCGGATGCTTCTGGGATGCTGCATCGGCAAGTTTGCGGTGCTGGAGGTTTACCGTCTGCGTGAGATGACGGGACCTTCGACAGACTTTGAGATTTTACCGTGCCCATGGTCTGTTCTTATCAAATTACGGTATTGCTTCGCACTATTGTAACTATATGTTATAATTATGTGGTTTTTGTCAGTTTTTCAGTCTTGGTTTGTCATGTGTTTTCTGTGATATCATTCTGGAAAAACATTGTATCATTTCTTAATGCATGCATTACTAAATGACAATAAAAGAGGATTGCATGTCTTCATAATCTAATCTGATCTAATCTAATAAATTTCAACCAATTTGTAGAAATTCATTTTTACTTTGACACAACAGAGTCTTTTCTGCTGAGCAGTGTCAAAAAAGCCAAATTAAATCTGTTGTGATTCAATGTCATAAAACATGAAAACCTCCAAGAAGGTAGGATAAAAATTTTTATAGGCATTGTATTCATAAGCTAATAAGATAGATGGAGGAATATACAGCTCCAAGTGTGTTCTAGGCCAGATCTAATGTGACTGATCTAAACCAATAGCTGTACAGAATATTTTTTTAAATTAACTGAAAAATCACAAAAAGCAAAGGCAGCAACCAATTATTCCCTCTGGCCTTTCAATTTGATATGCATCAGATAATTGAATTGAGAGTGCCTCATATTATGTGCTCCAAGTGATTTATTTCAGCCTCCCACGCTTCTTTGTGTTGTAAAAGGTTAAAAAAACAAGAAATACAAGGAGTATTGCTCAACAATGGTTAGGCAGTCAAAGAGGAATGATCAATGGTTCTTGACTGAAGAAGGTACTAACTGAAAAAGGTTAATCCTGGAACAAACACAGATTTATGCTAAATGTTTGCTGCTTTTATTTAGTTTCAGAACACTGATAGCACTGGCAAAGCCAGTTAATAATGACATCTCAACTTGTGGCCATGTGGCCAAGTGGTTAAGGCATTGGCCTAGCGACCTAAGGGTCGTGAGTTCGAGCCCCAACCGAGGGAATGTGTTGTCACTTAATCACACATTGCTCTGCCACGACACTGGTGCCAAGCTGTATGGGTCCTAATGCCTTTCCCTTGGACAACATTGGTGTCGTGGAGAGGGGAGATTTGCAGCATGGGCAACTGCTGGTCTTCCATAGAGTGAAGACTTTCCAGGCGCAGATCCATGGTCTCGCAAGACTTTACTTTACAACTTACCCTTCAGAAGATGATGAGCTAATGAATGCACTCTCACAGTACCAGTGGATAGGGAGTTCCAGTCTTTAGCTGCAGCAGCAGTAAAGGAATGGTGCCATCCAAGTCAGGATTATGAACCATCTGAAGGAGAACCTACCCATCATAGAGCTATTCAAGCCCTCTTTTTGACCGAGTGAAGGAGAAATGCAGTAACTGGTACTGTAATCATGCTCATTTTCATAGCCCTATCAAAGAAGCACAATAGAATCACTGTAAAACCGCACAGATAACCAACCAATGAGCGAAGGACAATAAACTGTGTGAACACAAAGAGAATGATAATAATAATAAATAAGGAAAAAATATGGAAAACATCAATTGAAAAGTCCTAAAGAGTGAATCGATAGATTGTGGGATCAGTTCAGTCTTGGGGCAAGTGAAGTTATTCCCTTTGGTTCAAGAGCCTTCTGGTTGCTACTTCTATTTACTCACAGTATATTCCTGTCAATTATGTTTCCATGGAATATTTAAACAATTGTTTTACAGTCATTTTGAATTCATTTTCAGAGCTTCTGTTTGTCTTCCATAACTAATGACAACGTCGTGTATCTTTGACACTTCCTACTATTCATGCATATTTTGTTAACCATGTGCATACAATTGAATCAATCTATAAAGTAATTCCAAAAAATAGTTCCGGACTTGTCACGTATTGATTTCCAAAGGGAGCAATCAGGGTAACCCTGAACAATACCTGTAGCGGCAACTTGAACAAACCAATGCTGCTGCTGGTGACTGCACGGATAATTATCTCGTATGATGTGCCTTCTGATCAATCCAATGTTCCAAAAAGTCAAAGAAAGGCATTCACTCCTTTTTTAGCAACTGGTAAAACAACCCTGAAGCGATGAAACTAAAATTACCAATATTAAACATACTTAAGCGGGCTTAATTGAAGTTAAGTAGAATTAAGCGATGGCAAATATAATTAAGCGCAGTTAAGCGGAATTAAATGTTCAACAAAAGATATGACACCCAGCAGTCCCAGCTCTAAAACTAACCAGAATAAAGCATGAGCATGTAACTTATTCCTTCACTTTTACCACACACCCACCCACATGACCAGCTACCATAACAAACGCGTAACACAGAATACAATACAGATGAAGAACAGATGCATGGCTCCTACAATCTCAAAAGAAAATGGAATAATCTGCATTATTTTGTGTGTGTGAATTTAAGAACAATGGCCGATTATTCTCCTTTACTTTTCTCTTTCACCTTTATAAATACGTCAGATCATTAAACTGGGATTTTATATTGATTCAAGTCAGACTCCCGCAACTTCACACACAAAAAATGCTGGTGGATGCAGCAGGCCAGGCAGCATCTCTAGGAAGAGGTACAGTCGACGACTCAGGCCGAGACCCTTCGTCAGGACTAACTGAAGGAAGAGTTAGTAAGAGATTTGAAAGTAGGAGGGGGAGTGGGAGGGGGAGATCCGAAATGATAGGAGAAGACAGGAGAGGAGGGGTGGATCTAAGAGCTGGAAAGTCGATTGGGATAGAGACTGGAGAAGGGAGAGGATCATGGGACGGGAAGCCTGGGGAGAGAGAGAGAAGGGGGGAGGGGAGCCCGGAGGGTGGAGAGCAGGCAAGTAGTGAGAGGGACAGAGGGAGAAAGAGAGAAAGGGGGGGGAAATAATATATTAAATAAATAAGGGATGGGGCGCGAAGGGGAGGTGGGGCATTAACGGAAGTTAGAGAAGTCAATATTCATGCCATCAGGTTGGAGGCTACCCAGACAGAATACAAGGTGTTGTTCCTCCAACCTGAGTGTGGCTTCATCTTGACAGTAGAGGAGGCCGTGGATAGACATATCAGAATGGAAATGGGACGTGGAATTAAAATGTGTGGCCACTGGGAGATCCTGCTTTCTCTGGTGGACAGAGCGTAGGTGTTCAGCGAAATGGTCTCCCAGCCTTGGCGAGACCCGATGCAGGCTGGGAGACCGTTTCGCTGAACACCTACGCTCTGTCCACCAGAGAAAGCAGGATCTCCCAGTGGCCACACATTTTAATTCCACCCCTCCCCTCCTGTCTTGTCCTATCATTTCGGATCTCCCCCTCCCCCTCCTACTTTCAAATCTTCTTTCAGTTAGTCCTGACGAAGGGTCCTGGCCCGAAACGTTGACTGTACCTCTTCCTATAGATGCTGCCTGGCCTGCTGCATTCCAGCAGCATTTTTGTGTGTGTTGCTTGAATTTCCAGTATCTGCAGATTTCCTCGTGTCTCCCGCAACTTCAGGTGACAATTGCTGATGAAGCAAACCCATCAATTAATATGCAGTTTATCAGACAGAGGCAGACAGAATTTGGTTAAGTTATTTGCCAAAGACCAGGACAAGCTCAAATGAAGGTGATTAAAGTAAGTAAGCAGATTAATAATGTAAATTGGTATAACTGCAGTTATAAGCATTATATCTCCATTCCAAGTTCAAGAGAGTTCAGAATTAGCCAGTTAAGGCTACAACAAAACAGTATGCCTGCAGTTCAAGTTCAGAATTAGAATCTGACTCAGAATCGGGTCTAATATCACTGACGTACATCATGAAATTTGTTGTATTGCAGCAGCAGTATAGTACAATACATTAAATAGTGAGGTAGTGTTCATGGGTTGGTTCATAGTCTATTCAGAAATCAGATAGTGGACAGGAAGAAGCTGTTCCAAAAATGTTGAGTGTGTGACTGCCTCCTCTTTGATGGTAGTAATAAGGGGAGAGCATATCCTCAGTGATGGGGGTCCTAAGTGATGGACACTGCATTTAAGAGGCATCACAATTTCAGTATGTGCTCAATGTTGGACAGGCTGGTGCCCATGATGGAGCTGGCTGAGTTTTCAAACCTCTGCAGCTTTTTCAAATCTAGTGCAGTGGCCCCTCCATACCAGACAGTGAAAGCTAGTTAGAATGCTCTCCATTGCACGTCTGTAAAAATTTGCTTGACTCTTTGGTGACATACCAAATTTCCTCAAACTCTTAATGAAATATGACTGCTCTTGTGCCCTCTTCATAATTTCATCAATGTGTTGGGCCCAGAATGGATCTTCAGAGATGTTGACAACCAGGAACTTGAAACTGTTGATTCTTTCAATTACTGATCCCTCGATGAGGATTGGTGTATGTTCCCTTGACTTCCCTTTGCTGAAGTCCACAATCAGTTCCTTCGCTGTATTGACATTGAGTGCAAGGTTGAGGTTGTGACACCACTCAACAAGCTGATCTACCTTACTCCTGTACGCCTCCTCATCACCCTCCGAGGTTCTGCCAACAACAGTTGTGGCATCAGCAAATTTATGGAATCCGTTTGATCTGTACCTAGCCACTCAGTCATGAGTATAGAGAGAGTAGAGCAGTGACCTAAGCACAGATGTTCGAGGTGTGCGGGTGTCGACTGTCAGTAAGGAGGAGATGTTATTTCCACTCTGCATTGACTGTGGTCTCCAGATAAGGAAGTCAAGGATCCAGCTGCAGAAGAAGGTACAGAGACCCACGTTTTGAAGCTTGTTGATTTGTATTAAGAGGATGTTAATGTTGAACGCTGAGCTGTAATCAATAAACAGCAGCCTGACATAGGTATTGGTCTGATGGCATGAAATTCGATTTCTCGAACTTCCGGTGATTGCTATTTCACGTTTCTGCTTCTCTCTCACCTTACCTCTTCACCAGTCCATCACATCTCTCTGGTGCTTCTTCCCCTTCCCTTTCTTCCATGGTCATCTATCCTTTCCTATCATATACCCCCTTCTCCAGCCCTTTATCTTTTTCACCAATCAACTTCCCAGCTCTTTACTTATCCCCACCCCCTCTCCTGGTTTCAGCTATCATCTGTCACCTTGTACTTCTTCCTCCCCTCCCCTCACCTTCTAATTCTGACCTCTCCCCTTCCATTCCAGTCCTGATGAAGGGTCTCAGACCAAAACATCAACTGATGGATGCTGCCTGGTCTGCTGAGTTCTTCCAGCATTTTGTGCGTGTTGCTAGGTATTGCTCTTGTCCAGGTTGTCCAAGGCTAAGTTGAGAGCCTGGGAGATTGTATCCACTGTAGACCTATTGTGGCAGCAGGCAAACTGAAATGGGCTCAGGGCCTCGCTGAAGCAGATGATAATTCTGGCCATGACCATCCTCTCAATGCGCTTTGTCACGGTAGATGTGAGTACAATTGGGCAACACTCATGGAGTCTGCTCACCCTGCATTTCTTTGGCACTGGTGTGATTGTTGCTCTTTTGAAGCAAGTGGGAACCTCTCATTGTAAATTTCAAAGATCAAAGTACATATAATGAAATCCGAGAGGTAGAAGAGGAGAAGAGGTTAGCTAAAACATCTGGCCTGGCCAAACAAGGGGCTTGGACCTGTTGGGTAAGTGTTGAACAACGACATCTATCTTGGAATGTTCTGTGGCAGATGGAACCACTCCACATTTCTTTTCTATGCAGAGCAGCGTACGATCTGCTCCCAACACCTGCCAACCTCAGCACCTGGTATGAAGATAAGCTGGACAGGTGTGCTGCTTGTGGCGAGAAGGGAACACTTCAACATATTTTGAGTGCATGCAGAGTCAATCTTTCCAGCGGCGTGTACACTTGGAGACATAACAACGTTCTCAAAGTTGTGACAGAAGCGGTTGAGCAGAGAGTACTGCAGCACAACTTATCTCATGCCCCATGCTGCACAGAACATCGCATATCATTTGTGAAAGAAGGCTCCAAGTCAAGGGTGTACAGCGCAGGCTCACGATCAAGCATACTTTCTTCAGCCAATGATTTGTGTGTCAAGGCCGACCTGGACGGGAAAGGCAGTTTCCCGGAGCAAATAGCTTTCACCACATTGCATCCAGATATAATCATATGGTCTGACACCAGTAGAGAAGTGGTTATTGGTGAACTCACAGTCCCCTGGGAAGACGACATCGATGAAGCCCATAAGCGCAAGTTAACCAAGTATGCAGAATTAAGATCAGAGTGCAGAGACAGAGGGTGGAAGGTCTCATGCTATCCATTTGAAGTAGGCTGCCGTGGGTTTACTGCGTTCACTCTCCAGAAGTGGCTGCGTGACCTTGGCTTCACTAGAAGAGAGATCAAGTCAACCAGCAGGGTCAGCATGGGTGTGGATCAAGTACGTCCAGAGGGGCAGATAGTCAGACAGTGTATACATATCTCGCAAGCTCTTCAGTAGTTGCATAGACACCTGAAGAGCAGACTATCTGTTGGATGGAAGTGACCAACAACTCTGACAGAGGCAGATGCCAAGTTTTTAAGCTCACCAGTGGGAGGTGGTGCTTTAGCACTGCTGGCCCACCACCTCGAGGGAGTCTTGATCATAAGCGGGCCAAAACTCCTGAAGACAGGTGGCAGATCAACTGATGATCCCACTGGTGATGGCACAGGACAGTTAACATCTTAGTCCACGTGTATTTTGTAACTCTCGTCACCATATGCAACATTGAGTTTCATTTTCTTGTGGGCATACTCAATAAATCTATAGAATAACAGAATCAATGAAAGGCTGCCCAGCTTGGGCATTCAAGCAGAGTACAGAAAACAACAGTGGGAATACAAAAAGAAAGAAATAATAATAAATAAACAATAAATATCGAGAACATGAGATGAGGAGTCCTTGAAAGTGTGTCCACAGGTAGTGGGAACAGTTCAGTGTTGGAGTGAGTGAAGATGAGTGAGTTTATCCTCTCTGGTTCAAGAGCCTGATGGTTGAAGGGTAACAACTGTTCCCGGACCTGGTGCTGGTGAGTCTTCAGGCTCCTGTACCTTCTTCCTGGTGGCAGCAGCGAGAAGATGGCATGAATGGCCTGGGTGGTGGGCGTCCCTGATGATGGATGTTGCTTTCCTGCAACAATGCTCCATGCAAATGTGCTCAATGGGAGGGGGGGAGTTTACACGTGATAGACTGGGCCGTATCCAATACTTTTTGTAAGATTTTCCACTCAAGGGCATTGGTGTTTCCATTCCTGGCTGTGATGCATCCAATCAATATACTCTCCACTACACATCTACAGAAGTTAGTCACAGTTATAGATGCCATGCGGAATCTCCACAAACTCGTAAGGAAGCAGAGGCGCTGCAGTGCTTTCTTCATAATTGCACTTGCGGGCTGGGCCCAGGACAGATCCTCTGAAACACTTTATACTTTATTGTTGCCAAGCAATTGATACTAGAACGTACAATCATCACAGTGATACTTGATTCTGTGCTTCCCGCTCCCTGGAGTACAAATCGATAGTAAATATTAAAAATTTAAATTATAAATCATAAATAGAAAATAGAAAAGGGAAAGAAAGGTAGTGCAAAAAAACCGAGAGACAGGTCTAGATATTTGGAGGGTACGGCCCAGATCCGGGTCAGGATTCGTTCAGCAGTCTTATCACAGTTGGAAAGAAGCTGTTCCCAAATCTGGCCATACGAGTCTTCAAGATCCTGAGCCTTCTCCCAGAGGGAAGAGGGACGAAAAGTGTGTTGGCTGGGTGGGTCGTGTCCTTGATTATCCTGGCAGCACTGCTCCGACAGCGTGAGGTGTAAAATGAGTCCAGGGACGGAAGATTGGTTTGTGTGATGTGTTGGGCTGTGTTCACGATCTTCTGCAGCTTCTTCCAGTCTTGTACAGGACAACTTCCATACCAGGTTGTGATGCACCCTAGAAGAACGCTTTCTACAGTGCATCTATAAAAATTAGTGAGGGTTTTAGGGGACAGGCCAAATTTCTTTAGCTTTCTCAGGAAGCAAAAACTGACTGGAGTCAGTGAAGACATATCTATCCTTAAGCAAACCCTATTGGCTCTGCGTACCATGGATGAGGTCATAACTAGCTAAAAGCCAACCACTCCAATCCCAGAACATAATGTCAGCAAGACTAAGTCTTGTATTCAAGTTTGAGTTTTATATTAAATACAGTCTCAACCTTCCTGATATTATTTCATTAATGACATTTCTTCCACTATAAGGCTCTTGTTTGAACAAAAATCCATTCCATTTTCAATTCTTCAGCAACTGAAGCAGTCCAGTTCAGAACAACACGGACAATATTCAGGCATAGCAGCAAGAACACCAACTTCCAGCTTTACTGTCAATGGTACAGCCATCATGAATCCATCACTGACATCTTCAGCAGAACCTGGACTAGCTACAAAATATTGCATGTTGAAAAGCAGATCAGATCTTGGTCATCCCTTAATATGCCACTCAATTTCCCTCAAAACTTGTTCACTTTTAATAAAGCATGCATATGGAATGTGTGGTCTATTCTCAGTTTAACCGAATGATTGCAGCTCCACCAACATTTGGTCAAGGGTAAGTTTTTTTTTAATAAATGCAGAGTGGTGAGTGTGTGGAATGGGCTGCCGGCGAAGGTGGTGGGGGTGGATACAAAAGGGTCTTTCAAGAGACTCCTAGATAGTCACATGGAGCTTAGAAAACTAGAGGGCTATGGATAACCCTAGGTAATTTCTGAAGTAAGTAGATGTTCGGCACAGCATTGTGGGCCAAAGGGCCTGTACTGTGCTGTAGGTTTTCTATGTTTCTATGAGTGTGTTCCCACAAAATCATTCAGTTTCCCCCCAAAAAATGCCCTGGATGAACCAGCAGATGTGCAATCTGCTGAGGGCCAGATGAAATGCATTCAAGTTGTCCAGGTATGATCTCCGGAAAGACATCTTGCAGGGAAAGTGGCAATTCTGGACTAAACTTGAACGAAGAGGATGCTTGACAGTTGTGGCACAGCTTAAACACTATCATTTCTGATAATGCCTTCTCTGTTCGCTTTAAGCATCAAAATATGGAGCAACTATCACAAACTCCCACAGCCCCCCCACTGACGATCCTGTGATATCAGCCTTCAGGAGGGTGAATCCACAAAAAGCATCTGGCCCAGACGGGGTACCTGGCCAAGAGCTAAAGACCTGTGCCGATCAACTGGCTGGAGTGTTCAATGAGATCTTTAACTTCTTGCTTCAGCAGTCTGAGGTACTCACCTGCTTCAAGTATACTTCAATTATACCAGTGCCTAAGAAGAACGAGTTAATCTGCCTCACTGACTATTGTCCAGTAGCACTTACACCCACAGTAATGAAGTGCTTTGAGACATTGGTGATGAAACATATCAAATCCTGCCTGAGAAGTGACTTCGATCCACTCCAATTTGTCTACCGGAGCGAGAGGTTCACAGCATTTCCTTGGGTCTTCATTCAACCCTGGAACATCTGTACAGCAAAGGTGCATGCATCAAGATTCTGTTATCAATTACAACTCAGCCTTCAATACCATCATCCCCTCAAAACTAAATAATAAGCTTCAAGACCTTGGCCTCAATACCTCCTTGTAGATGAGCATTTCCATTTCTCACTTGCAGTCCCCAGTCAGTGTGGATTGGCAACATCATCTCCTCCATGATCTCCATCAGCACAGGTGCACCACAAGGCTGTGTACTCAGCCCTCTGCTCTATTCACTTTTCATTTCTGACTGCGTGGCTAAGCACAGCTGCAATGCCATATTTAAATTTGCTGATGATATCACTATTGCAGGCTGAATCAAAGGTGGTGATGAATCAGCAGTTAGGATGGAGATAGGAAGGAGGATCAACTACCTGTGGTGTACCAATGTATCAGTGACATCTCAATTTCACTCATGAAACCTGGAATATCTCCCATTTTACCCTCTACCTTTACAAGCTTTCCAGAGCCTACTGCAGTGAAGCATCCCCTCAGCATGATGCAGCTACCACCATGCTTTATGGTAGGGATAGTGTTTGGCTTGCGCCAAACAAGGTTTTAGTCTGATGACCAAAAAGTTCAATTTTGGTTTCATCAGATCATAGAACCTTCTTCCAGCTGACTTCAGAGTCTTCCACGCCTTCTGGCAAACTCTAGCTGAGATTTCATGTGAGTTTTTTTTCCTAACAGTGGTTTTCTCTTTGCCGCTCTCCCATAAAGCTGCAACTGGTGAAGCACCGGGCAACAATTTTTGTATGCACAGTCACTCCCATCTCAGCCACTGAATCTTGTAACTCCTCCAGAGTCATTTGAGGTCTCTTGGTGACCTCCCTCACTAGTCCACTTCTTGCACAGTCACTCAGATTTTGAGAACAGCTTGCTCTAGGCAGATTTACAGCTGTGCCATATTTTCTCCATTTCTTAACTGTACTCCAAGGGATATTCAGTGTCTTGGAAATGTTCTTGTATCCATCTCCTAACTTGTGCTTTTCAACAAATTTTTCGCACAGCTGCTTGAGTGTTCTTTTGTCTTCATGCTGTAGTTTTTGCTGACTCACCAGTAGTCGGAACCTCCCTGTTCTTCTGACTTAATGGCGATTGGCATTTCAACTTAAAGGTGCATTAATGCCACCAACTGGACTGGTATGTGGTGTAGAGAGTTGGGAAATAAACCCCCTACTGGTCTTTATCAAATGAAAACCAAATTACCCTCAAAACTGCTATAGATTGTAAATAATGAAAGATGATATTGTGAATTAATTTAAAGTCACCTCCATTAGTAAAGTTTTTAAATGAAAACTATCAACACCCAAAGATAGTAGTACAGCCTGTATTTGCATTGTTTCAACCTTATATGCTTCACTTTGTAAAAGAATGTGTTCAACATAATGATGACAAAACCTGTGTACCCCAGAGCATTGTTTTTCTACAAGATACAAAGAATAATTAAGGATAGTATACCTAATTCTAAGTCAAGTCAATATAATTTCTTCCCTTCTGTTTTATACCCTTCTCCCATCAATCCAACAGTTTTATGTATTCTGTAACAGTATCTCCACTTATGCCCATTTGTCCCAGAAGTCTTGCCATAATCCCCTAATTCTTAGCCCCACCAAGCCCTTAGCTTCTGATTTGCTAAGTGGAATAGCAATAACCACAATTGAACTTTTAACAGCTTTTTGGCCAAACAATCAATTCAATCATTCCCCTCAACTCCTCTATGTGCAGGGTCCCATAAGAAGAGAAACATGTAAACCAATACTTTGAATTATGAAATAAAGTTTGATGAGATTCCAGCGGTAAACCTGACCTACTGCTAGAATGACCTGCTTTAAAACTAGTCAAAACTGAAAAAGAATCTGAACAAATTACAACTTTGCAAGGAGAAATTTCCTCCACCCACTGTAAGCCCAAAATGATGGCAACAGTTCTGCTATGTGTACTGATAAATAGTTAGTAAGACTTTGCTTTATTCTTACCAGTAATTCAGGCACAAAAACAGCCAAACCAACATTCTCAGTTAAATTATCTTTTGATCCATTAGTAAAAATAGTTAACCTATCACAATTATTTTCCTTAACATATTGATGAACCAACCGACTCAGGCATATCAGGATCCTTGGACTTCGTTAAATCATGCAACCTAACATCAACTTGTCATTGGAAAAAACTACCAGGTGCACATTGCATAATCCAGCAAGCCCATATTCCTAGCGTGGTAAGAACCCAGCCACCCAAAACTAAAAACAGTCTTCCAACACACCTTTAACAAGGTTATCATTTCTCTGCCCCCTAAATTAATCCAGTATGTTAACAACAACTTCAGCCTCTGCAAGTGTTAGGGTAATTGTTCCATTTCAACCAGTAAAGCTGAAACAGGAGAAGTTCTCACTGCACCATGACAGTCTTAAAGCCTGTGCTTGTATCACACCCAAACATTTTCAGTTTGAAGATGAGGCTGATCCATAAACCACACAGCCATAATCCAGAACAGATCTAATTAAACAAATATAAATGATCAGCAGAGATTTTCATGTAGCACCCCAAGAATTCTCACATAGACACAGAAGGATATTTAATGCCCTTTCCACTTATCAATTATTTTACTGATATTATGCCTCTATGTCAGCTTATTATTCATTCACATGCCAAGAAATCTTACCACTGACATTTCATCAAGAGTTTGACCATATAATTTCAAATTAACTGCAGCCTTTCTCCTATTAATGCCCTTTTTAATAGGAATCACTTTCACTGCAGTTTGATGAATAATGGGACATAACCTTTTATTGCAGATATTCACCTCATCCTCATTTTTAAGCCCAGACAGATGTTCATCACGTAAAGCCTCAAACTTCTCCCAATTTGCTTTATGAAAATTCTACCTCCTAAACCCAAGCTTATAAATATAGGAAAATGATCACTCCCCAGTTTTTCATCTCCCATGATATCCTACTCACTTACTCCAGCCAGAATGTTGGAAACTAAAAGTTAAATCTATAGCAGTTTCAGAACTATTATGACCATTAAACCTCGTACCCTTCCCAACATTAAGACACACAAGATGGGAAATATCTAAAAATTCTTCTACAACCAAACCATTACCAGCATTCTGTGAACAACCTCACAGCGAACTATGTGCGTTAAAATCCTCACATCGTACACCCCTAGTGAGCCAGAGCTACATATGCTTTCCAACAAATCAGTCAAAAACTTTCCACAATTTACCATTTTAATACCCCTACCTGTTGAATCAAATACTTCTACTAAAAGTGCCTCATATACTTCATTCACATCCACAACTCTAAATCTTATCCCTTTTGTTATAAAACTTGCAATACCGCCCCCTCTACCAACTAACCTATCACGTCTAATTACAATATAATCCTGCAAAGAAAAACTTAAATGTGGTAACAACCATGTTTCCTGAATACATATAACATCGGGTGGATTTGATAAACCAGAAATAAGCTTCTTAAAGTCTTGACCATTAGAAATTAGGCTTCTCGCATTCCACTGCAATATTCGTAATTCATTTTGTACCTTCACAAGGAGACTGAAATACAGATATCTCACCCATCAGAGTTTTATTTACAGTTTCCCACATAACACCAGTTATACCCAGGGGGTACTTATTAGCCGCTTTCACAATAATTTTAATTTTCTCAGTATTACTGTCTAAGCAGTACAATTCACCACATCCATTATTAACATCTCAAGTTTCAATTTATCAACTAGTAAAGTATTTTTAGTAATTATGATGCCAACATATAGCCTCTAATTTCACATTCTGTTCTCTCACTGGTAATACTTTATCAACATTCAGTTTAACTTTTTTGCAAGACCTCTGCGTAAGACGCACCCAACTTGTTGAAGTTCAGCTGCCTTCTTAAGCACTCCACATCCTCTATAAGCTGTACTATGTTCTCCTCCGCATTTACAACAATCAAAACTTTACACCTTCACAATCTTCACACTTGTGTTCCCTACCATCTCAGTTTCCCATGACATACTGCTGCAACATGTCCAAACCTTTGACATTTGTAACATCTAAGTGGGTGTGGAATATAAGCTCGTATATTATAACTAACATACCCCAAACTAACTTCATCAGGAAGCTTCACCTCATCAAAAATTAATACAGATAAACTATCCAACCTTTCCCCGTGTCTGACTACTCGCAATCTCTTTACTTCCTTAACTTTGCCTCCCAATAAATGAAATTTAACCTCTTCCATCGAAATCTCCACCAGAACACCATTATAACACCCCTAACACCTTTGTTTTCTTTAGGTAATATAGATACTATCTTTTTGCCAAGTTAAGTCTTCAAATGTAATGCCTTCTCACATTCTTTCTTATCCTTAAAAATGATAAATACATTATCTCCTCTTAAAGTATGAGTACAATTTATATTTCCAAAAGCAGATACCACCTCTGTAGTTAATTTAATGGGATTGATAGAAGAAAGCTGTACCAGGTGGAACTTAAACAATACTTTGAAGTCTTTTTTTTTCCAAAATATCCCACCATTCCTCTCTATCACTTGAAATTATTCCAATATTATGTTTCTTTTTCCATTTACCAGCTCTAGATTCAGCTTCATTATAATCTCCTTCCCCCAACCCACACTCACTCGAATCCTCCATTTGCAGTTTCTTTTCCAGATCTTCCCCCCTATTTGAACCCACACAATTTTTCCAACATCCCTACACCATTCACAGCCAGCACCAGGAAACACCACTCCTCTGAGCTAACCACTGCCATCACCCAGCCCATCTGGTCTTCCAGATACAGGTGTATTTTTTTCTACAATCAATTGAAACACCTTGACTGCACACAGGTCTCCAAAAACAGATCTCCTTTTAACTAATTATGTGACTTCTAAAACCAATTGGCTGCACCAGCGATGATTTCGTGTGTCATATTAAAACGGGTGAATACTTAAGCGATCAATATTTTGTGTCGTATATTTGTAATTAATTTAGATCACTTTGTAGAGATCTGTTTTCGTACTCAGCCGAAAGAGTCTTCTTCTGTTGATCAAAAAAGCCAAATTAAATCCTCTGTGTTTCAATGTTGTAAAACAATTCAACATGAAAACTTCCTGGGGGGATGAATAGCTTTTATAGGCTCTGTATATACACATGGTTAACAAGATCTTTATGAACACTGAAACGTTGAATGTATCAGAAATATAAAAGAATTCTTTATCAATATTTACAAAGCATGAGATAGCAAAATCATTTAAAATGTTCAGAAAGAATCTATGTTGTGGTTAGGGTGAATAATTAACAAGATAATCAACCACCAAGGGGATAAAATTCATAATTACATAAACATTTTAGAGAAAACAGCCATCAACGCTCTTGGGGAAATTGATTAACAAAATGAATAACGGCTAATAATTAAATTTAAAAAGGGAAATAGAAAAGTCTGGAAATGTGTTATAAATTAGCTTAATATCAATTCTAGAAAAAATACTGGAATCTCTTCTAAAAACATCTAGAAGGTAAAAATATTCTGCTGCTGTTTTTACATCACCAACCCTTTGCCCATATTGTTTCTTCCAGTGTGTGTTCTGGTGATTACTTCCCGCAGGAGACAAGCTCCTACTGCAAGCATGTAGTTTAATACTGTATCTGCATGATTGGTTGTGTTTGTAAAACATTTGACAAGCAATGAGATGCCATTCTTTCAGCTCACTGTTGTCAAATGTATATGAATTGCTTCAAATTTGACAACAAATCAAAAGCAGGGAGGAGCTGAAAGGCAATTATTTAGGCATTCAAATGTGGGAATAGTATTCCATAAAGGACTTTATGGAACTATTGCATAATTATTCATTCATTACAAAAATGATTTGGACTGGAAAGGGTAACATAAAAGTCCAAAATAGGTGAAAGATTTTCATTTGGGGTGTAAACTGAAGGTAATTGATAAAAGGCATTGAACTTCCAGAACAGATATGCAATTCACAGATGAGCTTTAAGTCAGAATGAACCGCATGTTTTGAGAGAAGGAATTAGGAATACACATGCTTCATGGAGCCTGTGTGCAAAAGGGGCCAAGGAGCTGAGCATTCTGCAGCTGCAAATACAAAATTACAATGTAGTCATACAAAGTAAAAAAGCCTTCAAAAAAAAAGAAAAAAAATCATATCATTGTGGTTTACTTCTTGTGGATTGGAATGGAAAAGTGAAGGTTTTATTGAATATATAGAAACTTGCACTGACCATAAGCATGTGCCAGTGCAAACATTATTTATCAAGCTCCTAACAGAATTCAGAGAGCATAAAAATCATGAACCACAAAAAAATGAGGTTATTGTTAAAGAGAAGACCTGAGGGGAATATTTATCAGACTGTAAGTGTTTGAGAGGAAAGAAAGAGAGGTTTCCATTTGCTGAAGAAGCTGGAGCTCAGGGTCATAGATAGCAGAATGTTGTCAATAAGTCTATTTTATCCAAATTTATACAAGTAGTGTTCAATGCAGCAGCAGTTCAATGCAATACATAATATAGAAGAAAAAAAACAAAATAAAATAATAAAAAAAGTCAATTACAGTATACATATATTGAATAGATTAAAAATAATGCAAAAAAATCCAGAAATAATATATATTAAAAAAGTGAGGTAGGTTCAATGTCCAGTTAGGAATCAAATGGCAGAGGGGAAGAAGCTGTTCCTGAATCGCTGAGTGTGTGCCTTCAGGCTTCTGTACCTCCTCCCTGATTGTAACAGTGAGAAAAGGACATGCCCTGGGTGCTGGAGGTCCTTCATAATGGATGCTGCCTTTCTGAGACACCACTCCTTGAAGTTGTCCTGGGTACTGGATGATAATGTGGTAAATTAGATCACCAAATTTGCTGATGACACTAGGATTAGGGGTGTAGTGGACATTGAGGAAGACTATCAAAACTTGCAGTGGGATCTGGACCAGCTGGAAAAATAGGCTGATAAATGGCAGATAGAATTTAATTCAAACAAATGTGAGGAGTTGCACTTTGGGAGAACCACCCGGGGTGGGAATCACACAGTGAGCGGCAGGGCACTGCAGAGTTTAGTAGAACAGGCATCTGAGAATATGGACCCATAATTCTTTGAAAGTGGTATCACAGGTAGATAGGGTTGTAAAGAGCGCTTTTGACACATGGGCCTTTATAAATCAAAGTACTGAGTACATGAGTTGAGATGTTATGTAGAAGTTGTATAAGGTGCTGGTGAGGCCTTATTTGGAGTACTGCGTGTAGTTCGGGTCACCTACTGACAGAAAAAATATCAATAAGATTGAAGAAGTATAGAGAAAATTTACAAGAATGTTGTAGGGACTTGAGAAACTGAGTTATACGGTAAGGTTGAGTTCTAAGTGCAGGTACATGGATGGGAGTGTTTGGAGGGTTATGGTCCTGGTGCAGTCCGATGGGGCTAGGCAAATTAATAGTATGGACTAGCATGGACTAGATGGGCTGGAGGGCCTGTTTCTATGCTGTAGTGTCTTAGGACTCTAAGCCTTGAGTCTGTTCTTTCCCATGCACAGTACAGATCCACCTGAAGGGGCAGCACAATGGTACAAGGGTAGGAATGCGCAAAGGTGTGTGTCCTCACCATTGAATCCAGAGCCCATGAAGTCTCATGCCATCAGCTCAGGCACAGGCCAAGAAGTCTACTCCTGATAGTTAGCTACTGTCCTCCCTCAGGTGATGAATCAATGTCGAACAACACTGGGAAACACTGAAAGTACAGAATCCATTCTTCAGTGGTGATGTGAAACCACCTTGAATGATAAAGCAGCTAGACTGGTTCTCCAGCAAGCAGTGAGTGAACAACCAGAAAAGATAAGCAACTTATAAAGTGACAGAAAATATGAGCAAGAGTGGTTCCTCTGAGCCCACTCTGTTAATCAACATGACCATCCAAATTCAGTACTCCGTTTCTGCTTTTTGCCTCTATCCCTAGCCCCTTCTCACTCTAACAATGGTATCTAACTCCTTGAATGTATTTAGTGATTTGTCTTTCTGTCATAGGGAATTCCAGGAGTTCACCAGTTCCTGGGTGAAAATCGTTCTTCTAATCTCAGTCTTGAATAGCTGAACCCGTATTGTTAAACAAGATCCCTAGTCCTGGACTCTCCTACCATCAGAGCCATCCTACATGTTCACTCTGGTTAGAGTTTTGTTGTTAATTAGATCCCCTCTCATTATTCTTATAAACTCCAGTGACTAGAAAACAAATTGAACTAATGTCTCTTCAGTCCTGTAATCCTAAGTCTTCATTTAGAATTCCCTCCATAGGAAGAACATGCATCTTCAGATAAGAAGCACAAAACAGCATGCAATACACAAACAATGGTCTCACCAAGGTGCTGTGTACGTGAAGCAGGGCAATCCCACTCTTATACTCAAATCCTGTGAAGTCAAACCTTCCACATCTCCTGAGGTATCCACAGGCTTACCTTCAGTGATTGGTGCACAAGTAGATCCAGGTTCAATTTATCCCCAGTCAGATGTTAATCTACCTTCCTCTTATTGACACCAAAGTTGAGAACATTACAGTTACTCTATAACACTGCAACTCCATTGTGTCTGCCCACTCCTTTAAATTGCCCAATTCAAGTTCCTCTGCCACTCTACATCCTCCTCAAGGTGCACTGTCCCAACTAGATTTCTGTAATCTGTAAACTTGATTTTACATTTAGTTCTTTCATCCAAATTGTTAATATGCATAGTGAATAGCTGGGATCCCAGTACTAATCCCTGCGGTGGCCCACATCACTGTCTGCTGATCAGTAAACACTCCTTTATTACTATGCTCCTTGTCAAGTGTACTTAACTTTGTCCTCATCAACCTGCCTGGCCTGCACAGGCAGGCACCCCCCGGACTCCACCCAGCTAACAGGAGTCACCTTCTACTGGTTTCCAAGTCACCTGCAGCCTATTTAAACCCAGTTCTCATCCACAGCCCATGTTGACTTACACAAACCAGCCAAGCTCAATCAGTTGCTCCTAGCCTTCAGTTGCCTTGGTGCCGTGTTGTGCTAAGTATCTGTTCTCTCTTGCTTTGCGGCCCCTCATAGCTTGTTATTTTGCAGTTAATTATTTTAAAAGTGATTGCTCATCGCTAAATCGTGTCCGCTGGTCTACGTTTGAGTCAAGTCTCCTCTACATTTCCTACCACAGTCTATGTATGGCAGATGTATCTGTCTTCAATTGTATTAATAAAAATGATCACTGTGTCATCCATTTGGAGCCAAAATGCTGTATTGACATTGAGAATACCCTTGATTGTGTTGCACTGCAGACCAATTGTGCCAAAAGGGGGTGGATTTGGAATAGGCGTGCAGGTTCCAACTGGGATATCAGAGGCACAGGGGACCACCAGGAGCAGTATAATCTGCAACCTGTATCCTCATGGCCATCACATTCCTCTCTCTGTGATTGTTCTCAATCAACGTGGTTGAGTTAGCATTTCAAAAGGCATGCTAGGAGCAGCACCTGGCATCCATAAAATGAGATGCCAATCCGAAACTGTAATTGTAAATTTAAAGGAATATTTCTGTGCAGACCAGACTGCTCCCTGTAAACTACAGAAGCCTTCAACAAATAAAAAGAGCACCCAAAATGTGTAGATTTGCAATAGTTGTCTTCAAGAATTTTACCTTGTGACTTAGTTTTGACTTGTTGGAAGTATGGCTGGTCATGAGAAAGAAGAAAGAACACTCTCTGGTGCATGGATTTCTCATTGTCTTCAACTCAGTGTGACCTGCTGATTGTGGAATTTATTTATTCTGCAAGCATTGTGAAAATGGTCTTTCAGAAATATCCCTGTGTGCCTTGTCCTTATGTTGCCCATTTAAAGCATCTGATAGACCTCCAGAACCCCATTTTGCCCCATTGTTTCCTTAACTGTGTCATAAGGGGGCACTGGTGGCGGACCCAAATGCAAGACACAGACACTGAAGTACGAGGAACCGGACTAGGAGTGTCAAGGAAGCAAGGGAAGTGGGGAAGAAACAACACTGGACAAGACACAGGCCCTGGACGAGGCTACGATACAGGGCCTGGGTTAGGACTTGACTAGGAAAGCGAAACCAGGACAAGGAACTAGGAACTTGGAACCTGAACAAGGACTCCAAACCAGAGACTGGACAGGGACCTGGAACCTGGGTCTTGACTCGTGTTCGGACTCCGGATCTAGGCTAGGACAAGACGTGGCAGCACGTCACGGGACTCCAGGGCAGGATGAGGACACGAAGCTCAGATTTGGACTTGGGAGACTGGAACACAGAACCTTGATCTTGGGAGACAGGAATGCAGAACACAGAACCTTGGTCTTGAGAGACAGGAACATGGAGCACAGAGCCAGGACCCCTCCTTGGGAACAGGACATAGGGCCAGGACTCATACACAGAATGCTGAACACGATGAGACGGTTCCTAACACAGGGTAGCGTCAAACGGCCGGACCTACCTAGCGAAGGCGTGGACACGGTGATGGTTCCCAACACAAGGTAGTGGCAAATGACTGGACCCACCAAGTGAAGGCGTGGACACAGAGACGGTTCCCAACACAAGGTAGCGGCAAATGGCCAGACCTACCTAGCGAAGGCGTGGACACAAAGAGACAGTTCCTTATCTAGACACAGCAAGGCTCCGGTCTTGCTCCAGCAGTAGAACTTGACAGCGATACAGACGACGACGCAGACGAGGTTGCAGGCAAGTCTTCAGGCAGGGCTTCAGGAGGAAGGAGAAGGGGAGGGAACAGTCCAGCAACTGAAGCTGAACCCGGGAGCTGTTTATGTAGCCAGCCCAAAATGAGAATCATGTGCCTCAATTAAGGCACCAACAGAACAAGGGAAAATTGGAAAACTTGGAATAAGGATTGATGGACTGGTCCATGAACCGGAATGCGGATTTCATGGACCGGACCATGACAAACTGCACATTTGGATTTGGTGCATTTTCCTCAAATCTGTTTTAGCTAATCTAATTCCAACTAAGAAGGTTTGATCTTTCACCTCTGGTTGTTTATAAACTGTGACAGTGTCAGATAAGCAAAGGTTTCTTTCATCTTTTTAGAAGACAGAGGGACAAAATCATTCATAGCATCCTTCCTGATTACTGTCATGTTAATCTTACCATGTACACCTACAGATGATGGCCACATGGAGAATAAAGTTTAGCATTAGCCAAACTGTATATTTATATTGTCATTCAAAAAAAATCTTATACCTTTCAAATTTTAAATCTGGTGAGGGTGAAGCAGAATGAAGATCCTGGCCTGGAATTTGCTTTGTAATGAAGATGTTTCTGTTATCATTTTCCCTCATGAAACTTGAAACTGAGAGTAAATTCTGGCGTCTATACTTGTTCTGCCAAGCTTGGATATCCTGTAGTTCTTGGTGCTAAGCTACTCCTCCACAGGATTTGAGCTGCAGTCTGTTCAGATGCAATGAACAATTTGGGGTGAGAGTCAACTGCCTGATCCGACTGTAAAAAATCTTAAACCTTTTTCTCATTAGATATTGCTTTTTATTATCTGTACTGAGTCACAATTATTGTTGATCAAGCTCTGTAACCACCATTTGAAATGTGAGGATTTATTCTCTCAGAACTACATTTTAAAAATTACTGACTTTTAGAATCAAAGATTATTGTTTGTTTCACTTTAAGTGTTGAGTTATACTATTTCCTTATGCATGAACCCTATCCATCATTTCATTTTGCATACAATGGCTAACATGTACATTTTGATTAATATGTGAATTTTAATTGCAAATATTACACCCTTGTTTAGAAAAGAGTGTTGGGATATAGTCAATTACGCGAGACATCCGTTTAACCACTGTGATGGCGAAAGTTCCAGAAATAATAGCCAGAGGGAAAAGAAATCGGTTACTTGATGAATGTGGATTGTTGGAGAAAGACAGCAGAGATTTGTTTTGGGAAATAAAGTCATTGCAATTTCAGGGCGAATGCATTTGCCGAAAGTTAATGGTAGCTGTTTGACAGCGAATTGTTACCACTCATTCCTGCAAGTGCAGGCAAATTCAGGACTTCACCATGTACGCCTCGAAAAGCAAAGTCGCAAATTTTCAGATATCACCGAACAATCTGTCGGTTCACTCTGCTGCCAAGAAGAAAGATTTCTCGGCGACATTCTCTGATTTATCAAGTACTCCCTTATTTTAAATGTAAATTTTAAATATTCATGTCAGTGTGGATCCTTACACCTTATTTTCTGTTGTAACCGGTGGACCGTAATTTATAGACAGAAACATTCGGCCGACAGATTTGACTCCTATTTAAAGCGCGCTTAAAGTTGATCACAAATCTTCTGTCCAAACTTGATTGTATAATCCTGTAAGGGACACGTCTTTTAGCACAGATCTTTCACTAAATTGTAATGACTCATGCCCACTGTTTAATAAAATTTTCAACATGACAATGCAAGTCCCGCGAAGAGTATTCTCAGTCTTTAATAATCACATTACTCTGGTGTTAATGGAAAAATTGAATCATTTTATTCCTCTCTGCTGAGACTTGATTGTGGTGTTTATATTAGGTAGAATATTATCACATCTCCGCTGCTGACATGCGTTTGCAATGCATATTATACTAATACTAAGTAAGGTATTATCTTTTAACTTATACCTAATGAAAACCAAGCTTCGCGACCCTAGTTCACTGGTCTCGTGTGCATTGAATTTGTCTCAATTATTGGTGTAAATCCATATAGAAAAACAAAAGAAAAACTCACCTGGTTTGTTCGGTGTCGGGTAAAATTAATGCATTCAGAGATTACCAAGGCCGTTATTTTAACTAAATCGCGACAAGTATTTGAAACAATACTCAGTTTCAAATGTAAAAGAAAGCCAAATTCTTGAAATGGAGTTTGGCATTTCGATTATTAGTACTTTTTCAGATGTTGCTAATCGTTATCGGAAGACCACCGAATTAATTAATCATTCCTTCCGTCCCCCCTGCCCCCATTACACGGATATAACCCCTTCAGCAAAACAATTTTCCTTTGTGGCACCTTTATTCGGAACGTGCATTCACACATGTTGAAGAATGCCATTGTTTCCAACGTTTAACTTGTAGATCCTGGGAACTGACATAACGGAGCGAGTGCTCTTAACAAAATTTAATTCGTATTTGGGGAAATGAGTGAAAACATTTCTTGCGCTGATTGGGAGAATTTGTAAAGAAGACGGGGAGAAATCTTTGTGGCAGAGCGATTGCTGGAGGACGCAGACTAATTAACAAAAGATCCAAGGGGAAGATACGAAGGTATTTTACCTGGTGAGATACCCTGATCTGGAAAACACTGTCTTAAAGGCTGGTGAATGCAGAAATCATCCCAGTCTCCAAAAAGGGATTGCAAAACGAAATTTGCAGGGCATTGTGGGAAGACAGGACAGGATGTATTGGCAGTGCTTTTTAGAAGTGGTGTGGGCACAGTGGGTGATCTGAACTCAAGCGTTATGAACTTTAAGTATTCCTCAGTATCGGAATGAAAATCGGACTGCATCTGTAAAAGGCGGGCCATCGGCTTAAGTAAATCAAGACTCAATCACTGGAGGCGAAGTTTAACCCGTTGGTAGAATATAATGACCTGTTGACCACGATCCGAAATGATAGCATGACTAGGACATTAATGCAAGCGGTTCGTAAAAATTATTAAGAGCGAGATGGAGAACAAAATCTAGAACTTTGGGGAAAAACACAGAATAACAAAAATAATAGAGATTTGTCATCATATTATCATATTCAAATACAAAGTTGAAATGCAAAAAGTCATCTATATCTACAGGTGTAAAACCAAAATGCAGCTTTCTAAAATATATCACCCAGGCAGCTGTTTCAGGGAGCTGAGCAAAAAAAAAAGTAAAATAATGGATGAGTGCCCAACAGATTTATTGGAAAAATGGTAAGATGCAGATTATGGATAAAGACGGAAAATGATGAGGCAAATGAGAGGGATTAATAGATAGCAGTGTTGTCAGCGCACGATGGAAAGAATGATTTCCTTCTTTACCGAATATTTATTAACGCTGATGTAAATCTGAAATTAACATCAGATCACGCAGGACGAAATCAGTTACAACACTGATTGCTGATTCTAATCAGTTACATTGCGACACAGGGATTTTTTTTGCATTCACTGAAACCAACATGGACTACACTCGGTCCTTGCAACAAGGTTTAAAACAGCACCGATGAGGAGTAAAATGGTCGAGTAGAAGCAATGTTAAACCTGTATATTTGATTTGGGAGCGTGTTGAGTTCAGTTCTGCAATGCTGGAGTGGATGCTCTGGTTGGAAGTGTGTGAATATTCAGCAGCTCATTTGCATGTATTAACATCCCCCAAGAGCGCCGGCCATCATTTGCCCGCAGTCGGCGTTCCCATTTGCTCTGTGGCGGCTCCGCAGTACCGGTGCCTGCATGCTGTCGCATCTGCCTTATGAGTCGCATCGCTTGACCACATCCATTGGTGCAATTCGATAAAGTTTCTTTTTCTATCCAGTAGCTGTCGGTGTAGGTGAAATTTTGCCGCCCTCCTCCTCCTCCTCCTCTCTCTTTCGCTCTCTGTCTCTCTCTTCCCCCCCACCCCCTCTCCATTCCTTCATCCCCTTCTTCGTGCCCCAGCAGCTCGCTGTGCCGCTGCGGGAAAGCGTCGCTGGGAAGGTCGGTGTGAGACGGCCGAGGCTCGGGCGCAGGCCCAGGCCTGGTTACCATGGCAGCCGCCAAGGACGGAGTGGTGCAGGAAAAGTACAAGTTGGTGGTGGTGGGCGGTGGCGGCGTAGGCAAGAGCGCTCTCACCATTCAGTTTATCCAGGTCAGTGCGTGGCGACATTAATCCAGCCCGTGGCTTCGGCCTACTTCGCGAGTTGCGTGCGAGGCGGAGATCTGGGTGCGGGCTCCGCAAGGCAGAGCTACCCACACGTAGGGACGGTGGGTATCGTCTTAACCCCGCATCTCGCCTCCCCCCTGGCGGCCAGTTCTTTTGCTTTTTGCTTGGGGTTTGGTCTCCAGGGGTCACAGGCCGCTGCACTGTTTCTACATAAACTAATGCACAACTTCAGTGAGTCAGCGCTTCTTGGCAAGGAGTTTACAAATCCTTGTAAGATAAAATCAAATCCATCTCTCACTCCTTTTCACTTCCCCTTATTGGAGTTGTTGCATTTGATTTATGATTCTGTTCATGACCTAGGTCCGAGCCATGTTGGTTTCCAGAGTGTGAGCACTTTGGTTACAATTTGTAAGTAGTTTTTAAACTGGTGTTCAACTAGCCGATTGTGGAATCTGTATTGGATCTCACCCAGCTATTTTATAAGGTTATAAAAGTTTTCGCTATAAACAGCTGCTATTGATTTGTTTTATTCAGAATGGAATTTAATCTACTGGTTGGTGATCCTCTTATAATCTCACGTAGACGGTGTAAAATTTGCTCCCTTCATGGCAAGTATGCGAGAAGTCGAATATCATTGTGGTTTATTTAAATACAACAAGTGATTGTTGTATTTCTGGAATTGTGATCGCCGGTTCTCTGAAGTTGTGTTCATGAATGATCTAACATTAGTATATTTAGGAAAATTAATAGTTATTGAAGTATAAGTCTTGAGCGGACAAATAACGCATCCTCTATACAAGGGGTACAATGTGCTGTTTTGGGCGGCTAGAGGAAGACATTTGTTCGATGCTTTAATTCAATAACTTGAAACCTCTTCTAACTTTTAGACAGCTGCTACATTTCAACCGTTGTTTACAACTGTTAGCCATCTTCCAGCTGTCACGTTAAACCTGTCCCTGACGTCCAATCACTTTAGTCTGGAGACATTTAACAGAACTGAATTTGATAGTAATTCAGTTTGTTTGTAATTTGTAGCATTGTTTGTAGTAGATTTGTGTGATAATCATAGACCTCTCCAATATAGTTGAAAGATAACCTATTAAAGATGTTGCACACAACTAGTTAACTTAATAGTATTGTAAAATGGACATCCATGGTCTCAATGTTGGTAAACTTTGAATGTCCAATTTATTTCTGGAAAAGGAAATTAAGCAGTTCATCTTTTAGATTGCACAGTTCATGATCACCACTGAATTTTACTCTTCCATCTGCCGGCAGACAACAGTGAATCAGAAGTTTAACTAGTGAAGATGGACTTTTGTGATTTTTATTAATTATGGTGGAATTTCTTGAGTTTACTTTGGTTGCAGGTTCAACCTACTTAAGACCAATCAACATCCACAGAAAAATGGTTGCTTGATTGGGATACATGTGTTGTGAGTATGCACTGTGGTTTACAGTATAGAATCAAGGAAATGTATTGGAGCACCTTCTTAAAGATGACATAAATAACATGACTTACATTTTTGATTTCTATAGGTCCATTTGTAACATCTCAATCTCTCTCTCTCTCAATCTCTCTCTCTCTCGATCTCTCTCTCTCACATTCTGATGGGCAAATACCCCTTTTTTTCTGGTTTGAAATCCTGCCCACAGTCCACTCTGTAGCTTAATTTGCAATACTCATGGAATACTTAAACAAAATTTAATTCAGCAAGACAGTTGATTGCCAGTTTAAGGGCAGCTATGGAGAATATTTGCTGACATCTATTACAGTGTTTTTTTAAAAAATGTTGAATGTTGGTGAAAATTCCATGAGACTGAAAGTTATAAAACTGGCTCTTTTATGCAAAATAAAGAGAAAGGCTGCAGGTTAGTGGAACACTTGTCAAAAGAGAAATTTTGAAGGTATTACAGTAGGTCACTTGGAAAAATTCAAGCTAATTGGAGAGAAATAAATTTGTGAAGGGAAAGGAATGTTGATTTATTGGAGCTCTTTGGAGAAATAACATACTGTGGAAAAACGTAGGATTTGTGAATGCCCACAGAGATCTCCAGAAGGAATTTGAGGTGATGTATTGAAGGCCATGATAGTGATTTAAACGTTTGTGGTGTTGGAAGCAATATATTGGCATGGTTAAAGAATTGGCAGGTTTATGGGTCAGAGCAAGTTCCCTATGTTCCCGGTGCGGCGGCCTCTATGTTGATGAGACATGACATGGATTGGGGGACTGCTTTTTAGAGCACCTTCCATCCATCTGCAAAGGGAGGATTTTCCTGTGGCCAACTACTTTAATTTCACTCCCCATTCCCATTCTGACATGTCAGTCCACGGCCTCTACTGCCCTGATGATGCCACTCTCAAGTTGAAGTAGCAACGCCTTGTATTCTGTTTGGGTAGCTTCCAACCTGATGACATGAACATTAATTTCTCCCACTTCTAATTTCTCCCCTCTCCCCTGTTCTCTTTTTCCATTTTCCCATTCTGGTTCCACTCTTGCCCCTTCTTTTCTCACCTGCCAATCCACCCTCTTCTCTCTCTCCCCCCCCCCCACCCCCACCCAGTGCTCATCCACTTTCCCTTTTCACTTTCTTCACCTATTAGGTTCCTTCTTCAGCTCTTTACCTTTCCCACCTTTCACCTCCATGCTTCCACTTCATCCTCCCTACCATGCCCACTTTCTTCCCCCTCAATTGGCTTTACCCATCACCTTCCTGATTGAAATAACAGCAAGCTGTGAGGATTAGAAGTATTTGAGAACTGATGAACTAGAGTTTCAAAAGGACAAAAACAGTAAGTTCTTAAGGAGCAGGGTGGGGGAGGGGAAATAAAATTCATTCAAAACAGATTGATTCCTTGGCATTTCAGATGTTGAGAGATATTGGGGAATGCAGTGAAATGGCACTGTGTTGGATGTTGACCGGGATCTTATGGAAAGGTGAAATAGGCTCAGGGGCGCATTTGGTGGCCACTGCTACTAATTGTGACATTAAAAGATTGCTTTTGTCATTTAGCTTGTTTGCATTTTAATTATTATTTAAAAGATGCATCTTAGGGGTGCTATAAACATTTTTAATGTTGAAATATTTATTTCATGGGAACAATTAAACCCTCGTGCTGCTAGGTGCTTTTGATACACGGACAGTCTTTTGTTTCTTTTCTTCTATATTGACAGTTTATCTGCTTCCTGCGTTGTACTAAATTCAAAATGCTGTTACCTTGCTCTTCATTTTGCATCAGGCTATTAATGATTTTCTGAACCTTTCTCTCTTCTATTCTCCCGTTTCCATCGTGAACCCACTGCTTCCTACAGCTATCTCAGCTTCTTTGCCCTTTCTGCTTTCTCTAAGGACTCCATTCTGTTCTCCTAGTTTCTTCATTTGCTCTGAAAGCTTCCACACTGACTTTTTATGTACCTCCTTTACCATGACTGTTCTCTATCATAGTTGATGAGGCTCATGAATGTCTGTCCTTTATTTCTTGAACTCTGCTCAGTCCTTCTCCCAGCTAGAACAAGAACAGAGTTTCCCTTATCTTTGCGTTCTGCCCTAACATTTGGCAGATCATTCATCATTATTATATACCATATCCAATGGGATTTTACCACTGGCACATTTCACGTTCTCCACCACCATTCTGAAAAGACTTCTCTGAAGGTTTCCTGATCCACAAACTATTCCTTCTCTGCCATGGCACTTTCTTTTGCAGCCACAGGAAATGTAACACCAGTCCCTCTGCCTTCCTTCCCATCTGGCGTTCCAAGTCATCCTTGCAGGTGTATCAATAATGGATTTCTTCCCTGCTGCAAAAGCAATCCCAATATAGTTAACTGGAGTATCGTTGAAGTCTTTGTTAACTTCTCAAAAGAAAGCAACTGAAGAAATTGGATATTTGGGAGGTTAGAAGAGCAAAGAGTAAGGAGATAGGGTAGATGTAAAATTGTTTCTATCAGTAAGGCAGTCTTGAGTAGGGAGTGTAGTTAATATGTTAATAAGATGGTTATTCTTGCAGAAGTTGGTAAATAACTGAGACACTGTACTGAAGTGGCTAGTTCATTGGAGCAATTTAAAGAGGATTTGGATATATTTTTGATAGATGAGTGAAATGAGGGCTCTCAGGTAGAAGAGGCGATGAGGCCTTGGGCATATCATAAGAATATTAAATGGTGGGATGGGCAACTTCCGTTTTCCTTGTGTGGAAATATTTTTCCTGTAGTGTGATAAATTATAACTGGAGCGAGCTTGATCAGATCCTAGGTTTGTAAGCCGAGCAAACATTGCCAGTACTGCCAGTTGATTTTGGGACTTTGACTGAGACGCTTAGTATTTTCCCTTATTCATTTGAAGCACTTTCCTGGTAGGTTGACTTCTCTGAAGTTGATCATTGCTGCTTCATAAACCATGTGCTTGTTAATGCATTTAACGTATTGACCTTTGAGCACTTCTGAACTTTAGGCTATTTGGTTGCATTTTGCCATCAATATGTCATTGTGGAAGGGATTAATCTTTTTCCAGACTGTTGGTTAGCTTTTTATTATTTGTGGAGATGCTGTGCATTGCAGCTGGTTGGTACAGAATATTCCTCTTGCCTTGAATGAAATCCTTTCATGATAAATTTTTTGGTGAGAAGCTCTTTGTGCTTTTATTGTATGAATAATTTGACCTAAGTTCTAGTGGGAGATGTGCCAATTCTCAATTGACTTCAGTGGTACTTAGTGAAAGAAAATGAACTTCTGAAAAGATGTGACTGGCAACGGAAGGGGTAAGATAACTCCATTATAGTTGTTCATCTGTCTGAAAGCTTGAATCCAGGGTCCAGTATTCTCATGGGGAAAGATATTGGCCTTGTGGCAGCATTTTCAGTCTAAGATCTTGTATTTGTTGGTTTTTTCATTGCCCAAATGAGGGATGTCAGAGATGTTTGCTTCTATAATGGGTTCTGATGACCGCTGGACTGGTCACCATTTCATAGAGTCTGTTATCTTCAGCATCTTGGGTCTTAAACTTTAATGGTCAGGTTAAAGCAATGATGCTAAAGGACTTGAGGTTAATTCTACTCTGCTTTGCAGTCATCTGAATCATTTCTATTCGGAGCTACAGTGTTCACAAGTGACTGGTATGGCATGGTCTCTACCTTAACTGTTTTGTCTTCACTATAGAAAACAAACCTATTGGTGAGAATGACTTGGAGGTTCAAAATTAAATGCATGTTTGTTGGATTGGAAACATTTCAGGAAAAAAATTGTTAAATGACTAGCATCAAGGCTGAAGGGGAATCAAAAATCTGATGGCTGGTGTAAAGTGAGCAGGGGATCCAGCAGTGAGCTGTTAACAGAGTTGACTCTCCAGTACTGTCACTCCTATCTACCTTCTTGCTGAGAGCCAAAAATGAAGTACAAACAACCAGTTACTGCTGAAAGGAGCACTTTGAAGAATATTGTTTTTAACCTCTCGGATCACATGGTTGTGGTGCAGTTGGGAAATGTATGTCTTGTGGTTCAGAGTATCATAATAGTTCAGAGGGTCTCTTCCTGTTGTTGTAACAGCTTATTGAAGCCACATTCAATTATTATAGGCCGACTTTAGAAGGATTGTGAAAAAGTGTGTTTAAATGTGTTTCAAACCTTCAAAATGTTGGGTGTTTTATTTTACTGAAAGGTAATTAATGATTACCTTTAATATCCAGCTACTCATGGAAAGCTGAATCACAAGGGGTCAAGTTTTTTTTTAAATCAAACTCGCTTTTTAAAAAACTTTAAATAGAGATTTGAGAGCTGGTTAAATTTTATATACTGAGGGTTGGACTTAGTTTTGTGGCCCAGTTGTAGCAGAAAATAAAAATGCTTGTAACTTTATTCAGCTAGCCGATGATGGAAATTAATTTACTTTAATCATTTTTTAACATTGTATTTTCAGATTTAAGTATTGATTCAATTTGTCTGTTTATTTTGTGTCATTGTTTATCTGTATTATTATAATTTTGCACTTGTAGCTCCCTGGTAAGCCTCAGGCTCGCTCAGCTCGCTTCCGTCTAGGGGGAGCAGCCTTTGGCCCCACCAAACTGGGTAATCAAGTTTGTGTGGATTTTGTGATGTACCGCACCCCGCCAAATAACAGACACTACACCATATGTGATTAAATGATTACACTTTATAGATCTTACTGGAACTATGTCATTAATAGATAAAATATAAAAGGAAAGGGCACCAAACTTATCAAAGTTCAACCACTTTGTGCACAACAGTTGGAGCTCAGTTAACGGAGACTTCTTTCCACCATTTGATCCCCTCCGACCCCCTCGACCCGCTGCCTGGGACCAACCACGGTGGTCGACCAGATGCTCCACACAGGTCTTGTCTTTGTCTCCTCTCCTCGCCGAAGACCCTGGGCCTCGGACTCCTGCTCAGGGTCGGTCCTGCCGCCCAGGATCACAGCATTGCGTCTCCTCTATCTGTCCCCATCGCGCCCTCTGCGCCAAAACCCACGAAACACAATAGCTTACAGACACACAAGAAAGAATAACATCTATTCCAATTGGTTCATTCCATCTTTTATCAGTAATATAACCCAAACAAGCAGAGAGAGAGAGAGAACTTGTATCGCAGTTATTATTACAGAAAAGCCATTTTAATTATAACATAACAAAGAAGCCATTTTGTTAGCCTTTGCAGTAACATAAAAGAAGAAACCCCCTACACTCTTCCCCCCCGCCCCCCCACCAAATCATGTCCTCATGACTTCTAAGTAACTCGCCAACCCTTCCTGCAGACACAAAAACTCAATCCAGGTACAAACAGTCACATTGCTCCCCAAAGAGTAGACCTTACGCCCTTTTCCACGGGCACTACATAGGCCAACCTATCTGGGAGTTTCCTAATCCTCCGAGACCTCCGTACCCCTTCACCTAAACCCTTCGGGCTTGGATACTACTGGGGATACCTCTGGTCTGCTTGCCAAATCCTCTCTCAATCTCTCAATCATGCCCCACTGCAACTCGGAGCCCTCTGTCCCGTGTCCATTGCCCTGCTTTTCCTTCAGGGTCCTGCTGTAACCCAGGCTACCCACAGCTAGCCCTCCCCACTACACCTGACAGTGGGAGAAGGGCCAAAAGTCTCCTCCTCAATCGAGGGGAAGTTAGTGAAAGGCAGCATGTACCACACATCCCGCACATCATCCTTCGAAGCCGTATTCTTCCTCATTCCCTCAATCGGTAGCTGCTGTTTGATTTTCTCCAAACTGAAGCACTTAGCCTGGGCTGCCTCTGCAGCCTCCTGCAATCGAGACATCAGCTTCTTCTCTGACTCCTCCAACTCTCGCCCCAGTCTCAGCAGTTCTGACTCACGCTTCGTGTCCATCTCCATCTGGGACGCAATTATACCACCAGCTTCTCCCAATCTGTTCTGGGTCGATTTCTTGAGTTTCTGCTGATCCTTTCGAAGGTTGGTCATTGTTTTGTGTCTCTAGATTAATTCATCAGTAAATGACCGCAGTTTCGGATCGGAATTATGTTTCCCCGTCTCCACTTTGACGAGTGTGAACTCCAGTTCTTCAATGGTTGTCCGGGGCTCCGGCACCCTCCTCACATTATAGTCCCCCAAGGTGAATCCAAACCCTAGGTGATTATCCACATACGCCAAAACTCCAAACACCTCCACATCCCCCCATGGTCTTCCCCATGCCCCACGGGAAGGTTGCAGGGACTCCGAATATGCCCTGTGGCACCTTTTCGGTTCGGAAGAACCCCAGGGGACCTATAACAGCCGTCTTCTCCTTGTCGGCCTCACTCATTGGGATCTGGCAACATCCACTCCTCAGATCCAGCACGTTAAACCACGTCGCACCATACAAACAGACCATAGCATCTTCGGCCCTCAGGGCCGTATTCTGGTCAATGACAGTGCGCCTCTTCAGAGTCCTATAATCCACATACACGGTGCCTATTTCTTCCACGGCTACAGGGTCCAGTCGCCGCGACCTCTCTCTCACCGAGGTGTCTTCAGCGGTCAACTCCTCTCCTTTGTGGTATTTCAGAGCGTCCACTAAGAGTGTCTCACCCTCAGGTACTTCCCCCAGGCTGTACCACAATTGGCTCTCATTTAAATACGGTACCGGCCCAAGGCTGCTACACACGTCCTCACAAGCAGCTTGAAACTCTGGGTGCACAGACAATGTCCTCATGAGCTCCATTTTCACTGACCAATAATCGTCTTCTGGATAATCACTGGCACTGGTACCCCAAATCTCAAGTGCCCTTAAGGTTGTCAAGGGTAAATGCTTCGGAAACCGGTTGTAAAACAAACTGTACAACAACGACCTGCGCCCCAGTGTCGAGCATAGCTTCCATCAGTCCGTAACGACACACTGGGGCGTGGTCCCTCTAAGCCTTCAGGAATAAGGTCTTTTCCTTTCGGAAGTTCCTTGGTGCATTGCTGGGAACGTGCTCCCCCAGAGACCCCAAGCTGTTACCCCACTGGGCCTTCACTAAGTTTCTCGACCCTCTCTGATCAGCTGAACAACTGAGGGAGGGGCTGATCCCCTTAAATAATCCCTCTGGCACTGCAAGCAATTTAGCTGCCCTCCTAGCCAGAGAAGATACACTAAAGGCTTTTCCCCAATCTCCTGACACAGGTATGGAAAGACCCCCAGATGCTGCATCTTGCTTCCAGTTGAACCAGATGCATTTCCTCCCACTTTCAGATAACTGGCAGCTGTCACTATGGGGTAATTGAACCTGACAGTTCTAACACAGTCAATAGCCCGCCTACTCAAACTTTCAAACTAACAGTTGAGAGATCCGCTCCGCCTACGTCTTGTACGCCTCCGCCCCTTTATGGGTGGACATTATCCCAAAAGCCAGGTGGAGCCTGCCATAGCAGGAACATTTATTCGCAGATACTAACTCCGAATCAGACCACTCTTTCCTCTCTCTCCTAACAGTATGGACAGCCCATGGTTCCGCCTCACCTGGGGCACCAATAGACACTGGCAGTCCCACCACCAACTTGTCAGCGCTAGTCTGAACTCGAACAAAGACCTCCAGGGTACCAACAGCCACTCCACCCAACACACAGTAATAACCAGCAATCCCACAGAGACGCACATTACTAACCGCAATCCCACAGAGACACAGCAGCACTGATTTAAACAGGGCTATCATACAGCACCCCACTGAATCAAATCCATGGACGAAGCCCCCAGATGTAGCCCCCTGGTAAGCCTCAGGCTCGCTCAGCTGGCTTCCATCTAGGGGGAGCAGCCTTTGGCCCTGCCAAACTGGGTAATCGAGATTGTGTGGATGCTGTATGATGTACCCTACCCTGCCAAATAAGACACTGCACCATATGCGATTAAATGATTACTCTTTATAGATCTTAATGGAACTATAATTAATAGAGATAAAATATAAAAGGAAAGTAAAAGGCGCCAAACTTATCAAAGTTCAACCACTTCATGCACAATAGTTGGAGTTCAATTAACGGAGTTTTCTTTCCATCATTCAATCCCCTCTAACCCCCTCAATTCGCCGCCTGGGACCAACCACGGTGGTCGATCAGATGCTCCATGCGAGTCTGTCTTCGTCTCCTCTCCTCACCGAAGACCCTGGGCCTCGGACTCCCGCTCAGGGTCGGTCCTGTCGCCCAGGGTCACAGCACCACGTCTTCTCTCTCTCTCTGTCCCCATTGCGCCTTCTGCTCCAAAACCCGCGAAACACAATAGCTTACAGACACACAAGAAAGAATAACATCTATTCCAATTGGTTCATTCCCTCTTTTATCAGTAATATAACCCAAACAAGTTGAGAGAGAGAGAGAGAACTTGTATCGCGGTTATTATTACAGAAAAACCATTTTAATTATAACATAACAAAGAAGCCATTGTGTTAGCCTTTGCAGTAACATAAAAGAAGCTCCTTACACACTCATTCATCACTTAAGTTCTCCAAATGCAAGTGAACCAAAATATCTGTTAGCCCATAACTATATTTTCACACATAGCTTGCAGAATATGTGATGAATTATTTCCATAATTCAATGTGATTTAAGAGGAAACGTGGAACTCTGCCACTTATTACACAGGGTAGTTAAAGGTGGCCCTTAAATTTGCTTTTCAGGAGTTGCTTGATTTTTCCATTAATGCTGATGATTTATTTGAAGATTTTGTAGTTAAAAACACATGACAGTCTATCAGGAAGAAGGCTCAGCACTGAAAGTGATTCTGCCAGTTGGTGTTTCATTGGTTTTCTTTTACCAAGACTTAAGTTGCTTGGTTGAATAATAGAGACCACTTTGAAAATATCTCCAGGTTGACGTGACTTCTGCTAAATGTTCCCTCAGATTGAACAATTAAAATTTATTTTTACCTACAAGATTTCAGTTCATTTTAATTTTATACTTTCACAATTCTGCTCAGTGCATCCTACGCACAAATAGTATTACTTAGTCCAGTGGTCCCCAACCTCTGGGCCGCGGACTGATACAGAGCCGCAAAGAATGCAGCGGTAGCCAGAACACACTCAGCACATCTTTAAGAAAAAAGCTGAAAAAAACAAGCTAATTAATTAGGTGCTGGGCGACGCAATCGCCTCTGATCTGGGCCAACATTTACGCGCCGGGCGGCACCTAATTAATTAGCTTGTTTATTTCGGCTTTTTCCTTAAAGATGTGCTGGGTGCGTTCCGGGCACCGCTGCATTCTTCGTGGAAGTGTATTGGTCCGTGGCCTGGAGGTTGGGGACCGCTGACTTAGTCTACTTACAAATGTGCACAAACACTAAAATTGTTATTTGTCTTTTTGTGTGTTTGGAGTTGGGTTGGAAAAATTATTTTTTTTGAGTGGATAATGATGATTTGTCTTGCTATGGATCAAAAGTTTAAAATGAAACAATTTGAGGACTATTTTTGGCCATCTACAATAGGAATTGTGAAAGGAGCAGGCCATTTGGACCCTTTGGAGCCTGCTACTATCATTAATTAAGTTATGGCTGTAATTCCACTTGAGGTTCATTTCTCTGCGGTGTTCACTTTTCTTGATTCTAAAATAATGAGGAATAAGTTACTTTTGCTTTGAATGAATGCAGTAATTGACCAAAAGCTCTCCAAGATGGAGAACTCCAATGATACACCATTTTCTTGAATAAATTTCTCATATTGGTCTCAGATTGTTTAGTCCTTATTCTAATGATGTCTACAAGTTCTTGATTATTCCTTGAATTAACCTTTCGTTTTTACTGGCTTAGTCTATTCAGTCTTTCCCTCTTGGGATAAATCTGCTATCTCACAAACCAGTCTCGTAAATCTTAATTGCACTCCCCCAATAGCATACAGATCCTTTTGAAGTAAGGTACACAATACTCCAGGTCTGTTCACAGCAAGGCCATTTTATTTTTAAGTTGCACTCAAATTTTCTTGCAGTGAAGACCAACTTACCAAATGTCTTCCTAATTGCTTGCTACATACTCATAGAGCACAATAGCACAGAAACAGGTCCTTCAGCTCATCTAGTCCATGCTGAAATGTTCTGCCTAGTCCCATCAACCTGCAACTGGACCATAGCCCTACGTACCCCTCCCATTTATGTACCTATTCAAACTTCTCTTAAATATTGCAGCCAAACCTGCATCCACCACTTCCACTGGCAGCTTGTTCCCCACTCGCACCAGCCCCGAGTGAAAAAGCTCCCACCAGATTCCCTGAGCGTTACGGTATCATAGCAGTTAGTGCACCATTATTACAGCTCAGGTGTTGGAGTTTAGTTCCGACTGTCGTGTGTATGGGGTTTGTATGTCCTTCCCATGAAGCACATGGGTTTCTTCAGTGTGCTCCTGTTTCTTCCTACAGTCCAAAGATGTACCTGGTTAGTTGGTTATTGTAACCTGTTTGATGATTAGTCCAAGGTCAAATTGGTGGGTTGGCAGTGTGGCTAGAAGGGCCTATTTTGCACTGTATCTCTAAATAAATTATTTCATCTTTAACCCTTAACCTATACCCATCATAATTTTGTACATCTATGTCATATTTCCTTTTATTCTGTCATGTTCTGGGGAAAAGTCCAAATCTAATCAACCTTCTCCCATACCTCAGGTTCTCAAGTCCTGGCAATGTCTTCTAAATTTTTTCTGCACTCTTTCAGTCTTGTCTTTCCTATAGGTAGGTGACCAGAACTGCATAAAGATACTCCATATTAGGACTCAACAATATCTTCCACAACATAACATCCCAACTCCTGTACTCAATATCCTGTTTTATGAAAGCCAGTATACCAAAAGCTCTCTCTGCGACCTTTTCTACCTGTGATGCCACTTTTCTGAGCAAATACACATGGTTGTTATGGACAGTCATAGATGAGTGTGTCCCCACAAAATCATCGGTCTCCCCCAACCTTGAATGAACCATGAGATCTGAAATCTGCTGAGGGCCAGATCAGTGGCATTTAGGTCTGGTGATAAAGTAAGATACAAAAGGTCCAGGTATGATCTCCAGAAAGCTATCTCACATGCGTAGTGGCCACATAGTTGTATCACGACCTAATATGGAAGCACCAGGGCTCTTGAACAGAAAATCTGACAAAAATTACTGGATAAAGCCCAGTCCGTAACAGGTAAAGCCATAGAGCACATCTACATGCAGTGCTGTTGTGCTAATGCAGCATCCACCATCGTGAACCCCCACCATCCAGGTCATGTTTCTTCTCACTGTTGCCATCAGGAAGGAGCCTCTGGACCTATGCCACTAGATTCAAGATCAGTAATTACCTCTCATCCATCAATCTCTTGAACCAGAGGAGATAACTTCTTTCACCTTCACTCACCCCATCATTGAAGAGTTCCCACAACCTGTGGACTCACTTTCAAGGACTATTCATCTCATGTTCTCATTATTTATTAATGTTCTTATTATTTCTTAACTACCTGTTGTATTTGTAGTTTGTTTATTTGTCTGTCCTGTTGGGTGCAATCTTTCATTGATATGAGAGATCAAAAAAGTTATCTCCACAAGAAAATTTGTCTCAGGGTTGCATATGGCAACATATGCACTTTGATAATAAATTTACTTTGAACTTTGAGTTATGGAGCTGCATTCCCAAATCTCTCTGTCCTATCGCTCTCCTCAGTGCTTTGCTGTTCTCTGTGTAAAGTCCTACCCTGGTTTGTCCTCCCAAAGTGCAACACCTTATACAGTACCTATAAAAAGTATTCAAGCCCCCCAGGAAGTTTTCATGTTTATTGTTTTGCAACATTGGATTTAATGTGGGTTTTTTTTACACTGATCAACAGAAGGACTTCAGTGTCAAAGTGAAAGCAGATGTCTACAAAGTAATCAAAATTAATTATAAATATAAAACAAAAAATAATTGCATAAATATTCACCCCCTTCACGATGCATACCAAATTATCACAGGTGCTGCTAATTAGTTTTAGAAGTCACATCATTAGTTAAATGGAGATCACCATTTGCAGTCAAGGTGTTTCAATTGATTGTACTAAAAATACACCTGTATCTGGAAGGTCCAACTGCTGTTGAGTCAGTATCCTGGCAAAAATGACACCATGAAGACAAAAGAACACTCCAAGCAACTCTGAAAAGCACCACAAGTCAGGAGATGGATACAAGAAATTTTCCAAATCACTGAATATCCCTTGAAGTACAATTAAATCAATCATCAAGAAATGAAAAGAATATAGCACAGCTGTAAATCTGCCTAGAGCAGGTCATCTGCAAAAACTGAGTGACTGTGCAAGAAGGGGATTAGTGAGGGAGGCCACCAAGAGACCTAGGACAAATCTGGAGGAGTTGTAAGCTTCAGTGGTTGCGATGGGAGAGACTGCATACAACAACTGTTGTCCAAGTGCTTGACCAGCCACAGCTTTATGGGAGAGTGGTAAATGGAAAGCCATTGTTGAAAAAACTCACATGTAATCTTGGCTAGAGTTTGCCAGAAGACAGGTGGGAGACTCTGAAGTCAGCTGGAAGAAGGTTCTATGGTTTGATGAAATGAAAATTGAGCGTTTTGGCTATGAGACTAAATGCTATGTTTGGAGTAAGTCACACACTGCGCATCATCAAAAACACACCATCCCTACTGTGAAGCATGTGGTGGCTGCATCATGCTGTGGGGATGCTTCACCGCAGCAGGCCCTGGAAGGCTAGTGAAGGTAGAGGATAAAATGAATGCAGCAAAATACAGGGAAATTCTGGAAGAAAATCTGATGCAGTCTGCAAGAGGACTGCGGCTTGGGAGAAGATGTTTTCCAGCAAGACGATGACCCCATGCATAAAGCAAAGCTACTCAGGAATGGCTTAAAAACAACAAAGTTAATGTCCTGGAGTGGCCAATTCAGAGCCCAGATTGAGAATTTGTGGTTGGAATTGAAAAGGGCTGTTCAGTCATGATCCCCATGCAACCTGACAACTTGAGTTTGGTTAAAAAAAAATATTGCAGTGTCCAGATGCGCCCAGCTGATCGATCTATCCGCACACTTAAGGCTGTATAGGTCGACCTTCACTAATCCGGCACCATTGGGACCTGAGGAGTGCCGGATTAGTGAAAATACTGAATTACAGAAGGATCACATTAAACATAATCAGTGCCGGATTATCGAAGAAACCGGATTACACGTAGTCGGAGTAGTGAAGGTCGACTGCATTTGTTGCCAAAGGTGCATCTACTAAATACTGCCTCGAAGGTGATGAATACTTGTGCGATCAATTATTTTGTGTTTTATATTTGTAATTAGATCACTTTGTAGAGATCTCTTTTTGCTTTGACATGCAAGTTTTTTGTTCATCAGTGTCAAAAAAAAAGCCAAATTAAATCCACCGTGATTCAATGTTGTAAAACAATAAAACATAAAATCTTTCAAGCGAGTTGAATACTTATAGGCTCTGTACTTGTCTGCATGACATTCCATCTGCCATTTTTTTTTTATGGACCATATTTCAGTTGGTCCAGAACTTACTCCAAGCTTTGATTCCACTGGACAGAAGATTTTTTTCAAGTGTTGCTTCCTCAGATTTTTGTGGTTATTATAGATGGCTTGAAATTGAACACAAATATATTTTCAGACAACTTGTATTGGGTAGGAGTTTTGAGAAACAAGAAATTAACTTTTACTGAATATAATCCATTTAATTGCATAATGGTGCTGATGCTTTGCAATAGTACAGCTCAGCTACAAATATTGAGTTTACATTTGTACTCTGCGTCCGAAGTTTCTTGCTTTAAGTGTTCAATGATAATCAGCCAGCATTAATGAATTGCAGTTGTCCTGATACTGTTGCTCCATGACTGCGAAGTCCTGGTTAAATCTTTCACCGTGCTCGTCACTGACTGCGCCAAGATTTGCAGGGAAGAAGTCTAAATGGGAATGCAGAAAATGAATCTTTAGTGACATGTTGCAGTTCATGGTTTTGTATGCTTGAAGCATGTTGTTAATCAGCTGCACGTAGTTTGGTGCTCTGTAGTTGTCAAGAACATTTTTAACAGAATCCTTGAATGCCTTCCATGACTATAGTTTTAATGGCATTTGATGCATATTAATTCAACATTGTTAATTTGGATATTAAGATTTAATTGTAACTTTAGTTAACTGTTTCTGTAGCACTTATTCCAATCTGACCCAGCCTAACAAACATTTTTAATTTTCACCCATTTCACTGAAAAATTTTAAAATGTCTTATATATTGCAAACTGTTTTCCTTCAAAATAGCAAAACTTAACCAAAGATCATATCATACTTTTAAAAAAAATTCTGTGTGTTTCTATTCTGCAGCGAATTGCTTAGAGAGCAGAATGGTTCAACATACTAAAAACTAAGTTGGTCATTCTTTTGGCATGTAAATTATATTTTTCCATCAGCTACTTCTACTTTATTTTCTGCTAATCCAATTTTGAATCTAATTTGCTACCTCATTCTGAGTGCCAAGCGACTGAACTTTCTTAAGCAGCCTCCCATGCTGGACTTGGTCAAAAGCCTTGCTAAAGTCCATGTAGACATTGCCCACTGTCAACTTTCCTCGTAACTTCCTCAAAGCTCTATAAGATTAATTAGACACAACACACTGTGCACAAAGTCATGTTAACTACCTTTAATCAGACTGTCTGTCCAAGTAATTAAGTATCCTGGTACCGTCCTGTTGATTACTTTCAAGTTTGCCCACTACTGACATCAGGCTCACTGGTGTATAATTTCCTGTCTGAAAAGAGGATGCTGTCTAAGTTGCATGCCATCTTGGTCAATGTCTCCCATCCACTACATAATGTACTGGGTGGCCACAGGAGTACATTCAGCCAGAGATTCATTCCTCCGAGATGCAGCACAGAGCATCATAGGAAGTCATTCCTGCCTGTGGCCATCAAACTTCACAACTCCTCCCTTGGAGGGTCAGACACCCTGAGCCGATAGGCTGGTCCTGGACTTATTTCATAATTTACATATTACTATTTAACTATTTATTACTATTTTCTATTACTATTCTATTACCATTTATTATTTCTATGACTATTACTATTTCTATTACTATTACTATTTATTATTTATGGTGCAACCGTAACGAAAACCAATTTCCCCCCGGGATCAATAAAGTATGACTATGACTATTATTTGTAGAGATAGTAATTAGTTGATGTATCTTAGACAGTATCTGTGTTTTTGGAGAAACCTACCTGTTAGCAGAAATTGGATTTCCCTCAAGGTGCAAGGATGGACCAAGAGGAGTCTCAAGGAAGTTCTGTACTTGAAATTGATGATGCAATCTGTTTGAATGTTTTTATGTAGCCAATATTTGTGAATTGTTTGGAATATTGGTTGTCTGAAGTATTTCCTGTTGAAGTATATTTGTGAATCATTTACATTTTAGACCTAATCAATCTGTGCCCATGTCTCTGAGCTATTTCAATAATTACCGTAGCTTATTGGTGCAAAAGACGGTTTGTTTAATGAGAACATTTTTTTGTGTCTCAAAATCCATTTATCCACCTTTGTTAAAACTCGGGTGAAGCAAAGTGATCCTCGGGTGAACAACCATTTGGGTGAACGTCACTTTTAATTAGTCATTGGAAATGGTTTTCAATTTTTCATATTTAACTTCCTCTTTCCTTTATGAACAAATGCTCATGAATAGGCCATGCATGCTGTAAAGTCTACTTCATGCACTGATTTTGCTCACATACTTGATATTTAATGAGATCTGTGGGTGAAGCAAAGTGATCCTCTGCCTTTCAAATAAAATAATTGTGCTTAATTTTTGTGACTAATTTTTTTTTCTATTTGAAATGGTTTGAGAAGCTGTAATAAATGATGTTATTTAGATTTGAAATTGAAGTGCCTTGACTATGTACTTTTGTGGAGATTATTTGATTGCACTGGATATAGTTTTACTGGCATTTTAACTTTATAAATTCAACAATGTGAATTTAGATGCTAAGATTAATTGTTATTTCAATAAACTGTGTTTCTGTAGCATTTATTCCAATCTGACAGCTGAACTGTTTTAATTTTCATCCATTTCAGTGAAGAATTTTAAAATGAAGTGTTATCGTAAGCTGTTTTCTTCAAAATATCAAAGACCATATCATACCTATTTTAAAAAGTCAGTGTGTTTGTATTCTGGAGTGAATTACTTAGAAAGAATGGTTCAACATTTAAAGAAAACAAGTTGCTCACTTGTTTGGCATGCAGATTATTTTTTACACATACTGGTCTTACACATTTTAAAAATGAAATCAAAAGTTTGCGATCGTCATATGCAATCGCTCGAACCTCTTCACTAAAACTTAGTACAAGTGCATTTCTGGTTTAGTTGTCCTTCAGTTACAACATTAATTTTGCCATAATTTGGATATGTACAGTGAATACAAGTGTTGTATTCTTTGCCTCTGATATTTTTGGATGAAGCAGCTACAAGATGGAATGCTTTAAAGTATTCTTAAGTTTTGTACTACACTGGCAAAAATGCTGCAGTTTAAATAAAAACCCAAGTCTGAGTGATTTAAAAAAAAATTGATACAATTAACTTTCAAAACAAAATATTTCAATTGTATTTACTAGCAACATTCAACATTTTGTCCATCATAATGCATGAAACTATTTTGCAACTTGCCACAATTAATTGAACCCTGTTGTTTATGTGTGCACTAGCTAGTGTGGGATACCACAATTTAAACAAAACAGGCAGATCAGAAAAAAATGTGCCGAGCTTTATTAAAACTACAAAAGCACTGATAACTACAGTGGCATGCAAAAGTTTGGGCATCCCTGGTCAAAATTTCTGTTACTGTGAATAGTTAAGTGAGTAGAAGATGAACTGATCTCCAGAAGTCATAAGTTAAAGAAGAAACATTCTTTTCAACATTTTAAGCAAGATTAGTGTATTATTTTTGTTTTGTACAATTTTAGAGTGGGGGGTGGGGAGGAAAGGAGCACCATGCAAACATTTGGGCACCCCAAGAGATTTGAGCTCTCAGATAACTTTTACCAAGGTCTCAGACCTTAATTAGTTTGTTAGGGCTATAGCTTGTTCACAGTCATAGTTAGGAAAGGCCAGGTGATGCAAATTTCAAAACTTTATAAATACCCTGACTCCTCAAACCTTGTCCCAACAATCAGCAGTCATGGGCTCCTCTGAGCAGCTGCCTAACTTCCTGAAAATTAAAATAAATGATGCCCACAAAGCAGGAGAAGGCTATAGGAAGATAGCAAAGCGTTTTCAGGTAGCCGTTTCCTCAGTTCGTAATGTAAATAATGTATCGGCAAGTTTGTGGTGCTGGAGGTTCATGGCAGGAAGAGTTTTTCTTCCTTCTACCGTCTGCGTGAGATGATGGGACTTTCGAGAGACTTTGAACTTTTTTACCATGCCCATGGTCTTTATCAAATTACGGTATTGATTTGCACTGTTGTAACTATATTACAACATTCTGTGGTCTTTGTCAATTTTTTTTAGTCTTGGTTTGTCTTGTGTTTTTGTGATATCATACTGGAGGAACATTGTATCATTTCTTAACGCATGCATTATTAAATGACAATAAAAGAGGACTGCGTGTCCTCTTAATCTAATCTAATTAAGAAATGGCAGTTAACAGGAATGGCTGAGGTCTGGAAAACCAAGAAAACTTTCCGAGAGAACTGCTCATAGGATTGCTAGAAAGGCAAATCAAAACCCCTGTTTGACTGCAAAAGACCTTCAGGAAGATTTAGCAGACTCTAGAGTGGTGGTGCACTGTTCTGTGCAGCGACACCTGCACAAGTATGACCTTCATGGAAGAGTCATCAGAAGAAAACCTTTCCTGTGTCCTCACCACAAAATGCAGCGTCAGAAGTTTGCAAAGGAACATCTAAACAAGCCTGATGCATTTCAGAAACAAGTCCTGTGAAGTTAAAATAGAACTTTTTGGCTGCACTGAGCAAAGGTATGTTTGGAGAAAAAAGGGTGGAGAATTTCATGAAAAGAACACCTCTCCAACTGTTAAGCATAGGGGTGGATCGATCATACTTTGGACTTGTGTTGCAGCCAGTGGCACGGGGAAGAATGAATTCGATTAAATACCAGCAAATTTTGGAAGCAAATATCATACCGTCTGTAAAACAGCTGAAGATGAAAAGAGGATGGCTTCTACAACAGGATAATGATCCTAAACACACCTCAAAGTCCACAATGGACTACCTCAAGAGGCGCAAGCTGAAGGTTTTGCCATGCCCCTCACAGTCCCCCGACCTAAACATCATCGAGAATCTGTGGATAGACCTCAAAAGAGCGGTGCATGCAAGACGGCCCAAGAATCTCACAGAACGAGAAGCCTTTTGCAAGGAAGAATGGGCAAAAATCCCCCAAACAAGAATTGAAAAACTCTTAGCTGGCTACAGAAAGCGTTTACAAGCTGTGATACTTGCCAAAGGTGGTGTTACTAAGTACTGACCATGCGGGGCACCTAAACTTTTGCTTTGGGCCCTTTTCCTTTTTTGTTATTTTGACACTGTAAAAGATGGAAATAAAAAAAGTAATCTTGCTGAAAATATTGAAGACATATATCATCTTTAACTTTGTCTCTTGGAAATCAGGTTATCTTTTACTCGCTTAGCTATTCACAGTATCAGAAATTTTGACTGGGGTGCCCAAACTTTTGCATGCCACTGTAAATGCTATTGATCAAGAGTCGGAAGTGATGTGTGAATTTAAGTGTCCAAGGGGGGAAATCATAGCTGTGTATCCAAAACCTATAATTTTGTTTTATGCGTTCCTTTCTCAAGAAATAATTAAACATACGCCTCAATAAAACAGTACTCAAAAATGTAACAGTTCAAGTTTATAAACTGTGTAACTGATGTTGAAACAACTGAATTCTCAACAAAGAAAGGAAGTTTTCTAAGAATATATTTCAATACTAAATGGAAAAACTTTGAAAACGTTATAAATATTCAGTCTATCGGGAAAGAGCTTTCTGATCATCCCTTCTGAAACATTGTACTCTGTAACGGGAAAAAAATGATATATAATTAAAGTTTCTTTTACATCTGCATATTCACAAAGTCTTGCTTTTAAAAGTTGTTGTCATCCCAAATTCTACACAACTCTGCTGGCCTTGCCATTTCCTACTTACCCATTACTCAACTCTAGCATGTTACCTCCAAGGATTTTGCCACTTGTTGAGGGCTTGAGTAATGGGGAGAGTTTAGCCAAACTAGGTCTCTAATCCTTGAGGGATGAACTTACAGAAATGTTTAAAATTCTGAGCGGTATAGATTAATGTGGACAGCAAGTCTTTTTCCCCAGGTTAAGGGAGTTCAAAACTGTGGTGGGGGGGGGGCATACTCTGCATCTTATTTGTCATTGGTTGCTCACTTTTCAATGCTGATGATGAGGAATTATTGGGTGGAAATGTAAACTTTTTCTCCACTTCATTGCTGCTAGTATTGAGTTTTGCCAGTACTATTTTGGTGCAGCATGTACTTGCAACTCTGGAAATTGTAGCTGAAACAGAACTGTACTGAGAAAATGTGTCTTTATGAAAGGGAAATGGTGTTTGATTAATAACCTGGAGATCCTTCAAAATCTAGCAATCAAGGTGGGCAAAGGGGAGTTTGTAAATGCATTGCTTTTGGATTTTCAGAGCGTGTTCATAAAAAATGTAGCTGTGCAAGTTCTGGCATCTGTGTTTGGAAGTAATATATTGGCAAGGGATTCTCTGACTTATGGAAAATGGGAAAGGTAGAATTGATCCAGAGTTTGGGGATCCTGAGGCGTAAAATAGAAGCTGAAATGTAAATATAGTAAGTAGACCATAAGATAAAGGAGTGGAATTGAACCCTTTGAGTCTGCTCTACTATTTCATCATGACTGATCCAGTTTCCCTCTCTGTCCCAATCTCCTGCCGCCTTCCTGTATCCTTTCATGCCCTGACCAACCAAGAATCTTATCAACTTCAACCTTAACTATATGTAAAGACTTGGCCCCCAAAGCCACCTGTGGCAATGAATTCCACGGATTTGCCACTCCCTGGCTAAAGAAATTACTCATCTCTTTTCTAAAGGGACGTCCCTCTATTCTGAGGCTGTGTTTTCTGGTCTGAGACATTTCCACCATAGGAAACATTCTCACCACATCCACTCTATTGAGGCTTTTCAACATTTGATAGGTTTCAATTAGGTCACCCCTGCAGTCCTCTGAATTCCAGTGAATACAGGGCCAGAGCCATCAAACGCTCTTCTTATGTCAAGCTTTCCAATTCTGGAATCACTTTTGTGCATTTGCTTTGAACCCTCTACTTGTGAATGCAATATTATGTTGGGTATTAATTGGAAAGGGAGATGAGGATAAAAAAACAAATTCAGCTGCAACTTTTGAAGGTGGTAATGGGACCACAGCTCAAGTGCAGGTCTCTATTTGAGAAAGTACCCCTTGCTTTGGAGACGGTGCAGAACAACATTCACTGGATTGATGCTGGGATGAAATGGTTGATGTATGGGGGGGGGAAGAAAGGTTGACTATGCCATCCGAAGGTAGAGCGTTCCTATGAAACGGTTCGTAAGCCGAAATGTCGTAAAGCGAAGAAGCAATTACCATTTATTTATATAGGAAAATTTTGTGAGTGTTCGCAGACGCAAGAATAACCTGCCAAATCATGCCAAATAACACACAAAACCTAAAATAACAGTAACATATAGTAAAAGCAGGAATGATATGATAAATACACAGCCTATATAAAGTAGAAATAATGTATGTACAGTGTAGTATCACTTACCGGAATCGGGACAGCGCCGAGCACACTGATGATGGTGTGTTAGACTGAGTCAGAGGTTGGGGTGGAGCAGTGGCCCCCACCCTCCGGGCCACCAACCCGATACCGATTGGCGAAGCATGCAGGGGTGCAGCGGTAGCCGGGAGCACACAGCACATCTTTAAGAAAAAAGCCGAAACAAACAGGCTAATTAATTAGGTGCTGCCCGGCACGTAATTGTGGGCCCAGATCAGTGCCGATTTCCGATTGCGTCGTCTCTAATCTGAGCCGACAATTACGTGTCAGGCGGCACCTAATTAATTAGCCTGTTTATTTTGGCTTTTTTCTCAAAGATGTCCTGTGTGCCTCCCAGCTACCGCTGTATTCTCCATGAATCGGTATCTGTCCGTGGCCTGGGGGTTGGGGTGGTGGGACACCGGGGTGTCATCTCGTCATCGTTTGTTTCCATTAAGGCAGGCAGGTCATCTTCTATCTCTGCCCACCTGGATGTCGAAGGTCGAGATTCGTCGTCTGCTGTGGCTGATGTGGAAGGCTTGCTTGACTGCTGAGCCTCGCACATTTTTCTATCACGCAGTTCTTTGTAAGGACTCAAACCATCTTGCAAATATCCCCTAAACCTACGTACCCTTTCAAAATTAAAGTCGTACTTTATCATTGCAGCGAAAATCTCACGCAGTTGAAGTTCAGTTCGCTACTGCATTCGGTTTCGATTGTTCTTGCAATTGCATCAGCTCTTCATCTATCAGATCTTGGTCATGGGATGCCAAAACCTCTTCAACATCATCTTTGTCAGCTTCCACAAGCCAAACTCACTTTGTCCTTACTTCGTTCACCACGATTGAAACACTTAATTATGTCTAGTTTTACGCTAAGTGTAACACCCTTACGAGCTCTTTTAGGCTTTTCCGATACCTTAGAACCCATCTTGCAAATGACTGCTCACAGGCACGTGTTTAAGCAATGCCGGTGAGAATGCCATTGCGAATCCGGGGAGAGCGGCTGCTCGGGGCGCGCGCTACCTTTTATCATGCACTGATTTTTTTCACGCGCTGCTTTTTTTCGTAACAGTGAAAACACCTTCTGAAAGCAAAAACGGTACTATTGTAGGTCTTTCATAATAGTGAGGTTTTAAAGCGAATGTTCAAAAAGCGGGGGACACCTGTAGTTGTAACTGTGGATGGCTGTTTGAAATCGATGGCAGATATGAAGCCAATGGCAGGGCTGGATCCAGGTAATTGATGAGGTCAACTCTGACAGTCTGTGGAGGACCCAGCTCCATCAAGATACTGTGCTACGACTGTAGACTGTTCAGTGGGCTTCACATCAACTGAAAGTAATGGATATGTGTTATTGTTCGTCCTTCGTAGTCGAAGATGACCATGGCTTCAAAGTTAAATGGGAGATCGGTGGCTGTGGGTCTGGAGGTGACTGATGAGGCCAATCCGGGCCCTGAAGGCTCGCCCACATGTGGGACACAAGTGGGTGGGTGCTGTCATGGCAGTGGATGCTGCTCGGGCCTTGCGCACAGCACGCTTTCGTTGCGCCTGATGATGCACCTGACTTCAGCTGCACAGGCTCCTGTGGTGATCTTGCTGCGCCAAGCTGGACGGTCAAGGGCAAGCGTCTCCCACGTGTTGATGTTGACACCCAGGCCTTTGAGGGACGCTTTCAGGCAGTCTTGGTAACGTTTCTTCTGCCCCCTGACTGAGCGCTTGCCCTGACACAGTTCTCCGTACAGCAGCTGCTTAGGCAATTGGCTGTCTGGCACTCTGACCACATGTCCAGCCCACCTAGCTTGGGCTTTCAGCAGGAGGGTGTAGATGCTGCAGAGCCCAGCTTGTTCCAGGATTTCCGTGTCGGGGACTTTGTCCTGCCACCTGATGTGGAGTCTGCGGAGACAGCTCAGGTGAAAATGGTTGAGCTGTTTGGCGTGTCTGCTGTAGACAGTCCAGGTTTCGCTGGCGTAAAGGAGGGTGGTAAGGACCACTGCACAGTAGACCTTCAGCTTGGTGGTAAAGCTGAGTCCTCTCTGCTTCCAGACATTCTCACGGAGTCTCCCAAAGGCGGTGCTGGCTTTGGCAATCCTGTTGTTGACCTCAGCATCTATGTTCACTGCGCGAGAGAGTATGCTGCCCAGGTAGGTGAAGTTGTCGACTGCCTGGAGGTTCTGGCCCTTCATCGTGATGCGCGGCTCCTGGTATGGCTTTCCTGGGGCAGGCTGGTACATAACTTGGGTCTTTTTGGTGCTGATAGTGAGACCGAAGTTGTCGCAGGCTTGTGAGAAGCAGTCCATTTCACACTGCATCTCCTGTTCTGTGCTGGCGTTGAGTGCGCAGTCATCAGCAAACAAGAAGTCTCTGATGACAGTCTCTCACACCTTTGTAACTGCCTGCAGGCGCCTAAGGTTGAACAACCTGCCATCAGTCCTGTATCTGACGTGGATTCCTTCTTTGTAGTTATGGAAGGCATCTATCAGCATGGCAGAGAATAGCATACTGAACAGAGTCGGGGCAAGAACGCAGCCTTGTTTGACGCCATTTCTCACTGGGAGGGCCTCCGACTCGTCGCCGTCATCCAGAACTTTCACCATCATACCGTCGTGGAACTGCCGGACGATTGTGATGAACTTGCTGGGGCAGCCAAACTTCTCCATGATCTTCCACAAGCCTTCTCTGCTGACCGTATCGAAAGCCTTGGTTAGATCGACAAAGGTCACGAAGAGGTTGCTGCGTTGCTCCTGGCATTTTTCTTGGAGTTGGCGCGCAGCAAAAATCATGTCCGTGGTCCCACGTTCAGCACGGAAGCCGCACTGGCTTTCTGGGAGCAGACCTTGCTCAAGATGTTGGAGAAGGCGGTTGAGCAGGACACGGGCCAGAATCTTCTCCGCAATGGACAAGAGGGAGATGCCTCGGTGGTTGTCGCCAGACTGGTGGTTGCCTTTCCTCTTGTAGATGTGGACTATGCTGGCATCCTTCAGCTGTTGCGGGACCTGTCCCTTTTTCCACATGGACTGGAAGAGTACAGTCAGCTTTTACATCATGACAGGGCCTCCTGCTTTGTATACCTCAGCAGGGATTGCATCGGGTCCTGGCGCTTTGCCACAGGAGAGTTGCTTCACTGCCTTCCTGACTTCATCTACTGTGGGGAGGGTGTCGAGGTTCTTGTTGATCTCTACCTGGGGCAGGCGGGCAATGGCCTCGTCGTTGATGTTGGCAGGCCGGTTAAGGACGTTGTTAAAGTGCTCAGCCCACCGATCCAGAATCTGCTTCTTCTCTGTCAGCAGCTGCGTCTCATTTGCGTTGAGGAGAGCTGAGGAGCCGGAGGACTGGGGTCCGTATACAGCCTTAAGTGCATCGTAGAAGTGCTTTATGTCGTGGCTGTCTGCATAGCCCTGGATTTCATCGGCCTTCTTGCTGAACCAGCTGTCCTGCATCTCGCCAAGTTTTTTCTGCACCTTTCTTCTTGCGTTGGTAAAGGCATCTTTCTTGGCTAGCGATGTGGGGTCGTTCTGATGCGCTCTGTAATGTTGATGTTTCTCCGTTAGTAGTGCCTGTATTTCTTCATCGTTCTCATCGAACTAGTCTTGGTTTCTTCGGGTTGCTGGTCCGAGATGTTCGAGGGCGGTAGTGTAGACAGCGTCTCTGAAGGCCGTCCACCGTTCCTCTACGCTGGTCCCGTCTTCCTGTGATGTGTCTGGCAGTCTGCCTTCAAGGTCATCGACAAATTCTTCTGCAACCCTGCTGCTTTTCAGCTTGGAGACATTCAACCTCTTTGCAGTCTTCTGCCCTTGGGTCTTCTCATGGGCAGAATGCGAAGCCTGAACTTGGACACAATGAGGCGGTGGTCGGTCCAGCAGTCGGCACCACACATGGCTCTCGTCACTCTGACATCCATCCTGTCCCTCTTCCTGGTGATGATGTAGTCAATCAGATGCCAGTACTTCGAGCGTGGGTGCATCCATGACGTCGTCTTACGGGTGGGTAAGCGGAACAGGGTGTTGGTGATGACAAGGTCGTGTGTGGCACATGTCTTGAGCAGAAGGCCGTTGTTGTTACACTTGCCAGTGCCGTGTCTTCCAATGATCCCTTCCCAGGTTTGGTAGTCTGTCCCTACTCTGGCATTGAAGTCCCTGAGAACGATGAGCTTCTCTGACTGTGGGATTGCTGAGATGAGGGCGTCTAGTTCTTCATAGCACTTGTCTTTAATGTCATCTGGGTTGGTCATGGTGGGAGCATAGGCACTAATCAGCGTAGCACTCTTCTTGTTTGCAAGTGGGAGCTGAAGTGTCATCAGGCGGTCGTTGATGCTCTCTGGGTGCTTGGTGAGTTTACGGGCGAGGTTAGAATTAATGGCAAATCCCACGCCTGCTTCTCGTCGTTCAGCACTGCTGCGACCGCTCCAGAAGAACGTGTATCCACCACTACGTTCTGTCAGCTGGCCCTTGTCTGCTAGGCACGTTTCGCTGAGAGCTGCTATGTCCACGTTGTAGCGAGCTAGCTCTTTTGCAACCAGTGCAGTTCTTCTCTCTGGTCTGTCTGCCTTGATGTTATCTCGCAGAGTTCTCACGTTTCATGTGCCAAGGTTGAGCACCATCACTTTCTTCCGCGTTGGGTTTGAAGTCATGACTTGCGCTTGACTTGGATTAAAGTGAGGGAGAGTTGCGCAGGTCGTCAGCCTCACTCTCTCGTCCCACCTATCTGGACCCAGTGGCAAGACATAGTCGAGATGGCTGGAGATAGGTCAGGATGCAGTGGATGGCCAGCAGGGTTCTGTGTGTCTCACTGTGCCCTCTTACCGCTGCACGACGCATTGCTGAGAATTGCCTTTCTGCCTGTTGAACTAGTGATGGTTTCTTCCGTGCAGTCCACCGAATCCAGGCTTCACACGCTAGGTAGACAAGCCCTGAGTGTTGTGGGTCTACGGCGGTTCTTGCGGCGTGTTCGCAAGCCTCCCTACCCATTGTTGGACATCCTCATCTGCCTTTGCAGCCGTTGGGAGATGTCTCCTCTTCTGCCTGCTCCGCCGTTGGGATGATCACCTAGTGGTGTGGTAATGACACCACCCCCTCACTTGTTTTCGCCCGCTAGCTGCTCCACCTTCGCCAGGTCCTGCAGCTGCTCCCGACCGTGCCAGGTGGCGGGGGCGGGCGGCGGTGGTCGCGACGAGCAGCAGGCCAGCTCTAGGCCTCAGGCCTCGCCCCCTCCGCCCGCCGCCGCCTCGCCTTATACCTGTATAATAGGTCCAGTGTCAGTTTGGCGGCCTCAGACGGGAGTCTCGGCGCTCACGACCCGGTGTCGGCTCGACCTCGGCCGGGTGTCTCGGCGCTCACGGCCCGGTGTCGGCTCGACCTCGGCCGGGTGTCTCGGCGCTCACGGCCCGGTGTCGGCTCGACCTCGGCCGGGTGTCTCGGCGCTCACGGCCCGGTGTCGGCTCGACCTCGGCCGGGTGTCTCGGCGCTCACGGCCCGGTGTCGGCTCGACCTCGGCCGGGTGTCTCGGCGCTCACGGCCCGGTGTCGGCTCGACCTCGTCCGGGTGTCTCGGCGCTCACGGCCCGGTGTCGGCTCGACCTCGGCCGGGTGTCTCGGCGCTCACGACCCGGTGTCGGCTCGACCTCGGCCAGGTGTCCAACCGATCGGTGTTCAGTATGAAGAAGCATCAATTGCTCAGTCAGGGTAGAGCGTAGTAGATAGCAGTTGCCTTAGGTTTCCTTCATCTTTGTTAACCTGAGGCTCTTAGACTTCATGAAGAACAAATTCATTCCTGAGATCTCCTTCACAGCACATGCTCCCTTCTATTGTGGGTATATTCTCCCAATCAAGGCAGGTGTACATAGATGCATATGTAATGTAAGCAATACACACATGCTGGAGGAACTCAGTAGGCCAGGCAGCATCTATGGGGAAGAAGGTATGGTTGCTGTTTCAGGCCAAAGTCCTTCAGCAGGACACTATACTTTTCTGTACATTTTTCCATGGATGCTGCCTGGCCTGCTGAGTTCCTCCAGCATTTTGTGTGTGTTGCTCGAATTTGCAGCATCTGCAGAATTTCTCTTGCATATGTAATGTACATGGATTTCGTGTCCCCCCCCCAAGGTATCTCATTATATAGATTCAAATATTCCAGAATCTGAAATACCTCAGGTTTTAAGCATTTTGGATAAAAATTAAATTCTCAGCCTGAACATGTTTAAGTTTAATAAAATCCAGTAAAAACTCAATATTTCTACCTCATCTGTCTGTTATTTCCAAATGGCAAACAATTTCTAAAACACAAAGGATTTCCAAAACACAGGTACAATTTCTGTAAGCTAAAAAGATTTACCAGTGAGTTGCAGATGATTGAATCATCTGTTGCAGGAATTGAATGCAGAGGATTAGAATCCAGTTCACCCTATCTTTCGCATGCTTGGTGTTCCTGGACTCCTCCTAAAAAGCCTGACCGCTCTCTTGGGTGACTTCTCACGCAGAGTATTTTTTTCATATACCTTTTTGCACAAGTGATCTAAAAGCTTCTGTGGACAGAGTTTCCAGATATCCCCAATTAATGCTGTGAAGCTGACTCTTTGAACTTTCAGACTTTTCAAAGATTAGTAAATCAGCTGTTTGATGTGATGGTATCAGTCTGGTCAGTAAGCTTCCTTGCATTTTCTTACACTGCATCTCTTGAGCAATTTGTCTTTTACTGTGGGCCAGTATCCTTTCTCTATAGACAATGCTGTATGTTTGCAAAACTGTACCTATAACTTCAGACTGATTATTACTTTCCATTTGCATTAAGAACTGAAGACTGGCTGTCACTTGTGATGGGAAGCTAAACAAAGAATATTGGTTGGAAGTTTAACTTATTCAAAAACAACTCTTGATATTTAGAAAGCTGAGCTTGGCAAAAAGGCCCCCTGGCTCTAGACTGTGAATATCCATCACAAGACATCCCTCTATTCTGAGGCTGTGCCCTCTGTTTCTAGACTCCACTATAGAGTACATAATTTCTAGACTCTTCACTATAGGAGACATCCTCTCCACATCCATTCCTTCTGGGCCCTTCAGTATTTGATAGAATTCAATGAGATTCCCCTTTATTCTTCTGAGTTTCTGCACGTACAGGTCCAGAGCTGTACGTTAACAGTTAACAGAGCTGCTCCTTGTACGTTAACCCTTTCATTCCCATAATCATTCACATGAACCAGGTCTGGACCCTCTCCAAAGCTAGTATATCTTTTCGATAAGGGAATACTCCCAAGTGCGGTCTGCCCAATGCCTTATGAAGCCTCAGATTCAAGATCGTTTAATGTTATTTCCAAAGGAGAACAAAGTAATTGTTACTGTGGATCTGATGCAACACAGAAGATAAAGAACACCTTATTTTAAAAATCACGATAAATATAAATGCATAAGAGCTTGTATACATGATAGTATGTTGATAAAGTTCAGGGCACATGGGTACCTGTATGTGGGGTGTCTGTACATAAGGAAAACTGACAGGAAATAATAAGGTAATGGTGGGGTAGTGGGTGGAAGTGTTGATCAGCCTTACTGTTTGGGAAAGTAACTGTTTTTGGTTCTGGCGTGGATGCTATGTCGCCTCCTCCCTAATGGGAGTAGGACAAACAGTCCAGGATCAGGATGGGTGGGATCCTTTATGATGTTACTGGCCCTCTTCCATCACTATTGTTTCCATGTCCTTGATAGCAGATAGGCTGGTGGAGGTGATGTTAGACAGTTATTACCCATTATAGAGCCTTCCTGTCTGTTGCAGTGCAGTTACTGTACCAAGCAGTGATACAATATGTTAGAATGCTCCCTACTGCACAACTGTAGAATGACATGAATATGGATGTGTATAGACCAACTCTTCAGAATTGTGGTGGGTCGTGTTCATTGTATGGAAGTGCAAATTCATTCATTTGGATCCAAGTAAAACAAATTGAATTGCATTATCTAGTGTTGGGGAAACAGCCCTGGATGAACTGTGGATTAAACAACCCTTTCAGAGATTATGTACTAGAATAGTGTTATAAAAAATGATTATTAAAATGTAGCTTATTTCAAGGAAATCAGTGTTTAAGATAAGTCGTATATCCAATTTGCTGGTGTTTTATAGACCCCATCTAGCCCAATGCATACTGATTTTCAAATTTCATATTTCACTTTTACTTCATAGCAAAGGTGGCCAATTTAGGCTTCAGATTTCAGAGGCATTACAGGTACAGTACAGATTTTATTAAATGATACTGAAGGTTGAAGGATTAAAATCAGATTATTTGAATACAGATGCTATGTAAAATTAATGTGAATTGTTATTTGATAAGAGGTATTTGAAGTGATTTGAGAGGTTTGATAGATATACTTTATTAATCCCGAGGGAAATTGGGTTTCGGTACAGCTGCACCAACCAAGAATAGAGCGTAAATATAGCAATACAAAAACCACAAACAAGGAAAATATTTGATACAGGGAAAATATCTCTACTGAGGATTCAGAGATGAAGACTAATTTAAAATTAAACCTGAAAACAAAATACTGCAGACTCACGCCCCCCCCCCACTCTCACCTGAAACATTAACTCTCGTTTTATTTCATACTGATGTGGCCTTTTGCCTTGTTTTAAAATTAATGCTGCACTCTTCATGAGAAGTCACACATTTTCACATAAAAGGGAATTTACTGGATATCCAGACTACAGCTCAGCCTTCAACACAATCATACCCTCAGTTCTAATCTAAAAGTTCCAAAGCCTAGGCCTTTGTTCCTCCCTCTGTAACTGGATCCTTGACTTACTGGGATACCACAGTCTGTGAAGATAGGAAATAACATCTCCTCTTTGCTGACGATCAACACCAGTGCACTTCAAGGATGCATGCTTAGCCCAGTGCTCTACTCTCTACACCTACAACTGTGGCCAGGCCCAGTTCAAACACCATCTATAGATTTTCTGCTAACACAACCAAAATTTCTGATGGTGACAAGGAAATATACAGGAGCGAGGTAGATCAGCTGGTTGAGTGGTGTCACAGCAACAACCTTACACTCAATGTCAGTAAAACTAAGGAATTGATGGTGCATTTTAGGGAGGGGAAGTCAAGGGAACACACACCAGTCTTCAAGGGATCAGCATGGGAAAGGATGAGCAGTTTCAAGTTTCCAGGTGTCAACATCTCTGAGGATCTATCCTGGACCCAACATATTGATGCAATTGCAAATAAGGCATGGCAGCAGCTACTGTACATTTCATTCAGAGTTTGAGGAGAATTGGCATGTCACCAAAGACACTGGCAAGTTTCAATAGGTGTGCAATGGAAAGCACTCTAACTGGTTGTGTCACTGTCTAGAAAGGAGGGGCCACTGCACAGATCAGAAAAAGGTGTAAACTCAGCAGGCTCCATGGGCACTACCCTACCCTGTCATCTGGGGCACATTCAAAATGTCATGCCTCAAAAAGGTGGCATCTGTCATCAAGGATCCCCAACACCCAGGGCATGCTGCCTTCTCATTGCTACCATCAAGGAGGATGTACAGGATCCTGAAGATACACACTTAATGTTTCAAGAACAGCTTTTTTCCCCTCCGCAGTCATATTTCTGAATGGGCAATGAACCTATGAACACTTACTCTTTTTTCCCCTCTTTATACACTTTTTTATATATATCTACTGTAATTTAAAGTTTTTATTGATGTGTATTGCAATAACATGCTGGTGATATTAGACCTGATTCTGATTGAGATGCATCAGGATTGAATGGTGGACTAGATTTGATGGGCTGAATGGCCCTTTTCTGCTCCAGTGTCTTCTGGTCTTATTCCAGGATCTAGTATTTCTTGAAAGATAATTACTAATTCCATCCCAATCTCTTCAGCTACTTCTTTCATAACCCTATAGTGTCACCCTAGGTGACATCTACTTTCAGATCTTTCAGCTTCCCAATTGCTTTTAATTAATAGCAAGGAATTTTTTGATACCATTTATTTTTTAAGTCTGTGTAGTAAAGAAATAGAAATTGGGGCAATTCAAACTTTTGTTTACTGTTATTACCGATTGACTGTACTTTGTTCACTGTTCAGTTTCACTTTCATTATATATTTCATTCTAATTTGCTTTATTTTCCTATCTACTCTTGTTTCTTTGTCAATTATTGCAGTGACATTGTGCTACCTACATGTAGCAGTGGATGACATGTATTGCACATCCCAGCTGAATTAGAGCAGTTGCATGGAGGTTGTGCAGGGTTGAATTGGACGCTTGAAGATTTACTGCTGTATTTGGTCATGTATTTGAATGCGGGTTTGCTGTATATTTAGATTATTTCCTTGTGATCTAATAATGAGTCAGCTACAGCTTTATCTTAGTGGGTGTCATTCTTTTAAGATTGGAATTGGTCTGTCTCTTGAGTGTGAATTTCTTAATAACTTGAAATAAGAACTACATGCAAGGGAATCTCATACTTGGATTTCAAAAGGAAATTTGGTAACGTCCTGCTGAATGCTTCTGATTTTTTAAAAATCTGTTTGCATGAAAAAACCTGCAATACCTCCTATTCCTTATAAGAAATTCTTTCCACAAAAGTCTTTTTTTTTGCACCAAAGAGCAAAAAGCAACTTGCTTTCTTTAGCTAAATGTGAGTTCAATGTTTGGAAAGACAGATATAAAACTTTAAGATACATGTGTACAGTACTGTTAGGAAAATTGGGAAGCAAGATTTTTGTTTTGTTTGGTTAAAGATGGAAATTGGAAGACTGTCCAAATTACCTGCTTCTCCAAAGCATGAGGGGATCTTTTTGGAGAATCTGGCACTCAAATATACAATGGGTGTCAAGTTTTATACTTCAGATTCCCACTAAATATGCTAGAAAATGTTGGCATTTGCCCAAGTAAGTTGTTATTTTTGTGTGTGTGGTATGCTAAGTTTCAATTATTAATCAGTTTGGCACTAGTAAGTAATTTGTACGAGTATGCTGTAACATTTCTTTAAACTTCAAGTTGACATGCACTTCTACTCCTCTCATCATATTTCCCTGATTTGCCGTTTGGACTGTCCTCATCAGGATTTAGAAAACTATAGAAACCATAGAAAAACTACAGCACAGAAACAGGCCTTTTGGCCCTTCTTGGCTGTGCTGAACCATTTTCTGCCTAGTCCCACTGACCTGCACACGGGCCATATCCCTCCATACACCTCCCATCCATGTATCTGTCCAATTTATTCTTTAATGTTAAAAAAGAACCCGCATTTGCCACCTTGTCTGGCAGCTCATTCCATACTCCCACCACTCTCTGTGTGAAGAGGCCCCCCCTAATGTTCACTTTAAACTTTTCCCCCCTCACCCTTAACCCATGTCCTCTGGTTTTTTTCTCCCCTTGCCTCAGTGGAAAAAGCCTGCTTGCATTCACTCTATCAATACCCATCATAATTTTATATATCTCTATCAAATCTCCCCTCATTCTTCTACGCTCCAGGGAATAAAGTCCTAACCTATTCAACCTTTCTCTGTAACTGAGTTTCTCAAGTCCCGGCAGCATCCTTGTAAACCTTTTCTGCACTCTTTCAACCTTATTTATATCCTTCCTGTAATTTGGTGACCAAAACTGAACACAATACTCCAGATTCGGCCTCACCAATGCCTTATACAACCTCATCATAACATTCCAGCTCTTATACTCAATACTTTGATTAATAAAGGCCAATGTACCAAAAGCTCTCTTTACGACCCTACCTACCTGCGAAACCACTTTTAGAGAATTTTGTATCTGTATTCCCAGATCCCTCTGTTCTACTGCACTCTTCAGTGCCTTACCATTAACCCTGTATGTTCTACCTTGTTTTGTCCTTCCAACGTGCAATACCTCACACTTGTCTGTATTAAACTCCATCTGCCATTTTTCAGCCCATCTTTCCAGCTGGTCCAAGTCCCTCTGCAGGCTCTGAAAACCTTCCTCACTGTCTACTACACCTCCAATCTTTGTATCATCAGCAAATTTGCTGATCCAATTTACCACATTATCATCCAGATCATTGATATAGATGACAAATAACAATGGACCCAGCACTGATCCCTGTGGCACACCACTAGTCACAGGCTTCCACTCAGAGAAGCAATTCTCTACTACCACTCTTTGGCTTGTTCCATTGAGCCAATGTCTAATCCAATTTACCACCTCTCCGTGTATACCTAGCGACTGAATTTTCCTAACTAATCTCCCATGCGGGACCTTGTCAAAGGCCTTACTGAAGTCCATGTAGACAATATCCACTGCCTTCCCTTCATCCACTTTCCTGGTAACTTCCTCGAAAAACTCCAAGGGATTGGTCAAACATGACCTACCACGCACAAAGCCATGTTGACTCTCTCTAATAAGTCCTTGTCTATCCAAATGCTTGTAGATTCTGTCTCTTAGTACTCCCTCCAGTAACTTACCTACTACCGACGTTAAATTTACCGGCCTATAATTTCCCGGATTACTTTTCGATCCTTTTTTAAACAATGGAACAATATGAGCCACTCTCCAATTCTCTGGCACCTCACCTGTAGTGACATTTTAAATATTTCTGCCAGGGCCCCTGCAATTTCAATACTAGTCTCCTTCAGGGTCCGAGGCAACACCCTGTCAGGTCCTGGGGATTTATCCACTTTAATTTTCCTCAAGACAGCAAGCACCTCCTCCTTTTCAATCTGTACAGTTCCCATGATCTCACTACTTGTTTCCCTTAACTCCATAGACATAATCCTGTAACATTTCTTTAAACTTCAAGTTGACATGCACTTCTGCTCCTCTCATCATATTTCCCTGATTTGCCGTTTGGACTCTCCTCATCAGGATTTGTATGTCTTGGGAATAATTCTTTCTTTCACATGATTTGCTCACATCCCCATTTGATCACCCAAGAAAAGCTTTTAAAGAAACGTTGCGTTTTTGCTTGGCACTGATGACAATTTAGGATAATATTTTAAAGATGTATTTGAGCAATTTTAGTTTTTAAGTTTAGATTGGGTGAATAGTTGCCAAATTGCCTCGTGCTGTTAATTGCATGAATGAGTCAGAAATGAAGTTGAGATGTTTTTAAGTATAGTGCTAACCTGATTTTGACCTTTCTTTAAAATCTTTTTGCCCAGATGATTATGCAGTTGGTAGTTTGAGGAAAGGCAGAATATTTAGTTATTTAGCATATATTTTAATTTAACTCATTATGTTACATTATTCATGATCTTCATTTTGATTGTTGGCTTCCTGACTATTCTGGTAAATGTGCGAGGCTGTGTGTTACTGGTGTTCAGATTAAGACTTTTTTTATTTCCAGTGAATTTCTCCACTTTTTTTTGACAGGATGGCATTAATGAATTTTTTTTTTGAACAAGTTATTTTGTTCACACAATGTTGTGGGCATGTAACTCCTGAATAATTTGCTGTTGAGATCTATTTTTTTTATATATGTTGATTTGTTTTCACCCAAATTATCTGATGATCAGACTGGGTCATGATTCAGAAATTCCTGTCTGTTCAATGTATTTGTTCAAGTATTGATTCTGTTTGTGAAACCTTAAATATATCATAATTCACATCATATTTTGCTTCAACTTAGTTTTGATGTGAACTTAATGCAGCACAAAAATTTAATTGTATTTCAGAAACTATCAGAATTTATTGGTATGATGTTGATAGATCCTTCATGGTGCCCTGAGTACTGTAGCATTCATCTATAAAACAAATAGTTTCTGTTAGTGTGCAAGAACATGCTTATTGCTACTAATTGAGAAATGTTGCCCTTACTAATGCCTGGACTGGTGATGGAGAGTTTATAGGAGGAAAAAAATTTTAACCAGGCAATCTTGTATATTATGAATTTTAGAATTATTACTGTTGCATAGAATGTGACTGAAGAAAATGTATATTTTCAAGTTGTCCTTTGCAAGAAAATGCATGTTTCATTTCAGCTTAGGTCTAATTTAAAATATGTAAAAGACATTATCCTCATAAAGATAACTGCTACTTAATTAATGCTGTAGACGAGGAGTAAAGAACTGGAATACAAGTTGGTTATACAATCTTAACTAGTTCAAACTTGGATATATTGATTAGAAACTTGCAGGCTAGTTGGGGGTGTAGTGCAAAATAGTGTTAAATTTAAATATAAAAAATGCAAAGCAATTTTCCCCTATTTTGACATGACATGTGATTAATCTAGAAGAACACAACTATACTTTCAGAGTTGGAAATAATAAGAGGATCTTGGGAACAAATTTGAAATCTTGAGTACTAGATAACGTAGTGAATTTCTTATTAAAAACAAGAATGATACATACAAAATCTAAGATGCCTATATTTAGAACATATTGGAGATACCTTTTTTAAAAATTAAAAGTAATTAGTTTGGCCCCCAGGCTTTTTAAATTGTCCAGTGATATAAATTAAACTGTTTGAGAAGTTATTTATGAGATTCATTTTATTTAAAATGCATTTCTTTTTACTAAGATTAGACTGGATGCAACAGTAAAATGGAGCCACAGCAAAAATAATCTTTTGAAGTCCTTGCTTGCAGTGTTATATATTTGGCATGTACTATTGTTTTATTTTTCAAAAGTTTGTTTGATTCCAATTTCAATTCAATCGTGTATAAGCTAGTTTATCTCTAGTCCTTGTGACTTTATTTTACAACTGCTCTTGCATTTTTGCCCTTTCCATTACTTTGCTCCACTTTCGAAGATTTGTAGACAAAATAAGCTAAAACATAGCAATATAGCTTCTGAGCATGGATAATTGTTTAATGTAAAACATTTTGATTAGTTTGCATTGTATATTGCATTTTTAGTGCTCCATAACTCCTATTTTATATCAGTTTTGCAAGTGTTTCTTTGGCTACCAAATAATGGTTTTTCTCCATGGTTAATTGTGAGATATGGTTGCCATGATGAAATCGCTGATAAACTGGTATAAGAAATTCCCATAACCTGGTTAGAGAAAGTTTGCTGCAACACTAATCCTGTAAACTCTGTCTCGGAGACTGATGTCAGAACATCTTTTAAGAGGGTGTACTTGCTGGGGCATTGAAAATCCAAGCCAGACAACGAGCTACCTCAACAACCACCATCCAGCTGCACTGACAGCTACTGTGATGAAGTGCTTTGAGATGTTGACCACGGTTAGAATCAACTCTTGCCTAAACAAGGACCTTGAGCTGCTGTAATATGCCTATTGCCACAGTGGGTCTGCAGAGAATGCAATCTCACTGGCTCTCCACGTGGCCTTGGATCACCTTGATGATAGTAATACCTACGTTAGGCTACTTATTGATTTCAGCTCAACATTCAGCTCAATGATATACTTGGTTTTAATTGACAAGCTCCAAAACCTGGTCCTCTGTATCTCATTCTGCAACTGAATCCTTGACTTCCTTACTGGGAGATGACATTCAGTGCGGACCAGAAATAACATCTCTTCCTGGCTGACCACAAGGATCTCTGCTTAGCTCACTGCCCTACTCACTATACCCATGACTCCATGGCTAGGCAGAGCTCAAGCACCATCTGTAATTTTACTGAAGTCATATATTGTTGGCAGAATTTCAGGTAGTGATGAGGAAGGGGTACAACCGGTTGAGTGGTGTCACGATAATAGCCTTGTATTCAACATCAGCAAGACCAAGGAATTGACTGTGAACTTTAGGAAAGAAAAGTTGAAGGAGTGCACACCAGTTTTCATTGAGGGATCAGCAATGGAAAGGATAAGCAGTTTCACGTTCTTGGGTGTCAACATCTCTGTGCCCAACATATTGGTGCAATTACAAAGAATTCATTATAGCAGCTGTATTTCATTAGAAGCTTGAGGTGTCGTGGTATTTCACCAAAGACTAGCAAATTTCTAATGATGTACCGTGGAGAGGGTTTGCATCACTGTCTGGTATGGAGGAGCCACTGCACAAGATCGGAAAAAGCAGAAAGTTGTAAACTCAGCCAGTTCTATCATGGGCACACACCTTCCCAGTATAATCACCTTCAAAAGGTGATGCCTTAAAAAGACGGCATTAACCATTAAGGATCGCCACCACCCAGGACCTTCCCTCTTCTCATCGCTACCATTATAAAAGTAGTTCAGGAGCCTGAAGACAGACACACTCAATGTTTCTGGAACAGCCTTTTCTCCTCTGCCATCAGATTTCTGAATGGACCATGAACTCATGGACACTACCTCCCTATGCTTCAGGAGAGAGGAAAATGACAAATGTCTTCCATAGAAGGATATTGCTGTGAGTTTTTGTAAAAACTCATAGTTTCTCTACTCTTGGACAGTTTCCTTTATTGTTTGTGCAGTCAATGCATTGCAAACATTATGCCAGGATGTGGTTAGCTTAACGATATGTATTTGTTTTACAAGGTTGTTGCATTTACAAGGTTGTCTGCAGTTACAATTTCAATTGAAATTTGTAATACAGAAATTCCAGCAGTCGACTGAGTACTGTGGGTTACTAAACAAGTATGCTGTTGCTAGAAGAAAGAAAGTTTTAAAAATCACATTCTTAAGTTTTGGAGTCATTCAATTGTTTGTTACGTTTCTGTGGCAGGGTATCATTTGTGTCAACGAATATGGCAAAGAGATCTTCTATCCTGCTGATGGCAAATTAGAAATACTGCTCACTGTTGGGGTGGGATAGAATGTTTTGTGTAAATTACAGCATTGAATAAGGTTTTGTAAAGGTGGGAAAATATCAATTACTATTCTATGAGGCATGTGAGTGTAAAGAATAAATTGAAAATGCATTGTTGAAAAAGTCATGAATTGCAAATTAATGCAATTATAGTGTGAAAGATAACATTATTAATCACTGCCAGTGCTGAGAGTTAAGATACAATCTTGGTGCGGAATGAGCCAGCTGTCAGGCAGTTGTTGTAATAGACTCAAAGGCCATTTTTGTAACTTGTCTATACCAGTTGTTTGAATCGAAAGTGCTTGAAGATGTATTACATAATAGATGTTGAATTGTACAGTGCTGAAGAAAGAGTTGGATATTCTGTAGTTCAGTTGATCTTTGCATGATCTGTATTTCAGATAAACGTTTGATATCTCCTTGCCCAAGAAGTATGTTGGGCCATACCCTCCTAATATCCAGACCTGCATCTGGGTTTTTTTTGCACTACCTTACTTTCCATTTTTCTATTTTCTATTTATGATTTATAATTTAAACTTTTAATATTTACTATGGATTTGTAATCCAGGGAGCGGGAAGCGCAGAATCAAATATCGGTATGATGATTGCACGTTCTAGTATCAATTGATTGGCGACAATAAAGTATAAAGTATAAGTATGTTGCAGCCTTTTGTTTTTTTTTAAAAATAAGGTACTTTGCTAAAGAAAACTTAGCGCTTTTTACCTGTCTACACATTTAGTGATATGTGTGCAAGGTTGGTCAAATAAAAGTACATAAAATAAGTTATTTTAAATAACTGCTTGTTCAGGAACTGAAAAATAATTGCTTGTCCATTTTCATTAACCGTGAAATCTATTTCCAGACTAAACACTCTCCATAAAGGTTTGAGAAATATAACTGAAGGATGGTTTATGCTTCTGTTCCTGTTTTGTATATTTTTAATATTCCACTTTGGAATACCGTCAGAATCAGATGACGTGTGAAATTTGTTGTGTTGTGGCGGCAGAAGAGTACCAAGACAAATTATTAAAATAGTACATAAGAGGAATAGGTAGTGTTCATGGGCTATTTAGAAATTTGATGGCAGAGTGCAGGAAACTGTTACTAAAACTTTGAGTGCAGATCTTTAGACTCCTGTACATTCTCGAAGGGCAGCTGAAGTTCCCCAACCATATCGCAGCCACCACCCTGCGACCAGGCATTGTCCTTGTGTCTGAGTCTACTAAGCAGGTGGTGTTGCTGGAGCTGACAGTCCCATGGGAAGATAGCTTGGAAGAGGCCTTTGAAAGGAAGCTCTCCAAGTACGCAGGACTGGTCAGCAACTGTCAGCAGGCTGGATGGAGAGCGAGGTGTCTCCCAGTGGAGGTTGGTTGTAGGGGATTCGTAGCACGTTCTTTAGTTAGAGCCTTCAGCATTTTGGGCATCGAGGGAGAGAGGAAGAGGAGAGCCATCCGCAGTACCACTGATGCGACAGAGAGGGCTTCAAGATGGCTGTGGCTCAAAAGAGGGGAGCCATGGAGTCATAAGTAGCTAGTCAGCTGGACACAAGCTGGGGTCTGATCAGCCCCGGCTGGGTCACCTGGAGGAGGTTGTATGATGTTGAAAGACCCGAAACACCCGATGATTCCAGGAACATCACTGAAGATGTGTCCAGAAGCATCAATAGATGTATGTACACAGTCACAGTCACTAATGGTAATTATGAGAAGAGTGTTTGACCTGGATGATGAGGGTCCTTAATGGATGCTGCCTTTTTGAAACACCACTTTTGAAGATCTTCTCTCCAACCCCCCCCCCCCCCACCAAATGGGGAGGGTTGTACCTTTGGAGTTGCGGAATCTCCAACTCTTTGCAGCCTCTTTTGATCTTGCATATTAGATGTCCCCTACCAGGCGGTGATACATGCTCTCCACTGTACATCTGTAGAAACTTGGTGACATATCTGATCTTTTCACTCTCCTAATGAAGTATAGATGTTGTAGTCTTTTGTGATTGCATCAGTGTGTTGGGGCTTGGTTAGATCCACTGAAATATTGATGCCTAGGAACTTGAATCTGCTTGTCCTTTCTGCCATTGACCCCTAAATGAGGACAGGTATGTCTTCTCCAGACTTCCCCTTCCTGAAGTCTACAGTCAATTCCTTGGACTTGCTGACGTTGAGTAATAGGTTGAATGCTATCACCTCTTGTAAAGTAAAATCAAGTAAAACCTCGCTTCCAGATGAGCCCAATACCTTCTATACCATCAAAACTTTAAGGAAGCATCACAAACTCCCACAGCCCCTAATGATCCTGTGATTTCATTTTCTGAGGCCGACATATGAGCAGTCTTCAGAAGGGTGAAACCTTGAAACGCATCTGGCCCAGATGCTTTAAGTACTGAAAACCTGTGCTGGGGCTTGGTTAGATCCTCTGAAATATTTAATCTCTCGCTTTGGCAGTTTGAGATACCCACCTGCTTCAAATAGCTTTCATTTGTACCTGTGCCAAAGAAGAATGTGGAAACCTGCCTCAATGACTATTGTCCAATTGCAGTTGCATCCATAGTGTGAAGCGTTTTGAGAGGTTGATGAAACATATCAACTGCTTGAGAAGCGACTTTGATCCACACCTATTTGCCTACTGGTGCTCCAGATCCATAGCAGATGCCATCGTATTGGTTCTTCACTCAACCCTGGAATATCTGGACAGCAAAGATGCATGCATCAGGATGCTCTCTCTTGTCTACAGCTTGGCATTCAATACCATAATTCCCTCAAACTAATCAATAAACTTCAAGACTTTGGCCTCAATACCTTGTGCAGTTGGATCCTCTATTTCCTCACTTGCAGCCCTAGTCAGTTCGGATTGGCAACAACATCTGTCTCAATCAGCACAGATGCACCACAAAGCTGTGATTAGCTCCTGCTGTACTCTCTTTGCACTTAGGATGGTGTGTTTAAGCACAGTTCCAGTGCCATATTCAAGTTTGCTGATGATGCCACTGTCATAGGCCAATCGAAGGTGGTGACGAATTGGCATATAGGAGGGAGACTGAAAATCTGGCTGAGTGGTGTCACAACAGCAACCTCTCATACCATGTCAACAAGAACCAAGGAGCTGATTATTGACTTTAGGAAGAGGAAGCCAGAGGTCCATGAGCCAGACCTCATCAGAAGATCAGAAGTGGAGAGAGTGAGCAACTTTAATTTCCTCTGTTATCATTTTGGAGGAACTGCGCTGGCCCACACACAAGTGCATTACAAAGAAAGCATGTCAGTGCCTCTACTTAGTCACTAAGTCACCAAATACCCCCATCACCCAGGATATGTCCTCTTCTCATTGCCATCATCAAGGAGGAGGTACAGGATATATCATTCCAGTTAATTGGGACACATCGGTATCAGTACATTTTGGCTGATTTAAATGGCTGCCCCAAATTGACCGAAGTTTCGTGGAATTAGTTATCATCCCGTGTACATTGCAGTGTTTTTGACTAAAGGACAAAATCAGTGGAGATGCATAGTACAGATAATGGACTTTAAAGTCCTTTTTTTAAAGTTAAGATAAAAATAAAAGTCACTGCGCTTTTTTAAAAAATCAGTGTCCATTGGCCCAAATAAATAAAATATAACACGTGCAACACACACAAAATGCTGGAGGAACTCAACAGGCCAGGCAGCACCTATGGAAAAAAAAAAGTACAGTTGTGATTTCCATAGATGCTGCCTGGCCTGTTGGGTTCCACCAGCATTTCATGTGTGCTGCTCGGATTTCCAGCATCTGCAGATTTTCTCTTGTTTGTGAATATATAACACGAGCACACGCAACCTTCACTATTTAAAAAATTTTGCGCTGAGCACGATGTTGTCTATCGGCCACACAAGTACTTGTGACTGACACTGGCTAGAATTGAATTGACTTTCTTACATCCTTCACATACATGAGGAGTTATGTTAAGTACATTATGTCTCTGTCTAGGTATACAATGTGCAATTATAGTAATTTATAATAAATAGAACAGTCAATGTAACATTTGAAATACACTCAAATCAGCATGATTTAATCTGTCTGATGGCCTGGTGGAAGAAGCTGTCCTGGAGCCTGTTGGTCCTCGCTTTTATGCTGTGGAACCGTTTCCCAGATGGTAGCAGCTGGAATAGATTGTGGTTGGGGTGATTTGGGTTCGCAGTGATCCTTCGAGCCCTTTTTTCACACCGGTCTTTGTAAATGCCAGTTCACATCAGCAGATGCTCTGGGCTATCTGCACCACTCTGCAGAATCCTGCAATTAAGGGAGAAACAGTTCTGCAACAGTCTCCTGTCCCAAATAGACAAAGGGAATTGCAGATATTTTTTCAATTTGTTTTTGTTCTTCGAGATGTCCCGTATAAACAGCTGCCCTGATTAACTGATGGACCTATTAACTGGAATCCACTGTACATTTGTAATTTATAGATTTCTATGTATTCCACTATACTGCTGTCACAAAACAACAAATTTTACAAGATATGCCAGTGGTACTAAACCTGCCTGATTCTATCCCAAAGACCTTGCATGTCTCTCAAAGAACTAAGGTGAAAACTAACGTTATTGATTTTGTAGGAATTTTTTTTTAGATGGTGTTTATGCAAATAAACATTCATCAGAATTGGGGCAACATTCAAATCCAACATTGTAGTGCTGTTTACTGTGCATTTGCAAATTATTGTTTACTAATAAGCTACTTTATAGTGGATTTGTAATTCCTTTTAAAGGAGGTAATAGAGAAGATGCCATTTGTTTAATCTTCACTTCTGTTGGTTAGTATTTTCTGATTAGCTTTTAAATTATTTTCAGAATTCTTTTACTGATGGCATTGCTTTCTAAACTGATATCAAGCAGTTTGGAGTGTATATGTCAGGCTTTTGGGATGCTGCCATTGCTGTAGGTGTGGTTTCCTTCCTGTAATTCATTTGTTATGAGCTATTGCTCAGCTTGGATTCTGGAAGCAGTGCCATTCATTTTGCTGTGCAATATTAGTTATTACCTTTCATTTAATTTGGCAAGAAACTTGAGTATTAACAAAAATCTGAAAAATTGGCCAGAATAACATTACCCCATGGGAAAAATTTTGGAGTAATTGAACCTGGTTGTGTGAGCTCTTTGAATAGACCTGTAAATTTGTTTCAATTCATTTGATAGCAAGAAATGGCAAGCCATTTAAGTAATCAAGTCACATATGTTTAGGTCCACATAAATGGGAATGTTGTCTCATTGAACAGAATTGAAGAATAGTGCTTTTTTATGGACAAGGTGTGGATTTCAGTAATTGGTCATTTAAAAATCTCCATCCAAAACTTTTAATTCTGTTTTTAAAGTTTTAGTGAGGCACTTGAACCTACAGTTGCATCAGCATGCATGTGTTCAAAGTTTCTTGTGCCCATTTCCAGCAATAGGCTTTTGAAATATTCTCTCATCTGAAGTTTTAAACATTTTGTTCTTGCAGCTTTTGCTCAGTATAATAATTGGGGTATTTGAATTCTTGTGATCAGAATCCGCATATACCATATACAGCAGAAACTTGAATGGTTGAATGCTGCCCCAATAAGTTGCTGGACCCTTGATCTAATTTGCTACCACTCTACTGAAGATACAGACCCATTTCCTTCAAAGTAAATGGTACTTTTGAAAGTAAAATTAATCAATAAGCAAAAGCTACTAGTGTGTTTGTATAATACTAGTCGTTATAATTTTCAAGATGGCTTCCATCAAACGTTAACCATGGTTAACTTAAGTTTTCACTGTTCTCCTTCCATCTCAATTAAAAAAAAATTGGAATGGCATTGATTTATGAATTTTTAAAAAAAAACTGGTTACTAAAATTGCAGAAAATAAGTGTGTTTGGCAAAGTGGTATTCTGTGCTTGATCAGATTCCTCATTCCTGATATTGGGACTAATAATTGGGGAATTAGAATTCAAATAGCAGAATGGTTGCCAACATGCTAGTTAATCTGCAACAGGTTAATGAGTTAATCAGTGTTAATTGAGAGAAATTTCAACTATTAAATCGTACCAGCTCCACTTAACTCAAAACACCTATTGCAGTACAGTACTTGTGTACTGTTTTGGATTGACAACTGTATTAGAGATTCTTAAATCTTTGAACCCTTAAAATGAGATGTCTAATTTCTGAAATAAGCTGTCATTATAATAAACTGACAGTTGAACTGCATGGGAGGGGAATAAAGTTACAAAACTTGTTTGCATTCAAGCAACCATTCAGTACTGCAAATTGCAGACACCTTTAAGATACTTTGTTTCGTCCAGCATTGTCCGTTGCTTAGACTGTGGCATTCCAATGGTAGGACAACAGTACCATGCAGGATGTTTGAAGCTCTACCAATTTCTAGATGCAAACATAGAACTTGCCTTGCTTCTGTTGCAGCAATAAGCCATTACTAACAAACTGTCCATTAGTGTGCACTTTCTGTTCCTGAGCCTACCGTAGTCGATCTTACACCTGGCCAAACAATTCTCCCTGCATTTCCATAAGCGCAGCAGGAACCATACCTCAACTGTGCTGGGGAATCTCTAACTGCTGTATGTTTGACCACACAATCGGTTAAGTCCGTCTAATTTTACATTTGAGTACGTAATTTACTTTGTATACTGAACTGACAAATTGTGTGTTTGGATTCAATCACTTAAAAAAATTTTGTATTACGTTATTACTATGCATCCTGGATTTGGTTATTTTATCCATATAAACAACTCAATTTGTGATTTTTAAAATTTTGGTTTTAAAAGCCATGTCATGGAGATAGAATGGTAAGAAGTTACTGTAATATAAGGGTGCAGGTAAAATTTCAAATACAGTGTATTCCGGTTAATTGTGACACATTGGGACTAGAGCATTTTGGCCTAATTAAGTGGCTGCCAGTTGGCCAGTTTCATGGAAGTAGTTAGGTATAGTTTTTTTTAAAAAAAAAACAAACTACCATTTAATTGAGTAATAAATTATCTATTTAAATGAAATGCAGAGCAAATTAGAACATAGCCAATACTACTACAGTACTACAAAACTGTATTGGTTCCTAATAATGGAGGAATTCATCCAGTGTATGTTATGGTGTTCTTTTGATTAACTGTAAGTTGATCAGCGCAGACATCTAGTGCAGATAATGGACTTTAAAAATTCATTTTAAAAGTCAACATAAAAAGCAAAATAATCAAAAATCACTGCTTTTTGGATCAGCATCCATTGGCCCAAATGGATAACATAACTAGCACACGCAACTGGTGCATATGCACAAACACCTAGTATAGATAATGGACTGCCTTCATGCAATGCTTTTGAAGATTGCATTCTCCAGATCGTCAATTTCATAGTTGTAACATTCAAGATGGCTGTCGATTCCTTCAAATTCTTCATAGTGCCTAACTTGTCGAAGGCGTGAAATCATTTCATTTTCACTCCCTGTCATTTTTGGCATCTTCAAGCCTCAATGCTGGAAACGGCAGTGAGCAAAATAGTTCTGAGTTGACTTCCTCATTCCTTGCCAACTATCAGTAACAAAAATTACTGTTTTGAATGAGCGCGCACACACACACATACTTTAAAATCGGTTAGCTTTAAGCATGGTGCGGTGTTTAACAGCTGTGCAAGTGCACACGACTGTTGCTAGTTAGAAACTGTTTGGCAACAGTCTCCTTTGAGAAATAGAATAAGGCTAAAACGGTAAACACTTGCTTTCAAACTCCAAGTTAAATATGTATATTTAAGCAGTCTTAATATTGATCCAACCTAAATTAAACCTCCAGAACTGCTTGCTTGCACTATATTGAAATAATTTGCTACTCTTTTGTATGCTTGTATTTTTTAATTTAAAGTTTCCATAAATTGATAATATTTAAAGTTAGAACGTGGTGACTAAATTAAGTAACGTAACATGCAGTTAAATGGCTTAAAAGGTAATGGGGAGAAACTTTGTTGCAAGCAAAAGTGGGCAATGGTTTCTGATTATTGCTGCATTGCTTTATTTTGGGGAAATGGGATTTGGACTTGGTCCTGCAGGATTGAAAGTGAAAGTTGTAATCATCTAATTTCTTGTGTAGATATCTCTGGGTGAGTCTGTAAAAATGACAGTGATTTTGACAAAGGGTGTATAATACAATAAATGATATGTACTGTCAGCTTTGCTGCAATGTGGTGGCTAAGCTACAGTCTTTAGAAACACTACAGCACAGTATTTCTAAAGACGCCAATGTTATAGCAACCAGCATGAGAGCTGTGTAAGGCTGAAAATGTAATTGTCTACTTTTATCTATTAAAATGCACCAAAAAATTGGAAGAGGTTTGGAATGCGGGAGTGGGATTTTGGTGGTTGCTGAAATTCTGGCTTGTGTAAATGAACACTCTAAATTTTCCTCTTTCACAGTCTTATTTCGTTACGGATTATGACCCTACAATTGAAGATTCCTATACCAAACAGTGTGTTATTGATGATAGGGCGGCAAGATTGGATAGTAAGTATCCTAATGTCGGTAAGTCCTTGGGTTTTGTAGGTTGATCATGGGAAGAACTTTTAAGTTGTCAACTGAAGCCTGACCCATTCCACCAACTGTTCTCCCCATGGTCATGTAAATTCTTTCCTTTTGGCTATTTATCTAACTCCCCTTTGAATGCTGCAATTAGTAGTTCCACTCCCTTCTGTAATCTTCAAAAAGCTTTTACAGTGGAATGCAGTGTAAATAATATTTGGTTAAAGTGTGTGTGGCTGGTAGCTCATGTTTGAATTGGAAACTGGCTATTAGTTATATCCACCCTGAATTCTCAGGACACAAGTTTGAGAGATGATGGTCAGAGGCTAGGTCATCTGCTTGTGCTGCCATTAAACAGTGAGCTTGGTAGAAGAGCTTGTAGATACATACTTTATTGTACAGATATACAAATATTAGAAGAGAAGTAAGAAGGAATAAAAAAAAGTTACCTCAGTCTAAAAGGAGGGGGTCATCATTTCCCCGAGTATGTTGACTCATTATAGAGCCTAATGACCGAGGGTAAGAATGACCCCATATAGCGCTCTTTGAGTAGTGCAGTTGTCTTAGTCTGTTACTAAGAGTGCTCCTCTGTTCAGCCAAGGTGGCATGCAGAGGGTGAGAAACATTTTCTAGAATTCTCCGGACTTTCTAGAAGGTCCTCAGTGAAGAAGATTGATATAGATTTTATGCTGAGGGCTGGTATAGGAATAGACCCTGTAGTAGAATGGTGTCTGAAATTAGCTAGTGAAAAAGTGCTTTAATTAAGGTTTGTTATTGTTAATGATTCTATATATTAAATTGCTCATGTTTTAGTAACCTATTTGAAACTTTGTATTCTTAAGATTTTATAATCGGAACCAGGACTAAACAGCTATCTGTAGAATCGTTATTGTTCTGTTAAAGGTTGATGGGGCCTTATGTTACAATGCCCAAAACTGTGTTGCAGAAGGAGGCTGTTTTGGCCCATTTCAGCCTATTACAACTCGCAGAGCAATGTGATTTCCCAGCTCATTTTCCCTGAAGTGACTAAGTTACTCTGAACTGGTAGAAGCAAAGCACTTTTTGGAAGCCAGTGTGGAGAACTTGCAAATTCTGTTGGCGGTCAGGGTTGAAACAAAGTTGCCAGAGTTGAGAGGCAGTTGCTTTGCTAGTTCTACACTTAGCTAGTTTGCTACCTTCCCTAAAACTGCTCAGAACCTCGGGCATCTGTTGGTTGTGGAAGGTAAGCTCATTCAGTTCCTAATGTCTGGCGGTTGGGCAGGGCTGGGCCTATATATTGGAGAGAGAACCGAGGCTGGAACTGTAAACCAAATTTTGACCGTATATTGCCATTTCTGTGATCATGAATTTGATTCATGTAATTGACTTCCCATATTTATTGTATCAAAGCATAGTTTACTTAAGTTTCCTTGGCTGAAATCCTTTTAGTAATTTGCCATTTAAGAAAAATGATGTAAAAGTCTCGTTCATCAAGGGAAAAGTTTCTTGGACACCCCCACTTACAATTCATGATTTATACAGTGCAGTTACCATTTCTTTTTAGTGTTAAGGAAATCTCATTTTGTCCAGGCATTGGATGTGTGGTAATGATTATTGCAGTTCATTTAAAAACCAATAAGCTGCAGATTCTGGAAATTGGAAAACAATGAACATCTGAAGAGAAATGAAATCCATGTTTCGGTGAACAATCTAGCATTACAACGTCTTGCACTTTGTATTTTATCCATTGTTTGTCTTTCAGCTAATCTTGTGAATTTTCTTTTTGTCATTTAGTTTTAGACACAGCAGGACAAGAAGAATTTGGAGCCATGCGAGAGCAGTACATGAGGACAGGAGAGGGTTTTCTGCTGGTTTTCTCTGTTACTGATAGAGGAAGGTATGTTTGAAACATGGTGTGGAAGAGAAATCGTGTGGATTTTCAGAGTGTACCAAGTTTAACTTGATCTATAAAGTGTAGTATTTATTGGACTACCATTAAATCTTGCACTAGCTTGTAATCTAATGACAATAAGTTGATATTGATATTAGTTGATGAGTAGCTTCAAATTAGAGGTTTCCACTTAATTGGGTCAAATTGGGACCACTCCATTTTGGCCTAATTAAGCGGCTACACTGATTAGCTGAAGGTTCATGGAAGTAGTTAGAAAGGTATTAAAAAGGACAAGCTGATGTTTAAGTATTACCCCACAAAATACTGAAGGAATGTTGCAGGCCAGGCAGCTTCTATGGAAAGAGTACAATTGATGTTTTGGGCCAAGACCCTTCAGCAGGACTGGGGAGAAAAGATAAGAAAGAAAGTGGGGGGAGGGGAGGAAGAACCACAAGGTGATAGGTGAAACTTGGGGGGGGGGGCGCGGTAGTGGGGGAAGGGGTGAAGTAAAGAACTGGGAAGTTGGTGAAAGATGCAGGGCCAGAGAAAGAGGAATCTGTTCAAAGGCCATGAAAGAAGGAGAAGTGGGAGATGATAGGCTGGTAAGGAGATAAAGTGAGATAGGAATGGTTGGGGGGAGGGTTATTCCTGGAATTTCAGGAAATCGATGTTCATGCCATCACATTGGAAGTTACCCAGACTGAATACAAAGTGTTGCTCCTCAATCTGAGTGGCTTCATTGCGATAGTAGAGGAGGCTACGAACTGACATGTCGGAATAGGAATGGGAAGTGGAATTAAAATGGGTGGCCCCTGGAGATCTAACTTTTTCTGGCTGATGTAGCATGGATGCTTGAAGAAGCAGTCTGTGTCGGGTCTCACCAATATACAGGAGGCCAAACCAGGAGCACCGATCACAGTATATGACCCTCACATGCAGGTGAATTGTCGTCTCACCTGGAAAGACTTTAGGGCCCTGAATGGTAGTGAGGGAGGCGGTGTAGGGGCAGGTGTAGCACTTGTTCTGCTTGCAAGGATAAGTGCCAGGAGAGAGATCAATGAGGAGGGATGAATGGACAAGGGAGTTGCGTAGGGAGTGATCCCTGCGGAAAGCTGAAAGTGAGGGGGAAGGTAAGATGTGCTTGGTGGTGGGATCCTGCTGAGGATGGTGGAAGTTCTGGAGAATTATGTGCTAGATGCAGAGACTGTTTGGGTGGTAGGTGAGGACAAGATGAACCCTGTTCCTGGTGGGGTGGCGAGAGGATGGGGTGAGGGCAAATGTGCGCAAAATGGAAGATTTGTGGTTGAGGGCAATGTTGATGGTGGAGGAAGGGAAGCCCCTCTCTTGGAAGAAGCACATCTCCAACCTGGTGAAGATGATGGTTTGCCTTCTTGCAATGCTTTTGATGATTGTACCCTCCAAATCTTCGTTTTCATTGTAATATTCAAGATGATTGTTGACACCTTTAATTCCTAACTTGGAGTAGTGAAATCATTTTATTTTCACTCCTAGCTGTTTCTGGCATCTCCCAGGTTTCAGTGGTTGAAACCGTGGTGAGCAAAACAGATCTAAATTGTCGCACTGCTTATTTCTCACCAACTATCAGTGACAAAAATCACTGCTTTTTGAACACAAGCACATGCAACTGATGCTATTTAAAAACTGTTCAGCATGGTGTAATGTCTAACGGCAGCACAAGTGCAGAGAACTAACGTCAGTTCAAAAACTTTGGCAACGGTCTCTTGTCCCAATTAAGTATCCCAAATAAATGAAGGGAATCCTGGCTCTTTTCTCAATTTAGTTTCTGTTCTTTGAATTGTCCCAATGAACAACTACCCTGATTAACCATAGGATATAGGAGCAAAAGTAGGTCATTTGGCCCATTGAGTCTCTTCTGCCATTCAATCATGTGCTGATCCAATTCTTCCTGTCATCCCCACTCCCCTGCCTTCATCCCATACCCTTCGATGCCCTGGCTAATCAAGAACCTATCTATCTCTGCCTTAAGTACACCCAATTACTTGGCCTCCACAGCCGCTCGTGGCAACAAATTCCGCAGATTTACCACCCTCTGACGAAAGTAATTTCTCCGCATCTCTGTTCTAATTGGACGTCCCTCAATCCTGAAGTCACGCCCTCTTGTCCTGGAATCCCCTACCATGGGAAATAACTTTCCAATATCTAATCTGTTCAGCCCTTTTAACATTGGAATGTTTCTATGAGATCCCCACCCTTCATTCTTCTGAACTCCAGGGAATACAGCCAAGAGCTGCCAGACGTTCCTCATATGGAAACTCTTTCATTCCTGGAATCATTCTTGTGAATCTTCTCTGAACCTGCTCCAATGTCAGTAAATCCTTTCTAAAATAAGGAACCCCAAACTGCACACAATACTCCGTGTGGTCTCACGAGTGCCTCATAGAGCCTCAACATCACATCCCTGCTCTTATATTCTATACCTCTAGAAATGAATGCCAACATTGCATTCACTTTCTTTACAACTGACTCAACCTGGAGGTTAACTTTTAGGGTATCCTGCACAAGGACTCCCAAGTCCCTTTGCATCTCTGCATTTTGAATTCTCTCCCTATCTAAATAATAGTCTGCCCATTTATTTCTTCCACCAAAGTGCATGATCGTACACTTTCCAACATTGTATTTCACTTGCCACTTGATTGCCTGTTCCCCTAAACTATCTAAGTCTCTCTGCAGGCTCTCTGTTCCATCAACGCTACCCAGTCCTCCACCTCTCTTTGTATCATTGGCAAATTTAGCCCAATGGCCCAATTAAATGGAATCCACGGTATTTGTTCTAATTGTTTGACTTCATATTGAATAATGAGACCACATTTAACTTGTTAACTGGTGATATTCCCTCCAGCAGAATAGTGAGCATACTGTAATTTAAATCACTAATTATTTTATCTTGATGGTGGAGGGAAGACATGAAATAATAGCAATCATAAATTTGATCTGTGGTCATCATCCTTGTGCTGTGAATGTCCAAGAGGTATTGTGAAGTCAGCTCCAAAGGCTGAAAATCAAAATAACTGCAGATGCTGGATAAACGGAAAGGTACGTCGCATCTGGAGTTTCTCTGGTTAGCGGACGATTTTCTTCCACGCCTCTCTGACGTAGTGGGGAACTGCGTACGAGGCAAGTTGCAGCAGTGGTTTGCTATTGCCTAAAAAAACTGAAAATGTTAGAAATGCCCAACAGTCAGGCTGCATCTGTGGTAAGAGAAATAGATGACATTTCAGGACATTTGGGGGAAACATGGCACACATTTTTTTTCATAAAGTAAAAGTAATAACATACAGGGAGGAGAGGGAGCATCAGTCTCCAGAGTATAATCCTAATCCTAATCTCCCTGGATTTATTTTATGTGAGAAATATCCTCTTTCTCCCCACCCCTCACAATTTAACAAGATTCTTTTGTCTCCTTCCCAGTACTGATGAACAGTCAGATCTGAAAAGTAATTGTTTTCCCATAGATATTCCTTCGCTTGCTAAGTATTTCCAGCATTTTGTTTATATTCTATTATTCGAAATAATGTGTTTTCATTGTGATCCCCAGTTTTTTGATCAATTATTGCCTGCCCATGTCCATGAGTAGGAACACAGTGCACTATGTTCTGTGTTTTGTTGCAAAAGTCTTTGAAATCAATTTTGTCTACTGAATGGCTCATTCATTCCCCAATTCTTTGGCACGTCAGGCTCAAAAATTCATACACTCCGTGCCACTTTGTTAGGTACACCCTGTTCACCTCATTAATGTATATATCTGATCAGCCAGTCATGTGGCAGCAACTCAATGCAGACATGGTCAAGAAGTTCAGATATTCAGACCAAACATCAGAATGGGGAAGAAATGTGATCCAAGTGTCTGACCGTGGATCAGTCAAAACAGTCTCTGCAGCTCAGGGAATGGTGTGAAAGATGATAAAACACTCGGTGAGCTGCAGTTCTGTGGGCGAAAACTGATCCAAGCTGATGGGAAGGCAACTGTAACTCAAATAATCAGCCGAATTAACCAAAATCCACTGTAACATGAAAACAAGGTATGAAATTGGATATAATGGAAACAGCATTAGAAATATTTGATTTTAAATGGTTGATGAATTTTGAAGATCTTTGCCATTGTATGATCAAAGCCAGAAATACTTGTGTTGTACACATTACTTTTCTGATTCACCAAGTTGGCTTTAGGAAGTGAAGTGCATTGTCCAGGAAAGTCCCTGCTTTGATCAGTTTGTGAACTTGGGAGCAGTTAAATAAATTTGAGTTTGCAATTTTGTTTTTGCTGTTAATGAACAGATTTGTTAAGTGTTAATTAGTCATGTTGATTGTCACTTGAAAATCACCTGAGTTAACCTTGTTCCCCCAGTCCTATCCAAAATTACTCAGTCATTCACAACCCCCACTGTCATTCACTTAAACTCAATTGGGCTGAGAGATATTGGCTGGTGCTTGTGAGGTTTGCGGCATTGACTCCTTGAGTTTTCTTGGATTATCATACTTCAATCAGTGGAGAAATCTAGTAACCTATTGATGTCATCACATATATTTAACACAACAAATGAGCATGTTGAGAACATGTTGATTTTTTTTTTGAAAAGCAGTGGAGGTTTGAATTCACTTCAATTTAATGTTCCATGCACATTCTAAATTCCATTAGGAATTCTGATTTGAGAATGCCATGTCCTAACATATGGCTGGTCTTTGGAAAAGCAAGTGGTTAATCTTCCAGTTCTTTTATATCCAGTGCTTGTAAGCTGGCCTGAAACATGATTTCCGTTTTCTTTTGTGTGCGGTAGTTTACTCAATGTTTTGCTTAGGGAAATTAAATTCTGGTAGCCAACACTTGGTGATGTTCTTTTAGTCATTTTGGAAGGTGATTTATTTTCTGGTCTTGCCTGCAGTTTTATCACATGAAATAGGTTCAAATGAGGAAAGTACAGTAAAATTTGGAAACCTTTTAAGTGGTTATGTGATAGAAGAAGAAGAATGGCATTTGTGAATCAAACATAATGAAACATCATACAAATTTAGCAAAAGCTTTTGAAAACCCTTGATCATTTTTCAGGGGTCAGATCGAAAATGGGACTGGTGTGAATCAGATTAATTTTTTCTTTGAGAAGAATATAAATTTGTGTTAGACTCTTGTCAAATTATATTCAAGGTATTTTTCTTTTACAGTTTTGAAGAAATTTATAAGTTCCAAAGACAGATCCTTCGAGTGAAAGATCGTGATGAATTCCCTATGATCCTTGTGGGTAATAAAGCTGACTTGGAACATCAAAGGCAGGTGAGCACCAGGAAGTGACCTGGATTTTTGTGATGCTGAACAGTGAGGTCAGTAAAAATAAAAGCTACCTCCTGGGGTTATTGATTTCTGTGTTTTGACTGATGTGTAGCTTCCTGACATAAGCAGAAATGTCAGAAGGATTGAAACATCAGTCAAAATGCTAGAACCTTTTTTGTATAAAATTTAAAATTAAGCTCTTTGTATTTGTCAGAGTTTGTGCTTTCATGAATTATTCTAAACCATCAGCACTGTTTGGTTCTTTTAAGTGCTCAAAAATAGAATTAATGCCCCAACTTGCTATGCAGCGCTATTGAGATAACAATTTAATTCTGACAATGGAAGACATCTTTTTTATATTAAGTTAATCATTGAAATATTTAGTATAGAGGAATATTTAAATACTTAATGAAAATAACAGTATATTTTGTAATTTAGCTTCACCAAAATTAAACTTTGCCATTTTAGTCTATAAAATTCTGACGTTAATATTTTGCTTTGGCTATGACTGGTTGATGCCAGTTATCATCATCATGTTCACTGATTTATTTTTAGGGATGGAAACCTGTCATACTCAGTTGGTTTAGTGTATGTGCCTGCAGACATAATGACTTTTTAAACTGCCCACTGAATGTTCCAAGAAGCTATTGAATTTAAGATCAATTAGAAATGATAACTGACTTTCTGTGCCTGCATTGCCCATTGCTGTGTTTAACCTGCTTTTTGTTTTGGCTGTTTGGGATCCTGAATTCTCAAGGATGATGAAACTACTTTCCCAAATGGGATTGGGCAGCAAGGATGCATGTGAGGGTAGTTGCTGATATTTGTTGGTATTTTTATTGTCTAACTTATCCTTTCTAACTAATTGTCCTTCCTATCCTTTTGAGAGGTGATCTTAAAATGTACACTTTTTAAACATCTATTTAGGCTTCAGATTCAAGTAGGTAAAATCGAATTTTAACATTTTTCGTAACTTGACAACATTCTGCAAGGGCATACGTATCATGGTTGATGTATTCATAGAAGGATTTGAAGAGGATTTTATTATGCTCTGCTTTTGGTGATCCTTAGCTAGGGGTACTTCCCTGTTCAGAGCAGTGTTTTAAGAAAATTAGTATTTTGGATCTTGTAGGTGTTGAATATAATTACATGAACTGAGTAGTTCAATTATTTTAACTTTGCTGTAAGTATTATTGTAATTATAGTAGGATAACTGTTTTTTGGATTTGACTGGAAAAGTTTGTTCAATAGGTAATGCTTCCACTGGGCTAACTGAGGGGGGGAGGGGAAGGAAGATATTGACATAAATACTCATCAGAAAAAGCATAAAGGTCTTGCTTTATTAAAATAGTGGTTAATACAATACTAGGAATTCTTATAGAGAACAATGGAAACCTCCCTAGTTTCATAGTTGCAATGCATGTGCTCAAATTTCTTCCCTTCTGTTAATTTTTAACATTTACTATGAGTAAATTTTTTTTCAGTTGATCAGGCACAAACTATTCATATTTTTTAAAAAATAGTTTCAACTGTGGCTGAATTTTGTCTCATTTTTATAAGCTTAACATGCGTTTCAAGCTAGGTTGTCTCTGGGTGCTGAGTAACCCTTGTTATTATCATGTCATGGGTGGTACAGTAGCCTAGTGATTAGCGTAATGCTTTACAGTGCCAGCTATCAGGAAAATCTGGGTTAATTTCCTGCCACTGCTCTTAAGGAGTATGTAGATTCTTTCCATGACTGTGCATGTTTCTTCCAGTGTTTTGGTTTCTTCCACTTTCCAAAAAGACGTTTAGGTTAGTGTTAGTAAGTTGTTGGCATCTATGCTGTCGCGAGCAGCATGGCAACTCTTGCAAACTTGCCCCCAGGACATCGTAAATGACGCAAATAATGCATTTCACGGTATGTTTTAATGTACATGTGACAAAGCTAATTTTATCTTTTTTAAAAACTGAGCTATTTGGGCTTTTTAATAATAAGTGCTTTGCATCAGTGATAGGTTTGTCAGGAAGTTTTGAAGTTATCCAATTTTACTGAACAATAGAAATACTTGTTTGCTTGTTCTCATGGGTACAACTGTCATGTTGAATCATTATATAGTTTGTTCCTTTTGTGAGTAGCATTATTAGTATTGTTGGGACTAGCAACATTCCTGTTCACAGAAATTGAAGTGAACAAGAAACTTGCAAGTCAGCTGATCAAGCCTGTGTAAGCAGGATTACTGCATGGATTTCTGATCTAAACAGAGTGCAGTCTAATGTAACTATATTAGGTTTTCTTTGTTCAGTTCTGTTTATGTGGCAGGCTATGTTTTTAAAACGTTGTATCTCTTCAAATAGAATCTTTGCAGTTTTGATCTAGTTTTGTTCTAGCACAAGGCCTTAATGTCTATAAACTTTGTGAGTCAGTGTTTTGTCATGATTCAGAGTTACAAAGCAAATAGTTTGCAAATTTCAGCAATCAATCACCCAAGTTTTTCCCTGAACATTTACAATATAACTAACAATCTTGTTACTTGAGTATAACAATGCAGAAAACCATTTGCCCATCAGCTCCATGCTGCTGTCAGTGGAGATTCCATTAATCACATTCCTCTTGTTCAGAATTATGTTTTTATCACTGACCAATGTTGTGAAAATTGTTTTGTGGCAGCAGTACAGTGAAAGACAAAAATTACTAAGTTATAATAGTACCGAGGAGTAATAGTGGGGTACTGTTCAAAGGTTCATGAACTGTTCAGAAATCTGATGGCAGAGGGGAAGTTGCTCTTTCTAAATCTGAGCGTGGGTCTTCAGACTCCTGTACCACCACCATTAAGAACAAGGCATGTCCCGGATGGTGAAGGTCCTTAATAGATGTTGTCTTCTTGAGGCATCGCATTTTGAAGATGTGCTCAATGGTGGGATGGCTTGTGACCATGGTGGAGCTGGCTGAGTCTTCGAAACGCTCTTCAGCCACTTTTGATCCTGTGCATTGGTGCAGTAGAAAAGTAGGTTAAGCACACAGGCTTGAGCTGCACCAGTGTTGTTGTCAGTTCGGAGGATATGAATTTATTACCAGTCTGCACAGACTGTGGTCCCCTGATAAGGAAGTCAGGAATTCAGTTGCAGAGGGAAGTACTCAAGCACACATCTTGAAGTTTGTTGATTGGTAATGAGGAGAAGACAGTGCTGAACGCTGAGCAAATGCAATCTCACTGGGTTTCCAGGCAGCATCTCTAGGAAGAGGTACAGTTGACGTTTCAGGCCGAGACCCTTCGTCAGGACTAACTGAAGGAAGAGTTAGTAAGAGATTTGAAAGTGTTTCAAATCACTTTCAAATCTCTTACTAACTCTTCCTTCAGTTAGTCCTGACGAAGGGTCTCGGCCTGAAACGTCGACTATACCTCTTCCTAGAGATGCTGCCTGGCCTGCTGCGTTCACCAGCAACTTTGATGTGCGTTGCTTGAATTTCCAGCATCTGCAGAATTCCTGTTCACTGGCTTTCCATTGCTTTTGGAGCACCTTGACGACAACAAAATATGTCAGACTGATGTTTATCAATATCAATGTGGTATTCCACATCATCCCTTCACTACCAATTAACACAGCAAATTAATTCTAGCCATGATCAACTATTAAAGTACTTCATTACAGTAGATGTGAGTGCTATCAGTGATAGTTGTTGGGGCAGCTCATCCTGCTCTTCTTGTATAATTGATGCCCTTTTGAAGCAGCTGGGAGCCTCTGACGGCAGCGGTAAGAGGTACAAGATGTCATTGAACACTCCAGCCAGTTAGATGGCACAGATTTTCAGGACACTACCAGGTATGCTGTCAGTAAATGTGCCTAAGTTTTAACAAAGGGGATAAAGTTGACTAGTGGTTAGGTATAGATTGTATGCTGTGTGTGCACTTCCCTTGATCATTATAGTGCACTAAGAGTTGTGCAGATTTTAATCTGATGATACAAAGTACATCTACTTTGGTGTGATGATATTCCTTAAACATTTGCTATTCGACCTAATATATCCTTATTGCCTTTGGTGAGCAGAGGCTCCTCAGTCAAAGAAATCCAAATGCTAAAACTAAAAATTTAATTGATGTCAGCTTCACTCTTGGGGATACGTAGAACTGCACAGCACAGTCTAGGAAGTTCCCATGTATTGCTGAGAATTAATTTGCCAGTTTACTTCATGTTGGTATCTTGAAGGGGAGATTCTATCCAAACTTAAGATGTCTGCTGAAATATAGAAATATAAATTGTAATTGACATTGGCTTGCACATATTGGTCATAGAATACTATAGCACAGAAATGGGCCCTCTAGTCAGCTCATCTAATCATGGTACACTATTAACCTGTCTAATCTCATTGACCTGCATCCCGACACTTGTCCTCCATACCACTTCCATCCATGTACCTATCCAAATTTCACTTCACTGTTGAATTGAACCTATTTGTTGTTAGAGGTAACCTTTAAAATGGCTCAAAATTTACAATATTAGACCCCTAAGAGCAACAGATTGTAATGTACTGAGTGGAAATGCTGCAAAATGTACATTACCTGAGTTCTTTTCTCAATTATGGATATTCTTATTCATTGGAAAAAGAATGAGGGAGGTAGATTGGGGGATTGATATCCATATAACTAGCTTAAGCATGTGAATGCTGCTAGTTATACTTCCCTCTGTGCTTTAGATTCCATTGACTTCAGAGCAGAATGATAATGAAAGTATAACTGACAAATTTTTTCCTTCCCCCACTTGTATTCAGCAGTGATGACTAAAGAGTGTTAACACAATATATTTTGACTCTGTATAAATTGACTAGTAGATATAGCGGTCCAAATGGGTGCACTGGTTTAAACCAGTGGTCCCCAACCACTGGGCTGCAAAGCATGAGCTACCGGGCCGCGAGGAAATGATACGATTTGGCGATGTTACACCATATGAGTCAGCTGCACCTTTCCTCATTCCCTGCCACGCCCACTGTTGAATTTGAACGTACACGAGGTCATCAGGCGGTCATTAACCTATAACTACTTGATGAGTAAAAAACAAACATTGCTTTAGAGTTTCTTTGGAAGAAGTGGTAGCAGACATAAAAGGCCTAACGATGATGATAATGCAGAGACAGCTGAGGCTGGCACTGCAAAAAAAAAGCTTCCTTCAACAGAAAATACAAGTTGTACATAAAATATGGCTTTATTGCGACCGGTGACTCGCACGCTCCAAGCCCTCTGTGTGTGATATGTGGAGACAAGCTGTCTAATGAGGCAATGAAGCCCTCCAAACTGCTTTGGCACCTTCAGTCTAATCACCCTGCACTTAAAGACAAACCCGTTGAGTTTTTTGAGTGGAATAAACGTGAGCAAGCGGGACAGAAGCAAGTGCTGAGAGCCTCCACCTCCACAAATGCTGCTGCTCTGAGAGTGTCGTACTTAGTGGCTAGCCGTATTGCTAAGGCTAAGAAACCTTTCACTGTTGGTGAAGAATTGATTCTGCCTGTTGACAGAATTGAAGCATTACTTCCCAACCACAAACGACCCAAGACGTGCAAAGGAATGGGTCCGTGACCCACTTGTGAATGCCCCGAGGAATTATCCATGTCAGCGTGGGAAGAAGATCAATTCCTCAAGCTTGCAAATGACGGTGGGCTGAAGAGTACGTTTGACGTAACATCTCTCCCGGCATTCTGGATCAAAGTCAAGGCTGAATATCCTGAGATAGCCACGAAAGCACTGAAAACATTGCTTCCATTCCAACATCATATCTGCAATAGTTTTCTGCAACGAATGCAACGAAAACTAAATTGCGGAATAAACTGGACATAAGGAACCCCTTTCGAGTATTGCTTTCTCCCATCACCCCTTGATGGGACCGTCTTGTTGCAGGGAAACATGCCCAGGGCTCCCACTGATTCAGCGATATTGGTGTGTTGCAATGATTTTATATGTTCATATGAGGAAAATAAGCGCTGTTTTTAATACCCAAATGTTACTTTAAATGTTATGATGCTATTGACTTGTAAGTGACTTATAATTGACTTATCACTATATTCATGTGAGGAAAATATGCGCTGTGTGTTTAATATTAAATTCATTAGATAAACCTTTTTAGAAATGAAATTGAGTGTATTAGCTACTTGTAAGTGACTTATAGTTGATTTATCACCTATATTCTGGTTGTGATTAACAACACCCCCCCCTCCCCCCCCCGGGTTGGCTGGTCCGCAAGAATATTGTCAATATTCAACCGGCCCGCAGTGCAAAAATGTTGGGGACCCCTGGTTTAAACACCATTCTAGCAGGGATGACAGTGGAACAACGATGGCAGTTATTTCTGGGAATAATACAGAAGTTGCAGGACCAGTTCATTGCAAAGAGGAAGAAAGATTCTAAGGGGAGTAAGGGGCGACCGTGGCTGACAAGGGAAGTCAAGGATAGTATAAAAATAAAAGAGAAGAAGTATAACATAGCAAAGCTGAGCAGGAAGCCAGAGGATTGGGAAACTTAAAGAGCAACAGAGGATAACTAAAAAGGCAATATGGGGAGAAAAGATGAGATACGAAGGCAAGCTAGCCAAGAATATAAAGGAGGATAGTAAAAGCTTCTTTAGGTATGTAAAGAGGAAAAATTAGTTAAGACCAGAAACGGGTGAATTTATTATGGGAAACAAGGAAATGGCAGATGAGTTAAACTGGTACTTTGGATCTGTCTTCACTAGGGAAGACACAAACAATCTCCCATATGTAATAGTGGCCGGAGGACTTAGGGCAACAGAGGAACTGAAGGAGATTCACATTAGGCAGAAAATGGTGTTGGATAGACTGATGGGACTGAAGGCTGATAAATCCCCAGGGCTTGGTGGTCTGCACCCCAGGGTACTTAAGGAGGTGACTCTAGAAGTGGTGGACACATTGGTAATTATTTTCCAATGTTCTATAGATTCAGGATCAGTTCCAGAGGACTGGAGGGTAGCTACTGTTATCCCACTTTTTAAGAAAGGAGGGAGAGAGAAAACACAGAATTATAGACCAGTTAGCCTGATATCAGTGGTGGGGAAGATGCTGGAGTCAATTTATAAAGGATGAAATAGCAGCACATTTGGATAGCAGTAACAGGATCGGTCCATGTCAGCATGGATTTATGAAGGGGAAATCGTGCTTGACTAACCTTCTGGAATTTTTTGAGTATGTAACTATGAAAATGGACAACGGAGAGCCAGTGGATGTAGTGTATCTGGACTTTCAAAAAGCCTTTGATAAGGTCCCACATAGGAGATTAGTGGGCAAAATTAGAGCCCATGGTATTAGGGGTAGGATACTGACATGATCGTAAATTGGTTGGCAGACAGGAAACAAAGAGTAGGGATTAACGGGTCCCTTTCAGAGTGGCAGTACCGCAAGGCTCGGTGCTGGGACCGCAGCTATTTACAATATACATTAATGATTTAGATGAAGGGATTAAAAGTAACATCAACAAATTTGCACATGACACAAAGCTGGGTGGCAGTGTGAAATGTGCAGAGGATGTTGAGATAATGCAGGTTGACTTGGACAGGTTGGGGGAATGGGCAGATGCATGGCAGATGCAGTTTAATGTGGATAATTGTGAGGTTATCCACTTTGGTGGCAAGAACAGGAAGGCAGATTACTATTTGAATGGTGTCAAGTTAGGGAAAGGGGAAGTACAAAGAGATCTTGGTGTCCTTGTTTATCAGTCACTGAAAGTAAGCATGCAGGTACAGCAGGCAATGAAGAAAGCTAATGGCATGTTGGCCTTCATAACAAGGGGAGTTGAGTATAGGAGCAAAGAGGTCCTTCTGCAGTTGTACAGGGCCCTGGTGAGACCACACCTGGAGAATTGTGTACAGTTTTGGTCTCCAAATTTGAGGAAGGACATTCTTGCTATTGAGGGAGTGCAGCGGAGGTTCACGAGGTTAATTTCGGAGATGGCGGGACTGTCATATGTTGAAAGATTAGAGCGACTGGGCTTGTATACACTGGAATTTAGAAGGATGAGAGGGGATCTGATGAAACATATAAGATTATTAAAGGATTGGACATGCTAGAGGCAGGAAACATGTTTCTGATGTTGGGGGAGTCCAGAACCAGAGGCCACAATTTGAGAATAAGGGGTAGGCCATTTAGAACAGAGTTGAAGAACTTTTTCACCCAGAGAGTTGTGTATCTGTGGGATGCTCTGCCTCAGAAGGCAGTGGAGGCCAATTCTCTGGATGCTTTCAAGAAAGAGTTCGATAGAGCTCTTAATTATAGCGGAGTCAAGGGATACGGGAAGAAAGCAGGAACGGGGTACTGATTGTGAATGATCATCAATGGTCACAGTGAATGGCGGTGCTGGCTCGAAGGGCCGAATGGCCTACTCCTGCACCCATTGTCTGTAATGGGCTGGATTCCTTTTGCCTCAACTTTATTTTTTGAACATGACATTTTTCGAACATAATCCTCAAGATGATTTTGAATAACTTTATTCTGTCTTCGCCTGTTCATGGTTTCAAGTGTGTGGTTACTGTTGTGTTCCCTACTTAAAAGCAGTATGCATAAGTGTCCTTTGGGGTACAATTCTGCCAACAAGATGAGGGATATTGTAAGTAAAGGGAACCCATATCTGGAATACATTGTAAGTCGTTGGATCCTTGAATTTTTCTGTATGTTACTGGAGAGTGTTTTGCATATGGAGGCCACTTGGTTATTTGAACCTTATGGTGAAGTACATTGTGATATTTTATAGTGAAGGTATCATTTAAATAAAATTTCATTTTGCTGTTTGAATGGGCTTACGAGGTTGAGTTAATTAATCTTGTTAAATTCAGAGATTTGAAATTATTCCTTTCCAAAGCTAATAGATGGAATAAAATCTTTTTTGCGTCCAGTGCTGTTTTTCCCCCTCAGAAACACATCCTTAAGCATTTACTTGGAACTTTATACATCTGCTCAGTTTTGCCCATTAAACAGGTGTTCTTCAACCTGTGGGCTGTATGTGGCCCATTCAGTACACAGCAGCCCATGTGACATCCTGTTTTAACAACAAAGATCCATGCTTGCAATTTCTTAGAATGGAGCTGCTACTTATTGAAAATATAGGCATTTGACAGTGTTTAAATCACTAAATAAAGGATATTAATAATGTGCACACCACTTTTTGCTTCTGCATATTCACTTGAGTATAATGTATTGAGTTTTAAGTTGGAAATCACTGTAAAACTAACCTTTGAATGTATATGTATGCTTAGCAGGGTAAATTTAACCTTAATCATCAGTAACTACTACTACGTTGACTCAGGCCTAGGGGGCTGGCGTCGGGCATAAGGCATCAGTAAAAAGATGGAAAATGTGATTAAGTTGTACTTGCTCACTAAGTTTTAGTTCAGATTTTATTAGCTTTTTTTGTCACTTGACCTGCATTGCAGCCTTGATACAAGTGCAGACCAAAGACCTGAATTTGAGATTAGATGAGTAACTGATTTTGATACGAAAGAAACTTTTTAGCAAGTGTAGCATCATAGACTCTTAGTAAGACTGCAGTCAGAAAATATTCTGGTGGCTGGAATCTCAACACAATCCTTCATGCGGGGTGGGGACAAATGGAAGTTAGCACTGATCGAATATTTTCCACTTGATGAATGTATTTAACTAACAATGCAGACTGTCTACCATCTATACTGTGCATTGCATTTACTCACTAATGTTGATTCAATAACCCTTTCAAACACAGATACATAGTCACAGATACATGGGAACAATATTACCTGCAAGTCCCTTTCCAAGTCTTAGCCACTTGGAAATATCCTTTCATTGTTCCTGGGCCTAATACCAGGAATACATTATTTGGCATAAGCACTGTAGTGACTGACTACCATCATCTAAAGCTAGTTAAGTAATGTTATGCTTGCCACAGTACCCATGTGCAGAAAAGGAAAATGTGAATGCATAACTTGTTATTTTGATCTGTTTCTGGGATTCAGTTCACAATTTTACTAAGTACTACTTCTGTTCTCCAGTATATGCACTTGCTCCAACAAGTGAACAGTTTTGTCAGTGTTGTACTGTGCACAGACTTGGCATATTTAATGTATCTTTCATTTGCAGATAACGACAGAGGAAGGGCTGCAACTTGCGAGGCAGCTCAAAGTAACATACATGGAGGCTTCAGCTAAAATTCGTTTGAATGTAGACCAGGCTTTTCATGAACTAGTTCGAGTTATAAGGTAGGAATAAATGATGATGTATGTAAGGTATCTTTCCCTTGACAGGGATATTTGTGAAGCAGGTAAAATTACACTGGAAGAGATGTCAATGTCAATTGAAATCCTTCCACAAGTTTTGTATAAAAAGCTGTTCAGATTTAAGATTCTGATTTTGGATTTAATTTCTATTTTTTTAAAAAAATGTATTCTATCACCTCTGTGTATAAGGTTCCTGGAGCAGCTTGATTGATTAAGCCCTTCCTTTTGGATGATACTAGATTTAAAATTGTCTGCTGCCTTAGTCTACTATGGGCACCACAGCAGTGTAGCGTTTAGCTTCAATTCTGACATCCTCTGTAAGCAAGTTTGTATGTTTCTTCCTATGTGTGTGTGCGCACGCGCACTTGTTTCTTCAGGTGCTCCACTTTCCTTCCACAGTCAAAAGACATACTGTTTAGAAAGTAAATTGGTCATTGTAGATTATCCTGTGATTAGGCTAGGGTTAAATCAAAGGGTTGCTGTACATCCCAGCTTGAAGGGTTAGAAGAGCCTGTTCCACACTAAATAAATAAAGTGAAGTGGTAATCTAGAAAACCATGTGTTGTCCCCTCTATTGACTGGACAATAGCCAGTGATATGCATTGATTTTAATGTAGAAAGTGAACTAATGAATTTTGGAATGAAGAATTAGGAGATGCAATAAGCAAAATGAAACAGTTGCTTTATGGTGTAGGTTGTGTGCACATATCATTAAAGGTAGGAGTTGGTAAGGCTTTTATGCCTGATCCCATGTATTTTCAGTAAAGATGTGGAAGTCCAAACCCAAGCTGATTGTACAGTTGAGCACCACACCTTATGCACGCAGTCATTTCATAAGTGACTTACCAGAATAGCATTACTGATAATGAAGCTTGCTTATCTGGAATAATTTATGAAGCTGAGGTTAATACTGAAGTTTAAGGAAAACAAGATAGATTATGGGGAGATTTAATAAATGAAGTTCTCAGAAATGGTTTTGATAATGAAGGCTATTTTTACTAGTAGAAGACTGGTTAACAGATGATGCAGATTCAAGATTTTCTAGAGTATTAGCAGGGAAATCAGTATTTTTCGGTGCATTAAACTGTACCCTGGACTGGACTTCCTGAAGTTGTGCTGTAGATTGATTCATACATTTTGGAAGAGTATTTGATGCATTTTGAGGGGATATGTAAGGATATAAGGAAATAGCGAGGACAAATTGGATTTGGTTTCAATATCCTGCCCTGGCCACATTAGGATCCACTTTTGTTTAGCAATTGCTCATTATTTAAACAGAAACCTGCTTTCACTTGAGCAGAAATTAACTTGCTTATTTTATTTCCCTGCAGGAGATTTCAAGAGCAGGAATGCCCTCCTTCTCCTGAACCATCACGGAATGAAAAAGACAGTAGTGGCTGCCACTGTGTTTTAATCTGAGAGATGCTGGTTTGTCTGCTCTCAACAGCTGCCAAACCACCTGCCCCCATTTCTGCCTTCAAAAAAAAACATTTGTGTCAATCAATATTGCCTCTTTACTGCATGCTTACGATTTGGTCGCAGATTGCCTTAGTCTAATTTAAAAAAAAAGCTGGCTGTGATGTGCACTTGATTGGGGAGGGGCTGGTGGGGACATTTTGTCACCTCTCTTGCCCCCAAGGCAGGAGGTGAAGTTTAAGGAATATAAACACTAAGGCTGCTACTTAAATGTCATATTTCTATTTGTTTCAGGAATGATATTTCTATTTGATAGGAGAAAAAATTCAGAATGTAGAAAATTGATTTGAGCTAATTTGCCTTGAAGTGTTTAAAATCCATGCTTACATGTCTTGTCCACAGTGCCATTTAACTTTTAATGCTATAATTATGCGTTAATCATTATTGTACATAAGGATCCATGATTTCCAAGAAAATTAACTGTCATATGATAAGAGAAGGGCAACAAGGAGGCGTGAATTTGTCATTTCTTTGCCCTGGATAAAATACATAGAATAAGCCTTAAATAACACTTGTTGGTAAGAGTCTGAGTTTTGTGCAATGCTGCAGTTTGTTCCAGTGGCCAAATCCAGTCAGTCTACTGTATTTATTTTAAGCAGTCCAGAGAGATTTTTGGGAATCAATGTGGCCAAACACCTGTGATCTCACTGGATATGAACATTTTTCTTTTGTTTTGTTTTTTTTAAACCAATCTCACATCATTGTTGAGGAGTTCCAAGTCTTCTATTTGTCTTCCTTTGATGTGACTGTATTTTGGGATAAGGGATTCAAAGTGCTAAAGTGTAGTTGTTTTTCCTCATGTTATATAAAGAGATGGGATTGATTCTTCCATTGATGAAGATGATTAAATGTTTTTCTATATACTTTTATACATTATTTTCTTATCAAACTAGTTAACAAGTATTTTTATATGTTTGTAAACAAATATGCTTTCACAGCATAACTTGTGTATATGTAAAGATGAGTATTTAATTCTTGCATTTCACTTTTAACTGACAAACTTACAGGTATAATTTACAGAACTGTGGTAATATTTTCCTAAATATCCTCATGGCAGCTGGGTGTGCCTAGCTATGTCTGGTCATGTGCCTGCAGAATGTACCCACACAGACATTAGCATGCTCAACTATACAGAATGCTCTGACCAGGCATTTCAGAAGGTGGATCTGTTATGTAAAAGTTCGGAATCTGATAAACTCGTGATTTTTTTTGGGTTTGACTGTGAGTACAAGTTCAACGGATGAATAACTTGGTTTGTGATTTGTCCTTTGAACTGGATCGCTGGAAAGATGCACACAACAATCCTGATACTGTCTCTACATCAACTCTTTGAAGTTTGATCCTACTACAGCCTTGTATAGCTTCTGGTGCTAGAATAAAGGTTGATTAATTTAGTGGAAGACTTATTATTTTCTCTGTGCCTCCTTTGCCTTGACACTTAATTATTAAATTTATTAGTAATCATTGACTAAAAAGTGTCTTGGTGCCTTTTCCTATCTTCAAATGAATTGCTGTCACTCAGTGTACTCTATCTTGAAGTTTGATTGTAGCATTGTTAGTATGCTATTTTCATAGTCATGTAATATTTCACAAAAGTTGGATGCATTGTACCTTTCAGATGGAATGTGTTCTTTAGTAGTGTATTGTCTGTTTGCACAATCTTGGTGGGGGGGGTGGGGGCTAACTGCTTGGCTTTTAATGTTGGCATTAGTTTGGACTGGATCAATATCAGATGAACAGCTGAGGGGCAGGTACATACAAAAATAGGAAAATGAAATCAGTCCAGTGGACAGTGCAGGCATATGGACATAAAGCATGTGGAAGAAGTGTGAGACTAAAATGCATCTAATGCAAGAAGTTGGGCTAGTAAAACTGAACTTAGCATTGGGGATATGATATTGTTGTCAGATGTGGTTGAAAGGACAGCATTAGCAACTCAAAATTCCAGGGTATAGTATCTTTGGTGGTGTAAAAGAAGAGGTGGTATTGTTATATTTTTAAGGAATGTTATTTCAGTAATGAGTGATATCCTCAGAGTAAAGCCATATAGGTGGAACTAAGGAACAAAGAGGCTAATTGCTTTGCTACGTATTTTACTAAATGTCTCTTAATGTTCGGAGGAGCAGTTATGTAGAAAAGTGGCAGATAGGAGTAGGAGTAAGATTAATGTGGTTATAGTGGTACTGGGATGGATTTTTTTGAGTTGTGAGAGGAGAGCGTTTTTGATCCAGTACCTAGTCCTAGGGAAGGGACTGTATTGGACTTTGGAGAATGTAGCTGAGCAAGTGATTGAAGTGGCAGTGGAAGGACTGCTTTTTGGAGATGACAGCCATTGACATAGTTAAATATAAAGAGTAAGTGTAGTTGTGAGAGAAGGTTGATAGCAATATCATAGACAAGACCCAGTAGAAGCAGGCTGGATGCACCTGCAGTTTTAAATTTGCTTGTGACATGTGAAAGGACAGCAAGACATTCAGCATTCTTTGGACAAAGATTGTGGAGGGTTGGATGAAAAGTAAAAAGCATTGTTGTAACTGTAGAAAACAGAAAATGAGGAAATCCTGCAAGAGTATAGAACATGTTTGAGGGTGATGTTTTTGGTTACAAAACAACATTGAGGTTTAAGAGCTGTAAAATATCATTGGTAGATGTGATTAATGAAAATCTCGAAGTAATTTAAGGGCAAAATGATAACTGGGGAAAAAGTAGGGCCCATTAGGAGCAAGGAGTGGTAAGTACCTGGAATTAGAAGAAAGATGAGGTTTTCAATGGATGCTTCTCTAATAGTTGGGTGTTCAGGGAAGAGGATTGTGAAATTTGAGAATATTTTTATCAATCAGGAGGATGTTTTGGATGTCTTGGAGGTTAAAGATGGATAGACCCAAGTCTCTAAGATGTAAACAAAGCTATTAATGGAGGCAAGTGAAGAGATAGGTGTGGCCATGACAGCTTTTAAATCTCGTTGCAGGTAAGGTGGCACATGACCAGAAGACAGCAATTGTGGTACCATTTATACAAGGGCAGCAGGGATAAGGTGGGTGCTTAACAGACTTGTGATTGCTGTTCCCTCTAAGCTGCAGGACTGCGCAGTAACTAAAATGGTCCCACGCACGTAGCCTTTGTTATTGCGCAGCTGGAATTAGATGCAGCTAGAAAAAGTTTACGAAACATGAAAGATTTTTGTACTGTATTTCATTATACCTTTCAATTAATAAATAAAATCAAAAGTGTATGATTCTTCAATTTTCATTCTAAATATTCATAGTATGCATACAGTTATTACAAAAAAAATTTAGAGTGCCACGTGGTTTTCAGGTTATTTATATATTTAAAATAAAATCCTACTCAGAGCAACGGTTGGTAGGTGCAGCTGTGTGTGTGTGTGTGTATAATGACTGATTCTTATGTCAAGAGTTGGGAAGTTGAGAAAATGAGGGACAAGGTCGATGTAATCTTGGAAAGGCGGGGATTAATCAAAAAATACTCAAGATGTTTAGGAGTGATCCTATCTCTCTAGCTTGTTTGAATTATTCGAAGGGATGACAAAGAATGGAGGGCATTGCAGTTGTACTTTACAAGGTCTTAAAGACTTAAATTCCATTTGGAGAATTGGTCCAAGGCAAACTGGCAAATTTATATCCAAAACTGGCTGCGTAATAGATGGAGGGTAATGATGGAAGGTAGACTTTTGCTGCTTTGATGCCCGGGGCCAATATTATATCCCAGGTATTGTACTTGGGACCCTTATTTGTATACATTTTGGCAATTTGAATTGAAAACCATAAATGGTGATGTTCACACTGAAATTAGTGGTTTCAGTGATGGTGGTGCAGGTCTTTTGGCACTCTGACCTCCTTCAGTTAATACACTGAATATGGGATGTTAGGGTATGATTGGGAAAATATTGGTGAGGCAGTACTTGGGGAAATTGTATGCAGTTGTGTCAGACCTGCTGTTAGAAAAGATGCCATAAAGCTGGAAAGAGTGCAGAAAAAATTCAAAAGGAATGGAGGAACTGTTGAGATGTTGGACAGGCTAGGGCTTAGTTTTCTTGGCATGTAGGAAACAGATGTTATCTTGTAAAGGTGTATAAAATCATGAGGGGCATAGTTATGGTGACTGCACATAGTATTTTTTTCCTCACGGGTGGGGAATCAAGAACCAAGAATCAAGAGGCCATTGGTTTAAGGTGAAAGGGGGAAGTTTTGATAGCAAGTTGAGGGGCAACTGGTTTTACACAGAGGGTAGTACATATGTAGAACAAGCTGCCAGAGAAAGTGATTGAAGTCAGGACAATAACAACTTAAGAAGCCTGTTGGACAAGTACATGGAGAGAAAAGATTTAGAAATTTATGGACCAAAAGCTGACAAATAGGGTGAGCTTGGATGAGGCATCTTGTTTGGCATTGACCATTTGGTCTGACGGACCTGTTTCCATGCTACAGGACTCTACGAACTCTCCATCAGTTGGTAAGATGGGCAGACCAATGAAAGATAATTAAATCTTGATAAGTGTAAGGTAAAGTACTTTGTGAGGAACAATAAGGCAAGGACATACACAATGAATGTAGTATTAAGCAGTTCAAAGGGGAATAGATAGTAAACTTCCTTGAAACAGAGTTATGGAAAGCAAGTGCGTCAAAGGTTAGACTAATGGAAAAGAAGTTTAAAAAATCTTATCAAGAACTACTTAGCTCAGAGAGTATTTGGAAGATGGAACATTCTGCCTGTGTCTGTCAACATTGGAGAAGTATTTAGACCAGTATGTGAATTACCTGTACATAGAAGCCTGTGGATCAAGTGTTGGTAAAAAGGATTAGTATAGATGGGTCCTGGATGGGATGTGGTGGGATGATGGGGCGGTTTCTGTCATTTATCTATACTTTCACATAATACTGTAATTTACAAACTAATGCGCAAGATACCAATTTACCTATTGAATATGTGCTACTTTGAATGTTGGGCATTAGGTCCTGCTCTTCCTCCAATGTCCTGCAAATTTTGTTATTTGCAATGTATCCAGTTTTTAAAATGTTCAATATGAACATACTGAAAACATTAGAAAGTAGAGCAGGGTTAAACCATTTATCTTTTTTTAAACCCTGTTCTGTTTTGGGTGAAATGGTGACATATGTGGCTTCCTCCACAGACAGACTACAAAGGATCCAGAGCAAGCTATCTAAGTAGATATGTTATTAGCTCATGGTAAGCAGAGGTTGATATTGGAAGGTTTGTTTTGGACTGGAGGCCCATGACTAGTGGTGTCCTGCAGGAACTGGTGCTGGGTTCATTGTTTGTCATTTATATAAATCATTTGGCTGTGAATGTACAAAGTATGGTGAATATGTAGGTACCACAAAAATAGATGATATTGTAGATGATGGTTATCAAAACTTCCAGCGATCTTGATTCTTCAACTAGGCAAGTGGGCTGAAGAATGACAGATGTTCAAGTCAGGCAACTTCTGCTTCTATCATCCTTGTCTGCCTCCATCTATCATGTCTTGTGACTCCACCCCACTCCCTCCCCTGTCGAGATCAATCTTTTGTTTAAACCCCTTCTCCCCACCCCTCTCCTCCTGTCAGTTAACTAATCACTGAATTTCTCCAGCAAATTGTTTATTTTACATTCAGTGTAGGAACTGGGGTGGTGTAGTTATACAAAATATTGGTGAGGTTTTACATGAAGTATTTTGTACATTATTTTATAAGATGTCATTAAGCTAGAAAGAGTGTCATGAGGATTTGTGAGAATGTTTGTGGGACCCGAGAGCTTGAGTTATTGGGAGAGGTTGGGCAGATTGTGACTTCATTGTCTGGAGCATTTGAGATTGAAGGGCAATTTTGCGGAGGTGTATAAAATCTTGAGAGCCATAGGGTTAATGCACTCAGTCTTTTTCACATGGAAAGGGAACCAGAAACCTAGAGGACATGGGTTTAAGGTGAAAGGGGTATGATTTATTTAAAAAGGAGCAGAGGAACAGCAACAACTTCACAGGGGTGGTACATGTATAGAATGAGTTGCTGAAAAAAGTGGTGGAGGCAAGTCCAATAACCTTTTTATATTAAAAAAAAAAGAAAATGTTTGGACAGGTACATAGATAATAAAGGTTTTAGCAGGGTGAGCCAAATGCAGACAAATTGGACCAGCTGACATGGGCATCTTGGTTGGTTGGCTGGCATAGGTAAGTCAGACTGTAGGGTTGATTTCTGCATTACTGTATTAGTCTGACTCTTTAAAAACCAGTTCTGTTAAGGAATTATTAAATCCATTTCTGACACATTTTAAGACATTAGGTTTTGGGTCATAAATTGCTTTTGCACAGTACAATTCACTTAGCTTTTGACCATTACTTTTGGTCTCTGGCCTTTTGCTTAAGAACTTGCCTACTGGTTTAAAAAAACACTGCATAGAAAACGGGTGTCAGATTTTGCAGTGTTTTAAAAAGATAGATTATTAGCAAGAATGTAAGTATGTAAATGATATTGAAGGAAAAGACTTGGATGATTTGAAGGGTAGTTTGACTATAAAGAAAGAACTTGGATCCAGTATTTGGTGTTACAGCTGTCTCTGGCCCGTTGTTAAACTAGTGTGCCCCTGATGGAGTCCAGTTGGGCATCACTAACTTCCACAGGTCTCCCACTGTACAGGCGGGGAAGCCTCTCCACTATTCTTGCCTCATTTTACATCTGGCACATGTACAATAGTCTTCATATTGATTGAATAGATGATATTGGGGGAAGGGAAGGGGAAATGACACGTTATTTTTCAAATATTTACAATGCTTTCAATTTTTATTATGCCAGTTTCAAATGTGAAAAAATTAATCTTTCTAAATGTTACTGATTGTAACACTTCTGACTAAGCAGTTTCTTGGGGGGGGCGGGGGAGGCCTTGCCTTGTCAGTGGGTTTGTGAATATATCGGTCTGCTACTTCAGATACAGCTTGAATTCTGTACTGGGCCACGTCAAAATACTGAGAAGTATGTAGTTGCTGGAAGGCTGGATTGAAACTAAATTGAAATAAATATGGCAGGTAGTTGGGGCTTTTGGGCCTCTGGCGTATCTGCCCTAATGTTTTCCTGCAATTTCAGCAAAGTTAATGTTGACTAGGGCAAAGGAATACTGCTAAGATATCTGTTTCATTCACCTGAAAGCAGACAAGGCTGACAGCCTTGCTCAACAATCTATTTCAAGTGCACTCTATTCTGAAAGGAAGTTTTAATGAATATTGAGAGTTATGATTGCTATAATGTGTTTCGAACCCTGAATTTCCTGATTCTGATGAAATTCAAGTAGCATTAATTCAAGGTTGAATCTTATAAGTATTCTGTGTGAAGTGTTGTCTGTGCTGGAGTTTAATTTATTCTTGGATAACACCATAAAGTTATTTGGTTTGTTTTTCCAGATTTAAAAAAAAAACTTCTGAAAATTTATAACCTCTGTGTAGACTGGTAGAGCAAGACGAAGAATTAGTGCTGTGTTCAACCTGGAAGCACTGATTACTTCAGGTGGCCAAATATGGACATTTCTTTATAAGCAAGAAATAAATGGCCCCTATTTTTCTGCTTTGGATGAGAAATAAATTTGAATTTGGCTTTTGTGCATCTGTTAATTTTAACCTCGTGGAAGATGCCAGTTTGGTTGTCAATGACAATCCTTTCACAGTTTTATAACTGTTAGTTACATTGGAGAGAATCAGATCAACCCCACCCATGAAATAGGGGAAATGTTTGATAGTTGAATAAGCCACAGCACCTAATGTGAATTTGTCAAAAATTTAAAAGTAGTTAAAATTATTGCAACAAAATCCTCAACCCTTAAGAGGGCATTTAACACAATTTGTTCAGAAAAGGCATGACCTGAAGCTAACTCCTTGTGTCCTTTGTTCAAGTGAGAATAAATGCTATTTCAATTTCTTGTGGTTTTTTCTCCTGTGTAATGTCTGTGCATTCTACAATCCAAGCTTAGTTTCGAAAACACTGGCAAAGTAGGGAACTTCTGTGATCACAAATGTAGCACTGTAATCTGCAAGTCAAAATTGTGATGGAATGCTGCTCCAATCAAATGCATGAAGTGCAACACCATCCAGGACAAAACAATGCTTGATTGGTACTCCATTCTTCACTCGAACTTTAAGATTTTATTGTGACAATTCAGTAATTTCAGTTGATGTCCTTCCCTGTATTTAATAATCCTGTATTACTGAATGCACATTTCTCAGGTTAAGGTAGCTGTTTGGTGAGGGAGACTTGTAAGTCAAGTGATCCATTAGAAACCACTAAGATAATAATCATTGCAGCAAGGTGCTCTATAATTATGAGTACTTTAATACAAAGTCTTAGATTTGTTCCATTTTTCCGAAAATGATTCTCTTCAATCACATAACATTATTGAAAGCCATGGAATTATAACAAGCATGGATTTTGGGGCATGTCAAAAATTGAAAATTCTGTGTTGAGTAACTTGATAAAAGGAAAAGCTATGATGCTGATCTTTGATCTTATCCCAGAATATGCTCCTTTGATCAGCAAAATTGAAGAAAAAGCAGATAAGTAATCATCTGTCCATCAATATCTGTCAGCTTCCTCACTGAACTTTGCTTTTTATAAATGCAAAAAAAAATTGCATGTTTGTTGAATATGGGTGGCAGAGGGGTAGGTTTGTTGATGTTGGATAAATTTAAATCATAATTCAAATGAAATAGCAATTGCTTGTTAAACTTTTGGAATTTGATAACCAAAATCCCTCTACTGTGGTTGATGGAGCCCACATTTCCTGCTTACAAGATTTCTGCTCTCACTTAACCCACCCCAACACTCCAAACTGAAGAGAGATTTCACTAGCCTGCACCTTTTCCCATTCTAGCCACCACATGCAGCACATTATCCATTATATTTTTGTCAGCTGCACCAGGGATCCCAGCACAGCAGGCACAAGCGCTGTAAGACGTGTTTTCACATCATCTCATAAGCTTGTGGGGATCAAAACAGATTTAAGGAAAGGCAAAGATTTGTGTGCACATCCTCCAATCTTGTCGGCTGTATTAAATGCTTCCAATGTGGCTTCCTCTACATTGTTGAGGTCAAGTGCAGATGAAGTGGCTGATTTTAAGATCACTTGCACTCTGGTTGCAATATTTGTCTCTCTTCTCCCCTCCCCCCCCCCACCACTCGTGGTTCCGTTGACTTCCAAATGACAGCTGCATATTGCAGCCATTGCATCCCCTCCCCGATCTGATTCCATCTTCCCATTGATACCTGTTGATACAGCATTTCATTGATAAATGAAAAAAATTAGCTAGATAAATGAGAGTTAGCTAGACCTTATTTTAAATTGTTACTGAAAATTCTTATATGTGGCTTTAGAAGTTGATTAAATTATTTTGATGCGTATTAATTCAGTAATTACTTTTCAAAAGAAATCTGATCGCAAGTACAGGCCTGCACTTATGGTGTTTCAGAAATGGTGTAATAACCAGTGTAACTACCTCATCTCTAAAGACTTTGCATCTTTTATCACTATATACTTGTCTTCCACAGTACTTTCCGGTGGGGGGGGGGGAGGAGGAGAGACGGACAAATTTGAGTAAAAATTTATATCACAAATTAAAGGTATGTTTTCTCTGTTTAGTGCACTTAGCTTTGTGTTTTCAATATTTGGGAAGTATATAAATTCTTTCTTAACATTTTCAGGACATTAACACTACTGAAGGACATTCTTTACTGAACAGCATCCTCTAGTGGAAACAACAGGAATTCTGCAGATGCTGGAAATTCAAGCAACACACATCAAAGTTGCTGGTGAACGCAGCAGGCCAGGCCAGACTAGTCCTGAGGAAGGGTCTCGGCCTGAAACGTCGACTGTACCTCTTCCTAGAGATGCTGCCTGGCCTGCTGCGTTCACTAGCAACTTTGATGTGTGATCCTCTAGTGGAATATGCACAAATACTGACCTGCTCTTTACACTATGATCAATGCAATTGGTGTTTAATTTAAAACTAACAACTGTAGCACTTTGGGTGGGGGCAGTGTCTTCATTATCCAGAGCTATTTTTCCCAATAGTAAAGGGCATGCCACTCTCCGTGGGTAGGAATGGCATACTGAACTGTAGACAACACGTTTTGGATACGCGAGACTGCAGATGCCGAAATTTGGAGCAACAGTCTGCTTGCTGGACGAACTCAGCAGGTCAAGCGGCATTTGAGAAGAATGACATTGTCGATATTTTGGGTTAGAGCTCGGGTTTAACAGATAGCATATTTTCAGTTCTTGACTTAATTTAACTTAATGAAGCATTTTTTTCCGAAATTTTGGAATTTTTTTTTTCCCAAAATTGAGGTATGGTGTCGAGAGCTGTAGAATTTTATTTATGGGATCTGGTCGTCACTGGGAAGGCTCGTAGCACTTACCAAAATCACCATTAACTGGTGGTAAGCACGTTTATATGACGAACATAATCCTATTGTGCTAGTCGCATGTGTCTGCAAGCAGAGTGTGTGATTGACAACCCTAATAATGTACAAGATGCCCTCTATCCTGGCCTTCTGAAAACGGTCAAATTTAAATTGCTTCTCATACACCTGAAGTTTAAAAAAAACTAGTCTGCGACTTGCTCGGGCGCTAGCAAAGGGCAGTTAAATCTCTATCCTTAAATTTTGGCGTCATATTAACTACACTAGGTAAGGACAGCGAACATCTGCTGTCAATGACATTTTTGAGCTTGCAGGTGACTTTTTACAGAACAACGTTGCATTTAAGAATTAGAAAGAATTTACATTCCTCTACTGTAAGGTTTTGAATTTGCACTTCTTGCTTATTTTGTTTTAATTAACATTCAAGTAATGTAACCACCATAGGCATTTGTAAAATGGGAATTGCCTAGCATTGAATGTGTTAGTTTTAACAATGGCCGCAGTACTTTCTATCATAGGTAGAGAAAGGCAACATTTGTAAATACTAAATTTGGTTGTTTCCTATTGGACAGAAAATGGATTTGGGTAACCCTTCATCAAAACTGAAGGAGGAGAGATTAAGTGACATGAGGCCATCCTGCAAGATAGAAAATTGTGAAGTACAGATTTCAGATTTTTTTTTTGTTTTACATTACCATGGTACTCTTTGTCACACCAGCAATCCTTATTTCATCTCTCCTGTCTCTATTGCAACATAAACCATCTTTTGTTCTTTCTTGTCCCTCCTACCAAGAACTTGGTTTATTGCCTCAAACTTCATAACTCCAGCTTTTTCAGTTCAGAAAGGTTATGGGCATAATGTTTTTTTCACTTATTTATCTTTTCAATCAATAGAACCACTGGTCCACATGCTTCGCGTGTGGAGGGGGGAAGAGAAACATGTTAGTATCTTTCCCCACGTTACCTGGCAATTGGGATAGAGACAAATTGTTTCATTAAGTAATTTTTGGGTTTCTTCAAGGAACAAAATACAGCACAGTTCAGTTTAAACATGAGCCTTATCTGATAAAGCTTGGGTAAGAAAAGGGATGGGGTCCTGAAGAGAGAATGTAGGGACTCGGGTAGAAAGACGAAAAGTAGGATCTCAAGGGTAGTATTCTCTCGATTGCTACCTGTGTTACGTACTACAGAAGGTAACAAGAGGAATGTGTAGCTGGGGAATTGGTGTGGGGTAGGGGGCATGGTTTGATTTCTGGATTATTGGGGGGTTTTCTGAGGAAGGTATTAAATGCATTAAGGATAGGGGGAACCAACATTTTTGGGAGCAGATTTTCTAGAGCTGTTGGGGAGGGTCTAAACTAGCTGGGCCGGATGGTGGAAACCAGAGTTAGAGGGGAGTTGGTGTACAGGTAGGTAGTATATAGAGTTTCTGTGAGGAAGGATTGGCAGTTGATGGGGCAAAATTTGCAGTTAGTGGGAAGGGTTGAAGTGGTCTAATGCAAAATATGTCAGGACAAGGGTGAAAAACTTGGAGCATGAGTCCATCTTTGGAACGATGATGTACCAACTTGGCCGTCTCAAGGGCAGGAATGAATGCTGGGTGTACTGGGGTTTAGATGTTTCAAAAGCAATGGAGAGTGTAAAAGAGGTGGGAAAGTTGCATTGCTACTCAACCATAGTATCACTGCTACAGAAAGGGAGGATGTCATGGAGGAATTGTCTACTCAGTCAGTGTTGGTGGAAGTCAGAAACAGGAAGGGAGCAATCACTTTGAATATTCTATAGACCTTTCCCAACATCATCAAAAACACTGAGGAACGGGTGGAGAGTACTTAGAGATACACCACAGAATAAGCCCCTTGAGCCATGCCAGTAGCAACTCCAAACTTAACCCTAGTCTCATCACAAGATAATTTGTAATGACCAATTAACCTACTAACTGGCAAGTCTTTGGATTGTGGGAGGAAACCAAAGCACCTGGAGGAAACCCACACATTCCACAGGGAGGCCGTACAGGCGCCTTGCAGAGAATGCTGGGATTGAACTCCGAACTATGACGCTCCAAGCTGTAATAGCAACGCACTAACTACTATGTTACCATGACAATCATGCAAAAATATTGGGTTGGTTGTCATAGAGGACTTCAACTTCCCTAATACTGATTGGCACCTCCTCAGTGCAGAAGGTTTGGATGGGGTGGAATTTGGTGGATATGTCCAGGAAGGATTCCTGACTCAATATGTAGACAGATCGACTAGAGCAAAGGCCATATTGGTCTTGGTACCAGACAATGAACCAGGTCAGATGATCTCAGTTATCTCAGTGAGAGATTATTTTGGAGATTGACCACAATTCCATGGCCTTTATTATAGCCTGGAGAGGGATAGGAGCAGATGGCATAGGAAAGTATTAATTGAGAAAGGGTGGAAATATGCTATTAGGCAGTAACTGGGGCCATAAATTGGGACCAGAAATACTTGGGGGAAATGCACAGCAGAAATCTGGAGATTGTTTCGAGAGCATTTGCTTGGGTGTTCTGGATAGGTCTGTTCCATTGAAGCAGGGAAATGATAAGGTGAAGGAACTATAATTAAGAGGTGTGGAACATCAAGTCAAGAGCATGAAAGAAACTGAATGTTTAGGAAGCAAGGGATAGATATGGGCTCTATAGAGTTACATGGTAGCCCAGAAAGAGCTGAAGAATGGGTTTAGGAAAGCTAGAATGGGGCATGCGAAGGCCTTGAATGCAGGATTAAGAAAACTCCCAAACTGTTCCACATACATGTGAAGACCAGGAGGATAGCTAGAATAAGGGTAAGACTGATCAGTGAAAGTAGAGAAATTGTGCTTTGAGTCAGAGGAGGTGGGGAGGTCCCCAAAAACACATTTTGCTTCAGTAGTGAGAGGCACAGCATAAAACAGGGAGATATGTTTGAACATGTGAATTTAAGAAAGGGGATGTGCTAGAATGCTTGAAAAAGCATATCCTGGGGCCAAACAGGATATACCCTGTTACTATGGAACATGAGGAAAGAAATTGCTGCACTTTTCACTTTTCACAGAGAGAGTGGTGGGAGTATGGAATGAGCTGCCAGACGAGGTGGTAAATGCGGGTTCTTTTTTAACATTTAAGAATAAATTGGACAGATACATGGATGGGAGGTGTAGGGAGGGATATGGTCAGTGTGTAGGTCAGTGGGACTAGGCAGAAAATGGTTCGGCACAGCCAAGAAGGGCCAAAAGGCCTGTTTCTGTGCTGTAGTTTCTATGGTTTCTATGGATCTTTGTGTCCTTGCTGGGCACAGATGTAGTACCAGATGAATGGAGGGTGGTGAATGTTATTCCTTTGTTCAAGTTAGAGATAACCATGGAACTGATAGATCAGGGAGTCTTACTCCAGTGGTAGACAAACTACTGGAGAGGATCCTTGGAGACAAGATTTTCAAGTATTTGGAGAACTTTAGTCTGGTTAGGGTTAGTCAGCATGCCTTTGTGAGGGGCAGGTCATGCCTCATGAGCCTGATTGCATTTAGTCACATCCTCAAAAAATTTAATGATGAAGTTAGAGCAACGGATGTAGTCTAAATAGATTTCAATATGATGTTTGATAAGATTCTCCATGGTAGGCTCATTAAGAAAGGGGACATGTGATCCAGGGAAAATTGGCTGTTGGATATAGAATTGATTTGTCTATATAGGGCAGAGGGTGAGCCTAGCAGATGGACAGTATTCTGCCTGGAATTTGGTGACCAGTGGTATTCCACAGGGATCTGTTCTAGGAGCCCAGCTCTTTAAGATTTTTATAAATGACTTGGACAAGGAAATGGAAGGGTGAATTACACAGTTTTCAGATGACACAAAAGTTGGTGGAGTTGTGGATAGTGTGGATGGTTGTAAAGTTGAAAAGGGACATTGAGAGGACAAAGCTAGGCTGAGAAGTGACCGATGGAGTACACCATGTAAAGTGATCGAGTTTGAAGGCAGAATACAGGATTTTTGGTAGTGTGGAGTAACAGAGGGATCTTGGGGTTAATGTCCTCAGAAAGCCTACATTAAAAGCTACTTAAGCTTATGTTCAGCTGTCTCCACCTTTAGCTTGCTGGAGGTTTTGTCCGGTTTTGTCCCCTTTAAGGTAACTTGAGATGATTTAATATGTTACATGAGTGCAAATTGTTGTATGGCCCAAATGCATGAGACCTATGAAACAGCACATTGCATAATCTTGTATTTGAATCATCACAATCCACTCAGTGGAATATACTTTATTAAAAAGCCCTAACCCCAATTTCTGTATTTACAAATTTTAATAAAAGGCTATCTGAATTCAAGGTTTAATTATGAGGAGAGTTTATGTTATACACAGGGCTGTAGTCTATAGAATTTGGTTGGAAAAAGTGATTTTTTAAAACCTCTCTCTCAAGAAATCAAAATGTGCAAGTTAGATCAAATTTCCTCCCGTTCGGACTGGCAGCATAAATATAAAGTTCAGAGCTAAATGTTTGACTTTCCCCATGGGCCACACCAGGGAACTACTCTCATCATCTGTAATATCAAATCTAATTCAAGCTGTGTTTGAATCAACCACCTCTCATTACTTTAAACTCCAAGACATCTTCATGATTTTTACTCAATCTTTCCCTATAAGACCATTATACTTGCTACATATCAATCTAGTAAGCATCAGCTGTTCTGCTTCAAAAGCCAAGAATATCTTTCCTTCAATATTGGATGTCTTATGAGGATAGGTTGAGTGAGCTGGGACTACTTTTTGGAGTGATGAAAGATGAAAAATGACTTGATATAGGTATACAAGATAAGATCAAGTGGACAGCCAGATACTTTTTGTCCCCCCAAGATAGAAATGCTAATATAAGGGGTCATAAAAAGAAAGCAGGATCTCCCAGTGGCCACACATTTTAATTCCACATCCCATTCCCATTCTGATATGTCTATCCACGGCCTCCTCTACTGTAAAGATGAAGCCACAGTCATGTTGGAGGAACAACACCTTATATTCTGCCTGGGTTGCCCCAAGCTGATGGCATGAACATTGACTTCTCAAACTTCCGCTAATGCTCCACCTCCCCCTCGTACCCCATCCATTATTTATTTATATACACACATTCTTTCTCTCTCTCTGTCCCTCTCACTATACCCCTTGCCCATCCTCTGCCCCCCCCACCTTTTCTTTCTCCCTAGGCCTCCTGTCCCATGATCCTCTCATATCCCTTTTGCCAATCACCTGTCCAGCTCTTGGCTCCATCCCTCCCCCTCCTGTCTTCTCCTATCATTCTGGATCTCCCCCTCCCCCTCCCACTTTCAAATCTCTTACTAGCTCTTCTTTTAGTTACTCCTGAGGAAGGGTCTCGGACCAAAAACGTCAACAGTACCTCTTCCTAGAGATGCTGCCTGGCCTGCTGCGTTCACCAGCAACGTTTATGTGTGTTGCTTGAAATTCCAGCATCTGCAGATTTCCTCATGTTTGGGTCACAATTTTAAGGTGACTTGAGGATTTGTAAGGGGATATCAGAAGTAGGTCTTTTTCAGGCAGGTAAAATGTGCTGCTAGGATGGTGGTAGAGGCAGATATGTTGGGGACATTTAAGAGACTCAAAGTGGCACATGAATGATAGAAAAACAGAGGGCTATGTGGGAAGGAAGGATTAGATTGATTCTTAGAGTAGGTTAAAGTGTTGCCACAACATCGTGGGCTGGTGGTGTGGTGCTGTATTATTCCGTGTTCTATAAAGAGACCAGAAGAAGACACTGCTCCAGCTGTGGTCTTACTAATGCTCTCAATGGTTATTGCAAGATTTCCGCACCATCTTCTCTTGCGATAAAGCCAACTTTCCACTCGCTGCTTTAATTAGTCATGCCTTTTTTTTTGGTTATCAAAGGACATTCAGTCCTTTCTAAACATCAAAATGCATTATTCTCATTTCATTTTAAATAATTTGGTGGATAACTTCACATTTTTCTCTCATTGTGGTCAATCAGTGATTATTTTGCCTACTTATTTTTGCAGGCCAATTTTCACTACAACTTACTTCTGACCCCTGTATTGCCAATTATAAACTTGAATCCACTAAGTGAAAACTATTAATGCAGATTGTAAACAGTGGAAGGTACTGCATTTATCCCTCATGCAGCCCAATGTTTACACTAGCTAAATTGGAAATGATCTGTTTATGTTAATCTCAGATTTATCCATTAACCACCCTTTTCATGTGACAGTTTTAACTTTAATACCATGGGGCCTTTCACCAGTCCAGTCCATGCTGAAATATTAATCTTCTTATCTTCCCAGTAGGTAGGTGACCAGAACTGCACACAATACTCCAAATTAGGCTTCGTCAATTTCTTATGGAAACATCGACGTAACATCCCAACTCCTGTACTCAATACATTGATTTATGAAGGCCAATGTGCCAAAAGCTTTTTTTATGACTCTATCTTCCTGTGTCGCCACCTTCCAAGAATTATGGATCTGTGTTCCCAGATCACACTCTTCAGTGCTCTACCGCTCACTCTAAGTCTTAACATGGTTTGCCCTCCAAAGTGCAACACCTCCCAATTGTCAGCATTAGATTCCATCTGCTATTTTTCCAGGTGGTTCAGATATCGCTGCAAGCTTTTATAGCCTTCCTCACCGTCCACTACACCCCCAGTCTCGGTATCATCCACAAATTTGCTGATCTAGTTTACTGCATTATCATCTAGATTGTTGATATAGATGATAAACTACAGCAAACCTAGTACCAATCTCTGTAGCACACCACTAATCACAGGCCTCCAGTCAGAGAGGCATCTATCTGCTACTTCTGGCTTTTCCCATGAATCCAATGTCTGATCTAATTTACTCATCCTGAATGCCAAGCAGCTGAACTAACTTGACCAGCATCCTATGCTGAGGTTGATTATTGATATATTAGTTATTGAAATATTAGTTATATACATATGTTCAACTAATATCTCGCTGGTTACATCTTCACAGAGCCCCAGTAAATTTGTTAAAAATTATTATCTTTTTGGCTTAATCACGCCGTAGTTTTAAAAAAATTATACTTAAGCAAATCAGACTTCCAATGGATCAGCATATTACACACAGAAACTAAAAGCATTGCAGAAGAAGACCCATTTAATAAAAAGATTCTTTTGTAAAGCAAACTGATGGAAAACATGTACAGGTGTAAATGGATATAGCAAGATATATTTGCATATTTTAAGAATGTCTTCATGCTTCTAGTTTGATAGAATGTCAAATATTATTTCTTCAAATTGTTATTGGTGAAGAAATAGAGTTGTCTCCATGTTGGGCATGTTGTTATCGCAGCCTGAATTATTCTTGTGGCACTGCACTCAGTACACACAAAGTAAAATTCTGTCCAGCTTTCTTTGCATTATGTTAACGTGCATGTTAACACGTACAGCCTTGAATTATGCCCCTCTGTAATATCAGCAATTCCACCCCCTACCACTTCACATTCACACATGCAATTCAATTTTCCTGTAATCAGAACTACCAAAAAGGATTCTGGAACCATGTATACATTTCTGTAAAGATTGCCTAATTTTTAATTACCTAATAATTTGATTTAAAAAATACAACAGCATTAAAATGCCAATGTTGTAGCTATACATTAGACAAATAAGAATATGAAATAAATTATAATTTTCTTTGTTTTCTCTACCCCATTCTATAGCACATAGAATAATTAGTACAGCACAGTGCAGGTCCTTCGGTCCACAAATATTATGCTGACTTTTTAAACTTGCACCTACATCTGTCTAACAATTCTGACATTGACCTCCATTTTTCTTTTATCCATGTGCCTATGTTCCCAATGTATTTGGGTCTACCATCACCATTGGCAGTGCATTGCACATATTTGCCACTCTTGTTGGGGGGAGGGGGGAAGAATCTACCTCTAACATCCCCCATCCCCATGCATTCCTCCAAACATCTTAAAATTATGCCTCTCCTATTAGCCATGCTGACCTGGGGAAAAGCCACTGGTTGTCCGCTCTAAATATGCCTCATCATCTTACACCTCTTGTCAAATCACCTCTCATCCTCTTTCATTCCTAAGTGAAAAGCCTAAGCTCATTAAACCTTTCCTCTTAAGAAATGCTCTCAAATCTAGGCAGCATCCGGGTAAATCTGCTTTGCACCCTCTCTAAAGCTTCCATGTCCTTCCGATAATGAGGCAACCAGAACTAAACACAGTATTCCAGGTATGGTCCAACCAGAGTTTTATAGAGCTGCAATGTTACATGTGGCTCTTGAACTCAATCCTCCAACAATGAAGGCTAACACACCATACACCTTCTTAACCACCCTGTCAGCTTGCGTAGCAACTTTGGGAGATCTATGGACGTGGACTCCAAGATCCCTCTGTTCCTCCGGACTGCTGATAATCCTGCCAGTAACCTTATATCCTGCCCTCAAGTTCAACTTCAGAATTTTGTATACCACCATCAAATCTCTCCTCATTCTCCTACTCTCAAAGGAATGAAGTCCCAACCTACTCAACCTTTTTCCTAACTCAGGTTCTCAAGTCCAACAACATTTTTGTAAGTTTTCTCTGCACTCTTTCAATCTTATTGATATTTTTCCTATAGGCAGGTGACCAGAACTGCACACCGTACTCCAGATTGGGCCTCACCAAAGTTTTGTACAACTCCAACATAACATCCCAACTCCTGTACTCAATGCTTTGATTTCCACATCCCTCTGCCCTACTGTAACTCTCAGTGCCCTACCAGTCACTGCGCAAGTCCCACCCTGGTTTGTCCTCCCAAAGTGCAATGCCACACACTTGTCTTCATTAAATTCCATCTGCCATTTTCAGCCCTTTTTTTTCATCTGATCCAGATCCCACTGCAAGCTTAGATAGTCTTCCTTGCTGTCAACTATGCCTCTAGTGTTGGTGTCATCTGCAAATTTGCAGATCCAGTTTACTATATTGTCATACAGATCATTGATATGGATTACAACAACGGACCCAGCACTGGTCCCTGTAGCACACCACTAGACACAGGCCACCATTTGCCCCTTTCTGTCTTCTGCAAAGGACCCTTCCCCCATCTTCATAATTACCTTGACCCCTAATATCTGCTCAGAACTCTGTATTTATTGAACTCTATTTCTTCTACCATTTATGTTCTCTTCAATCTACCACTGGCAGCTGTAGAGTCCCAGGTGTTGGAATATATCTGTCTGTCACCAAGGTTTTGGAACTGGTATCTTAAGATGTTCCTTGACAACTAGACCTTTCAGTTACCTTCCTAATATGGTATTTCTTTTGGTTGCCTGGAATTCTTCCCTAATCACTATTTTGAAATAATTTGTGTGTAATGCCCTGGTTAAGAGTTTTACTGTTATGCTGTGGGTACTTCACTTTGACAGCTTCTGTAAAAGCAGTGTGCCCTGCTGGCAGAACGTTTTGGTTTCGGCTAAAGATGAGGGGCTATGGTGTTCAACTTAGGAATGTTGTGTCAGCCAGTCAGGATGGTGGAATTGAGAGAAGGTTCTGCAGGGAGCTTGGTGGAGAGAGACTTGTAACGGACACTGCTGGGATTCATGCATCTTTTATGGTGTGAGCAGCAGGGAGGACAGGAGGCAAGATGGCTGAGAATAGCATGACAAGGAGCATCCCCAGTGCATGAAATGCTTTGTGTAGATAAATGGCTCCAAGGAGAAAGGGCAAATGCTCCCCAGAGAGAGCCAGTTTGTTCGAGATGGATTTCGTGTGAAGTTTGGAATGTGGTGTGTGCTTTCATGCGAACTGTGGGTCCAGTGCACAAGTGAAGAGACAACTTCAAGATGAGCTCCAACTTCATGTGCATATTTAGACTGGGTTAACAGTAATGGGACCCTTTTTATTTATTTTTCTTTTTTCTACTAACTGTTCAATAAAGCTAAAAATTGTAAATATGCTTTCTTTGTCATTTTATGCAGTGTATGATCTGTTATTTCTTGCCGTCCAAGAATTGTGTACGGGCAGTATTTAGATAGCACTAGCTCAAATTGAGGTTTCTTTAATCAGAACATCACAACATTCCTGTTTGGCTGAACCCTAAATCATACCGACCCTAGACATACATTGTTTATGAAAGGTGGCCTTCTCACTGTGGCTGTCAGCAGAGCCGGTTAACAAGCCAGGTTTTGCATATGAGCCCAGAGAAAGGGTTACACTTGTATCAAAAATGTTATATAAATGGAAGCTATTGATCATGTAACCTTTGTGAAAATTGCCATTCTACTCACTCAAAATCCTTTCTGAGAAAAAGCTGATAGTTTAATTTCCAATTTGCAAACTATTGTCCTGTTTATAATTTAATTACAGGAGCTAATAAATGTTTTATTTGACAGGTGAATTTACTGTTGAAATTTTATTTCTTGAGGCACAGATAATATAATTACTTAAATAGGTACCTACATCTCTAATAATATGTCTCATAGAGTTGCATATTGAATTATTTGTATGTTTAAAACATTTTATTAATTAGCTATTGGTTGATGTACAGGTCCTATAATGAATGGATTAAATGAACAAACCTCGCCCTGTTTTTGGTTATAATTATCGAAGAAAGAACATTAGCTAGATCGTGTTGCTCATCGATTGATGTTTTAATACCTTCAGAACCCTTAAATAGTAATAATTATATCTAAAGTATAGTACCTTTGACAATACATTATTCCCTAAATAGTGTGCTGAAGTTTCCACTTTGATTCCCTGTTGATGTCTACTTACATGTAAGCAACTAGCAACTAACAATTAACGAGAACAAACATTGTCAGGGAACTCTGAATGCTTTCTGTGAATATGGAGAAATTATTATGAACTTCTCCAAACTTAGCACTTTATGAAAATGACTTTCATCGCAAATGTTCTTTGAATGTGGCTGACATTTGGGAGACTAAGGATGCTTTAAGCTGAGTTGGTTTGATAAGACTGTGATGCAGATTTCACCCTGAGACTGTGCAGCCTGGATCAAGTTTTAGAATGCCAACACTATGAAGAATCCCTTATGTTTATACTCTGTTCAGAAAGAGGGGGTTTCACTGGTCAGTACTGTATATCATGGGGCATGGTGCTCAATCACTGAATTTCATGCCTTCTGCCACTTTGTGCTAAATGACATTAGGGGTCCAACTCTTGAAAGTCACTCTCCACTGAGTCAGCAGATCAGTGGAGGTGTTGTGTCCTCTCTATCCTCTCTATCTGAATTGATGATGAATGGGAGAAGGCACCTTCTTTTTGCTCATCCTTTAGGTCCTCGTGGAGGTGGAGCGAATGGAGGGGTCTTTTGGCCAAGGTCTTGGGCCACAATAGAGGAAACTGCCTTGTAGTGGTTATTCTGCCACCTGTGACTCCCACAGTACTGGAGTAGTTTCAAATTAAATTCCTGGATTTTGGTGGATGAATCAAAATTAAAGCGCTAATATATGGAACTGCATCCAATTTGTGCTGCCAACACACCCACACAGGAAGGCAGGTCGATTCACATCGACAAGAGTACATAGAATATAGTAGCAAATACAACACTTCTACACAAATTAAGAAGCTGCATTGTAAGGCGTTATGCATTGGATTTTGTAAGGAATAACAGATTAGTCTGGCAGGCATGTGTCGCTTCACATTCAGAACCTACACACAGTGACCACTTAATCAGTTATCTCCTGCACATAAAGTGGTCCCTGAGTGTCTTCATGGACTTCTGCTGTTGTAACCCAACCACTTCCAGGTTTGACATGTTGTGTGTTCAGAGATTCTCTTCTGCACAGCACTGTTGTAACACGCGGTTATTTGAGTTACCGTCGCCTTCCTGTCCGCTTGAATCAGATTCTCCTCGGACCTCTCTCATTAATACAGAATTGTCACTCACTGAGTGCTTTTTGATTATTTGCACCATTCTCTGTAAATTCTAGAGACTATTGTGCAGGAAAATCCTAGGAGATCAGCAATTTCTGGGATAGTCAAACCACCCTGTCTGGCACCATTCATGTTGAAAATCACTTAGATCACATTTCTCCTCCATTCTGATGTTTGGTCTAAACAACAAATATACTCCTTGACCGTGTTTGCATGCTTCCGTGCATTGTTACCACATGATTGGCTGATTAGATATTTGCATTAACAAACTGATGGACAAGTGTACCCAATAAAGTGGCCACTGAAAGTAAATGGGCTTAAAGAAAGAGTTCTTCTCCTTATCGTGTTGGTGAAGAAGCCTTGAACTACCCTGGTATTTAATATTCTTCTTGTCCTTTAACATACATGGCTCCTTCGTTGCAATAGATATTGTACTTGGATGTACTTTATTGCTCCCATAAATAGGTCAGTATAGTCACATTGGAACAGATTTCTTTTGTTTTAATCATTGTATTCTTTGAAAAATCCCAGAAACCATTCTCACCCCAGGAGAGCAAGTAACAGCTTGTGTCCACTGAAAATTTGGAAGAGGGTAAAATGGAAGGAGCCTAGACATGCCCATCTGCATTCCTGCACACCATTTCAGATGCACTATCCCACAGTGGAAACAGTATAAGTACCCATTATGGTCTGTGTTACCATTTCTGTACTCTCATAGTTAATGGAGAAACTTTGGTTTCTGTGAAGGCACAGAAGTAATTATTCTAAAGTCTCTGAGCGCCTGTTAGGTCTCAGGCTGTTCCATCCACAGCTTTTCTCCTCTCAGCACTCATTTTCAGGCAATGCCATGCCTCTTTTTGAGGGCCAGTTACAGCATTCTTTAGCCGTGCATACTGAAATGGTACAATCCACAGTCAATCCTTCTGGGGCCACCCATCAGAGAAATCTGATATCCTGCAGCAAAATGAAACAGCAGCCAGAGTGGAAATCTCAGTGGCCATCCATTGTAATTCCACTTCCCGTTCCCTTTCTGATGTGTCAATCCATGGCCTCCTCTACTGTCAGGATGAGACCACACTCAGGCTGGAGGAACAACACCTTATATTCCATCTAGTTAGCCTCCAACCTCATAGCATGAACATCGATTTCTCGAACTTCTGGTAATACCCTCCCCCCGCCCCCAACCTTCACCATTCCCCACCCCCCTTTCCCTCTCACGCCTTAGCTCCTTGCCCTCCTCCCCCTCCTCCTCCTCCTGCTCCTGCTCCCCCTCCCCCTCCTCCCCCTCCTCCTGTTTTATGGCGGTTGGCAAACCAGCTTTAAGGTGCATTACCACCACCTGCTAGACTGGAGTGTCGATCGTTGGAAAAACAGGAAGGGAAAAGAATTGTATTGCCTAAATTCTATATAATAAACCAGAGTCTTTCAGATACTTCATGATATACGTCTGTATTTCTCTTGAAATCCCAATTAAAATGTCTTCTATACCCACAGCAGTTTTTTTGTTTATCTTAAGCGCTCCTATCATCTTCACTCTTTTTGATACTTCTTACATTTTATCAATACATATTCAACTGTTTCTGGTTGATTACAGTGGTCGCACAACCCAGTTGGATGTTTCCCTATTTTATGTAATGTGTAATTAAGACTTGTGTGTCCAATTCTTAAATGACTCATGATCACTTCTATCTTTCTATATCCACTTGACAATCTTTTGTATCTGACTTGCCTTTGTATTTTGTACAGATGTCTCCCTGTTTCACTCCCATCCCAATGCTTCTGCCATATCTCCTCAATACGTGTTTTTACAATGCTTTTGACTTCCGCTTTGCTTAGAGGGATCTGGACCTCTATTATCACCTCCCTCTGGTGCTCCTTCCCCCTTTTCTTTCTTCCATGGCCTTTAGTCCTCTCATATTAGATTCCCCCTTCTCCAACACTGTATCTCTTTCACCAGTCAACTTCCCAGCTCTTTACTTCCACCTATCACCTTGTGTTTTTCGCCCCACTCCCCCATGTTTTAAATCTAGTCATCTTTTTCCTACTGTCCTGCTGAAGGGTCTTGTCCTGAAATGTCAACTGTACTCCTTTCCATAGATGCTGCCTGGCCTGCTGAGTTCCTCCAGCATTTTGTGTGTGTTGCTTGGATTTCCAGCAGATTTTCTCTTGTTAATTTTGATAATTTATTTACCTCTGTTTAATGAATAACCTTCTGTATTATTTTAGCACCAGGCATTCATAAGTATGAAGAATTATTAAAGGTGGATTGGTGCAATGTATGATGTCTTCTCATTGCATATTTTACTGCTGCATTTGATTTAGTTGAATATTCTTCAAAACACAAATACCATGGATAGCATTAGTTCCGTGACGATCATTATTGGAGACTCCTTCCACTTCTCCTTCAGCAAGAAGATGCAGATGATGCAGCGTCTTTGGCAGTCATTTGGAAAATGTGTCACAAATGTCCAAATGTCAGGAAAATTTAAAATTGCCCTTTTTTTTTTGTATTTGTAAGAAGCCTCTCATACCATTTGAGTGAACCATCTTCTAAATATTCCTCCCTTGTTTCTCAAGCTTTCACCAATGCCTGGATTTTGCACTGAGTGTGGCCATCAACTGTACGGACATTAGTGAAACCCATCAGATTCAGTAACATCCTTCAGCCTTCATGCACATGGCTAAATGAGACAACACCAAGAGAGCAATGTGCTCGCTTGAATTTTGAAGATTAAGATGTAATCATTGAAAGGTATAACATTCCTCAATTTTTAACAAACAGAAGACAGATTGGAATGTTATCTGAAAATAAGAGGCCAACCATTCAGCATGAGGTAGAAAAAAACTCTTCATCCAGAGGCATCTTTGGAATCCTCTACTGAGGGTTCTTAAGGCTCTCAAACTCTCTTGAATTTGTTCAGTCAATATACTAGTTCAATGGGATCAAAGAGAACAGGATTTATGTGGGAAAATTATACTAAGGCCATGATTTTGCTAAATCATAGAGAAGACACTCAGTCATAAAAATACCTAAGCATTGAGTACTGGGTGATGATGATCATAAAAATGAAGCAGAAATGGCTGGCTAAATTGGAAAGATTGACGAGTTTAATTACAAAATGTGATATTGGTGATGAAGTATTTTTGAAATGAGCCTGACATTGCTATTGACTTGTTGCGCGCAGCGAGACATTCGAGATTTTTAAAAAAAGCGCAATGGGGAATGGAGAGTTTTTAAAAAAACAGCTCAACACGTGCAGACTGACGAGTTTAAAAAAAAAGGCAGAAAATGGAAGAGTTTATGGGTTCAGAAACAGTACCAGGTGTTAATAATCACAAGAAAAGCAGAAATGTCTGTCTACATTGGAAAGATTGAAAATTTGATTACAAAACATAACAGCTGACTCCTTTTTCTTTTCCTTATATTCTTATAGTCATGGTCATATTTTATTGATCCCGAAGGAAATTAGTTTTCTTTACAGTTGGACCATAAATAATTAAATAGTAATAAAACCATAAATAATTAAATAGTAAGATATAAATTATGCCAGGAAGTAAGTCCAGGACCAGCCTATTGGCTCAGGGTGTCTGACCCTCCAAGGGAGGAGTTGTAAAGTTTGATGGCCACAGGCAGGAATGACTTCCTATGACGCTCAGTGTTGCATCTCGGTGGAATGAGTCTCTGGCTGAATGTACTCCTGTGATACCCGGATGATGGCAGTGCTGTTCAGGAGAAAGCAGGCCACTTGAATTTTTAAAAATTCCACTTACCACCTTAAATGTTTTTTTTCCATTCAGTACTGGCTGATAGTGACTATCATCTACAAAATGAACGGTGAATGAATCATGAGCATAAGACCGTAAGACATAGTAGATGGAACGGCCTAATTCTGCTCCTGAGTTAACTCTGCCATTACATCATAGTTGACTTATTACCCCCCTCAACCTCATTCTCCTGCCTTCTCTACGTAATCTTTGCCACCCTGACTGATCAAGAGCCTATTAAGTTCCACTTTAAGTATACTCAATGACTTGGCCTGTACAACCATCTATGGTGATGAATTCCATATATTCACTACCCTTTGGCTAAATAAATTCTACCTCATCTCTGTTCTAAATGGATGTCCCTCTGTTTTGAGGTTGAGCTCTCTGGTGCTACACTTGCCCACATTAGGAAGCACTTTCTTTACATCCGCTCTATTTAGGCCTTTCAATATTTGATAGGTTTCAATGAGATTCCCCCCCACCCCCACTCTTCTAACTCCAGAAGTACAGGTCCAGGGTTATTAAATGCTCCTCATACACTAACCCCTTTGTTCCTGGAATCATTCTCATGAACCAACTCTGGGGATTCATTGCCATGAAGCGACTCTGGACCCTCTCCAAGGCCAGCATATCTTTTCTTAGATAAGGGGTCCAAAACTGCTCTCAATACTCCAAGTGTGGTCTGATCAATGCCTTCTAAAGCCTCTCCATTACATCCTTGCTTTTATATTTTGGCCCTATTGAAATGAATCCTAACATTGCATTTGCCTGCCTTAGCAGTGACTCAGTCAGCAAGTTAACCTTAAAGGAATCCCTCACAAGGACTCCCAAGTCCCTTTGCAACTTTGATTTTTGAACTTTCGCCCCTTTTAGAAAATAGTCTATGCTTTTATTCCTTCTACCAAAGCGCATGGCCATACAGTTCTTTATACTATATTTCACCTGCCACTTCTTTGCCATTCTCCCAGTCTGTCAAAGTCCTCCTGCAGATTCCTTGCTTCCCCACACTATCTGCAACTCTGTCTATCTTCGTATCATATGCAAACTTGGCCACAAAACCATTAAGTCCATCATCCATATCATCGACGTATAACATGACCAGAAGAGGCACCCCTTATTCCTGCCAGTCAGCCAATCTTCTACCCATGCTAGTATCTTTTGCTTTTCCTTTCTTTTGCCTTTCTCCCCTTCTTAAAGAATGGAGTGACGTTTGCATTTTTCCAGTCCTCCAGAACTATTCCAGAATTTAATGATTCTTGAAAGGTCATTACTAATGTGTCTACGATCTCTTCAGCCACCTCTTTCAGAACCCTGGGATATAGACCATCTGGTCCAGGTGACTTATCTACATTTATACCTTTCAGATTCCCAAGCACCTTCTCCTTAGTCATGGCAACTATACTCACTTCTGCCCCCTGACACTGTCAAATTTTCTGGCATACTGGTACTGTCTTCCACGGTGAAGACTGATGCAAAATGCTTACTAACTTCCTTTGCCATTTCTTTGTCCCCATGGGGCCACTCATTAAAACTGAGGTTTATAGAAACATATTCTCCGAGGGAAGTGAACCACTGTATTTATTTGCCCCCGTGGTGTTGTGTATTTAATATTTCAGTAATATTGCTAATATACTGTTTGAATAAGCCTTCTTTGCTTGTCTAAATAATTCATAATGGGTTATATGTAAAAATATGTGAATTGCATACATCATGATGCTACCATATCATAGGTGTACGGCTCACTTAAAATGAAAATGAAGTCAAACTCACATTCTGAACCTCCTTGTTTTTTTCCCAATTAGTTTTATGTTTTTGAGTTACACAGCATAACAGTGGCAACAAGGTATAATTAAAATGAACTTGAGATGAGTACCTACCTGTTGTACTGCAACAAGATGTTCAAGTATTTTTTTTAAAAAGCAGCGCAGCACATGTCTTTTCCGAAGGGAGAGAGAGAAGATAGTGGAGTTTTTTTTAAAAAGATAGATAAATTCATAAATTCGTAGGTTCATAAACAATGAGTGCTGGGTGATAATGATCATAAATGGGAAAAAAAGCAGAAATGGCTGGCTACATTGGAAAGATAGACGTGTTCGATTGGACAAGGGATAACTGGATATGCTATTCTGAGTGAATTGAGCAGTTCTGAAGCAAATGAAATAGCCTATGAAAAGTGAGTGCCAATTTTGCTCAGTGGATTGGATTTAAAGGCATACAGTTTACTTAGAAGTTTAAATGCTCCAACCAAACAAGCCAAAATGAGCTTTGCTGATATCATGAAAGTAATGCAGGAACATTAAGAACCAAAATTATTGTCGATTGCAGAACTCTTCAGATTTCATAAGCAAAATCAAAAGAAAGGGAGTCCATTTCAGCTTATGTGGCTGAATTGAAGATATTACCTCAGTTTAATGATGAACTGAAAGATAGTTTAGTTTGTGAAATCTTTTAAGAAAGCATTTAAAATGCCTCCTAACTGAATCATAACTCACAATTAAAAGAGCAGTTGAAATTGAAGTATTGGACTTGAACGTGGTAAAAACAGGAGGACAATCATTGTGAGCCCATGACTGGCTGAGACAACTAAAAATTGATTGGAGATCCAGCCACTATTTGCATGCCAGATCCCCTGCAACAGAGTCAACTGATGGCGAATTAGGAAAGGTACTGGATGGCGCCACTGTAGTGTTCAAGGGATCTTTGGAAACTCAAACCTATCAAGGGTCAAATAGTGTTAAATGAAAATGCCACACCCAAGTTTTACAAAGCCCATATAGTTTCTTTTACCCCCTGTGATAAAGTAGCCAGTGAGTAAGATCGCAATGCGGCTAAAGGAGTCTATTCCAAGGTTGAGTGAGCTAATGTGCAATACCAGTGGCTCCAGTAGCCAAGAAGAATGAGTCTGTCAGATCTGTGGTGATTTTAAGGTCACCATCAACCCAGTACAGAAAGTAGATCAATGCCCTCTGCCCAGGATAGAGAATACTTATGCAAACCTTTCTGAAGGGATAGAGTTCAGCAAAGTGGACTTAGCTGAGGCCTACCTACAGATGGAAAAGGAAGAAGTATCCAAAATGTTTGTCACCAGAAACACTCACAAAGGGCTTTATTTCTATAAACAGGCTTATTTTTGGAGTGGCACCTGCACCTGCACTCTGGCAGAAAGCCATGGACCAGGTGTTGTAAGGCTGCCCAGACTCTCAGTGTCACCTGGAAGACATCGCTGTTACCGGCGAGGATGACAAGGAGCATCTCCAAAATCTCAAGACAGTATCAAAAAGATCAGAAGACTATGGGCTCAGAGTTCAATGCAAAAACTGTGGACACACCATTAATGCACAAGCTTAACATACGTGTGCTGAGAAAATCCACAGAAGATTGTTGCATTAACAGAAGCAGCACAAACACGGAGGTGAGCTCTGTTACTTGGAGGACACAAGGTCGAATTTAAGAAGTCAACTAATCATGAAAATGCTGATAGATTGTCCCATTTACCCTTGAAAAAGGAAATGACTGAAAGATTTTACAAAAGAGAACACTGCTCTTGACATATGCTCCCTAATGCGAAGCAAAAGTCTCCCTATTACAGCAGAGATGATCCACAGAGAAACCAGAAAAGACCCTCACACTGTCACAGGTCTACATGGTAACTCAAAATGGCTGGAATGTGCAGAAGAAATCGAAGATCCCTCATTTTTACCAGTGCTGGGCTGAACTTGTTCTTGACACAGGTTGAGAGGCGATTGACAGTTGTACAATCCAAACAGAGTTGGGAGTTGCTAAATGCTGGTCAAATCCAGGTGTAGTGAAAATGAAAGTGTTGGCTCAAAGCTTTGTTTGGTGGCTTGGGATATATCAGCAGATTGATCAGTTTGCCATGCACTGTTCGGGATGCCAACACATCCAGAAGATGCCAAGAGCAGTGCCTCTCCATCCCTGGGAATGGCCTACCAATGGCAGAAGGAATATGCAGGACAAATAGCTGAAACAAATTGAGGGCTGCCAAACAAAGAGGTTCGATGTTTTACTCCTGGAGAAGCAGTCCCAGCAACGGACTACAAGAGGTACATACTTGGAAAGATATTAATGGAATTGGACCACTCTCCTACACAGTGGAGATTGTGTCTGATGTCATCTGGAGATGACACAACAATCAGTTGAGGAGAGCAGAGTCAATTTATTAGAGAAGAAAGGTGTCCCGAACCTCTGCTTTCAGTCTCAGAGTCAACTACTACAATCACCACAGAGGAGGCCCCAGATCTGAGATTGTTACACAGCCACAAGTCTCACCTGCCAAGCAGAGTGATTTCACCATGTGAGGAAAGACATTATACCACAAGAGTAGGAAAGTTTCCACAGTAATTAAATCCTTAGGCCTGAATGAGACAATTTAATATTTACTATGCTGTGGATACTGTATCTGTTTATAGTAGTCTGTGTATATTGTATATATATATTTATATTTACACACATATTCACTTTTGAGTTGGCGTTTATAGCCAAGCAGGGTGGAGTATTGTGTATTTAATATTTCAGTAATATTTGAGTAATATTGTAAATATATTGTTTGAGTAAGCATTCTTTATTTCTTTAAATAGTTCATTACAGGTTACATGTAAAAATATGTGAATTGCATACATCATGAAGCTATCATGTCATATTTGCACACCTCGCTTAAAGGAAAAACAGTGGTCGACGCGCATTCTGGACTTCAAGTAAATTTATTATCAATGAATGTAGAAATTATACAACTTTGAGATTTGCTTGCTCACAGGTAGTCACGAAGCAAGAAACCTGAAAGAACCCAGTTAAAGAACAAAAATAAAAATGAAAGGCTGACACCCGATATGGAAGAGAACGCAAAAAAAACACAAAAAGTGCAAACAATTGAGGTGAACAACAACATTCTGAACCAAAATTGAGCCCTCAGATCTGAACCCCAGAGTAGGCCCAAAGCCTCACTTATCAGTTCATCATATTAGTGGGCACAGAGCACAGCAGCCCGAGCAGTCTTCATAGCCTCAGCACCATGGAGAGAGGAGTGCCAATCGCAGAGAAGAGCAAAATTGGCTCTCACCTCGGATCCCAACACCTTGTCTTTTCAGTCTATTGGGGACGGTGTTTAAATTGACTAAACAATAGAATAGCAAAAGGCTCCAGTATCCTGGACAATGGTGTGAACATTGCAGGAATTGAGCAAAATCAGCTCTCACCTCCGATCTGGGCCAGTGTTTAAATTGTCTAAACAGTGAATTGTATCTTGCACTAGGATCCAGCTGCAGCGAAAGGCTCCAGGCCTAGACCACACTGCCCAATGATTTGCTCCAGGCCTGATTTTACCACGTAGCCCAAAGCTGCTCTCAAGCTCTTCAAATCAGCTTGGCACCCAGAGCAATCCAACCTCACGTCTGGGCCAGTTGTACGGGCAATGAATCTCCTCTGCCCATACCCCGACTTCTTCTCTTGGTGCCCAGAGCGATCCATGACTTTACACCCACAACTCTGCTGCCACACACAACTCCAATCTGCTGATCAAATTTGCTGATGACACAACATTGATCAGCCTTATTTCTAGTGATGACTAGACAGCCTACAGAGGAGAGGTTAACACCTTGACACAGTGGTGCCAAGATAACAACCTCTCTCTCAATGTCCAAAAAACAAAAGAGTCGATCGTGGATTACAGGAGGAACGGAGACAGGCTCACCCTGATCAGCATCAATGGGACTGCATTTGAGTGGGTGAGTAGTTTCAGTTTCCTCAGTATACACATCACAAAGATCTCCCCTGGATGGTACACACTGGCTGTGTGGCAAAAAAAGCACAACAGCATCTCTTCCACCTCAGGCAACTGAATAAGTTCAGCATGGGCCCCCAAATCCTCAAGACCTTCCACAGGAGCACCATTGAGAACATCCTGGCTGGCTGTATCACGGGAACTGCACTAACCTTGATCGCTGGGCAGAGCAGAGAGTGGTACGGACAGCCCAGTGGATGAGAACCTCCCTCCCCTGAGGACATTTACAGCAGCAGGTGCAGAAAGAAGGCCTGAAAGATCATCGGGGACACCAGTCACCCCGACCATAAACTGTTTCAGCTGCTTCCACCTGGTAAACGATACCACAGCATTAAAGCCAGGACCAACAGACTACAGACCAGCTTCTTTCTACAAGCCATTTGACTTTTAAATTCACATGTCTGTACATTGCAACCGAGTCATAACACAAAGATTTTTACTCCCTCATATTGTGGGACGGATGTAAGATTTAAATAAATTCAAATCCAAATGCCATCATTCGCCCCTTCACTGTTTGTAGTGATAATTTAACACAAGTTACCTCAGAGGAGTTATTTTTAGTGATTTTTTTTTAGTCGGATTTCATAGCTTTTTAACTATCAGAGAGCTGTGGCACACGTTTGGTTGCGCCATTTTACCAAGGCATTTTTCTTCCAATTAGTTTTATGTTTTGGAGTTACAAAACAGAACATCTAGGTAGTATTATTAGATACGTATATTGGAGATTGACCGGCTTCTGGCATAGTGGCATCAGCGCTGGACTTCGAGGTGAGAGGTCCCGAGTTCAAATCCGGCCGGCTCTCTTGCATGCTCTCCGTCCGTGCCTGGGTTGAGTGTCGAGCTAACAACTCGACCTCGTAAAAAAAACCCCGGAGAGGGATGAGCTCCGCCAGGTTTCAGATGCCTAAGACACGCCGTACGATGACCACACCAAAAAGCTTGTCATGATGGCGCCCTTACGACTCCACCAGGAGTTAAGGGTGCATACACACACACACATATTAGAGATGGAGACGGGAAAAGAACTGAAACAGGAGTGAATTGAGAGTTATGGTAACATGGCACTGAAAAGCCACAGTTGCCAGCATAGATCAGCCATGATCATATGGGATGGTGGGTCAGGCTTGAGGGGTTTGGTCCTAATTTCTTAATGTTCTTGCTTGGCCCATTCTGACAATGCAACCCAAATCCTGTCCTTTGCTATCATGAAGGGTGGTAAGCACATGGAACTGTTGGAATGAACAGTTAGTTTTTGACGCACTGCAGACCATGGTCTCTCATTGGGGGCTTTGCTGTTGCTTACATGGTGAGTGCTGGGAATGCTGATCCTTTCTGCCAGAATAAGTAGGGGGATGGGGAGGGGGTAGAGTTGATGCTGCTTGCTGCTGCTTGTGCATGGGAAGGTGGGGGCAGGGGGCTTTGTGATTCTTATGTTTTTTTGTCATTCATTTTTTGATGTTTCTTTTTCCGTTTCGAGGACGTCTGTGTAGAGTAAGAATTTCAGCTTGTATGTTGTATGCATTATCTGATAATAAGTGGTACTATTGAACCATTGAAATATTCTCTTCCCACCTTCTCCCCTCAAACCAAGGTACACACTGTCTAGACTTGGGAAGTGTATTACTATACCTTGATCTAAGTCTTACAACTTCAAAACCAACCTGCTATCGCACAGCCTTTTCAATGTCAAAAAGACACCGCAGGAATAATTGCGGTGGCTGAAAAAGACAGTTCATCACTGACCTCAAGGACAATTAACAATGGATAATAAAAGTTTTACTACCTACAAAAACATTAATGCATTTTGGTGACATCACTTTGAGACAACACTTTTGACAACCTAGTTCTCTCTTAGTAGTGTTGAAATTTTGATTTAGCTTATATAATCTAGTCCTGAAGTAGAGTTTGAAGCCAAACATTCCTGTACTCAGATTAACACCTTATCTTAGGTAAATAACTTCTGTTAAGGTGCTGGTTGAAGCAATGATTGTGGTAATATTTGATTGAAATGTTATTTTATTATTTTGGCATGGTTGCCCAATGTCTTATGTTACAGCACTATTTTACTTTACACATGCCTACTAAAACATTCATCAAATTACTTATTATTTGCTATTTTGATTAGCAGTGGTTTAATTGCAGATCTGCCAGTGATGCTTCTCACTGAGTGTTTAAAACCTGAATTCCAATTTAAAGTGAATTGTTTAAATTAATCTGAGGTCCCTTATTCTTAAATATCTGTTCACTGGAAAACTTTTGTGAGGGATCTCCTGTGACGCTCACCATGTTTGATAATGGAATGTCTAGATAATCTTGAACAATGTAAAATAAAATAGCTTTATATCACATATTTTAATCATTCTGAGATGCTGTCCCTGGGTTACAAACACCAAACTTGGGGACACCCATAGTGAGCTCTTCAAGCTTGTATGGGGAGCTGGAGAGCTTTGGGCTCCAAGGTTTTTGGAGTACCTGAATCGGTCAATTGTTGCATAATGAGAATCATTAATCATTTAAAGTTTCTTGTGTTTTTTCTCAAGTGACTCACTCTTTGTAGAGAGGTCTCTTGGTGCTTTCTGCTTAAATTTGTTAAATTTATTTTGATAGGCTCAGGGATTCTGTGTTACTTGTATGATTTAAGTGGATGCCTGATTAGCGCTAATTGTGGGGTCTCAGTTTTGAAATGTTATGTCTCATAGTGTTGCTTGGCCCGAGCAACCAATGTTCTGTTGTAATTCTTCTGAATAAACTCTGGTCACTGTCTCTACATTGGAGTTTGTCTTTCCCCTGCACTTGGGCTTTGACATTTCCAGTGCACATTGTGACAGAAGGACCCCACTGAGTAATGGACCCAATGAGTTTGAACAGTGACATTTTGACATCGGTCGGCTTTAGGTGAGAATGTCATCTATTCTTGTCCACATTCTGAATTACTCAAGTTCATGTTCCTAGAGTCTCTAGTCTGTGTTCTGTGTTTTTCTAGTCTACTGTATGTTCCAAGTTTCTCAAGTCCACGTTCCAAGCTTCTTTAGTCTATGTTCAAGACTTTCCAGGTTTCAAGGCTTTTTTCTGGGCTGCTTCTTAAGATTTGCTGAGGTTCTCAAAGTCATCAAGGTCCTCCAGGTTTCCCATGACCATCCAGGTTTCCTAGGTTTATTCAAGGTTTCTGAGATTTATTCAAGGTTTTTGAATTTTTTTTTTATCAATTTTCCCATAGTCTTGAGGTTCCCTGGGTCTCTCTCAAGTTTCCCCATGCCTCTCTCAAGGTTTCCCTGGCCAGAGAGAGGGGTGTATTATAATGAGCTCTGTGGGCTTGTGCAGGGAGCTAGAGAGCACTGGGATTTGAGTTGTTGTTTAATGGGAGTTGTTAATTGTTTAGAATTCGGTGTATTTTTTCTCAAGTGTAAAGTGTAGGCTCTTTGTAATGTGGTGTCCTGGTGCTTTCTGTTTAAACTTGTTAAATTTATTTTGATAGGCTTGGGGATTCTGTGTTACTTTTATTACGTAAGGGGATGCCTGATTAGTGCTAATCGCGGGGTCCTAGTTTTGTGAGTCTTATGTCTTGTGGTGTTGTTTGGCCGAGCCTCAGCCGTACTGTTGGAATTCTTATGAATAAATGCCGGTCGCCATCTCTACATTGGAGCCTGTCTTTCCTTCACACTTGGGTTCTGACATTGCCAGCGCACGAGTGGCAACACCCTTGTTTATGGATGAGATCTCATAATATTAAATTCAAATTTCTGATGTTTGTATATATGTTTGTTTCTATGAATAATAGAACTAGTTTCTTCTCTATCCACTTTTAGTAATTCATTCTTATTAATTTTATATGTTTTTGATATCATTCATTACAATAGTGTGGAGGTATTGTTACCATATTGAGTTATGGTAGTTTTGTGTATTTTCTGACTTACCATTTCATTACCTGGGGGTGGCCTGTATCAGCATCAAATGTTCCATATTCAATAAGACTACAAGAAGATAATTAGTTATGCAAATATACTGTACTAGATTTTTATCCTCACTTGAATAGTACCTAAGAAATAAGTTGAAGGACTGAAGAAAAATTGATGGATCAGAGATAAGGCTTCTAACCAGTCCCTTGCATTTAAAGTTTTGTCAGTGATTACAATTGTTCCCACATTGAGGTGGTTAATCCATGTTAAAACAGTAAGATTGAATCAGATTGGATTTTCTTTTAATGTTGATTAGCTTTTGGCAGATTTGTCTGTCCTTCCGCAATAGTTCTCTGAAATTGCAAAGGGAAAAAAATAACCACTTTCTTTTTGAAATGTTGATTGTGCAAAGTATGTGTTAGAGTGGGATGGATCGTGCACTATATGGGCAGCACTGTTCACCTACTTTGGAAAGCTCCTGCAGTGCAGTAGCTACGTAAACTGCATTTTGTTTGCTCATTATGATTGTTCAACCACTGTTTTTGACTTCTGGGATTAATTTAATTTTCAACACAGTGTAAGACTAGACAATATCAAACTCAAAAATAGGAAGGGTGCAATCACTCTGATGGGATTGTACTACAATACCCCAATAGCCACCAGGACACTGAGGAACAGATATACAGACAGATTAAGGAGAGGTGTAAGGGCAATAGGATTGTTGTCATGGGGAACTTTAAATTCTTTAATATAAACTGGGACCTTCTTAGTGCAAGAGGATTAGATGGGGCAGAATTTGTAGGTGCATTAGGAGGGGTTCTTAAATCAATATGTAGATAATCCAACAAGAGGAGAGGCTGTAATGGACCTGGTATGGGGTAATGAGCTTGGCCAGGTGACTGACCTTTCAGTGAGAGAGCATTTAGGAAACAGTAACCATAACTCCTTAAGTCTTAAGATAGCTATATATAAAGGATAAGTATGGACCTTGCGAGAGAGAATGAAATTGGAGCAGGGCAAATTATGAGAGCATTAGGCAGGAACAAGAGAGAGTTAATTGGGAACAGCTATTTTGGGGCAAGTCCACATCCCACATATGGAGTGTTTAAAGACTAACTGCACAGAGTACTGGACAGGTACAGTATGTTGCAGTCAGAAGAGAAGACAAGGATGGCAAGGTAAGTGAAACTTGGATGTCAAGGATGGTGATGAATTTAGTCAAGAAGAAAAGGAGAAGCATGTAATGGTTAGTAAGGTAGAATCAAATAGAGCCCCTCTTGGTTGTTTACATCATTCAGTATGGGTTATATGTGAGAAGTATGTGAATGGCATATGTCATTATAACACCACATCATATGTGAGTGCCTCACTAAAAGAAAAGTAAGTAGATTCATATCCCTGGCTCCTGCATTTTTCTTTCAATTAGTTTTTGATGTTACAAAACATAACAGTGCTGATGGGGAAGTCTAGAGATGACCTACCTGTTGAAGCACGGCATGCTTTTTTTTCTTTGGAAGTGGAGAGAAAGGCATTTGAGTTAAATAAAAGGGCAGAAAATGGATGAAATGAACATAATGCAGCAAAGTTTAGAACCAAAACAATTGTTGATTGCAGAATGCTTCAGGTGTCATAAGTGGAATCAAAAGGAAGGGGAGTCCATTTCAGCTGAAGTGGCTGAATTGAAGAAGTTGTCTGAGCATTGCCAGCTCAGAGATGGGCCTAACAATGCACTGAGAGATTGTTTAGTTTGTTGACTCTTAAAAGAAAGCATTCAAAAATGGCTCCTAACTGAAACACAAATCACATTTAAAAGAACAGTTGAAATCACTGTTTCAATGGAAACAGCAAACAGAGAAACAATTGAATTGCAGTCAGGAAAAAAAATGAGCATAAACAAAATGGCAATGTCTAAGTATGAACCTGCCAGGCTGAACAAATTGTGTTACCATTGTGACAGGGGCACACATACAGCAAGTCTAGGGATGAAACTTGCAGAAAATGCAACAAAATAGAACCGGTACTAAGAGCATGTCAGGCAGACAAAAATAATATGGACTACGCAGGAAGAGATGAAGATAAGAGTCAAATTGCAGTTTCAAAAAGAGCATGCTGTTGATGAATAATCTGATAATGATGAGAGTGACACAGGACTGAGTAGCCTTGGGATTTAAAATGTGAAAACTAACAATAGACCAAGCAATATGACTCACACCAAAATTGAATGAGAAATTAACTAAAATGGAATTAGACACTGGCTCAGCTGTTTCAGTCATTTCTCAAAATGAGTCTGAATGGCATTTCAAAAATGCTGAACTGAAGCCTGCAGATATCCAACTCAGAACCTATACTGGAGAAAAGATAACTCCTGTGGGAATAACATTTGTAACAATGAAATACAACAACCAACAAGCCACACTGGGCTTGTACTGTAAAACAGGAGAGCCACCATTGTGGGAGAGCCATCTTGATTGGAGATCCATCAGCTATTTGCATGCCACATGCCCTGCAATAATGTCAACTGAAAGTGAATTAAGGAAGGTAATGGATGATGCCATAGTAGTGTTCAAGGATGACATTGTAGCTCAAACATTTTAGGGGTAAAATACTGTTAAATGAAAATGCCACACACAAGCTTTACAAAACCCATATGGTTCCCTATACAATCCGTTTTAAAGTAACCGGTGGGCTCAATGGCATGGAGGTTGATGGAATACTTTCCAAGTCTGAGTGGAACCCAATGCTCCCAGTAGCCAAGAACGAAGAGCCTGTCAGGATCTGTGGAAATTTTAAGGTCACCATCAACCCAGTGCTGGAAGCAGATCAATACTCTCTGACCTGGATCGAGGATATCATTGCAAACCTTTCAGGAGGGAAAAACTTCAGCAAAGTGAAACCCTACCTATAGATGGAATAGAAGAAGAGTCCAAAGTGTTTGTCACCATAAGCATTCACAAAGGGCTATATTGCTATAATTGGCTTATTTTTGGAGTAGCATCTGCACCTGCACTCAGGCATAAAGCTATGGACTAGGTAATGCAAGGCTGCCCAGGCACTCAAAGTTACCTATCTGATATCATTGCTTCTGGTGAGGATGACAAGGAACATTTCCAAAATGTGAAGACTGTTTTAGAATGATGAGCAGATTATGCTCTCAGAGCACAACACAAAAATGTGAATTCTTCAAACAATGCCTCACTTACACTGTTGACATGCAAGTGTTAAACAAATGTGCTGAGAAAAATCAAGCAGTGGTGGATACCCCAAGGCTAAAGGACATGTCACAGTTGTGGTCCTTTTTAGGATTTGTCAATTGCTATACCTGATTCCTGCCCACCCTGGCTACTGCATTCCACCCCTTGAACTCATTAGTATAGAATGGGAAGAAATGGCAATGGACGAAGCAGTGTGAGGTGGCTTTCAAAAAGGTAAAGGGAATGGACGTCAGCCACTACACTCACATGTTATGTTCCACATTGTCCAGCACATCTGTGACTGCGCCGTAGTCTTTGCATCACGTTCTCTTACTGCTGTGGAGAAAAATTAACCAGAGAGTGACAGAGAGGGCTTGCCTCTGGTTTGGGGTGTAATATCTTTCAACCAATACTTGTATAGGAGAGACTAGAGAGCAATACATTGCATATTTGAGTTGAGATGCATTCAATATTGAGTTGGAGTTTATAACTAAGCAGGGAGGAGTTGTGTACTTAATATTTCAGAAATATTTGAGTAATATTATGAAGATATTGTTTGAATAAGCATTCTTTATTTGTTTAAATAATTCATTATAGGTTACATGTAAGAGGTACATGAATGTCATATGTTATACACCATCACGTTGTATGTGAGCACCTCACTATAAGAAGAGTAAGTAGACCCATGTCCCATGTCTCCTGCTTCTGTGTTTTCTTTCAATTAGTTTCTGGGTACTTCGCAAGCAGTATTAAAAAGAATCGCAAGGCATTCTATACATATATCAGGAGCAAGAGGATAACCAGGGAGAGGGTAGGGAATATTTACTTTGATGTGGAGATGCGGGTAAGGTCCTTATTGAGTATTTTACATCAGTATTTGCCATCTTGCTCTCCTCTTCTCCCTCTCCCCTTCCCCTCCCCCTTCCTCCACCTGTCCCCGTTCCCCCCTCCCAACCCCCTCCCCTTACCCCCTCCTCTCCTCCCCTCTCCTCTCCTCCCCATCAACTTCCTCTCCTCCCCTCTCCCACACTCCCCCTCCCCATCCCGCTCTCCCACCCGCTCCTCCTCACCCTTCTCCCACTTGCCCCCCTCACCCTCACCCTCCTCCTCCCTCCCCTCCTCTCCTCCCCCTTCTCCTCTCCCTCCCTCTCTCACTTTCCCTCTCTCCTTGCATGTCCAGTTGAGACTTGTACTACTTTAGCTGAGGGCATGTATTGTTCCAGCCGGCCTTTCTGCTATTTACATGGAAAGTTGGAAGGTCTGATGAAGTTTACAACAGGAGAGTAACCTTCCTTTCTGCTAAACTTCAAAATGTTACTCTCCCGTTGTAAACTGAAATTACATTACTATTTTGTCAAAGGCAAAATAGTATTCTGAGGTACCATGAGTGACATCTTCCTTTCTGCTGAACTTAAAAGAACGTCACACATGGTACCTCAGTCTTCTGATAAAGTAATAACATAATTTCAGCTGCTGACCATTGAACTCATTTACATAAATGCACAATATCATTGGTCTGCCTGCTTTAGTCCTATTCTCTGGCAACTTCACCACATAAGCCTTCATTTCTCTGTTCTTTTGATGAGGAAAGGTCAATGAATCACAAAACCTATCCTTTTGCCAAAATTTTTGACACCGTTCTTATTTTTCCTTTTATGGCTTGGCAGCGTTTATCCACTTGCAGTGCAGCACTGGAAGTTTATTCAGTCAAAAGTACGATGTGAGTAAAAGTTGGCAATTGAGCGACCTGCTAATGCAGGGAGCATTGATTTTGTCTGTAAACCCTGGCATTTATCACACTCAGTATGATGATTAATCAGTGAAGGTAGAAAATATAATTAGCTCTAAGCATCATCATCTTGTGTCTGACATTTAAATAAACACAATGCAACTATTGTGATCATCCCAGTGACAATTTGCAGTAAATGTCAGGAGGAATACCTGGAAGCAAGACACAGCACACCAAAAAAAGTCTTCATGCTGTCTTGGGAACCCGAAGTGGAAAAACAAGACCCACCTACAAAGAGGGAGACAATACAGAGTTATGTCACCCCTTCGATAAAAAGAATTGTCAGTGATTAAAACACTGAATATTTTTGATAAATTTAAGAACATTCAAAATTACATAAAATAACGAAAATGTTGGAAGGCGATGAACTCGTAAGACTAAAATATTCCAAGTTAACCCAAATGCACCTTGAAACTTTTAAACTACGTTCAAAATCTGACTAAGTAACACATTAGAAATGTTTAAACATCTCTCAGATGATTAACGGGAATACTTTAAAACTAAGAATATCTGGAATTATTTTTAAATATAAAATTTAACTCTTGCTCAAGGTTCACACAGCTTTGTCCTGTTCTGACCTCTCACAGACTAAAGGACCCTTCAATGGATCCAAGACTTAATGTGCAGAGCATTTAGCAAAGTTCCTGTGCCCACGCTAAACTCCATGTGAAACCCATCTATGTGCAGTCTGCTACCCTGCAGAAATTGCGAGCTTAATACCATTCTAATGAGGGGATTGAGGGCTGGAGTTGAGGGGAAGGAATGAGGCCAGCTTCCTGCCTCTTTCAGATGCGTGAGGCTTTATGGTACCTGAGTTGAATTTGAGCTGGTATACCCAGCTGACCATGGCACTTAGAAAGAACAGTTGGAAGGGACCAGCCAATGGGGTATAAAATACTTCCGAATTTTCTTCATTAGTAACAGAGATTTATACTTTAAATCTTCTACTTGCTGATCCCAGGAGAGGGGTGAACAAGAAGGAGTAATCTCGAAAACAGAATGGGTGGCAGTGGGTCACATGTTATGAAATAGAGAGACCGTGAGGAAAAGCTTGAACAAAGCTACATTTACCTGACATACTGAATTCCAGTGGAATGGTTCCTAGGTGGTACTCCACTGGATAAGTATGTGCTTTATCTATAATTAACTCTTTGGATGTGATAACATAATTTTCTTGACTACAGCCAATAGAGAGGACTTTTGATGTAGGGAAATAAATTCAAGTTCCACCATGGCAGTTGGACAACTTAAATTCAAATAAAATTAATGAATGTATGAGTGACTGAGGCCTCCATCCGTCAGGGTCGACCATGGATATTGCATCTTAGCTGTTGTGTCCAAGCCTGGGCAGTACACTATGGAGAGCAAGTTGTTGCCCGTGTAGCAGATTCTCCCTCTCCATGCATCTGATGAACCTAAAGGAACGGCAGAGAATGATACCGTTTGGTACCAGCAGTGTCGCAGTTGTTGCCAGTCGGTGTTGAACCGAACTCAATGTAGGATTGCCTTACGGACTGAAGCTCCAGATTTTTCCCTCGAGATATACTCCCGAAGACTTTCCCTTGAGCTGGTATAGCTGCAAAGCAGCGGAGGTTTGAGATCAGAGTTTTACTTCTTCTAGATGAGATGCCAACCATGACTGATGAGCCCCCTCTGCCCAAAGTGACTGGTTTTAAGGCACCAGTGCCCCCTCTCCTCTCAGTAGAAATGGTTAAACCAGTCTTAGTAGCTAAGCCACACATGAAGTACAGGATCAGGACTTGGTTGTCAGAGATTAATTGAGGCACATGCCATTGGGAGCATTTAATAGGTAGTGGGAGCTTATCCCCATTAACAACCCTAAGAAATAGATCTAGAGTTTCAATACAAATCTTGTGACAGTAACTATGCAAACACCTCTCATGAAGCACTTGAGGAAATACATTCTGGAAGTCAATGTGAATATCATCTACAAACAAGAGAAAGTCTGCAGATGCTGGAAATCTGAGCAACACATACAGAATGCTGGAGGAACACAACAGGCCAAGCTGCATCTATGGAAAAGAGTACCATCGACCTTTTGGGCCGTGACTCTTTGGCACGAATCCAGAGATTCCCCTGTCCACTAATTTTATCTTGGTTCCAAAAAAAATATTAGCCAGATTGTTGAAGGCAAGATACTTTCCAAAATCATGCTGGCTCTCTGATCCACTGAAAATGTCCATGGTCTCCAGTTACTCTATTTCGACTATAATTTCCTGATAGCAAGTGTTACACTAACTAGTCTATCATTATCTATCAACTTTCACGTTTCTGAAATGACTGAGTATGGATGTAATTTTCTATTCTATGGGAAGTGCTCTTGGTGAAGATGATTTTGAAAGACTATAATTTAGGTCTGTACACTGTTGTCACTTATTGACTGTCAAATCCTGAGATGTATAATCTGAATGTGCTGGAGTGGGTGCTGCCTGAAACTGTTATCTGTAGTGCCCACATGACTGCACACAGAACTAAACATGGAGGAGAGACCTCTCTGGCCCTCTGTACAGTGCAGCCTGGCAGCAGGGTCAGAACAGTAACTAGGCCCCAGGACACACAGATGGACTCCTACATAAGATAAAGTTGGGGTTTTACCTGTTGTGAGAGTGGTGAGGCATTTTCAATGGCACTTAAACAGTTAAATTTAAAGCAAACTATTAAACCATGTTAAAATAAAGTTAATTAAAACTCATTATCCCCTCAGAAAAAAATAAAACATATTTTGAAGAAATGACTTGCCATTTCGCCAGCACACTTGTTGAAGTGAATGAAGCTTCCGGTGCTGCACTGTCCGGCCTCGCACAGTCTCCACCACAATACAGTAGAATAACAGCAAGACAAGGCAGCCGCTGGATTCCACAGCAAGTTCACAGGAGGAGTGAATGACAGTTCAGTCCCTGAGCTCTCGGCAGCTGAGTGCAAATCCATGACTTAGTGCAGTTTGAAAGATGGATGAGATGTGGCAGCCACAACCAAGATGATTTTTATATTTATCAACATAAGCTCTTCATATAAGTAAGTCTTATAAATATATTGCATTCTTGTTCACCTACATTCTTTATAAAAAGTAAAGTCTATGTATTTTTTCATAACATATACTTTCACTGACTATCCATTAGATTTAATTATTTCATTTCCAATTGTGCCTTTTATCTCCATAGCAAATTGTTAAAACAGTTCTTCCTCATTCCTTAATCAATATTCAACAACTACTGTAAGCAGAACATCGTGAATTTAATAATAATGTAGTACATTAAATACAAAACCCGGGACTAAATTCAAGACTGTAATTCAATCCTGTTGTTGAGGTAATGGTTAGAAACAGCCTAGACTTAATCTAATCGCGAGAGAATACAGATACTAGAATCTGGAGCAAAGAAATTAATGGTTGCCGTTTGAGGTTGAGACCCCTGATGCAAGTCTTGACCCAAAACATTGACCATTGCTTTCCCTATTGAGTTCTTCCAGTAGTTTATTTTTAGCTCATTGTTCATCCAGATTGTCTGTGCAGTTCCTCAAAATATTTGATTCATTACCATGTAATTAATTCCTTGGTACTCTCCACCTCAATAATTTCTGATTAACGCCAATATAGTTTAATACTTCCTGAATTTCACCGAATAATATTAGCATCTGAGCAAACATAAGAATTTGTACAAAAGCAGTCTGAGCAGGTTACATTAGGGCAGCAGCAGTTGTGGAAAACAGCAAGAGAAATGCTTTAAAGCAGCGTTACTTTGCAGCTTGACAGTAGATAGCTAGACATTGTTTACAGTTATTAGTGAAATGTCTGTTCTCAGTATTCTTTGAATCTTATATTTTAATCATTTATAGGGGTGTGAAAGAATAATAATTGCACAATTAAGCTAAAAGGGCTTCATTTAACATCTTTCCTTCTCCCTCGGGAAGATGTTATAAAATCCCTTAACCAGCTGAAATGACTGTGACTAACTGTAGGGAAGATAATATAAAATGTACTTCTCTGTAATGTGATAAGAACGCTTAATGCGGGTTTTAATGAATGTATGAAGAGGCAGTAGCCTAGGAGTTGAGGCGATATATATTGTAGCCTGTGGTAAGTGTTCTTTCAGACAGAGTGGATTTAATTAGAGCCTCTGAAAGGATGAGGTTTGAATGAATTGTAGACTGTGTGATTGGACAGAAGAGGGAGTGATGTCAAAGAATAGCGCTGTATCTGTGGAAACAGGAATAAATAAGGAAGACGAGCAGTAAATTAGCAGAGGGAGCTGGATCTAGTTTCAGCCGATTGAAGAGTGACTTCATAAGGCAGGCATTTTATAGCTGCTGCATTTGTGATTTAAATGAATGAGGAATTTGCTTGAAGAGAGAGATTAGAAATAAAACATTGTACGATAATTCTTTTGTGCCTTCTGTGCTTCCCCCTCTCAATAACATGGCACAGTCCTTATTTTGTCGGCTCAAACGAGAACAGTTTGTGTGCATCTCTGCTGTATCCCTCACTGCAGAGGTGTAACTCTGACAGGACCAGTTTCGCGTTCCATCAGTCCCTGGACGGAATTGCAGTGAAGAGAAGAGGCAGGTAATTTCTGCCCTGGGCTCTGTTGGAAAATTCCCTGGGCTCCACCTGACTTACCCACTCCTGCAAGATTGGATTGCAGTGTAGCCAAGGAGAATGGACGGAGTCAGCAGCAACAGGACCATGTCCTACAGCAGATGGAGTTATGATAGGTACTCTATGCGTTTTCTTATTGAATTATTTTAATATACAGCAGTCCAATGAATTCATTACACCCACTTATTCGGAATATTAATATTGACAACACCAAGCCGTGACTGTTACCTTTCTTAAAAATAGTGCATCACGCCGTGAAGCCTGAGGGAAACACGGTATCTTTCTGTTGGTGTGTGATGTTATCAAATCTATGGGAAATGCTGTGGGGTTCGTTCTGAATGTACTTCAAAAATACTCAAATTGCAACTGGAGAACTATGTGCCAGTATTTTTTTTAAATAACTAACAGTTCATTGAATGCTTTCCCAATTAGTCATACATATGTATAAAAATCAAGTGTTTAAGCAATTGGGACATTATATTTTTAAATGGTTAACACATTAATTAAAAGTCAGGTTAGATGCAGGTTGTGAAGGGTAACAAAACCATTCGGGAAAAAAAAAACTTCCCATTCAATAGAATTTACTTTAGTTGCAAGAAAAATCTAGAGAAATTTCTGGAAGTCTTGTTTTTCATCATTAAATTGGGCAAAGCTTTTCTTTTATTCTTCCAAACTGAACAATGTATTTTTCTCATCTTTACAGTTTTGCCCCTCACCTGTTCAAGCACCTGTCTATTCTAGCCAATTTTCGTGCAAATTATTTTGACAGTGTTGAGCCTGTGGCTGCCGAGTGGTGACTCCCTTGCAGTAGTTAGACTATGCTATGTTGAACTCTTTCAGTTGCAAATACAGGAATGCATATATTGCCTGTGTGTTACGTTTCCCAAACCCCATATTTGACTGCTGCTTATTAAACGAGTGTTTATATTGACGTTTACCTGTATTGAAAATAGAATGTTCAACTTCGTGGCAAAACATTTGGTACTAGACATTACTGGTTTCAGCAATAAGCAAATTGTAATGATAGAGACAAAGCAAAGAAGATGTGTTTCGAGGGCTCCAGTATAGTTTGTTCTGTCTAGACTGCTGAAGTGGTAATTGTGGATAACTGTTACCAAATTAAAGGCATTTTGATATCCGTTATGTTTTTTTTTCTGTGAACAAGGCACAATAAGTTATCCTTATTATTAGTAGAGATTACTTATCATTTTAAGGAATCCATTCTTGCATTTCTGTGGTGCATGTGGTGTATTGCAACTATATGGAATTGTTAATTTCTTATTGATTTTATTATTTTTATAGAAAGAAACAATGAAGATTATTCATGATCACACATTAAACTTAGAAGTTAAACTTACCTATATCGATTCTTTGAATGGGCAGTCCATTAAAAGTTCCTTTCAATTACTGCAATTGCTATTGGAAGAGAAATTGTAGCTAAAATTGTTTTTATTTTGGCATTGCTTTAAATGGTTGACTAATTGAGTTTAACCACTTCTACAGGAAAGGGGCCAAATGAGGACTGAGGAGTGAAATTCTTGAATGAATGAAAAGGCAATAGTATTTTGGCATCTTTGAGTATAGAATGCCATACAAAGTAGCAGTCTCTGTCAGCACTGTATTAAATTGGTTCAATATCATGGTAAATCTTGCACTACATTTTTCTAAATCTGTTTAATTTAGATCTTCAGAAGAAAGTGATAACACTGCTCATTTTGCTTCTTTTTGGACTTGGAGGAGAATTGTGGAGGATCTCCAAGATTGTTGTTCATGTTTTCAAGGCTGAACTTTAGATTGGGTTTCTGGGAGGATGAAACATGAAGAGAAAGAAAGAACAAAAATGCCCAGTTGGTAAAGAAAAAACTGTTAGGAGCAAGTCCTAAGATAAGAAGAAAATATATACAGAATAGGTTAAATATCAATGAACAGCAGTCTATGCAGGGGACAGCCAATTAAATATGCATGGTTTGTTCCTCTTGTGAAGATAATGATAACAGAGCTACGTAAAACAAGGATCTTAAAAATGCTGCCTTTTAGGATAGATGGAGTATGGGGCAATTGTACCTTTTAGATACTAAGAATGCATGTGTGTGCATCAGTATGACAAAATCCTGTTTAGTGGCATAATAATTTATGACTTTCCATCACATCGCATTCATTTTGAGTAGTCTTTCTCCTCTTCTAGTCTTGCCTCTTCTTTCAGTTTGTTCCTAGCACCCTGTCCTTTGGAAGATGTCCCCAAAACTCAAACTTAATGCTCACTATACACTTGCTGTTTAATGCAGTTTGATTCTGATGTTCCCTCTTTAAAAAGAGCCTACATTCTCATTTCCTTTCCTGTGGAAACCCACTACTATGTTTAAAGAAATGTGCAGCATGATTTAGAGCAGGGATTCTCCACCTGAGGTCCATGGACACATTGCTTCATGGTATTTGCTTAATGGATGCTTTGCTTAATGGTATTGATCCATGGCATCAAAATGGTTGGAAATCCCTGATTTGGAGCAAACTAGAATAAGTTAGAGCTACTGTTTAGGAATGATGGCAAAGAGAAGTGGAACTTTGTAAAGTTCAGTCCCCTCAGGCAAGATCTTTCTTAGTTAAGGCTACTGAGAAATACAGAGTCATTAATTTGAACAACTTCAAAATGGGCCCTCCAACCCACCAAATCCATGCTGACCTGTTTGAAACATGCAGTAGACACATTTCATTTGCCTGTATTAGGTTTGTAATTTCCTAAGTCTTCTCTATTTAAACCCCTGTTAAAATATATTGAATTTGTCTGATTCTACACATTATCATTTGGCAGTTATAACATTATCCCACAGTAAAAAAGACTATTGAACAATTCCTTCATATGTCAAGATGGATTCTTGACCTCACAATCTACCTCTTTATGACCTTGTGCCTTATTGTCTACCTGTACTGCACTTTCTCTGTAACTGTAATACTTCATTCTGCGCTCTCTTATTGTTTTCCCTTGTACTACCTCACAGCACTGGTGTAATGAATTGACCTGTAGAAATGGTGTGCAAGACCAACGTTTCACTCTACCTCAGTGCATGTAACAATAATGAAATAATTTATTAATTTATTGAATTTACAGTAAGTTCCCAATATTAACCACTCACTATACTGTATGTTTAGTTAGAAAACTTTCCCTTCAAATCCCCTTTAGAATTCCTCCCTCTCATCATAAACCTATGTCCTCATGTTTTAATGGATAATTTTATAATTTTATATACATTCTATCCCGTTATCCCTCAGCATCCTTTAGCTGCAGGGAAAACAAGCCCAGCCCGTCCATTCTATTCCCATAATTAATGTCTTCCAATCCAAGAAATATCCCGGTGAATCACCTCTGCACACTTTCCAGTGCAATCATACCCTTCTTTTAATGTAGTGGCTAAAACTTCACACAATACTTGAGCCAGGAAACTATAAATTTCAAAATATATTCTTTGTCCTGACCTATGAAAACAAACGTGTAATATGCCTTCTTCACAGTGTTTTCAATGTGTGTTGCCATTTACAGGGAAGTATGGGCTTGAATCCCTCTCTCTTCTACCTGTCTTTTTCTTCATCAATATTTACTGTAGATGCTCTACTCAATATGTGACTTCCCATAATGCATCATTTCTCAGTTGCCAGGATTAAATTCCAGTTGTAATGCTCTATGCAACTTTCTGTTAGATTTATATCTTGCTGTAGCATTAGACAACATTCCTTGCTTTCGCCAATACCACCAGTTTTTGTGTCAAATGCAAACTTTCTAATCCTATCTTACATACCCACATCTGGAACTATAGTCAATGGATGGAAATTCAAAATAGGTTAATTGGATTGCAAAATTAGCTAGAATGGCTTACTTGTGTTTGTATGAAATTTCTGCTTTTAGATTACAACTGTATTGTTGAATGTTTGGGGTCCCTTAACATTAAATATTTTATGAATACAGACTGAATACAGACTTGAAAAAGATAATGTCTCTTTTTGGCCTAATCTTACTCATTCATGTAAACTTGGAAGGTAACGCAAACCATGAAGTGTGATTAACTGCACTGTAGTCTGCAATCATGTTTCTGAACAGTGGAGAGAGGCAGTCTATGGAGGAGCCCCTGAATAATTTTGTTTCGAGTTACTTATATATATGGTGATTTTTAAATTTGCACATTCCATTCTGAGATATTAAGAATCCACAGGGACCAAATGGATGAATTCAAGTTACTAAATATTGCAAGAGATGCCATCTGAACAGGCATGGAGAAACTTTGATTAGACCCATAGCAGGAAATTTGTGTGAACTCCAACACCACAGAGCACAAGTGGCTTGAAAGACACATATGGTGGGAAAATCTATTACTGTAGCAAACACTTAGCATGTCTATCACCTTAAAAACTTCAAAATACTTTAATTATTGCAAGCAAGAGTACTGGCCATGCGAGGCTAGACAGATCACAGCAAACCAAAACTGAATCCGTCAAACTAATTCTCACTGGAAAGGGAAACAATTAGAGTGGAACATCACTGAAGGGGGACTTACACAATATTGAGATGGATGAGAAATATCAGGAGTGGTTCAGAGCTAAATATTTTACTAGTGGCACTATATAAAAATAGTAGTTTCAAATTGAAAGTAAGGATCAATAATCAGGAAGCCTTTATGAATCTTGACACGGCCATGGACTTCTCCTTTACAACAAAGGACAACATAAAATCAAAGCTTAAACAGGTATTCTAGATGAGAAACAAGTTAATGTTTAGTACCAACTCTGGTAAGTGATGCAAACATTGGAAAACAATATCTTTTACGATGGGCAAAAAGTAAATCCACTGAATTATTGTGGCAAATTATATCAAAAGACTGTTCCTGCTCAAGGATTGGTTGAAAACATTCAGGATGGGTTGAAGAATTTTTTTCCCCCATTTGGTATAAATCTGTCAGAATCAGATTTGAGAGAGATTCTGGAGTAATATAAAGATATACTCATGTATTCAAGAATTGAAGATAAAAAATGGAAGCCAGAGTAGGTCGGGAATTTGGCCCCAGTCCTGAACCAGAGTCTTGACCTGTAATGTTGACCATGAGATGCTACTTTGACCTTTTGAGCTCATCCAGCAGTTTTTCTGGCCAGTAAATTGTTTGTGCCAGCTGCACACTTCAACTTCCCACATAATTCCAATGAAGCCCAGCTAACTTTAATGAACATCACCTTCAGAACTGTCTAGGCACTGGACCCATCAGCCCTCTATGTTGAATTCAACAATTTCAGACAGCCAGGTCGTTCTCCTGCTGTCAGAACTGACCAGTTTTGTTGCAAGGCCATTCACCTCTAAACTTACCTCAGTTTTTCTCTCCCCACAGATGCTACCTGATCCATTGAGTATTTTCAGCATTCTCTTATTTCAGATGTCCAACATCTGTTGTGTTTTGCAACTCCCAAGATGCCCTCATTCATTTATTAATTTGATAGATCCAGAATCATTTGTCACCAGGACATCCCATTGTACATATTCCTTTTGTACTCTCCATATATTACAGGTTCTCATTTCTCCAGTATGATGAAGATCCATTGATCAGAAAAGTTAATCCCTCACATTATCTAACATTGCTTAATAATCTCTTGTGTGGCACATTTCTGACGATCTTCTAAAAGTCCAAATGCAATGCATCCTCTGGGTTCACCTGAGTTAGTCTGCTGGCTACAATTAAAAAAAAAGCATTAACATTTGTCAGAACAGATGTCCTTTCATAAATTCATGTTGAGTCTTTCCAAACCTGGAATTATTTTCCAAATATATATCTACTACTTTCCCTGAGTTTAATATTGAACTAAATAGGTTTAGCTCCCCTCTGCTTCATTCTCTCTCTATCCTTCCTGAATTAGTAGGGTTAAATTTCCTATTTTCCATCTGTAAAGGAGGCAAGTGTATCCCCACTATGGAATTTTGGAAGATGTTAACCAGCAAATCAATCATTTCCATAGCCACTATTTTCCAGACAGCTGGAATCCAGGTCATGGGATCCTGGAGATTTATTGTAATTCAGCTCCATTAATTTTCCCAATGTTAGTGACGCCCAGTTGTGTTGCCTCACCGAGCTCACTGACACATGTTCAGTTCTGACTCTCTGTGGAATTTGCATATTCTCTCTCTAGTTGTGAGTTTCCTCCAAGTGCTCTGGTTTCCTCCCAAATCTCATAGACATGTTGTTTGGTAAGTTCGTTGGCTCTAGTGTACGGGGGAGTCATTGAATCTAGTAAGATTTGCTGAGAATGTAGGGAAAATAAAAAAAAAATAGGATTAATGTAAAAGACAGTTTCCATGGTTTATCTTTCTATAATTCCATAACTCTTAAAAACTAATACTTATTTCCGTCAGCTACTCATGCACTTTTACATTTCTATGAGATTTTCTGTGCCTTTTCACAGAAAGACAGACTGTCTGTGATGCTTCCTGTTGTCTAGTGGTTTTTTTTTTATGTGACCTAGGAAGATAGAAGATTTTGCAGTTTGTGTTTTTGTTCTCATACCCTCTGCGGCACTTTATTAGGTACCTGCTGTACCTAAAAAAGTGGCCAGTGAATGTAAGTCTGTGGTCGTTTGCTTCTGTAGCCCACTCACTTCAAGGTTTGACATATTGTGCATTTGGAGATGCTCTTCCACACACCACTGTTGTAAGAAATGGTTATTTGAGTTACTGTCGCCTTTCTGTCAGCTTGAACCAGTCCGCCCATCTTCCTATGACCTCTCTCATTAACAAGGTATTTTTATCCACAGAACTGCCACTTGCTGGATTTTCTTTTGTTTCTCGCACCATTCTCTGTAAACTCCAGAGCTAGTTGTGTGTGAAAATCCCAGTATATGAACAGTTTCTGAGATATGCAAATCACCCTGTCTAGTACCAACGATCGTTCCACGGTCACAGTAACTTAGATCACATTTCTTCTCCATTCTGATATTTAATCTGAACAACAACTGAACCTCTTGACCATATCTTTTGTGCAGTGAGTTGCTGCCTCATGATTGGCTGATTAGATATTTGCATTAATGAGCAAGTGTACAGGCGTACCTAATAAAGTGGCCACTGAGTGCATACTGTTTTCTAGCGGTGGTAGCTCCTCAAGGTCACAAGATACTTTGTGTTGACCTGAGAGGCCCTGTGTAAGTGAAAGTTCTAACTGTTTTCTGTTCAGATACAGGGAAAACAAAGCTGGACTGGAAAAATAATCTTGTATAAAAAGGCAACACACATAAATGTTGCTGGTGAACGCAGCAGGCCAAGAGCAGCTCTTGGCTCCATCCCACCCCTCCTGTCTTCTCCTATCATTTCGGATCTCCCCTCCCCTTCCCACTTTCAAATCTCTTACTAGCTCTTCTTTCAGTTAGTCCTGACGAAGGGTCTCGGCCCGAAATGTCGACTGTACCTCTTCCTAGAGATGCTGCCTGGCCTGCTGCGTTCACCAGCAACTTTTATGTGCATTGCTTGAAATTCCAGCATCTGCAGATTTCCTCGTGCTTGCGTTGTACAAAACGGCAGTATACTTGTAGAGAAAGTTGGCTGGAAGGGGATGTAAGAGTAAAAGAGCCAAAGGAGATTGGGTATTAAACAAGACTAAGGGTTAGGAGAGTGCGGTATGAAAGTGCTGAGATGGGATTGAGATTAACACTAAAAATTTGGCTTGTTGGATTTTATGGCCTTTTCTTGTTGATTCACCTTTTCTTTTAAAAAAAGCACACTTGAACTGGCAGCACTAATCTTGCTTTGAGTTCTTTCTCTTTAGATATCCAACCTATTTACTAATTAGCATGCTGTTGAGAAAAGTGCAGCGAGTTTTTTTCTAAGCTATCCTTGCTGATTAGATGTCTGCTAGCAACTCTTGTTTGTTCTCAGAATTTGTTACATTTTTGGCCCAGATTAGTGAGTTGACTCCAGAATTGCATCTTTGTGCATTTATCTACAGAAACATTATCATGACAGAACTATTAAATAAACCAATAACCACTACTATAAATCAGCTACCTTCTAAAAATAATTTGGTCCATGTGTGGTGGGCTGAGACAATACACAACCTTGTCTATAGATAGCTTTTTTTTCCTGATCGCGTTGTCTACAAAAATGATCTTATTTTGCTGCTTATTACATTTATTTAAAGGTCTATTTCATTATTAATTCTTGCATTTATTTGACATTGATGTGCGGAAGCTCTGAGTATAATGTCTGTGCTAAGGCAATTCGTGAAACAATCTGCTGGAGGAGCTCAGTGGGTTGAGCTGTGTCAGGAGGTGGTTGTGGGGGAAACGAAAAAAATTGTTGATGTTTCATGTCAAGAACCTGCATCAGAGTCCTGATTGTTTGTGCTTTAGATTCCAGCATTTGCAGTCTCTTATGTCTCCAAGCTAGTTGACTCAGCTGCTAAATTCAGATTAAGAACAAGCCACAGGAAATCTAACAATCTTCTAAGCTGTTGTGCATTGATAATAACATCTCTAGCTACCTAAAAGGCATCTCCTTGTAATAGCATATCTGTTAATTTTCCTTATTTGCCAGATCCTAATATACCTGCCTTCACTGTATGGTTGCATGCAATGACCGTGAAGAGAATTTCCTATCTAATTCCATTAAATTATAATTAATTGATAATATAATTCGAGTTTTTTGACTTTTGGGATCATTTGTGAAAAATCTCTGTATGGGATAAGATTAATTCAGAATTTGACTGGCAATTAAAATGAGGAATACAATATTATGACAAAATCATGTTAGGCAAGCATTTGTAACACTTGAGATGTAACAAGTGAAATGTATCATATCAAACGGATGTTGGAAGAAGGCCTAGAATTTGCTCTGGGACTCGGTCATACATTCTGCTGACATTAAATCCATTAACAGAGTGGTTGTCTAATTTGAGTGAGTATCTCCATAAGACAAATTCCTTTTACATTAAGGTCTATCTTTGGGAATTGAGATTTTCCCTTCTTTCCTGCAAATAGGCGGGAGGAGAAGATGGGGGCACGACGCAGCGCGCGCAGCTCTCCGGTGAAATGATATCGTATTTGTTAAGTAGGATGCAGTGCACAATTCTGATTTGAAGGAGACAGACGTAAGAAGCATGGAGAAACATCTGGAGAAAGTTCTGAAATGCCCAGTTCGCTGCCGCTGCTACTGTGCGATCGAGAATCTCCGGAGGGAAGGCCCCAAATCCTCGGCTTTGCCTGCATCTGGTGGCTGGGGCTGGAGTCGAAGCGCTCGGCAGAGATGGTGCTCAGTGCTCAGTGTCAGAGGGCTGGTGGGAGGCTCGAAGTTTTCGGATGTCAGATTCGACTGTGGTCAGGCATGGCAGGGAGAGTTTTCTTCCTTCTCCCATCTGCGTGAGATGTGGGACTTCCGAGAGACTTTGAACTTTTTTTTTATTGCACCCATGGCCTGTTCTTTATCAAGTTATGGTATTGCTTCCACTGTTGTGACTGTATGTTATAATTAGGTGGTTTTTGTCAGTTTTTCAGTCTTGGTCTGTCCTGTGTTTCTGTGATATCACATGGAGGAATATTGTATCATTTCTTAATGCATGCATTACTAAATGACAATAAAAGAGGATTGCGTGTCCTCATAATCTAATCTAATCTAAATACTTTCTGTTAGCTCCTCAGCAACTGACTTCACAAACCGGTCATGGGGATTTTCTTCTAACCATTTGTACGATACAGCTGTAGTCACAGAAAGGTGTGGTTATAGGTTAATTGGGTGTAATGTTCTTGAAATGTACATATGAGAGAACCTTTTCCTGCCAAGGCATCATTCCTCTTGCATTACATTTTCCAAACAGTTCAACGTATGTTGTTCTGAGATTAAAAGAAGCAAACAAGTTATGAGAATATAGTGTGATATTAGATTTACCCTTGATCTTGATGACGCATTTCTGATTCATATAATGATTTAGTTTTTCTGTTGGAAGCACGGGTATAAAATTGAATGGAGCAGCCAAGTTGCCGTAACACTTTGTATTATCAATAGTGCACCAGGCCTTGTATGAACTTTGCTTCTGTAGGCTGAATGTGTAGGATACTTTTCAGCTTTGTCTGCAGCATGAAAGAATGAAAAATTACTTATAGCTGGATCAAACTCAGGCTAAAATTATGGTTCACACTTCATACAAGGAAAAGGGTAGTTTTAAGAAAATGACAGAAGAAATGTAATTGTTAAATTTCAAAGAACAAAAAATACCCTACGAAAAATAGCTGATCTTTCAAATGATTGTGCAATATTTTTAGCATTATCTTGTATGTATTCTTCAGACTTAATGGCATTAGTCTCATAGGGCTCCATTGTCTTCATTTCTATGATAAAGTGATTGCTTTGTGGCCAATTTTACAGATGATACAAGGATAGGTAGAGAGGCAGGTAGTGTTGAGGATGCAGGGACTTTGCAGAGGGACTTGGACAGATTAGGAGAATTAAGAAGAGGCAGATAGAATACAGTGTAGTGAAATATATGGTCATGCACTTTGATAGCATGAATAAAGGCTGACTATTTTCTAAATGACGAGAAAATTCAGTAATCAAGGATTCTGTAAAGGTTAACTTGCAGGTTGAGTCAGTGGTAAGGAAGGCAAATGTAATCATAGCATTCATTTCGAGAGGGCTGGAATATAAAAGCAAAGATTTAATGCTGAGGCTTTATAAGGCATTAGTCAGACTGCACCTGGAATACTGTGAGCAGTTTTGGGCCCTTTTCTGAAAAAAGGATATGCTGGCATTGGAGAAGGTCCAGAGAAAGCTTATGGGGAATGATTCCAGGGATGAAAGGGTTAATGTATGAGGTGTGTTAGATGACTCTGTGCCCATACTCACTAAGGTTTAGAAGAATGAGGGGGGAATCTCATTAAAACCTATCACATATTGAAAGGCCCAGATCGAGTGGATGTAGAGAGAATGTTGCCGATAGTAAGGGAGTCTAGGAGCAGAGGGCACGGCCTCAGAGAATAAGGACGTCTCTTTAGAACAGAAATGAAAAGGAATTTCTTTCACCAGAGGGTAGTGAATCTGTGGAATTGATTGAATTGGAGACGAAGTCATCAGGTGTATTTAAAGTGGCGGTTGATAGGTTCTTGATTAGTAAGAGTGTCAAAGGTTACGGGGAGAAGGCAGATGAATGGGGTTGAGAGGAATACGAAATCAGTCATAAAGGCATGGTAGAGCAGACTCAGTTTGCATAATGGCCTAACTCTGCTGCTATATCTTATGGTATTAAGTGATAATGAACAGAATGCAGAAAAAGACCATAAGACCATACCTCTGTATATCTGCTCATTTTTATAAAGTCTTTACAAAAATACAATGATGTGATTCAAGTAGTCGTATCTCAGAATCCTTTTGAGATTATTTTCTCAGTGATTTTTAGGTGACAACCAATTGTCAAGGAGCAAGGCAAGAAGAATGTCCTACTCTCCTGATCAAAGTTCAAAGTAAAATTTATTATCAGAGCACATTCATGTCACCACATACAATCCTGAGGTGCTTTTTCTGTGGGAATACTTAGCATATATATAGAACAGTAACTGTAAACAGGATCAATGGACAACTAACTATGCAAATGCAAATATAAATAACCAGCAATAATTAACGAGCATGAAGTAACAAGATAAAGGGTCCTTAAAGTGAAACCTTCGGTCAAGCGAACACCAGAATTAGAATGAGTGCAGTTGTCCCCTTCAGTTCAAGAGGCTGATGGTTGAGGGGTAGTAACTGTTCTTGAACCTGGTGGTGCATGTCCTGAAGTACTTGTACCTTCTACCTGATGGCAGCAGTGAAAAAAGAGCATGGCTTGGGTGGCGAGGATCTTTGATGATGGATGCTGCTTTTCTATGGCAAGGTTTAATGTAGATGTACTCAATGGTTGGAAGGGTTTTCCCTGTGATGTACTGGGCCAAATCCACTACCTTTTGTAGGATTTTCTGCTTAAAGGCATTGGTGTTCCCATACCAGGCAGTAATGCAGCCAGTCAGCACGGCTTCCACCACACATCACTAGAAGTTTGCCAACGTTTTTGATGACATGCTGAATCTCTGCAGACTCCTGAGGAAGTAGAGATGCTGTCATGCTTTCTTTGCAATCACATTTATGTGATAGGTCCAGGACAGATCCTCTGAGATAACACCCAGGAATTTAAAGTTATCCTGACCCTCTCCACCTCTGAACGTCTAATGATTACAGGCTCATGGACCTCTGGTTTCTTTCTCCTGAAGTCCACAATGAGTTCCTTGGTCTTATTGACATTGAGTGAGAGGTTGTTGCAATTACACGACTCAGCCAAATTTTCAATCTCCCTCCTGCATGCTGATTCATCTCCACTGTTGAAACAGCCCAAAACTGTGGTGTCATCGGCAAACTTATTTATGGTGTTGGAACTGTACTTAGCCACACTATCTTAGGTGTAAAGCGAGTAGAGCAGGAGGATAAGCACACATCCCCATGGTGGTCCTGTGCTGATGGAGATTGTGGAGAGGCTTTTGCCAATCTGAACTGACTGGGGTCTACAAGTGAGGAAATCCACAATCCAATTGCCCAAGGGGATATGGAGGTCAGGTCTTGGAGCTTACTGATTAGATTTGAGGGGTATGATGGTATTAAGTGCTGTAATTGATAAAGAGCATCCTGATACATGCATCTTTGGTGTCCAGAAGTTTCACGGACGTGTGAAGAGCCAATGAGATGGCATCTGCTGTAGAGCTGTTGCTTTGGTAGGTGAATTGGAGTGGATCCACATCACTGCTCAGCCAGGAGCTGCTTTGCTTCAACACCAGCCTCTTAAAACCCTTCACTGTGGATGTAAGTGCCACTGGGCGATAGTCACTGAGACTAGTTACCATGCAAATATATTCATTTTTGAATTACTTCTGATGTTTGCCACCTTGTAGTGTAATTGCACCATGGAGATCATCTTCAGGATCATCATTTCCAAACTCACCTCTGACAACTCATCACAGCATCACACTTCTGCAGACTTACGGCCGCCAGAACATTATTCGACCCTCTGCCTATCTTTCTATCGTCTGCAAACTTGTTCACAGAGCCATCAATTCTGTCATTCAAATCATTGACATATAATGTGAAAAGAGGCGGTCCCAATAACAACCCCTGCAGAACTCCACTAGTCACTGAAACCAACCAGAAAAGGCCCTTTTATTCCCAATCTTTGCCTCTTGCCAGTCAGTCAATCTTCCATCCATGCTAGTATCTTTCCTGTAATACCATGGCTTCTTAACTTGTTTAGCAACCTCATGTATGGCACCTTGTTAAAGATCTTTGAAAATCCATGTAATAACATCCACTGACTCTGCTTTGTCTATCCTGTTTGTTATTTCCTCATAGAATTTCAAAAACACTTTCGGACAAGATTTCCCCTTGAGGAAACCATGCTGTCTTTGGCCTATTTTATTGTGTGCCTTCAAGTACCTTGAAACCTCAGCCTTAATAATGGACTCCAACATCTCCTCAACCACAGAAGTCAGGCTAACAGGACTATAATGTCCTTTTTTTGCCTCACTCCCATCTTAAAGAATTGAGTGAAATTTGCAATTTTCCAGTCCTCCAGAACAATTCCAGAAAATAATGATTCTTGAAAGATCACTACTAATGCTCCACAATATCTTCAGCTATCTCTTTCAGTACCCTAGGCTGTAGTCCATCTGGTCTAGGTGACTTATCTACCTTAAGACCTTTAAGCTTCCCAAGCTACTTTTGCTTGGTAATAACAACTACACTCACTTCTGCCCCCTGACATTCTTGAATTTCTGGCATACAGTTGGTATTTTCCACAGTAAAGACTGACACAAAATACTTATTAAGGTCATCTTCCATTTCTTTGAACCCCATTACCACCTCTCCAGCGGCAATTTCCAGCAGTCTGATATCCATTCTCTTCCCCCTTTTACTCTTTATATATCTGAAAAAACTTTTGGTACCCCTTTTTTATTATTGGGTAGCTTACTTCCATATATAATGTTTTCTTTCCTTATTGCTTTTCTACTTGCCTTTTGTTGATTCTTAAAATCATCCCAATCCTCTAACTTCCCACTAACATTTGCTATATAATATGCCCTCTCTTTTGCTTTTATGCTGCCTTTGATTTCCCTTCTCAACTACAGTTGCCTCATCCTTCCTTTAAATATTACTTCTTCATTGGGATGTATTTATCCTTCGCCTGCCAAATTGCCACCAGAAACTCTGGCCATTGCTGCTCTGCCATCATCCCTGCTAGTGTCCCCTTCCAATCAACTTTGGCCATCTCCTCTCTCATGCCTCTGTAGTTCCCTTTACTCCACTGTAATACTGATACTTTTCTTTTTAGCTCTTCCATTTCAAACTTAGTGGTGAATTCTATAATATCATGATCACTGTCTCCTCAGGGTTCCTTTACTTTAAGCTCCCTAATAAAATCTGGTTGATTACACAACACCCAATTCCAGAATTGTCTTTTCCCCAGTGGGCTCGACCAGAAGCTGCTCTAAAGGTTTTTCAAATTCCTTCTCTTGGAATCCAGCACCAACCTGATTTTCCCAATCAATCTACGTATTTAATTCTCCCATGACTATAGTAAAATTGACCTTTTCACGTGCCTTTTCTATCTCTTATTGTAATTTGTACCTCACAACCTTGCTACTCTTTAGAGGTCTGTATATAATTCCCGTAGAAAGGCAAATTTCTGACAAATGCTAACGGTCTAAAGCAACATTTGTGCGGGGTGGGGTTCTATTATCTATTAATAACTAGGATAGAGAAAGTGTTGAAGATGTAGACGGCCCAGAATTTTGAAAATTCATTTGAAAATATTTTTAGCCAATGTGTAGAAAGCCCAAATGTGAAGAAACAGTGCTGGATTTAGTTGTGGCAAATGAGATTGGACAGGTGGATGGAGTATGGTGGGAAAACACTTTCGTGGTAGTGATGGTATTGTTGTTATATTTAACATTCTTCATGAAAATAGACAAAACTAAAATAGGAGTAAAGATTCTAATGTGGGTAGGCTGATCTTATCGGAGAGCATAGTTATTTAGCCAAAGTGGACTAGAATTAGGCCTTTTGAAGTTAAATCAGTCTTGGAGAAATGGGAAGCATTTAAGAAGATGAAAGGTTAAATCTGCTCCACAAAGAAAAAGCATGGGTCTGTGAAAGCGTAGAAGTGAAATAAAAAGGGAATTGGGAAGAAAAGAATGCATATTAAAGATAATAGAGATCTGTTTTACTAATGCACGATAAGAGGATTGCTGCAAAAAGAGTAGGTTCTAATGAGATTAAAAAGTGCATATGTGGAAGGGGAGGATGCGTTTCATCCTGCTGAACAAATACCTTGTAGCTGTTTCCATAACAGTGGGAGTTGATGCTGATGTTTTTGTGAATAGTAAGTATGAAGTATGTATAATCAAGCTAGAGTAGTAACGAGTTTCATCTTTTTGGATGAAACAATTTCAGACCGTTAAGCGCTATCGTTCTACGAGAAGACTGAACCCTGCTGTATTTCTTTAAATGTGAAATACCCTTAGAGAGTAAGACCATATATTTTGGGTATATACCTCAAGAATAGTTGAAAAGAGATAAATATTTCATGAATATACTGCTGGTGGCTGGTAAAAAGACCCTTACCAGGAAATGGTTATCACAGGAGAGCCCAACTTTAAATGTATGGATGGAAATTACAATGGACATTTACAAAATGAAGAAGATAACAGCATCTGTAATCGTAAGTTGGAACAATTTTATTCATACTGGAAAAAATAGTTTAACTACATAACACCACGTAGGCCTGATTTTATTCTCACAAGTCAATGAATATGTTGTAAAAAAAGATCACTCCCTACTCTGTACATAATTTTCTTCTTTCGATTGTTCTTTCTTTCCTCTCCTTTTTTATAAGTGTATACCTCAGATAAATATTGTGTGGAGATTTGTGACAAATATGATTATATGATATATATGTACAGTATCTGAAATACATCTTATGGAAACGTTGGTTTGATGATGACATTCAATAAAAAATAAATTACAAAAAAAAAGAAGAATAAAGCGTGCTGAGCCATGTTTCACAAGGAGATGCCCTACCCTGCCTGGCTCCATCTGCTCTTTATTTTCCTTGTCTGCTTCCACCTATCCCCCACTGCCTCTGTCTCCCATCTGCACCACTTCCCCACCCTCACTTGGCTCCATCCTTCACGCAGCCTTGGTCACTGTTTCACCTCTATCCCTCTCCTCTTTATAAAGGGTATCTTCCCTCTTCCCTTTCTGTCCTGAGGCAGGGTCCTGACTAGAAGTGTTGATAATTCCTTACCCTCTCGCCACGCACAGAAGTTGTTTGACCTGCTGAGTTCCTCCAGCTGTTTTTTTAAATATTGCTCTGCAATCTGGCATTCGCAGTCTCTCCTGTGCCCTTACATAGAATGAACTTGCCTGCTCTATGGAGTTTGGCATCAGCTAGCAATCGATACTGGCAGCAGCAGGTTTCCACTGTCAGACTCACTTACAACATAATCATTCGATGTTAGCAACAGTGGTGGATCTGGCTAGGAGGGTCAAAGGCTTATTATCATCACTTACAATAGAGGTAAGGTTACCTCATAAATTTTGCAGAAGAAGAGTGATGCTTGATGAGTTATCAGAGATGAGCTTGGAAATGATGATCCTGAAGATAATCTCAGTGATGCAATTACACTACAAGGTGGCGAACATCCGAAGCGTATGACATCCTTCTTGTCTTGATGCTTGACAGCTTGTTGTCATTGAGAACATAACCTCAGAAGAGTTCAGTGATATGACTTCATGATTCACATCATTGCACGGCTTCAATATCTTTTGTAAATACTTTGTGGGAGTGAGAAGATATACAGTATATTCTGTGTATCAGGAGCAGTAGATGACATCTTAGCCTCTCAATCTAACTCTGCCATTTAATAAGATCACGATGGATTTGACTGCAACCTCATCTCCACATTTCCATTGACCTGCAGTAACATTTCACCCCTTTGTTTTTATCAAGAGTCCATCTTGCCTTAAACAAATTCAATTAAATGCTTCCACTGCCTTTAGAAAGAGAGTTTCAAAGACTCGTGCCTGTTGAAGAAGTAAAACAATTTCACCTCATTGTTTTTAATAGATGACCCTTATTTTTAAACTATGACTCCCAATTTTTCGATTCTTCCATAAAAGGAAACATCCTTTTCACATTCTGTATGAGCTCCAAAGAATAAAATTCCCTTCTGTAGATTCAGACCTAACCTGTTCAACCTTGCCTCATAAGGCAAACTATGAACTCCAAGTGTTTGTCCAGTAACTGAACTTTGAACTGCTTCTCTTGTATTATTATCTTTCCTTAAATATACTAATATTGTTCACAGTACTCCAAGTGTGGTTTCATCAACGTCCCTTATAAATGAAGACCTGAGTTTGGCTGTTAAAGTAGAGACACCATGAATGAAAACATCTTGGCCTGAAGATACGCAAAAAGATGAGCAGAATTGTTTCTCTCCATGCTATTTCAATTTTCAGCCATGGCATCCTCACTTTCTTTTAAGTAGTATAGAAGCAAATTTCTCACGTAAATTTCTGCTTTGAAGTGGAATCAATGAAAGCAGCATAAATCATATTAATTTTCTTAGTTAAAATATCTTCCGCTATATCAATGGTAATTGCACTGGCCAACAAATTTTTTCAAAAGTGTTGCTTCCTCAGAATTGTTTTTTGTTTATGATAGACCACTTGACGCTGAACACACATACTATTTCAGACTACTTGTACCGTGTAGGAATTTGGAGAAACAAGAAACTAACTTTTATTGAATATAATGTGTGCATTTACATAATGGTGCTAATGCTTTGCAATAGTTCAACTAAGCTAAAAATGTTTTGTGATGATTTTCATTTGTACTCAGTGTCTAAGGCTTCTTGCTTAAGTGTCCAACAATAATCTGCTCACGTTTATGGATGCCAGTTTTCGTGATATCATTTCTCCATGAATCTTTCACCAGGCTGGTCACTGATAGTGCCAAGATTTGCAGGGAAGAATTTTAAATGGGAATGCAGAGAATGAATCTGTAGTGACATATTACACTTTATGGTTTTGTATGCTTGAAGCATGTTGTCAACCAGCTGCACGTGGTTTGGTGCTCTGTAGTTGCCAAAAACATTTTCAGCAACATCCTTGAATGCCTCCCATGTGATTTTCTCCAGTCCCACTAGAAGTTCTTTGAATTGCCGGTCCTTGATTGCCTGTTTGATTAGTAGACTAACAAAAATGCCTTCCTTAATCTTGGCATCAGTTATGCTGAATTGAATTATGAATTGAAATGACAAATATAGGTGATTTCAAAAAATGGTGTGTGATAGGGAAATTTCATGGTGGTTGTCATGATCAGCACCCCAAAATCCATAAGATACACCCAGAAGTATTCAGGAAGAAATATCTTGTTTTCTAGTGTTAGTGACTCACTTTGGAGGGCTATGCACATCCTAGGTGTTTTGCTACATGCAGATAAGCAGCAGAAATACTCACTATACACAGTCCGGTGCTTTTTATTCTGTTATTTGGCTAAACTGAGCAAAATTGGAGGTATTACCTTCAAGGTGTTTTAAAGATGGAACTGAGGAATATGATGAAAAACAGATTGCTGTGATTGAGATCTATCAGAAGTGATCTTTTTTGCTGTTTCAAAAGAGCCTCATGCAATGGTGCCCGATAGGTCTTGTGACAGCAGCTTGATACAATTCAAAATGATGCTGCCATAATCACCTTTCTTTTAAGTTGTATATTTAAGCAAAAGAGATCTGGAGTGAGGTGATTGTGCTTGGAAGTGTTTTGCACTTGTTCACCTCATATCTTTGGAGTCAGTCCTCTACAAAAGTGGACATGTCTCAAGCATCAACACAATCTTTCGTCATCTGAGGAAGCCTGTGTTTAAAGAATGGGCAGCATTCTTGCATGTTCTTTCTGAAATGTGAATTACCTGCATTAGAAGCTCAGAACACAATGTAAGCGCTATTTGCCTAAACTTAAAGTTCAGAGTAAATTTATTACCAAATTACATATATGTCACCAGATACTACCCGGAGATTTATTTTCTTGTGGGCATTCACAGTAAATACAAAGGAACACAATAGATTCAATGAAAAACCATATGACAGAGTTGGACAAACAAGCAATGTGCAAGAGACAACAAACTGTGCAAATGCAAAAATAAGATAATAATAATTAAATAAGCAATGACTATAGAGAACATGAGTTATAGAGTTTTTAAGGGTGAGTCTATAGATTGTAGAATCAGCTCAGTGTTGGGGTGGTGATGTTATTCCCTCTGGTTCAAGAGCCTGATGGTTGAGGGGTAATAACTGTTCCTGAACTTGGTGGTCTGGTTCTTGGGGCTCCTGTACCTCCTTCCTGATGGCAGCAGTGAGAAGAAAATATGTCTTCCTCCAAAAGTATTGGAAGCATTAATGAATTAGGTGAGCACTCCAGCACTGAAGCAGCAATTACACCCGATCGGCTCTGTGGGGCAGGCCTAACACCAGAATTCTGAAATAGAGATGCTATTCCGCGTGCTATCAAGGGAAGAGATTACCAGGAGGACAAAATCCCCTTTGGTGTAGGGTGTGGGTGGAGTCTTAATATCCCCACTATCTTCAAGGAGTCCTGAGTTACGACCACGCAACCACTCAGGAACATTTGAAATTGCAATGGGAACCTTGTGTTAATACTTTGGGAGTACATCAAAGCCCAGGGAAATCTTGGAAGGAGTACAAAACCTCACAAACTACTAATTTGCCTGTCCTACTAATGACCTGCTGCTCTCAATGTGGCAAAATCTACAAGACCCTGATTGACCTTGAAAATGGAATGGAAGCAACTTGTATGCCTACAAAGGAGCAGATGATGATTCAGGGTGCAGTCTAGTCTGTCCTGAATTCTGCTGTCATGGTGTTGACTTATGAATTCATTGAAACACATCATAAAGAGAAAGATTGATTTTATTTTCCTCTTGACAGCCCACATTTCATTGGCTGTTTGTATAAAGCATTCATATAAAAATACTCTGAAACTGGTGAGTAATTCAAGCTGTTGCATTTTCTCATATTTCAGGTTAATCTGTTCAATTAGCATATTAGAACTTAGGCCAAAATATATGAAAGAATAAAATAGACTTAACCATATGGCGTTGTTTTTTTAAAAATTTGCTTCTGGAATGTGCTTGATGTTGGCAAGGATTTTGTCCTTGTGTCATATAAAATTTTGTAAAATATTGGATGAATGTCTGAACAGTTCAAAATGACTACTTCACTCTTTCTGACCTATTAGTATGTGGGATCTGTTTGTCTGTTAGTGAGTAATGTTTACAGAATGTCTGTATTAGATGAACACCATAGGTAAACTCTGTCAAATGTTTGCTGATAGCAGCTGGATTCTTTCTCAGTCACAGGCACCATTAAAATGTGAATGTATGTCAAGTCGGCTTGAAGGATTCTTCTTTTGGGTTCAGGCTTATTCTTATAGTAATATCGCTTATAGTGCTGAAAACTGTGTTGATGGGCACATATTATTTGAATGATAGAAACCAGGTTGAGTTAATGGCATGAAAACAAAAGATTAAAGCGTTTGTTTGTTTCTGGGTCTCTCTGCCTTGTGAAGCTTGTAAATATATTGAGCTGTCTTTGTTGGACTTCAGCTGAGGGCTGGAAATTGCGATTGGTTCCGAGGGCCCAGGAGTCAGGAGGGAGTCAGAATTCGGAGTTCCTCTGAAAATTGCAACAATCAAGTGGTGACCAAGAACTGTGAGCCCTGAAATCTTTGTGGAAATCTTTTTTGACTTGGTATGTAGAATTCAGCATGGCTTATTTGTGCTTTCTATTTTATGATAATAAATTAGGCTTTGTTGTGCTCGTAAGCTTATTAGCACATCTCTTGGACACTTGAATAGCTTGGGTCTGATCAACCCAGCCCATTACATTTTGGTGCTGCGAGCAGGGTACAGGAAAATGTGAAGGTCGACAAACAAGTCACGCAATACCGTACCTGAGACTTATCAGGTCTTCGGATCGACAGATTACTGTGATGATTTTTGATTGGTGGCTAATTGTTGTGAGTAAATGGGGTCCTCCCAGATGTTGGGAGAAGGTATTTGCTGAATTGTCTGATGTTAAGCTTCCATGTGTAATATCACAATGCCTTAAGCATATAGCTTTTTCCTCTAAGAGGGATATTTTGCCTCAAGCAAGTTGGATATTTCTGACTGCATTGTTGAATGTGAGTATCAAAACAGCTGAACTCTGAGAAAAACAAGCAACTGCAGTGCGAGTTGACCTCTTTGAGGTCTCGGAACACTGTTTTAATTGACACACCACGGACTGGGCTGGAGCATGCTAAACGCTCCAGGCTTAATCAGACTGGCTTCGCTGACGGGGATATTTGGTATGAAGATGATGATGATACGGATGGGGATGAAAACAATATAATTGAGATACACCCCCTCAGACATGTAAAAGTTACAGAAGAATGCCAGAATGCTTATGAACAAAATCAAGCTGTAGCAGCTGTCTGTACCATCAGTGAGACCACTATCCGTAACTATACTACCAATGAGTTATGGGATTTAGCCCAAAGGCTCACCCACCTATGGGAACTAGGAGCCTGCCAAATGTTTTAATATGCATGAATTGATTCAGCTGGGGCCCTGGCTGAATTGTGGGCTGGTCAGGCTGATGAAGCTGGATTCTTCCTGTTGGCTGTAGTTATTCAAGCTCTCCATGCTCATTACCCTACTCCTTTTGATTGGGATGCGTTTCCTCATCCCTGGAAAATCCCCCTGGAGGCTATTTCACACCTCCATGACATAGCAAAACAATCTGCCCTTTTGTAATAATAATTTATTTAATAGCCCTAAAGCTGTCCTCTTTTCCCTTGGAATGTGCACCCGACTGATGAAATGTGGTGGGCCAGACTTTAGGCAGGGCTAGGCTGGGCTGCAGCCCAGGGGCCCGAGCTGCAGAGGGGCCCAAAATAGGTAGCTATCATCATGGCGGACAAAAAAAAATACGAGAGTGGAGCACAGAAAAGAAACAAGAAACAAGAAGAGGAGGACCCTGAGAAAGAAGCATTAAAAAAGACATTGAACTTGACAGAATTTTTTAAACCTGTTCTTGATGATGCAGCAGTACCATCGCTCTTGTCACAGCCTGAGACCGGTGGACAAACGGAGACTTGTTCAACAGCTAGTGCTAGCACCAGTGTTAGCACAGGACCACCATCCTTGCCACAGTCAGCAGCTAACATTGAAGAGGCAGAGAGCATGACTTTGGGATTCCCGACCACAGAGACCTCTGAACAACCAAGTCGGGCCGCAATTAATGTTAACGTTACCACTACTGAGGGTCCTTACAGCAGGAGTCCCCAACCTTTTTTGCACCGAGGACCGGTTTAATATTGACGATATTCTTGCGGACCGGTCGAACGAGGGTGGGGGGGGAGGTGGTGTTCAAGTAGGGTTAAACTCACCTCAACATGTCTTTTACAGTTAGGGTTGCCAACTTTCTCACTCCCAAATAAGGGACAAAAGTAGCAGTCAAATCCTGGGACACTTTACCCCAGGAAAGACTACCATGACCATGAAGCCTTGTGCGGGCACCTGTGTGTGCATGTATGACATGCGCGTACGTGCTGATTTTTTTCCCACAAATCTGTTTTGCCTTCATCTTCCCGACTACACAGTGCATATATTATTTCTACTTTATATAGGCTGTGTATTTATCATATCATTCCTGCTTTCACTATATGTTTGTGTTATTTTCAGTTTTATGTGTTATTTGGTATGATTTGGTAGGTTATTTTTTGGGTCTGGGAACATTCAAAAATCTTTCCCGTATAAATTAATGGTAGTTGCTTTTTCACTTCACGCCATTTCGGCACAAAAGGTTTCATAGGAACGCTGTACATTAGCGGGGGAAATACAGGAGAATGGCGGTCCCGTATGGGACAAACCAATTTAGCCCAATATACGGGACATCCCCGCAAATACGGGACAGTTGGCAACCCTATGTTCAAGTTCAACAGTGCATGACAGGGAACAAGGAAAGGTGCAGCTGACTCATATTGTTTCCTTGCGGCCTGGTAGCACATGCTTTGCAGCCCGGTACTGGTCCATGGCCCGGTGGTTGGGGACCGCTGCCTTACAGCACTGATTCTGCTCGCTGGGAAAAGGAAATGTTAGATGATTCAGTCCGAGTGTACTGGGCTAAGAAAGGGCCGGAGTCCTGCCAGAATAAGGATGTGGATATCAAAGCTTTGGAACGAGTATACAAACAGCAGAGACGTTTTTTCTCCAAATTTCACTTCAAACGCAAGCTCGTAAATGGTGAGTACATATCAAGGCAATGGCTCTTATATTCCCTTTCCACCGTCTGTGTGTTTGGTTTTGCATGCCACATCTTCAGTGATGGTAACTGTCAGTCCATCTTTGAAACTGGCTTTAGCGACTAGAAACATGCCGCTGAGCGCATAAGAGAGCATGAAAATAGCAAACACCGCAGGAAAACGATACTGACCTACGTCACACTAGCGTCTGACAGCGGAAGAATAGACAGAGAACTGCAAAAACAGTTCGAGTCAGAGTGTGTCTACTGGACCGACGTATTGAGAAGAGTGTTGGTGGTTGTGAAGTTTTTGGTCAAGAGGGGACTGGCTGTCTGAGGCTCCAGTGACATATTTGGCGGGCCTGATAATGGCAACTACATAGGCTCAGATCCACAATGGGACAGGACAGGCTGAATCATCTTACTCTGATGTCACTTGAAAGTGGTCTTGTTCCAAAATTGGATTTTAGTGATCTGATCAAGGACTTTGCTGCGAAGAAATCCAGAAGAACTAGGCTTTATTTTTGAAAAACAAGCATCTGACTTTGTAAATATCTAGGCTTGTGTGTCAGTGCTGGTCCTGTTTTTGTGGCAATAGGCTAATAGTTGACTGTTTACAAACTTAGTAAGTGATAAGTGGTCTTTACTCTGCAAGCCACACAGTACAGCAATAGGTTAGTATGTGCTAGATCTCATTTTTCAGAAGGATTGTTGGAACATTGTCAAGTTTTCTAGTTTGCCATAGTGCCATCTCTCTTGGCCTTTTTGTCTCTCATTTCCATTTTACTTTCTCAGAACACACGGTTGAGAAAAATACCGAGATAAAAATGCTTTGGCATTGTTTGAGAAATAAGGTCTGTGGTATATGCAGCAATAGCTAAATAAAAATTTAAGATTAGGTACATCATATTTCGTCACCCTCATAACTTTACTAAGCCAACTAAGCAGAGGTCAATTTTTGAGTGCTTTAGATGCTGTCCTTGAAACTAAGAATCTGCATTACTTTCTGTCCTCCCTCTTAAGGCCTGTAAGCTTATAGCCTATGTATTGTACTAATCCAGTGTCTTGGTCCACAGCTTTGATATTTAGACCAGTATGACCTTTGCTCTTGTTCTTGCCTTTTTTTGCTTGGTACAGCAGCATTTTACGGTGTCGACAGGGGCCCATCAGGGCCTCCAGCCCAGGGGCCCCGACCCCACTAAATCCGGCCCTGCTCATGCTGGACCCGAGAATTGGACCAGAGATGGTGGGTTACTCAGCCCGTCACCTAAGCGCATGGCCAGGGCTCTGTGACCACCGCTGTTGCTACGGCAACTCGTATATCTGATATCCCAGAGGAGACCTGAGGCAATACATACCTATCACCCTTTGGTGGTCACACAGCAATAAGCCCCAGCGAATCGCCCTGATGAACAGTGGGGCTGAGGTTGCCTTATTTCAGGGGAATCCAGATGTACAGTTGAAGTCAGAAGTTTACATACACCTTTAGCCAAATACATTTAAACCCAGTTTTTCACGATTCCTGACATTTAATCCTAGAAAACATTCCCTGTCTTAGGTCAGTTAGGATCACTACTTTGTTTTAAGAATGTGAAATGTCAGAATAATAGTAGAGAGAATGATTTATTTCAGCTTTTATTTCTTTCATCACTTTCCCAGTGGGTCAGAAGTTTACATACACTTTGTTAGTATTTGGTAGCTTTGCCTTTAAATTGTTTAACTTGGGTCAAACATTTTGGGTTGCCTTTCACAAGCTTCTCACAATAAGTTGCTGGAATTTGTTCCATTCCTCCAGACAGAACTGGTGTAACTGAGTCAGGTTTGTAGGCCTCCTTGCTTGCACACACTTTTTCAGTTCTGCCCACAAATTTTCTATCGGATTGAGGTCAGGACTTTGTGATGGCCACTCCAATACCTTGACTTTGTTGTCCTTAAGCAATTTTGCCACACCCTTAGAGGTATGCTTGGGGTCATTGTCCATTTGGAAAACCCATTTGCGACCGAACTTTAACTTCCTGGCTGATGTCTTGAGATATTGCTTCAATATATCCACATAATTTTCCTTCCTCATGATGCCATCTATTTTGTGAAGCACACCAGTCTCTCCTGCAGCAAAGCACCCCCACAACAAGATGCTGCCACCCCCATGCTTCACAGTTGGGATGGTGTTCTTCAGCTTGCAAGCATCACCCTTTTTCCTCCAAACATAACGATGGTCATTATGGCCAAACAGTTCAATTTTTGTTTCATCAGACCAGAGGACATTTCTCCAAAAAAGTAAGATCTTTGTCCCCATGTGCACTTGCAAACTGTAGTCTGGCTTTTTTATGGTGGTTTTGGAGGAGTGGCTTCTTCCTTGCAGAGCAGCCTTTTAGGTTATGTCGATATAGGACTTGTTTTACTGTGGATATAGATAATTGTCTACCTGTTTCCTCCAGCAGCTTCACAAGATCCTTTGCTGTTATTCTGGGATTGATTTGCACTTTTCATGCTAAAGTACGTTCATCTCTAGGAGACAGAATGCGTCTCCTTCCTGAGCGGTATGACGGCTGCGTGGTCCCATGGTGTTTATACTTGCGTACTATTGTTTGTACAGATGAACATGGTACCTTCAGGAGTTTGGAAATCGCTCCCAAGGATGAACCAGACTTGGCATCATTTTCTGACCTCAATCCAATAGATAATTTGTGGGCAGAACCGAAAGAGCGTGTGCGAGCAAGGAGGACTACAAACCTGACTCAGTTACACCAGTTCTGTCTGGAGGAATGGAACAAAATTCCAGCAACTTATTGTGAGAAGCTTGTGGAAGGCAACCTAAAACGTTTGACCCAAGTTAAACAATTTAAAGGCAACGCTACCAAATACTAACAAAGTGTATGTAAACTTCTGACCCACTGGGAAAGTGATGAAAGAAATAAAAGCTGAAATAAATCATTCTCTCTACTATTATTCTGACATTTCACATTCTTAAAATAAAGTAGTGATCCTAACTGACCTAAGACAGGGAATGTTTTCTAGGATTAAACGTCAGGAATTGTGAAAAACTGAGTTTAAGTATATTTGGCTGAGGTGTATGTAAACTTCTGACTTCAACTGTATATACAGGGGAGTGAGTGTGTGGAATTGAGCAAAGGTCCATCTTGCTATCAGCGAGTGACCTCCTTGGTACCTGGGAGAAAGCATTTTGGGATTGATTTATTAATGGGAACTTCTACATGACATCCTTTAGCAAACTTGCTTCTGGCATTAGGAAGGCGTCTATTCTGGCTGTCAAGGCAAAATGAAAAAAAACCTATCTTTAGACCCTTGCCATCGCAAAGAATGGTTGCCAAAGAATATCGTCCTCCGGAAGGGCATGAGGAAATCGATGAGATAGTTGAGTCCCTTTTAAACCTAAGGTTCTTCATCCTACCTCATCCCCTTATCCCCTGCCACTGTTTGGTCAGTTTGGAAACCTGATGGTTCTTGGCGTATGACCAAAGGTTATTGGCAGCTTTCCTCTCTGCTGGCCACAGCGCAAAGCTGTTCCAGATGTTGTGACTGTGACTGAGCACCTTTCTAGTGGGACTGACATTTATTATGCTGTTATTGATTTGGCTGCTGCTTTCTTTTCCATCCCTATTGCAGAGCAGTCCCAGGACCAGTTTGCTTTTACATGGAACAACCTCAGTACACCTTTACACGCCTCTCACAGGGATACGTCCATAGTCCTACTGTTTGTAATAGTGAGATGGTATGGGATTTGTGTGAAAATGTCCCATCCACCCTCATTAACGTAGCTCACTATTATAGATGATGTGCTGTTGTGGGGATCCTCTGAAGAGGGAGTTTGTTTAATACTTTGATTGAGCACATGCAATTGAGGGGATGAGAAATTAAACCCGATGAAGTACAGGGCCCAGAGATGACAATTCATTTTCTGGGAATACAGTGGACTAAGGGTGATAGTGGGAAGGATGACTTCCCAATAAGGTCAGAAATAAGATCCTAGATATAGAGTCCCCTGTGACAAAACAGGAAGCCCAGTGCTTTATTGGCCTTTGAGATCTGGTGGCACCACCTATGCCATTTGACTATGCTCCTCCGACCCTTGTATGCCATGACCAGAAAGAAATTTACTTTGGTATGGGGCCCCTAGCAACCATCAGCTTTTGAGGCTGCAAAGGAGGCCGTCACCAAAGCATTTCCCCTGTCTCCTCACTGAGGTGGCCTCCTCTTTGAACTGCAAGTTTCTGTTAATGATGATGTGGCCATCTGGAGCCTGTGTAGAGGTATGGAGGAAAGAATATGCCTCTAGTTTTCTGATCCTGAAAACTTCCTGATGCTGCCATAAGGGTACACTACATCTGAGAAACAACTTTTTGCCTCTTAAAGGACTTTGATAGAGACTGAAACATAGGCAGGAGATTCTCTCGTCTCCCTCTGCCCTTGCCTTCCCATTAAAGGATGGGTACTCTCTGACATACCCATAAGGTAGGGCATGTACAACAGGGTCGAATTGTCAAACAGGTGTGGTATATTTCTGAATGAACATCGATGGGACCAGATGGAATTAGCAAAATACATGAACTGGGTGCTGAGTCCTCTCAGGCTATGTCACCCATGTCTGAAGCTACTCCAGTCGAAGTCTTGCCTGTAGTGTGGGGCGTTTCCTTTGATCTTCTAACTCCTGCTCAGCATGCCTGGTTCACTGACAGCTCTGCGATATGGAAGAATGGTTGTCGTTGTTGGAAGCCTGCTGCCTTTAACCTTCTCACCCAAAAAGTTCTGAAGAACAAAGGCTCTGATGGGTCAAGTCCATATGCAGAGCTTGAAACAGTGCATACTATCATTGTACATGAAACTAAAGAAGCCCAGATTTATACCAATTCTTGGGCTGTTGTTAACGGACTTGCAGTCTGGCTGCTCTGACGGAACCAGCAGTCTTATACTGTTATGAGACGTCCCTTACGAGGAGTGAAGATACACAAGGATATTTGGAACTGATCATTGCATGTTCCCATAACAGTTTACCAGATTGACGCCCATTTAAATGATAATTTGCTGATGAGAATATCTAACAACTTTGCTGACAAACTCAATTGTGTTGACACGGTGACATCTGTCACTCAGCCTCAAATACCGTTATTGTCACTTGCTCAGTGGGCCCATGAGTCTTCTGGCCATTTGGGGGTAAAAGGTACCGTGAAGTGGTTTAGGCGGCGGGGATTATATCTTCCCACTGATATAGCTCGTAGAGCAGTAAGGAATAGTGGGCTATGTTTAGAAATTAAGGACTGACAGCTTTTAAAACGATTCTTGGCTGCCATTTGCTAAGGGAGTGCTCCTGATCAGATTTGGCAAATAGACTATGTCAGTTCTCTTCCTTTACAGAGGCAATTCCAGTACCTCTTCTCTATGGTGGACACTTATTCTGGTCTTTTGATGACAATCCCTATTGTGAAAGCTAATCAGGATGGTACCCTTTGGGAATTAGAACACCTTGTTTCTGCCTATGCTGGTCCCCCTGAAGTTTAATCTAATAATTGTTCACACTTTATGGGTTCCAGGGTACAAGAGTGGACTGTCTCTAATGGTTTGTGCGGGGTATTCTACTTCGCCCATTATCCTCAGGCCAGTCATCTGATTGATTGAATGAATGGCCTATTAAAACAGCAAGTTCATTAACTTACTCCTGCTCAGACCTTATCTGATGGTTACCTGTCCTTCCCATGCTTTGTATAATTTGAACAACCGTCCCTTGAAAGAAGACACTCCCTTTTTGTTAATGACAACACAATCTGTGGTTTTGATCCCTGATGGCACAACTGAATACACAGATAAAGAGCCAATTCAGTTCTGCAAGGGCAGGAGGTGTAGAGTGTTGGTGAAGTACCCATCTTCCCCTCCAGTGGAGGGTGAGATTATAGCCGATGGACAAGGAAATACATACTGGGTGATGGTATGAGGACAAACTCATCCTGTGTGTGTGGATAAGGTTAAATTGACTAAGAGAGAATGTAAACATTTCTAACCATCTCTCTGCTTTCATTTTTAAAGGTTCCTGCTAGAATGTTGTGCTACTTTTGTGTTTTGTTGGCTGTCAGACTTCCATTGAGACCTGACAAGCCACTGATAACCTTGAGATTTGTGAAAGTGATATCATTTTTTCGGGAAAAGATGCAAATTATATGATATGTGCTAATGGGGGGAGGCCTATAAGTGTGAAGGAATGATGTAACCCTACAGTAACTGCTTCATAAGACTTCTGTCTGTGAAACAAGTGCCAATTTGTTTGTAATTTGATTCTTGCACCCCTGATCCCAGTGCAGTGTTTGTAAATGTTACTCAGTCTGTTTGAATTGTCAACAACATGTTGTTAACACCTGAACCCCCCATCCCTCTGCATGGACGAGGACATATATTTTAATGTGAATGTTGAGGTTAATCATTGGAGCTGTATAATTTCTCATGTGTTAATAGTCATGACATTAGTTTTGATCATCCAATGGATATTAATATATATTCTTCATTTTAAGCAGCAGGGTTATGTGCCTTTCACCTGCCAGATATTCAAGCAATGGTGTGTTGTATCAAATTTTGTGAAATATTGGATGAATGTCTGAACAGTTCAAAAGGACAATTTAACTCTTTCTAAACCATTAGCATGTGGTGACTGTATGTCTGCTAGTGAATAATGTTTGCAGAGTGTCTGTATAAGTTAAACACTGTCTGTAGAACACAGCTGGATTCTTTCTTAGTCTTAGGCATCATTAAAATGAGTATGTCAAGTTAGCTTGATGGATCCTTTTTTGGATTTGGGCTTATTGCGTATATGTAATATTAATGTTATTTTGTAAGTCCGAGGAATGTCGTGTTCAAAACATTGGTAGACTAATGGATGAAGAGTGAGCATTAAAGTGTTTAATTGATTTATGCGGGTAAGCTGAACAGTGTGTTGATGGACATGTGCTATTTGAATGATAGAAACCAGACTGAGTTAATGGTGTGAGAACAAAAGATCAAGGAGCTTGTCCATTTTTGGGTCACTTTGCCTTGTGAGACTTGTAAATATAATGAGTTGTCTTCCCTTGTGTGCTGGATTTCAACCATGGGTCAGAAATTGTGATTGGTTCCTAGAACCCAGGGGTGGTATCAGGTGACGATTAAGAATCATGAGCCCAGATATCTTCGTGGAAATCGTTTTGACTTGCTATGTAATATTTTGGATGGTTTATATTTGTTTTCTATTTTATGATACTAAATTAGGCTGAAGTTACTTTGTTGTGCTTGTACACTTGTCACCACATCTCCTGGATACTTGAACAGTTTGGTTCTATTCAACCCAGCCCATTACAGCCCTTCCAGCTCATTTGCTTTTTAATGTCTTGTGAAGTTAACTGTGGTGATGCATTGCATTTATGATAGCAAGAATATTATGCTAAAGCTCAGTAAAATTATTCTCTCAGTAATTCTGCTGAGAGTTGTGTCTCAGCCTTTCCCTGTCCCTGGTGGGTTTGTTTGTGATGCCGATGGGTGGATGCAGGGAGTCTTCCCGTCCACCTGTAATTATTTGCTTCTTCCTCCACAGATGTTGCTTGAATGCTTGAGTGTTTCCAGCATTTCCTGTTGTTAATTCGCAGCTTTTCCAGTGCTTTGATTTTCACCTTAATCTCTTTGCCCAGTACTGCACCGAGAAAGGTATTGTTAGTCTCTTCTGCTTTGGCGTGGTGGAGGTGTTACTTGGAGAACGTGCTCACTGCAATGGTATTTTGTTCAAGGACAATGAATGGAAACCAGCTGAAGATCTGATATGAAGAAGTTTCTCTGTTGCTGTAGGTTCTCGATTTCCTCATGCCCTACATAGACGCTGTACATGCCAAATCCTCACTAGTAACTGACAGAGCAACCTACAGTCCAATGTTTGATTAAGCATATAATATCTTTTAGAGTATTTTGTGATTCTTTGTAGACTGTTGTATTAAGGCTATTCTTATTCAATTAGCAATAAATGAATATATCAAATACCCATACTTATTTGACCTGGAGAAGATTTGGGGAACCTGCCATCACACGAATAGTACTTGTATTGTTTTATGACAAGACTTTGAATAAGATCCATGGAGTCCTCCTGGGATGCCGGGCATTATATTGTTTTGATACTTGGTTGCTTAGCTGTGACAAACAAACATCTGACTGATCTATAATTATCACTATGCTGGATCCTGTTATACCAGCATCAAATGAAGAGCTATTACTGGAAGTAAAACTGTTATTATGGTTAAAGTAGAGAAATGAGAATTTGATGAGATTAGGAAGTCTCTACACCACAATAAGGCTATAGTCATACTGCAGGTTTGTGAATAAGATGACTGATTTGGCAGAATTTAAGTTTAGTCAGCTGATAAGCTTATACCTGCCAATTAATTTAATTCCAGTAAGCAGCTCTATTCAGTAAGTAATATTACGGTTTGTTTGTGAGACAACATTCTTAGTTAGACTGTTTAGTGAACCCAGAACTGGAATGAAATAGATGACATTCCTGTGATCCAGTAGCACAGTGATTATGCCACCAAGTTGGTAATCCAGGAATATGAATTAATGACAACACACACACACAAAAAGCTGGAGGAACTCAGCAGGTTAGTGTAAAGGGAGGCAAGAGTGGATGTTAGATCTCTTGAAAATGATGCTGGAGGGATAGTAATGGGAGACAAGGAAATGGCAGATGAACTGAATAAGTATTTTACAATAGTCTTCACTGTGAAAAACATTAGGAGTATGGTGGAAGTTTCAGGTGTCAGGGGTCATGATGTGTGTGAAGTTACCAGAACTCGAGAAAAGGTTCTTGGGAAACTGAAAGGACTGAAGGTAGATAAATCTCCTGGACCAGATGATGTACACCCCAGCGTTCTGAAAGAGGTGGCTGAAGAGATTGGGGAGGCATTAGTAATCAAGAATCACTAGATTCTGAAATGGTTCCAGAAGACTGGGAAATTGTAAATGTCACTCCACTCTTCAAGAAGGGAGAGAGGCAGAAGAAAGGAAACTATAGGCCAGTTAGTCTGCCCTCAGTGGTTGGAAAGATTTTGAAGTTGATTATTAAGGATGAGGTCTCAGGGTACTTGGAGGCCCATGATAATATAGGCTGTAGTCAGCATGGTTTCCTCAAGGGAAAATCTTGCCTGACAAATCCATTAGAATTCTTTCAAGAAATAACGAACAGGATAGACAAAGGAGAATTGGTTGATGTTGTGTACTTGGATTTTCAGGAGGCCTTTGACAAGGTGGCACAGATGAGGCTGCTTATCAAGCTACGAATGCATGATATTACAGGAAAGATTCCAGCATGGATAAAACAGTGGTTGATTGGCAGGAAGCAAAGTGTGAGAATAAAGGGAGCCTTTTCTGGTTGGTTGCTGGTGACTAGTGGTGTTCCATAGGGGTCTGAGTTGGGACTGATTCTTTTTACGTTATATGTCAATGATTAGAATATTGAAATTGATGGCTTTGTTGCAAAGTTTGCAGACAATATGAAGGCAGGTGGAGAAGCAGGTAGTTTTCAGGAAGTAGAGTGGCTACAGAAGGAATCAGGCAGATTAGGAGAATGGGCAAAGAAGTGGCAGATGGAATACAGTTTTGGGAAGTGTATGGTCATGCACTTTGGTTGAAGAAATGAAAGAGTAGACTATTTTCTAAATGGAGAGGAAATGCAAAAATCTGAGGCACAAAGGGACTTGTCCTTGTGCAGGATTCCCTAAAGGTTAATTTGCAGGTTGAGTCTGTGGTAAGAAAGGCAAATGCAATGTCCACATTTATTTCATGAGGACTAGAATATAAAATCAAAGATGTAATGTTGAGACTTTATAAAGCACTGACGAGGCCTCACTTGGAGTGCTGTGAGCAGTTTTGGGCCCTTTATCTTAGAAAGGATGTGCTGAAACTAGAAAGTGTTCAAAGGAGGTTAACGAGAATTATTCCAGGATTGAATGGCTTGTCATATCAAGAGCATTTGATGGCTCTGGCCCATATTCACTTGAATTCAGAAGAATGAGGGGTGACCTCATTGAAACCTATAGAATGGTGAAAGGCCATGATAGAGTGAACGTGGAGAGGGTGTTTCCTATAGTGGGAGAGTCTAAGGTACCAGGGAATGCTCTCTCAGAATAGAGGGGTATCCTTTTAGAACAGAGATGAGAAAAAACTTATTTAACCAGAGAGTGGTGAATCTGTGGAATTTTTGCCGCAGGCAGGTGTGGAGGCCAAGTCTTTATGCATATTTAAGGAAGAGATTGATAGATTCTTGATTGGTCAGGGCATGAAGGGATACAGGGAGAACACAGGAGATTAGAGCTGAGAGTAAAATTGGATCAGCCGTGATGAAATGGGTGAGCAGACTCAATGGGCCAAAAAATTCCACTCCTAATGGTATTGTGGTCTTCTGGTGCTATGGTCTTATGATCAGGCAACATCCATGGAAATGACAAACAGTTGACATATGTTTCAGGCCGATACAGCTCTCATTACATGCACGTGCAGTTCAACTCTTTGAGTGATTATGCAGAAAGTTTGAAGTTAATAACTCATCCCCTTCTACCTTAGGCCACGAACTTATCAATCACCCCTGATGAGTTATTAACTGATGGGTAATTAACTCTAAACTTTCTGCATAATCACTCAAAGAGTTGAACTGCATGTTCATGTAACAAGAGCTGTAGAACTCATCTCCTTCCACCTTAGGCCACAAACTTATCAATCACCCTTCGTATTTGAATTAATGATCCAGCACCATCTCATCAAGTCAGCTGGTCAGTTTAAATACAAACCTCATATCTGTAATTCAGCCTGTGAAGTTGCAGAAATCCAATTGAGTAATAAAAGTCCTTCAGAGTTGAAACCTGCCATCCTCATCCTCGTTCACTGCTTACATATGACTCCCCTCATGCAGCGATGTGAATGATTTTGAACTTTTCTGAAATGGCCTGGCCAGGCTCCCAAAAGGTTCAGCAATGTAAACAGATGCATTTAGGGACATCATTGTACCTTGATACATGCCCCATGTTGACTTCAGGGTCTCAGATGGAGGTTTTGAACAGGTTTACCAAAAATCATTAGTTCCTTTTAAAAATCTTTCCTTTAATTTAAAAGCATTAGTTCCTTGTAAAAAACCCTCCTTGTGTTTCTTTTTCTTTTCTCAACAGATAGTTTGGCTTTCAAAAGACTTTGACCAGGTCCAAGTACAAGCTGAATCTCATTTCATTTTATCGTGTGTCTCTTTCAGTGCATCTTGAGAGTTATTCTCAGGAAATCCTTTACAAGGAAGCTGGGCGCAAGGCAACTCATTTTATTTGAGGTGCCCTAACTCCACTGCACTCAGTCCTTGCCATTGGCTAGAAAACTAGCAGATGATTTTGACTGAGGCTCCACTTATCAGTGCCAGCAGACCACATTGGCAGCTCAACGTAATGTGAATAACAATGAGCTGTGTTGTCTGTCTGGTGTAAAGTCTGCCGGACTGTTAATTCTGTAATTTCTTTGTAATATCCAATGTCGTGCATCATGTGATATTGCAAGGTGGAAACCATGAGGAGAGGCTGGGGATCAGTGTTTTTAATTTAATTACAGCAGCCGTGATGTTACCAAATGAACCCATTCACCACCCCAACCTTGAAGACTCTGGTAACCTCACAATTTGCACGAGCCAAAAGGAAGCCAAACTTTGGCATCAACAGTATGCTGTGCTGCTGACATAGTGTGAGGACTGAGGTGTTCACTTGTAAATGAGCTGCAGATGGAGTTAAACCTGTTTTACATGCATTCACCTACAGGAAAACTGCAACAGCCATCAAGGAGGAAACCCAACCTTTTCATCTGTGTACTCAAGTTCTGAGGTGGGGAATGGAACTTGAGACCTACTTCTTTTTACATCCATACCTTTCAGCTTTGCTGAGGATTATTGACTGGTTAAGGTGCCTCTGCATGTTTAGAAATGTTCTAATTATTTGAGCTTTCTTTTAATTGTTTTAAATAAGTTCAACATTTAAGTTGAGATATCTTGAGTTTCCTGATGCATAAATAATGTACAAATAAAAGCAGAATCATTTTACATCTTAAAATTAAAACAATCAGGTTTTCTGAGTGAGAGGTTGATTTTTGTCATATAATAGAAACAAATACCAAATCTGTACATCGTTTTCAACATTTTTAGCACCTTTATCAGTATCATTTGCCCTTGTAGTGTAGATTGTTGTTAACAGTACAGCACAAAATTCTCTAACTTTATATTACAGGGCATTATATTTGACATATTATTTGGCTAGATTTTCTAGCTGTTGCACTTCACAAGTTCCTGTCAGCCAAGGATCCAAACTGCGTCAGGAATCCAGTTTATGAAGCATACAAATAAATGTCTGTCTCCTTAACCAATTAGTTTGTGAATTTAATACCAAAATTATTCCAAACTTTTCATTTTACAAGCATATTTGAGTGAGAAGTAGTCATATCATGTTTTGCCTTAAGCGATGGAGGTGGAAAGCATGCACTGCTTTTATCAGTCCAATAACATTAATCTGTACAATAGTTGTCAATCTGTCAAATTTTCAAGGAATTAGTCTACCTACACTGACTCTTGTTAACTCTCATTTCAAGCTAATGTGTAATTAAAAGGTAGATAAACTATTTATAATTACCTATAGCAATTTGCCTAGGTTGCATTCTCTGATACCAAAAGAAATGCTACTTATTTATCTCTCAATTAATAAGAAACATTGAAGTATTTAACTGTAAGAACACAGGACCCAACAACAGGAGTAGATCATTCCTCCGCTGCCCACCCTCCCCCCACTTCACTATTAAATACGATCATGGTTAAACCTTTCCACACAGGACATCGAATACAGAAATGATTCAAATGGCTCCACAAGTCTATGTCAACGTTTCGGCTCACTTACACTTCCACTTGCCTATTTTCATTTAAATCTTGCACCATGGCCTCTATTTCCTTCTCCCTCATTTACATGACCAGCTCCCTATTAAGTATAGTTCTACACTTTACCATGACTGAGTACAGTTTCCATACACACTCATCTTCAGGTTAAGATTTATTTTCCTGAAGAGGTGGAAGCATGTTGCCTGCAATGTCCTGTGTAATTTTAGAACCTCCCATTAAATCAACCCTTTAATCTCTTTTAAATTCACGTAATCTAAGTTAGTGATGATAATTTTGATTCTGATATTATCAAGGGTAAAGATACCCAGTCTGCTCATACCCTTATAACGTGATTAATAGTAAGAAATAATTATGAAAAGTTATTAAAGCATTTTAGTTGCTGCATGATTGTTCTCAGAGTAAAGGTAGTATTTGAAAAAGGACTCATTCTCTTACAATATCTATTAGGTCATCTTTCTACTTAATTAACAAAATATTTTCAGTTTGTAAAATATACAGAAATGTATTTTAAATATAGTTTGATTAAGATACCCATGAAATAGCAATATGGTTTACTAATTTGTGATGGATAGGAGTTTTAAGATGAAACTATATGTAAATGTATTTGCAACAGAGAATAATAAAGGCTGTTTTTAACTTCAGTGTGTAGGTAAATTCTCAGAACACAAGAAAGAGGAACAGGAACAGGCCATTTAGCCTTTTGTTCCTGCTCTGCCATTCAATAAGATCATGACAATTTCAGCTCCAAGTTCCAATTCTAGCCCATTATCACTTTATTTCCTTCATATCTAATTGACAATTTTTGTCTTTGATGTACTCAGTGATTGAGTCTCCACAGATCTCTTTGGTCGTGAGTTCTAAAGATTCACTATTCTTTGAGGAAAGAAATATCCCATCTGCCCCAGATGCTTGGATCCTTAGTTTGAGACCGTGGCCCTTGTTTCTAATCAGCTCTGCTGGGGGAAGGATGACACTTGCTTATGCCTCATAAATTTTGTATGTTTCAAAGAGACAACCTCTCATTGTTCTAAACTCAAGAATACCTGCTTGTTATGCTTAACATCACTCTATAGAAAGCACCTTACCAAGGAATCAGTTTGGTGAATTTTCATTGCAATTGCTCTACAAGTAGATCTTGTTTTGTGTAGACCAATCACTGTATTTCAACTCAGCATCTTATACAAGTTGGGCAAGATGTCACTATTCAAATTCTGCTGCAGTGAAGGTCAACATGTCATTTGCCTCCTAATCAATTGCTGAACCCACATGTTAACTTTCAGTGATTTGTCTGCAAGAATACTCGAACACCTTTCAATCCATTTGAAGCAGACTCAGAACTTTGAAACCTATTGTGTGTAAATTGCTTTCTCATTTTTTAAAGTAAATGACTGTTCTATGAATAGCTTTTTAAGTTAATTGTTTTAAAATGGATAACAATCGCTTATATTGTACATGTTTTTGTTCTGCTGTTAACATCCAGGTTTAGATTCTGTGAAAATCATATCCTTTGGGACAGCTATAAAGAACTCAGGAGGTGGTTGTCATGCTAACCAGATTTGTCATCATCCTGAGTCATAGCCTTAAGAGATTTGAGAATCAAGATGTTACATGATGCCAGTGAAGTGAATGGTGTATGTTTGAAATTCGGACTTTGGTGGAACAATACAGAGAGCTGAGCCATTGTGTGCAAAATGAAACTGAACTACCTGATCTCTTTTCAGCAATGCCACTGGCACAAATAGAAAAAGGGTCGCATTCTCTCCAAACGTGTTTCATAGTGATTGCATTCCCCTGCATGGTTCCATTATGGAGAGACTTGAACAGCAATTGTCCCACTGTTCAGTCACATTACCATTGAATATGATGTATGTTTGACCAATGGCATAAACCAATATTTGTTCCTGAACTTTAACTTCTGTTAAAACATTTATTTTCTAACTGGTAATTGTTACTATAGAAGGAAAGTTCGTTTGATTATTAAAAGTAGCATGTCAACAAATGGAGTTACCTGAATTTAATATTAATGCAAATTTGTCTTTAAGTATGCTTTTAACATGAGAGAGGCTTCCACTGCCACTACGATTCTTAAATTGACTGAGACTCTAGTCCATCATTTCAAGTACATACTTAGTCTAATCTTCCAAAAAAGTGACAATTTCAATTAGTGAATCATTATCTAAGATGGATAGTCACAAAACAATTTCTATGTTGTTGAACACATCGCTAATTTCAAAAGTAAGGACTTCCCCTATATTGACTCGATTAAAATGAGCTTTTATGGATCTCCAAATTATTAAAAGGTACTGACAAGTATCACTTAAACAGTAATTTATAGAACACTAAATGTACCATATATTATCCAAAGATGCATCATGGGAATGTCAGATAAGGAGATGCTAAGTGATGAAAAGGTAGGTGAAAGAGAAAGGTTTAAAGTGTATATCAGTGGCAAGATGAGCGTAAATTGGTACAGATGTTGGTGGTAATGTCATGGGAGCATTTTTAAAAACATAGATAGGTGGCTTAGTAAATTTGCATATGATATGAAGTTTGGTGTTGTAGTATAGTGTAGAAGGCTATGGAAGGCTATACAATAGATCAATTGCAGATAAGGGTGGAGAAATGGGAAATGGAGTTTAACTTGGACAAATGTAAAGTGTTGCATTTTGGGAGATGAAATGTAAATACTCTTTCAGAGCGAAGACCCTTAATAGTGTTGAGGTGCAGAGTGATCTTGAGCGGCCAGTTCGTATCTCCCTGAAAGTGGCTGCACAGGTTGATATGATGTTTTATAAAACTCTAGTTGGGCTACACCTTGAGTATTGCGTTTGGTTCTGGTCACTCCATTACAAGAAGGTGTTAAGGTGTTGAGTCTTCAGAGTGTCTACAGAAGAAACTTACCAGGATGCTGCTTAGATTAGAGGGCATGCGCGATACAGAGAGGTTGGACAAACTTGTGTTATTTACTTTGGAGGGGTGGAGGCTGAGAGAAGATCTGATGGAGGCTTATAAGATTATGAGAGACATAGACAGAGTAGGCAGTCAGTACCTTTTTCTGAATGTTAAAATTTCTACTACCAGAGAGCATGCTTTTAAGGTGAGGGGACATAAGTGTAGGGGAGATGTGCGGGTTAAGTTTCTACACCAAAAGCGGTGGGTGCCTGGAACGTGGTTCATGGGCACTGGAGAAATTAGATATGATAGAGATGTTCAAGAGGCTTTTAGTCAGGCACACAAATGCACAGAAAATGGAAGGATATGGACATTTGTAAAGGCAGAAGGGATTATCTTAATTGGGTATTTGATTACTAACGTAATTAGTTCAGCACTACACTGTAGGCTGAAGGGCCTGTTCCTATACTTAACTGGTCAATGTACTATGAATTAGGAATTCTGTATGATCTGCAAAGTTTAGAATGAGGAAGCGTTGATACGTGACAAACGTACAGATGACGGTATCAGCTGATGTTTACAGAAGCAGAGTGGGCAGTATAACATTGGTGGAAGTAGGTGGTCCAATTGTTAGTTTATGTACTGTATTATAGGGGAAAGACCATTCCCAGGTCAAATCTGCCACAGAGTACAAAAATACAATTATCAAGGAGTGGGTTGGAGTTGGTGGCTGGGGAATGGTTTGTGACAAGTTTTAAAAACAATGGCATCAATGTTTCTGATCTTTGGAGGAAATATCAAAACTTTGTCCGTGTTAGATGCTGGACAAGAGTTCTACCAGTTTGGAGAGCGATTGCAAGCACTGATGAGGAGGGAGCTTTAGACATCAAAAAAGTGGACTAGCTGGATTTAGAAAATTTTGGCTAGAAATGGATCAGCCAAATTCATGTGAAGAGGGACAAAGTTCCTGCACTACTAGTTCACTTCAAATGGGCCGTTCCACTGTTACATAGGAAAATATTATACTCTTGAGCAAGGATATCTTGCACTATAATGAGCACAGAAAGGCTGCAATTAGTATCTTGTTACATGAGAGACATATTGCCTTAGGAACAGAGCAGGCAGCTCTGAGTATGTGGACAGATTATTAAGTTTTTCTTGCAATTTAAAAGAAGTTGGGACAGAAGGTTCCTTGCAAGGCTCTCAATTTCCCACTAATCTGGGGACATTTTCTGATGTTTTGTTCATTTATTGCAAAGAATAACTCTGCTGTGTTACAAAGAAAATTCTATTTTCCAGGGAATAGACATTCCTTCTCTCTGTCATTGCATAGCCACAGTTGCAGTGTGCACTATCCACACAAAGAAATGCAGTTACTCACTGGGGCTACTCTAACAGCATCTCTGAATCCTATGACCTCTACAACAAAGGGCCATGAGTTCATTTGAAAATGTATTGTTCTCCTTCATTGTCATTGAGTCTATATTTTGGAACTCTTTATTGGATGTGGTTGTGAGGGGCATGAGAAGAGACTTAGATTTTAGATTTAGATTATGAGGACACTCAGTCCTCGTTTATTGTCATTTAGAAATGCATGCATTAAAAAAATGATACAATGTTCCTCCAGAAAGATATCACAGAAACACAGGACAAACCAAGACTAAAACTGACAAAACCACATAATTATAACATATAGTTACAACAGTGCAAAGCAATACCGTAATTTGATAAAGAGAAGACCATGGGCACGGTTAAACAAAAAGTCTCAAGTCCCGATAGCCCCATCATATCACGCAGACGGTAGAAGGGAGAAACTCTGCCAAGTGCCGCAAATTTGCCAATGCATTGGAAGCACCCGACCACAGCCGACTTTGAGTCCATCTGAAAACTTCAAGCCTCCGACCAGCCCTCCAACACTGAGCACCAAGCACCATCCTCTGCCAAGCGCTTCGACCCCGCCTCGGCCGCCGAGCAACAAGCAAAGCTGAGGACTCAGGGCCTTCCCCTCGGGAGATTCTGGATCACACAGTAGCAGCGGCAGTGAAGAAGGCATTTCAGAAGTTTCACCAAATGTTCCTCTGTGCTCTCACGTCTGTCTCTATCAAATCAGAATTGTGCACGGCACCCTACTTCACAGATAACAGATATCGCCACCGGAGTGGCTGCTGCGAGCTGCGTCGCGCCGCCATCTTCTCCTCCCACCCGGGACTTCAAGGCAAATTGAGCGAACAAGCACGTACATGGTAATAACAGCGGATGTGGATTTCTGAAATTGTCCACCAGTACGAACAACAAAAAGGGATGAATATTATTTAAGTAATGATAGACTGGGGAATGTTGATGTACTAAGGGACCTAAATGACTTTGCAAGTCACTGAAAATAGACATAGACTTGCATTAATCAACTAAGAAGAAGAATGGTATTTTGGCCTTCGTTTCAATATGTTTTGACTACTGGAGCAAAGATACTTTACTACAGTAACACTAAGCTTCGTTGAGACCACCCTGTGGAGTTTCATGTGCCATTTTGGTTGGTCTGCATGGACAAGCTGGACAGAAGGCCATTGCAGGATAGCTCTATGGATTCCTTAAAGGAAATATTTGACACAGAGGTGATGCAATAAATGCTCATCAGACTGATTCCTGGGATGGCAAGAAGAGAGTTTTGGTTAAATACTGCAGATTATTAATCCTTAGATTTTAGAAGCGCGAGAGAGGATCTCATTGTATTTTACAATGTTCAGATGTGCCTGGGCAGACTGGATGTGGAGTGACAGGTTGTAGGATTACTTATTGTTTTCTCTTAATCATTTTTGAGTGACAAAGACCTTTATAGACTATTAAGTTGATGCCAATCATTGCAGTGACAGAAATCTACCCCGCACCCCCTATCTGTGTCAAATGTTGGCAGTGGTGAATCAGGACGGGCCATCCTCACTGAAACCCAGTCATTGTGTATAGTCTGTCCAGCAGGGAGATTTGGCATGATGGGTCTGTTGTACTCAGTCCAGGTTAGTGTGAGGGAGGGCAAAATGGAGGTGATAATTTTGGGAAATTCTCTGAACTGGGCCCAATACAATCTGAGGCTGTGAGTCAATAATAAAAATGTATTAAACGAACTTGAAATTTGAAAGATTTAAAATATATTTAAAAAATTCACCTGAACATTAGAGATGGAGTGTGTGGGGTCTTCTGATCCATACAGCAGAACTGGATGTGGAAAGCTTCTCTTGTATTGTGAAACTTTAAGGCGAGAATGCTCCAGGTAGAGTTATTTTGAGAGCTCATCAATAGAACATCCTATCTGCCTTTGATAAGAGGGAAAACTGGAGATAAGGAACACACAGAGTTTTCTTAAAAACTATTATTATATATTTAATGATTAAAAAAACCAAAAAAATATTAAAAACTAATTAAATTAGAAGTATAAACATAATTACATATTTTCCCCACCTAATCTTCAAGCCTTGATCCTCATTCAAATCAGCTGAGGCTCTGATATTGGGAAATAGGGATTTCCCATGGGATGAATAGAAGCTCAGCACCCTGTTGATTCACCACAGCGCTCCATGCAGGACAAAAAGAAGAGGTTTCAAAATTATTAAAACTCCATATTTCACTTAGCATTGGTGACTTATCTTGCTGCCCAAGGTCAAACAGCCATGAGTAAAATGGATAATTTCAAGGAGGAGTTTTTCTAATGTAGTCCTCTGTATTGCTTTGAAGCAGATGAAAGCTGGCTTTATTAGAACACAAGACTCTCTATAAAGCCGTTATCTGTTCTCCAGTGTCACATTCCTCTTCTACAGTGAACTGCACTGAACTTGCTGTGCTTTCAGTTCTGCTATGAGTGCAGATAATATGGTATGATTGAAGAGATCTGCAGCTGACAACCACCCTCCAGCCAAAGATATGTGCCGCCATTAGTCACACATTTCCCCAGAATGGAAGTAGCTCGTGAATGATACTGGAAGTCCAAAGGTGGTGTCTTCAAAGCTCTTGAGAACTCAATTAGTTATAGGGAGACTCTTACACAGCCAGGAAATGAACTAAGCCCGCGGAATCTTCGTTATGTCTGAGTGAGGGTTCGTTATGTCTGAGTGAGGGTACGTAAATATAAGCAAGTGAATGGGTGGAGAAGGAACAACATAATGTCTCTGATCTAATCTTTCCTTAACGCTTGCGTTTTCAGAATTTTAATAGTGTAAATTGGAATTAAGGACAGCAAAAAAACACTATGGTTCTCATGACTGCATGTTGGTTCCGCTTGCCAAAGTTGATTTGGTCCACATCACAGGTCATATTTCTGACCTGATGTTGCTTTCTGCCTGAATCTTCCTCAGTGGTCCCCTGAGTTACGGTTGCAATCCATCATTTCAGTGCCATCCCAAAAATATACAGGTAGACATGGTTTTCCATTGTATAACTCATTACCTGTCAGTTCTTGCCAATTGTGGTGCTGGTGCTTACTTAATTATTCACTGAGCTAGCTTTTAGTACTGTTAATGGCACTCAGGGGAATTTAATCTTTTTGGAATTATTCTGATCTAAAATCTTTGGCTACCTCCTGAATATAAACAATAAAGATTAAGAGCTAGTATTTCTGTGGTTAGGTGCCACTTGATATGTATTTCTTTCACTTTAGATAGGAATGCACACTTTGTATATAGGCAAAAGGGTTTATTTGGGAAGATGTGATTTAAACTTGAGCAGATAATTACTTGATTAAGTCCCTGCGCTGTATTGAAGTTAATGCTTCCTTTTCATAATAAAGGTTGCTAAAGAGTTACCTCATTCTCCATAACCTTCAGTTTGTTCTATCTAATTCCCTTTCTCTACCAATTGAAACCTCTTCTTCCACCATCTTTTCAAGGAGAGCCTTTCAAAACACAGCACAAATTACAAGATGAGTGTAACAAATTCCTCTCATCTTGCCTTTCTAAATGCTAAAGGCAGTGAATGGCTTCCTGAATCCTGAGAAGTCTTGTTTTTGAATAACCTCGAGCTATGTTTTTCCAGGTTGATTAGATTCTAATAAGCTCATATTGCTAGTGATTGCTTTTTATTTTTGAAGTGTAATATTGGGCCAAATCAAGCTGACAATAATGGATCTGTAGGGAGCTGGCCGTTCTTTCTGCAGCAGAATTTATTTCAGACTCCCTTGTTCAGCTGAACACAGAAGCCCACAGTCAGCAGTGAGGAGTCTCTTGATCTGCTGCTGGTCTTGCCATTGGCAAGTTGGACAGAAGGCTTGATGCACTTCACATCTGGCACTTGACTTTATGCTGGGGCTCTCCGGTATATGAGAATGGAACCCATCCCTTGTCTGCGATATTGTGAAAGGGTTTCAATGACTTTAATATTTAATATTAGTGTTTTACAGTTATTGTAACAAAAATATATAAAATTGTAACTTTAATCAATATTTTAACATGTCTCCATGTTTTAAAATAGTTAGAAAAGCTTTTGACAAGAAACTGTCTCCGGTCTTCTGAGAATTCTGCAGTGTGCTCAATGAGGCTCTCTCACTTCCTGGACCCACAAAGTGTAGCACAACTCTGGCTGTACTGTACATGTGAAGACACATTAGTTGGTCTTGCACATCTGGAAAAGTGAGGGAGGATGGTGCTCTGGACCACCTGGTGCTTGATCTGATTTTTCAAAATGCACGTTTTGTTGGATAGTATCACCAAGATAGTGTCCTACTGTAAAGTTGCATCTTAATATTGGTAGGTGGCAAAATAATTAACGAGATTATTTTTTGACAAGTGTCATAATATGTCACAGTGACTTCAAGTGAGTTGAGTTGGCCAAAGTCTCTCCAACTTTTCATTCAGAGGCAAGACCTGCAACGTTGGTGATACTAATGTTGGATGAATAATAAGGCTGCTTACAGAGTGATGGCACAGATTGACAGGGTGCTAAAGAATCCATCTGGAGTGCTTCCCTTCATTGGTCAGGATACTGAGTACAGGTTTTGGGACACCATGTTGCAGCTGTATAGGCTAGGACTATTTTCCTGGAATGTAGGAAGCTGGGGGGTGACATCGATAAGGTGAATAATCACAGTCTTTCCCCAGCATAGGGGAATCCAAAACTGAAGGGTTTTAGTTGAAAATAAGAGGGAAACAATTTGAAAGGGAACTTTTATTCATAGGTGGGGGAATGTGTGGCAGAGGTACCATTATGGCATTGAAAATGCATTTGGACGGTTGCATGGGTAGGGAAGTTTCAGAGGGAAATGGGGCAAATACAGGCAAATGAGACCAGCTTCGTTAACCAGATTGATTAGAATGTACAGGTTGAGCTGAAGTGCTGTTTGCACATTGTATTACTCTGATTCTATGACTATTAAGCTTCATCTCCAGTTTTGTTTGGATCCAAATGTTCATTTTAGCAGGATAACTCTCCTGGGATTCTTTATACTTCAAACGGCACCTGGACAATACTCCACATTTGCTGTTTGTGAAAACCTGTTACATGCAAATTGACTGGCAAGTTGTATTAGAGACAATTCTTCAAAAATACTTAACTAGCTGTAAGGCATCTAGATGTTATGATTCATAAGGATATGAAATATAAATGCAAGACTTATTCTCTGTTGAAGTTGGAGATTTTACAGTCTGTAACAACTGGTTGCTGAGCCATTAAGCCCACTATTCTTGACATGTGACAATGCATACAAGCTGCAGGCAGAACATTATAATGAGCTTTATTATCAGATTATTACTTTATGATGCCCATTCCCAACCAACCATACCTAATCAGTATATAAAAAAAAATCATTGTTTTAAAAGAACTCAGTACAGTGAAATATATATAATGGTTGGCAGCAAATTTGACTGCATTACAATCTCAGAATCCACTGATTATAATATGATTATCACAGTCAATTTCATGGTAAGAGCTTCTTGAATGAATTAAGGCACTTAACGTGCTGTAAGGTTTCCTTTTATATTAAAGTCAAGCCATGGGCATAGTAATATTTTCCTAAATTTGCAGTCGATATCTGAACTATTTAGTTTTCATAACTGAATTGTACTTTTGAACAGCAAACAACCTGGCCTTTTTTTACCCCTCTTTATCCAACCTGCGATATCCTTTGGCATTGGGGTTTCCTACTTTTATTATCCTTGGTTTTTCACCCTTACAGGAATATATTGGACTTCAGTTCTTGTTTCTCCTTTGAATTCTTTCCACTGTGTAGAGGTAGTCTTACCTGCAAGTACACGTTTGTAGATAGTCCAATCTACCTTTGCCATGCCCTCCCTTTTGTTAATGGAAATGGCCTTCTCCCAACTTAAGACCTATATTACAGGTCTATCTCTGTCCTTTACCATAACCACTTTAAAATACAAAGAGATATATCACCTCCAGAAAGAGCCTTTGTTGACACTACCTTCACTTGATTCGCAATATCCCCCAAAATAACACCCAGAAATGTTCTTTCCATCAATGGTCTATGTAAATACTACATGAAAAAAACTCTTTGGAAATATCACTCTCTCTGAGCCTTTAATATTAAGGTGATCCCAGTTAATATTTGTTGTTCAGTCAATAAATTGAGTTGGATTCTTCATGACCCCGTGGACCATAGGCACTTTATTAAGTACTTCCACCTCAAGATTGAACATGTTGTGTGTCAGGACGCTGGAGCAGGGATCCAATCACAGACCCAGTACTGTGCACACAGTGGTATTAACTGAGTAACAAATCCCGAGGTGCAAGTAAAGTCGGCATCAAAGTTCAGGCAGAGATCAAAACATCCCAGAGAAATCCAAAAGCCAGAATCGGGAAACAGGCAGAGTCGATGTTCAGACAGAGTTCAGATACAAATGCTGGAAAGGCTCAGGAAAACTCACTAGCACAATCTGGCAACAAACGGGTGAAAGCACAGGACTGAAATACACTGAGCAATAACCAGAGAGGCAGATGATAGGTGGAGCACAATGAGACAGAAGTGGCAGCAATACAGGTAATAATGAGAAACAGGTGAGAGACAGTATTCAGTGATACAGCGGTCAGAGTAGAGCAAGAGCGGGGACAGGAGCACATGGGGCATGAAAACAAGTAAGAGCACATGGCAAAATGAAACCACAGACTGATGGCTAGGGGGAAAACACACAGAAACACAGTTCAACTGGAGGTACTGACAATAACAGCCCCGCGCCCCCCCCCCCACGTACGCCTCCTGGTAGATCTGATGATGTCACACTCCTTTCATCTGGGTGCTGGTGATGAAAGTCCCTGATGAGGGACGGGTCCAGGATGGACGGGCAGGGACACAATACCTCTCCTCAGGACTGTAGCCCTCTCAGTCCACGAGGTACTGGAGGCCATGGCCCTGGCGACGAATGTCCAGCAGTTGATGCACCATGAAGGCCTCTGACCCATCAATGAGCTGTGGTGGGGGGGGGGGTTTGGGGACAGTACAGGGGGTGGCTCATGAAAGGCTTGATGCGGGACACATGGAAGGTGGGACGAATGCGGTGGAGAATGGAGGGGAGGTTGAGACAGACAGCAGCAGAGCTGATAACTTTAGCAATGGGAAAGGGACTGATGAAGCGAAGGGGGTGTTTGTGGGAATCCACCTTGAGGGGCAGGTCTCGGGTTGAAAACCACACACGCTGTCCCTGGTGGTGATGTGGGGCCTTGGAGCGATAGCGGTCAGCTTGACACTTGATCCTAGCAGAGGCACGAAGAAGGGCAGAGCGAGTGTGCCTCCACGTCCGCTGACAATGGCGGATGAAGGCCTCGGCAGATGGAACGCCAACCTCCTCCTCTTGGGCAGGAAACAGTGGAGGGTGGTAGCCAAGGTAACACTTGAAGGGGGACAGACCGGTGTAATTGTTATATGGTTATATGGATGAGGACGGATGAGAGTTTATGGCGTACTTGGCCCAGGGTAGCTGCTGACTCCATGCAGAGGGCTTCTGGGAGACCAGACACCGCAATACTGTCTCTAGCTGTAGGTTGGCCCACTCGGTCTGGCCATTGGTCTGTGGGTGGAATCCTGAAGACAGACTCACAGAAACACCCAGAAGATTACAGAATGCCTTCCAGAAGTTGGATGTGAATTGAAAGTCTGACACAACATATACAGTTAAACCATGTAATTTAAAAACATGCAGTACCAGTAATTTGGCTGTTTCTTTGGCAGAGAGGAGTTTAGGTAAGGGAATGGAGCACAATGAGACAGAAGTGGTAGCAAAACAGGTAATAATGAGAAGCAGGTGAGAGGTGGAGTACTCAGTAACTCAGGGGCCAGAGTAGAGCAGGAGTGGGGACAGGAGCACATGGGGCATGAAAACAAGCAAGAGCACATGGCAATACAAAACCACAGACTGACGGCTAGGGGGAAAATACACAAAAAGACAAGGTTCAACTGGAGGTACTGACAGTTGTGCTCCAGTGTGGCCATTTCTAGGAACACACCTTAAGAAGGTCAAAAAGACTTTGGAGAGATTAAAGAAGACAAGGTTTTCATGGATGAAGGGTTCTAGTTACTGATTAATTGATTTCCCTGCCTCCACTTCCACATCTTCAATGCAGTGAAGAGGTCAAAGATTAGAAAACCAAACTCAAAGATGAGGGAAGGAGAGATTATTGATAGTTGGTGTTAGGAGTAGTGACCATGGACCTAATTTAGTTGAAAGTTTCAACTAAGGCAGTATAGTGCAAGAAACCTCAGTCCATTATAACTTGGGTCAGGAAGCTGAAGACTTCACAGAGACGAAGTAGAGAAAATTTATGAAGGTGTTTGTGATAGGGGTGAAACAGGGGAACATGGTGGAGGTATTGGTAGTGTTGACCTATCCTCTACTGATCTAGGTTAGGAAATTCACTACACAATTCTTAATTAATCAAAGCTTTTACTTCATTATCTGTACATGAATATCATGTAACTATGTTGACCCCAGGCCAACTGCTTAAAACATAAATTCTATTGTTCCTTCTGTACCAGTACTCACTCAGACCATTTCTCCAATTTATAACACTGAAATAGGGCATCCCTTGTGGGCAAAACAATTGATTCTCCTTCTCCCATCCCCGGTATAGAAGTCTTCCTTGCAATAGTTAGTCTCCAGAGTTCTTATTGCTTTGCATTCAACAGCTCTCATTCTTACATTCACATTCTTTCCTTTAAGTTCAAATGCAGTATTTCAATCTTGTTGTCTCTGGCATATCTGGCTAACATGTGTCAGTTCTCATTGGCTCTGGTTTAAGCCAACATCATTTTATTGCCCATTTTACAAGTAACAACTTGTAATTAATGTCTGTTTGTTCTGAATCAGAGCAAACCAGTCTGTTCACAATCAACAGGAATTCTGCAGATGCTGGAAATTCAAGCAGCACACATCAAAGTTGCTGGTGAATGCAGCAGGCCAGGCAGCATCTCTAGGAAGAGGTACAGTCGACGTTTCAGGCCGAGACCCTTCGTCAGGACTAACTGAAGGAAGAGTGAGTAAGAGATTTGAAAATTGGAGGGGGAGGGGGTGATCCAAAATGATAGGAGAAGACAGGAGGGGGAGGGATGGAGCCAAGAGCTGGACAGGTGATTGAGTACCTGGGATCCTCAGAGTCTGTTACTAGCCTTGGGTTGCTCAGGTCAGACACAGACTCCCCTATTCATACATCTGCATGTTCTACCTTACCAAAGAACGCCTCACAAGTACCTTCTCACTTGGAAATAATCTTTAGTTCAGCCAATTATTAGGAGCGTCATTGCCTTCCTTTCAAAGCACTTTGATACAGCTATTCCTGAGCAAAACCAGTTGATAAGACAGCTCACAAAATGGAGGTTCCAGAGCAGCTTCACAAAATGGCAGCCTCCATTCCTTCAAAGACATTTGATTTATCTGTTTGGTTTGTCTACTTCCACTGTCCTTGGATCACTCCAGTTAGATGTTTTCTTCCCTATTTTAATTCCTTCATGGCCAACGGTGGAAGTTAATAAGTTAATTTACTGTGTCAATGAGCAATTTGTGTGATTCAAGTTCTGCCATGAACACTTACAAATTTACATTGGTGTATGGTGTTTCATGGCAACAAAGAATTATTTATTTATTTATTTATTGAGCTAAAACGTGGAGCCGTGCTGCTCAGCAACCCCTGCTTTAACCTAGCCTAGTCTCGGGATAATTACAATGCTCGATTAACCTACCAACCAGTACGCCTTTGGACTGTAGGAGGAAATCAGTGTATGACATGGTTGATAAGTTATTTAGATCAAGCACTTGCTACACTGAATGGTTAGATTTAGTCTTGGTTTGGAAAGAGGACCAAGAACATAGAAGTTGATGCTAATTCCTAATTTTTGAGAAACTTTTAGTTTAGAAAGCAAAACATAAGAATGGGATGCATTAATGGTAGTAATTTAGATTACTAATTCTAGTTGGGCTATTATTAATCAGAAAATCTGCTGTCAAGACTCATTGCAATAAATGGTCCACTGTGTTTTGACATTTACTTGATAAACAGGGGCTGTTGTTAATATTGTCAAGAGAAATGACTTGTCAGAATTAATGAGCTACGTGATATAAAGGAATTGAATTAGTATCCTTTATACCAGAAGTTGAAATACTCTTGGTTGATCAATTTCCTTGTTTTGAATATATGATTAAGTCTTGCAGACTCTTTCCCAATTCAGACCTCTGATGATCTAAAAATTGGACAAAAAGTAAAGTGTCAAAGTTCAATATTTTTATCTTCGTTTCACAGAGAATGTATTGTTTCCAGAATAACTTGGATCTTTTATGATTCAAAACATGCAACTGTCCATTTAATACTTTATAATTTGAGATCAAAAACAATGCAAAATGTATGTCTGAAATTGCCTCTCCAGTACTTTAATTAATTCCTACTGTTTAGAGCATTCAAATTTCTATCCAGTGGTCCTGATTACTTTCCATCTGTCAAACTGAGGCTGTCACATTGTGAGATGACCAAAACTTTTTAACATGTTTGATTGGCTGAACATCTTTACTGCCTGACATCTCCAAACTTACAACATTCAAGAATGTTATATTTTATTCAGAGTTACAGCACAGTAGCAGGCCCTTCCGGTGCAATGAACCCGTGCTGCCCAATTACACCCGTGTGACCAATTAACTTCCTAACCTGTCCCGCTTTGGAATTTGGGAGGAAACTGGAGCACCCAGAGGAAACCTATGTGGTCATGGAAGAACGTACAAACTCCTTACAGACAGCGGTGGAATTGAACCTGGGTCACTGGTGCTGTAATAGCATTACGCTAAATGCTACAAACGCCATACAGCAAAAGTTCTTTCAAATATTTTCAAATATATTTCTCTGGTTTTCACATGGTTGTCAACCCATCTACTTACATTGTCTTTGGTGCAAACATTTAATTGATCTTCTGTGGAGTTCTGGCATATCAATTAATTAATCGGCGAAGCTCCCTGTTCCGGTTTAAAATGGTGCCAGTGAAGCTCAGGGACTAACTTATCGACAGGAAACGAAAGAAAGAAAACAGCTAAATACTCTAGTAATATCACTTTTTCTGGTAACCAATCACCACAAACAATGGAGGGGAGCAGAGAGGAAGCAGAGACAAGGCAGAGTCAAAGCAAGCGGAGGTGAGATGGAGTCGGGGTGAACAGAGTTAAAGCAGAGCCGTGGCGGAGCACTGGCCTACCCAGATGAATGACGAGAGACCTGAAGTTTGATCAATTTAAGTGCTGACCCGAATTGGAAAGATCAGGTACTGGCCAAATTGTGGTGGTAGGGTTCAGGCCCCAGAGCGTATAGAAGTGACAGGACCCGGGTCTGAAGAGCGAGGAATGACCCGATGTTTGGACAATTTAAGTGCCGGGCCGGATTGAAATGGACAGGCTGGTGGGGCCAAAGGCAAGGGGCGGGTCAGTTCCGCTTGCTGCTTTGTGATGTTTACTCAGCTCTGCGCTGAACTGAGGCTGTTGCTTCATGTCTCACTTCCATAAACTTTGGTTCTGAATGCTATTTGCTTACTTTTAATGAGAGATGTCAGAGGAGAATGGCCAGGTTCTTTCAGGTTGACAGGAAGGCAACAGTAATTCAACTAACCACGTGTTACAGCAGTGGTGTGCAGAAGAGCATCTCTGAATGTAAAACTTGAAGTGGATGGGCTACTAGATTCCACTTCTGTGGCCACCTGATTATGCACACTCCTGTACCTAAGAAACTGGCCACTGAGTGCATATAGCGTCGGAGATGTAGAAAAGCAAGGACTGGGACTTTTGTTGTTTCTTCTGTCACAACCATAAAAACTGAAGACTAAGTTCTATTTCACTACACAAACAGGACTTAAACATTTTAGCAGCTACTTGGGAGCAAACCCTGATATTTTTCATTTTATACTTAAAAACACAGGCTAGCTTTCATTTTAGATAACTGAATGAAAGTGTCTCCCTTAAACATACATATATTTTCCGACTGCTGCAGTCAGCGGTTCCTAGTGAATGTAAATTAGATCAGAAATTAAAGGGAGGTAAAGTGAGATGTTGGTATGTCTAAAGCACTCTTTGGAAATTGGGTTATTTCTCTGAGGATATGCCTTGGTTTTATAACGACGCATTCCACAGCGAGATTATGGAACACGCTCAAAACAGAGTTTAATAATATTATCTGCCAATCCTGGAACAGCAGATCATAAATACACTCCACTTAACCTTTTGTTTCCATGGTAGCATCTCTGGTTATTCACATGTAAAGACAATTTTGCTGCAGAATTCAACAGCTTCGTGCTCCATATTTAGATGCAATTAATACAATATTTTCCTAAGTATACAGTAGTAACCATTTTCTGTATATACAAATTAGAGGCATGATCTTAAACCTGAGAATGTCACTTGTGTGCTAATGAAATGTACTTGGAGCAGATTGTGGCATCCATCAATATGCAGATTTGATATCAAAGCTACCAAAGCAGATTCTGATTCAGTTAATAAATAATGTGTTAATTCTTACAGCTGAAGATACGTTCAGCAGAATAACAAAACCCTCCCCAATATTCCCTCCAACCATTCACCCATGCATAGCTTGTCCTCGTGTTAGCTTCAATTAACAAGTAGAATTTGAGTTGGAGCTTGGCTTCTGAACTTGCAACTGTGCAAGATACATCTACCATCAACTATGGAAACTAGACACAACCCAATTAGTCCCATAGATCAATCCACTCCTTAGAAGCTTGTTAGAGTTGAGGGACACCACTGCAACAAGAGATTTTGGAAAAGGTTCTCAAGCAATGATTTCAATACTCGGATCACCTGACAGCACTCAGCTGAGAGAGTCAGGTTTTGGTGGGTAGTATCCCAGATCCAGCAGAAAATTAATGGTTTACTGGTGAAACTTGCCCTCCCTTATGCTTTCAGATTGGAGCTCATCTTGAGGGTCCCAGAAAGCATCTGAGGATGAAATAGAATGAGAAGATATGGGACGGAGGCAATGGAGACAGCCGCCTTCTGCCTGAATTGTCAGTGAACAATGCAAAAATACCATGGTTATTGCTGCCCAGTGTTTTCTGTCTGTAGAAGAGTCCTCATTCCTACTACTAGATGTTTCCAATCTCAATCCTATGATCTATAACTGTGCAATAATTTCCTCTGTGCCACAATAATGTGTTTTTCTTTGTTTAACTGTTCATCGAATCAACTTCTTCCCCTTATCTACCCTAAAGTTACAGCTAAATAAAACTCATATAAATACATATTCCCTTTAATAATTCTGTGTTGGACACCAGTTATTAATAAAATATTTTCTGAAGTGCCCTGTTACCAGTTTTCTGACAATAGATTCTATCATTTTCCTGCACCAGGTATTGGGATAACTGTCCTAGGCATTCCTGTTTTCTCTTGCCTTCCTTTCTTGAATCATTGCATTGTATTTGCTGCCTTCTATTTTTCAGGATAAGTGCAAAGTTCTGGAAAATCATCACCTGCTAATGAGAAATTAATCAAAACATTCAATGCAAGGTATATTGTTTATGTTCCACCATATTTAAATTACCATTCACAATTGTAGCTAGGAATGCAACTTCTCCCTTTAACATGGATTTGATAGATGCTGTCACTGAAGTGGAGCCGTCCTGGGCCCAGCATGTAAGTGCAATTATGAAGAAAGCATGGCAGCAACTCTACTTCCTCAGAAGAATGTCTAGATTCGGCATGACATCTAAAACACTGACAAGCTTCCAAAGGTATGTGCTGGAGAGTATGCTGACTGGCTGCATCGCAGCCTGGAATGGAAACACCAATGCCCTCGAATGGAAAATCCTACAAAATGTAGTGGGTACGGCTCAGTCCATCAAGGGTAAAACGCTCCCCACCATTGAGCACATTTACACGGACTGTTGTCACAGGAAAGCAGCATTGTCATTAGGGACCCCCACCACTTAGTTCATACTCTTGAACAAAGTCACTAGGGACATGCAGCTGGTAGATATAAAGTAGTCTTTTATCCGATATACACACACACACACACACACACACACACACACACACACACACACACACAAATAAGCTGACAGCCTTTTGGAGTCACTCAAAATTCTTCTAGGGCTTTCAGCCGGGTGCTGGTATGGATTATAACCAATTGCTTTGATGATAAACTCTGCCATCTTCATCAGGTATGATGCCTGGGCATGTCTAGTCCACCAGGATACACTTTAAGGGTTTAAATACCACCGGACTAGACATGCCCAGGCATTATCCCTGAGGAAGATGGCAGAGTTTGTCACTGAAATGTCGGTTATAATTGATATCTGTAGCTGGCTGGAAGCCCAAGAAGAGCTTAATCATAGTAATTTGTTTGTTTTTCTCATCATAAAGTCATTAACTTGATAATGAATCTTGGTTATATAACATGTCTAAATCTCTAAGCAAGACTTTAGATTAAAAATTAATAATCATAGCTTTTTAAATCTGTATTTTATTAAAAGGAAAGCGGGTTTGCAACATTCTGTTTATACATGCTTTTAACATTCCTCAGTCAGCTTGATTCAGTGGAAAATCTCAGTGCATGAGTGTGTTTGATATGCCTGTAGAAAGCTTTATGGTAGTAGGCGTAGGGAGGGAGTTCAATGGTTGTCATAATGACTTCATAATTTGTCTGGTGAGGAATATGAACACAGACATTTGTACAGGAAGCTGATGTTTGAATTATGTGCACTACTGGAGTCAGTATTCATCTCAAAATAAATGAGCTCTATGATTTTCAGGTACGGTCAAATACCAATGATTTCCCTCTGTTGAACAAACTGATGGGATCTCACTGCATGTGCAGCAGCTCCAAACTGAACTGCTAGTATTTAGTTGTTTCGATCCAGAACTTTTGTTGGGTTGAAGGGCCTGTTTCTATGCTGTATGACTATGTCTGAAAACATGATTTAGCGATGGATATGTTATTTTTTCTGTCCTTGGATTCCTGACTGTTTCAATGAAGCCCAACATAAACTCAGTGAATGAGAACCCTCCTGCCTAGGCACACAGCAGAGCTCAGAGGTCAGAGGTCAATTCTAACATCAACAATTTCTGGGACCCCACCTTTGCTGCCTGTGTCAGAGCTGACTATTTCAGTATAGGAACAAGGAATGGTAGGGAAATGGGAACGCAGGGTTGGTATATTTGGTCAACGACGCTGGGTCTCGAGAATTGACTCCGTTCTTGTCTTGGCTGATGCTGTCTGGCTTGCTTGGTATTTTCAGCCATTTTAATTACCAGCATCTGTAGTTATTTATTTTTCAGTCTTCGGTTTGTCTAATGTAACTCAGTACTTCACTCTCCACAGATACTGTCTGACATGTTGAACTTTTCCAGCATTCTTTTTTATTCCAGGTTTCATAACTGCAGTATTCTGTGTATCATTGTTGCAACATGTCTTTTTCCCTCTTCTGTCTTCCCTGCATTTCAATCTCCTCTATTGGTCACCATTAACTAGCACCTAATCCTGAGTTCACACCTGTTTCCTCTTAATACAAAGAGGAATGTCAGAAGAATGTCTTCTGCATTCAACCGCCAGCGCCCCCCCCCCCATTCCTTATATGTTAAAGCACATTTCTATTTAAACATTTTCCCACTTCTTTTAACTCTTGGCCTGTTTTTTTCTTTCTCTCTTTCGTTGTCTTTCTGTCTTCATTTCTCTCTTTTCCCCCTTCACTCTGTTGACAAGGTGGGCAGCTAAAGGTGCAGGATTGGGACAAAGGAATGAGGGAGAAAATTAGACCAAATGTTCTGCATTGAGTTGGAAATTGTACTATTAGTATGATTATGCTGATATCTTCCAAGTCATTTTCTTGACTTGTGTTTCCAATTTGCCAGGATTAAAGGCTGAAATGAATGATCCTTGGATGCCATTTAACTTCGGTGCCCAACAGACACAAAGACCCAGGATATTGTAGTTAGTGCTGATCACTTCCAGCTTGCAATTAACCTCCAAATTAATTGAACGTTATGCTGCTCCAAGAAGAGCTTCCAGGATTTCTTGGTGATTGTAAGTCCTGCTCACAGCAACAAGTGATAACCACAGCCAGCCTGAAGTCTCTCAGCTCCCAAGCTGTCTAATCCAGAAGAAGATGCTCGATTCCTGGCTGGAGTTCAACAGAACAACCAGATTGGTGGCAGGTCACCAACAGTGTGCGGTGAAAACTCAGCCCTCCAGATGTACCTGAAAGCTTTCAAAGCTTTGACTGACAAAGACCTGTCCTGAATTTTGTTGGTTATTAAAATTGAAGTGGAGCTTAAAAATTTTTTTAAAGGTTTTTGGCATTCAGTTTAAACGCAAACAACAGGAATTCTGCAGATGCTGGAAATTCAAGCAACACACATCAAAGTTACTGGTGAACGCAGCAGGCCAGGCAGCATCTGTAGGAAGAGGTGCAGTCGACGTTTCAGGCCGAGACCCTGACGAAGGTCTCGGCCTAAAACGTCGACTGCACCTCTTCCTACAGATGTGTGTAACTTTGATGTGTGTTGCTGGCATTCAGTTTATATGTTTTTTAAAATTATTAGAATAAAGTGAATAATTGTTTCTTTAATCAAAAAATGATCATACTTTGAAACATCTGAAACTAAAATGAACCAATTTAAATAATAAAATTGCCTCTCCCTTTAATCCCAAATCTGATTGAAATCACTGGACATCTGTGTCAAGTCTAACTCGGATTTGGATCTGAGAGATAAAATCCTGTGGGGTTTTCAGCAAAATTGTTGTCCACCATTCCATGGGGGAGTTGAGTGATGAACATTGTGAAACATACAGTGTCTTTAATCATTCAGTGAGTACAGGTTTCTGCTTATGGCAATGCATGTACGAGAGCCTGGACTTTCATATACTCAACAGTGAAAGCTAGCCCTATGTTATATGTTATATTCCTGTAGAGCGAATGGAAAATGGTGTTGCTAATGTCCAATCAAGAGCATTTCATAATTGCCTTGAGCACATCTTTCACAATTTGTTTAGAGGTCATGCAAGCTTCTTTGGAACTGACTTATTTTCCAACTGTCTGAGAAATACCAGAGGAAAATTAGAAAATTCTTCTTAAAAAATTAAAGCTCAATATATCAATGATATTCATAGATCACTACTTCCAGGCTAGATTTATAGTGTTTCTTACTCAATGGAAGAGTTCCAACATATTTATTATTTATTAATCTTATCTTTTGTTTCATGCCAATATTTTTCAAGCTGTGTTGGTACTGTAATAAACAGACAACGCTTGCCGAAAATATAAAGCGTCTAGGATCCAGGAAGAACAAAGCTCTTAGTAACTGTTAGTTGCATGGCAACGTAACAGATTATCCTCAGGTAGTGAGCAAGGTACTTGTCCTTTCAATATTGCAAATAGATTACATGGCATCATATTGTTAAAGCTCCTTTGTAATGACTGATTGCACAATCTAAACTTGGCTTTACAGGGTAGGTTAAGCGAGTGCTTGTAGGTTTGCAGTTAGGTTGGATACTGCTGTTGCTATGTGTAAACCTGCGGATTGTTTTAATATCAATCATTCATGTCTACTTAGATGACAAGGCTTTTATAATAGAAGATTTTATGCAGAAGAGGAGCAGATGCTGGGTTATTCATTTAATCATTTCAAAAATCAAGGGCAGCTGTGGAAAGAAATGCAAGGATGATTGTCGTGCAGTGAAGGGAGAGAGCAAGTGATGTTGAAATCTTAGACATCAACTCCAGTACTTCTAATTTTGACAAGGATGGGATGGGGTTTGCTTCAGCCTATTTCACTACTTCACTCCAGAAACATGGCAGAGGAAGGAAGATGAAGAGAGCTGTATGGAGTTTTCCATCCTGCCTGCTTCCCACGCTGCCCTCAACCCCTGCAAAACCAGCTTGTTTCCCTCCCTTAAGTCCTAAATCCTCTTTTGCAGTCAATATGCCATCATTCCCACCCCACCCCTAGTTCCTATTCTAACAAGTGAACAAGAAAGAGTTAAATAAAATTAAATGAAATAAGATTTGCATGAGTCATATGTAAATTAAGTTTCCAGGTAAAAGAGATGTACCAAACATTTCAGTTCCTTACTGAGTGTTCTGAACACCATGAATCAACATGCCCACTAGTGCCTTTACCAAATATTCATTTTCTTATTCTGTCATTCTATTTCTGAAACTAAGAAAGTGGAGAAGCTCATGGTGATCTGACTCCAAGAAGACTCTCACTAACTGGTTCATCTTGACTGGTAGGAAGTCTGTCCATGCCAGCTACATTGATGGCACTTGTACAGCTTTTGGATAATTATAATTGCACTTTCTTCCTGATGGAGCAGCAATACAACTGCCTTTGCTGTGGGTCCATTTTCTTATGTCGACCCTCTGGAGAATAACTGCAAACCAATTAAAAATCTCATTGCTTAATTAATAGCATTCTTTCACCTGAAAACTTCCGCACTCTTGTATGCCATCCATCACTATAGGAACTGTAGTGGAGCGTGTATCAAGCTTCAGATTCCTTGGTGTCCAAATTTCCGAGGATCTCACCTGGTCCCTGAACTCCTCCATCCTGATCAAAAAGGTGCAACAACGCCTTTATTTCCTGCGGAGCATGAAGAAAGCTCTCCTCTGTCCCAGGATACTGACAGAATTTTACCGCTGTACCATTGAGAGCATACTCACCAACTGCGTCTCAGTGTGGTATGGCAATTGTCCCGTATCGGACCGCAAAGCACTCCAGCATGTGGTGAAAACTGCCCAGTGGATTATCGGCACCCAATTGCCCACCATTGAGAACATCTACCATAAACCCTGCCTGGGCAGGGCGAAAAACATTATCAAGGATGCATCTCACCCTAACCATGGACTTTTTACTCTCCTCCCATCCGGTAGGCGCTACAGGAGCCTCTGCTCCTGCACCAGCAGGCACAGGAAGAGCTTCTTCCCTGAGGCTGTGACCCTGCTGAACCTCTCATCACAGCGCTGAGCAGTATTGCACCCATATTGTACTGTCTCAGTACTTCTATATTTGTGTGCTATAGCACTTTTTTATTCGCAGTTATTTTGTAAATAACACTATTCTTTGCATTTCTGGCCAGATGCTACATGCATTTCATTGGCTTTGTATCTGTACTCGGCACAATGACAATAAAGTTGAATCTAATCTAATCTAATCTAATCTAATCAGTTCTGGATTTTACATTCTTACTACATTTAGATAGGATAACATGAAAAGCAGCAGTCTCAATATTAGTCTGTTATGTGTAAAAATCCCAGGATACCAGCAGTTTTTGAGATAATCAAACCACCCTGTTTAGCACCAACAATCATTCCACGGTCAAAGTTCTTCCCCATACTGATATTTGGTCTGAACAACAGTTAAACCCCTTGACCATGCCTGCATTGAATTGTTGCTACATAATTTGCTGATTAGATATTTACATTAAATAGCAGGTGTACAAGTGTACCTAATAAGATGGCCACAGAGCATATATCACTAATAATGAATAATGATCTGAGGTACTGTTTAAAGTCTTGCCATGATAGCTGGGGAATTATAAAAATTACTAATAAAATAAAATAAATCAAATATGAATGAAGTTTGATTAAACTATCATGACCATGAAACTGATATCCACAGTAATGTGACTGAGTTTGAGGTACCCTTTGGAATCATTTGCCATCTTTTGAGTTCTAGGATAATTGGGCCTAGGAAAATTTCTGGCTTTGCTGGAAATACTTGTACCCATGTCTCGATTTTAAAAAATGACGTTGCAGACTTTGCAAAAATTTGCACTTCTCTGAATCATATACGTAACCATAACAACAGTTTATACCTTGAGATTGATGGCATAAGTTGGCTGACCTTTCTATTTTCCCATTCACCACTGCAGGAAGTGTCATGGGTATTAAAGAAGATTCAGGAGAAGGCACATTGAGTATTCAGTGAAAATGAATGAATTTAAAATGGAGAATGAATCAGAATTCGACACTGTTCTGAGAGTGATGTGTGGTATCAGTAACATTGCACCATGAATACTTGCCTGGACTAATATCAAGTTAGAATATTTGATTTGTGTATTTAGTGTGGGATTGTATAAAGTAGTGTGGTTGGTTGTGTAAGTTATGTGATTAGCTTGCAGTATTGATTACACATGTTGGTATGTTTAACCTGTGCTTGGGAATTAGCACTGTCATCTCTGAAGATTGTAATTATGCACAGATGCAGAATGATTCCTACAGCCTTTCAACAGGAGAGAGCCTTTGTATCACCTACCAAAACATACAGGCTCAGGGCTCCTTGCAAAGAGAAATGCTTATTTGCTCATTTGAGGAAACAACAGGTGAAATGCCATGATTACTGAAATATAATGTAACTAAAGATTGATTCATGGAAACCTTGATTAATGATTTGAATCAATTGCTCTCCCAGAGTTCTGTATTGTGATTATATTAATGCAGATCTCATGTCGTAAATTGTCATTTTTCAGTGCACGGGTGTAAAGGAGAGTGATATGTTTGTTATTCTGGATCCGAAGCAGCATTAAAAAAACTCAATTAGTATACAGAACACAGAAAATATAAATGCATAACATTAGCTTATATACATAGACAGATGGTATGTGCACAGGAGATGCTAGGTACAGGAGTGTCTGTACATAAGGTGACTCTGACAAGAAATGATAAAGTAGTGGTGGTGGGGAGTGCGGTGGTATTTAATTGGGAACTCGGGCAATTATAGATAAATAAACTAGCTACAGATAGGAGAGGTATAGAACTCTTTAATTGTTGATGCAATAGAATAAGATCTAGGAACTGAAAATATATAATAAAATCGATATAATAAAAATCAAGGTTATATATGGCCAACCATAATGAATTCTACAAAATAACAGGAGGAGTAGGTGGTAATTTTAACAGGTACATAGTTGGATTTGCAAAAAGCTTTCAACAGGGCATCAAATCGTAGACTAATGTGCAGAGTTTGGTAAAGGTATTGGAATGGGTAGCCAGCTGACTACAGAAGAGGAACCACTGATCAGAGGGTTCAGGAACCTAGTTCCACTGGCAAATGGTGGGAAGTGAAGTTATAGCACTACTGTTCATCATTTATACAAATGATATGGACTCTGCGATCCATCGAACAAACGTTCTGAGTGTTGTGCTGTGTAGGTGTCTACTTTATCTACAGTGGTCTGGGTGGAGTGTGAACTTTGCCCAGTGTGGCTACCTCCACCAATATGATGCCTAGTATTAGTGAAGTGTGGTGTCCGCAATGAAGTGACATATTTCACCTATTGCATTAAAGACCACTGCCTTAAAGGCTACAGCCAAGGAAGGACATTTTGCAACTACATTTGTTCTTCTTGCACAAACCCCGAAATTAGACACTCAGTTAATCATGTACACCTGCTTGTTAATGCAAATATCTAATCAGTCAATCATGTGATAGCAACTCAATGCATAAAAGCACACAGACACAGTCAAGAGTTTCAGTTATTGTTAGGAAGAAATGTTGTCCAAATGACTTTGACCTTCATGTCCTGACGAAGGGTCTCAGCCTGAAACGTTGACTGTTCGTCTCCACAGATGCTGCCCGACCTGCTGAGTCCCTCCAGTGTGTTGCACATGTTGCTTTGACCATGGAATGATTGTTGGCACAGACATGGTGGTTGGAGTATCACAGATACTTCTGATCTCCTGTGAATTTTCACACTCAGTAGTTCCTAGAGTCCACAGAAATCGGTAAGTGGCAGTTGTGTGGGCAAAATTGTCTTGGTAATGAGGAAGGTGAGAAGAGAATGGCCAGATTGATTCAAGCTGACAGGAAGGTGATAGTAACTCAAATAACCATGTCCTGCAACAGCGGTGCGCAGAATATCTCTGAGTGCACAACATGTCAAACATTGAAGTGGGTGGGCTACTGATCAACATGACCATGAACGTACACTCTGTGACCACTTTATTTGGTAATCTGTACTTAATAAAGTGGCCACTGAGAGCATGTGATTATTTTGTAATGGACAAAATATGCACATGAACATTGTTGGAATAATTTACTCTTCACACCCATTGTAATGAGACTAGACTTCAGATTCTATATTCCATGGTTTATTCAAGCATGTCCCAAGTCATCCTGGTTCCAGGATAACTTTGAAGATTACCAGTTGTATGCTGTTTGTTATTCCTTAGGCCTTGTATCCAATAGACTTGTTATTATTAACTATATTTCTCCATATTTCCAGAGTTTTACCACTTCCTCCATTCCTACCAACATTAATTGCTTTAGGAAAAATTCTGTCGCCCCTTAGGCTTTCCAGAAAATTTCATTTGGGACCAGAAGACCAATTACAGAAACCTGGTCTGATTTCTAAAAAGGTCAGAGGCGTTCCTAACATCTTATATAACCAAACCAGCATCCCAAGACTGCAAAAAATTGTTCCATACTTCTTCTCCGCTTCATACACACATGTTCCAAGTTATTATATCATGTATTTCAGTGCACTGCACAATGGAGGTTGTAGCTTTGTCTTTTTGTAAACCCTAATAAATGACTATAATTTGAAAATGTGTTTCTATTTTATTCTTTGTATATGGACCTGTTAATTAAAATGGTTGGTTTTATAAATGTGTAAAATACAAATTGATTACACCATAGATTTTTCTCTGTATTTTTGTTTTGTTTCAATGGAACTCATTAGGTCTAATGCTTCTCTTAATAAATCAATTCAACAGCCTGACAGAAAATTTGTGGTGAATCTGAAAGAGACGTTTTGTTGAAGTGAATGGTAATTTTGCTATAACTAGGTGTGATCTAATTTTTGGGATGGAGGATTGTGGACATGAATCCCCCTCAAAGATTTGAACTGAAAACCTAAGCTGTTGCATTTAGGAAATTCTGTGTTATGGTCCTTGAGAATTGAGTTGAATTGAGCCTCGTGCATCACTTCATAGCATCATTTCCAAATTCATGCATTTCATACCATAATAACCATGTCAACCCTTTCAGTCAGGTTTCTGCCCCAGCTATGGTATTAAAACAGCTCTGAGCAAAGCTACTAATAACATTCAATGTGGTTGTGACCATACTAATTTATTTCCCCTTCATCTCTCTGCAGTCTTTGATAAGATTGCAATCCAGCTGGGTGGGGCCACATTTAACGGATTCTACTCTTATCCGTCTAAATGTAGTTTGAGAATCACCAGTAATGGATTATCCTCCCAAGCCAGCAACATGATCCCCATACTCCAGTGATCTAACAGTGGCTCCTCACACCTCTGATCTGCATGTGATTCATAGCGTCTGAAAATATGTACAGTAATGAATCTCATCTTTGCATCTTTAACCTCTTGACTCCCACATTGTTTATAATTTTTTAGGCTGTGCAAAATCCACTGCTGATGGACTGAGGTTCCTTCCAACTCAGTACTGGGAAGACTCAAGGCATCATCTCTGATTCCAGTTCGAGAGTCTATTCCTCTCTCTGAAACAGGGTGTTCACAATCAAATTTGAGATCACGAAAAGCTTTACACCACATATCTGAGCAATCACTAATTCTGTCTACCTCAGCCACTGTACAATGCCCAACATTGTTACTGCCTAGACTCTTATGCTAATAGATTCAACAGTTATACCCATTTTTACCTCCATATTTGGCTGTTTCAGTACAAATTTTGAATGATCTCCCTTGCATATTTTCTGTAAATATAAAACCAGCAAAATTTTCTGCATGCTGTCTTAAGTGCGGTGAAATCCAATCCAGATGCATCATAATTTGGTATGGCAACTGCTCTTCTCAAGACATAAGGAGGTTGCAGAGGATTGTGAATGTAGCCCAGTCTACCACAGAAGACAGTCTTCCCTCCGTTGACTTGTCTATACTCCCCAGTATGTTGGAAATGAAGCCAATGTAATCATGAACCCTCTCACCTGGCCATTGTCACTTTACACCCTTCCATCTTGCCAAAGATGCCAAAGCTTGACAACATATGCTTCCAGGTTCAAGAACAACTTCTATCCTCTGTTTCTCTCAGTGTTCCTGATGCATGAACATGATGTTCTCAGTACCAACCTGAATTCTCCTGTATCACTTTGAGTGATCGTGAATCAGGGTACAGAAGTACAAATCCTTTGATCTTTTCCTCTGTCTACTAGATAAACTCTTCCCATGACAACCTTGTGTGGTGATATCACATGTTATGTGTAAGAACGTGATTGGACGGAGCTATGAGCATGCACAGAAATGACAGAATGATAGAGAAGCTTGTATGTTAGACGTGGTTGCTGGTTGCTGTTTGCTGTTAAATAAAAGTTCTAGTTATGTTCTTCCAGAATATGTGTCTTTATGAGTAACCCACAGTATGTATAAAGAATACAACACAGTGTCAGAAGTCGGTCTGGAAGAATAATTTGTTTCGCTAACATGGAAGAAGCGAAGAAATCGAAAAAAAAGTGCAAACTTTTTTGTTGTTTGCTAACAGCTTTAAGAATGCAAGTTTTGCAATCTCTGAAAACACTTAAGCTGACTGGGAACGTAGCTGAAAGCTGGAAAAGATTTAAACAGTGTTTTGAAATTTATTTATTGGCGATCGAAGCAGAAAATAAATAGGAAAAGACGAGAGCTGTGATTCTACTCCACGTGATTGGTGATGATGCAATTGAGGTATATAACCATTTTACTTTTGAGCATGGAGATAATTTGAATTTAAAAGTGATAATCGACAAGTTGTCGCATTTTGTATACCAAAGCGCAATGTGACGTATGAATGGTATAGATTCTTTAAATGCAAGCAGAAAGCTGGTCAAACGATTGATCAATTTGTTACTGAGTTGAGAAACTACAGTAAAACATGTGAGTTTGCAGAGTTGACAGACTCTCTCATTAAAGATAGAATTGTTTGCGGCATTCTGGATAATGGTCTGAGAGAAAGACTCTTAAGAGAACCAGACATAGATTTGGAAAAAGCTTTGATTCTCTGCAAAGCTTCAGAAACAGTAAAGTCGCAGGCTAAAGAGCTTTTTATTGAGAACTGCAGCGTATACGCTGTGAATAACCACAAACATGTTAGAAAAAATAATGAAGCGGCAACGAAACCAACAGAGAGCAAGACGTCATCTGAAAGAAAAAATCTTTGTACTCACTGTGGGCAATAGCACCAAACTAAAAAGTGTCCAGCGTATCAGAAAGTGTGCAACAACTGTGGTGAGAGTAATCATTTTTCACACTGTTGCACAAGTAGAAAGGAAATAAAACAGGTAAATGCAGTGCTTGAAAATGAATGTGAGGAGTTTTATATTGATATGCTTTGTGAAAACAAACAAAGTAAGAATGATTGGACTATGCCATTGCAAGTGAACCAAAACAGTATTCTGTTTAAATTGGATACTGGAGCACAAGTAAATGTTCTTGCAGAATCTGTGTTTAATGCATTAAAGCCAAGACCAAAGTTACATCAGACAAACAAAAAGTGACTGGGTATTCAGGTGCAGACATTCCAGTTAAAAGAACATGAATAGCAAAAGTATCACACAAAAGTATGGTGCACACGCTTTCATTTGTGGTTGTGCCTAAGAATGTACAGTCAATATTGAGTTTATCTGCCTGTGACAGACTGAATTTGGTGAAGAGTCTTAGTCCTGGACAGTGACACAGAGTCAGAATACAGTGACTTGATGAAAGAGTCTGAGGACTTGTTCAAAGGGCTTGATTGTCTTCCAGGAGAGCACACAATTAAAATTGACAACACAGTGCCACCCGTAGTACATCCATGTAGAAAAGTACCTTTTGCATTACATCATCAACTGAAAACACAGCTTGACAGAATGGAACGGTTCGGAGTCATACAAAATATTGATGAACTGACTGAATGGGTCAATCCGCTTGTTATTGTTGATAAGAAAAATGGAAAACTGGGGATTTGCTTAGATCCAAGAGCCTTGAATTGAGCCATTAAAAGAGAGCATTTCAAATTGCCTACTCGTGAAGAAATTATGTCACAGTTTGCTAATGCAAAGTATTTTAGTAAATTAGATGCATCCTCTGGATTCTGGCAACTTAAATTAGAAGAATGGAGTTCAAAATCGTGTACCTTTAACAGTCCTTTTGCCAGATACCATTTTCTTAGGCTTCCATCTGGAATTGCATCAGCTCCTGAAGTGTACCATTAAACCATTCACATGTTATATGAGCACATTGAGGGCGTAGATACTTCCATAGATGATATTATTGTTTGGGGATCAACTAAACAAGAGCATGACGCCAGACTTAGACAAGTCTTAGAGGCAACACACAAGGCAAACCTGAATTTGAATAAAGACAAATGTCAGCTAGGAGTGACTGAACTTACCTTTGTGGGTGATATCCTGATCCATTGAAGGTTTCTGCTATTGAGAACATGCCAAGGCCGCAATGTAAAAAGGATGTTCAAAGGTTTGTGGAAATGGTCAACTACATGGGAAAATTCATACCCAATCTTTCGGAACAGCTTGCTCCATTGAGGCAGCAAACAGAAAAGAAAAACAAATGGAGTTGGAACCATGTACAGGAGAAGGCACGGCAAATTCTCAAGAAAGTGCTCACCAAAGAACCTGTGTTGAAATTCTATGATACTGAGAGACCCATCAAAATCTCATGTGATGCATCTCAAGCAGGCTTAGGGGCAGTATTACTCCAAAAACATGATCAGGAATAGCTACCAGTGACATATGCGTCTCATTCATTATCTGATCCAGAAACAAGGTATGCCCAAATTGAAAAAGAATTGCTCAGCATTATGCTTGCTTGTGACAGATTTCGTCAGTTTGTGTCAGGGTAATCTATTGATGTTGAAACAGATCATAAGCCTCTGATTGCATTGTTTAACAAACCTTTAAGCGACTGTCCTTTGAGAATTCAGCGAATGATGATCAAATTGCAAAGATATGCATTGAATGTGTTATACACACCTGGAAAATTCATGTACATGGCTGACACACTTTCCAGAGCTGTGGATCCAACAACAAAAGACAGTCACAGGAACGTTATTGATGTTCAGGTATTTATTGATATGGTTGTAGAAACTGTACCTGTTGCTCCCAAAAAGTTGGAACTGCTGCGTCTTGAGACGGAGAAGGACAAAATTCTCAGTCAGGTAATACAAGTGGTGATGGATGGATGGCCAGATAATAATCATGACTGTACCTCAGACGTACAGAATATTGGAACCACAGATCAGAACTTTCTGTTGTGGATGGGATATTGTACAAAGGTAGCAGAATTGTAATTCCTAAAAGTCTCCGAAAAGAAATGCTTGGGAAAATTCACGAAGGCCACCTATTATTGAAAAGTGTAAGAGAAGGGTGCGGGAAGTGATGTTTTGGCCCAGGATGAATCGAGAATTTGCAGAATTGGTGCCTTCTTGTTGAATATGCTTTAAATACCAACCTAGCAACTCTAAGGAGCCACTGCATCCACATCCTAGTCCTCAGAGACCTTATCAGAAGGTAGGCGTTGATCTGTTTGTAAATGACATCAAAAATTATCTATTAATAACAGATTACTATTCCTTGTATCCCGAAGTGTGTGGTTTGGTCAGAACAGCAGCAGCGAATGTAATTACATGCATGAAATCAGTTTTTTCCAGACATGGTGTACCTGATGAAGTTCTCACAGACAATGGTCCACAATTCAATGGTGAATGTGTGAGACATTTTGCTCAGGAATGGGGCTTTGTTCATACAACATCTAGTCCATTTTTCTCTCAGTCCAATGGATTAGTTGAGAAGTTGGTAGGAATTATCAAGAAACTGATGCACAAAGCAAAAGATAGTGGAGGTGATTTTTATAAAGCTTTGTTAACCTATCGTAGTACTCCACTTGAATGTGGATTTTCACCTGCTTAGCTCTTGATGGGACGCTGTTTGAGATCCAATCTGCCAATACATGAGAGCCTCCTGAGAACAGAGGAAGGTGAACGAGTGAAAAGATGGAAAGGTGAACACAAAGCAAAGCAGAAAACTTACCTTGATAGATGTTCTCGTCCATTACCTGAAATGCACCAAGGAAATGAAGGGAAGATACAAGACAAAATGAACACATGGACACAGAAAGTTACAGTACTTGAAGAAGTCCAATCCAGATCATACATGGTCCAAACAGAAGAAGGAGCAGCGTTAAGAAGAAATCGCAAAGAACTCAAGAAAGAGACAACTTCAGAGCTTCAGTTAACTGATGCAGACCAGATAAGACATGAAAATAACAATGAAACACAATAACTGTGTGAAACACTTAGAAGGTCTACTCATTTTCGTAAACCCCCAGAGAGACTGATAGAGACTTGTTGAATTATGCATTTTTTTGATTAATGTTGCTAATTGTTTTTCTTTTTAAAGAAAGGAAGATGTGGTGATATCACATGTCATGTGTAAGAATGTGATTGGACGGAGCTATGAGCATGCACAGAAATGACAGAATGATCGAGAAGCTTGTATGTTAAGACGTGGTTGCTGTTTGCTGTTAAATAAAAGTTCTAGTTATGTTCTTCCAGAATATGTGTCTTTATGAGTAATCCATAGTGCGTATAAAGAACACAACACCCTGGAAAATAGCGCTTGTTTCAGTGATGGACATGTGAACAACGTGGACCTAATTTTGGTCTTGATGCTGGGAGAGGACAGCAATGTTGTTCAGTTATCTGTGTATTTTGCCAAACCAGTGTGTTAGTTTTATTTTTTATTTTTAGTGCCTTCTGGGTAGTCCAGATCTCAGAAGCATGTAGGAAGTCAGAGATCATTACTACCCACTGGATGTTTGAGGTCTTGATCTTCAAATACTCTTTTCCTTATCATCACTATTTGCTGTTGCTTAAAAATAGCTTCTGAGAAATGGGAAGTTCTCCAAGTTTTGCAGCAACTGGCTATGAGCCTTTATTATTTGAGAGCAAAGTTGTGCAGGTTAGTTGAAGACATTATGTGCAAGATGACTTCTGTGATGTGCTTCATTGAAAGAATCAACAATGGTATGGAGCTTAGCCTCTGAGCAAGCCAAATTGTGTGGAAGATGTCCCAATGCGTGGGAAACGTCTTGCAAAGCATCAAAAAGCATGTTGAAATTGGTAGCAAATTTCTGTGGTAGTCAAATTTGAGAATGATGTTCCACTGTTCCACAAATTGATTGTATTAGAGGCTTTAGTAAGACTGACATTGCCACCTGAATTTCTCTTGCTCTGCAGTGAAGTTTATTTCCACAGTGCCTTTTAATAGATGGAGTCCACACTGTGATTTTTGGTCCTGGGGAGGAGGGAATTGAGGAATAGCCTGATGATACCTTTCCCTGTAGTAATATGTAACATCATTGTAACCTCAATTCTCTTACCTATGGCAACCTTTCACCCTTGGTTAGCATCTATCTCACTTCGCATCAAAAAATATTCAAAGTCTCTGCTTTCACAGAGAGGTCATTAAGTAACCCTGCCTCATTTTACAAAACATGTTTAAATGAAACATATTTCATACTTGGACTATAAGACCCATGAGTAGAATTAGGTTGTTCAGCCCATCATCTCAGCACCGCTATTTGATCATGGCTGATTTATTATCCCTCTCAACCCTATTCTCCTGCCTTCTCCCCATAACCTTTGATGCCCTGATTATCCTCTGGATAAAGAAATTCCTCCTCATCTCTGTTCTAAATGGATGTCTCTCTGTTCTGAGTCTCTGCCTACTGTCCCTAGACTCATGCTGTCCATATCCACTCTATCTAGGCCTTTTAATATTTGATAGATTTCAATAAAATCCTCCCCACTTGTCATTCTTCTAAACTCCAGCAAGTCCAGCCCCTGAGCCATCAAACGCTCCTCAAATATTAACCCTTTCATTCCCAAATTCATTCTCGTGAACCTCCTCTCTACCCTCTCTGACGACAGCACTTTTCTTAGATAAGGGGCACAGGACAGCTCACAATATTATGTGTGGTCTGACCAATGTCTTATAAAGACTCAGGATTACGTCCATGATTTTATATTCTAGTCCTCTTGAAATTAATGCTAACATTTCATTTGCCATCATTGGCTCAGCCTGCAAGTTAACTTTTAGAAAATTGTGCAGAAGGACTCCCAAGTCCATTTTTGCAGCACTGATTTTTGAATTTTCACCACATTTAGAAAATATTCCATGTCTTTATTCCTTCTACCAAGTGCATGACCATACACTTCCTGACACTATTCCATCTGCCATTTCTTTTCCCATTTTCCTAATCTGTCTAGGTCCTGCAGACTCCACACTTCCTCAACACTACCTGCCCCTCCACCTATCTTCGTAGCATCAGCAAGCTTGGCCACAAAGCCAGCAATTCTGTCATGCAAAACATTGACATATAACATAAAACAAAGTGGTCCCAACACCATCCTCTGTGGAACACCACTGGTGACCTGCAGCCAGTCAAAAAGGCTCAATTTATTCCCACTCTTTGCCCTCTTCCGATTAAACAACATTCTCTCCTTACCGGTATGTTTCCTGTAAAGCCATGAGCTCTTGTTAAGCAGCCTCATGTGTGGCACCTTGTCAAAGGCCTTCAGAAAATGCAAGTAAACAACATCCACTGACTCTCTTTTGTCTATCTTGAATGTTATTTCCTCAAAGAATTCCAGAAGATTTGTCAGGCAAGATTTCTCCTTAAGATGACTTTGGTCTATTTTATTATGTGCCTCCAAGTCTCTGAAACCCCATCTTTAACAATCGACTTCAACATCTTCCCACCCACTGAGGTCAGACTAACTGGCCTATTATTTCCTTTCTTTTGCCTCCCTCCTTTCTTGAAGAGGAGAGTGACATTTGCAATTTTCCAGTCCTCTGGAACCATGCCAGAATCTATTGATTCTTGAAAGATCATTACTAATGTTCCACAATCTTTTCAGCCATCTCTTTCAGAACCATGGGGTGTAATCCATCTGGTCCAGTTGCCTTATCTACCTTCAGACCTTTCAGATTCACAAGCACCTTCTCCCTAGTAGTAGCAATGACACTCACTTCTGCTCACTGACACTCTTGAACATCTGGCATACATGTCTTCCATAGTGAAGACTGATGCAAAATACTTACTTAGTTCGCTGCCATTTTCTTATCCTCCATTATACTCTCTCCAGCTTCTTTTTCCAGAGACTCTCATCACCTTTTAACTTTTTATATATCTTCTGGTATAACTTTTTATATAACTTCTGCCATCCTCTTTGATATTATTGGCCAGTTTAACATCATATTTCATCTTTTCCTTCCTTATGAATTCTTTAGTTGCCATGTATTGATTTTTAAAAGCCTGTCAATCCTCTAACTTCCCACTCATTTTTGGTCTATTATTTGCCCTCTCTTTTGCTTTTATGGTGTCTTGACTTCCTTTGTCACACGCAGTTGTGTCATTTGGCCTTCAGAATATTTCTCTTCAGGATGCATCTATCCTGCACCTTCTAAATTTCTCACAGCACCTCTAGCAATTGCTGCTCTGCTGTCATCGCTGCTATTGTCCTCTTCCAATTAACTTTGGTTAGCTTCTCCCTCATGCCTCTGTAATTCCCTTTACTCTACCATAATACTGATACATCTGACTTTAGCTTCTCGCTCTCAAATTGCAAAGTGAATTTATTTACCTTAAATTCCCTGATCAAATCTGGTTCATTACACAACACTCAATCCAGAATAACTGATCTGCTAGTGGGCCCAGCCACAAGCTGCTCTAAAAAGCCATCTCATAGGCATTCTTCAAATTCTCTCTCTTAGGATCCAGTACTAACCGGACTTTCCATAACCTGCATATTGAGTTCTTCCATGACTATTGTAACATTGCCAAGGTCTCTATGGAGCTGCAGCTCAATGCACTTCGTGTAGGTGTAGTTAGTGGGGAGACTGGAGGTCTCCTAGAGTTCCCACATCTCACACAACGAACATACCACTAACCCTGGATCCATTTTCAATGCACTAACTATGTACTCATAGACAAAAGCAGAGGAAAAAAAACTTACTAGAGACTTACTTTGACCTTATGCCTGTGCTTGCCGAAGCCCAAAATATTCCAGTTAGTTAATGGAAAAGTCTGCAAGATACCATTCAAATATGTTGAGAGTCAAATCACTGTTCTTGATTGCATTCTGGATAGTTCTGCATGAATCTGGGCTCTCATTAAATTTTGCAGAATTGAGCTTAATTAATTTTTATCAGCTAGGTTTTCATGAAGACTTTTTGACGCTTCTAGCTGCAGCAAACTGTGACCTTCTGTTTTCAGATCATTTGTTTTTTTTCCCGCAATAAGGCTGTGAGAAATTTTTCAGCAGCATCATCAATTCGAAAATGTGGGGATGGATGAAAGGCAAAATATGTCATTCCTCCTTCCATCTCTGCAATGAATTGTTTAAGACTGGATTTTTCTGTGAAAAACTACTTCACACCAATGCATGCACACTATTCTGATGTAATTACATTTCCCTCTTTACACCTGCATTTCTGATCTAATGCTTTATTGAATGTGAAAGTACAGGACACCGCATCTGTTAACTTCCCTCCTGTATCTTAGAGTTTACTGTTCCTTTCCTGATTATAAGTTTTGAATGGGTGTGGAAAATTCAGGTTTTAATCGTGCCGGTTAGAAAGTACTAACACTCCAGAGAGATCCTAAATAATGATTGATGTTGACTAATAGTGAAAAGTGATGGCAAATGACTATGAGATTGTCTTACCTTGCAGACATTATCTGATTAGGATAAAGCAAGAAGTATAATTGAGTAAACATTTTTTTGTTTCAGTGTAGCTTTAATTGAAGCTGGTTGAATTACTTGGAGCTATCACTTTTTAGCTATCCTCCTTTCCCTCCTCCCACCTTTTTATTCTGGCATCTTCCCCCTTTGCTTTCAGTCTTAAGGAAAGGTCTCGGCCTGAAACATGGACTATTTCTTCATTTCCACAGATGTTGCCTGACCCGCTGAGTTCCTCTGGCACTTTGTGTGTGTGTTGCTTTGGATTTCCAACATCTGCAGGCTTTCTCATATTTATGAATTACTTCCTGCCTGTTTCTTTTACTTTGAATTGACATGGGCCTGGTTTGACCAAGTGTTTAATTGGGACAGATTTACAGGAGGTTCTTATAAGAGGGGAAAAAGGTTTAAGATTTGAGTGTCAATACTGTAGGTCAATGTGGGATATCAAAGTCAAAATTATGGCAAAGAGAGGGGGAATGAGACGGGTAATGGGAGAACGTGCCTGAAGGTGAGGAGGGAAGCAAATTGAGCCGGAGTTTCTGGAAAGTGCATGAGAATGCTTATGAGAATATTGAAATGAAACACATTGAATGATGGCCTGAGCGCGTGAACAAATAGTAACTCCCTATCCCATTTACATATGTGCCTTTTCGCAATATGATTTACTCGATAATGTGGAAAGCATGTTTAATATTTCTCCCTTTCCTTAAAGGGACTGAGGGAATTAAAGCACCTGTCATTTTTCCAGCCCAATAGCAACACTCAAGGATCCCACTTTACTTTTATGGAAGTAATTAACAATGAGCCCAATGGATAGCAACTACAGAGGAGCACAATTGTGAAAGATGCTCTTACAGATGTACTGCTCCCTTATCAGTTATGTGAATATGCTAAGTCATTCTTTAGCTCACCATTCAAATATACTTGTAATTGATCACTAGATGAGAATCTATCTCTGGAATTGATTTTACCCCTTTCTGCTGAAGTACAGTTTAACAGCAAACTATATTTTCATTTCGGTCGAAAAAAACTCTTCCTAATTGAAAATTGACCTGTAAATGCAGATTCTCATTTTTTTTTCAGATTTTAATTATTGGAAATAATTAGAAGACTTTTCAATCTTGTCTGCGGAAGACTTTGAACTTTTTCACTGTATTTGCATTTATTTTGGCAATGAATTTGCAATTTTATCCAAATTTTCTTTGCTCAAATTCTATGCTGTCCATCAAGAGAATGTCAGTATTATTAGTTAAAGTGACACATAAGTCTAAAAAATTTTCAGTGCTCATGATGTCATGTTAGTAATCTCTATCTGTCTTGTATCCTGAGTTGCTCGAAAATTGCAAGAGTAATTTGAAAGATAAATCACAATGACATGGAGACATACTCTTCTAAAACCAATAGTCATATTTTGCTTCAAGTTGAATATTCAGATGGTAGGTATTACTTGTTAAAGTACTTCCTTTTAAGAAACATCAGGAAGCAATAATGAAAGAGTAGTTTATTTGCTATAAACACTCGCTGGCATTCATTTACAACTAAAAACCAGAATACATAGCTACGAAAGTTGAAGGGAACTGTTTAATGTATTTCCGAGTATGAATAATTTAATATTTAATCTGTATTGGAAGGGTTAGATTAAATTTCTTCCAGCTACGTAGATATGCAAAAAAGATTTCCTTTGTGTTCCCTAGATGTTCGTTGTATGCATACATATAGTGAAATTAAGTAGGGAATTAATATTTGCTTCATATTTTATGTAATTAGACCAAAAATATTATTTTCATCAGATTTATGATGGGATGTCTTCATGTGATTGTCATTTATCTTTCAAATCACGTTTGCAATTTTTGAGCAATGCATGATCAGATTATTGTATCACTGTACCTGCCCTTTAGAAACATTATTGAATAGTATCTGGAGCCCTGGACTATCGATTTAAAAGATCAATTTGACGGTTCGTCTCCTTCTCACACAGCACCAAGGCTGCTAGGAAATTTAAATTCAGTTGATTAAAATAGTATGCAATATATAGATAGAATTATTAATAATTGAGTTCAGACCATTAGACTGTTGTAAAAATCTAACTGGTTTAGGTGAAGTAATTTGCCATCCTTGATGGATCTGGTATACATATGACTGCAGAACCACTGTAATGTGGTTTAACTTTACGAGGGGTGATTGATAAGTTTGTGGTCTAAGGTAGAAGGAGTCAATTTTAGAAAACCTAGCACATTTATTTTTCCTACATTTACACATTCAGTCCAGCGGTCGTGGAGCATACGGATCCCTTCTTTGTAGAAGTGGTCCACAGCAAGGGTGATTGATAAGTTTGTGGCCTATGGTAGGAGATGAGTTATACAGCTCTCGTTGCATGCACGTGCAGTTCAACTCTTTGAGTGAAAATGCAGAAAGTTTGAGATTAGTAACTCATCTCCTTCTACCGTAGGCCACGGACTTATCAATCATCCCTGCTGTGGACCACTTCTACAAAGAAGGGATCCGTATACTCCACGACCGCTGGACTGAATGTGTAAATGTAGGAAAAATAAATGTGCTAGGTTTTCTAAAATGGACTGTCGACCTTAGGCCACGAACTTATCAATCAGCCCTCGTAAGTTACTCTTTTGGAAAGAACGGTAAAGGATGGCTGCTTAACGCTAGTTAGTTATCCTGTAAAAGAAGTGAGCCAACAGTTTAATTTAGAGTCTAGAATTTCACCCTAAAATATAAGGCCAAGGTAGGGTTAACTATCTTTCACTGAGAGTCACTATGATGGGCTTCTTTTGCCTTTCCCTCTTTCTGTCCAGTGGGCTAAGGGGATCAGAGCTCCATGATGAAATGGCAGAGATCCAGGTCAACAGTGGTTTCAGGATGATATTATAGATGTAATTAATTTCTGGAGTATCTAATTATAGACTGATATAATAATTTCCTATATTTTTGTAGTATCTAATTTCTATAGTAAAAGACTTTAATAATGTGTCAATAAATTGTTTACAGATGTAAAGATTAGATTTATGATGCATGAAAGATGCTTTCTGCATCAGAAACTTGAAGGCATTAAATTAAAAACAAGCTTTCACTGGTAAAAATGTTATGGCACCATACAGAAGTAACTCATGCTGGGCATTAATTTAAATATTGTGCCAGCTTCAATGGCACTTGCAAGAAAGCCTTGTGCAATAAATTAGAAACTTGAAGTTGCTGTAAAACTGCATAATAAGTCTTCAGTAAGAGAAAAGGAGGAAATATCTTCCACCAACATAATGCTAGTAGCAGGAAGTGAAGAAAAGAAGGAACCCTACAGGGAATAGCACTTCGAATGCCATTAGGCGATATTGAGTAAATTTTAAGGACTTGCTTCCACTTTGTTTGATGCTGAATTTTGAATTGAAGGCTACATTCAGTAAAAGCAAAGAATGTTCCATAATTAATATGTCAAAACTGCTGATGTAATAGAACATTATCCACCCACAAGCTTCATGTTTTAAATATGTTGATGGTCATTGTTAAAACTCCCATTTGGAAGTACAAGCACTGCCAGCAAATCTGTATAGTCACTTCATTCTGCATTGTCCTGGATTTAATTTCTTAAGTTTATTTATTTGTTTAACTATCCAATCAGCCAATTTTGGTGAAAATGATAGCTCTATTTTTCTATAAAAATAAACTGTGGAAATGATCAGCCATTATATGCAATAGCTATTGTGGTGAATTGAACTGGTTTTGCTAATGAACTTAACTTGATATTAATTCCCATTTTGAATGTTACTAACATTCAGATTTGTAATTTCAGATTTCAGAATTATATCAGTAATTTGAATCCTCCATATATTTTTAATATCAGACAGATTTGTTCTCCAGGAATAAAATCAGAATCTGGTTTTTTATCATTGTCCTATGATGTGAATTTTGCTGTTTTGTGGTAGCAGTACAGTGGAAAGCATAACATTACTTAAAATTATAAAATAAATAGATAGTGCAAAAATAGTGTTCATGAGTTCACAGCCATTCAGAAATCTGATGGCAGAGGGGAAGAAATTGTTTCTGGATCATTGAGCGTGGGTCTTCGAACTCTTCCGTGATGGTAGTAATGAGAAGAGGACATGTCCCAGACTGAGAAAGTCCTTAATAGTGGATGCCATCTTTCTGAGGCACGGTGGCTTGAACTTGTCCTCGAAGCTGGGCAGAGTTGTGTCTGTGATCGGACTGGCTCAGTCTACAGCTCTCTGCAGCCCTTTGCGATCCTGTACATTGAAGGTTCCATACCGGGCTGAGATGCAAACAGTCATATCTCTTCACCAAAGAGCTAAACCAATCCTTCCATTTTTGGAAAGATGAAGCCATAATGTGGTAGGATAATTGGATAAACCTCTGCTTTGTCACATGCTTCCTCCAAATCACCGGGTGAAGCTCAGGAAATAATTCAATGCAGGAAAATGGTGTAAACCCATTCTCTCTAATGCAGCTTGCTGTCAACTATTTTTAAAACTAATTTCACAGACACTTCAGCCCTCTTATCAACATTACTACGTTTATTTAAGTTCAGTGCTCCAGTTACTAACCAAGAACTGCCTCTTTCTAGAACTGCAGCTACAATTTAATCTTTTTTCCTTAGAGCATCCCTCACAGTTAGTTCACTGGTTAACCCTGTTGTACTCTACAAGATGAGGATGTTGAACTAGACTGCTCCCAAGGATGTTGAAGAATTCCAGGGAAGTGTCCCAAGTACATATTGTGAACTCATCCTGTAAATTTTGAGGATTGTCAGTTTTGACTTTCCCATTTTAGGTGAAGATTAAGGAATCTCACCATTAGTGTATGATTCCTGTTGCAATATTTTTTGATTTGACAATTAATACTTTCACCAATTGTTTTGTTGTTGTTAAGGGCCTGTAAGTAGCTGCAACCAGAATTTATCCTTTGTTGTCTCTTGCCTCCATCCATGTTATCTTATTATTCATTATCTTTCTGGTCACATTCATTTCTTGCCCATACTCTTTTATCATCTTTTACGAACGTACTTTATTAAAGTACAGATGAAATTAGAATTTCTAAATTTCTAATTTCATCTGTTCTTTCTAAAAACCTATTTCTAGATGTTCTAGTGCACACTGAACAGTGCTGAAGAATAGCATTAATTTGTCGCAAAAACAACTATTTTTGTTGTGGTGCTACCGCAGCACAATATCGTGTGTTGGACCCACTCGTAAGTCACTAGACATTAGACATTTCTCCACACAGTAGTGTGATGCATAGTCCTCTCCCAAGGTCAGGCCCAGGAATTCAGCTATAGATCTGATCACGTCCTCATTTACTTAAGCCCATCATTCCTATTGAGGCTTCGACTGCCAACAGCAGCTGGCCAGAGTGTTTTATCCTGGACCGTGGGATGAGGTCTTTGGAGCTTCTGTTGATGTTTCTGTAGCTCTGGGTTTTTACTGGATGGGTTTGCTAGCCCCATGCCCAAATGTCCTCCTTTCACAGCCAGATTTGGGACCATCCATGGTGAAGTTACCGACCTGAACATGCCAGGGAGGAAGTGGAACTGCTTGGATAAATGAGCTGCGTTTATGAGTTGTACGCCAGCAGGGCAGCAGGTGGTGGGGAAGCTGGGAGAATCAGTGATTGGGATAGGTTGAAATCATGGATAGGAATCCATGATATGGAGGGAAGTATTGGTGTAGTACTTTTTTGGAAGTGTAGTAACGCACGTATAGAAGTAGTTTACTTAACTGAATGAAGACAATGTTATTCCAAAGTTCCTTATGGCAATCACTGGGCCAATAAAGGAGTATTGTCACCTATGCCCACTGCTTTTCCCCTCCTTCCCCACCATAGGCTCCCAGATGTGAAATTGTAGAGTGAGCTGAAAGAAACCACCCAGTCAAATCTCAGCTTCAGCGTGATTTGGCCAGTAAATGCTTGCCACTGTAACTTATTCCTGCTCTAAATGTTTTTCAAAATCATAGTGCTGAAGAAAGCTGTACTGTGCAATTCAATTTCCAGGGATAAGTATTTACTTAATTACCTATGCTGATCAATATGCCATCCAGACTATATAGTGGTTAATGTTAAATAATCCTGTCTCTCCTTGTGCCAATCATTTATTTTGTTAATGCATTTTACATTCAGATACAATGCCTCTTATTTCTACTTTGTACAATTTTTATTGAGTCAGCTAGTTGATATGCGGATGACACGAAGCTGGGTGGCAGTGTTAGCTGTGAGGAGGATGCTAAGAGGATGCAGGGTGACTTGGATAGGTTAGATGTGTGGGCAAATTCACGACAGATGCAATTTAATGTGGATAAATGTGACGTTATCCACTTTGGTGGCAAAAACAGGAAAACAGATTATTATCTGAATGGTGGCCGATTAGGAAAAGGGGAGGTGCAACAAGACCTGGGTGTCATTATACACCAGTCATTGAAAGTGGGCATGCAGGTACAGCAGGCGGTGAAAAAGGCGAATGGTATGCTGGCATTTATAGCGAGAGGATTCGAGTACAGGAGCAGGGAGGTACTACTGCAGTTGTACAAGGCCTTGGTGAGACCACACCTGGAGTATTGTGTGCAATTTTGGTCCCCTGATCTGAGGAAAGACATCTTTGCCATAGAGGGAGTACAAAGAAGGTTCATCAGATTGATTCCTGGGATGGCGGGACTTTCATATGATGAAAGACTGGATGAACTAGGCTTATACTCGTTGGAATTTAGAAGAATGAGGGGGGATCTGATTGAAACGTATAAAATCCTAAAGGGATTGGACAGGCTAGATGCAGGAAGATTGTTCCCGATGTTGGGGAAGTCCAGAACGAGGGGTCACAGTTTGAGGATAAAGGGGAAGCCTTTTAGGACTGAGATTAGGAAAAACTTCTTCACACAGAGAGTGGTGAATCTGTGGAATTCTCTGCCACAGGAAACAGTTGAGGCCAGTTCATTGGCTATATTTAAGAGGGAATTAGATATGGCCCTTGTGGCTAAAGGGATCAGGGGTATGGAGGGAAGGCTGGTACAGGGTTCTGAGTTGGATGATCAGCCATGATCATACTGAATGGCGGTGCAGGCTCGAAGGGCCGAATGGCCTACTCCTGCACCTATTTTCTATGTTTCTATGTTTCTATATTGTTGCTGTTAAATTCACTGTCCTTTTCTTTCATTCTACTTACACTACCTATAAGACTGTAAGATATAGAAGCAGAATTAGGCCATTTGGACTGTCGAGTCTTCTCCACCATTTCATCTTGGCTGATCTATTTTCTCTCTTGGCCCCAGTCTCCTGCCTTCTCCCCATAGTCCCTTCATGCCTTGACTAATCAAGAATCTATCTACCTCTGCCTTAAATATACCCAATGACTTGACCTCTACAGCCACCTGTAGCAACAAATTCCACAGAATCACCATCTCTGGCTAAAGAAATTCCTCCCCATTGGAAGGGGCAATTTTTATCCATTGTGCAAGTCATAATGGTTGACCCAGCAAAGCTAAGTATCACTATCCTTTGATATGTTCAAAGCCGAATTTCCTATGATAGTCATGATTGAAGGGAACCATTTAGCCCATTTTAGTTTGTATGTCAACAAGAGCCTGAAAGATTGCATTTTTCTTTTATAGCAGTTTCCCTTCAGCAGAAGCAATCACGTGCCTCACTTTGTTCTGCTAATCTTCACTAAAATTACAAAAGGAGATGAAAAGTTCAGGATGAGAATTTTGCCCCAGTATATTCTGTTACCACAGCATACTTATAGAAACATTCTCAATGTTGGTCTGCATGTGGACGTGGAAATTGAAATTTCCCAAGGAAGAGTGACAGCATGTCCTATGGTTGTAATTGCCAGCATTAGAATGACATTGCTCTTGTAGGTTCAGTCCAAAGGCAAATCCAGAGCATTTAGATTTTTTTTCCCATATTTGTTATAATTTCACTTTGTTTCTTTTCACTGTGTGGTAAAAGGCACTTTCTGTACATTTTCTGCTCTGATAGAAGGATATTGCAAATTAAATACTTCTCTCCACACAGAAGCTGTCTGATTTGATGAGCATTTCAAATATTTTCGTGTTTTAGTTTCAGACGTCTGGCACCTACACTTTTTTTTGCTTCTCTGCTGTTGTTTCTAATGTTTGGCCTAAATAACAATTGAGTTAATTGAATAATTTTCTCTGCAATAATTATAAAGTTGGCAAATGTTTTTTTTTCTGTAGCGGATAGTGTGACCCTGTCATAGCTTGGAGTTCAATTCTGGCATCCTCTGTAAGGAGTCTGCACATCCTCCCCCTGAATGCATGGATTTCCTTCAAGTGCTCCGGTTTCCTTCCACAGTCCAAAGACGTACCGGTTATTCCTGTCCGGTCATTATAAATTGTCCTGTGATTAGGCTTAGGCTAGGTAGGTTGCTGGGTGGTGCAGCTTGTAGGGAAGGAAGCAACTGTTCTGCCCTGTATCTCTAAATAAAGTAATAAAAGCCTTTAATGATCGTCTCACTCAGCTTTGTATAATATAGAACTATCTCAGTGAACAAGATAACACTACAAGCTTTTCAATACAATAATAACCAGAATGAAACTTTAGTAAGTAAAGCTTGTTGAATTTTATTTTAAATTTCAGAAGCAACAGAATTAAGTACCTGACAAATAAAAATACTGTATAACACACAAAACTAAGAATACTAGAAATTTCAAATGAAAATAAAAATTAATAGAAATATAATGGCTGCCTTTCAGCACCTGAAAATAGAACTTATTAGGTGTCTTCATGACAGAAATTAATATTTTATAACTCAAATTCCACTGATATCGTCTTATGGTGAATGTCAGAAAAGCATTACCTAACAACCAGTGTTCAAGAGTACAGGAACCAGCATGATCAAATGGCCGAGAGTATTAACTGTGGAGCTCATATAAACATTTAGGGACCACAGGGGGACAGGGGCTGTACAGCAGAGCAGGCAGTGTGCTTTGAGATGGAGACTGCAATCACTGAAAATGAGAAGCTACCCAGCTAAAGTGTATTTTTTCTGATGATTGTAAAAATTAGGATTTCAAAGGTTAGGTAAGTGCACTGGAAAAAGTGAGGAGCTTCAAATAGATGTTATGAAAGAGGAAAAATCTAAAATTGAATTTATTGGTAAGGTCCAACACCAGAGTAGTTCAAGAACGGCCGGTGATGAGAAGTTTGACTTTAATAAGAGTCATGTGTTCTCACTTTGGTGGACATCAGAAACCACACTGTACCATTGAAGTGGAGCAAAAATCTCTCCCGAAGTCTTGCAGAACTTTTATTCCATAACCAATCCCCATGAAAGTGTAAGTTAGCCATTTACCTCACAGTTTTTCTGGGACTTAAATTATGCAATTGTAGGGCAGGAATGCAAAGTATATTTTGGATAATATACTATTGCAGGCAGTAGTCATGTTACGTGAGGGTTCTGTTCCTGAGAAATATCCATAACCTGATATCTCCATAAATCAAAAACATCCATTTTCTATACTAGCCCACGTCATATCGCTCTACCTCCTTCTGCTGTAATTCTGTCATTATTCACTGTAACATCACCCATAATTAAACTAATGGAATATACACTGCATCCAGTTGTTAGTGAATACCATAAAACACTATTTTGTTGTTATTATTAGCATTATTAAATTTGGGTAAAGAACTTGGGTAAAGTCAGATTTCCAGGTCATTCATAAATCAGGGAGCCCCTGTATTCTGCATTTTAACTCTGAACAACTTTCTCATAAGACATCTTAGACAAACCATGTTTCTCTATTATTCTTGAGAATCTTCCTTTCAGCTTACAATTAGTTTATGAGTAGGACCCGACAAACATCAGAGGTTAATTATTGCCATAATGATTATACTTCAAGAAGGATGAAATAGATGTAAAGGATTAAACATGTTCTGTGATCATGAAAGGCTCCGCATAATCAAGTTTATTTATAGTTCAACCATACCTGAAGATAGCCAAACCAAACAGTGTTCCTCTGGGGCCGAGGTGCAAAACGCATTACCAATAGCACACAGCACATAGCACATATGGTTATGATAGCAGAAAACATCTAGTCACAAAAAATATACAGCCCAAGTCCCGGAATGACATGACCTGTAGAATGATAGTGCATGTGATGTTGTCCTGGTCCAACTTGTTCTTCCGCCAAGCAACTAGACAGCAGCACCAAATGAATTTCAAGGTGTCTCTTTTTTCTTCAGACAGAGGATATGGATTTCATTTTCTTCATTATAAAATGGTTAATCATTGACTCCTACTTGATTGTAGAAACTGGTTTTAATGGTATCATAAACTCAGTAATAGGAATAACCAACCATGCTATAATTCACTTGGACAATGAGAAATTAGTTCATTATAAGCCATTGGAATAGAAGGTAAGATATGATAATAATCTTATTAGTTGAGTCGGTGGTGATGAAGGCAAATGCCATGTTAGAATTCATTTCAAGAGGTCTCGAATATAAGAGCAAGGATATGATGCTGAGGCTTTATAAGGCACTGGTGAGGTCTCACTTTGAGTATTGTGAACAGGTTTGGGCCCCTCATCTTAGAAAAGGTGTGCTGGCATTGGAGAGGGTTCAGAGGAAGTTCACAAGGATGATTCCAGGAATGAAAGGGTTATCATACGAGGAATCTTTGATGGCTCTGGGTCTGTACTGGCTGGAATTCAAAAGGATGTGGGGGGATCTCATTGAAACCTTTCGAATGTTGAAAGGCCTAGACAGAGTAGATGTGGAAAGGATGTTTCTCATGGTGGGAGATTCTAGGTCAAGAGGGGACAGCATCAGGATAGAGGGCGCCCTTTCAAAACAGAGATTTCTTTAGCCAAAGGGTAGTGAATTTGTGGAATTTGTTGCCACATGCAGCTGTGGAGGCCAGGTTGTTGGGTGTATTTAAGGCAGAGATTGATAGGTTCTTGATTGAACATGGCATCAAAGGTTATGGAGAGAAGGCCAGGAACTGGGGTTGAGGAGGAGATGGAAAGATAGTATCAGCCATGATTGAATGGCAGAGCAGACTCGATGGGCCAGTTGGGCTAATTCTGCTCCTATATCTTTGTCATAAGGTGGTGGCTGGGAACGGACCCAAGTGCAAGACACAGACACTGAAGTACTAGGGACAGGACTAGGATACAGGGCGAGGGCAAGGACATGGACAGGAAAACCGGGAACCCGGAACAGGACTGGACAGGAGAGCTAGGAGCCCGGGCTTGGACTCCGAGCCAGAGACTGGGCAAGGACCCAGAACCTGGGTCTTGCCTCTGGCTCAGACCCCAGAACTAGGCAAGGACGAGGCTTGGCTGGCAGGCAGGATGAGGCTGGAGCCATAAGGCTTGAGGCTAGAGGCCAGAGACTTGAGATGAGGCTTGGCAGGAGGCTGGAGACTTGAGGCTTGAGGCTTGGGGCTGGAGGGTGGAGGCTCCTCCTGGGCAGGGCGCGATTCTCCTGGGCTTGGCGCGGTTCTCCACCCGACCGAGGCAAGGGACAGGAGGGGACAGAACCAACTGTAGGTAACGGCAATATGGCCTGACTTACCCGGCGGAGGCAAGGGACAGGAAGGGAGCTAGGTACGGGGTGGCTCCAGGACAAGACAGCAAGACAAGACAAGGTTTCAGGCAATGCAAGGCAAGACAGAACTTCACACAAGGCGAGAGTTACCGGCAAGACAAGGCAGGGCTTCAGGCCAGGAAACAGAAGGCAGGGGAAGGGATGCAAGGAGTAAGGACAAGAACAATCCAGCACCCATGCCCTGGTCTCTGAAAGTATTTATGCAGCCAGCCCCAACAAGCATCAGCTGCCTCAATTAGAGCTGAACAAGAACAGAAACAGGGTAGACAGGAAAACCTGGAGCAAGGGTCGGTGGACCGGACCGTGAACTGGAATACGGACTTCACGAACCGGACCATGACAGTCTTATTAGACTTGGAATTGAGGAACAACCAGTTTTGCAACATTTTTTTTGAAAATAGCTGTGGCTTTGCATTAGCAGTTATTTTAGCTGTATATAGCTTAGTGGTTTTAAAAGGCCAGCTTGAAGAAGTCTCCAAACAACTATCATCAGCATATCTCCTGTGAAACCAGAGGAGCCGACATACTTGACCGATGTTAAACCACTATCAAGAATGCTTATCATATCATCTCACGCCCACACTTAGGAAAGTCTGATCACCTGGCTGTACTTCTACTCCCAGTGTATAGGTAGAGACTAAAGACCGCAGCACCGGTGGTGAGGACTAAGAAAGTATGATCAAGGGAGGGGGAGGGATGGGGAGGAGTGCTTGCAGGACTGCTTTGAGTTGGTGGGCTGGACAATATTCAGGGATTCATCTTAGAATCTGAACGAATACGTCACAGTTGTCAATGACTTCATCAAGACCTGTGTGGATCAGTGTGTGCCTTTGAGAACATATTGGACATACTCAAACCAAAAGCTGTGGATAAACTAGGAGATGTGTAGTCTGCTAAGGGCTAGGTCTCTGGCTGTCAAGACTGGTGGTCCAGAATTATACAAGAAGTCCAACATAAAAGCAAAAAGTCAATTCCAACTGAGTTTAGAGATAGAATTGGATGTATGTCAGCTCTGGCAGGAGTTGCAGGCCATTTCTTCCAACACAGGGAAACCTAATACTGTATTATGAATGGCTGTGACGCTTCACTCCCTGATGAGCTTGATGTCTTTTATGCACAATTTCAAAGGGAGAACAAAACTGCACCTGTGTGAATCCCTGCAGCATCTGGTGACTGATCTCTGTCTTGCATGCTAAAGTAGGTGAACCCTTGCAAGGTGTCAGGCCCTGATGGTGTACCTGGAAGGGCTCTGAAAACCTGTGCCAATCAACTGGCAGCAGTGCTCGAGCACATCTTCAATCTCTCACTGTTGCAGTCAGAGGTTCCTACCTGCTTCAAAAGGATGACAATCAAATCAGTGTCAAGCAGAGTAGGATGAGCTACCTCAATGGCTATTATCCAGTGGCACTTACATCTACTGTGATGAAGAGCTTTGAAAGGTTGGCCATAACTAGAATCAACTCCTGCCTAAACAAGGACCTGGGCCCACTGCAATTTGCCTATCACCACAATAGGTCTATAGTGAATGCAATCTCTCTGGCTTTCCATTCAGATTTGGATCACCTGGACAATACTAATAATTACGACAGGTTGCTGTTTATTGACAATAGCTCTGCGTTCAACACAAACATACCCTGAGTTCTAATCAATAAACTCCAAAACATGGGCCTTCGAGTCACCATCTGCAGCTGGATTCTTGACTTCCTCACCAAGAGATCCCAGTCTGTGTATGTCGGAAATAACAGCTCCATCTCACTCTGACAATCAACACTGGCATACCTCAGGATTGTGTGCTTAGCCCGCTGTTCTACTCCCTCTACAGCCATGATTGTGTGGCTAGCCACAGCTCAAATGTCATCTGTAAATTTGCTTATGACACAACTATTTTTGATGGAATTTTAAATGGTGACGAGGAGGCATACAGGAACAAAATAGATCAGCTGGTTGAGTGATGTCACAACAACCTTTCACTCAACGCCTGTAAAACCAAGGGATTAAGTGGGGGCTTTAGGAATGGGACATGGAAGGAACTCACACCAGTCCTCATCGTGGGGTCAACGCTGGAACAGTGAGCAGTTTCAAGTTCCTGGGTATCATCATCTCCGAAGATCTGCCCTGGATCCAACGTATTGTTGCAATTGAAAAGAAGGCATGCCAGTGGGTATGTTTCATTAGGAGTTTGAGGAGACATGATATGTCACCACAGACACTCACAAATTTCTACTGATGCACTGCAGAGAGCATTTTAGCTCATCGCATCACTGTCTGGTATAGAGGGACCATTGCAAAGGATCAGAAAAACGTTACAGGCAAGCTGAGTCAGCGCCAGCATGGGCACTAGATCGCAACATTGGGGACAGCTTGAAAGGGCGATGCCTCGAGAGCACGGCATCTACCATCAAGTAGTCCCATCACCCAGGACGTGCCCTCTTCTCATTGCTGCCACAAAGCAAGAGCTACAGGAACCTGAAGACACCCACTCAATGTTTCAGGAAATGCTTTTTCCCTCTGCCATCAGATTACTGAATCAACAATGAATCCAGAAACACTACCTCGCTATTTATTTCCTCTCTTTTACACTACTTAATTAATTTCATTTTTAATTGCAATTTATAGTTTTTTATTATTATGCATTGCAATGTACCGCTGCCGCAAAACAACAAATTTCCCTGCATGTGCCAGTGATACTAAACCTGATTCTGATTCTGAAAATTGCTTTTCTGATACAAACTTGTTTAGTTTGATGAATCTAGTAATGTGGCACATCGAGCAGTCAGAACATATATGTTGCAATTTGGTTGACTTTGGGCATCAAGCAGGCATGTTTACTGTAAGAGTGAAAGATATCAACAGCCAATGAAATCTCATGAAATGATTATGTTTTGCACTGATATTTGTCCATTGAAGTTGTTTTCATGTTGTCACATTAGAGAATTATGTAGTGGGAGAGGATATGTTTTGAAAATGCATACGAATATTATGGAGGGTTTCATTTCATTTATTTGAAAATCTTATGCTCATATTTGCAAGACTATTAGAATGTTCTAGGATAAAGTAAAAGTCACTTTTTAATGTTTTAATTGCTTGTTTTCAACGCATTTATATATGATCTGAGGGATGGCTTTTCTGATGAAGCTATTAACTTCTAGCATTTAGTGGCAACATACATCAAAGTTGCTGGTGAACGCAGCAGGCCAAGCAGCATCTATAGGAAGAGGTGCAGTTGACGTTTCAGGCCGAGACCCTTCGTCAGGACTAACTGAAGGAAGAGTGAGTAAGGGATTTAAAAGCTGGAGGGGGAGGGGGAGATTTAGTGGATCCCATTTTTAAATACGTGCAAGTAAAATGAGATTCCTTGTGAATGTTAGTGAGAGGGAATTTGACGATGGAGATTTATGTGGATTTGTCCAGAGTTAAAGGGTGGAATATTGGAGAAATTACCATTTTGTAGATGGGTTCCCGCCCTGTTATTGGTAAAGATTTCTCGATTTAATTTATGATTTTTGTGCCAAGAGAGGGGCTTGTCAAATAAGTTTATTTAGGTGAATTTAATTTTAACAGTATATCTGTACATGTGCTGCTTGGAAAATATTATGAAGTATTTTAAAACTTTTAAATGTGTTCCTCGGTGATCTCCGGTGTTGGATAAACAGTTAGAGAAAGGTAAGCCTGTTTCACGCTGCTGAGAGAAATAACGAGAACTGAGGTGAACTTATGAAGACCATGAATATAGACTTTATACAGAGAACACAAATCCCAAACTGATTAAACTTTCAACCTCCCAACAGTGATTTGCTCACATGTCCTCGATAAAACCTGTCCGATTTTCACCTCATTTTCATTGAGCCCACAATTTCTTCTGCTGGATACAAATCAAAAACTGAAACTCATTTGGGCCACATTTTTTCCGCATTTCTTAAAAATATTTCCTCAAATTTGATGCAGTGTAGGAAAAAATAGGTTCAATTCCTTCATCAATTTTATTTCTAAATGTTCAGCTTTTTAGATCAGCAACCAAACTCATTTAATGTAAATACAGTAAATATTGGCGACTTTGCTTCTATCTTTGTTCAAGCTCAACTGGGAAATGAATTTATTCCCAAACTCAGCACTCTTATTTGAAAGGATAGATAAAATTGAGAAATAATAGTTCTTTTTTTCAAAGACAGATTAACTTTGTTGCTGCTTTCTGTATACAGGATAACATAAGCTTTTTGCATTTGATGATGCTCAGTGCCTTACTAACCTCTTGATTTCCTCCCCTGCTGCAATATGGCAACTTCTGAGCCATGACTCATCAGATATCCTATTAGTCACCCTAATACCTCTCCTGATACAGGAGCAGTATTTTCTTGAGTATAGCTAGGGACTATAAGGGACTTGCATGAGTCAAAGCTCCCTCTGTTCTCAAACTTCTGACTAGATGAACTCTTGACCTCACAATATACCTCGTTATGATCTTGCAGCTTACTGTTTACCTGTACTGCACATTCTCTGTAGCCGTTGCACTTTATCCTGCACGGTTATTGTTTTATCTTGTTCTGCGTAATGATTTGATCTGTATGAACAGTTCCATGATAAACTTTTTACTATATCTTGGCACATGTAACACTAATAAACCAATTCCATTTTCACTTCCTTACACCTTCTTAAACCAATTTGTAAAACAAAATGAGAAGTCCTGTATCAAACCAGAACAACCTTTCTATTCACCTATCATCGTTCTTCATTTCCATGCCCATGACTTCATCGACTCTTCGGCATCATGTTGTTGCTGTGTTTCTCTTTACCAGGACTGTACAATGGAAGGAAACACGTATAATGCTGGAGGAACTCAACAGAACAGTCCTGTCATATGGCTGCCCATTCCCTTTCTTAGATGCTGCCTGTCTTGTAGTGTTTCACCACTGTTTTTATGCGTGCTCCAGAGCCCAGCTTTGCAGTCTCCTCTACAATATAATGTCAGGCAAACTTGGGTTCCTACTTAGGCACTGCAGCACATTTACTTAGACCATATAGACTATAAGACATAGGAGCAGAATTAGGCCATTTGGCCCGTCAAGTCTACTCCTCTATTTCATCACGGCTGATTTATTTTTCCTCTTAGCCCCCAACTCCTGCCTTTTCCCCATATCCCTTAATGCCTCAACTAATCAAGAATCTATCAACCTCTGCCTTAAATATAGATAAAGACTTGGTCTCCACAGCTGCCTGAAGGTGATGGTACAGTTATATAAACAATTTTGCTCAATTCAGAATTTTATGTAGACAATTGAATTTAAAAAAATAGCTTAGGGGCAAGTACATAGCAGGAGCAATTTTGAGGCGCAATACAATGTGGAACGGTCTAAGCCTATTCCCCACCTGGGGAATAGACAAAGATTTTGTGTTGCGCATTGAGAATGATTAATTGTAAATCTCACAGTATGCATCTCACATAGGAGAATAATTACCCTAGGTATTAAATAAAATCAACTACGGAAGAAAGAATTAATTAATGTAAATTACATTTGTTGATAAATAATAGGAAGGATTTAAAGAAACATATTACAAATATACATTCCATTGAGAAATAAAAATCTCCATGGAAATAAAATACCTATGGCTAACCAAAGAGGATTATACCAGATTAAAAGAGTTTTATAATGGCACCAAAAAGGATAGGCATCATAAGGATTAGGTAGCTTTAGAAGCCAGCTCAAAATTCACTAAAGAATTGATCGAGGGAAAAAGTAGACTCTATAAAAGGCAACATATATCATTGTAAAATCTTCCTTTAGAATCTAAAAAGGACTGAAAGTCAGTGAATGTCTTGTGGAGGAAAGAAAAGAAAAAAATTATAACAGGAGTAAGAAAATGCTAGAGGTTGGAATAGGTTGTATTTTGCATTTCTCTTCATAGCAGAAGACATAATTGACCAAAAATGTTAATTAATACTGGTAAGGAGGAAGTATTGGTGTAGATAGGGCTGAATCAAGAACAAAGCCCCTGGATCACAACCAAAAGTGGTTGTTGCATATATAGATGCATTTGTAATACACTTCCAAATTATGTTCGAAACGTCGATGAATATTAGAAGTGACAGATTTTAAATTACAATCTTGAAAGGAGGAAATGGTAAAATAGATACAAGTTAGATTAGACCATCTGTTACAAAATTTTAACGGAAACCATTCGAAATGAAGTGGTAACAAGGCACCTAAGTCATATTTTGATTAGGATGACTTACTTGTTGCCATGAAAGAAAAATACTATCTATTTAACAAGTTAGGTTTCAGTGTTGATAAGGAGAAGTGGCTGGATATGGTTTATCTGGGTTTTCAAAATCAATCACTAACATGCTGAACAAAGTTATTATACAAAATAAGAATGCATAGTACTGGATTAAAATATTACCATGACTAGATGATTTAATTGGTCAAAATATAATAACAATAAGTAGAAATTAACAGAAAATGCTGGAGATTGCAGATCAAGGAGATGAGAGAGAAACAGTTAAGATTTCAGGTCAATAAAATTTCATCAGAAGTGATTTATTTCCAGAATCTGCAGTATTTTGTTTTAGGAAAATATTATGCATTGAGTTCAAAAGTCAGGAAGTTACATTGTAGCTTTAGTTAGGCCCCTTCTGGAGTATCGTATTCAGTTCTGGTCACCCCATTATAGGAAGGGTGTTGAGGCTTTGGAGAAGGTGCAGAAGAGGTTTACCAGGATGCTGCCTGGATTAGTAGGCTTGTGCTACAATGAGAGATTGGACTAACTTGGGTTGTTTTCTCTGGAGCAGTGGAGGCTGAGGGGAGATCCGATAGAGGTTTATAAGATTATGAGGGGCATAAATAGGGTAGATAGACTGTATTTTTCCCAGTGTTGCAATATCTAATAACAGCAGGTTTGCATTTAAGGTGAGAAGACATAATTTCAAAGTAAATGTGAGGGGCAATATTTAACACAGAGAGGTGGTATCATCACAGAGAGTGCTATCATGTTTGCTGTTGTGTGCTGGGGCAGCAGGCTGAGGGTAGCAGACACCAACAGAATCAACAAACTCATCCGTAAGGCCAGTGATGTTGTGGGGATGGAACTGGACTCTCTCACAGTGGTGTCTGAAAAGAGGATGCTGTCTAAGTTGCATGACATCTTAGTCAATGTCTCCCATCCACTACATAATGTACTGGGTGGGCACAGGAGTACATTCAGCCAGAGACTCATTCCTCCGAGATGCAGCACAGAGCGTCATAGGAAGTCATTCCTGCCTGTGGCCATCAAACTTTACAACTCCTCCCTTGGAGGGTCAGACACCCTGAGCCAGTAGGCTGGTCCTGGACTTATTTCATAATTTCCTGGCATAATTTACATATTACTATCTGACTATTTATGGTTCTATTACTATTTATTATTTATGGTGCAACTGTAACGAAAACCAATTTCCCCTGGGATCAATAAAGTATGACTATGACTATGACTGCCTGGAAAACCCCTCTTCATGTGGCGTAGAGGCAAATACATTAGGGTACTTTTAAGAGACGTTTATATATGCACATGAACGTGAGGAAAAAGAAGGATATGGACAATATCTAGTTTAGTTGGCCATTTGATTACTAATTTAATTGGGTCGGCACAACATTATGGGCTGAAGGGCATGTTCCTGTTCTCTACTGTTCTATGTTCTGCGTAAGTAACTTCCATATAATCTATTAGGATATCATAATGATTGATGCTGCTTAATTATACTCTATACAAACCACGTCAATGATACAGATGAAAGGATAATGGTTATTTGGCCAGGTTTACTGATGATAAAATGTAACATAATAACTGAGGTAGTAAGGATGCAGCAAGTGTTGTACAGTGGGCTGTGGGCAGATTAAGTGATTGTGCGTTAACATGACAGTTGGAGTATAACATGGGAAAAATAAAGGTATTCAATTTGATAGGGAGAATAGAAAGAAATATTGATTGTAAGAAACTTATACATATTAATGTTGGGAAGAAAAATGTGTGTCCTTCAATTTATATATGTACTTTGAAATCAGTGGAGCGTTGGAGAAAGCTTTCACCTTGAAGCAATGTGAAAATATTGTATAACCTTGTGCTATTCTCAGTGTAGGGTAGAAATGTGTGTCTGAGAGAGATTAACTTCAACTGCGAGCGTGAGGCTTCATCTCTTGCTGGAGAATCTGCACAAGTGTCCATCTCTTGCGTCACAGGATTAGCCATTTAGGGCTGAGATGGCGAGAAAGTTCTTCCTTTTAAAAGAAAACCATCTTTGGAATTCTCTGCCTCGGGGCTGTGGATACTTAATAATCAACGAAGGTCAAAGTTCGGATTGATAAAGGGTATTGCAGAGTAAGTGGGAAGAGGGCAAGGACTGGTGTTGTCATTTAATGACTGGGATCTTTCAGCCTACTTCATCTTTGATTTATTTTCTTGTTATTAATCCAAGGAGCAAATTTTAACTTCTGGCTGGTAAACACCAGAACCTGACACATCTAGATGCAGAAATTATTGATTTAGTTCTCTTCCATTATTTAAAAAAGATAATGGTATTCAAAGTTTAAAGTAAATTTGTTATCAACATACATATATGTCATCATATATAACCCTGAGATTCATTTCCTTGTGGGCATGCACAGTAAACCCAAGAAACATAATAGAATCAATGAAAGACCACACCCAACAGGACGGACAAACAACCAATGTGTAAAAGGTAACAAACTAGACTAACACTAAATAAACAAACAAACAAACAAACAAATAAATAAATAAAGCAATCAATATTCTGTGCATGAGATGAAGAGACCTGATAAGTAATTCATAGGTTGTGGGAGCAGTTCAGTGATGGGGCGATTGGAGTTGAATGACATTATCCCCTGTAGTTCAAGAGTCTGATGGTTGAGGGGTAATAACTGTACCGGGTACTGGTGAAACCGCACCTGCAGTACTTCATGCGGTTCTGGTCTCCTTACTTGAGGAAGGATATACTGGCTTTGGAGGCAGTGCAGAGGAGGTTCACCAGGTTGATTCCAGAGTTGAGGGGGTTAGACTATGAGGAGAGATTGAGTTACCTGGGACTGTACTTGCTGGAATTCAGAAGAATGAGAGGAGATCTTATAGAAACATATAAAATTATGAAAGGGATATATAAGAGAGAGGCAGGAGACTCAAACTAGGGAACATAGCCTCAAGATTTGGGTGTGTAGATTTAGGACGGAGAATGGAGAACCTGTGGAATTCTCTGCCCAATGAAGCAGTAAAGGCTACCTCAGTAAATATATTTAAGACAAAATTGGATAGATTTTTGCATAGTTGGGGAATTAAAGGTTATGGGGGAAAGGCAGGTAGGTGGAGATGAGACTATGGCCAGATCAGCCATGATCTTATTGAATAGCGAGGTAGGCTCAATGGGCTAGATGGCCTACTCTGGCTCCTACTTTTTATGTTCTTCTGTTCTTAACTGTTCCTGAACCTGGTGCTGTGGGTCCTGAGGCTCCTGTACCTTGTTCCTTATGGCAACAGTGAGAAGAGTGCATGGAAGATGTGGGTCCTTGATGAAGGATATTGCTTTCATGCAACAGTGCTCCATGAAGATGTGCTCAATTGTGGGGAGGGCCTTAACTGTGATGGGTTGGGCTGTATCCACTACCTCTTGCAGGATTTTCTGTTCAAGGGCTTTGGTGTTTCAATACCAGGCTGTGATGCAACCAGTCAATATACTCTCCAGCTCGCATCTATAGAAGTTTGTCTAAGTTTTAGATGTCCCGCTGAATCTTCGCAAACTTCTAAGGGAGTAGAAGCACTGCCATGCTTTCTTTGTAATGATATTCATAAACTGGACCCAGGACTGATTCTCAGAAATGATAACACTGAGGAATTTAAAGTTGCTGACCCCCACAACCTCTGGTCCCCTGATGAGGACTGGCTTATGGACCTTTGGTTTCCTTCTTCTGTACTCAATACTTAGCTCTTTCCTCTTGCTGACATTGAGTGAGACATTGTTGTGGCACCACTCAGCCAGATTTTCAATCTCCCTCCTTTATGCTGATTCATCACCACCTTTGATTCGGCCTACGACAGTGGTGTCAGCAGCAAACTTAAATATGGCATTGGAGATGTGCTTAGCCTCAGTCATGAGTATAAAAGGGGTTGAGCAGGGGGTGAAGCACACAACATTGCACTGCATCTATGCTGATGGAGATTGTAGAGGAGATGTTTTTACTAATCTGAACTGACTGGAGTCTGCATTTGAGGAAATGGAGGATCCATTTGCACAAGGAGGTACTGAGGCCATGGTCTTGAAGCTTATGATTAGTTTTAAGAGAATGATAGTACTGAATGCCAAGCTGTAGACAATGAAAAGGATCCTGATGTATGCATCTTCACTAACCAGATGTTCCAGGGTTCAGTGAAGAGCCAATGAAATGGTAGCTAGTGTGGACCTAATGCACAGTGATGGAAAATTGGAGTGGATCCAAGTTGCCTCTCAGGCAGGAGTTGATGTTTCATCCCCGACCTCTCATAGCACTTCATCGCAGTGGATGCAAGTGCAACTGGATGATAGTCATTGAGGCAGGTTATACCATGTTCTTCTTCATCACCAGGATAATTGAGGCCTGCTTAGAGCAGGTAGGTAGCTCAGACTGCTGAAGCAAGAGCTTAAAGATATTGGTGATCACTTCAGTCAAGACAAGCACAGAAAGCATTGATCTGATCTGGAAGTGAAGCAACACACACAGAACGCTGGAGGAACTCAGCAGGTCAGGCAGCATCTATGGAAAAGAGTAAACAGTCGGCATTTTAGGCTGAGACCCTTCTTCAGGACTGAGAAGGAAGGGAGAAGATGCCAGAATAAAAAGGTAGGAGGAGGGGAAAGAGGCTAGCTGGAAGGTGATATGTGAAGCTTGGTGGATAGTAAAGGTCAAGGGCTGGAGAAGAAGGAATCTGAAAGGTGAGGAGAATGGACAATAGGAGAAAGGGAAGGAGAAGGGGACACAGGGGGAAGTAATAGGCAGGTGAGAAAAAGTGAAAGGTTAGAGTGTGGAATAGAGGAGGGGGGTGGGGGGTCAAAATGTGTTCACCAGAAGGAGAAATCGATATTCATACCATCAGGTTGGAGGGTACCCAGATGGAATATGAAGTGTTGGTCCTCCACCCTGTGGGTTGCCTCATATTGGTAGCAGAGAAGGCCATGTCAGAAGGGGATTGGGAATGGGAATTAAAATGTTTGGCCACCGGGAAATTCCACTTGTTGTGGATTGTGTGGTGGTGTACAATGAAGTGGTGCCCCAATTTACGATGGGTCTCACCAGTGTAGAGGAGGCCGCATTGGGAGCACCGGACACAATAGACAACCCCAGCAGATTCACAGGTGAAGTGTTGTCTCAACTGGGAGGACTGTTTGGGGGGGGGGGCCCTGAATAGAGGAGAGAGAGGGAGGAGGTGTATTGGCATCTGTAGCTCTTAAGCTGCTTGCTGGGAGGGAAATTAATGGGGAGAGACAAATGGACATGGGAATTGCAGAGGGAGCAATCTCTGCAGAAAGCAGAGGGGGTTGAGGTAAAGATATGTTAGTGGTAGGACACCTTTGGAGATGCCAGAAGATGTGGAGGATAATGTGTTGGGAGTGTCTGGGAGTGAAGCCTTGTTCTCACCTATTTTCAGTGGACATGTTACTCATTTAATGCAGAAAGTTCAGCACACAAGCAGTCATATCCACCATGGTATAAACACCTTATAGCAATTTCTCCAGCCCAGAAAGCGTATGCTTTTATTAAATATTGAAATCAATTGTGCAGCTTAATAACTCAGAAGTGCCCAAGTTTCCTCTTTTCATCCTACTATTAAAATGTGTCTGAAGTGGTCCTTGGGTGTAGCCTAATGGCAGATGTCTAAATCTGAACTTATACAAAATGAAGTTTCATGTTCATTCAGTTGGAGATGTATTCCTGAAGTACATCACCACAACCTGGAGAAGTTATATGGCTGATGTGGGATGAACTATAATTATTATTATGTGCACAAATTAAATTAATAGCCAGTTCCTTATCCCTTCTAATGCTTCCATTGACATAGTTTAATCATTTTAAAAAGGTACGTAAAACAAACACCATTATATTGAACTAAACTTTTTCAGGCGATCAAATGTGATTTTTGACAGAATTGTGTTTCAATGGAGTAACATTATTCACCTTGTTTCTCACCAGTTGTTGCTAACTAAACAACTTGCAAATTGAAAATAAAAGAAGGAATGCATTAATTAATATTAATCAATTAGCAGTTTATTTCATCTGCACTGAGTTACACTGCAGATTTGAATGTCGGAAATGCATCATACATTTCACTAGAGCAAAAATGCTGTGAATAAGCAGAGAATGGATACAGTAAATCTTATTCTATATGAGCTTGTTGACCCATGTAATTGTAACTGTAATTATCTCCATGTTAGGGTCTGTTAAATGGTCAGAATGGTACAGGAATAGAGCACCAAGACCTACAAACAATAGGCATATTTGGTTTAGTTAAGTATCAAATCTAGTTATTAATTTTATTCTATGGCTTGAAATGAATGTGGTGTTTGAATATAAGAAACATGTAAAAGGTAGAAAATGCATATTGTAACTGTCTTCAACAGTAAGCTGTCTGTGAATAAAATGGAGGGAGAACAATAGCTGATGTTCAAAGGGAATTTAATGTGATGCAAATCTAGGTAATACACAAAAGGAGGAAGAACTCTACAAGAGAAAATCTGCAGATGCTGGAAATCCAAGGCAACACACACTAAATGCTGGAGGAACTCAGCAGGTCAGGCTGCATCTATGGAGAGAAATAAACAGTCTATGTTTCAGCTGGGACCCTTCATCAGAACTCTACATATTAAAAAAAAATCATGAATGGATAAAGAGGACAACATGAATCAATAATGTACAGTGACAACATGCAGATCATAATAACTTAGAAAAATACAAACATGGCAAAAAAAATCCAAACGGTTACAAAAGGGGAAACTGATGACATTAGACATCATAATAAACCCCACCCCTCTGCTATTTAAGACAGTGGTAGGGAAAAACAATGGGTGAGAAAAATGCCTGTTCCATAATTAATGATAATTAGAAATTGTCAGAAATATTGAATTATTTTTATGTGTCTGAGTTTTTTTGTGGAGGAAATATTGAAACAGTCCAAGGAAATGATGTGACTTCTGACTTATGAGAAAAAGATGCCCACATCCAGTTATCTCAAATTTACACACGCATTTATTCTTCTCCCTTGAAAGCATTGCTGAGAGTGACAATTGGCACAAGTGTTCGTAATCTACCTCTTGGAGAGCACAAGGTATCTAAAAGGATATTCAAGACCATTCTTCTAGAAGAATGACAAAGTAGCAAACAAATGTGAATTGGAAGGTAGCAAATGTTACATGACTAATTGAGAACCTGAATCACTTCCTGTACTGAGGAAGTGATTAAGGTTGTGCAGGTTGGTCCAGGAAATGAGAGGAAGTAGTTTTCTTGAACCTAGTTCAGTAGAACTTAAGGCTCTTATATCTCCTGCACTATGGTAGCTGCAAGAAGATGGGATGGCCTGGATGCTGGGCATGTTGCTTCTTAAGGCTGCGCCTTGTGTAGATACTTTGGATCATGGGGAAGGACGTATCTTTAATGTATAAACTGTAAGACCTTGTAATAAGTATTGTTGTGGTTACTTTCAACACGTATCAGTAATGGCAATTAGACATTGGACTTCAGATAAAGTAATGAGCTAGTGTGATGTTAATGAATTTGATATTCGGTCGCTGAGCAAACTCACCCCTGCTTTAGCGGCTCTGTTCATATGAACGCGACAGAGATCATTGCCAAGCTGGACTGGTGGATTGTACTGTTGTGACATGGCCTCTCATCTTAGAACATAGAACAGTACAGTACAGAAACAGGCCATTCAGCCCACAACGTTTTGCCAAACCAGCTAAAAAGCAAATCAAAAACGCCCGAATACTAATCCCTCCTACCTACACCATGTTCATATCCCTTCGGTTTCCTTACATCCCTATGCCTATCTGAACATCTCTTTAAAATCTCCAAAGTATTTGCCTCTACCACCATACCAGGCAGCACATTCCAGGCATCCACCACTCTCCCAGTAAAAAACTTGCCCCTCACATCCCCTTTGAGCCGACCCCTTCTCACCTTCAATGCATGCTCTCTGGTATTAGACATTTCAACCCTGTGAAACAGATACTCTCTGTCCACTCTATCTATATCTCAGAATCTTGTAAACCTCTAACAGATCTCCCCTCCTCCTCCACTGCTCCAGAGAAAACATCCTAAATTTATCCAGCCTCTCGTGATAGTACATGCTCTCTAAACCAGGCGGGATCCTGGTAAGCTTCTTCTGCACCCTCTCCAAAACCTCAACGTCCTTCCTATAGTGAGGCAACCAGAACTGTATGCAATATTCTAGATGTGGCCAAACTAGAGGTTTATAAACTTCTGAACTCTGTGCCTTAACTAATAAAAGTAAGCATTTCATAAGCCTTCTTAACCACCCTATCAACCTGTGTAGTCACTTTCATAGAGCTATGAACTTGGATCCCAAGATCTCTCTGCTCAGCATCACTGTTAAGGATCTTGCAGTGTATTGTCTCCTTGTATTTTCCCCACTGACGTGCAACACCTCATATTTATCTGTGTTAAACTCCATCTGCCATTTCTCTGCCCTTATCAGCAGTTGATCATATATCATGCTGTATTCTTTGTCAATCTTCTATACTATCCACAACTCGACCAATCCTGGTATTATCCACAAATTTACTAACTCACCCACCTACATTTTCATCCAGGTCATTTATATACATCACATGTAGCAAAGGTTCCAGCACACATCCTTATGGAACACCACTAATTATGGATCTCCAGCTTGAATAAGTCCCTTCAACCACTACCCTCTGTCTTCTACCCGCAAGCCAGTACTGAATTCAGACAGCCAGATCGCTGAGGATCCCATGTATTTTAATCTTCTGGATTAGCATCCCCTGAGGGACTTTGTCAAACGTTTTATAAAATCCATGTAGACAACATTTACTGTCCTATGTTAATCAGTTTCTCTTGTCTCCTTGTCAAAAAACTCAATCTCAATCTAGTTAGTAAGGCACAACCTGTCGTACACAGAGCCATGCTAGCTCTCCTTAATTAGGCCACGTGTTTCCAAATGCTCATATATCCTATCACTCGGAATTTTGTCTGAAGGTCGACAAGAATTGGACAAAGCTGTATTAGAAGGAGACAACCAGGCACCAACGTGAAAAGGACAGGTTGGAGGAAGATGGAATTCCCCATTGCCTTGGGCAATTATGTTGTGTGCGATCATTAGTTTAACTCAGTTGAATACTTTTGGTCATATCTCTTACTCAGAACGTTCCTGTTATTTGTAATGTGACCATTTGATCCAAGTTTCGTTAACTGAGTCTGCTTTCAGGGAGCTCAAGATGTACAACAAATTTTACTTACTTACTTAAGCCCATTGTTGCTACTGAGACATAGGCTGCTGACAGCAACTCACCAGAGTCCACTATCCCGAGCCAGTCTTTCAAGTTGTCCCAAGTGGTAGCCCATCTTTGAAGATCCTTCCTCTCCCAGGGATGAGGTCTTTGGAGCTTCTGTTGGCATTTTTGTAGCACTGTTTTTTTACAGGATGGGGTTACTAAGCCTATGCCCGAATTTATTTCGCAGCTGGGCTTGGGACCGTCCATGAATGAGATACACAAATTTTGCTCACATTAAAAATTGGACATTATTTCTATATTCCTGGATTATATCGCCATACAAATATATTTTGTGTAATGTAATTTACTGCAATTACCTGATGGCGTAACAGTATTGAACTTGAGGAAGTATCCATGGCAGAACTAAAAATGGGAAATAAATATTGAGTAGTTTAAAACACAACTCCCTTAAACTGAAGAGTGGCACCTGTCTTTGAGGAGCTGAATTAAAGAATGTGATTGTAACTTCACTTATTGCTTTGATTTTTGTTGTTGAACTAAAATTTACATTATTTTTATGCTACTAAGGCCTTTTGGCATTAGTTCACTTTTCCTGTTCTATGGAAAAATAGGCTGGAATGAATCCAGCAGCCTTGAAGCTGTAGTCCAGAAAACCGGGACATAAATATGTGAAACACCCTGGTTTCCTTGGCTGTGTAAGTCTCGGGAAAACAACCTCCAGACCCGTCAAACTCGTGAGACTGAGGCGCGCTCAATCCCACCCCAAACCCCAGTTTGTGTGGATGCTACGTCATTTGCTACCCTGTTACAAATTAATGCCATGAAAGACAGTACACTGCATATGATTAAAGGAATTATATTTATGAATCTTAACTAAAGGATTAGAAAAAAATAACAAAAAGAAAAGGGCCTATTCTAATTAAACAGTCAAATGTGCACAAATTGGAGCTCACCTTGAACTCTGTCACTCACGCGCTGGGACCTCGGTCGATGTGAAAGCACACGTCACCTTCTAAACGTCACTTGCAATCCATCTTGAACAAACAGGTCACCCACCGGATCGTATGCTACGACCAGTTCTCCCTAGCGTCTTCTCTCTTCATCTCCTCTCGGGCAAAAGCCCCAAGCCCATCCTTTGAGACCCTCACCAGAAAACCTCCCCTTAATCCGACCATCCTAATTTGATGGCACACATTTCTCCTATCTTTTTTCTTCAACAGTAACCCAAACAAGCATGAAAACAGAATAGACTGCTCTTACAGAACTGCCAAAATGAAATACATACAGCATAACAGTAAAAATATCACCAGGGCATTACACTCTCCCCCCACCAAAATAGTCATGTCCTCATGACTTTGAAATAATTTGTCATCCTGTCATTAACAACACCATTTTCAAAGGAATTTTGTGATGTCAGAACCTCCAATCTATTTGTAAATGGTAGTAACATATCTCACTAGGGGGATAGTTGCTACCCTCTGTTCCCCCAGTGCACATAGGCCAGCCTATCTGAGGGTCTCCTGACTCTTTAAGACCTCTCTACGTCTTCAGTTTCAGACATTCCTTAGGATACTTCTGGTCTACATGGCAAGACCTCCTCCTATCTATTACTCGTGCCTTCCACCAAGGTACACATAATATTTGTCTTTCACTCTATTGTCCGTTTGCTTTTGCCAGCATAAAGGAATTGGTGGCTGCATAAATGAATGGTGCTGTATATAGGGAGCATATGATAGCTGTTTCTCCTGTCCTCCTATATTTCAAACTATCCCTAATACAAAACTAACACCTTGCCCCAAGTAAGGCCATGCATTCTTACTCTGATAAAGAAACATTTGATATTACCTTATGAATTTTAATCCAATCACATGGATTTCTGCCAGGTTAATCAAAACAGCAGGGTAATATAACCAGATTAACATCCAATACAAGTCTGTTATTGCAAAGAATAAAGTTTATTCCTTTATCACTGAATTTAAGTTCATATCCATGACTGACTTGAAGCACACTTATTCTTGACTGTTGTTACATTCAACATATATCATTGTCTTTCTCTTTTTGTATGATTTAACCACTAACTAGCTGTAGACTATAGCAGCGGTCCCCAACCACTGGGCCGCGGACCGGTACCGAGCCGCAAAGCATGTGCTACTGGTCCGTGAGGAAACGATATGAGTCAGCTGCACCTTTCCTCATTCCCTGTAACACACTGTTGAACTTGAACATAGGGTTGCCAACTGTCCTGTATGTGCTGGGACATCCCATATAGTGGGCTAAATTTTGGTTTATCCCATAGGTGACCGCCCTTGTCCCGTATATCCCCCGCTAAGGTAGAGTGTTCCTATGAAACCTTTCATGCTGAAATGGCGTGAAGCGAAGAAGCAATTGCCATTAATTTATATGGGAAAAAATTTTGAGCGTTCCCAGACCCAAAGAATAACCTAACAAATCATACCAAATAACACATAACACCGAAAATAAATAACACTAACATATAGTACAAGTGGGAATTATATGATAAATACACAGCCTATATAAAATAGAAATAATGTATGTACAGTATAGTCAGGAAGATGAAGGCAAAACCGATTTGTGGGGGGGAAAATCGGCACGTACGCACATGCGCACGCAGGTGCCCACGCAAGGCTTCATGGTCATGGTAGTCTTTCTTGGGGTAAAGTGTCCTGGGATTTGACTGCTACTTTTGTCCTTTATTTGGGAGTGAGAAAGTTGGCAAAGCTAACTGTAAAAGACATGTTGAGGTGAGCTTAACCCAACTTGAACACCCCCCACCCCCCTCACCCCGGGTTGACTGGTCCACAAGAATATTGTCAATATCAAACCGGTCCGCGGTGCAAAAAAGGTTGGGGACCCCTGGACTATAGTGATGTAGTGACTAGATAAGGATTTAATTCTTTAAATTAATAATTTTGACTTCTAGTTTTCCTTTGACTATTGGCATTTTTTATAACCAACTTATCTCTTTCCTTGATTTTAATGTCCTTCAGTGTTACACTGCATCAATTTTTTCAATAAAATCTTGTTAGTTTTTCAGGCTAATCTATATCATGGGCTTGAAAACTGGCATTATTTTTGTTTATTGTATTGAAATTGAATTTGATATTGCAACATATATTCAGAGTGCTAACAAGCATTGCTCCAACTGTGTTGTCAACAATGAATTGGAGTACTTGCAACATATCCTTTGTGTTTGTTTTAGACTCTAACATAGTGTTCATAATGGTCAGTGCCCTGTGTAAACTGATGAGATTGTCAGCAGCTAATCAATAACATCCAAATCTTTTTTCCTGTTCCGTTTACTTTTTCAGTGATGTGCTTTTCACCATAGCTACCTGTTTGATGTTTTTATTGCCTTTACACATCCCTTTCACTTCTCAATATTGATTTTAAGTAGAATTTTAACTCCAGAATTTTGTTTGCAGCTTATGCATTCTATTGCTTTGCGTTGCAATTATGTTGCTATTGACAGATGATATGCATACAGTAATTTAGATAATTGTCTGTAGCAAACATCAACAGTGGGGGAAGAGCCCAATGTGCCGTGGAGTGGGATGGCAACAAACCAACACTGTGTGATTAAATATCTTCCCTTGGATGACTGTCCCTTGCCTTCATCCTTTGGTCAATGAATAATGAGGTCTGACTGAGCCATCAGATACTACTCCCATTTACCGCCAACACCCTTGTTTGGAGCATGGACACTGCTAGTGGATTGCTTTGCATTTGAAAATGATTGGGTGTTTTGCTCCTCGAGTGTTCAGACAGAAAGAGTGCGACGGCTGTAGTCTGATGTCAGTCAGCCTATGGCTGAAGCACTCTTTCTGTTTGAGGGCAGAGTCATTCCGGCTGTGTGCTCTTCCTCTCCTGCAGCTGATTTTCCCCCTAAACAATAGTTATTAAACTTATTGCTCTGAAGCATTGATGGAGACTCACAGGTTACTTTTGTTAATTATCTCAAAACTGACATAATGCCACCACGTGGTTTATAGTCAATTACATGATAATGCCGATTACGTCTATATTTGAAGATAGGCATTACAAGGGCGCCATCATGTGGTTTGTGTCACAAACTGAAGCACCAAAAACTGAGAAAAGAAAAATGCCTTGGAAATTTACGTTAGAACAAGGCAGTATTGTAACTTTGTAAGCTCTCCACCAGAATGATCACAAACTAATTTGTTCTCACCCTTCTTTGCTTTAAATATTGTTTTTACTAAAAAGTGCATTGTTCTTAACCATGAGCTCTTTTGAATGATAGTGACAATAATGATTTTGAGAGTTCTGAATGTAGTCATAGTCATAGTCATACTTTATTGATCCCGGGGGAAATTGGTTAAATGTAGCTAATTCTTTTTCCCTGCATCACTGTCAGTAAGTTTAGGATTTTCTTGAATGATTATGGGGATGTAGATGTCCTGAAATTACTGGAAAGGAATTCTTTCTCAAGAATTTCTGAGAACTAATTCATTGGTGTTTTTAGATTTTACTTTTAATATTGACTTTACTTCATTGTTTGGAAATTTTTGCTTAGTATTTTAACTATTTTTGTAAAATATCTAAAATAATCTATTTTAGATATTATAATGCTTCTGAGTGTTATGCTTTTGACATCTTTGAATGTTAGCTGGGCCAATAGAGCAACTTCATTGCCTGTCAAAATAATCTCAGATATTTTGTGGGCAAGGAATATCTGTCACATCTCTACTCTGTACCACATGATGCCATAATGCTGAAGAGATCTTGCTTTTGAGGGTTAGCACCACTTTTTTCAGGTAGTTTCCATAGGAAAACTGCCAGTTGAGTGGGAACTTCTGATGTTCTTTAGCAGGGAATCTCAGCAGTTCCTCATTGGTGTAAATTCTGGGGCAACCAAGCCAAATCAAGGCTGAAACTTCAAATTTAAGTAAAAGTTCTACTTCTAGTTTTTAATATGATAAGCTACTCGAAGTATGCATTCTCCAAGATGATACAAATGATCAGCGATTGAAATTGTAAACAGCAATCGAAGTTACTACAGTTATTTGATTAAGCATTAAGTCCAAGACGCGTGGCGCGTGGCCAAGTGGTTAAGGTGTTGGTCTAGTGATCTGAAGGTCGCTAGTTCGAGCCTCAGCTGAGGAAGCTTGTTGTGTCTTTGAGCAAGGCACTTAACCACACATTGCTCTGTGATGACACCGGTGCCAAGCTGTATGGGTCCTAGTGTCCTTCGCTTGGACAACATCGGTGGCATGGAGAGGGGAGACTTGCAGCATGGCCAACTGCTGGTCTTCCATACAACCTTGCCCAGGCCTCAGTCATCATCAAAAATCGATGGACAGCTGAAGAAGAAGGTCCAAGACAGGCAGTCACAATAGCAGATGTGTATAAGTGGGCAATAATAAATATTTTGCATTTTCATTGATGTTTAAATTTGCTTATGGAATGTGGGTATTGAAAGCAATGCCAGCATTTATTGACCATTTCTAATTACCTTTCAGATATTGTGCCTTTCAGATATATAGAAGTGCTGATGTCTTTATGTGGGAATACTGTCCAGAGCTTTATGGGTGGGGTTCAAGGGTAATGAAAGACTGATTATGAGCTTTCAGGGTAGTATGATGTGTAACTTCACGGAAACCTAGTAGAAGTGTTTCTCACTGCCTCATGACTTTGGTGTACTTGGTCAAGAAGGCTAGGGGTTTGGGAGTACTGAATAAGTAACTGAAAAGCATGTTGTAAATACGACACACTAAACCTATGGTGGGCTGATGATTGAAGGAATATTGAGGTTGGTGGATAGGGTACCAATCAAGCTGGCTGATTTTTTTCTTTTCTGGATGGTTTTGAGCTGATCGAATATTGTGGAATACAATCCATCCATACTGGTGGATAGTATTGCATCATGACTTTAACTTGTGCATAATTAACTGTGGAAAGGCTTTGGGGTGTCAAAATGGGAGCCAGTCTCCGCAGGATATGGGGCATGGTCTGGGAGTTTCTGATTAATTGTGACTCTCAGGGTAGACTGTCTTTTGTTGGAGCTGGTGTTTTACTGCTGGTGGTATGGTGGAAATATGAGTTTTGAAGAAGGGTCTTGGCTCAAAATGCTGGCTGTTTATTTATTTCTATTGATGCTGCCTGACCTGCTGAGTTCCTCTATCATTTTGTGTGTGTTTTTTTGGATTTCCAGCATCTGCAGATTTTTGTATGTTTATGGTGGAAATATTATTTTCCATTTATCAGCTCCTACCTGAGTATTGTCTAGGTCTTGCTCTACACAGGTATGGATTGGATCTTTCTGTATTAATTTGGGTATTGTGAAATCAGTGATCCCACACTTCCAATCTCTGATCCTATATGGAAGAAAAATACTGATAACACATCTGAATAGAATTTGTCCTTGGTCACTGCCCCAAGGAGCTCTTGCAGTGATGTCTTGGTATTGGGATGATTCTCATCCAACAATCACAGCCATTTTCTGTTGTACAATGAATAGGTCCAAGCACTGAAGTATTTTCCCCTTACAGCCCATTGACTTCAGTTTTACCAGGGCTTCTAGGTGCCATAATAAGTCAAATGTTAAATTGATGTCAAGGGCCGCTACTTGCATTGCCTCTGGAATTCAGCTCTTTGGTCCATGCTGAGAATGAGACTGAGAAGGTCTGGAGCTGAGCTAAACCCAAACTGGGCATTGGTGGAGCAGGTCATTCATGCGTAAGTGCTTGATAAAACTGCCATTCATCACCATCTATCATTTTGTATATGACTGAATAGAGGGTATTGGACAATGATTGGCCATAATGAATGTGTCCTGCTTTGGTCAAAAGGATATCTTAGGGAAATTTTCTACAATGCTCACCAGTGGTGTCATATTGGAACCACTATTAGGCTAGAGATGTGGTGAAATCAGTAGGCCAACTCTATTCCCACTGCCAGGATATTGTCTAGTCCAATAGCCTTTTCTATATCTGGTGGTATCAGCCATCTTCTGCTATTCAGTGCAACCTATCTGATGTGGGCCAATATTGGAAGGATGTCAAGTTGGTTAATTTATTTCCCACATCTATTTGATACCAGTTTCCAAGTGTTAATGAGGTAGAGTTTGCAAGGTGAATTGTAAAAATCCAATACAGTACTTAGGTCAAGGTGAGATGGTGTATATGGTTTAATTCTTATTATGTTTTAATCTGGTAGATTTGATACTATTGAATGGCTTAGTTATTTCAGAGGATGGTAGGACTCAACCACATTACTATGGCAAGATGAGGAGAGAGTGGCAGATTTCAATCCTTGAAGAGTTCTAATGAAATGATGGACTGTTAATTTAATGATTATCATGGCTAACATTAGCTTTCCTTAAAAAAACAAGTTAATTAAATTAATTTGAAGGCTCACAGCTGCTGTGGTAGCATTTAAATTCCTGATTCTGGATTGTTAGTCCAAGCCTCTGATATAGCTCCACTGTGCTACCTCTCCTGACACTATCAGATCCCACCAAACCATTGCGCACATCCCATCCAATTCACTAATCTGGCTCAACTCCATTCAATATTTGTAAGTTCGAAGATCACCTGATCTTTCCTCAAGTTTTCACTCTCTAAAGTCCGAGGATCCCAACCACCCTATCAGTGGTGTCTGATCACTCCTGGAGTGGCAAGGTTCTTGGATTTCTTTTCTAATTATTCCAGATCTTATTATATAAACAGAGCCTCAAAGCAATCTTAACATCTACTTTATCCCTCTATCAATGATCCCAGATCCCGATACACCAATTCCTGCGTGATCATCCATTTTCTTAGAACCAAAGGTTAGTCCAACGTTAAATTAATCTCCCTTAAATTAGTCCGTTGAGATGAAGCTTCCCACTGTGAGCACTGCCAATGGAGATATTCAAATTGTGCTGTAAACAGCTGGCAGTAATTAGACTGCCATAACGAAAGTTTGAAAAACACATGGTTAACCTATAAATAAGTTGCCAGTACAATCAATTATGCATTAAATGGATTTTTTGGTTTTATAATCTCAATTTTTGTAATCCACGTTCAGCTATAGTATGTTCTGATGTTTAACAATTAAATTAATTGGTATGGAATCACAAAGTTAAATTTGTGACCTAAAAATTAAATACACAAAAAAAAATGATATCATGGGGTTGATTTTTAAGGAAGTTCCAGAAAATTTCAATATTCCCACATCTATGTAATCCTAAACTTCTGATGGAAGATTGTGGCAGTTTCCAGGATTGTGCTGCTTTCTTGTTTTCCCTGGTACTGCTGCTGGGTTTTCTGCTTCTACAGCTGTGTCAAGTTCAACCTGATGTACAGATTTCAGTCTGGTGAATTCAATGAAGAACAGCCATGATAGACCAAGTCAGTGTTTTAGGTTTATTTTAATTAATTGTTTTAATGTTGTTAAATGTCTCAGCTTTCTTAAGTTCATTTCTCAATAAAGCTTTTGTTTAACTGTATGAATATTATTTAAAAGTTTTGAATATTTCTGAATGCAAGAGATTGCTTCTTGACAAGTTTGACAGCCCTTTCAGCCAGTGGTATTTCATGAGTGGGCTGGATGTGCATTCCCCACCAATTTTTTCCCTCCCATAACCCTATCTTCACGTTGCCTTGGATGACCTGACAATATCCATCTTGGCAAAGTCTTATCAGGGTGTGCAAATTAGGTGAAAGCGAAGTTAACCTGAAGACCATCAGTGCCATGTGTCTCTTGTTACACTGTAAAACATGGGTGCAAAGGATGCCAGGTTTACCTGTAGTTTTAGAGAATTAAGTGCATTTTGAACTTTGCCCATCAATTTTCCATAGCCTTCCTGCACAGAGCTTTCTCTTACCCATCTTGTCTCCTTGATTTCAGTACTTATTGATATTCTGCCAAAACTATCCCTTTACAATAGGACCAGATTTGTTTACACAATTCTGAAATTGTAGTCCATGGCTTTGAAAACATTTAAGCTTTATGTTGACCTTCCTTGAACTCATTTTGATACCTTAACATTTGTTCAAATTGGGATCAAATATGGCTCTGCCTGTGATGCCACCAATGATTTGCATTATTTGCTTCACATCTTTATCCTGAGTACATTGAATTTTTAATGTTTGTATTATTAACATTCGACATATTTTACCTTCTGGTATGGTATAATTTGATAACATTTTCAGCAGGTAATCAATACTTGTTTCTGTTCCATTTACTTTTTTTAATGATATGCTTTTCACTATAAAACATGGTTGACATCTCTATTACCTTCCATTTCTCGATATTGACATTTTAAAAGGCAGTTCACATCTTGGAACATGCTGGCAGTTTAGCCATTATCATTAGAAATGTGCTTAGTAATCTTAGAAATGATACTATGCAGGAAGACATACGGGATGTGGGCATCACCAGCTAAGCCAGCATTTATTGCCTATCCCTCTCCGTGTGCCCGTACCTCTCCGTGTGCTCGTACCTCTCCGTGTGCCCGTAACCCTCCGTGTGCCGTACCTCTCCGTGTGCCCGTACCCCTCTGTGTGCCCGTACCCCTCCGTGTGCCCGTACCTCTCCGTGTGCCGTACCCCTCCGTGTGCTGTACCCCTCCGTGTGCCCGTACCCCTCCGTGTGCCGTACCCCGCCGTGTGCCCGTACCTCTCCGTGTGCCGTACCTCTCTGTGTGCCCGTACCCCTCCATGTGCTTCATCAATGTGGCTGCCAATCCCCTGGCAACAAGTTCCAGGCATTGATCACTCCTTATTTGAAAAAAATATACTGTTGAGTCCTTTATTAATGTTTCATGTGCACAACAGTTACCATCCTATTCTCAATCATCTATGCCATATTCTTTTTTTTAAAAAAAAAAGTTAATAAAGTTTGCAAGACATGGCCTCCCCTGAACAAAACCATACTGGTTATTCTGAATACACCTGTGTTTTTTTCAGATTCAAGTGGAATGCGTCCCTGAGGTTGCTCTCAAATAATTCCCTTTGTATTCTTGAGATTCCTGTATCTCCATCTGCAGATTGACAAGTATAGTATTTCCTTACTAGTTTACCTGAGGTCAAGGCAGTAATTTGGAGTTCTGTTGCAATAACCACTCGCTTGGATGAAATTTTTATGAAGCCTTAGTGTACCAATCGCAGTGTCTGATCTCCATAATTTAAAACTTGCAAGTTGCCTTAGAAAATAATATTGCTGGTTTTCTAGTTTCTGCACCCACTGATATACTTAGAACTGCATCAGCATGCGTTTTCACCAGGCTCTAGGAACCAACAGGAAATCGTGTGTTTTGGGTTCCCATTATGCCTGTTAGTTTTGGGGAGAAAGAAGGTGGCTCTGTGAATTTTCTGATACTGGTGAAGAATAGGCTTTCAGCAGTATATGTGCAATTTAGAAGGGAATAAAACTATTCTATGCTCCACAAGAGGGAGACAATTCTTTAAAGCAAATCTCGTTGATGGAAATTCTGAATTGCATTGCATCATGTTTTTGTGCAGCATGCATTGCAATTTGATTAGAAAATTAATAGTACTTCAAAATCAGGATTTTTGGTAGCAAGCTGCATTATCTGATTTTTTTTTTGCCCCAGGCCCTTCATGCTATTGATGAGGGTTTATGGAGTATATTAGGCACTTTCATACTTTCAGAACTAAGGTAGAGTAATAGCCAATAAATAAATAAACAGTTTATGAGATTGTCATATACATCATAATTTGCAAATGTCAGATTTAACTCAGTGAAAGGGATTATGTTGCACCACCTTTCCTGACATTGACCGTACTTTGGAGCAGTTGCAAAGAAAATGTAAAAATGACTTCAAAGAGATACTGTACAAATGTGAGTGGGTAAATGATCTGGGCAAATGGAGAAAAGTGTGAACTTGTCCATTTTGGCAGGAAAAAGGTAAAAGATATATTTACGTAAACAGCAGTTCAACAAATGCTAGTCTGCAGGTACAAAAGAAATTAAGAACACTCATAGTTAACACCTATTGCTAGGATAATTAAATACAAAAATAAAGAGGTTATGCTTCAGTTACCAAAGGCATTGGTGAAACAACATTTGGAACATTGTTCATCCTACTGATCTCCTTAATGATGGAAGAATACAAATCCATTGAAAGCAGTTTAAAGAAGATTGCTGGGCTAATATCTGGAATGGTGAACGCAGCAGGCCAGGCAGCATCTCTAGGAAGAGGTACAGTCGACGTTTCAGGCCGAGACCCTTCGTCAGGACTGCTGCGTTCACCAGCAACTTTGATGTGTGTTGCTTGTGTTACGTACCCCGTAACTGGGTTGCCAAACCAGCAGAAATGGATCACTCAGTTGGAGTCTGGAGTACTAGAACTAAGAAAGTTTTATTAAAGAAACAAGCAACACAGTAATCGAAAGGATAATAAATGCAACAGTTCAGTGATGATAAACACACATGTGCACAGAATTAAGATAACAGCATCAATCAAGCTCTATCGTTGTCTTGGGGTAAATGACCAAATTTCAAAGTGACTCAAAGTTCAGTCCAGTTTAGTAGTTCAGTTCGCAGTAATCGTTGCCATGACGATGGACAACGTGGGGGAAGAGAGAGAGAGAACAGGAACAACTGATCATTCAGACACGGCTTCACTCACAGACCTGCGAGATGGCTCACAAGCAACTTTTGGGCGGGTCCTTGGTGATGTCACCTGAGGTCACCGACTGTGACCCCTCCTCCAGATGCGGTCGATCCTCTGCAGTGAACCCGGCACCCAGGCAAGGGCGGACACACACCAGGTTCCCGCTGATCGTACCTTTCCACCCTGGCCGTTGTCTGGTACTTCCCACTGACTCGTGAGAAGCGTACCGCTTCCAGGGTCTCGTTACCTCGGGCGGCGTGTGTCCTGCCTGAGCGAACCGGTCCCTTTTTATCCCCCTGCTGGGGTATCGCCTGTCCATCATTTCAAACAGTTCAAGGTTCAAAGGGGGGGAGCCGCTCCAGACAGCTCTCTCTCCCCCGTTCCTTCATTACACATCTCCAGACGCTGCTCCATTGTTCCTTATCTCTCCTTCCCCTGAGGGCAGGTGGCAGACCACTTGCTGATGTCACTGATGCTAACCCAGGCCAGCAAACATCTTAATTTTATGTGTATTCTCGTCACACTTGAATTTCCAGCATCTGCAGAATTCCTGTTGTTTGTGTTTTTTAATATCTGGAATGGTTGGGTTATCTTATGAAGGAACATTGGATAGGCTTTTATTAGGCTTTTAATGGGCTTTAATTCTTCATCTTTTAGAAAACTGAGGGGCAATGATTAAAACTCATAAGGTCCTGAGGTCTTTTACAGGGTTTATGTAGAGAGGATGTTTTCTTTTATAGAATAATCTAGAACCTGGGAATTACTGCTTAAAAGTAAGAGGTAACACACTAAAGAAAGAATTTAGAACTTATGAGTCTTTGGAACTGTGTTCTTCAAAGGGCACTGGAAGCAGAATCTTTGAACATTTTTAAGACCGTTGTAATGTTGAGGCACTGGTGAGGCCGCAGTTGGAGTATTGTGAGCAGTTTTGGGCCCCTTATCTAAGAGAGAATGTGCTGGCGTTGGAGAGGATTCAGAGGAGGTTCCCAAAAATGTGAAAAGCTTATCACATGAGTAGCATTTGATGGCTCAGTGTCTCTGGAATTCAGAAGAATAATGGGGGATCTCATTGAAACCTATCACATGTTGAAAGGCCTCAATAGACTGGATGTAGAGAGGATGTTTCCTATTGTGGAGGAGTCTGAATCCAGAGGACACCGCCTCAGAATAGAGTGACATCCATTCAGAACAAAGGTGAAGAGGAATTTCTTTAGCCTGAGAGTGGTGAGTCTGTGGAACTTGCTGCTACAGGCGACTGTGGAGACCAAGTTATTGGTTGTATTTAAGACAGAGATTGATAGATTCTTGATTAGTCAAGGCACGGAAGGATACAGGGAAAAGGCAGGAGCTTGGGCTGAGAGGGAAATAGATCACCTATGATGAAATGGTAGAGCAGACTTGATGGGCCAAGTAGCCTAATTCTGTTCCTACATATTCTCTTTTTATGGTCTTGTGTAATTTTAGAGTAGCAAAGGGTAAAAAATTAACAGGGATAGGGGGATAGGTGGGAATGAGGAATTGAATTTGCAGTCAAATCTGCCAGGAGGTTATGAAAAGTGTAGTAGGGTCAAGGGGTTAAGTGGCTCTACTCCAAATTTTTATATTAATATGTGCATCCTGATTAGAGACGTTCTCAATTTCTAGGTGTATCAAGTGCTGCAGGTACCAATGAAGAGGTGATTTATTTTAACTCAGTCACTCAGTTAATCCTCCATTAATGAGTCCATTTTAAGTCACAAGGGTTAAATTTTAATTTTAACAAGAACAGATATTAACAACTATGCACTCAGATGACTAGAGCATAATTCATTTCTGAAACTGTAAGAAACACATTATGCCTGCTTCTTGGATCTCCTTCTCAATGTTAGACTCAGTGTTAATTTCGTTAGTGCCTTAAGGCAATTTCTTTTTTTTTTAAATTCAATAGGCCAATGGATGTTATGATGGTATGAAACATTTTGTTTTTACTGGTTTGTATTGATATGAACGTATTCTTTGGTACTGTTAATTTTGGTCGTAAAATGCATGAATTTACCCTTGAGCTATTCCAATAAATTTTTGGGCCAAGACCAGTGTAATACAAATCCGTGTCTACTTGAACTTATTGCTCTTTCTGAATTGCTTCACAGATAATATACTGTACTGTACAACAGTCATAGACACACATATATAGGCTAGGGAGCCTAAGAATTTTGCACAGTACTATAGTAATTTTATGTATTGTACTGTTGCCACAAAAAAACAATTTTCATGATGTGTCAGTGATGATAAACCAGATTGTGATACGAGTCTCTACTGTGCACTGAGAGTGGGAGAGGGGCAGGGAGAGGGGAATCATCGTTGGGAAAAGGGGAAGGAAGAGAGTATGGAATGGGAAGCACCAGAAAGGCATTCTGTAATGATCAATAAACCAATTGCTTGGAATCAAATGACCTTGTGTGGTGCCTTGGGGCTGGGTGTGTCTGCACCTGCACCACCCCCACCCCAAAACTCCTTCTGTCTATTGTCCCACACCCCTCCCATGGCGTTCTGCCCTCGCCATTCCCAACATCCTTTGTTCCTGCCAGATTAACACACTTGCTCTCTGCTCCATGTTGACAAATACAGTAATGTGCAAAAGTCTGAGGGACCCTAGATATATACCTATGTGCCTAAGACCTTTTATTTGCACAGTGCTGTCCTACATTTTCTTAATTCTACATTCCATGATATTAGACTATCCCCTGGAATTTCCAGCGATTCCTGATCAATTCCTTCATAATTCTGCTCTTGACTCATTCATGCACAGAAGTGGCTGAAAAAGCCCGTCAGTGTCATAAGGTGGGCGCTGGTGGCAGACCCAAATGCAAGACACAGACACTGAAGTACTAGGAACAGGACTTGACTAGAGAGCTGGGACAAGAACACAGACTTGGGCTAGGACATTGGCTAGGCAAGCGGGACCAGGACGAGGAACTGGGAACTAGGAGCCTGGGCTTGGATTCCGAGCCAGAGACTGGACAAAGACCCAGAACCTGGGTCTTGACACGGGCTCGGACGCCAGAACTAGGCGAGGGCATGACGTGGCTACAGGACTGAATGTGGCTAGGCTACAGGATTAGACGTCGAACTCCTGCACAGGACGAGAACACAAAGACGTGGCTTGGACTAGACGAGATACTTGGACGTGGCGTGGCTTGGTCTAGACGAGGTACTTGGACGTGGCGTGGCTTGGACTAGACGAGGTAAACCTGGGCTGGGCGAGGCACAAGGACGGGACAAGACCCCAAAGCCTTGATTTGGTCTTGGGAGACAGGAATGCAGAACACAGAGCCTTGGTCTTGGGCACAGGAACATGGAGCCTTGGACTTAGGGCCAGGACTCATACACAGAACACAGAGCCAGGACCCTTCCTTGGGAATGGGACTTGGGCTCAGGGCTCTACACAGAATGCTGAACACAACAAGGTGATTCCCAACACTAGGTAGCGGCAAACAGCCAGACCTACTTAGCAAAGGTGTGGACACAGAGACAATTCCAACTCAACGGTAGACAGTTCCTTATCTTGACACAGCAAGGCTCCAGTCTCACTCCAGTGGTAGAACTTGACCAGGCTGCAGGGCAAGGCTCCAGAAGGAAGGGGAAGGGAAGGGAACAGGTCAGCCTCAGGGTAACAGCAAAGACAGCCTGACTTACCCCACAGAGGCAAGAACAGGATACGAACAAGACAAACCAGCAACCACACTCGAACCCAAGGCCACTTATACTCCCAGCCCCAAGACAAGCATCAAGTGCCTATGATTAAGCCTAACTGAAACAAGGGACAGCTGGAAGACCCGGAGTCCGGAGCCCACAGACCGGACCGTGAACCAGAACGTGGACTTCAAGGACCGGACCATGACAGTCAGCGTTCTCTACAAGACTAAAGTTCAAAGCAAAAAAAACCAATATTCTTCCATATTCTTTAGGAATCGGAGATTAATCTTTGTGGTGTCACTTTTTTAGGAGCATCTGGAAGGGCACTGAAGGCAGTGAGGAGTATAGCTCCTGACCTCGAGTACTCACACTCACAATTTTCTTTCTACTCCCCCCAATTCAGTGCAAGGTCCTGTCAAATATGGGTCTTTGGGAAGTATTCTGTCTCATATAAATTCAATAGGTCACCCCTCTCACAGGGGCAGTACTCTTCCTATGCACCACCACCATCGAGATATCTCTTTTTCAACTCCTGACTCGATCCACATATGTTTAATGATTTACCCTTTCCTCACAGGAACGTGCATAACAACCTAGAACATTCTGAAAGCTTACGAGTAGTGCAGAAATACATGTAGCTGGAATTGTTCCCCTGATTAGGCAAAGAAACACAAGTATGTTCTGTGCACATAATTACAGCAAAATCCAACAGGTGAAACTTGGGCTTACACTTATAGACAAAAGTTGCTCATATTCTTTGTAGTGGGAAAATCTACAGTGCAACTTGGGACAATGGTGAATTTATAAATTACTAAATAAGAGTGATGAAAATTCAAGCTTTATTTTCATACATCTTCATTCAATAAGCTCTACATTTCTGACACGTTATACGTTTTACAGCATTTTGCAATGCTATTTACTTCTGGCTCAAACCCCAAAATAGTTTTTACCTCAAAGGGTTAAAAATAGTCTATAGGGTCATACAGTGAAGAAATAGGCTTTTCATACCACCAAGTACATATTGACTATCAAACACACTCTTACACTAATCCTCTATTTCATTGGCCCCACACACCCAGGTTTTACCACTCACACCTATACCATAGGGGCAATCTACTGCAGTCAATTACCCTACCAACCCACATGCCTTTGGGACTTGGGAGGAAATCGGATCACCTGGAGGATATCCATGCAGTCAGAGAAAGATTCTGCAAACTTCACATATCGGCACCAGAGGTCAGTATCAAGCCAGAGACGCTGGAGCTATAAGGCAGCAGCTTTGCAAACTGTGCTCCTGTGCCGCCCATTATATGAATATCTTAAATATGGAAATACTTGTAAAATGTTAAACTAAAGTACGTAGGCTAACATATCACTGAAATGACAACAAGGGTGATCAAACAAATCTGCCAGATATTTGCTATTGTCAGCAATGAAAAGACGTTTTCTGTGGTATCAGAGATATTGAGTTACACAGCACCAAAACAGGTCCAACTCGTCCACACTGAGCAAATTATATTCTCAGGCTAGACCTATTTTCCTGTGTTTGCCCCACATCCCTCTAAACCTTTATTTTTACTCTGCCGTGGCTCATTAATCTGACTGAAATATCAATCCAAGCAATTGGATTACTAATCCAATTAAAACCACAGCACAACAGTTCCCATGACCTTCATCATTATTTTTAAGGTGTACTCTGTTTTGCTTCTGTAATCCAATTATTCTTCTAAAAGATTTAATTTTTTTAATTTATCAATCGCAACTGCTCAATAATTAAAACTTTAATCTTATCCATGTTTTGCTCTCAGATACTTACTCATCAGCATCTGGGATTTTGGATTTTCAGTTTAGATCTGATTACTGGCAAATAGGTTTTAATTTTTTCAATGTCCGGTGGTTTACAATGTGCCACACATCGTTTCTTTTTAAGGCCCCTATTTAAAAACACTCATAGTTATTAACATAATGTCATAGGGGAACTGAACTGAATGAAATGATTTGCTGTCCCTGTCACCTGGCACTGAGAGAATTGGCCCTTTGTTTCATGTAGAACAAGTTCCTGCTTATCCATCGCTGACCCCCAACTCAGAACTGCAGGAAAATGCCAGGAACTGTTTTGTTGAAATAAACAGAGTAATTAATGTGCATAAAGTAATGAAGAAAGTTTGAACTAAAAGCTTTAATTTTCAGGGCATTGGATCCACAAGCACCGTGAAATCTCCATTTGAAAGGCAACTTAATCCAAACGGTTCAAGAGTTAGTGTAAATCTTGAATTTTGTAATATTTAGATACAAAATAATCTGCAGATGCTGGGGTCAAAGCAACAGTCGTGACATGCTGGAGGAACTCAGCAGGTCGGGCAGCATCTGTGGAAAAGATCGGTTGACGTTTCGGGCCAGAACCCTGATGAAAGGTTCCGGCCCAAAACATCGACCGATCTTTTCCTCGGATGCTGCCCGACCTGCTGATTTCCTCCAGCATGTTGTGAGTGTTGTAATATTTAGATACCTGGTACAAACAACAAATACATTTGTTGATGCTTTTCATCTTGAGGAAGACCGTTTCAGTCTACAGGATAATATGATTAAGTGGCAAGACAGGGCAGAGCAATGATTGATGGAATTTAAGTTGAAGAAGTTTGGAAAGAACAATAAGCATCACATACACAGTGACAGGTAGGGCCAGAGTGACACTGGTGAAAAAAAAGGATATGCAATACTTTCTTTCATTAGCAGGGACAGAGAATATAAGATTATGATCCAACTTCATAAAACATTGGTTAGGCCAGAGTAGGAGTACTGTATACAGTTTCGAAGGCCAAACTGTAGGAAGGAGAGATTGCATTGGCAAGGGTGCAGATGAGATTCATGATGGATGCAGCATTTCAGTGATGACCAGATACTGGATAGACTGTGCTTGTTTTGAGGAGACTGATCGAAGAACCTGAGAAGTGTGAAATTTTCTGAGGGGCATAGATAGGGCTGATATTACAGAGCTTTCTCCTGCAGCAGTTGTGTCTAAAACGAGAGGATATATGTTTAGAGCAGGAGGGTCCCAACCCTTTTTATGCCATGGACCCCTACCATTAGCCAAGGAGTGTGATGACCCCTAGTCTAGAGTAAGGTTTGAGACCTTTTAGTGTGCATCTGAAGAAGACATTTCTCAGCCAGGATGAGGTGGGAATATGGAGCACACTGATGAGAGAGTGCTGGAGGCCGTACGACACTGATAGAGACAAGCACGTGAATTGGCAAATATAGAAGGTTACAGACCAAGTGCTGGTAAATGGTATTAGCATTGATAGTTAAAGATAGAGATTGGCTTTATTTGTCACTTGTACTTTGAAATATCAAAGCATACTGTGAAATGCGTTATTTACGTCAACGACCAACAGAATATGAGGATGTTCTGGGGGCAGCCCGCAAGTGTTGCTCCCAGTGCCAACATAGATTGCCTACAGTTTATTTACCCTTACTAATCTGAATGCCTTGGAATGTGGGAGGAAACCAGGGCACCGAGAGAAAACCTATGTGGTCATGGGGAGAACGTACCAACTCCTTATAGATGGCAGAAGGAACTGAGCCCCGACTGCAGGCACTATGAAGTGGTATGCTAGCCGCTACTCTGAAAGGCTTTATTAGCAGTGGTATAGAACAACGAAGAAAGAGTTCATGATAAATGTTTATAGTAGTAGAGCTACTAGGACTTGATGTTTCAATCCCTATGGTAAGTTGGCACTCTCGATGTTGGCAGTGGGCTTGGAGTGGTGACAAGGCGGGAGGGTAGGTACGTCATCAGGTTCATCAGGTGGGCCCCCTCCTTCTTTGACGTTTTGTTGATAAGCCACAACATTTCCAGAGGGCTCAGCGGTGCTACCTGGCGTCCCAGATACACCCCTCTCAGTTCCATACCCTCCTGTCTTCATCTTGCAGCCCAGTTGTTGTCTTTCCTTTTAGTCCAAATCCAATTGCTGCTTTCTTCTGCTGCATTTGACAAGGACTTGATTGCTTGTTGGAGGGAGTGACCCCTCACTCCCATCTTCTTCAATAGACTGGTTGTAGATGCAGCAACGAATCCCCTGCATCCCACTTCTACAGGGAAAATCTTGGTCTTCCAGCCATTCTGGGCAGCTTCAGTTGCCAGTTCAGAGTACTTGGCCTTTTTTCTCTCATAAGCTTCTTTGACACCATCTTCCCATGGTACTGTCAGTTCCACAACATATGTCAGCTTGGCTGTTATGGACCACAGGACCATGTCTGGTCGGAGTGTTGTAGCCGCAATGTCTGGGGGAAACACAAGCTTTTTTCCCCAAGTCCAGGTCCATTTTCCAATCCCAAGCAACCTGCAGTATGCTTACATCTTTTGATGTTATATGGTGCTCTGGAGGTTGGCCTGCTGGTACAAATCGTGTAATGTGGACATTTCCTGCCGATGTTTGTGGGAGAACATTTGTGGTGATCCGCCTCTGTTCCAAGATAGATGCCAGCTGTCTGAGAACTTGGTTATGCTGCCAAGTGTACCGCCCCTGGGTGAGGCTCGTGGTGCGTCCTGTTAAAATGTGCCTTAGTGATCCAGGTGCTTGACAAAGAGAGCAAGCGGGGTCTTCTCCCCACCACCGGTTCAGGTTCTGGGGTGTGGGTAGGAGGTCATAAGTGGCTCTGATGACAAAACTTAGCCGAGATCCCTCCATCTCCCAGATGTCACGCCAGCTAAGTTTCCTCTTTTGCAGGCTCTCCCAATTAGTCCAGTGGCCTCGCTTGGTCATTGAGACGGCCCTGGCATGTCACTCTGCCTCCTCCTGTCTTCTCAACTCCTCCACCACGAGCCGTCTCTTCTGCACTGATGTTGCCTTCTGCCATTGAGGACCCTTTGAGACAAGCCCGAGCCCGGCTCTCCCATGTTGGACTTGGCCAACCACATCCCTGAAGCGAAGAGCAGACTTAGCACTCTGAACAGCTTCAGGTGGTGTCCACTTCCTCCCCATTACCACACGGGAGGGGGGCAGCACTGCTCGAATAACAGTATCTTCAGATTCAGTGAGGGTCATGACCAATCTTGCTTTGGTGCATTTGAATTCTTCCACAAGACTTGCAATTGGTAATTTCAATTTGCCATTCCCGTACAGTCCAACAGGACTTAAGCATCGTGGAAATCCAAGCCACTGTTTTACATGTGTGCTGATCATTCTTTCGAGCTTTTCAACCTTGCTGATGGGGATTTCATACACTGTTAAAGGCCACATGAGTCTTGGGAGTATGCTGAACTGGAAACACCACAGCTTGAGTTTTTCTGGACTTCAAGGACTTGTTGATGCGAGCTATATACATGATGGTATCCTTTTTGAGTTGTTCAAACTGCTCAGTGTCCTTGAGCTTAGCATCATACCATCGGCCTAAGGTCTTCACTGGCATTTCTGAAACAGTTGGGACAGGTATTCCATCAATATGAAATCTTTTATCCGTGACTTGACCTTTGACAATGGAGATGCTTCTGCACTTGCCGGACTTGGTCTCATCCTCGCCCATGTGATGTTTTGATGAAGCTTTTCCAGAAGTCTCTTGGTGCAGGGGACAGTTGTTGTCAGTATCGTTATATCGTCCATATAGGCTCGTATCGGTGGTAACCGTTGACCAAACTGTAGCCCTTTTCCTCCCGCAACCCATTTTGAGGCTCTGATAATGAGCTCCATTGCCATAGTGAAGGCCAATGGGGAGATGGTGCACCCCGCCATGACGCCTACTTCCAGAGGTTGCCACGCTGTGGTGAAGTCTGATGATGAGACAAACTTGCAGATCCTGGAAGTCGTGTTTTACCAGATTTGTTATTGTCGCAGGCACCTGAAAGAATTCAAAAGCAGTCCACAGTAGGGAATGAGAAACTGATCCACGGGCATTGGCCAGGTCGAGGAACAAGACATGCAGATCCTTTCTTTCTTAGCCATCTGGATTTGATGCCATATGACGCTGGTATGTTCAAGGCATCCCGAGAAGCCCGCTACGCCACCCATTTGGATTGATGTATTTAAAGGGATCTTTGTAGAAGTCTGTTCTTGCCTTTTCCTCCTTTTTGTGTCGTTTCCTTAAATTCTCTGCTCTGCGCAGTTTCGAGAGCCTCTGTTTTAGGTCCTCTTGAAGGAGGTTGATGCCCTCCCTTTCTTCTGCTGTTGCTTTTTTCCATAACTTCCTCAGGCCTTTTCTTTCTTTAACAAGTCATTAGTTTCCTGGAGATGACTGGATTTGGGGGAGGAGGCATATCTTTCCTGCTGACTTGTTCCTTCACTCTAAATTTCTCCTTACCGTAGCTGTAGACCAGGTCACCCATTCTCTCCAACTTCTTTTCAGCTGATCTCTTGATGCCACTTAAGAGCAGGCTCACATCTGCATTGATGGTTTCCCACTCCTTGCTGTTAGACTGGCCATTTCACCAACGGCTTACGTCCTTGTTCTCCACTTTAAGATGTGCCTGGCTTTGTCTTGGACTGCTGCTTGTGCCTGAAACTTCTTCCACATCCCGTAGGGTGCTGATACTCTGCGGACTGTGGGTTTCTGCTTGCCACTGAGTTTCATCCGACTGATTTGACCTCCCTCTTAACAGAATCTGGTCAATTCGGGGCCCTGGGTTGGAGATTTTCAAGCATTTCTTCCGTCCTTGATGAATTTTTAGACCACGAGTTGATGTTACTTTAGTCCAGCCACACCTACAGGTCTGAAGAACATGTCCAGCTGCTGGTTTCTCAAGAGTATTGCCACTTTCTTGATTCATTGTTGTGTCCATGCCAAGGTTTGTTACCGGGAGGTCAGTCAGAGAGTCTCGCAGACTCTGGGAGTATACTTCTTTTTAAACTTTCCGTAGCCAAGTAAGGGTGGCTCTTGTGCCCTGACAAGGTGATGGAGCCTGCTGTTATGGGTAGCTAGCCCATAACAGCCCCGTTGGGGTCTATTTCCTCCTGTCAGCTGTCTCTCCAGTTATCACGCAGTCTTTTCCTTGTCGTCAGCTGCACTTTCACAGCAATCACTGGTTTTCTCCCAGAAGATCAGTAGAGCTACTAGGACTTAATGTTTCAATCCCTATGGTAAGTCGGCACTCTCGATGTTGGCAGTGGGCTTGGAGTAGTGACAAGGAGGGTAGGTACGTCATCGGGGTCATCAGGTGGGCACCCTCCTTCTTTGACGTTTCATTGATAAGCCCACGACATCTCCAGAGGGCTCAATGGTGCTACCTGGCGTCCCAGATACACCCCACTCAGTTCCATACCCTGCTGTCTTCATCTTGCAGCCCAGTTGTCAGGCCTTAATTCTGGGTAGTACAAATGACAAATGGCCCCGATGTGATGGACTGAGTGACTGGTTTCTGTGCTGTTGACTGAAAATCTCCCAATTGCTTTTTATTTCATACTATGTTTATAACTGTTAAGGAGACACAAATGTATTTAGATGGTGATTGCTAAAGACAATATTTTACAGGAGCAACCCAAAATGTTATGTTCCTGGCAGTAAGATGCATTCGGCATCAGTTCCAGCCTGGTGGGAAATGATGGCTCAAAGCCTTCCCATCCCACCCCCCCACCTTCTTTATAGGGCCCCTGCCCCCTCCCTCTTCAGTCCTGATGAAGGGTCTTGGCCCGAAACGTTGACTGTTCATTTCCACGGATGCTGCCCGACCTGCTGAGTTCCTCCACTGTGTTATGCGTGTGGCTCAAAGCCATGGTTTGATCCCCTTTGATGGGTCTCTATCAATGGACTGCTGATCATATACAGAGGACATTTCCTCTCAGCTTGGAATCCAGGCCTTGAAATTATTGACCTTTAGATGAATCTCAGGTAGAGGTCCAGTAGAGTTCTGAGGTTGCATCTCATTGATGCACAGGGAAGGATAGTGAATCACATCCTGTATGAGGTAGACTTGGAGTCTTCAGTGGCTCTGGCAGTTAATATATCAGCTCCAAGTCTGCATTTGTTCTGTTGAAGGACGGAAGAGATTGGAATTCTCAGAGAAACTTTTAAATTCCCTCTAGGAAGCACATAATGTAATGTTACCTCACCATTCACTGAGTTGAATATTTAGACTCGACCGGATACTTAGTGCATTCTTGTAGATCTGGGTTCCACTCCAAGTTGCAGCCTTACCTTGGATGGGTATCTTAGCTCCTGATCCTTCCCGCCTTTGAATGCCTGTGCCCCAGAGCTCTAGTGCACATAAGCAAAATAATTACCAGACGCATTGCTAATGGATGCCTACTAGTTACAGCCAAAACTCAAGCCACAGAGAATTAATGAGCTGGCTTCTGAGTTGAGTAAGGGTTTGATGTCTCAGTTCTAAAGAATCTTGTGTACAGAAATCCATGACTGGATTTCAGATGCAAGAAATGCTGTGACACAAAGAATTTCCAGCATTGGTATTGGATCTAATGTGAAAATGTTAAATTGATTTGTTATTCTTACATGTACTGAGGTACAGTGAAAAACTTTGGTTTACAGTCAATCAATACAGATTATTTCACACGTCAGTGCTTTAAGGTAGTAATAGGGACAAAACATTGATAGAATGCAGAAAGAAGTGTTATAGTTACAGAGAAAATGCAGTGCAACCAGACAACAAGGTTCAAGGCCATATGAGGTATATTGTGATATCACATTAAGGGACAATACCGTAGTCTTATAAGAGCAGAATAGAAGCTGTCCTTGAGCATGGTGCTTTAAAGGCTTTTGTATTTTCTGCCTGATGGGAGGATAGGGAAGAGAGGATGTCTGAGGTGGGTGGCGGATGTTGATTACGTTGGCTGCTTTACCGCGATAGAAGTGTGGATAGAGTCCATGGAGGGAAGGCTAGGTTTCTGTGTTGTGCTGAGCTGTATCTACTACTCTCAGTTTCTTGCGGTCATGTCCAGAGCTGCCATAGCAAACCGTGATGCATGCAGGTTCGTTGATTTCTATAGTCCTTTACTAAAATTGTTGTGGGTCAAAGGGAACATGCCAAATTGCTTCTGTAACCTGAAGGAATAGAAGCACTGATGCACTTTCTTGGCCATGGCATCTATGTGGTTAGACAAGGACAGGCTGTTGGTGATGTTCATTCCTAGGAACTTGAAGCTCTCAACCCTCCATACCTCAGCAACAGGAGCACGTTCCTGAAGTCAACGATGAGCTTGTTTGTTTTGCTGACATTGATGGAAAGGCCATGAATACCATGTCTTCCTCCTGGACTCCAACTCATCATTATTTGAGATATGGTCCATTCCAGTGTTATTTGCAATATTGTAGATGGAGTTACGGCAGAATCTGGCCACATAGTCCTGAATGTAATACGGAGGAACGTAGGGAGCTGAGGATGTAGCCTTGTGGGGGACCAGTGCTGAGAAGCATTATAGCAGAGGTATTGATGCCTATTCTAATTGATTGTTCTCTGTTGGCCAGGAAGTCAAGGATACAGTTACAAACAGAAGTGTAGATTCCCAAGTCTTGATGTTTGGATACAGTTCAAAGTTCAAAGTAAAATTTATTATCCGACATGCCACCACATACAACCCTGAGATTCATTTTCTTGTGGGCACACTTGGCAAATCTATAGAACGGTAACCATACACAGGATCAATGAACAACAAACTGTGCAAATCCAAATATAAATAAATAGCAATAAATAACGAGAGCATGAAATAACAAGATATGAGTTTGCCTGGAATTGTAGACAATTCTGGAGGTGGAGCAGTAGTCAATAAAGAATAATTTAGTAGAGGTGTCTTTACTGCTAAGATTCTCCATAGATAAGCGTAGAGCCAGGGAAATGGCATTTCCCATGGACCTGTTTTAGTGCTAAGCAAATTGCAGTGGGTGAAAGTTGTCTGGGAGGCTAGAGTTAATACGTGCCATGACTAGCCTCTAGAAACACTTCAGGATGGTAGATGTCAGAGCTACCTCACAGTAGTCATTAAGGCATGTTACCTCATTCCTCCCAGATAGTATTTGAATTGTTTACAACTCCAGGTAAAAGGGGGCACGGCGGCAATATGCTCAATTTAATTGCATCTTGTCTATCCTGCACCTTGTTAGGTATAGTTGCAAATGATGTTCCTTGTTAGTTTCTTTGTTAATTTCCTGAAGGATCGGGAAATGGTGATTCCATCTGAGGTAAGTGAACTCTAGAGGAGGCAAAGTAACTGTGATGTGACACTTGCATCACTTTGAATAGACAGGAACTGAGCCACCATTATTGGGTATCTTAATTAGTAACCCCAACAGGTCTGCGACACTCCAGAAACATGTTGATGATCCACCAGGAGGAATAGATTTATCACTGAAGATCAGATTCTTCCTGCACTACCTCTCATAATGAGCTGAGTGTTCTAACCAGCAGCTTGGTCTAAGTGGCAGAGGGCTTTGGAAGCTTTCTATTGAGGAGTGAGATGATATTGAATGGCTGCAGTAACTCTTAGTTACCAGCCAGGCAATTTGAACATTCAGAATCAAATTTAAACAAACTAATTTTTTTGTGATCTGACAACATGAAACAGGAAAAATGTAGCAGAGAACAACAAAAACTCTGCCCCTTGTTGTGAAAGAATCGATCTGTCTCTTACAGCTCTTACATAAGCCGTATTGTAAAAGACTCGTAAGACATGCTGCAGTTATTGAAAAAACATGCTTCACAATACATTAAAACAGTGATAGCACTTCAAAAGTATTTTATTGGTTGTGGAGCACTTTCCCTTGGCTGTTTTGGGAAGTTAATTCCTGTTTTTTTCAAAGGACAGCACGTTAAACATCTGAGCTTAGAGATCACAGCCACTCTTTTTTCTGGTTGTTATTTAGTAAGTCTGAAAGACACATGGAAATCAAGAAGGACATAAACCTGTCATCTGATTGAACTATCAGTCTCCCCTTGATTGAGGCCCTGTAACATGTTAGTTTGTAATGTTACTGCCAATGTAGAGATTCCACATTCCCCTTTTCTTAATCTGAAGGTGAAAATAAATTCTTGTACCATTGCCTTAAGAACACTCTTTCTATAAAAATAGAAAGAACATGGAGGCAAAATGGCTAAATTAAACCCTTAAGGTAAAAGAACAGCTGCCTTCAAGGAATTGATTGAAGCTGGAGTACCTACTCTTGCTTTGATGAAGGGATGAAATGTTAATTTGTTCATTCACTCCACTGATATTACCAGTTCTCTGAATGTTTTCTCATTAATTTCAAAATTGTCCATTATTGAGTTTCTTTTTTCCCTTTCATTGTTTTTTATAGTTTCTTGAGGTTGATGGAGGATTTAATGAAAGAGCAGTTTTGATGTGATGAATCCAGTAGTTGCTGACTTGCTGTTGAGAAATGGTTTTGTGCACCTAAATCAATCAAGTTGTTTTTCGTAATTGGTTTTGCAATTACAAACCAGTCTCTCAGTGGAAGTTTGTTCAGTATGAATCCTTACAAGACATTCTTCATTAACAAATAAGCGAGACTGATGTTCTATCGCTCATGTTCAAATTTTATTTTTAATGTACAGTACTGCTAGTAAATATTGCTTATGTTCGCTCCCACTGATATTTTGTTGTTGCTGATGATAAATGCGAAATAAGTTTAGACTCTGAATTCTTTTAGTGCATTTCAGGTAAACAAACTCCTCCCAACTTTGCCTTGGCTCTGCCGCCATCCCACCCACCCCTCCCCACATACTCTTGGCAATGTTCCTGTCACAGTTATGCTTTCAGCTTCGTTCAGAACCAGTCCGTGCTGAAGGTGTCACATTTTAAACTTCTGACTGTGCCTTAGCAGCCAGGAGAAACTCAGCTGGGAAGTTTACTGCTCTCAACACTGTGCACACTCTAGAAACCTACGCTGAGATGAAAGAAAGTAAATATTGGTAAGAGTTTTTCCAGATATTTTTATGATCATTTAGTTTCTAGTCTCACCAACAGAGCAGTGTTTGCACTTGTTCTGTAGAGAGAAACATACAAACAGGGAGATGTATGTTGAAGGGGATGGGTGTCCTTTACAAAATGCCTTGTTTTTACCACAGTAATTGCAGTTGTGCAAGTAATTGTACTGTAATAATGATCAATATGAATCAAGTATTGAGGATAAACTGTATAGATTAGAATGAGTTTCTAATGGCCTGGATTATATAGCATTTAAGTAGAAATCGGGGCTTGATTCAGTATTGAACATGAATGGAGCACCTTTACCTAGCCTAGAGTAAGAGACAGGACTGGAATGTCTCTGCTGGTCTGGATTAGTGCAGTTTTACTGGGTTGCATTGGAGCAGATGACTGCATGTTTATGCAGTGAACTGGATTGGAGATGCTTCCACCTTTCTGAGCTGGAGTTACATTAGTTTTCCTTAAACTGTTTATTCAGTCAAGGAGCACAAATTAGAAGCAGCGGGAGATTACTTGTCTCTTTGACTCTCTTCTGCCCCGTGATAAGATTGTGGCTGATCTTATTGTAACAAAAACTCTGTGTTCCTATTTATTACTGATACCTTTCACCCTCTCAATAATTTATCTGTGTCTGCTTTAAAGATATCTAAAGACCCTGCTGCCATCACCATGCAATATAGAGTTCCAGAGAGTCACAACATTCAGAGGGAGAGAAATTTCACTTCATTTCTGTCTAATGGGCAACAGTGATTGTTACTTCATCTAGGCAATTGAAACATCTGATGTTATAGAGTAAGATAATATTAGCTCAGCTTGCCCGATCTTTCATTTTTCATTAAAGTTGGGTACAAACAATATGGGTGGAGGGAGGGGTGTGAGTACAATCTGATATCTACTGTCTTATACCATAACCAAACTTTGAAGTTATGTTTAAGTTGTATGAGATGTTAGTGAAGCCAAATTTAGAGTATCGTGTGCTGTTCTGGTCACTTACCGACAAGAAAGATGTCAATAAGTTTGAAAGAATGCGGAGAAAACTGACAAAGCTGTTGCTGATACTAGAGGACCTGGGTTATAGGGAAAGATTAAATAGGTTTAGAACTTCATACCCTGGAGCGTGGGAGAATGAGGGGAAATCTTACAGAGGTATACAGGGTAAATAAGTGAGACTAGAACTGGAGATCATAGGTTTAGAGTAAAAAGTGAAATAATTAAGGGGAACCTGAGGGGGAACTTCTTCACTCAGGGGCTGGTGCAAATGTGGAATGAGCTAACAGCGGAAGTGGTGGATACGAATTCAATTGCAACACGTAAGAGAAATTTAGATAGGTACATGGATGAGAAGGGAATGCAGAACTATGGTGAGGTCTATGGTCTGGGTGTGAGTAGATTGGACTGGGCAGAAAAACAGGTTGGCATAGACTTGATGGACCAAGGCCCTGTTTCTATGCTGTGGTACTCTAACATTCTGTACTAAAAGACTTAATTAGTCTTTGCCAGTATATTAACATGAATCATAAGAAAGCAAACCTAATGCTGGTGTAAGCGCATAGCCATGATGATTCTGCTGAGCTGTTGTAGGTGAATGTTGACAATCATACACAGGGCATTTATTTGTAAGTTTTACTATAATAATTGGCACTTTCCCACTAACACTCAAGTATTACACTTTTTGAAGACCATAAGACATAGGAGCAGAATTAAGCCATTTGGCCCATCGAGTTTAATCTACCATTCGATCATGATTGATTTATATTCCCTCCTAGCCCCATTCTCTCAGCTTCTCCCCACAACCTTTGATACCCTCACTAGTCAAGAACCTATCAGCCTCCACTTTAAAATACCCAATGACTTGACCTCTTGACCTCCACAGCTGATCTGTGGCAATGAATTCCATTGATTCACCCTCTGGCTAAGAAAAATCCCCATCTCAGTTCTAAAGGGATGTCCTTCACTTCTGTGTCTATAAATACATGCATGCTTTTTCCCATGAGGCTGGGTTAGATTAGAACTAGATTCAGAGGTCTAGGGTGAAAGGTGAAACATTTACAGGGAACCTGAGCAGGAGCTTCCTCACTCAGAGGGTAGTGTGTGTGTGGAATGAGCTGCCAGTGAAGGTAGTGGATGAATCTTTAGACTTTTCCCACTATTGGAATCATCCTCTGTATGACCGCTCTATCCAGGCCACAGATCCCTTGGTTATTGGTTGGGAACCCTTGATCTCGGCTTGAATACTCAGTTGGTTTCCAAGAAATATTCATTTCTTGAGAATCAGCTTGAGAAAAAACCAAAATGAATGGGCCTTTATTTCCTTTAGAGAGTACGTTGTATTGTAAGATATGTCAAATTGGCTTATTTAAGTCAAAGAGAGGTTCTCCTTTCCTCAGCTGTTTGTCAACCAGAGTCTTCATTGGCATCATGTGCTACAGAATAGTTGACAGACATCGCAGACCACTTGCTGTAAAATGAAATTGGGAAAGTCCATGGCCATAAAACTCAAAATAGATTCTGAGTGGAATTGTTAGTTATTCTAAAAATTCAAGAGCATAACATAGTTTACTCAATCAGTTTTGTCCCTTTGGTTTATTGCTGAATGCTTGATACATCTTGGTTCTGATTATAGAAGCACTTTAATGTCCATGCTTTCTTGTCAGGGGGGCATCATTTTGAACTTGTCTATGATAAAGAGACAGCTGTACATTGGGTGACAACAGCTCACACAGAGACCTGCATAGCTCTGTATTGCCTGTGCAACTTTGCCCTTTTACTTTTCTTGTTGTGGCACCATTTCCTATCCCTATTGTCACCTGTAGCCAAGAAGAAGTGTATGGAGCAGAGACGTAGAAAAGTTTTGATGTAACTTGACAGGACACAAGTGAGGTTGCATCTGGCACACTAAGCTGAGCTGCAATCTCCATATTTAAAGAAGGATTTGCTTGCATTGGGGGCAACACAGAGAAGTTTCACAAATTTATTGCTTGGTAGAAGTGTTGATGAGGGAAGAAAAATTGAGCCTACACACACTTAAGCAGTTGAGAAATGATCTCATGAAAAATATTGAGAGGTGGGACTAACAAGGTGGATATAAAGAGGATAGATCTCCTAATTTGGTAGCAAATTGGGGCTGTGGATAGGCTTCATACTAAATAGTAGGGGGAGATGGTGGGTTCAACAGCTTGGAAAAGTATTGACAAAGTAAAAGGGAAGGAGAATGAAAGAGTAGCTACTGAAGACTTCAGAATAAAGAATGAGCCAAAACATTTAGAGAAGGATAAGAACTTAACTGGATGCAACACGGAGACAAAATTGAAAGGAAGGGTGGTGAACACAGACTGAAGTTGTTATCTTTGAATGCATGCCGTTTACACATAAGGCAGAAGATCTTGTAGTGCAGTTAGAGATTGGCAGGTATGACATTCTGGGTATCACTATGTCGTGGTTGAAAGTAGATCACAGCTGGGAACTTAGCATCCCAGCATCAAACTCAAGGTCAATGTATTATTAAATTGAGTATATATCACCATATACTACCTTGAGATTCATGTTTTTGAAGACATTTACAGGAAAATAAAGAAATGCAATTGAATTTATGAAGAACTATACATAAGTAACAACTGACATTGTGCAAAAGAAGACAAACTGTGCAAATTATAAATAAAATAATATTGAGAACTTGATTTTAGAGCCCTTGTGAGTGAGTCTGAAGGTTGTGGAATCAGTTCAGAGCTGAGGAGAGTGAAGTTATTCATGATTCAGGTTCAGGAGCCTGATGGTTGTTGGGACAAATACTACACCTGCGCTTTCTCTTTTTACCTCAACAACATTCGGGGCACAAGTAGTCCTTCCAGGTGAGGCAACACTTCACAAGCAAGTCTGTTGGGGTCATCTACTATATCCACTTCTCCTAGTGCTACTTCCTCTACGTCAATCAGACCCAACATAGATTGGGGAACCGCTTTGTCAGGCAAGAGAGATTTCCTGGTGGCCAACTATATTAATTCTACTTTCCATTCACATTCCAGCATGTCGGTCTTTAGCATCCTCTACTGCCACAATGAGTACATTCTCAGGTTGGAGGAGCAACACCTCACATTCCGTCAGGGTATCCTCCAACCTGATGCCATGAACATTGATTTCTCTAACTTTTGGTAATTTTTCCCTTTCCCCTTTCTCTCTTTTTATCATTCACCATTCTGCCCCCCAATCCTCTTTTCTTCTCCGCATTTGCCTCTCATCTCCCTCTGGTGCCTCTCCTCCTTCCCTCTCTCCCATGGTCCTCTCACCCCTCCTATCAGATCCCTTCTCCTTGAGCCCTTTACCTCTTCCACCTATCACCTCCCAGCTGCTTACTTCATCCCCCCCCCCACCTACCTTCGCCTCACTGTCTTCAACTATCACCTGCCAGCTTGTACTCCTTCCCCTTCTTCCCTCTTTCTTAAACTGGCTTCTTCCCCCTTCCTCTCCAGTCCTAGCCCAAAACGTTGACTCTTCATTCCTCTCCATCGATGCTGCCTAACCTGTTGAGTTCCTCCAGCATTTTGGTGCCTTAGAATGAAGTGACATAGGATTGGAAGATGTAGAATCCTTGTGGGTAGAGTTAAGAAACAACAAGAGTAAAAAGATCCTGATGTGAGTTCTATACAGGCCTCTATACAGTCACCAGGATGTGGGCTACAAATTACAACAGAAGATAGAAAAGGAATGCAAAATAGGCAATGTTATGGTGGTCATGGGGATTTCCATATGCAGGTAGATGAGGAAAATCAGATTGGTACTGGATCCCAAGAGAAGGAATTTGTGGAATGCATATGAGATGGCTGTTTAGGGCAGCTTTTGGTCAAGTCCACTAGGGAAAGGCTATTCTGGATTGGGTGTTGTGAAATGAAACAGATTTTATTAGGAGTTTAAGGGAAAGGAGGCAGTAATCATGATATGATAGAATTCACCCTGCAGTTTGAGAGAGAGAAGCAAAAATTAGATGCATCAGTATTACAGTTGAGTAAAGGGAAACATAGAGGCGTGACAGAGGACTGGCCGAAGTTGACTGGAATGACAGTACAGTAGCAAAGTCAGAAGTTTCTGGGAGTAATTTGAAAACTGTAGGATGGGTTCATCCCAAAGAAGAAAGGATGAGGCAACTATGGCAGACAATGGAGATCAAAGACAGCATAAAAGCAAAAGGGACGGCATACAATACTGCAAAAAATTAGTGAGAAGCTTTTAAAAACTAACATAAGACACTAAAAAGCAATAAGGAGAGAAAAGATGAAATATAAAGGTAAGTTAGCTAATAATAAAAAGAAGATATCGAAGTATTTTTGTCAGAGTAAAAGAGTAAAAGTGAGGCAAGAAATGGCATTGGACCACTGTAAAATGACACTGGAGCGCTAATAATGAAGAACAATGAAATAGCGGACAAACTGAATAAATGTTTTGCGTCAGTCTTCACTGTAGAAAACACCAGCACCCTGCCAGAAATTCGAGAGTGCCAGGAGGAAAAGTGGGTGTAGTCACTATTATTAAGCGGAAAGCAAAGAGTGGGAATAAAGGGGGCCTCTTCCGGTTGGTGGCTGGTGACTAGCAGCGTTCTGCAGAGGCCAGTGTTTGACTGCTACTTTTCATGTTACATGTATATGTTAATGATCTGGATGACAGAATTGTGGCCAGGTTTGTGGATGATACAAAGATAGGAAGAGGAGAAATCAGTGCTGAGGAAGCAGGGAGTCTGCAGAAGGACATAGACAAATTAGAATGGACAAATGGCAGGTGTACAGCCATGTACTTTGGTAGAAGGAATAAAGGTATGGACTACTTTCTAAACAGGGAGCAAATTCGTAAATCGAGTTGCAAAAGGACGCGTGAGTCCTAATGCAGGATTCCCTAAATGTTAACTTGTAGGTTGAATCGGTGGTAAGGAAGACAGATACGAGCACTAGAATATAAAAGCAAGGATGTGATGCTGAGGCTTTGTAAGGCATTGGTCAGGCCACATTTGGAGTACTGTGAGGAATTTTGGGTCCCTTATCTAAGAAGGAATGTCCTGGCATTGGAGAGATTCCAGAGAAGATTTATGAAAATTACCTCAAGAAATGGAAGGATTAATGTATGAACAGCATTTGCTTGCTTTGGGCCTGTACTCACTGGAGTTTAGAAGATTGATGGGGTATTCATTGAAACCTACCAAATTCTGAAACGGGTAGATGGATTGGATGCAAAGGAGACAGGGGAGTTTAGGACTAAAGGGCACATCCTTAGAATTCAAGGACATTCCTTGAGGACAGAGATGAGGAGGAACTTCTTTAGCTAGAGGGTACTGAAACTGTGGAATTCATTGCTACAGACAACTGTGGCGGCCAGGTCATTGGATATATTTAAAGTGAAGGTTGATAATTTTTTGATTAGTAAGGACGTCGAAGGTTATAGGGAGGAGGCAGAAGAATAAGGTTGTGAGGGAGAATAAATCAGCCATGATTGACTGGCGGTGCAGACTTGATGGGTCAAATGGCCTAATTCTGCTCCTGTGTCTTATGGTCTTACAGTGGATATGGAGGTGAGGAAGAATTTCTTCTTTTAGGGAATCACAAATCTTTTGAATTCTCTGCCATTGAGAACTATGTTGGAACAGTCTTCGAATATATTTGGAGCAAAGTTTGATAGATTTTTAAAGTACTAGGGGAGTCCTGATGTATAGGGAAAGGGTATGAATGTGTTAAGGAAAAAGCTGGTCAGCTCTGATCATATTGTACGGTGGAACAGGATTAATGGTACAAATCAGTGGAGCATCTCATTAAGCAAAAGATACCATTGCTTGCAGCCTCTACGTTAGATGCCACCCCGATTTGGAAAGAAATTGACATTCCCTTGCTATTTTTGGGTTCAACCTTGAAGCTCTCTATCTACAGAACTCTGCAGAAATTCTCCAGCATAGTCATAGTCATAGTCACAGTCATACTTTATGAATCCCGGGGGAAATTGGGTTTTCATTACAGTTGCTCCATAAGTAATAAATAGTAATAGAACCATAAATAGTTAAATAGTAATATGTAAATTATGCCAGTAAATTATGAAATAAGTCTAGGACCAGCCTATTGGCTCAGGATGTCTGACTCTCCAAGGGAGGAGTTGTAAAGTTTGATGGCCACAGGCAGGAATGACTTCCTATGATGCTCAGTGCTGCATCTCGGTGGAATGAGTCTCTGGCTGAATGTACTCCTGTGCCCAACCAGTACATTATGTAGTGGATGGGAGACATTGACCAAGATGACATGCAACTTAGACAGCATCCTCTTTTCAGACACCACCGTGAGAGAGTCCAGTTCCATCCCCACAACATCACTGGCCTTACAGATGAGTTTGTTGATTCTGTTGGGGTCTGCTACCCTCAGCCTGCTGCCCCAGCACACAACAGCAAACATGATAGCACTGGCCACCACAGACTCGTAGAACATCCTCAGCATCGTCTGGCAGATGTTAAAGGACCTCAGTCACCTCAGGAAATAGAGACGGCTCTGACCCTTCTTGTAGACAGCCTCAGTGTTCTTTGACCAGTCCAGTTTATTGTCAATTCATATCCCCAGGTATTTGTAATCCTCCACCATGTCCACACTGACCCCCTGGATGGAAACAGGGGTCACCGGTACCTTAGCTCTCCTCAGGTCTACCACCAGCTCCTTAGTCTTTTTCACATTAAGCTGCAGATAATTCTGCTCACACCATGTGACAAAGTTTCCTACAGTAGCCCTGTACTCAGCCTCATCTCCCTTGCTGATGCATCCAACTATGGCAGAGTCATCCGAAAACTTCTGAAGATGACAAGACTCTGTGCAGTAGTTGAAGTCCGAGGTGTAAATGGTGAAGACGTTATACACGTCACTGTTGTACACGTTACTGAGATGTAGCTTGGGAGGATTTGTCTTGCAACTACAGGAGCAGTGAAAGGTGTGGACGTTTGCCCTTCCCCCATTGGCTAAGCATGTTTTATGTTCAGCAGCATATATTTACCAATATTCGCCAGACTCTTGGAGAATTTATGGCAATGGAATGAGATCAGATCACTGGAAAGTCCCCATATTTGTGTCTGTAAAATAATGGCACCTAATGGAATCCAATTAAAGTAAAGTAAAGATTAGCTTTAGACTGAGTCCTACTAAGTAGGAACATCTAGTAACTGCAGGACTAAATTGAGTCTTGAAAAGGAAGCTGGGATTTTTCCAGCAGCTCATTTACATCAAATTTGCATATGTGTGGGTTGGACTGAGAAGAGTTGTTTGTCTTCCATTTGGATTTTCTGGGCAATGTTGCCACTTCCGCAGACTCTGTAGTTTCCTTATTTTCTGTACTTATGTTTGGAAAAGAAAAGATTTGTTGTTTGGAAGCGTTTCAGCTCCGTTACACATTGCTGCAGATAGAGGAAATTTTATAAAGAGCATCTTAAACAAATAGCAGGAAAGGGTACGCTATGAGTTTTGTGTCTTCATTCAGTCATGAATTCTTTTCCTTCTGTGCCTGTCAGAATGGAATACTTGTTCAGATCTGAATGCTTTGGTTGTGAACAGTTGGAATTAATTAATTATTCAGTTTAGACATTGCTCCTGTGTGCTTGAACACAGTGCACTTTTCAGACCCAGCAGCTCTGCCAGTATCTGCAGATAATATAAGGGCGATACATGGATGAAACTAGATCCTGACTCCTAAGTTCTTGGATTCTCTTTGCTTTCCATTACAGATTGTTCCATTTTTGTCATTTAGTAGAAGGTGATTGGAGAGGAGGACAACTTTTTCATGGCTTTCCTGGCAACAGAAGTGTCAAAAGAAATCCCTATTTCTGAAGGTTAAATTAGGAGTTGCTGGGCGACAGGGCTCAAAGGGCCGGAAGGGCCTGTTCTGTGCTGTATCTCAATAAGTAAATAAACAATTGACATTATGAATAGCAACACTAAATAAGTTATAGACACTGGTGTATGGACCCTCACCTACATACTGCAGGCTTTAACTGTGTGATCAAGGCTACATTTGGCTCTTCAGGTTGATAGACCTTGTAATGCTTCTTTGAAGAGCAGTCAGATGCACTGGTATCCTGTGAACTTACTTCCCATAACTAGTGCAGCAAAAATATCACATTATGTACGTAGTTTATCATTATGGTCTACTTGTAAAGCTATTTTCTATCTTTGTCTGCTCTTCATTCAATATGAAGAAACTGAAAGAAACCCAAGTAATTGGTAAGGTACATTATAGATATAAGGTTTTAGCTTATTTTTGCACTGCATTTAAATAAAACTATGTTCTGTGGAAAAAATTACTGCAAGCTATAGAAATACAGAATAGAAAAGTGAGTTATTTTTTTCCTTTGGTAATAATATTGCACATTAGATCTTCTGATAAACAACTTGCAAAGTATGACCTCAGCAGATGCTGCCAGAAGTATTTTTTTTGTTGCAGATATTGATTGCCACCCTGAAACACCATGAAATAGGAACATTGTTTACTGAAAGATGCTGGCTGTATTTCCTCAAAGACTTTCTATGCTGGATCTGTAAAGGCATCCAGTTTCCATACAGAACCTTGGTCAAATGAAGGTCCTGCCAAAATTGTGGTGGAATAACAGGAAAAGTGCTGAGGAAATGGCAGGTAATGGTGTTAGAAAGGGAACAGTTTATCTAGATTTTTGTTTACCGACTGCACCTTTGTGACTTTTCCCATTTTGGTATTAATGGTGGTATGGAACGATATACTTACAGTGTGTGATGAAATAGATAAAGAGGAAGCATGTGTGGAATAAACTGTAAAAATCAATGTAGACCATTAGGTATGAATGGAGTCTTTCAGTGCTGTAAGTTCTATGAGCTTGTTGCACACCTGTATGGTGCAGTGTGCTCACCGAGTTTATTCCTGATCTAGGAAAGGTTATGTGAAGAGGAAAATAAAACATGTGTTTTACGGAGAATCTCAGGTGAAATTTCTTAAGCTATAACATAGGTTGCGGCTGTGACTGAAAATAAGAAAACCCAGCACATGGTTGTCAAGCCAATTTTTAAAATATAAATCTGGTTAAAAAGTTGATAGTCACATCTACATCTAATTTATTATGATAGGGTAATGTTGCAAATTAAAATGGAGAAATGGTAAGTTTCTTGAAATTGTGTCCTTTCTTTGCAGTAGAATGGATAATATACTTGACATTTCAAGAGGATTAATAATAAATCAAGGACTGGGCCTCACTAAAGTTAATGTAAGCAGGAAAGGGTATTAGAAATAAAGGGCATTAAAGGTTAAAAGAGAGCTGGGTCCAGATCATTTTGAGGACGGAAATGAAGAAATGCAGGATCATGATCTATAACTTTTTAAAGTACCTTCATTTCAGGATTTCTTCCTTAAGGTTGTATAATTTCAGCATGTAGAAAAGAGAAACCAGAAGCTAAGATAAACGTCAATCCTTAACAGCTGTTGTTAGAAAGTTCTGAATGTAGGTGTTGGGAAATACAGCACTCTTGTCATGAGACATGAAAATATTCTCAAATATTATGTTCACTGTTTCCAGGCTTCTGATTGATAAGCTATGCTGTTTAATGCCAAAATTCCAAAATTCCTAAATACTATATCTGCTTGCTAGATTTGTATGAGGCAGACTTGGTATAACAAGCAAAATAGTGGAAGAAGTCAGGCAGCATCTGTGGAGGGAAATGGACAGTCAATACTTTGGGTCAGGAATCCGCAGATGCTGCCTGACCAGCTGAGTTCTCCTGATTTAGTTTGTTGCTCCAGGTTTCAGCGTTTGCAGTCTCTTTTGTCCCATTAGTGAGACTTGGCATAGTTCAGCAACTCCAACTCTGTGAATGGTGCAAATATTGGAAGGAAAAAAAGTAGGCTTCATATACGTTGCATTGTTTTAAACAGAATACTTTTTTTATAACACTTTTTAATCTAATGGGAAGGGTCTGTTGACCTGTATAGTTTAAAAAAAAAGTCAATCAACTTTGTAAACACAGTATATTTAAAGAGCAGAAGGAACTGCAATCACTTCAAAGCAGCAGGTTCTCCAGAAAACAAATGTGGTGAATGGAGGATAGTTGTACATAAAATATGTGCAGAAGGTCAATCTCAGTCACTAGGAGCGATGTAGTCACGTAGATGGACTGAAAGAGAAAGTACTTTATCATCTTCATTCTGGCCAGTAGAGGCATTGTTACTATATGTAGCTTTTTAATTTAATTACATTTACTTTAAGGGCAAGTTTTTTTTTACTCACAGAGTGGCAGGTGCCTAGAATATGCTGGCGGGGTGGTGGTAGGCAGATACATCAGGGATTTTAAGAGACACTTAAATAGGAATGTGAAGAAAATAGAAGGTTATGGACATTGTGTGAGCATTTGATTGCTAATGTAATTGGTTTGGCACGTCATTATGGGCTGAAGGATCTACACTGTTCTATATTCTATTTTCTATTTTGGGTGCTTCAATTTGTTAAATTTTTAAAATAAAATTAACAATTCTTTTTAATAAATTAATTAATCTGTTACAATTTTTGAATGTCTTATGATTGTCTTTGACATTCACAAGCCATCTGAATCTGAACAGATTTGACAGCTGACTGAGCCTGGAAAGGTTGATTAGCCAGTTATCAAAATTTTTAAACACTTTTTTATTACAGCAATGATAGAATGCTGTGATTTTGTAAACACAGTATATTTAAAGAGCAGAAGGAACTGGCAATCAATTCAAAGAATGTCTTTTGTTTCTGTGATATCATACCGGAGGAACATTGTATCATTTTTTTAATGCATGCATTTCTAAATGACAATAAATGAGGACTGAGTGTCCTCATAATCTTACAGGGTGGTATTTATGCTAATAGGGCCCACCAGATTACAGATTAAAGATGAATTGATTAAATTGGATTTGGTTCTGATGATGCATTTCCTGGTAGATCTATGAAAAGGAAGTGCATATTGAACAACAGAAAGAGCAGAGAGAACAGACAGTGTATCACTGCGAGGAAATTCAGGGTCACTGGAATTTTTGATAATGAGCAAAGTGACTAAAAGAATTGGATTTATAAACTGGAGGAAAAGTGAAGAACCAAAATAAAGTATAGTGTCCCCCTGTATTACAGCTGAATGGGTGATGGAATTTATGTGAGGAGAAAAAAAATAATCAAGTAAACAAACACAAATACAAAAGTAACAACAAATTTTGTAATTTTTCATTAAGGGTTAAGAACATAGAAAATCATGATTTGGACTGCTTTCTAAACACAAACTTGGAAGTATAATTTAGCTAGTTATCAATGTTTTCTGATTCTTTTATGTGTAGCAATGGTAGCACACAAAGATTTGTGCCAAAAGTGCCCAGGCGTGCATGATCTCCCAATATAGCTGCTTAAGCACTACCTTTTGAAGCTGGGCTGGCTTCAATTGTATTCTGAGTTAATGCAAGCAGGTACTGTATTCTGGTTTTATATTTTGAGTGAATTAACCACACACCAAAATGTGAGCAAAGAGAAAAAGAGAAAGAAACTTTGAAGGGTCTAACTATTATTATCCAACCAGGTACAGTGAAATAACAGGTTACTTGCACACTTGTACACCATGGTGTTATTTGCCAGGTAAGTGGATTTTGGCAGTAGGTGGGATCATCTCCAGCAGCCAATACGGATGAGTGTCAGGAGAAATCGAAGTATGGAGAGAGCAGAATGAGAAGTAAAAGAATCTGATACTTAATAGTTGGTATGAGTATGTCTGTGGTGATTAACTTTAAAATACAATTGAAATTCTGCTTTGCCAGTCGGCTCATAGTTTTCTGTCTGTGCATCTTTAATGAACAAAATAGTTGTAGACATTGAAAGAAAAAGTTACTGATCATCATGACTTTAGCAAGGCATAAAATAAAAGGTTAATTTTTCAGATGATGATAACTACATTTGACATTTAAAGGAGATTTCATCATTTCTTTGAAAAGATTAATATTTCAATACATTTAATCTGGGTTAAAACATAAATTAAAAGTTACAGAGTCACTTAATAAAGTTTTAATAATTTACTTTGAACATTATGTAATGCTATTTTACTTTCCACTCAAAGTACAAAAGCCATTTTTATAACATTAATATTAAATTCTAATATATTTTTAAAAAGAAAAAAAATCTATTTATATACGGCCTTACATATCTTTCATTATGAATAATTTGTTATTTGATGTGCAGTCTGCTCATGATTTTCCATCTGTGCACCTTTAATAGGTAAAAAAAAATCAGACTTGGTGAATATTGAAACTGAAATTAATTATCATCATACCCAATTGGCTCATGCCAAGCTGTTGCAGACTGTGAATGACCCTCTTACAAGTTTAGACTACCCTTAGTATTAGCTAAGTTATGTCCTCAGTTTTTTTCCCACTGAAATTTAAAACTTTGAGTTCTTGAACGAGTAGAACCATGCTCCAGTGTGGTGGTTTGTTAATTTCCCGGCACATTTTATCACATGGATTCAAACAAAAATTTCCTAAGTGAAAAAGCATTGAAAGAAAACATCTAGAAGACTGATCATCAATTTGTGTGCCACAACCTGGTTTCTGGTTCCAAGGACATTGGCAAGTGCGGTTATTGGTGAAGAATACCCAACCACTGCTTTTCCAATGTCAACTGAATATTTATTATTATTATTATTAATTTTTTTCTCTGCTAGATTATGTATTGCATTGAACTGCTGCTGCTAAGTAAACAAGTATCACATCACATGCTGGTGACAATAAACCTGATTCTGATTCTAATAAGAATGTAATGTCTATGTGCCATCCTTCAGCCTGTGACAGACTAGGAATGCAGGAAAAAGTGGGAGACTATTCTAAATAATATAAATTATGTGCAAGAGGACACATTTTCCATACTTTAACTTGTAGAACTATATCAATGTTCTCAGATCAAGAACACATTCTTTATAACCCAGTGGTCCTTGGCCATTGGAATGTATGATCTTTGAATTCAGTTGGATCGTATTGGGGTGCCCTGTGGTGGTCATGTCTGTAATAACGTCCGTAGGCATTTGTCTAGTGATTTGAAGGTCGCTAGTTCGAGTCTTGGCTGAGGCAGCATGTGTGTCCTTGGGTAAGGCACTTAACCACACTATGCTGTGCGACGACACCGGTGCCAAGCTGTATGGGTCCTAATGCCCTTCCCTTGGACAACATCGGTGGCGTGGAGAGGGGAGACTTGCAGCATGGGCAACTGCTAGTCTTCCATACAACCTTGCCCAGGCCTGCACCCTGGAAACCTTCCAAGGCGCAAATCCACGATTTCATGAGACTGACGGATGCCAGAATGTCCGTAGCACACATTGACTTCGTTGGTGCTTACAGAAATATGCAAAAGTATTATAATGGACTCCATGTAGAGTTCTTCATGGCTATTTTTGGCATGACACCTGTTTTGCTGAATTCCTATCTAAAATAGGTACTCACAGGCATATGGGTTCTCCAGAAATCAATCACACAGTAGGTTTGCACATGGAACTTTTTGTTTTGTCTTGACAGTTTAAACTGTTGCTTACTCCCAATAAATGCCCTCAGCATTCCTTTGGAACTGGCCTGTCTCTTTCCATATTGTGTTTGATATGTTTATTTGCTCCATGAAGGACCAGGTCTCAGAGTGAGATGATGTTTCTTGGAGAATGAATCTAAGGAGTATGACACCAATACTCCCAAAATGAAAACCATAACTTCTGTAGCTTGCAGATTGGAGCAGAAGAGCAGTTGTTCATAATACTGTTAACCGAGTTACTAACGAGAATTAAAGAAAAAGAAACCTCTTATGTTAATCTTTAATAAAGGTCTCATCTTTCCTCTCCCAAGAGGGCTGTCCTTGTCGGTCCTTCAATTGAGTTAATTACATCTCTAACAAGTGCAGGTATTGGTGAAGAATACTCAGTCACCGCTTTTCCAATGCCAACTGAATATTGAATGTGGGGGAAGTGTCAGGCATAATTGATCCAATTGCAGGGGAGAATGGTTGCCACCAACATGCAGAGGATTAAGAACTATTTTTGACCTTGACTAGGTGCTTCTCTGTTTTAAGTCTAACTTTTAAGAGACTCTCAATTGTTGGTCAACCATGTGAACTAGTTTAGATGGTCCCCATCCAGCTGCTAGTCAGTTTCAATTTATAGCGACAAAACTGTCCTAATGGTATGTCCTGTTGAATTCAGGTCTAGGAGTATAGAGAAATAACTATGCATTCCAACAAAATGTCAAAGAAAATGTATTGAATTCTATTTTACTTTCAATCTTTCATTTGTCCCTGGAAAGTACAGAATTGGAAAAGACCATCATCCATCTAGCCTGTCTTTTTCTTTCTCCAATTCATTTTTTGTTTCTCTATGGATCTCTGTTTTTCTCGTTATGAGTTAATAAACTGAGCTGTAAGAAAATAAACAGCTCTCTCATTGAACTCTGTAATTTTTTTTGTGCTTCCAGTTTGTCTGAATTATTTAAAAATTGGACCAGAAAAAATGCAGGAACAAACTTTAAGATTTGTGGGGGACTTTTTTTTCTATTCTGGTTTTAAAAACCTGAGACAATGTGCTGTAGATATCAGGAGAACAACAGAAAAGTTAAAAGTTAATTTTTCCCTTTCTGCTTGTTCTGCATTGGCGTGCTTAATTTCCATTTCATCCTTTGAAGGTCCCGATTACATGACTGTAATCTGGAACTAAGCATCAAAAACAAACATGGGTACTATAGGTCCATCGTGCTACTGAAACATTTTCTTTCCCTATTGTACCAATGTCGACTTAAGGTGAATGCAACTGCTTCTCAAGATAAATTCACTTGTTACTTAATTCATATCATTACTTGAGTAATGTAATGATCATTATCCAAATAATTTTAATACCCTTTTCTTCACAGTGCTGTAGGAGTACTTTAATCAGAATTGTGAAGTTCAAAAAGGCAGTTTGCCACCATCTTCTTAAGAATGATAAGGCACAGATAATAAATACTGGTATTGACAGCCACATCCTGGTCCACAAAAAAAAAGAAAAAAGAACATTCATTTACCTCTCGCACTGTAGAAGAATTTGCCTTTGCAGAATTGTGGTTTTTTTCTTAGCATGTTGCACCAGACAGTCAGCCATTCTTGTCTGGCATGTGGTGTCAGGATTGGTCTCCTTTTGGATTAACCGGGTCACGATATGAACGTTCCTGACTCAACCTTTTTTTTCACGAGGCCAAGCGGCTAGCTCGACGCTCAACCCGGCACCGATGGAAAGCATGCTCGGGGGTGGCCCGACTTGGATTCGTACTTGGGAGCCTTCGCTCCGGAGTCCGGCGCTGATGCCATTGCGCCACCAGCTGGCCTAGAATTGTGGTGATATTACAGAGTTATTTGTATGCATGCCAAAATATTAGCATAATGACTTAGGGAAACCAAGTACCCTATTCCTCCTCCTAATTTATATAATTTTTACATTGAATTATAATTAGTGAACTACTAGTTTTATATCGCAATTGGTCATTTCAATGGATATTTGAGTTGGGAAGTAATGTACATAAACACCTACAGTATTACATATCCTCCACGGCAGAATATTATTCATAACAACACACACAAAATACTGGAGGAATTCAGCAGGTCAGGCAACATAAATGGAAATGAATAAGCAGTTGACATTTCAGGCTGAGACCCTTCTTCGGGACCGAGAAGGAAGTGGGAAGGTGCCAGAATATTATTCATGTTTGGCAATAAATGGGAACAGAATCTTGAAAGCTTTTCACTAATTTTGAGACTGCATTTTAGTAAATCAAGAATGAGGATTTGAATTAAATCCAAATGTATTCTTGATATATGAAGCTGTAGATCTTGCATATGAAGCAATTATACACAGTGGCTTCTTTATTAGTGACACCTTGTACACTTGCTCATTAATGCAAATATTTAATCAGCTATTTGTGTGGCAGCAACTCAGTGCACAAAAGCATGAAGACGTGGTCAAAAGGTTCAGTTGCTAGTCAGACCAAACATCAGAATGGGGAGGAATTGTGATCTAAGTGACTTTCACTGTGGAATGATATCACTGTGCAAGACAGGGTGGTTTGAATACCTCAGAAACTGCTGATCTGAAATTTTCACGCACAACAGTCTCTAGACTTTTCAAAGAATGGTGAAAAAAACAAAAACTTTCAGTTAGCAGCAGATCTATGGGTGAAAACTTTTTGTTAGGGAGAGGTCAGAAGAGAATGGGTAGACTGGTTCAGGCTGACAAGTAGGCGACAGTAACTCAAATAATCATACATTACAATAGCGGCATGCAGGAGAGCATCTCTAAATGCATAACACATCAAACCTTGAAGCGGATGGGCTACAACAGCAGAGGATCACAAATATACACTCAGTGGCCACTTTATTAGATACAGGAGGTAAATCGCATTACAAGATGATAATGTGGCAGGTGTTCAAACTTTCTACATACTGGCGTGAGTGAATTAAAAAATGTATTTTTTTCGGTTCAAGGTGCAGTATCTGAAAATTGAAATTGACATTGTACTGTTAGTAGTAACCTGTATTCACTACAAAATGCATTTATTTATTTAAAATTCTGCCCACCCATGCTGCCAACCGAGAACAAGTAAACTGGGAACAGCTTATTAGAATCTTTAAGCTATATTTTGTTTGACATTGGTCCATTTCATTATCTATTAATCTTATAATCAGGGTGTGATGAGAGTTCTGTGTACCAGCCTCCTGTGTAGATAAGCTATGTTTCTTAATGCTCACAGAGCCTTTAGGTTTGCATAGTTTAGCTCAGCTCTTAATTCTCACCTTATCCTCTTTGTCTGCAATAGGTGGCAGAGTAACCCCACACTGGGCCTCTACTCAGGCTTTGACAGATAACCATACATGAGCAAAGGAAAGGGCACTTAGCATGCATGTTAATGTATTGTTAGAGTAATTATTAAATGGCAGAAGGTAAACCAGTGTCCTTAACCATGATTTCATAAAAATCTTATATCTTGGGCTTTTCTCGTTGGAATGACGGAGGATGAAAGGAGGCTTGATAGAGGTGTATAAGGGATTAGAAGAGTGGACAGCCAGCACCTTTTCCCCTCAGGACTGCAATGGCTAATATCAGAGGACATTCTTTTAAGGTGAGTGGAGGAAAGTTTAAGGGAAATGTCAGAGGTCGTTGTTTTTTAAAACACTGAGTGTGCAAATTACTGGAACACACTGCCAAGGTAGTGGTAGAAGCAGATACAATATGGACATTTAAGAGTCTCTTAGACAGGCAACATTGATGAAAGGCAAATGGAGGGTTATGTAGGAAGGGAGGTTAGATTGATCTTGAACCAATGTCATGGCCTGTGCAGTTTTATGTTCTATGATTGTTCCTACTGTATCTACAAAGATTATCTTCCTTGCACCTTACAAAGATTTCAGATGGTCTGTGCTTGGCAGAAACTCCAGAATATCTCTCTCTAACTCACTCTTTTTCTTAGGGAACAATGCCAGCTTCTCCACTCTCTTCAAGTAATTGTATCTTTCATTTTTTTTTTCTGTCATTCTGGTACTTCATCCTTCCCAAAGTGCGGTGCTGAAAACTGTATGTAATAAACCAGCTGAGCCTCAAGTAGTGATTCTAAATTTTATCACAGCTTTATTGGTTTTTAATCCATAGCTTGTCAAAACTTGGTGAAAAATCAGATATAGAATGGGTGGGTGGAAAGCATTAAAATAATGAGATTTACTTATCTTCTCAGCGCTTATATCCTAATATTAATCCTTCTGATTGAGCAGTCAAGAGCATCATCAGCAGGAAGGGAACAGGAACCTACTTTAATTATGAAACTATATTCACAACTTGATTTATAATTTTAACGTGAGGCCTCTAAATGGCAGAGGGGAAGTGATAAAGGGATGTGGTGCAGTTAAGATAGGAATTAGAGGGAAGTTTTGGAATTCAGTGTTGGTTTCGTCTCTGGGCAAATCCTTCTGGGAGTATGGAGTTTTAGATTTGTTGTTCACGTTATATCCTGGGTTTCATTTTGATAGAAGGCTTCCCCGACCTCACAAGATCACCTTCTGCCTCTGGGTACTGGCCTATGGTCTGACTTTGATCATGAATCCTGATAGCCCCTCCTCCTGACCATGATCATGGTCAGATTGTCCTGCTCCTCCCACAAAATGGGCTTCAATCATTCCCATTTTTGAGTATAAAGTTGAGAATAGAAAGGAATCTTTGTAATTTTTTATTTAAGACCACAAGACCATAAGACATAGGAGCAGAATCTGGCCTATCAAGTCTGCTCCACTGTTCAGTCATGACTGATCCTCTTTTTCCCTCCTCAACCCTATTCTCTGGCCTTCTCCCCGTAAGCTTTGATGTTGTGTCCAATCAGGAACATATTGAACTCTGCCTTAAATACACCCAATGTCCCGGCCTAAACAGCTGCTTGTGGTAACAAATTCCACAAATTCATCATCCTCTGGCCAAGGAAATTTCTCTGTATCCCTGTTTTAAATGGATGCTCCTCTGTCTTGAAGCTGAGCCCTCTTAGACCATAGACATCTACAGCACATTACAGGCCCTTCAGCCCGCAATGTTGTGCCGACCATGTAACCTACTCTAGAAACTGCCTAGAATTTCCCTACCACATATCCCTCTGTTTTCCTAAGCTCCATGTATCTAAGAGTCTCTTAAAAGTCCCTATTGTATCCACTTCTACCACCGTCGCTGACGGGGAATTCCATGCACCCACCACTCTCTGTGTGAAAAACTTACTCCTGACATTCCTTCAGCACTTATTTCCAAGTACCATAAAACAATGCCCCCTCATGTTAGCCATTTCAGCCCTGGGAAAAAGCCTCTGGCTATCCACACGATCAATGCCGTTCATCATCTTATACACCTCTATCCAGTCACCTCTCATCCTCCATGGCTCCAAGAAGAAAAGACCAAGTCCTCTCAACCTATTCTCCCCAATCCGGGCAACATCGTTGTAAATCTCTTCTGCGCTCTCTATATAGTATCCACATACTTCCTGTAAAGAGGTGACCAGAACTGAACACAGTACTCCAAGTGGGGTCTGACCAAGGTCTTAAGTAGCTTTAACATTACCTCATGGCTCCTGAACTCAGTCCCATGGTTGTGGAAGGCCAACACACCATATGCCTTCTTAACTATACTGTCAACCTGCGTAGCAGCTTTGTGTGTCCTATGGACATGGACCCCGAGATCTCGCTGATCCTCCACACTGCCAAGAGTCTTACCATGAATATTTTATTCTGTCTTTGAGTTTGACCTACCGAAGTGAACCACTTCACACTCATCTGGGTTGAGCTCCATCTGCCACATTTCATCCCAGTTCTGCATCCTATCGATGTCACGCTGTAGTCTTTGACAATCCTTCAGACTATCCACAATGCCCCCAACTTTTGTGTCATCAACAAATTTCCTAACCCACCCTTCTACTTCCTCATCCAGGTCAATTATAAAAATCACAAAGAGGAGGGGTCCCAGAACAGATCCTTTTGGAACATCACTTGTCGCTGTCCTCCAAGAAGAATATGAACAATCTACAACTACTCTTTGCCTTCTGTGGGCAAGCCAACTCTGGATCCACAAAGCAAGGTCTCCTTGGATCCTATGCCTCATTACTTTCTGAATGAGCCTCGCATGGGGAACCTTATCAAATGCCTTGCTGAAATCCATATACATATACACTACATCCACTAGACTCCCTGAATGCTCTTGTCCTAGAGTCCCCCACCATGGGAAACAGTCTTTCCACGTCAACTATGTTTAGTCCTTTCAACATGAGATCCCCCCCTTATCCTTCTAAATTCCAGCGAGTACTGCCCCAGAGCCATCAAACGTATGATAACCCTTTCATTCCTGGAATCATCCTTGTGAATCTCTTCTGGACGCTCTCCAATTCCAGCACATCTTTTCTTAGATAGGGAGCACAAAACTGTTCGCAATACTCAAGCTGATGCCTCACCAGTGTCTTATAAAGCCTCAGCTTCACATTCCTGCTCTTGTATTCAAGATCTCTTGAAATTAATACTAACGTTGTATTTGCCTTCCTCACCACTGACTCTACCTGCCATTTGAATAAGACTTCAAGGCTGAAAGACCTCTAATTTTGTTGGGTTCATCTCCCACTATTACTATCGACATTGTTCAAGTGAACATTTTAATGCAACAGGGCTTTCTTGAGTTCAAGTTCAAGTTATCATTCAACCATACATGAATATAGCCAAAGAAAATAGCATTCCTACAGGGCCAAGGTGCAAAACACATTACCAACAGCACACAGCACACAATGCATAAAACATAGCACAAGTAGCATGTTATGGTTACAATTTCAGATAAACATATAGTCAAAAAGATAAAAAGCTATAGCCCAAGCTTTTGAATGTCCAGCTTGTTCTTTGACCAAGCAAACACTGGAGGGCAACGCTGAGTGAGCACTGGATGGCAACACAAAGCGAGCACCAGAAGGAAGCACCCGTGGGAGGGTCCAGCCCACAACCCAGTACGGATTCCAGTGCATCCACAGAGGCCTGTCCCACACAGCTTTAGCGTCTCCTCCCTGGGCAACTGCAAAATGTGAGTTCTTGGCCTAGGCCTAGTCCTTGCTACAAACAACGCAATGCATCTGCCCCCACAGTCAGTCTTGCCAATGAACCAGTGAACCGGATTTGCAGTGTTCTACATTACCAATATCCAACAGGGGCTTGCAAAAACAATAAAAACATCCAATACATTCAATAAACTCAAAAATTCATTTACATAAACCTCTTACCACCCCCACCCCCCCACTGAATTTCTGCATTCCTTAAGAAAATTATTCTGCTTAATCTGATTTGTAAATCTCCCCAGTTCTTTCAAAATGCAACACCTCAGTTTTTAGCATCACTTACAAGTGTATATAGATTTTGGAGAAAACATAATCACAACATAATTGCTTTTTCAGCTCAGTCCAACACTCCATTAGATTGGTAACTGCACGTTTTTTTTGTTATCTTACTGTAATGAAAGCAGCTCAATTACAGTCTGTCAACCCAGATATCAGAGTGCATAATATTGTTTACCTTAATGCTGCGTGACTGAAAATGTACTTTACGTGGAAATGTACTTTACGAGGAAATGCATTAACAATCACTTTCCATTTTGCATTTCTTTAGGATTTCATGGACACTTCCTAATGTGAGCCATATTTGCTCATCTGATGCAGTCTATCTATCACACATAAATCAAACAATGCTATTTCCAATGACTCTCCCTTTTAAAGCAAAGTATACTATCAGGACTTCATTGTAGCAAGCTGTACTTGCCTCTCTCCGAGACAAGTCTAATACTTACTGTTTATCCTTTGGGCTCTCCCTCAAACTTAATTCTAAACTCACTCCGCAATTGGCCAATCCTCCATCCGCTGGCCAACCCTCCAACCAATGATTTGTTTTCTCTCCAGTCGTAACCCTTATCACTCCACCAAGCTGCCTACTTGATCACTAACCCATTCTGTCTCCAGGTCCCAGCTGTGCCTTTCCCTGCCTGCTCTCTCACTTTACCTCCTCCTGACTCCACACAGGCACAGCTTTGGTCCTGGATAACACATTTTCATGACCACAAAAGTCAAACGCCTTTTCACTGAAAACTTCATCGAGGGGACCACAAGCAAAACAGTCATTAGCATGCTGCTACAAAGACCATATCCTTTACCTCTTCTTCTCAGTGTAGAGGGTGACTTGTTTCCATTCTCTTTGGTTTGGAGGTAGCTGAAGGATCTTTGTAGGGTCTATAGGTTATGAAAGACAGGTCAGTGGGGCCTTCAAGGGGTGGTTGGTGACTTAATAGGATAATTTTGTGTTCCCTCCACTGTTTGCATTTAGCCTCCCCTACTTCACTTAGGGTGTTTGATATCTTTCCAGGTTTTCCTTCGCATTTTGAATAATTGCAAATATCTCATTATCTTCTCTGCCTTACTCTCTAAGATGCTGGGGGATAGTTAATCATTTAAATCAATTCTGTATCCTTCTTTTAATAATGGGGAATTAAGTGAGAGAATGATAAGTGAGAGAAGTGCATCCAAAATAATGACTTGTCTCTGTGTGTTCTACTTTGACACAGAGGCTTCCAGATCGTTGACAATGGTCAATGGATTGTCCTTCCAGTTCCAGTCCCAAATTGTTGAAGTTCTCATGAGGCATGTTGTTGAGCTGTGGTGTTATTACCCTGCAGCATTGATAGTGTAACTTGTGGTGTCTCCATCTCTACCTCAGCAATCATCCAACTCTGAAGATCCTACCTGAGATGATGTCTATTCCTCTAATACGCAATGCCTTTCTCCATCGTGACACTGAATGATCTGTAATGAGGTACATGTCCTCTCCTGACTACTTTCTGACACATCCACTGACACCTCTGTTTAGTAGCATTCCTGACTTCTTTTGATAGCCTCCAGTTGTTTACCTTCAACTTTTCCCCATTAGGTTCCAGAGTTTTCGTGTTGTTGAGAGTGAGGTTTCAGTACATCATATAGTTTCCCTATCTATTGAAATAGATTTTCCATGACTTTTGCCCAGTGACTGCCTGGGATTTGATCACTGTCCAGCTCTCCCTTTGATTCGTTCAATTCCAGCAAGTTTCACATCTTCACACCTCTCCTTATTCATCCATAGCCAGGAGATACTTCCTCTCACTCTGCGGAGCCAAACATTCACTCCCAAACATGAAGATTTTATACATTTGATTGACACAGTCCCCCCAAGCTTGAAAACAATTACCATTTCAGTCTTGAAGATCAAGTGGTGTTAAGTGTCCTGTTCATCCCTCATATTGAAATACGGTCTGATATTAGGATGAAAGCAGGTCTCCTTCTCACTTGGCTTCATCTGCTCCATTGTATTATCTTGTCTGGTGGTCCCCTACATAATTTACTGACAGATTGGAAAATGTATCCTGATATTGATTGTCCGCAGCCAAGTATCCTTGGCATTATACATCCTTGAAACATTTACTGGGGCTGTGCTGATTCCAATCGGCATTCCTCTCCAATAGCAGTTACTGAATAATGTGTTTAAACACATCGTAATGAACTCTCCTTACCAAACCCACAATCCACTCATTGTATCCAGTAGGGTGAAAATATCTGTTCTGCATCAGCGAAGCAAGACATTTTCCTTCTCACTGGTCCATTTATGAACTCCTAAGTGTAGACAGATTCTCAGTTTGCACTTGGTTTTTGAACACCTGTCCCTAGGGTGACTGTGCCTACCTGGGAAACTATTTCTGATTTAGTCCAACTTGGCTACAAGTTTCTCCATGACAGCCACTGGAGATAGAACATGTAAGAGGCATAGAGTGATAGAATACTACAGCATAGAAACAGGCTGTTTGCTCAGCTAATTGGTGCCAAACTATTATTCTGTCTAGTCCCATCTGTGATTTCACCTAGGATTTGCATGGCTGAAGGGAATATTGCTGTTGAAACAATCTTCATGCTCCTGTCATGGTGAAGTTTTACCAGTCTGAACTGATGATATCTTTCTGGTCTGTTAAAATGAAATTCACATCACAGCTCTATGTGCAATTAGTGTTCATCACTGTTAGAAAGTATCTTCCAGCAGCTTTTGTACAATTTTAGAGCATCAAACATAGAATAGTACCACACAGGAACAGGTCTTTAGCTTCCCAAGCTTTACTTCCTTTTCCTTTTTCTTCATGAATAAATTCTTCACACCCCTCAACATCCAAGGTTCTCTTACCTTGCCACCCCTGACATTTATTCTGACTGGAACAGGCCTGTCCCGTACTCTGTGCAGTTGGTCTTTAAACACCCTCCACATGTTGGATGTGGAACCATCCACGTCTGTGTCCAAAAAATGGACGTTCCCAATTAACTCTGTCATGTTCCTGCCTAATGCTCTTGTCAGTGGCCCTGCTCCAATTTAATACTCTCCTGCAAGGTCCATACTTATCCTTATTTATAGCTCTCTTAAATCTTAAGGAGTTGTGCTCACTCCTTACCCACTGCTCACTTATTGAAAGGCCGGGTCACCTGGCCAGGCTCATTACCCAACACCAGATCCAGTACGACCCTTCCTCTTGTTCGACTATGTACATATTGATTTAAAAAGCCCTCTTGATGCACCTATCAAATTCTACCCTATCTAAACCTCTTGCACTAAGGACGTCCCAGTTTATATTAAGAAAGTTGAAGTCCCCCATGATAACAACCCTATTGCTTTTACACCTTTCATTAATCTGTCCATATATCTGTTCCTCAATGTCCTGGTGGCTACTGGGGGGTCTGTAGTACAATCCCTTCAGGGTGATTGCAGCATTCCTATTTTTAACTTCTACCCATAAAGACTCAGTGGACGAGCTTATGATTATGTCCCCACTGATATTGTCCCTGATGAAGAGTGCAAATCCCATCACCTCTTTTACCTATCTCTCTATCTTTCCTGAAGCATCAAAACCCTGGGACGTTAAGCACTCATTCCTGTCCCCCTCTCAACCAAGTTTCTGTAATGGCCACAACATCACAGCTCCAGCTATTGATCCACGCTCTAGGTTCATCACTTTTGTCCATAATACTCCTGGTATTAAAACGCACACATTTCAAACTATCTGTCCTATTGTATCTATTAATTTGAACCTGCCCATTTTTATTGGCCCTGACATCTATCTTGCTCTCCATCTTCAGCATATCCACAAAACAACAACTTTCACAACCAGCGATAGCCAGTGATACTAAACCTGATTCTGATACCGATTTTGATTCTGACCTGGTGCTCTGGTTCCCATCTCACTGCCAAACTAGCTCAAACCCTCCTGAGTAGCACTAGTTTACCTTCCAGCCAGGATATTGGTTCCTCTTCAGTTTAGATGCAACCTGTCTCTCTTGTACAGGTCACCTCTGCTCCAGTGATCCAAGAACCTGAAATCTTTCTTCCTGCATCACTCATTCATTTGTACTAACATCCGGTTCCTGCCCTAACACATAGCACCAGGGGTAATCCAGAGATTACTACACTGGAGGAAGTGCTCTTCAGTCTCTTTCCTAACTCCCTATACTCTCTTTGCAGGACCTCTTACTCCCTCTACCTACGTCATTGGTAGCAATGTGCATTATGACCTCTGGCTGATCGCCCTCTCCCATGAGAATAATCTGTAGCTGCTCAGAGACATCCTGGACCCTAGCAGCTGGGAAGCAACACACCATCCTGGTGTCTCTTTCACAGCCACAGGATCTCCTGTCCATTACCCTAACTATAGAGTCTCCTATCACAGCGGTCCACATATTTTTTTTGCACTGCGGACCGGTTTAATATTGACAATATTCTTGCAGACCGGCCGACCTGGGCGGGGGGGGGGGGGGGTTTGTTCAAGTAGGGTTAAACTCACCTCAACATGTCTTTTACAGTTAGGGTTGCCAACTTTCTCACTCCCAAATAAGGGACAAAAGTAGCAGTCAAATCCCGGGACATTTGTGTTTACTCAGAAAAGGCTACCATGACCATGAAGCCTTGCGCGGTCACCCGTGTACACATGCGTCAGTGACGTGCGCATGCGCGTACATGCCAATTTTTTAACACAAATCGGTTTTGGCTTAATCTTCCCAACTATACTGTACATACATTACTTCTATGTTATATAGGCTGTGTATTTATCATATCATTCCTGCTTTTACTATATGTTAGTGTTATTTTAGGTTTTATGTGTTATTTGGTATGATTTGGTGGGTTATTTTTTGAGTCTGGAACGCTCAAAATTTTTTCCCATATAAATTACTGGTAATTGCTTCTTCACTTTACGCCATTTCTGCATGAAAGGTTTCATAGGAACCTATGTTCAAGTTCAACAGTACGTGACAGGGAATGAGGAAAGGTGCAGGTGACTCATATTGTTTCCTCGCGGCCTGGTAGCACATGCTTTGCGGCCCGGTGGTTGGGGACTGCTGTCCTACCGCTATTGCTCTGCCTGACTTTACCCTTCCCCACTGAGCCTCACAGCTGGCCACAGTGCCCCTGGCCTAATACGTCATTCCACCCCACTGCAGTATCCAAAGGGATCAACAGCACATGATTCCTTAGCTTTAGCTGCACCTCCTCAGATATCTTGGGTTGTTTCAGATCAAAAGTGCATGAAATACTGTCATTTGTACTTGTATTAACATGTTGATGTGGACATATCTACTGGTTAATACTTCCACAAAATCAAACGTCTTTAACATCAGCTACTTTGTGTTCAACTAGCGTACTGAAGTTGGCCTCAACTTTGTCCCTGTAGATCACAACTTCTCCACTTTGAACATACAATGTCCAATTCATTATGCATTGATTGTAGATCTGAGTTTAGAATCCACATCATGGATATAATTTCTCAGCCACATGACATTTCTTCTTCAGTTACTCATTGGGACCTACTATACACACCACATCGAAGCAACTCTGATAGTAATCTCTGTATTCAGCCACCGCTTCATGCTTTAACACATGTTCCTCTATCTGTCGGCTATGCAGCATTTCCAGCCCAGTGATGGTTAACTCCACTGATCTCTATGTTCATAGAATTAACTTTAATGTCACATAGTACAGTATCTGTTTCCTGAATACTGGACCCTCACACTCCATAAGTAATCAAGGCTTTGATGAATGAGTCCTCCAAATCTAAAAAATTGTAATTATCTGCTAAAAATCTCAATTCTGTTGAGAACATATTAAAATGTTCTCTGTGTTACTGGTCTGTGAAAGAACTGGTAACTGGTGACTGTTTCCTTTCTCAGCAGGTTATAAAATACTTGAAATGCAACTACTGCATTATTCAGCTATCATTCAGAACTCTAATGTGGTACAGATCTCCACACTTGTGACCAATGGAAAGTAAAAGCATATTTTTTGTCTAGTCTGCTTCATTTGCCGTAGCGAGCTTAAACCACAGCATGGCTCATCTTTTTATTATCTGCTTTGTTCGACAGACACCTTAGCTACTAAACTAGCAGTTTCGGTAAATTAGCAAATTGGTTTATTGTCACACGTAGTGAAATGCAGTTTAAAAAATTTTTTTACATGCCTTCCATGTGGATCATTTGAGCATATCATTGCATTAAGGTAATTCAAGGGAAAAACAATAAAAGAATTCTGAATAAAGTGTTACAGTTGCAGATAAAGTGCATTGCAGGCAGACAATAAGGTGCCAAGCCATAACAAGGTCCATTTTATTGTACTAGAGGACCATTCAATAATTTTACAACAGCTGAATAGGAGCTGCTGTTGAACCTGGTCGTAGGAGCTTCCAGCCTTTTGTATCTTCTGCCGATTGGATGAGGCAGAAGAGGGAATTCCAGGGTGCGTGGAATATTGCTTTATTTGATTAGCGTGTTATTCGATTATGCTGGCTGCTCTATTGAGGATGTGAGGAGTGTAGATGGAGTCCACTGAGGGGTGGCTGGTTTCTGCAGTCTGTTGAGCGATGTCCACAGCTCTGCACAGTTTGGCCTCAGGCAGAGCAGTTGCCATACAAAGCTGTGATGTGTCTGAACAGAATACTTTCTAGGGTGCAATGTTAAAAATTGGGGAGGGTCATGCTGAATTTCTTTAGCCTCCTAGGGAATTTCAAGCATGTTGCATCTTGCACTCTCTTAAATCAATCACCACAGCTCACTGTTAGCTCAGGTTCACTACTAGAAGTCATTTTGCTGTTGAACTTGTCCAGAACTTACCCAGAAGAGGCAAAACTAGTCACAAATCAGCCCCACACTGAGATTTTTTTAAAAATTATTCGGACTGAGCAAGTACTATAAATAAAATAATATAAACTCAAACAGTTCAAATAATATATAAAAAGATGTCCTGTGTGTTTCAGCCATCCATTAGAAAATATCAAAGTTTTTCAAACTTCGTGCTTGTAATAATTATAGAGGCTATTACTGACAATTCATTTGGCCACTGATGTTGTTTCTGGGGATGATAGACAGTTCTAATTGGTTTTAAACAATAAATGGCAGTTGCTACAATGATGTTTGAGTTGGCAACACAGCTGCTGCGGAGCTTCATCAATGTCGGTGTGTGGTGTTGGTGCAAAGACCCAAAAACTGATGAGGAGTCCCAAGTATTCAGCAAGCAGTACAGGGCACACAAGACTAAGTTAAAGGCAAGACTTCGTAGATCAGAAAACACCATAAGCTTGCTTTTGTCACCACGGTAATTGTTGTAGACCTATGTGCAAATAATTTTGAATTTTAAATGACATTCACCTGGATTTGAATCAATATAAATCATGGAAATAGTTTTGTGCACCAAATACATTTCACCTTGTCCCTCTAAGTCTACATAATGGCAGCAACAATTGTAAGCTACTACTAATTAATAACAATGTGCCAGTCAGGAGAAACAAAGTGTTTTAAGAATAGCCCTGGAAATAAGGTATTGGCTTTGGCTTGTTGCCTGTGCTGAAGCTTTGCCACATTCCCACGTAACGGGGCATTACTGGATTTGATTTCCTTCAGACCTTTGTTGATCTCACACAGGTGGATGGAAAATAGAGAGTTCAATTTCGGGAGTAGGTTGAGGAGAAGATTATAATTGAAGCTCCTGGGGTTGAGAAGAAAGGGAGACCTAACACTTGAAGTTGAAAGTAATCTATTATTTGAGCAGTGCAGAAAATTTCTGGTATCAAATTAATTTGCAGGAAGGAATATGCAACTTCAGGGGACCCAACTATTGCAGGTAAATAGAATATTTTCAAAATGCTTACATGGATTACACAAAGAATGTCGACAACCAGAGCTGACAATCATAGTGATTCAATGCTATTACTTTTCTGGAGGGGGGGTTCTAATATTGTGTATTAGAGGAGTAAATAGAAGCTGTTGTTTAAAGATTGATCCCTATAATGAAAATTCATTCAGCAGCTGATTGACATGTATGACCTAAAATTTGCCTTTGTTTAAATGTCACTGCAGTTGTCTGAGCAGGCAAGACAGCAAGACATCAGATAGTATTGATTCTGAACAATGTGCAATGTCTTAAGCTACTGTTTAGTGACGTTATAATTTGAAGTGATAATCTCATCCCGTGTCACTAAACGATACAGAATGTAATATGGCCACAATAAATGTATATTGAGGATACTCCTAATTAATAATGCTTTATTTTATATTTTCAACTATTTTACATATAACCTTTAAATAATTACAAAGAGCACATTTCTTATTAGAATGTTTATGTAACTACTTGATACATTTTTTTGGAGAAGGTTATGTTATGTCCTGGAATATATTCTGATAGCTAACATTCAGTGGGCTAATCCGATGTCCATTTAATGACCTCTAGCTAATTTTGAATAACTTAGATAGTAATTGCTCATAGGTTGGTTATCAGTTAATTGAAAGTCAGTGCATGATTTGGTGGGCTGAAGGACCTGTTTCTACATTATCTAACTCTGTGAAACCTGGGAACTGAAAACTACTCAAATTCTGCCTGAGATGCTTATTGTCACCAACATTCTCTTCTACTATGATTTCCAGCAAGTGAGGTCTTGTCTCTCCATACTTGTGTATTGAACTATTATTTTTTAGTGTAGATATGCTGCTCTGCAAAAATCCTGAAATTGAGCAGAAGTTTGAAATGGCATTAGTGTGGTTTATACCCCCAAAGAAGCACTAGGTCGGGACTAGCGTAGTACATAATCTGTTGACTTGGAAATATCCTGACAGGTTACTCTGACCAAAGTCCAATGGTAGATAGTCACCAGTAACACATTTTGGCTGTCATGCAGAAGGGGAAAGGGAAACATTGCCCATAGTCACTTTAAGTGATATTCAACTGCTGGTAATGTGATGCAGAGGAAAGTCCTGTGTGTCAGAGAAGGAGAGGACATAGATTAAGATGTAGCTGGCCTGGGCTGGCACCAGTGGGATCAGCAGTTGGTCTGCCACCCGTCTTCAGGAGAGAGAGAGATAAGGAAAACAATGGAGCAACATTTGGAGATGTTAATGAAGGGACGGGAGAGAGAGTAACAGAAGGAGAAAGCTGTCAAGATCAGCTCCCCCTTTGAACCCTGAACTGTTTGAAGTGATGGACAGGCGATACCCCAGCAGGGGGATAAAAAGGGACAGGTTCGCTAAGGCAGGACATACACACGAGACCCGAGGTAACGAGACCCTGGAAGCGGTGCGTCTCTCACAAGTCGGTGGGAAGTTTTGTAAGGCTGGTTGCGGGACCAGGCCATAGACGCTCAGCGTGGAAAAGCACGATCGGCAGGAACCTGGTGTGTGTCCACCCTTGCCTGGGTGCCAGGTTCACCACAGAGAAACAATCGTATCTGGAAATGGAGGGGCACGGTCGGTGACCTCAGAAGACATCACAAAGGGCTCGCACGAAAGCTGACTGCGAAGGTCTGTGTGTGGAAGCCGTTTTTGAATATTCATTCGTTTTGCTCTCTCTCTCCTTCCCCCACACTGTCCATCTCCCACGGCAGCGATTACTGCGAACTGAACTGAACTAAATTGAACTGAACTTTGCGTCACTTTGAAACTGGTCATTTACCCCTAGACAACGATAGAGCTTGATTGATCCTGTTATCTTAATTCTATGTACATGTGTGTTTATCATTGCTGAACTGTTGCATTTATTATCCTTTTGATTAGAGTACTGTGTTGCTTGTTTCTTTAGTAAAACTTTCTTAGTTCTAGTAATCCAGACTCCAACTGAGTGATCCATTTATGCTGGTTTGGCAACCCAGTTACGGGGTACGTAACACTCTGACCAAAGTCCAATGGTAGATAGTCACCAGTAACACATTTTGGCTGTCATGCAGAAGGGGAGAGGGAAACATTGCCCATAGTCACTTTAAGTGATATTCAACTGCTGGTAATGTGATGCAGAGGAAAGTCCTGTGTGCCAGAGAAGGAAGAGGACCTGCCTTCTGTGTCCTCAACACAGATAAAAGTCCTGTGTCCTCAAAAGACACCAAAGAACTTTGAAGGGATTACAAAAATTTGAAAAATCCTTCTTTTACTCTCCTGTTTGGAATCGATCAAGAGGCTCTTTGTGATCAGTGGTGGTCAGAAAGTGAGGTGGAATCAAAGGGAACTCCAAAAACAGCATGCAGAATCCATTGCACAGAGTGAGTAGAAATGTGTAGGGTAAACTTCAAGAAGTAAAGAACCAGCAGACCTCATTCTTTGCCTCCAAATACTCCAAGATCATCTTCCAATTCTATCTCCTTCAGGAATTAGAGTGGGATGAACTTCCTTTTCTATTTCAAAGTCAGGTATGTAAAGAATCTACAAATCCTTCCCTGACCTGTGGACCTTCAAGGCCACAGATATAATAGCATTGTTCTCTATCTTGTAGGTTTTAAATAACAGCAAATGTGCGAGTCTGGACCAGTCATTGACCCTGGAGAAACTAACAAGCTCTATCTCTTCTATTGAGACCAATAAAACTCCCAAAATAATGGCTTACCAATTGAGTTGCACCTGACTCTGTGAGACTATAGCATAAAGAATCTGCAGCCTCTTGTGTTTCCCATGGGACTGGCCTTGGAAGATTCTGCTCGTGTCAGCGAGGACCCGTTGGTAGTCTGTTGATTGATCAGCCTCTGTAGCCAGATTAAATTGGCCTTGGGGGTCAGAGTCAAATGCAGCAAAAAACATGGCTAAATTCTTTGGCAATGGGTCTGAACAATCATTTTCCCTTCACCAAGTTAGCTCAGCTTATTTAAAAGACAGTAATCATTGCTGATGAGCCAAGAGATTTTGGCTCTACTTCACAGGACATCCACGTGAAGTGCATCAAGTTCATAAGGTTACAGAAATATAAGTGCTTTTCTGAGCTCTGCCCTGAAATGCCCTAATGAAAAGCCCCGAGGCAATGATGAGCAAACATTAAAATCTTCATGAGACCTTGGGGAAAGGAGTACATGATTAATTGGGTTCCACACCAAATGATAGATAATCAGGGCTATAAAGTTTGGATGATCGAAAATAGATTATATTTTAAGAATCTTTATTTATGCAGATGGTTGTATGGCTGTGGAATTTACTCCAGGGTGAAAGTGAGTTGAAAGAATGGAAAAGAGGTGGGCAAACTAAATTAGTACCATCTGTCAATGTAGAGAATAAAGACTAACAGACTGCTTGGGAAAGTGGCCTGTTTCCATTTAGTAGCTGTTAGCATATTCGAATATCCATCTCCCTAATTTGGCTTCTCTTTATCTGCATGAAATAATTTTGTGTTCACCCATTCCTCTTCACTTGCTGACAATTTTTACAAATTTTTTACAGAACTTTAATTGTTCCAATAATCAACCAAACCAGAAACCTGCAACCTATTTCCAAGTGAACGACCATTTGTTTCAAATGTCTCACACACACACACACACACACACACTCCATTTTATATATTATTTGATTTTCATGGGTTGTTTGAAAGGCTGAAATATATGTTAAATTGGCTTACACCTGGCCTTATCATATAATTTTAGTCCTAATTGCCTTAAACTTGCCTGGGGGTCATAAAACAGCAGGTTTGACACTCAAGTGCTGATTAAATGTATTATTCACAGTAAATGTGAATTCAAATCACCCATTTCTGTTGAAGGTTTGGAATGAGTTGGCTGACACCATAACAATATTTTAGCGATTCAGGGAAGCACCTCCTGAATGTGGCACTTAGGTTCTGGAAGAGATCCAGATGAAGAGAGGTGTCCTTTCCCGACAAAGGAAATAGAATCATCTTGTCTCCTGGTGATCTCTCCTCTAACTGAACTTCTTGGCTTGCTGGTGAATGCACATTAGGCTGATGCTGTGAAATATTAGCCTTTGACCCAGTTTGTTTAATTTCCATTTAGAGCAGGGGCTCCCAACTTGGTGACCACGGACCCCTTGGTTAATGTTACGGCTTCTTAGCATAAAAAAATGTTGGAAACCTCTGAGTTAGAGGGTTAACTATGGAAAAGTTAGAAGAGATTTCCTCTGCTCCTAATCTGATAGGTATGTTTAATCTAAAAAAAGTCATTAAAGCATTTACAATGTTTTATGTTCATTGTATGCCCCAAGAAGTTCAAAGAATTTATTGTACATATAACTCAGCTTCCATCCAATTTAGTAATATTGGCATGAGGGAAAAAAGACAAAGTGTTTCATATTGAACAGTTTACATTCCTTATAGTGTCAATCATTGCCTGTACAAATGTTTATAGCATAGTTCTTTACTGGAGATTATAGAAGATAACCTGGACTGATCTAGCATCAAAGTGATATTACACATATTACAATTTCACTGCTCTCTCTTGCCAACATAATTCACAACCTTGAGTCCATTTGGCATACATTAGAAACCAGTGCAGGCAGTATGCCAGCTTCACACTGCTTGCTCTTTGGCACGCCTCAGGAGACCAATATTCTAAGTGGCCAAAATATGACTTAAAGCCTCCTTGCACAAGATAGTGTGCACTGCTTAAAGGCAAGATCCATGGTGACTGCAGCAGGTGCTCCATCTGGAACTCAGTGGGAGATGCAAAGGTTGCCTGGGGCTCCAAAATTTTCTGATATTGCACTAGAGTCCTTGGTGGAGATGTAATCTATTCACAGGGAGCAGGTAAGTAGGCCAGCCAGACAAACTCTCCAAAACCGGAAGGTAGAGGGAGAGAAAAAAACCTTTTACTGATTTTCAAGATTTATTCAACTTGTCTATGATGTACTAACTGTCCCAATTCATATTTTATATCTACCTTACTTGAGTGTTTATCCTCTGAAACTGCAGTCTAGTTAGTATATGGCCTCTGACTGCACTCATTGTATTTAACATTGGTAAGAAGGTAATGAATTTCAGCTTTGAGGATCTGTCAGACAGTATTACTGTGCGTTGTTTATTTAGGTGGGGGGGTGGTTAGCAGGGTGTTTTTGTGACCACCACAATGTCAGAAGTAGTTGATGTTATTTAACTGCAATTCACTGCTGCTTCAGTGTTTCTACAGCAAAGAAACCATTGATTTTTGTTTCAGGTCAGGAGTTCAAATGAATTAATAAGTAATAGAGTGTGAGCTGAACCATCGAGCCCAGACTTCTTTGCTTTAATTATGGTTCTCTGCTGAGATGAAGTTATAGCTGGTTGATAAACTCAGAACTGAACACAATGAAGATGACTGAGTGCTCTTTCCACAGATTAGCTGAAAGCTATTTACCTGCTGTTTCTGCCTTATCACTTGCTCATTTATATCTGTTCCACAAGTAAGGAAATTAAAGGGATAGAGAACAGTAGATTTACACGAAAGGACAGAAGGTCATAAAATGAAATCATTCTATCTGGCAATGATTTATAGTTTGTGCAGAATATTCAGCTTTGTCGGGTGCTTTACATCTTGTCATTATCACAGAGAACTGGCCACTGATGATGAACTCCTTGCACTCACAGCTGACACGTGGTATGTCTGAACTTGCCTTTCATTTTGCTGAATTGTCAACTTTCTGAAAATTGCCAGCCTAATCTTCAATGGCAAGGACAAGAGCAATGATTGGGACTTGTGCTTTGAGAAGGGGGGAGGGAACATCGACTCAGACCATGAGAGGCTTGTGTCGGGCATTTTCATGCCTTACAAGGCGCAGATTGGAAGTCTGTGTGGGGTGCCACTCCTCACACAGACACTAGAGCAATGTGTGATTAAGTGCCTTGCTCAAGGGCACAAACACACTGCCACAGCTGAGGCTCGAACTAGCAACCTTGAGGTATCTAGACGAACGCCTTAACCACTTGGCCACGCGCCCAGCACAAGGGGAAACTGGGGAAAAGGGGAAGGTTACTGAAAGAGAGCACAATACCTTATGCCCACAAAAGAGCGGAGACTTTGACAGCCAGCTATGTCATGCCCTCTTAATCTTTTATAAAATAAAAAATGTAGATCTTTCTTATGTCTCTGACATTCAAAACCAATGAAAACATAATAAAATGTTTAAAATTAGTAACTAAAAACATTTCTATAAACTAACTCGAGAGTAAAGTGTCTAATACTTAGATCCTGGCCGTGTTCCTTTCAATTTGAATGAATTGAGATGCAGTTCTTGCACCAACTTACACAATAGAGAATTTTGGATGAAGTCCTCAGAAGGAAAGAGGAGGAACTGTTCTGTTAAATCCCCTTTGGAAGCAGAGTCAGAAATGGACAGAGAGTAGCTGTTGGCACTATTGGTGGGGATAGGGCTGTTGGCTTGAGGGAGGAAATAGAATGTTTTTCAAGTCCACCATAATATCAAGGCACAGATTGACATCACCACAGATGAAGGATTGTTTGGAGTCAGAGTATGGTTTTCTTTAGATGGTAAACAACTGCCATTAAAGTACATCCAGCAGCTGATTTTTCACTAATGCTAAGCTGTCACAACCTGAAGACAAGTTTCAGTTAAATACAGCAATATTAGCACAGTTAGCAACCTATACAAGGATTCAACGTGTTTTCCTGTTGCATTTGTTGGGAAGTTACATTCTTAAGGGGTCCAGCATTCTCAGTTGCCTCCCTTGGTTGCTTTCTTTGGGTCTGGAAATGATCTTGTAGGCACTGACAGCTCTAGAGCAGAAAGTACAGACCCTGGCTGGGGGCAGTGCCTTTAATAATGGAACGGAATCACTTCCTTTAATAATGCAATTGAATCACTTGGGTGCACAGGCAATCTTCACTCACAAGCTCTTCTGAAAACATTTGACAGAGGCCTGCCCTTAGCTTTATCTGTTAGCGATACAGATTTTTTTGGGTTTTACCATATGAAGTCTATACGAAGTCTAAACTTTACAGATGTCATGTTTTCTGCCATCATTAACTTGGTGTGTCATTTTTGTAAAGAAATTGTAAATGAAATATTAAAAACTTACACAATATTTTATTGAAGCTGGAATTCATTTAATGAGCAGTCCTTTCCATGCACTATTTAAAATTAATTGAAGAAAGACAGCTAACAAAATGACAGAATAGGTTTAGGAATTCTTCCTGTATTAATTTTGCAAAATATTATCTTGTCAGCAGGAATAAAAACATAAATCACACTATTTAAGATCATTTCTGTAAATATCAAATGCAAACTTCAAATGAGTTTGCTTAACTCTGATGCACCATGCATTATCATCAACATTCAGCTTCATTGGTGGAGCTTTCCTTTGGAATTTCATCAAAAAGAATCTTGAGAATGCAAGACTCTAATTAATGACACAGTAACATTTCCTTTGCAATCTGGACGGCAATTTTAGAACAATTTTATTTTATCCACTTAGAACCACAGAGCTTGGAATATGAATATGGGTTTGGGGCTGATTTGGCAAAGCAATCAGCCACCTGACAGATATAATTTATGTTGAAATACGTTTTCTGAGTGAGTTGATTGTATTCTATTTAAATATCCATATTGCCATCTGCTTTCTCATTTTTTAAAAGGGAAGCGTAGTTTGTACATAATAGCTATCTCCACGTTGCATCTTGTCATTAGGGAGTTTATTGTTCGATAAAAAATATTTGAGTTCAACAGAGAAAGCTCTTTCAAATTTAAAAAAATTGCAACATTCAATTTTTGTAACGTTCACATAAATTTGATTTGGGTAAATATGCAACAGGATTCTAAAGGCAGCAAATGTGAGATTAATAAGGTTTCGTACTCTAGCCAGGAGCTTAAGGTGCATGGGATCCAAGGCAGCTTGCCCATTTGGATTCAAAATTGGCTAGCCCATAAAAGGCAGACGATCAACGAGATTTATTCTGGCTGCAAGTCCATGAATAGTGGTGTTCCACAGGGATCCGTTAAGGGACCTCTGCTGTTTGTGATGTATATAAATGATCTGTCTGAAAATGTAGATGGGTGGGTTAGTAAGTTTTCAGATGAATCTGAGACTGGTGATGGTGTGGATAGTGTAGACAACTGGCAAAAGGTACAACTGGATACAGACCAGACATGGGCAAAGGAACAGCAGATGGAATGTAATCCAGCCTCATGTGAAGTGTTGAACTTTGTGAGATAAAATGTAAAGGGACAGTGCAATCCTAATGGCAATACCCTTAACAGAGTTGATGTTTTAAGGATCTGGGGTTGTCCCTAGCTCCCTGAAAGTGACTGCGCACCTTGACAGGGTGGTAAAGAATTAGTGAAGGCATTGAGTTCAAGAGTTATGTTGTACATTTATAAAACTATAGTTAGGCTCCTTCTGGAGTATTGTATTCAGTTCTGGTTGCCCCATATTAGGAAGGATGAGGTGGCTTTGGAGAGGGTGCAGAAGAGGTTATAATTAGCTTTATCTCACAGAGAGTGAGTGATGACTGGAGTGTGCTGCCAGGGGTGATGGTTGAGGCAAATATGATAGAGGCATTTCGGGGACTCTTAGATGGGCACATGAACACACAGGGAATGAAGTGATATGGGCATTGTGCTGCACAACGTTGTGGGCTTAACGAGCTTCTTCCTGTACTATATTCTGTTGAACCCTAATTCATTATATCATGTGACAGGAAATCAAAATGACAGCAGGGTCATCACAGGCGGACGTACTAATCGTCTTTGTGTGTTGCATCTTCATGGTCACTGTTGTCATCATCTGCATTTGGTTGGACATCAGATCGGAGGTGCTGCTGGGACAAGGGTTCCCCAAGCTCACCCAGATGTGGATGGAAGTACCTACATTTCCTCTAACATTTAATTTTTAGGCAGAGATTTAAATTCCTTAACAGTATGTTGAGTACTTGAGGGACTGAAAGGGCAGAGTTGGGTCTTTTCTGTTGGTATGTGTATTCATTTTGGTGCACTGCAAATACTACCATCTCTCTACATCTTTCAATGGACCGGAGACGATCTGGACATCAGCATGCAATGATGTGAGAAAGTGAGAGCACTCAGGCAACGACGTTCACTCTGATTTCCTGGTGTATGCACAGATTGCAGTTTGCTTGCTTCTGGGACAGGTTAATTGGAGCAGTGATACCCTAGAGTCTGGGGCGGGTGATATGTAGTGACTAAAGATGAAGGCAATCAGGGCAGTGATAACCTGGTGACTGGGGGTGAGGGCAATCAGAGGTCACAGTTCCCTGGGATCATGGACATCTTAATCAGGGATTACGATCCGGGTGCTGGGGTATACTGAAGGCTTCAATGAGAGAATTTTAAGAATTTTGAATTCCTTGCAATTAATTCCAGTCTGTCCTTCTACCTGTGGCCCTTTCTTCCCTCCCCTGCTCTCATTTCTTGCTATTTTTTTATATCTTTCCCTTTCATACTTCAATGCCTTTCTCACATTCCTCTTCCTTCCATTGGTGCTAGTTTCTATAATTACCTCGGTGCAGGAGATCCTGGTGCACCTGAGTTTACTCAGAAAATAGTGAGGAGCCTCCCTCCAGGTGCATGGGTGCTGGAGGTGAGTAGTTCTGCCTGCAGGCATGTATGGCAGAGCTTGGCAGCTTGATCTTCTACCAATCTGAACAATCTGCCAACACTCATTATTTGGGTTCAGAAATGGAAAATTAACTGTAAGGCAAAGGATGCACAAACAACAGAACGAGAAAAACAGTTGGCCATTACACCAACATGTGTGAATGGGATAAAATGCAATTGGAACCAAAACATGTTTTTTTTTACTTAGAATGCTCCAATTTTCAGCAGTGTTTTGAGATGACCTTTTTGCATATTCTGCATCATTATTTATCAGTGGTTGAAAATAACACAGCAAGAGCCCATTTGTTTCCCACTCATTACCGGACCGAGCTGCGGTAATAAGGTATGGGACCAGCGGACTGCAACGACAGCAAAACACTGGAATCAGCAGACTTCCTGTTGATGTGTACTCCTTGAAATGCTGTGAGCTGTGAAACCGGTTATGGATTTTAATGAAATAAAACAGTGTGCAGCCAATTCACCCGTAATGAGGAAGATATTTCAGGGGACTTTTCCTTGATGCTGACTACATTAGAAAGATCTAAGGAACCTGTACTTAGATGGGCAACACGCTGATGTGTTCTTCGACGACCGTGGATTATTATTTCTTACTATTTTAATATTGTTAAGAGCCTATTCAACAGAAACAACATTACTGGCACAGTCAGCATGAAGTGGAGAAAGTCAGAGAGTGGCTGTAGCTTAAGGCAAACAAGGACTCACTCTCCCCGATGACTTTGTGAGCATGAGACATCAGAAGAAGCATCAGCGAACTTTAATAAAAATCCGATAATAGATGTTCGGCACTGTTGATGCAATGAAAAAAAATTATTTAGCGTTTTCCCTCTTGTTCAAAATAACACATTTTATTGAGGGAGAAGAGTATTTTAATTCCTCTTCTTTCTTATGGTTGACCAGGAGGATGAAAACTGATGTTGAGGAAAGGATGCCAATGTATGCCATCCTTCACCCACTAAATACCCCATCACGAACACCAATTATTCATGTCTCTTCTTCTGCAACCCAAAAGAATAGAATCCTATCCTCCTTCAAGGCCATATTATGTAGAAAGGTGCCAGAAAAAGGCCAGTAATATCATGAAGGATCTCACCCACCATACTCATGGCCTGTTTGTCCTACTCCCATCAGGGAGGGAGGCCACATAACATTTACTTTCCCCAAGCAGTAAAGCTGAACAACACCTCCGTCTACTAACCCAAGCCTCCGCAACCCCAACCACTACTTTATTATTTCCTGTCTGTCACCTTACGTACTGACAATCCTGTGCCTAAGTGTAATGTTATAAACGAACTAGCAATCTATTTACAGTATATATGTTATGGCATCTTACATATTCATATTGTGCTTTTAAACTACTTTTGAGCTCCTTATCTTATTGTGCTTTTTTTTGTGTGTGCTGCATCGGATCCAAAGTAGCAATTATTTCATTCTGTTTTACACTTGCGTACTAGAAATGACATCAAACAATCTTGAATCAAAACAACCTTGAGAAACAAAAAAAAACCCCAGGGACTGGATATTTGAAATAAATACTAATAGAAAGAAAGTTGGTAAAATGTCTTCAACATGAAGCATTAACTCCTATTAAAATCTATTTGAAAATTGTGAGCTAATTTAGCATAGTTGGCAATCAATCTTGCAGATAATATAGTTAGAGGTTTTCACAATTTGCGTGTTTTTATTATTCTTGTATGCAAATGACATCAGACTTGTCCCTCTGTCTTTTGGAATCACAGCAGCCCAGTTTCTCCAATTTGACCTCTCTTCATCCCTCTATTTAAGCACTTGATCACTGGTGGTTATGCTTTCAACCTGGAATTCCAATACTAATCCATGATGAACAAGAGAAAATCTGCAGGTGCTGGAAATCCAAGCAAGACACACAAAATGCTGGAGGAACTCAGCAGGCCAGGCAGAGTACAATCGACATTTTGGGCTGAAACTCTTCAGTAGGACCTGCGATGTCTTTACCAAAATGTCTCTAAACCGTGATGTCTTTTTTTACTCCAAGGAACAACATAAGATTGATCACTTTGACTAAGCATCTTGCGATTGCCCTAAAATCTCCTTTTTTTGGTTCCCTGTTAGATTATGTTGCTTTGTTAAAGTTGATATTGGAATAATATGAATTATTGTCATGCTGGTGTAATATAAAACGGGGGAAAGCTGAAGGAAATAGAAACACTGGCTGGTTGGACCTGAAAAACTGGATTGTTGACCTGCATTGCATGAACTCAGGTCCATCAATAACAGATGGTGAGTATCACTTAATTGGCTATTATGCAAAACGGGCCTCTAATGTGTTTGAACATCTTACTCATATTCTTTTAAGGAAGGTTTTTTACTGTCATTCCTCGTTGGCCCCTCATAATAAGATCCAGAGCCATGATGAGATGGTTGATTCTTAAAATGAAAAAGTAAGCCAAGAATGATTGCTTGCGTCATACAGCCTATCACTGCTCCACAGGCTGACATGTTGAACTCTTGGTTTCCTTGTTTAACAGTTTTAAAAAAACCTTCTCTCTGTAATGCTTAAAGCACAGTTTCTGACTATTCTTCTGTTTTCTTTTGTTTGTCTCTGGATGATTATTTTTCCTACCGTTCACTTCTGCACTCTGCTTGATCTTACATTGATCCTGTTATAGTTACTAATCTATAAATTTGCTGAGAATGCCCGTAGGAAACAAATCTCAGGGTTGTATAAGGTGACATGTATGTACTTTGATAATAAAATTTATTGAACTTTGAACTTTGAGTTGTTCTCCAAAGTATCTGTGGGTGGTTGTCTTTAAGTATGTTAGTCCAGACCGGTTCAAGTGCACTCCCGGCCAATGATATGGCTCCATCCTGATGTTAGTGCCCTGTGTAGTGGTACTGATCTTTTCCTTGCCGCTCCTTCCGAAAGGTATGCCTTACACTAGCACCGATTTCCACATGGCTCTGATAATAGGCTGAATAATCCTGGCCCCGACCTTATACCCAGACTCGCAGCCCACAGTTCCTGCTGGTCTCCACTTACCTTAACTTGGGCACAGAAGACAGAACGAGTGGACCCCATGTAACGCTCAGAGTGATGGAGTAGGTTTCAAGTGGTGAGCAGGCTTCTGGCATCAAATCCGGAAACATTGCCAGCCCTCCGTATTTAAAAAATATTCATATAGATTGTAATAATACGAGTGCTTTTATTTTAAATGAAAATGAAATAAATTTAATAGATAGCACACAAAATAATAAAAAAAATTTAAAATAAAGTACAAGTCAAGCAATTATCTTTCTGTACAGGTCAGTGAAGCCACTTAAATGGAGTCATTGCTTATCAGTCAGGCAGATGTCAAGTGTATCTGAGCTCACTGACTGGTCAGTCACTGGTATGTCACTGTTAAATCTGGTTTCTATCAGGCAGACACAACATGGATTCATGAAGGACAGGTCTTGTTTCACAAACTTTCTGAAGTTCTTTCAAGATATAATGAGTGCTGTGGATAGATGGGAACAGGTGGATATTGTATACTTGGATTTACTGAAGGCGTTCAGTAATGTGCCACATAAATGACTTATCTGTATGCATGCAGTTGGGATAGATAATGTACTAGCATTGACAGAGGATTGGTTATCCAATAGAAGGCAGAGATTTTGGATAAATGGGTGTTTCTCTGATAGAAAGTCAGTGGTGAGTGGAGTGCTATAGGGGTTGGTGCTGGGCTGCAACTGGTCATGATATACATTAATGGGCTGGAGGGGGCACTGAGTGTGGCATATCCAGATCTGCTGATGACACTGAATAGAGTGCAAAGGCAAATCGTCCAGAGGATGCAGAGATATCAGGACATAGATAAATTAAGTGAATTGGCCAGTAACAAATGCAAAGTTATCCACTACAGAAGGAAATTAGATCAGATTATTATTTCAGTAGTGAAATATTGCAACATGTTGTCATGCAGGGGGACTTAGGAGTACCGGTGGTGGGGAAAATGCTAGAGTCAGTTATCAAAGATGTGATAACAGCACATTTGGAAAGCGGTGAAATCATCGGACAAAGTCAGCATGGATTCGTGAAAGGAAAATCATGTCTGATGAATCTCAGAATTTTTTGAGGATGTAACTAGTAGAGTGGATAGGGGAGAACCAGTGGATATTTGGATTTTCAAAAGGCTTTTGACAAGGTCCCACACAGGAGTTTAGTGTGCAAACTTAAAGCACACGGTATTGGGGGGTAAGGTATTGATGTGGATAGAGAATTGGTTGGCAGACAGGAAGCAAAGAGTGGGAATAAACGGGACCTTTTCAGAATGGCAGGAAGTGACTAGTGGGGTACCGCAAGGCTCAGTGCTGGGACCCCAGTTGTTTACAATATATATTAATGACTTGGATGAGGGAATTAAATGCAGCATCTCCAAGTTTGCAGATGACACGAAGCTGGGCGGCAGTGTTAGCTGTGAGGAGGATGCTAAGAGGATGCAGGGTGACTTGGATAGGTTGGGTGAGTGGGCAAATTCATGGCAGGTGCAATTTAATGTGGATAAATGTGAAGTTATCCACTTTGGTGGCAAGAACAGGAAAACAGATTATTATCTGAATGGTGGCCGATTAGGAAAAGGGAAGGTGCAATGAGACCTGGGTGTCATTGTACACCAGTCATTGAAAGTGGGCATGCAGGTACAGCAGGCGGTGAAAAAGGCAAATGGTATGCTGGCATTTATAGCGAGAGGATTCGAGTACAGGAGCAGGGAGGTTCTACTGCAGTTGTAGAAGGCCTTGTTGAGACCTGGAGTATTGTGTGCAGTTTTGGTCCCCTAATCTGAGGAGGGACATTCTTGCCATAGAGGGGGTACAAAGAAGGTTCACCAGATTGATTCCTGGGATGGCAGGACTTTCATATGATGAAAGACTGGATCAACTGGGCTTGTACTTGCTAGAATTTAGAAGATTGAGGGGGGATCTTATTGAAACATATAAACTTCTAAAGGGATTGGACAGGCTAGACGTAGGAAGATTGCTCCCGATGTTGGGGAAGTCCAGAACGAGGGGTCACAGTTTGAGGATAAAGGGGAAGCGTTTTAGGACCAAGATGAAGAAAAACTTCTTCACACAAAGAGCAGTGAATCTGTGGAATTCTCTGCCACAGGAAACAGTTGAGGCCAGTTCATTGGCTATATTTAAGAGGGAGTTAGATATGGCCCATGTGGCTAAAGGGATCAGGGGATATGGAGAGAAGGCAGGTACAGGGTTCTGAGTTGGATGATCAGCCATGATCATACTTAATGGTGGTGCAGGCTCGAAGGGCCGAATGGCCTACTCCTGCACCTATTTTCTATGTTTCTATGATTCACAAAAGGTTGGGTTGCAGGTGCAACAAGAAGGTCTTACTTGCTAGAGGGATTGAACTATGGAGGTTCTGCTGCAAATGTATAGGGTACTGGTGAGGCTGCACCTGGAGAACTGCATGCTGTTCTGGTCTCCTTACTTGAGGAAAGGCTTGCTGGCTTTGGAGGCATTGTAGAGGAGCTTCAAGAGGTTGATTCTGGAAATGAGGGCATTAACTTATGAGGAAAGATCAAGTTACTCGAGACTATACACAATGGAATTCAGAAAAATGAGTGGAGATCTTATAGAAACATTATGGAAGGGATAGATAAGGTAGAGGCAGGAATGCTGTTTCCACTAAAACTAGGGGACATAGCCTTAAGATTCAGGAGAATATTTAGTACACAGATGAGGGGAGACTATACTTTACAGAGAGTAGTGAATCTGTGGAATTCTCTGTCTAAGAAAGCAATAGAGGTGACCTCATTAAATATATTTAAATCACAGTTATAGCACAGCAGGGGAATTAAGGGTTATGGGATAAGGGAGGTAAGTGGAACTGAGACCATGGCCATATCAGCTGTGATCTTATTGAATAACAGAGCAGGCTCAGTGGGCCAGATGGCCAACTCCTCCTCCTGTTTCTTATGCTGTGTTAAGACAGTTTGATTCAGACTTCTAACATTCACAGCACGTATGTGGACTTTCAAGACATTCTGAAGTATGAATGGATGATTATAACCCTTGATACTCTGTTTCTTATTTACCGCCACGTATACTTTCCAAATATAACCTATTGTCTATTCTTCCCTGTATTTTTGGTCCCAGTATAGACCACAACAATTGAATCCGTTAGCATACATAAAATGCTGGAGGAACTCAGCAGGTCAGGCAACATCTATGGAGATGAATAAAGAGTCTCCACAGAAATAAGTAAAAATAGAACCATTTATCTTTTTAAAGTACTTTCAATGTCCTTTGTCATGATACCAGGTGAGAATTTTAATTCACTATATCAAGAATACTTTGGATGTGTCACTCTAATTATTGAGTCTTACATCTTATTCACCATCCTCTTTGCTGCTTTGGTCATTTGCTCAAAATTGCCATTGTTAGCCTTTAGCTGTCTAACAGTACTTGCTGTTATCTTCACAGCTATCTGCTGGATAGACCATAAGACAATGGAGCAGAAGTCGGCCATTCAGCCCATTGAGTCTGCTCCGCCATTTTATCATGAGCTGATCCATTCTCCCATTTAGTCCCACTCCCCTGCCTTCTCACCATAACCTTACATGCCCTGGCTACTCAGATACCTATCAATCTCTGCCTTAAATACACCCAATGATTTGACCTCCACTGCCACCCGTGGCAACAAATTCCACAGATTCACCACCCTCTGGCTAAAAAAATTTCTTTGTACCTCTGTTCTGAATAGGCACCCTTCAATCCTTAAGTCATGCCCTCTCGTACTAGACTCCCCCACCATGGGAGGCAACTTTGCCACATCCACTCTGTCCATGCCTTTCAACATTCGAAATGTTTCAATGACGTCCCCCCTCCTTCTCCTAAACTCCAAGGAGTACAGTCCAAGAGCGGACAAACGTTCCTCATATGTTAACCCTCTCATTCCCAGAATCATTCTAGTGAATCTTCTCTGAACCCACTCCAACATCAGCACATCCTTTCTGAAATAAGGAGACCAAAACTATACACAGTACTCCAAGTGAGGTCTTACCAGTGCCTTACAGAGCCTCAACATCACATCCCTGCTCCTATACTCTATTCCTCTAGAAATGAATGCCAACATTGCATTCGCCTTCTTCACCACCGACTCATTCTGGAGGTTAACCTTAAGGGTATCCTGCACGAGGACTCCCAAGTCCCGTTGCATCTCAGAACTTTGAATTCTCTCCCCATTTAAATAATAGTCTGCCCGTTTATTTCTTCTACCAAAGTGCATGACCATACACTTTCCAACATTGTATTTCATTTGCTACTTCTTTGCCCATTCTCCCAATCTATCCAAGTCTCTCTGCAGACTCTCCATTTCCTCAGCACTACCAGCCCCTCCACCTATCTTTGTATCATCAGCAAACTTAGCCACAAAGCCATCTATTCCATAACCCAAATCGTTGATGTACAACGTAAAAGGAAGCGGCCCCAACACGGACCCCTGTGGAACACCACTGGTAACCAGCAGCCAACCAGAATAGGATCCCTTTATTCCCACTCTCTGTTTCCTGCCAATCAGCCAACGCTCTATCCACGTATGTAACTTTCCCGTAATCCCATGGGCTCTTATCTTGTTAAGCAGCCTCATGTGCAGCACCTTGTCAAAGACCTCCTGAAAATCCAAATATACAACATCCACTGCATCTCCCTTGTATAGCCTACTTGTAATTTCCTCAAAAAATTACAATAGGTTTGTCAGGCAGGATTTTCCTTTAAGGAAACCATGCTGAGTTCTGCCTATCTTGTCATATGCCTCCAGGTACTCTGTAACCTCATCCTTGACAATCAACTCCGACAACTTCCCAACCACTGAGGTCAAGCTAACAGGTCTATAATTTCCTTTTTGCTTCCTTGCCCCCTTCTTAAATAGCAGAGTGACATTTGCAATCTTCCAGTCCTCCAGAACCATGCCAGAATCTATTGACTTTTGAAAGATCATTGCTAATGCCTCCACAATCTCCACAGCTACTTCCTTCAGAACACGAGGGTGCATTCCAACTGGTCCGGGAGATTTATCTACCCTTAGACTATTCAGCTTCCTGAGTACTTTCTCTGTTATAACTGGGACTGCGCACACTTCTCTCCCCTGACACCCTTGAGTGTCCAGTATACTGCTGATGTCTTCCTTGGTGAAGACTGATGGAAAATACTCGTTCAGTTCCTCCGCCATCTTCTTACCTCCCATTACAATTTCTCCAGCATCATTTTCTATCATCCTATATCTACTCTCACCTATCTTTTACTCTTTATATACTTGAAAAAGCTTGTAGTATCCGCTTTGATATTATTTGCTAGCTTCCTTTCATAGTTTATCTTTTCCCTCTTAATGACCTTCTTAGTTTCCTTTTGTAAGCTTTTAAAAACTTCACAATCCTCTGTCTTCCCACTAATTTTTGCTTCCTTGTATGCCCTCTCCTTTGCTTTTACTTTGGCTTTGACTTCTCTTGTCAGCCATGGTTGCATCCTTTTTCCATTCGAAAATTTCTTCTTTTTTGGAATATATCTGTCTTGCGCCTTCCTCACTTCTCGCATAAACTCCAGCCACTGCTGCTGTGCCGTCCTTCCCGCTAGTGTCCCTTTCCTGTCAACTTTGGCCAGTTCCTCTCTCATGCCACTGTAATTTCCTTTACTCCACTGAAATACTGCCACATTGGATTTCGGCTTCTCTTTCTCAAATTGCACACTGAACTCAATCATGTTATGATCACTGCCTCCTAAGGGTTCCTTCACCTCAATCTCTCTAACCACCTCTGGTTCATTACACGATACCCAGTCCAGTACAGCCGATCCCCTGTTCTAAAAAGTCATCTCGTAGACATTCTACAAATTCTCTCTCCAGTGAGAACTGGAGATCCAGTGCTGACCTGATTTTCCCAATCCACTCGCATGTTAAAATCCTCCCCAGTTATCATAACACTGCCCTTCTGGCAAGCCTTTTCTATTTCCTTTTGTAATTTGTAGTCCACATCACTGCAGCTGTTAGGAGGTCTGTATATAACTGCCATCAGGGTCCTTTTACCCCTGCAATTTCTTAGCTCAACCCATAAAGATTCTGTACCTTCTGTTCCTATGTCACCTCTTTCTAATGATTTAATATCATTTCTTACCAATAAAGCCACGCCTCCCCCTCTGCCTACCTTCCTATCCTTCCGATACATCGTGTATCCTTGGATGTTCAGCTCCCAGAAATATGCATCCTTTAGCCACGTCTCAGTGATGGCCACAATATCATACCTGCCAATCTGAGCTGTACGACAAGATCATCCACCTTATTCCTTATGCTGCGTGCATTTAAATATTACACCTTAAGTCCAGTATTTGGTACTTTTTGCTTTGATTGCACTGCAACACATCCCAATGGCTGCAAATTTGCCCCATCACCTGCCTGTCCCTCCTGATATCTTTACTGTTCACTATCTTAGATTTATTTCTTTTTTCCCCCTCCTTTGCTCTATCATTCCGGTTCCCATCCCCCTGCCAAATTAGTTTAAACCTTTCCTAACAGCTCTATTAAACCTTCCCGCCAGGATATTGGTCCCCTTCAGGTTCAGATGTAACCCATCCTTTTTGAACAGGTCATACTTCCCCCAGAAGAGATCCCAATTATCCAAGAATCTGAAGCCCTGCCCCCTGCACCAGTCTCTCAGCCACGCATTCATCTGCCTAATCCTACTATTCTTGTCCTCACTAGCACTTGGCACGAGTAGCAATCCCGAGATTACTACCCTGGAGGTCCTGCTTCTCAACTTCCTTCCTAACTCCCGGAAACCTCTCTTCAGGACCTCCTCCCTTTTCCTATCTTGTCATTGGTACCAACATGTACTAAGACAGCTGGCTGCTCACCCTCCCCCTTCAGAATATTCTGGACCCGATCTGAGACATCCCGTACCCTGGCATCTGGCAGGCGACACACCATGCGGGTATCTATGGAATCCCCTATGACTACCACATTCCTCTTCTCCGTCCTTCCCTCCTGCACAACAGCGCCAGGCTCAGTGCCAGAGACCCGGTCACCGTGGCCGTCCCCTGTCAGGTCATGCCCCTCAACAGCATCCAGAACAAGATATTTGTTGCTGAGGGAGGCAGCCACAGGGGTGCTCTCCACTATCCGGGCATTTTCCTTCCCTCTCCTGACAGTCACACAGTTTTCTGACCCCTGGAGCCTAGGGATGACTACTTCCCATCAAGCTGCAGCTCCAGATCCCTAACACGGTCTCTGGGGAGCTGCATCTCGGTGCACCTGGCGCAAATGTGGCCATCAGGGAGGCTGCAGGTCTCCCAGGATTCCCACATCTGACACCCTGAACAAAGCACTAACCCTGCAGACATGCTACCTAATTCTACAGGAATGAAACAAGGAAAAATTAGTCTGCTCACCCACTTACCTCACCAAACACACAAACTTTTTAAACCGTTACTCGCACTATTGACTGTGTGAGCCCCGCTGTTCCTCTGTCTGTCCAGGCCGATTCGCCAAGGGGAAAAAAAAGTGTTGGTGTCTCGCTTTTGCCTCTTCCCGTTACTGCCTAAGCCCGGATAGAATCTGGATAGAATCAGATTTTTTTGCAGATTCTTAACCATTTGCATTCCACTTACTCTGTGCTTACTAGGTCACGCCAGCTCTTTATAATCTTTCAACAAAGTTTGTCCAAGGTTTAGATTTAGAAGGCTCTCCATTCTGTGATGGAATATCTCCACCCACCATTTCTGTTCAATAACCCTGAGATGGACAGATCTGAGGTGGCAAAATTTACTACAGATGTATTTAACTGAGACAGTTGTGACAGCAGATGCTCTTGCACACTGCAGTTAAGACTTAGAAATCTGAATCAGATTTAATATCGCTGATATATGTTGTGAAATTTGTTGTTTTGTGGCAACAGTACAGTGCAATAATTTTTTACAGTGAGAAATACATATTAAATTAAATAAATTAAGTAAATAGTGCAGAAAGAGAGTAAAAATAGTGAGGTAGTGTTCCTGGGTTGGCTCATTGTCCATTCAGAAATCTGATGGTGGAAGGGAAGAAGCTGTTCCTAAAACATTGACTGTGTGTCTTTGATTGTTTCTCATTTGCTGCCACTAATGGGCAAATTTCATTAACTGTTGGCTAATTCTTTAGTAGATTTCAAAGTTCTAAGTTAAATGTTAGATATTATAACAATTTTCAGGTTGAACACTCTCTCCCCAAGGTAATTCCTATCAAACCAGGTTCTGAACTTTACACTTTATAGGAATAGTTCTCTTTACAACCATTTTATTTTACTACTTCTTTTTTCAGAACAGATAACATACGTCTTTGAGTTAAAATTATATATATATAGGCATCCGTTAGTCTTGTGAGACCATGGATTTGCGCCTTGGAAGGTTTCCAGGGCGCAGGCCTGGGCAAGGTTGTATGGAAGACCGGCAGTTGCCCATGCTGCAAGTCTCCCCTCTCCACGCCACCGATGTTGTCCAAGGGATGGGCATTAGGACTCATACAGCTTGGCACCAGTGTCGTCGCAGAGCAATGTGTGGTTAAGTGCCTTGCTCAAGGATACAACACGCTGCCTCAGTCAAGGCTCAAACTAGCGACTTTCAGATCACTAGACGAAAGCCTTAACCACTTGGTCATGTGCCAACACAAGTTGAGTTAAAATATTTTTATTATATTGACTTTGAACAAATTGGAATCCAAAGTTTTTAAGAGATGCATGGTTGAGGAAATGCTATTGATCATTGCATTTTTTTCACAATATAATATTGAATCGATAGGTTAGTGAATTCCAGTTAACTGTGCTGGTAGCTGGTGAGAAATAAGCAGTATGACAATTCAGAACTGTTTTCTCACTGACGTTTCAAATATTGAGGCTTAGAAATGTCAAGTGAGGAACTACAAATAATTTGAAGATAACTACAATCATCTTGAATATTACAATGAAAATGAAGATTTGGAGGATCCAATCATTGAAAGTATTTTCTGGTGCTGATATTTGGTGATGCTTTGCATGCAGCTTGGATGGAAATCATCAAGTTTTCCTGCAACAAATACAAAATGCTGGAGGAACGGATTTCCAGCATCTGCAGATTTTCTCTTGTTTGTGATCAAATGTTCTTGTTCAGGACTATTATAGCTGAAATCCAGTCACAGCCGAAGGTACTTCGGTAAGCACCATCATTTTACGATGTTTAAAAAGCCTATCGATACTCAAAATCAACAGATCCTAGGCGGCAGACTCGGGTCAAAAGTGCGGTTCCCCTTTAAGAAAAGGGAAGCGAGGAAGGTGCACCAGTTTACTGTAAGGTTGAAATGCAAAGGCCTTAGATCCACACTCCCAACTACACTGCTGGTGAATGTACAGTAACTAGAAAATGAAACTGAAAATATTGGAGCAAGATTGCTGTACCACAGGGATATCGGAAACTGGTGTGCACTTTGCTTCATGGAGACATGGCTACCCTCTGCCATTATTATGCTGAGATGCTGCCCAAGGGTTTCACCATTCACTGAAAAAAAGGGCAGCTCAGTCTTTTAAAGGAAAGGGTGTGAAGTATGCTTTATGATGAACTCATCATGCTGCAAATACATGATGGGTCTCTTTCAATCCAGCTCACCCCAACTGGAACATCTAGCAGTCAAATGTCGTCCATTTCATCTGCCGAGGGAGATTTGTGCCATTGTCCTGGTACTGGTGTACATTCCACCTCAGGCCAATGTCAGACAGGCACTGGAGTAGTTGAGCACCATGATCAGCAGTCATGAAACCACATACCTGGATGCCTTCACTATCATTATGGGGGACTTCAACCAGGCCAGTTTAAAGAATTCTCTGAACAACCATCACAAATATATTACCTGTGGAACCAGGGGAGCCAACACATTTGACCAATATTATAACACCATCAAGAATGCTTACAGTGTCACCACATGCCTACACTTTGGAAAGTCCACTCACCTGGCTGTACTTCTATTCCCAACATACAGCACTGGTGCTGAAGACCAGGTAGGTATGCCCAAGGGAGATGGAGGAGTGCTTACAGGACTGCCTTGAGTCTGGGGACTGGACAATATTCAAGGATTCATCTTCAAATCTGAATGAATATTCCACAATTGTCACCACCTTCACCAAGGTCTGGGTGGATGAGTGTGTGCCTTCAAGAACATACTGGACATACTCAAACCAAAAGCTGTGGGTGAACCAGGGGATTCATAGTCTGCTAGGGGCTAGATCTGTGGCTTTCAAGACCGGAGATCCAGATCTATACAAGAATACTGTACAGGTATGACATATGGAAGGCTATTTTAAGAGTGAAGAAACAATTCTGATTGAAGTTAGAGATGAAATTGGAAGCATGTAGGCGCTGGCAGAGTTTGCAAGCCATTACTTCCAACAAAGTGAAGCCTACCATCATGAATGGCTGTGATGCCTCTCTCGCAATTGAGCTCAACACCTTTTCTGCATGCTTTGAAAGGGAGAATGAAACTACACCCGTGTGAATCCCTGCAGCATCTGGTGACCCTGTGATCTCTGTCTCAGAGGCCGATGTCGGAACATCTTTCAAGAGGGTGAACCCTCGCAAGGTGTCAGGCCCGTATGGTGTACCTGGTAGGGCTCTGCAAGCTGTGCCAACCAACTGGCAGGAATGTTCAAGGACATCTTCAGTCTCTCACTGCTGCAATCTCTCACCTGATTCAAAAGGGCAACTGTTATGATTTGTAACTCCAAAACATTGAACTAATTCAAAGGAACACAAGAAAGCTGAGAGATGCAATTCTAACTGTCTTCTTTACTTAAAGTGAGGTGCGCACATATCACGTGGCAGTGTGGTGATGTATGCAATTCATGTATTTATACCTATAACCTGTAATTAATTACTTAAACAAACAAGAATGCTTAATCAAACAATATATATACAAGAATACTCAAATATTATGGAAATATTAAGTACACAAGAGAGACAAGCATACCAGTGCCCAAGAAGAGCAGGGTTAGCTGCTTTAATGATTATTGCCCAGTTGCACTCACATTTACTACGATGAAGTGCTTTGAGAGGTTGCTTGTGGCCAGATTCAACACCTGTCTAAACAAGGACCTGGACTTGCTGCAATTTGCCTATCACCAAAGTAGATGTATAGTGCATGAAATCTCACTCTGTTCTCTCGGCCTTGGATCACCTGGACAATACCAATACCTATGACCGGCTGCTATTTATTGATTTTATCTCAGCATTCAATACCACCATACCCTCTGCTCTAATCAACAAGCTCCAAAACCTGGGCCCCTGTGTGTCCGTCTGCAAATGGATCCTTGACTTCCTCACCAGGAGACCACAGTAAGTATGGATCAGAAATAACATCTCCTCACTGGCAATCAACATTCGAGCACCTCAAGCGTGTGTGCTTAGCCGATAGTCCTACTCTCATTACACCCTCGATTGCATGGCTAGGCACAGTTCAAATGCCATCTTAAATTTGCCAATGACACAGCAATTGTTGGCAGAATTTCTAATGGTGACAATGGTATACATGAGTGAGGCAGACCAATTACAAACAAGAGAAAATCTGCAGATGCTGGAAATCCAAGCAATGCAAACAAAATGCTGGAGGAACTCAGCAGTCCAGGCAGTATCTATGGAAAAGAGTACAGTGGACATTTCAGGCCGAGACCCTTCAGCAGGAGCCTTGGTCTGAAACGTTGACCGTACTCTTTTCCACAGGAGTGAGATAGGTCAGCTGGCTGAGTGGTGCTGCAACAACAACCTTGCACTCAATGTCAGTAAGACCCAGGAAATGATTGTGGACTTCAGGAAGGGTAAATCGAGGGAACACATACCAGCCCTCATCAAGGGATCAGCAGTGGAAAGAGTGAGCAGTTTCGAGTTTCCGAGTGGCAACATCTCTGAGGATCTATCCTGGGCCCAACATATTGATGCAATTACAAGAAGGCATGACACCAGTTATATTTCATTAGGAGCCTGAGTAGATTTGATATGGCATCAAAGTTTCTTGCAAATTTCTACAGAAGTACTGTGGAAAGCATTCAAACTGGTTGCTTCGCTTTCTGGTACGGAGGGACCACTGCACAGGATTGGAAAAAGCTGCAGAAAGTTGTAAACTCAGTCAGCTCCAACACGAGCACTAGTCCCCATCCAGTATCCAAGACACATTTAAAAGATGATGCCTCATAAATGTGACATCCATCATTAAGGACCCCCATCATCCAGGACACACTCTTTTTTCATTACTATCGTCAAGTAGGAGGTACAGGAGCCTGAAGGCATACGCTTAATGTTTCAGGAACAGCTTCTTCTCCTCCACCATCAGATTTCTAAATGGACAATGACCCTGTGAACATTACCTTACTATCTTTTCTCTCTTTTTGGCATTACTTATTTAATTTATTTATATGAAGAAGATGGCACCAGCAAACAATGCCATCAAACCAACATCCTCAAGATGGTTCACAAAGCAATTCCTTTTACTTCTTTTCCATCTTCTTTTTATTTCAGATACTAGGACGACTATACAGTTTACTAGGAAAATTATAGATTTTAATACGTGGCTAAGGAGTTGGTATAGGAGGGAGGGCATAAGGTTTTTGGATCATTGGGCTGTCTTCCAGCGAAGGTAGAACGTGTACAGAAGGAATCGTTTGCACTTCAACTGGAGGGGGACTAATATCTTAGCAGGAAGATTTGTTAATGCTGCATGGTGGATTTAAACTAGAGTTGCAAGGGAATAGGAACCAGAGTGCCAAAACAGTTAGTGGAGAAGTTATGGAGCCAGATGTTGGTAAGTCCTCAATGTTATGAATCAAAAGATTGAGCATGGTGCGACTGGTACCCTGAGCTGCGTATATTTCAATGCAAGAAGTATCGTAGGAAAGGTGGATTATAGTGCTGAAGATGAGGTAGCTGGTTTACAGACAGAGGCAATGTGTAGTGGGGAGAGGCTGTTGATAGGGCACAAAAACAGTCAGCAGGATGAGCTGCAACATAAAAGGTGGACAAAATCGAAAAGGGTGGATACAGACTGAAGGTGTTTGAATGTACGCAGTATACGGAATAAGGTAGATGAACTTGTAGCACAGTTGCAGATTGGCATGTATGATGTTATAGGCATCACTGAATCATGGCTAAAAGAAGACTATAGCTGGGAGTTTAATGTTCAAGGATGCATATTGTATCTATTGTATCAAAAGGACAGGCAGAAAGACGGGTGGCATTGCTCTGTTGGTTGAAAATGGAATCAAATCATTAGAAAGAGGTGACACAGGGTCAGAAGGTGTTGAATCATTGTGGATAGAGCTAAGGAGTTGCAAGGGTAAAAAGACCTGATGGGAGTAGTACACAACCCTCCCCCAAAAAGTAGGAAGGACGTGTCCTACAAAGTACAACAGGAGAAAGAAAATGCATGCAATAAGCACGGGGGATTTCAATATGCAGGTAATTGGGTCAAAATTTACTGGTCCCAATGTATTCCAATTAACTGGAATCCACTGTTCTACATTTGAATCATGGTATTTGTTGCAATTCTGATTTTCATTAATTTGCTTTCAGGATGTGACACGGATACAATTTTTGCATGTCCCTTTTGTTCATGGATTTTCATGTGGAACAGCTCCATTTCTGTTTGAGTTATTTCTTCCACTTTAATGTTAGATAGGCAATTCCTCGGCCAGGCAATGATGAAAGCACACTGATATATGTCCATGTCAAAGCTTGACAATGATGGTTTTTTTTCTGTGATATGTTCTTCTTCGAGAATAGAGGAGGGAAGTGCTGTGATTGTAACCTTGATGAAATGCTGCAGGAAATGTTAATCTGGGATGCTGCTGTTGTAGTTCAGGACACCCTTAGCAAAGTGCAAGAAATAATTGGGATTCGGTCATTCCTGTTTTCTGTCTCTGTGCTGTGGAATTCAACTAATTCAGATTATGATTGAGTGCCTGATTTATATACAATTCCTAACCCGTCAGTGAGTCATAAATCTGTATGATTAGCTTGTGAATGCTCTTTCTTACCATTTGAATTAAGTTGCTTGTAGTTAGTGTGTATTGTTGCGTGTTTTATTATTGTATTTTTTTCATTTTTCACAGAAATGAATTTGATTCTTTGGGGTAATTGTATAAGTAGGCTTTGCTATTGGCAACCTTTGAGCTTAAAGGCCAGCTGTTAAAATTAATGGCAAGAGAACTCTGTTTAAATTTCTGTTTAAATGTGATGCTGCTTGTCTGCAGAACACACTCCATGGTGGAGACTCTGTTGCCTAGAAATTGGATTCAGACGCGTTTAATGTAATAAATCGATGTTGCTCAGAACACTACAGTCAAATCAGAAATCACCAACTATAATCCTAAAACTGAAACATCCTTGCTTTAAGAACTAGTTATTGTTGTGTGCCCCCTTGAAGAGCACTAAATCATGACAGTCATGTTTCACAGATGGCAACCACTTTCTGCACAGTTGTTCGCCATACCAGTTGCTCTCTGAGTGATGGTCAGCATGTTTTAGAAAGAATGGGATAGTAACTGGAGATATGCGGAGCATAGGGTCAGAGGTAGTAAAGGTGAATGTGTCTCATTGGACAGATGACCCTGACTTTGGTGCGGCTGACTTAACCCTGTGAACTTCAGTACCCCTTGAGTTATTAATATATAAAAACAGGTGTGAATGGATCCGGATTCTGGGAAATACACCAGTCTAACTGGGACTGTTCATCTCTTCCTGCAGTAAATCAGGCAGAAGAACTTATGCTCACAAATCATGTTGCAATAAAAAATAGCAACACATGTTACAAAAATATTATCAAACAAAATGAGATCCATGAATATTAGTGCAAATGATTAGAAGGTTTGTTAAAGGCCTGAGATTTAAACTCTTAAAATAAGAATCAACAGTGGAGATGTGTAAGGAGACAAATCTTAACCTCTCCCCATCTGCTTGGCAGATGGCAGTGGGTTTACTGAAAGCATGCTAACTAAAATCTGCAATGTACAGTTGTCTGGAATTAAAGGATGCATATACTTCTGGGATGTAATATTAGAAATATTTTACAGTAATGTTAGAGACAGGGCATAGTAGAGTTCTGGAGAAATTTGGAAAAAGGAGTAAGAGTTGAAACATTAGGCAACAGTTCATAATTGCAACACAAACAAAATGCTGGAGGAACTCGGCAGGTCAGGCAGCATCTACAGAGACGATTAAGGAGTTGATGTTTTGGGCTGAGACCCTTCATCGGAATTGGAAAGGTAGGAGGAAGAAACTCGAGTAAGAAGGTGAGGGGAGGGGAAGAAGTACAAGCAGGGAAGTGATATGTGAGGAGAAAGTGGGTGGGTGAGGTAAGGGGAAGGAATGAAGTAAAAAGCTGGGAACTGATAGGTGGAAAAAATGAAGGGCTGAAGAAAAAAGTAGCTAATAGGAAAGGAGAGTGGACCATGGGAGAAAGGGAAGGAACAGGGGTAAAAGTGGAGCCAGGATAGGGAATGGAAAAAGAGTTGAAGGGGAGAGGTAGAAATTACTGGAGATTAGAGAGATCAATGTTCTTGCCATTAGGTTGGAGGCTACCCAGACAGAATATGAGGTGTTGCTCTTCCAATCTAAGAGTGGCCTCATCATGGTAGGATGGGAGGGCATGGACCAATATGTCGGAATAGGAATGGATAGTGGAATTAGAATGGTTGACCATTGGGAAATCCTGCTTGTTGCAGACAAAGTGAATGTGCCTGACCATGCAGTTGCCCAAACTATGCCAGGTTTCACTATGTTGAGGAGGCCACACCAGGAGCACTGAATGTAGTAGATGGCCCTGACAACTTGCAGGTGAACTGGAAGGACTGTTTGGGACCCTGAATAGTTCATAATTGTACTTGCAACTAAGGTACATTGCTCTAACCCTTCAGCTTACTTGAATATGTTCATGGGAACCTTTCAATATTTCTGTGGAATTTATGACTTTCGATAGCTTCTGTTTCAGTTTAAATTGGTTACGTGAGACAGTCTGAGGAAGTGCTTTGAAATTCATGACAAGTAATTGTCTTGCAGCTGTCAACAGAGATGCTCTGATTAAAGATTGAAACACTTTCATTTGTACAGCATCCTTCATTGCCTCAGGGCTTGTCAGAGCTAATGAACGGCTTTATTGATGTAGCATGAAATAGGGAAATTTGGACAATGTAAGGACTTAATAACTGCTGTATGCCACCTAGATAATCTGGATCTTGTGACATTGACTGGGATAAATGTTGCCTAGGACTCCAAGAGAAATAAAGAGGAGGATGAAAAAGTCTTGCATTTACATTGTGCTTTTCTTAAACCCTTTGAAAGCAAACATTGGTCATTTAGGAGATATGAAGAAGGGAGGGGTCAATTTGAGGTAGAACAAGAGAGAGAGACTTAAGAAGCAATTCCAGACTTCTCTTCTGGCAGGAGTTTGATGCAGTGGTGAAAAGAGAAAATTTTAATTTTGCGCAGCACAGTTCCTGAGGAGACGTTGGATTGTGAAGCAGAGAGATTTCAAACGAAGCAAGCAGGGGCATTCCAGCCATTCTACATTGCCACAGCTCCTGAGGAGACATTGGAGTGTGCATAATTAGGCACTTGGCAAAATCCAATAAAAGGAAGTTTTAAGCAGAGTGGCCATTGTGAGAGTGGGCCAGTGTTAGAATGGAGAGTTCAGGTTTCCGCTTGTAGAAGCTTTGCTGAGTAAAGGCAGTTGATATAGGTAGATTTTCTCATTTCCTATTTCTGATTGCACAGTTAGAGCAATGGGGATACCAGACAAGAGAGTGGAATGCTCCTCTTGTGGGATGTGGGGACCTCCAGTGTCCCAGATGACTACACCTGGAAGAAGTTATCCAGCTGCAGCTTCTAACAGACAGTGTTAAGGAATTGGGGCTGAAAGTGGATGAACTCCAGATCATTCAGAAGGCTGAAGGGTTGATCAGTGGAACATACAGGGAAGTAGCTACACCCAATATGCAGGCCACAGGTAACTGAGTCACCATCAGGAAGGGGAAAGTGGATAGACAGCCAGTGCAAAATATCCCTGTGGTTGTTCCCTTCAACAACAGGTCTACCACTTTGGATAATGTTGGAGGGAATAACCTAACAGAGAATATTTACAGGCACTGAGTCTGGCTTGGTGGCTCAGAAAGGGGGAGGAGAGGTGAGCTGTAGTGATAGTGGATTCATTGTTTAGGGGACAGAGAGGAGATTCTGTGGACAAGAATAAGATTCCCAGATGGTATGTTGCCTCTCGGGTGCCAGGGTCAGGACATTTCGAATCGAGCCCACAGCATTCATGAGGTGAACAGCCAGAAGTCGTGATCTGTCAGTACCTATGACAAGGGTAGGAAGAGTGACAAGGTCCTGCAAAGTGAGTTCAGGGAATCAGGTGCTAAGTTAAAGGACAGGACTTCTAGGGTTGTGATCTCAGGATTGCTACCCATGCCCGTGCTAGTGAGACTAGAAATAAGATCATACATTTTAACATATGGCTAAGAAGATGGTGCAGGAGGGAGGACTTCAGATTATTGGATCATTGGGCTCTCTTCCAGGGAAGGTGAGACCTGTACGAAAAGGACCACTTGCACCTGAACTGCAGGGTGACTAATATCCTTGCAGGAAGGATTGCTGGAGCTGCACTGAGGTGTGGTGTTTAAACGAGAATTACAAGGAGATGGGAACCAGAGTGCCAGAGCAGATAGTGGAGCGGTTGTGTGGAAAGATGTTTCTAAGCCTACATACAAAGCCAGGAATCAAAAAGCTGAGCATGGTTCATATTTCAATGCAAGGGTTATTGTAGGAAAGGCAGATGACCTTAGGGCATGGATCAGCATATGGACTTAGGACATTGTAGCCGTTAGTGAAACGTGGTTGTAGGAGGAACAGGACTGGCAGCTTAATTTTTGTGGATACTATTGCTTTAGACATGATAGAGCGGGAGGGATTAAAGGGGCGTTACTAGTTAGTAAACATGTCACTGCAGTGCTCAAACAGAGCGTACTGGTGAGCTCATTTATGGAGGCTATATGGATGGAACTGAGGAATAAGAAAGGGGTGTCCACATCAATCGGATTATATTATACACCTCCCAACACTTGTGGAGGCCTAATTTGGAATATTGTGTGCAGTTTTGGTCACCTACCCACAAACAAGATTAAAAGAATGCTAAGGAAATGTATGAGGATGTTGCCAGGACTTGAGGACCTGAGTAAGAGGGAAATGTTGAATAGGCTGGAACTCTGTTCCCCAGACTGTAAAAGAACGAGAGGAGATTTGGTAGACGTATACAAAATTATGAGGGGTATAGATAAGGTACGTGCATGCAGGCTTTCTCTACTGAAGTTGCCTGAGTCTGGAACTAGAGGCTGTAGGTTAAAGGAGAAAGGAGAAATGTTTAAGGGGAACGTGAGGGGGAACTTCTTCGCTGAGAGGTTGGTGAGAGTGTGGAATGAGCTGTCAATGGAAGTGGTGGGTGCAGGTTCAATATCAATACTTAAGAGAAATTTGAATAGGTACATGGGTGGGAGGGGCGTGGGGCAATGTTCCACGTGCAGGTGAATGGGAATAGGCAGATAAATAGTTCAGCACAGACTAAAGGGCCAAAGAGCCTGATTCTGGGATGTAGTGTTCCATAACTGTGACTTTAATGGCTTTGAAATTGTGCAGCTTACTTGGTGCCAGTGTAAGACACATAACAAAACATTCGTAAATTTCTTGAGAGCAAAAGAGAACAAAATCCATGGTTCATGGTATGATTTTACTTGCAGTGTTGAAGATCCTTCACTTCATCACGAGACTCAATCCTGTTTTCCTATATAGTTTAGGGTCATTGCTTTGTGTATTAATAGTTTTCTCAGATACAGTCACCAGCTTTATCCAACTGCCTTGCTGCAGTTTATCAATGTACACAAAAAAAACCCACTTTATCTTCTGTCCAAACTGGTAATGGGCTTAGACAACTAATCAGTTTGAAGTCCACCCATTGCCAACTTTACACTTGAATTAGGTTTATTTCTGGCCCCCTCATAACTCCTGCAATTTTAATTTTGATTCCTGTAGCAGATGGGCTAACAATGGGGAGTAAGCAAAAATGGTTGCACCCAGGCAGCTGTATGATAGATTGAAGCTTGCATTTGGCTGGGCAGGCAATGAAAATTCCTCTTCTTGAAAATAACTGGAAAAAGGAGAATGCTTGGTTTTCCTCTCAGCTATTCACCCACTAATGAAATCACTATCTGAAATCACAATATTCAAAGCCTTAAATTCACTTCAGTTATAAAAAAAAGGAAATCTTCTGTTGTCTTAGAAAATTAATTAAGCATTTACAATGTGTTGAAAGGAAGACGTTGATAATTAAGCTACAGAGCTGAGTAGCCTACATAGTCTCTGCTATGCAACAATTAACTGGAACTTTTCTCTGTGAGAAGCTGGTGCAAGAATTTAATATTCTCACTCTAGCATTTGGGTTGGAACCTGGCAGATTTTTATTGACAGGCACACCTGAATACCAAAACGAGACACTTGAAATTTTAAGCTCCTGGCAGCAAGGATTGTGAAGGGAGGGGAGACATTCTGATGGACTGGAGAGGAAGGTAGTTTACAGACAACTGCCCAAAGTACACATGGGGCCCAGGGAGCACTTTTCTACCTCTTTTCACCAAGAGAAATTTCTTAACTTAATTTTGGCAGTCTTCCTAGGTTCCTGACAATTTAATCAAATGTGATGGTCATGATGAGTGGGTTAAAGTGGTCTAAAAACTTCAGACACTTATGACTTATTGGTAAGGCTGGCATCAATGTTTGTTGGATGCCACAACCTTGGTCAAAATCACAGATTTAACCTGAAATTTGCTGATAACTGGAATAAGAAAATGGAGTTACTCCATTTGAAATATTTCCAGGGCATCTTCCTGATGTGTTTCCTTTAGAAATGTTGAATACAAATGAATATGCCATTATCTAGGAATTTTACAAACTGCACAAAGACATTGCGACATTGGGTTTCTTACACTCTGGTGCAGGCATCTCAGAGTAACAGAGAACAGAGTGGTTAGCACGATGCTATTACATCTTGAGGTGCTGTAGTTCAGAGTTCAATCCCAGAGTCCCCTGTAAAGAGTGTCTGTGTCCTCCCTGTGGAACGTGTGGGTTTTCTCTGGACCCTTTGATTTCCTCCCACAGTTCAAAGATGTACCAGGTAGGTTGACTGGTCCTTGTAAGTTGTCCCATGATTAGACTAGGGTTAGATCGGGTCTGTAGGGGGTTGCTGGAGCAGTGTGGCTTGAAGGGTTGGAAGTACCTACTCCACACTCTATCTCTAAATAAAACTAAATTTAAAAATAAAAAGTAAGAATATTGAGTTGCACCTGCAACGTTGATTTTTCTCACACTGCCCCACACAGCTGATGGTTCAGATGCATTTGATTGACTACCCTGATGCTGCACGCTGGTTGTACAAACAGTAATTAAATCAGTATTAACCAGATGGTGTTTGGTTATTTGCAGCTAAAGATGAATGTGTCATCGTTATACACAACTTCCTGTAACATTCTGTATCAGAAATATTACGATTTATTAATTTCAGAGACAGAAAAACTGCTTGGGTTTCAGTTTGTGATCTTTGAGGTACGAAATATAGAACAGACTAAATTTACAGGCCAAGAATTCATTTTCATTAAGCATAACGTGAACATTTAAATAGAACTCTTTCAAGTAAAATTACCATTTCAGAGATTCAGCTGGGAATGATTCCTAGTTAATCCAAAAAGTGATTTATGACTCAAACTGAAGCAATTTACTTGCAAGTAGAAACAATCCAATACAAAGTAAAAGCAGCATGACGTTTAAATACTCCAGGGGAAGATTTCCTCTGTATAATATGTGTAACTAAATTACAAATTCATACTTTCTAAATGGATTAATAACTTTGTTACATGTAAGACTTGCGGATCTGTGGAGTGAGTTGGAGACAGTTCCTTGTGGACTTTATGCACCAGTTTTAAGGAGTGATCGGGGTCTGTTAGCGCTTGTCTGCAGAGCAGGAGATTGCTTGGGTTAATAGTAAATTTACAAGGGCCAATGAAACGAACCGAGGTTTAAGCAGGGCAGCCATTGTTGGCGCAGTTAGGCTTTGGCTCAACAGACCTTGGGCAAGAACAGGCACAGCTGGAACTTGAGTTTGTGAAGGTAGAGGTGTAACAAGAGTAGGGAGGAGAATGCTGCTCCTGCGAGATGTGGGATTGCGGGGTACCTAACAGTTTCCCTGATGACTATAACAGCAGGAAGCGCACCCAACTTCAGCTCTTGACTGACGAGGTCAAGGAACTGGAGCTGCAGCTGGATATATTCAGGACCATCCGGGAGGCTGAAAACTTCATAGTTGAGACTTTTGCTGAGGTGGTCACACCTAGAGTGCAGGCTTCAGATAGTAGATGGATGACCACCAGGAGAAGTAAGGGGCATTCAGTGTAGGACTCCCATTTGTTCATTCCCCTCAGCAACAAGTATACCCCTTTGTATACTGCTGGTGGGACCACCTATCAGGGCACAACAGCAGCTGCTAGGCCAATGGCACTGTGGCCGGCTCTGAAGCTCAGCGGGGAACGGTAAAGTCAGGCAGTGTGAGAGTGCAAGGAGTCTCAAAGGTTTGGGGGATGGACAGCAGATTCTGTGGCTGTGAAAGATAAAACCAGGATGGTGTGTTACCTTCCAGGTGCTGGGGTCCAGGATGCCTCAGAGCAGCTGCAGAAGACTGTCAGGTGGAAGGGTGAGTAGCCAGAGGTCATGCTGCACGTTGGCACCAATGACAAAGGTAGAAAGGGTGAAGAGGTCCTGCGCAGTGAGTATAGGGAGGTAGTGAAGAGGCTGAAGAACAGGACCTCCGAGGTAGTGATCTCTGGATTACTCCAAGTATAGCATGCTAGTCAGGGCAGGAATAGGATGATGGTACGAATAAACGAGTGGCTGGGGAAGTGGTGCAGGGGGTAGGTTTTCAGATTTCTGGATCATTGGGATCTCTTCTGGTGATAGTATGACCTGCAGTAAAAGGAGAGGTTACACCTGAATCTGAGTGGTCCAATATCCTTGTGGGCAGGTTTGCTAGAGCTGTTGGGGATGGTTAAGCTAAGCTGGCAGGGAGATGGGAATCAGAGTGATAAAGTTGAATATGGGGCAGTTGGTATGCAGCATGTCATGAAACTGTGAGAAAGGACAGGCAGATGATAGGACAAAATAGCAGTCAGTGAGATGAGTTGAAGTGTAACGTGGGAGCAAGATCAAAAAAGATGATGAATACAGGAATGAAGGTGCTATATTCAAATGTACACAGTAGATGATAAGGTAGTTGATCTTGCAGCACATTTAGAGATTGACAAGTATAACGTTGTGGGCACCACTAGGTCATGGCTGAAAGATGATCATAGTTGGGTGGCCCCGTTGGTAAAAAAGAAATCCATCCCTTAGAAAGGATCTGAAGATATAGAATCCTTGTGGGTGGAGTTAAGAACTGCAAAGGAAAAAAAGATCCTAATGGGAGGTATATACAGGCCCTGGACAGTAGCCAGGAGGTGAAATATAAATTGAAAAAGTAAATATGAAGGCATTTAATAAGGGCAATGTCATGATGGTCACGAGGGATTTCAAATTGCAGTTAGATTTGGAAAATCAGGTTGGTGCTGGATCCCAAGAAAGGGAATAAGTAGAATGCCTGTTAGATAGCTTTTTAGAGCAGCTTGTGGTTGTGTGCACTAGGGTTTGATAGGAAAGGCAATTCTGGATTGGGTATTGTGTAATGACGAGATTTGATTAGGGAGCGTAAGGTAAAGGAACCCTTAGGAGTGAGTGATCATAATATGAGAGAATTCAGCAGCAGTTTGAGAGGAAGAAGCTAAAGTCAGATATATCAGTATTACAGTGGAGCAAAGGGCATTACAGAGGCATGAGAGAAGAGCTGGCCAAAGTTGATTGAAAGGGAACACTAGCAGAAACGATGGCAGAACAGCAATGGATGGAGTTTCCGGGGGTAATTTGGAAGATGCAGGATCGATACATCCCAAAGATGAAGAAGTATTCTAAAGGGAGGATGACACAACCGTGAGTGACAAGGGAAGTCAATGACAGCATAAAAGCAAAAGCGAGGACATGTAATACAGCAAAAATTAGTAGTAAGTTAAAGGATTGGGAAGTTTATAAAAGTGATCAGAAGGCAATGAGAAAAGCCATAAGGAGAGAAAAGATGAAATATGAAGGTAAGTTAGCCAATAATATCAAAGAGGAACCAAAACCGTTTCTCAGATATATAAAGAATAAAAGAGACGCGGTTGTGGATATTGGACTGCTGGAAAATGATGCTGGTGAGTTCGTCATGGGGAGACAAAGAAATGGTGGGAGAACTTATTTATTATTTTGTGTCAGTATTTTCTGGCATACTGCTTGTGTCTTCACTGTCAAAGACACTAGTAGTATACCAGAAATTGTAATGTGTCGGGGGAAGAAATGAGTGTAGTTGCTATTACTAAGGAGAAGGTGCTTGGGAAGCTGAAAAGTCTGAAGGTAGATAAGTCACCAGGACCAGATGGAACACTTAGATTGAGTGGATGTGGGGAGGATGTTTTCTATATAGTGGGACTCTAGGACCAGAGTGCACAGCCTCAGAATGGAGGGACGTCCATTTACAACAGAGATGAGAAGGAATTTCTTTAGCCAGAGTGTGATGAATCTGTGGAATTCATTGCCACAGATGGCTGTGGAGGCCAAGTCCTCTTAAATATACTCATTTAAGGTGGAGGTTGATAGGTTCTTGCTTAGTCAGTGCATCAAAGATTATGGAGAGAAAGCAGAGAATGGAGTTGAGAGGGTAATAAATCAGCCATGATCGAAGACTTGATGGGCCAACTGGCCTAATTCTGCTCCTATGTCATATGGTATGATGATCAAAGTTATTTTCCCTAATAATTTATTTGGCTAGGTGATTAATGTATCATTTTTAAATTAGTTAAGGTATTTCACATCAATTTGCAAATATACTTAATTTTTTTTTAGAAACTTCACAATAGTTTGATGTAGATATTATTGTGAAGAACTATTACATTTACCAAGAGAACAAATATTTTGTCCTTCTTGGGAAGGGGATATTGCTGCCATTCAGAGACTTTTGAGTTGCTGTCATATTCAACCGTATTCATTCAAATGATTAGAGTTCTACTATTTAAATATTGAAAAAAGTAGTCCCAGGACTTTGATTACAATGTTTTGTTTCTTTGTCCTTCTAATGTGTAAAGGATTTGAAGGATATGAAAACTTCTCAAAAAGTTGGTTGTAGAAGAGATTTCTGAAGTCATAAATGGTTACTGAAAGGGAGGGAATCGTGATCAAGTCTTATGCCATCAAGTTAAAGACAAGGTGCTGAATATTATGGAGAAACATATTTAACCATTGCTATTGCCCTGGAAACTTTCAAAATTTTGCTATTTTGTGCAACCAAGCAAATAATGGGATGAGTAACATCTGGTGAGAAAGATTGCCTTTACTGGAGTAATCTGCTCAAAATGCAGCTGAAGTGAAAATCGCTGAAAGGTATTTAGCCATGTGGGAATCATTGGAAATATATGGGAAGCAAAGGTCAGACTTATTCTTTGGTGGAGTACAAACGAGAGAAAATCTCTAGATGCTGGAAATCCAAGCATTGGTGGATTAGGCTGTTCCTGAGACACATTTCAGTATATTTTCCATTCAAGTTTTCCTAAATGATTTTTTTTTATCATTAACTTTGTTGAAAAGTTACAGCATTGGGTCCTTGCTGTTGCTTTTACATTAAAAAGCTTAAAGTACACTTACGGCCAATTAAATTTAGAAAATTATATGGCATGGAAATTTCCCTGAAGCTGCTCCCATTTCATAGCTTCTGTTCCACTTTATCAAAAGGGTGTTTTAGAACACTTCCATTTAGTTTCTGAAAATAACCTTTATCTTTGATTTTTTAAAAATAATATATTACATGTATGGATTTACAAGGTTTTAGTGCCATATGTACTTTGTAGCTTAAAAAGTAGCAAAAATCAGTTTAGTATACCATGTGTAGAGGAGTGATCATAAGTCCAGATCATAATTTCTAAGCAATACCTTTTAATTACCCTAAATTTCTGAACTTTCCCCTCACTGTCCAACAGCCACATGTGACATGAAAGTGATGCATTTCTATTTGTAGCTCAACCTCCATAAGTTTTGGTCATAAAACTGATGAGAAAACTGTGAACTAAAGCATTTTATGATGCATCTCGTTATGAAGGATTTTTTCCTTTGATGCCACCACAGACATTCGAAATTAATTGTACTACTGTGCTCTGTCAATTGTACACTCTACCTCTTTGCCTTAATTGTGGGTCTGTGTCATGGAAAATACACATGTAATAGAGCAAGTATTTCTATAAAATACAAATGCTGTGATTGTCCACTTGAGGGACATTAGAATTTAAGAATGAACAATTGTATATTAGAGCTCCTTATATGCAATAGGCACTTCCAGGTCAAGTGTATTATAAATAAATACAGGGTAATACATCGTTTTTTTACAAGACACCCTTTGAGAGATGAGAAATAGAGCAAGCTTCAAACAATGGAAAAGGATAATGGAAAAAAAATTGTGTGTTTACATATAAAACTGTCTTTGCCATACATTCCCCTCAGAGCTCCTAACAAGGCATTCTTTCTAAGTACCTAATCATGGTAGATTTCCTTGTCCTTCTTGTCCTTGGTATGCACATGTTATTCACTCTACTGCAAAGTGCTCAAACATTCTTTTCACATGGAAAGATAATATGGTAATACTGACTATTTTTGTTACGTTCTTATTTTGGTGATGTTTCTGCCAATGGTTTGTCTGCAATTCTTGAATACCTACTTTAATTACATCTTTCATTCTCTGAGTAGATATTTAAATTTTAATAACACCATCGGTACAGCAAGACAGTGTCAGAATAGTGTGATCAAATCCCAGAGCAGCATTGAAGCTTGCTGATTTGAAATTTCCTTTTATTTACAGTGAGTTGTGACTTTAACATAACTCAAAATGTTTCAAGTAAACAATTGTTTGAAGTGTAACAAACAAACTGTCAGATAAACAACAGCCAACTTGCATATACAGTAGTTTAGTACTATACTAAAGGTATATACTATACTAAAGGTATATACTTTAGTACTATACTAAAGGTAAAGGCATCCGTTAATCTTGCAAGACCATGGATCTGCGTCTGGAAAGTCTTCACTCGCAGGCCTGGGCAAGGTTTGTGTGGAAGACCGGCAGTTGTCCATGCTGCAAATCTCCCCTCTCCACGAAACTGATGTTGTCCAAGGGAAGGACAAGGCAGTTTGGCACCAGTGTCGTCACAGAGCACTGTGTGATTAAGTGCCTTGCTCAAGGACACAACACGTTGCCTCAGCTGGGGCTCGAACTCACGACCTTCAGATCGCTAGTCCAATGCCTTAACCACTTGGCCACGTGCCCAACACATTCAGTAGTAAGGTCCCATCAAATGCAATGAAGCATTATCAACTGATCTACACTAATGGAATTGGTTAAGTTATAACATTTAGCCAGGAAACTGGAAGAAACTTCCCTATTCTTGGATTAGTTAAAAATGAGAAATTAGATAGCTAAGCAATGGGTCAGTTGAGCCCTTCATTTGAAGGTCTACTCCAGTAATGAAAACTCACTCAACATTGCATGGGTTTATGAAAACAGTGGAATGTGAATTGAATGCCTCACATCCTCACTCAAGACTGAACGCACTACTGAGATAAGCTGTTGGAGCAAAAAAAAATTCAGAAAAGAGTGCGCACAAAAATGAAGGTACTCAATGTATAGCATTCTTTCAGTATTCTCCGGAATTCACTTTTGAAGAAAGATGTTGCCCCAGAATTGTTAACTCTGTTTCTCTTCCCACAGATGCTATCTGACCTGCTGAGCAGCTCTGTCATTTTATGTTTTCATTTCAGATTTTCTGGATTTGCAGTTTAAAAAAAGAAATTCACTCCCTTTTTAAATTCCACATCATGACAATGTTATTCGCATGGCAGGAAAAGTAGGGAGAACAGATACAGAGGAAAACTGCTGGGAGAATGGGATTGTTCTGTGCCTCAATGGACTGCTCTGGGCTTATTCAGAGAGATTCTCTTTAGAAAACATGATGCCATTTTACTTAAGGCACTAAACTCAATAACAGCACTTCCTCTTCCATGACTTGAGTAACCATAAGGATTTAATCTGTTTCTATAGCAACCTACAAGAAATGTTTGCTGAGTTGGTTATCCTTATAACATTAGGATGGGTGCTTGCTCTTCGTGGAGTTTCATCACCTCATCCAACATTCCAGTATGCTCAGAGCCATCCTCACCTTGATTCCATGATAGAAGTGGAATAAACATTTTGGTGTAGTATGTACTTGAAAAGAGAGTTTTGGAACCTGACGGTTGGGTGGAATGGGGCAGGAGGAGACACCGTGCCTTCACAAAAGTGGGTTGCAATGATGTGATTGGTTTTTCGGTTGTTTCTTCTCCTTGTTGACCTCAGCTGTTATTTCAGAGCCTCACAGGACTAGCAAGTTCTAGACTGGAAACCACACTTCTGGCTTTTCCTACTTGCGAGTGAACTGTGTCTACATTTATGGCCTTGTGCAATATGCATCGCAGTGGTATAACACTCCAAGTCAGATGGGGTCTGATTTGCTGTCTGCACTTGTTTATTTCTGTTGTGATTCTCTTACTTGTCCAAACACCCTCATCAAATGACTTTTTCAGTCTTCAGTTAGTTCACCCGGAGTTGGGTATTTTAAGTGCAATGTACTCAAACATCAGTTTGACCCAGAGTAGACCATAGTAATGTACTTGACCTTTTTCTAGGATTAGGCATGGACTTAAAGATGTCGTTAGACCTGTAGGACTTGTATTAACATAAAATAGAATTTAAAACTCCATACCCACATCAAAACTGTTTTGGAACAGCATGGCACAATCTGGGAGTCTATCATTCTAGGTTCCTGCTTTCCTCAGGTTTTAAAGGAGCAAAAGATATACCAAAAGGCCAGGCTGTGTAGAAGTGACTGAAAACTGCTAAAAGAGGGTGTGCTGCAGCTGAGATGCTGAGATCTTCATCTGGAGGAAACCTGAAGTTACACTGCTGGAAGAACTCCCTCACAAGAGCCTTCAGGACGGGCAGGTTAGGCGATTCTGAGGGAAAGGTGTTGTGTTCAAAGATATAAAGACACAACTGTCTATGAAGAGCTTAGTCTTCCAGAGTCTTTAGGGACATTGTATCCTCCCTGGGCCTGGCCAAGGAACAATGCTTTGTAGCTTTAGGTTTTCAAAGTCAGTCATCACAAATGTAGCCTGTGGATTAATTATAGGCTACAATTTTATGTCTGGTCTACATTGTGGAAGTCAGGCTTATGGTGACTCTCAGAGTCCTAGCTGCTGGATCATTCCAGATCATGATGCACATTCATGCTGCAATCTCAATTTGCTCTCACCTCAGCATTAAAGAAGTTACCTAAGACTATAAAATATCAGAGCAGAATTAGGCCATTCGGCCCATCGAGTCTGCTCTACCATTTCACCTTGGCTGACCCATTTCCCTCTCAGCCCCAGTCTCCTGCCTTCTCCCCGTAACCCTTCGTGCCCTGACTAATAAAGAATCTATCAACCACTACTTTTAATGTACCCAAATAATTGCCCTCCACAGTCACCTGTGGTAGCAAATTTTGGAGATTCACCTCAGATTCACTACTCATGATGAAATCATATCACTTTTTTTGTCTACAGTTGGGGTGAATTGGTTAGGCTACCAGGAGATGTCAGTATTCATACAAATGCAGGCAGCAATCGATTGAACTTGTGTGCCACAAATAACATACAGTAAATCATCTCATCATTTCATCAACGGAAAGGGTCACTCCTTAAGTGTAGAATTAGTTGCTAATTATATATATATATATATATATATATTTCTTGAAGATTAATGCCTCACTTCCTGACAGATCGCATGACCTCTTCATCCCGATGGAGAAGGCAAAGCCAAAACATATTTAATAGGAGAATTGCCTAAGGTAATGGACGCAATCACCAATTATCAATTATCCAGCTGAGCACCAATAACAAAAAAGGAGGAGCCACACAAGTACCAGAATCATAATGGAAAATGCTGATGAAAATGGAGCTGGCACTCTGAACGCTGCTGTCAGTGCCAGGGTGTAAGATGAGAACAGGCCTGGATGTCAATGAGCTTCATGAGTGAGGAGCACATGAGAATGATGAAGATGATCGGGGAGTCCCAGCTGAATGGTGGTAATCTTAAGTCCCAACAGAGGCTTTCCACAACATCACTGAGCATCACTTTGCTTAAACAACTATGACATCAGCTCCATTTTGGAGATCTGAACATTGGTCTCTTAGCACTAGTGAAAATAGTCAGTCACGTAGTCACAACAGCTGAGAGTCAAACTCCGTTGTATTGTCATAAGTACAGGTACAGGTATGGACCTGTGCAATGACAAACTTACTTGCAGCAGCATCAAAGGCACCTAGTACAATACAAGCAACATTCACAAGAAGAACGTAAGTTAAACGCAAATAATGCATAATTTTTACAAGAATTAGAACAAAAATACAGTGCATTTTAGTGCAAAACGGTCATAATGCTGCTAAACCTTAGTGATAAGGGCTTTGCCTGTTAGTTCAAGAACAATGGCTGATGGGAAGGAACTCTTCTTAAACCCAGTGGTGTGGGATTTCAGGCTTCTGTACCTCCTGCTCCATGGTAGCAGTGGAAAGACAGTGTGGTCCGATAGTGGGATCTTTAATGGTTGATGTGGCCTCCTTGAGACTTCACTTCTTGTAGATGGCGGGGAGAGATGTGTCTATGATATATTGGGCAAAATCCACTACTCTCTGCAGCTTTTTATATTTGAATTGCTGTACAAACCCAACGACGCAATCAGTTAAGATACACTCAACAGTACGCCTGTAGAAGTTTGTTAGAGTATTCGGTGACAAGCTGAACTTATTTAACCTCTTGAGAAGGTAAAGGAATGGGCTCGCTTTCCTTATTATTGAGTCTATGTTCTGGGCCCAGGGCAGATCATCTGATACGTTAACATTAGGAGTTTAAAGACGCACAACACATTACGTTGACCATGGTGACATGTTGAGAAGCTCAGATTTCAAGCCAATGAAGTCCACCTTCATTCAGCAATGAGAAATCCCTCATGGAATTCCAAATGAGGTTTTCTTTAAGCTGCTACAGCACTTGATTGAACTTGTAGTAACAGGATGTGATCAACGCAGGTTCCCACACAAGCAGTCACTTCAGGAGTTGCTCTTTTACCTATTCCTCACAGTTGATAATTCCTGAAGAGTATGTGATGTTTCATCTCACCATGTATCCTCATTTATCTTTCTCTGACTCCTGTAGGGGTGGCTTGCTCAGAAGTGGCCATGGCAACTAGTGTAAGAGCACATCTAGAAGGGGAGAGAAATTGAGCACATAGTCAGTTTTGAATTTGGGGTCCTTTACAACCATTGCCAGAGCAACATAATAAAATGTTCCACTGTCATCAGTCTGCATTTTAAATGGGAAAGAATTCTTGCATTTTCCAATATCTAGCAGTAATCTGGATTTTGCTCAAACACATCCATGTGACATGCATGACACTAGCAGTCTTTCTAGGTGAGACATGACGAAGTCTTGAGTAATGATAGCAAATGCCTACACTAGTGTGGCTTAACTTTGCAACTTAGATACTGTTTGATATTTACTCTTAATGAGTATGACCAGTGCAGTGTCCTGAAAATTTCTAACAATGCAACATGAAATAATACAACATGAGAAGTCAGGAAGTTTGCCTCCAGAGTTACACCTTTCCCATTTTACTATTTTCAGTGAAGCTCCTGCCCGTGGTGAGCAGGCTTCAGACCAGTCCCTGGCTAATTGATGAAACTGTCTGCAACAGCTGGGGTTGGGGGATGGTTGAGCATACCCTCTGGGATGCTATCGGAAGTTCATGGTCTCTGATACATCCTCTCGAACAGGGTTACCAACCTAGGGTCCAAGGACCTCTTGGTTTATGGTAGGGATGCAGCGCATAAAAATTGGGAACCTCTGCTTTAAAGGGAGTTTTTGGAGGTGGACTCCTTATCGGCATCATTCCCTTCCTTGTCCACAGTTCCCTCCTGCTCCATGTCCTGATAATATGGTAAGGGGAAACAGGAAAATTCCACTGATTCCCTGCAGGAATGAACCAGAAGGTACTTCCATTTATAAGCTGCCCTCTTGCTGGTAATGCAGCACTGCAGAAAGTAATGAAGGTGTCTATTGTTAATCAATTCAAAGTGAGTATTCTAATCACAGTAAAGTACTGTTCATTAATATGCCTATATTAACTCAGTTTGTGAGGTGGCTCGAGCTCCATGAATTCCTTGCCCATGAGCTGGAAAATTACTGTTTCCAATCTGGTGAGGCAATGCCCTGGAGACTGTTGAGTGAGTGGCCTCCCAACTACATTTTGCTCAAATGGAAAAGATGAAAGTCATTGAACAAACTATTTCATTTTCATGCATGTGTAGCCTTGAGCAACACACATCAAAGTTGCTGGTGAACGCAGCAGGCCAGGCAGCATCTATAGGAAGAGGCGCAGTCGACGTTTCAGGCCGAGACCCTTCGTCAGGACTAACTGAAGGAAGAGTGAGTAAGGGATTTGAAAGCTGGAGGGGGAGGGGGAGATGCAAAATGATAGGAGAAGACAGGAGGGGGAGGGATGGAGTCAAGAGCTGGACAGGTGATAGGCAAAAGGGGATATGAGAGGATCATGGGACAGGAGGTCCGGGAAGAAAGACGGGGGGGGGGTGACCCAGAGGATGGGCAAGAGGTATATTCAGAGGGACAGAGGGAGAAAAAGGAGAGTGAGAGAAAGAATGTGTGTATAAAAATGAGTAACAGATGGGGTACGAGGGGGAGGTGGGACCTAGCGGAAGTTAGAGAAGTCAATGTTCATGCCATCAGGTTGGAGGCTACCCAGACGGAATATAAGGTGTTGTTCCTCCAACCTGAGTGTGGCTTCATCTTTACAGTAGAGGAGGCCGTGGATAGACATGTCAGAATGGGAATGGGATGTGGAATTAAAATGTGTGGCCACTGGGAGATCCTGCTTTCTCTGGCGGACAGAGCGGAGATGTTCAGCAAAGCGGTCTCCCAGTCTGCGTCGGGTCTCACCAATATATAAAAGGCCACATTGGGAGCACCGGACGCAGTATATCACCCCAGTCGACTCACAGGTGAAGTGATGCCTCACCTGGAAGGACTGTTTGGGGCCCTGAATGGTGGTAAGGGAGGAAGTGTAAGGGCATGTGTAGCACTTGTTCCGCTTACAAGGATAAGTGCCAGGAGGGAGATTAGTGGGGAGGGATGGGGGGGACGAATGGACAAGGGAGTTGCGTAGGGAGTGATCCCTGCGGAATGCAGAGAGAGAGGGGGAGGGAAAGATGTGCTTAGTGGTGGGATCCCGTTGGAGGTGGCAACCACTCCTCCCCCCCTCTCTCTGCATTCTGCAGGGATCGCTCCCTATGCCCTCCACCCCCCCCGCATTCCTCAGGGATTGCTCCCTATGCCCCCCTCCCCCCCCTGCATTCCACAGGGATCGCTCCCTATGCAACTCCCTTGTCCATTCGTCCCCCCATCCCTCCCCACTGATCTCCCTCCTGGCACTTATCCGTGTAAGCGGAACAAGTGCTACACATGCCCTTACACTTCCTCCCTTACCACCATTCAGGGCCCCAAACAGTCCTTCCAGGTGAGGCATCACTTCACCTGTGAGTCGACTGGGGTGATATACTGCGTCCGGTGCTCCCGATGTGGCCTTTTATATATTGGTGAGACCCGACGCAGACTGGGAGACCGCTTCGCTGAACATCTACGCTCTGTCCGCCAGAGAAAGCAGGATCTCCCAGTGGCCACACATTTTAATTCCACATCCCATTCCCATTCTGACATGTCTATCCACGGCCTCCTCTACTGTAAAGATGAAGCCACACTCAGGTTGGAGGAACAACACCTTATATTCCGTATGGGTAGCCTCCAACCTGATGGCATGAACATTGACTTCTCTAACTTCCGCTAGGCCCCACCTCCCCCTCGTACCCCATCTGTTACTCTTTTTTATGCACACATTCTTTCTCTCACTCTCCTTTTTCTCCCTCTGTCCCTCTGAATATACCTCTTGCCCATCCTCTGGGTCATCCCCCCCCCCCCCGTCTTTCTTCCCGGACCTCCTGTCCCATGATCCTCTCGTATCCCCTTCTGCCTATCACCTGTCCAGCTCTCGGCTCCATCCCTCCCCCTCCTGTCTTCTCCTATCATTTTGGATCTCCCCCTCCCCCTCCAGCTTTCAAATCCCTTACTCACTCTTCCTTCAGTTAGTCCTGACGAAGGGTCTCGGCCTGAAACGTCGACTGCGCCTCTTCCTATAGATGCTGCCTGGCCTGCTGCGTTCACCAGCAACTTTGATGTGTGTTGCTTGAATTTCCAGCATCTGCAGAATTCCTGTTGTTTGTGTAGCCTTGATCTCTGTTAGGGGTGGAAAGGGATAAAATTCCAGGAACAGTTGATATAAGAGAGCATGGGTGACTCTGTGTGTGTGTGTGTGTGTGTGTGTGTGTGTGTGTGTGTGTGTGCGCGCGCGCGCCTGTACACACATGAAAGGGAGAGAGAGAGAGAGAGAGAGACAACTATATTTTTGTGTGCCTCTCACTATAATGTATCATTTGAGGTCAAGGGACTTTTTGCATAGTTCCAATAGTTCTAAAATGTGTTGATCATCACACCTCGAGGAGACCACTCAAGCCAAGCTTTCTTAATGTTGACCCATTACAAAATTCTAACTTTATTTTATGATCTTTCCTAGTCCTCTGAACACAGAACATTCTTTCCGCCTTGTCACTTATGAGAATATCTCCCTATCTATGAATTTGAGCCTCATGCTGATTACAGCAATGTTTTTGTGTACTTGTGTATTAAGGTTCTATGTGCAACTCTAAAGACGAAGTTGAAGAACTAATTTATTTCCCTATTTAGTTTTTGTGGTTTATGGCACTGAGCTCTTTCTGCAACATCTTGTAATAATGTGAAACTTTCAACATAATCCTTTTACAGGAACATTAATAGACTAGACTGATACCAGTCTTTATAGTGTGATATTAAGTCAAATAGATAAAACTTGGATCAAATGGATAAGTTTTAAAGGGTACTGTATTCTGAAAAGGTGGAAGGAGAAGTAACAAGGGAGAAAGATTTGTGTAATGATTCTATTAGGTATCGTATATCTAAGCCACACCAATGATGTGAATAAAATCAACAAACATCCAGAGACAGGGATGGGCAGTGGTCTTAGAGGAGATTGCAGAGAAAGAATTGAGGCCATTGAGAGATCTGAACACCGGAAGAGTATTTTAATATACAAGGGGTGATTGATAAGTTCATGGTCTAAGGTAGAAGGAGTCAATTTTAGAAAACCTAGCACATTCATTTTTCAACATAGTCCCCTCCTACATGTACACACTTAGTCCAGCAGTCATGGAGCATACGGATCCCTTCTTTGTAGAAGTCAGCGTCTTGGACCTCCAGCAAGTGGTCCACAGCAGGGGTGATTGATAAGTTTGTGGCCTAAGGTAGAAGGAGATGAGTTATTAACTTAAAACTTTCTGCATAATCACTCAGAGAGTTGAACTGCGCGTACATCTAATGAGAGCTGTATAACTCATCTCCTTCTACTTTAGGCCACGAACTTATCAATTACCCCATGCTGTGGACTGCTTTCTAGAGGTCCAAGACGCCGACTTCTACAAAGAAGGGATCCGTATGCTCCATGACCGCTGGACTAAGTGTGTAAATGTAGGAGGGGACTATGTTGAAAATTAAATGTGCTAGGTTTTCTAAAATTGACAACGTCTACCTTAGACCACGAACTTATCAATCACCCCTGGTATAGAGCTCTTCGGCTTAGCACAGAGTGTAAATTCATTATGTTGTTCTTGCTCCTCTAATCCAGGCATTGATGTGTATGTACTCCCCATTCATGAAAAGTCACCTGCTGATTCTGTACCTGTCCAGCCAGTGCCCCACTGCTCTGGGAACTGGCACAAGTTCCTGCTGTCCGACAAAGTTTTCACAGTCATGGGTCAGTGTGCACTTGCTGTCTGTGAAGGCTGGGCCAGGGTGGGTGGTGCAGCTGCTCGGCACCGAGATACGGTGCTCAAGCAGTATCCTGCTGCCCAGTGTAAATGAGATTTCTGCGGACTGGTAGTGCCTCCCGCGTGTATTGACAGACCACCCGGGTCCGACAGTTTCCCGCGTCACCTTCTGTTGAAGCTGCTGTCTCCCTCTCTCTTTGTTTGGCTATGCGGATCTCCCCAGCCCGAAAGTTTCTCTGTGGAAATAAGTTAGAGAAATCTTAAATGCCAGGAGGATCTGTGCAGCTGGAAGGGGCAGGAACAGGACGCCGCAACGACAATCACAGCCAACAGGAGTAATGAAAGAGACCAGCAGACTGTCAAACCAAAGAGCAGTGCTGTCACTCCCCAGCAATGGGTATGATCCTGATCCCCCATATCTCAGCAGTCTGCATCACTCACCAGAGATTCACAGAGTTATACAGCTTGGCATCAGGCCCTGCAGCCCATCTTGTCTGTACTGACCAAAGTGACCATCGATGATCATCCCATTTGACCACGATCCCTCTATTCCTTTCCTCTTCACATACTTATTCAAATATCTTTTGAAGGCTGTAGATGTACTAATATCTACCACTTCCTCTGAACATTCCTTCAATACATTCCCCACCCTCTGGGTAAAAACTTTTCCCTCTTTATATCTTGCTTCTCTTTAAATCATTCCCCTCTCACCTTAAACCCATGCCACACATTCTTTCTCTCTCTCTCCTTTTTCGCCCTCTGTCCCTCTGACTATACCCCTTGCCCATCCTCTGGGTTTCCTCCCCCCTCCCCCTTTTCCTTCTCCCTGGACCTCCTGTCCCATGATTCTCTCATATCCCTTTTGCCAATCAACTGTCCAGCTCTTGGCTCCATTCCTCCCCCTCCTGTCTCCTCCTATCATTTCGGATCTCCCCCTTCCCCTCCCACTTTCAAATCTCTTACTAGCTCTTCCTTCAGTTAGTCCTGACGAAGGGTCTCGGCCCGAAACATCGACTGTACCTCTTCCTAGAGATGCTGCCTGGCCTGCTGCGTTCACCAGCAACTTTGATGTGTGTTCCTTCTAGATTTAAATTCCCTTACCAAGGGAAAAAAAGACTGACTAATCTATCCTTTCTATGTCATTCATAATTTCATGATAGATTCTAAGGTCACCCCTCAGCTTCCTTTGCTCCAGGAACAACAGGTTAAACCTCAAGCCCTCCAGTCCTGGCAACATTCCTGTGAATCTTTTATGAGCCCGTTCTACCTTAACTGCATTCTTCTTATAATATAGCAACTAGAACTGCGCTCAGTCTTTTAAATGCAACGTAACCAATTATCTGTACAGCTGTAGTGTGATGTCACAACTCCTATATCCTTCGGCCAATGAAGGTGAGGATACAATAGTTCTCTGTAATCTTTCAGTTCCACTTTGAGGAGTAGGACAGATTTGGTTTTAACATTTCATCTCAACAACTTTCAGTATTCAGTACGTAATTCACTGAGAGGCAGATTAGACTATTTTAACAGGTGCTGTAAATGGAAATCAAAAGGAAACTGCAGATGTTACAAATCCAATACAAAACAGAAAATGCTAGAAACATTTGGGTCACATGGTGGGAAGCGAAACAGAGACATTGGCCCTTGGAGGCAGTCTCTCAACACTGAGCCCGTCGTGTTAGCGGAGGACAGGGTTTCTGCCAGGTTCCCACCAGAGCAGCTGGGAGGAGAGGGGTGGTGGGGGAGGCATGGGAGGGAGAGGGGGTGGGTGTAATGGACAGAATGATGCTAAAATTTAAGTTATTCTCAATGGGGTAAATTTTCAAATTACGCACATTAATTGAACATGCACAAACTTTAAAGCTAATGCCTGATATTTATTTTCTTTATGCCCTTGTGTTTAGTATGATTAGTATTACATTGTCTATTGCAAGTTGCTGCACTATCTGATAAATAGAGGGGAATTCATGGGCTTGAGAATCTTTTACTATTCTTTCATACCCTTGTAGCATCAATGTAGCGCATTTGTCACACTGGCTCCAGAAATAGTTGTTTAATATCTGTGGCAATCCTTCATCCTCTGCGCTAAGAACTCTACCCACCTTGACCCACACTCCATTAAGCTAAGTTGTCTCTTTATCCATATCTTTATAGTTTAAAGTGCTCATGAAAGCCCTGACTGTTATCTTTCTATATTAGTTGTTTACCTTTTCAGATATTTTCCTGGGTCTTCTATTTCTTCATGAATGACTAAATATATTTCCTATTTTTTGTGATTTTGTTTTGACGCATTGTTAGCTCTTGTTTTAAACTTTACATTTATTTTACGTTGTACATCTTCAAACTTGTAAATATGGATGCAATTATTTATCTGGCTATTGTTCAATGAATAAATTAGAATCAATTGCTCAAAAGTAGTGCAGGTGTATATCCAATGTCTTAAGATCTTCAGAGAATATTTGCTTTCATTTTATCTGAAGAATCATTTTATAATATGCTTGCCACCTCTATTCTAAATACCTGAAATTTGTAACACAAATATCCTTTAAGGATTTTCCTCAATTAGTTGCAGTTGGTGTTAAAGCTGCAGCATCTAATTATTTTGGTGTGGGAGTGCTTACAGTGATAAATTAAACAATAAATATGAATGAGAAATTACTTGGGAAGATACACGGCCACTTTGTTACAGATTAGTCCTGCCCATAAATATAAAACATCCTTGGAGATCAAAGCATATTCATCAATACTATATGTAGCAACACCCTCTCCTGCCTCAGTTTCCATGTGAATGAATGACTCATTTGAAATTAATTCATAATTTGATGTAACAAAGGAATATTTTTGTTTTTTTTTGCTTGATGAAATAGGCTTTATCTAAAAAGGTTTTAAGACATCAAAGCTGCCTGGATTTGAATAAGGGTACAATGAATCCTGCAGCTACCTGTTTTGTTACTTGCTGTGTTATTTGAGCAGTTGCTCGTGCTGATGGTTTGCTGGGAAGAGAGAAGAGAGGAGAGAGAGAGAGAGAGAAAGAGAGAGAGAAGAGGCAGAGTGTGTGTGCTTATACGCGAGCGAGGAATCGCTGCTGTAGGTGTGGTTTAATGATTCTTGCTGATTATTTGCCTGTGTCTCAGTACCTGGTGTTGGCTGTTAAGTTAAAGATTTTGGGTACTGCTGGATAATGCTTGAATTGTGGCAGATGTCCTTCAGGAGTCTGATCTTGGGATCACTACTTCATGCTCCAGGCCTTTGTGCTAAAAATCAGACAGTTGATGTTAAATATGAGTTCTAAGCATCTCTCTGACTGGATCCCTTACAGGTACTTCTTATCTATCATATTTTTATGTTGTCTAGAATAGATGCTTGTTAATATTAAACAGTGATTTGGGCTTCATCTCAATTTTCATTTAAGAGTGCATCTTCTATCTTGCACTTTAAGCAATGCAAAACAACAGCTTGAGCTTTGTGCTGCTTTGTACTCTGTTAAACAAAGATCTTTACCTTTTCTTTTTCAGCTTGCACTGTGCCTGCAGCGTGAGCTAAAAAATGCCTTCTGCAGCTTTAACTTGGCTGCTTTATCCAGGGATGATATATTCTCGCTTTGCAAATGTGCTTGATTTTGAAGGTGCCATCAATTTTTGAAATAAAAATATTTTATTTGAGGGAGATTTGAGAAAAATCTAAGGAGCCATGTGTCGTTGTCATCACTATGATGTCATGAGCAAGCGACTATATAATGAATTTAGATATAGTTTTCTGTTTGTCTTTTGCAAGTCCTTTGCGTGATTTAATTAAGTTATTCAATAGTTCGAAGTAGTAAGAGCAGCTTTTTTGCTGATTCTGATTGTACAGTTTAGTAAAAGACTTGGCTTAGTGGATGTTTGCATATTTTTAAATAAAAGTGTGGCTCCCAAGGGAATATACTCCAAAAAAGTTCTATTTTTAAACACAGTATCAATATACTTTAGACTTTTGTTTCATTGATTACAATAAGATTTTTTGTAAACTTTTAAAGCATCCTTTTCAAAATATAATTTGCACTTCTAAAAGTATGGATAGTTTCAGTCATTACACCTTTTTACAGATGAAGGTGTATTCAAGTTGCATTGTTTTGATGTGTAATTTTCAAGGAACAGGGTATCATATCTGATGTGAAATCTTTGCTGCCTTTAAGAAAGAGCTTGTGCTGTGCTAAATTTCATCAAACATAATCCAGGAGGAGACATTTAATTTATTCTGTTCCTCCCCCCATATGTGTACAACAATTATGATGTGTGATGTGTGACTGTGTAAGTTAGTATTGCATCTGAACTGCTACCATGGAGAGAATCCAATTGCCATGGCAGCACTGCTGCTGCTGTCATTGGCTCTTGCTTGCCGAAAGCTGGCTCCTTTCTGCTTATTCTCCATTTGTATGAATCACATGAGCAAAGCTCCCAATATTTAAATGTGTGTGTTGTGGGGGTGAGGTGTTGAGAGAGGGAGAGAGAGAGAGAGAGAGAGAGAGAAGGGGAGATGTGAAAATGAATGAGTATATCCCTCTGATTGTTTTTATCATTGATTTATGCTGATTTAGGGAGTAATGCTACTCAGCATTACACTCATCTATATAAACAGACTGTTCCTCAAAAGGCTGTTAACAGATTGAGCTGCCTGCCTAAATTTAGCCTATTACCCATCTACTGACCTGTGGTATCTTGAATTATTTGAACATTTGTATTAAAGGATTTATGTTGTTTATCCCTTCCTCCCTTTCAGACATCCCTGTAAGTTGATTTAGACCATTTCCTTTTATAGAGAGTGATTAATTCACGGCTCACTCATCTACTTTTGGTATGTAGGCTTCATTCATTGTTACCAAAATAGAAATAAAACCCATCTTACTTAGGCAAGATACTGAGTAAAAACTACATTGAATTTACAAGTCTCTGTTCTGTACATTCAGTACTCGATGAGTTAGCCAATTAAATTTATTTGATTCCTTCTGTATTGAATTCCCATTTCAGATTATACATTATCTGGGGCCAATTAAATAAAATGCCTCAAAATTCTGGCAAACAAAATGTTATACTGAACATACAAAGATTAATTTATAGCATATACTCATCTGGAATCAGAAGGCTTTTTCCAAAGGTTACATGGGAACAAGAGTCATTTGATGTGCCTTTTTCAGTAAACATTGTGATTAAGCTGAAGATGTTTCTAAGTAAGGCCGATTGCACAAAGTTGCTGCTTCTAGTTTCTCATACCCTTGACTTTACCACATTCAGGTCCATAAGGCCCAGGTGGACCCAGAACTAAGCAAGACCCTGACAAGACTCAAGTGAAAGGACCTTGAATGACATGATGGACCAGAATAAATCCTACTCAAAGAACAGCTGGAATTAATTCACAGATAGTATTTGATAAAATATTGGCAAATTAGTTTTTAAAATGAAAATCAAATAAAATCATCTAAGATCAACACACACAAAATGCTGGAGGAACTCAGCAGGTCAGGCAGCATCTAGGAAATGAATAAATGGCGATGGTTTGAGCCGAAACCCTTCATCAGGACTGGAAGTGAGGGGGAAGGGAAAGATGCCAGAACTAAGAAAGTTTTTCTTTAAATAGTTAATAAAAGTAAATCTAAAACAGACAGCCAAAGAAAAATACAATTTAACTTATTCTTACCTCTCTGCTCCAGAACCATTACTCTATTCAAATGAACACGTTCACAGATTCTGTGCATGGACTAATCTGGAGCACAAATCAAAAGCAGATTCTTCATTGTCAGTGTTAGGGAATTCTTGCAAGTCCTGTTCTACCTTTGATACTTATAGCATCAGGTCATCTGGAATTGGCACCCCAAGCAAATGGTCCCCTGTAACAACTGTGGCAAAGTCACCTGCCTTTCACTCAAGCTGATTTGGTGCCTTCCTCCTTTTGCCTCTCAGAAGATCTGCTAGTTCTTACTGGTCCCACATGTAACACTCACTTGATTCAGCAGCAAAGAAGATCATGTTGCCATTACCATTGTCACTAGCTTTTAACTTTATATATTTAGTTGGAGATACTGCACAGAACAGTCTCTTTTGGCTCAATGTGCCCAGCAACCCCACCTATTTAACCCTAACTTAATCACACGACAATTTACAATGACCAATTAATCCCTAATAACCAGTACATCTTTGGACTGTGGGAGGAAACTGGGGAAGCTGGAGGAAACCAACACAGTCAGAACGTACAACTTCTATGGACGGCACTGGAATTGGACTGAAAGAAGTCCAGAACGCCCCAAGCTGTAATAGTGTTGCACTAACTGATAACTGCACTGTGATGGAGCCATACGGAGACTGGAACTGTAGATGTACAGGTCGACCTTCACTAATCCGACTACCTGTAATCCGGTTCCTTCGATAATCCGGCACTGATTACGCTTAATGTGATCCTTCTGTAATTCAGCATTTTCACTAATCCGGCACTCCTCGGGTCCCAATGGTGCCGGATTAGTGAAGGTCGATCTGTATTCGTTTTTTATTCTGCACGACAAGCAAGCACCCTGGAAGAAACTCTCATTAGGAAAATCTCTTTGAACTCATAAATTGAAGTTTTGTACCCTTAAACTGAAAGATAATAGAAAGTAATTAAATACAACTTCAATGGTGATGATTATAGTTTACTAATGTTCTAGGTATTGACATGTGGCTCTTTACAATTACATATCTACAATGGAAGCACATCTTAACAGACAAACACACCTCTATAAATTGTGAATTCAGACACCCAAAGCAGTCATCTTTTATCACAGCTTTGAGAGATGGCTCTTTACAAGTATGTATTCATGCAACGATTCTGCTCTTAGATTGAAGACTGGTTTTTGTTTGGGTTAACTGGTTACCCTATAGGCTACCCTATCCCATAACTCCTGAAAGATGTCCCATTTGTAGTAATCCCAAACTGTACTCTGAACAAACTCTTTGAGAATTTTTGGCACTGGTGGCTGTTCTGCAAGTTGCTTCAGATGTGTGTTTCAGGAGAGCAAATGGAATTGCCTGAATTATGTCATTTATTGACCCATGATCATGCAAAATCCAAAGCCAAAAGATCTGAAAGTTGTAACTTTTAGCTGGAGTCCTTCGTTTGACCACTCATTTGCCAGCTGTTCCTTCTGGTCACTGGTTACACTCCTGAAAATGTCTCAAGACTCTGCATTATCATATTATTTTCAACTTCTTTACAATGACCTTCCTTGTAACCAGTGGCACAGTAGACTTACTAACACTGTGTCAATCTCAAGCTCTCCTGCTAACAACAATACCATTACCTCCTGCTGTCGGCCATAACTGGTAAATTTCACCTCCTTTGCTGCCAATTTCTATCTTGTTTTCACCTTTATGTGACCCAGTCAAGTCAAGTCACTTTTTATTGTCATTTCGACCATAACTGCTGGTACAGTTACACAGTAAACACGAGACAACGTTTTTCAGGACCATGGTGCTACGTGAACAATACAAAAACTACGCTGAAATACGTAAGACAACACAAAACTACACTAGACTGCAGACCTACCGAGGACTGCATAAAGAGCACAAAACAGTGCAGGCATTACAATAAATAATAAACAAGACAATAGGCACAGTAGAGGGCAGTAGGTTGGTGTCAGTCCAGGCTCTGGGTATTGAGGAGTCTGTTGGCTTGGGGAAGAAACTGTTACATAGTCTGGTAGTGAGAGCCCGAATACTTCGGTGACTTTTTCCAGATGGCAGGAGGGAGAAGAGTTTGTATGAGGGGTGTGTGGGGTCCTTCACAATACTGTTAGCTTTACGGATGCAGCGTGTGGTATAAATGTCTAATGGCAGGAAGAGAGACCCCGATGATCTTCTCAGCTGACCTCACTATCCGCTGCAGGGTCTTGCGATCCGAGATGGTGCAATTTCCAAACCAGGCAGTGATGCAGCTGCTCAGGATGCTCTCAATACAACCTCTGTAGAATGTGGTGAGGATGGAGGATGGGGGGTGGGAGATGGACTTTTCTCAGCCTTCGCAGAAAGTAGAGACATTGTTGGGCTTTCTTTGCTATGGAGCTGGTGTTGAGGGACCAGGTAAGATTCTCCGCCAGGTGAACACCAAGAAATTTGGTGCTCTTTCACAATCTCTACGGAGGAGTTGTCGGTGTTCAGCGGAGAGTGGTCGTTCCGTGTCCTCCTGAAGTCAACAACCATCTCTTTTGTTTTGTTTACATTCAGAGACAGGTTGTTGACTCTGCACCAGTCCGTTAGCCGCTGCACCTCCTCTCTGTATGCTGACTCATCGTTCTTGCTGAAGAGACCCACCATGGTCGTGTCATCGGCGAACTTGATGATGTAGTTCGAGCTGTGTATTGGAGCACAGTCGTGGGTCAGCAGAGTGAACAGCAGTGGACTGAGCACACAGCCCTGGGGAGCCCCCGTGCTCAGTGTGATGGTGTTGGAGATGCTGCTTCCAGTCCGGACTAACTGAGGTCTCTCAGTCAGGAAGTCTAGGATCCAGTTACAGAGGGAGCTGTTCAGGCCCAGTAGGCTCAGCTTTCCAATCAGTTTCTGAGGAATGATTGTGTTGAATGCTGAACTGAAGTCTATGAATGGCATTCGAACGTACGTGCCTTTTTCGTCCAGGTGGGAGGGTGATGGCAATGGCGTTGTCTGTTGAACAGTTGGGACAGTACACAAACTGCAGTGGGTCCAGTGAGGGGGGGCAACGGGGTCTTGATGTGCCTCATGATGAGCCTCTCAAAACATTTCAGCATGACGGATGTGAGTGCAACAGGGCAGTAGTCATTAAGGCAGGACACTGAAGACTTCTTCGGCACGGGGACAATGGTGGCAGCCTTGAAGCACGTAGGAACGATGGTGCTGCTCAGGGAGATATTGAAGATGTCAGTGAGAATCTCAGCTAGCTGGAGTGCACATCCTCTAAGCACTCTGCCAGGAATATTGTCTGGTCCAGCAGCCTTCCGTGGGTTGACCCTGCACAGGGTTCTCCTCACATCGGCCATGGTAAGACACAGCACCTGGTCATTTCGAGGAGGGGTGGTCCTCGCCGCCATGTCATTTTCCGCCTCAAAATGAGCGTAGAAGTTATTCAACGCATCTGGGAGGGAGGCATCACCAGCACAGGCAGGTGGTGTTGTCTTGTAGTTGGTGACGTCCTGAATGCCCTTCCACATGCACCGCGTGTCGCCGCTGTCCTGGATTCGCTGGGCGTGTACACGCTTTGCCTCTCTGATGGCCCGGGACAGTTTGGCCCTCGCTGTTGTTAGGGCTGCCTTGTCGCCTGCTCTGAAGGCTGAGTCACGGGTCCTCAGCAGCGCACGTACCAGTCCTGACTCTACCCTTCCCCACCTCAGAGATTCATTGGCATCCAGTATTGATAACACTTCTTCAGCTCCTACACCTCCCTTCATCACACTTCCTCCCATCTGCTCCCTGTTGAACATAGAACAGAGCAGAACAGGGACAAGACCTTCAGTCTACAATGTTGTGCAGAACTAAGTAAATTAGTAATCAAATTTCCCCCCAAAAAGTAGTTCCTTCTGCCTACAGTATCCATATCCTTCCATTTCCTGCACATCCATGTTCCTACCTAACAGCATCTTCAATGCTCCTATTGTATTTGCTCCCATCCCCTCCACAGGCAGTGCATTGCAGGCACCCACCATTCTCAGTGTGAAAACATGCCCCACACATCTCCTTTGAACTTGGAACCTCTCACATTAAATGTATGCCCTCTGGTAGTAGGTGTTTCAACCATGGCAAGCAGATGCTGAATGTCTACTGTATGCTTCTTATAATCATATATACCTCTATTAGATCTCCTCTCATCCTCTGCTGCTTGAGAGAAAACAACCAAAGTTTGTTCACCCTCCCCTTTTATCACAAATCCTCTAATCCAGGCAGCATCCTTGTAAACCTCTTCTGCACTGTCTCCAAAGCCTCCACATCCTCTCTATAATAGGGTGACCAGATCTATATGCAATACTCCAGATGAGACATAACAAGAGTTTAATAAAGCTCCAAGATAACTTCCTGACATTTGAACTCAATTCTTTGACCAATAAAGGCAAGTAGGCCACGTACTTTCTTTACCACCCTATCAACCTGTGTAGACACTTTCGGGGAGCTATGAACTTGGACCCAAGATCCCTCTGCTCATCAACACTGGTGAGGGTCTTGCCCTTAACAGTGTACTGTCTCTTTACAATTGATCTCCCAAGGTGCAACATTTCACATCTGGCCAGGTTAAATTCTATTTGCCATTTTTCTACATATCTGCAACTAATCTATATCCTGTTGTATCCTTTGGCAGTCTTCTGCGCTATTCACAACACCAGGAAAGAACTTTAATCCATTGTCTCAGTTCTATTAATTACAAGTGACTTCCACAACTTTTCTTCCTTCTCCCTTGGCCTTAGTTTCCCTTCATTGTAGTTCGCAGGTCTCTCAGCTAAGTCTTTCCCACGCTTTCATCCCCTCCCACAACGAGCATAAGGTTTGCATTGCCCTCACCTCCCACCATTCCAGCCTCCAAATTCAACAGATTATCTGCCATAATCTCTGTCACTTCCAACATGATGCCATGAGCCTTCCTTTTAATATTCCAAGGATCTAGTCAATAATAGTCACTTCTCTACTCATGGCAGCTTCCAACTGAATCATAGGAGATGCATTTCCTATCTGTTGTTCACTGCATCGTTTCTACTTACACTGCCTTTGGAGCTCAAGATGCGGTCTCCCCTAAACTGAGAAAACCAACAGAAAGTGGATGATTATTTGCAGAACACCTCTATTTAGTCCACAAGGGTTACTCTTTTTTTCAGTTGTCTAACACTTTCATTCCATTCAACTCCCACTCTGAAATATTGCCTTCACTTTCCTATGTGAATACAATAAAGCTCAAGCAACAGCATTTTATCTTCTGACTTGTCACATCATTGCTGTCAGGGCTTGACAAATTCAAAGCTTCCAGATTGTCAACACATTCAGAGTTTTGTTTCCTTTCTTCTGATATCTCAGATTCATCTTCTCCTATTTCCGGTACATCCCCTTTAGGTCTACCTTTTCAATTCACTAGTCTTTCTTCCTGTAAATATGACTGTTTTTATCTGACACTACACCACTTTTGAGATTCAGTCTCTCCTCCCCTAACTTCTATGGTTGTATGTCTTTCTATTGGTTCTTTCTACCCTACTTTTCTTTCTCTGCAACTTTTTAATCTCTAACTTTTCAAAAGTTTTAATGAAAGGTCACTGCCATGAAACATTAACTCTGTTTGTCTCTCAAATCCGCCTGATTAGTGAATATTTCCAGTATTTTCAATTGTTTTAAATCTCCTGAAGGTCTGTAAAAGGTGTAATTAATTTGATCTGGGAGCATGTCAGGTCAGGCATCTAATTAGATTCTTCTTAAACCAAGCAAAAAGATTGCAGGAACTCTATTTGTGCAGAATGTAATTTGCACTGGTGAGTTGTATTAGACAAGAGGGACCAGCAGAATCTAATGGAAAATCTTGGCCATATATATTAAGTTTCAAAAGGTGGTGCGTGCAACAGGAGTTTCCATTATTTGTGATATAATTGTACCTGGAACCAGTAACAAGAAAAAAGTACGTGCAACATTAAGACATTAACACTGAGACATCTATTGTTCTAGAAATGGAAATTTCCATTGAAATGGAAATAATCACCATAACAGTTAAATGGAAGAAAGTGCATAATGACATAAAAGGGTTTGATTCCATTGTTTATTCATTGAGACTTTAACTCACTGTCTTTTAACACAACCATTATCACTGAAAATATCCGATTTTGAGATAGTGCAAAAATCGGGGCAACCATCGAAACCAAAGCACCTTTTCAACATTAATAGATTTATATTCAAGCTGGCCATTGTGTAGACATGTGCAAAGGAGACATGAAATAAAGAGAAAATGCTAAACATACAGAATTCAGAATCAGAATCAGATTTAATATGTCGTGAAATCTGTTAACTTTGTGGCAGCAGTACAATGCAATACATAATATATGGTAGATAAATGCATGGCTGAGAAGCTGGTGTAGGAGGCAGGGCTTCAAGTTCTTGGATCATTGGGATCTCTTCTGGTGGAGGTATGACCTGTACAAAAGAGAAGGGTTACAACGGAACCAGAGGGGGACCAATATTCTCACGGGCAGGTTTGTCAGAGCTGTTGGGGAGGGTTTAAACTAATTTGGCAGAGGGGTGAGAACTAGAATGAAGGGAGTCAGGATAGGACGGATGGCGAAAAAGCAAAGATAGTGTACAGTCAGACTGTTAGGAAAGGCAAGCAGATGATAGGACAAAGTTGTAGCCAGCAGGGTGAGTATCAGTGCATTAGGGATGCAAAATCAAAAAGGCTAGCAAGTACAGTACTAAAAGTGTTATATCTCAATGGACAGAGTGTAAGAAATAAGGTTGGATGATCTTGTTGCACTATTACAGATTATCAGGTATGACGTTGTGGCCATCACTGAATCAGGGCTGAAGGATGGTTGTAGTTGGGAGCTGAATGTCCAAGGTTACACGTTGTATCAGTGGGATAGGAAAGGTAGGCAGAGGGGGTGGTGCAGCTCTACCGGTAAAGAATGGCATCAAATCAGTGAAAAGATGTGACATAGGATCAGTATATGTTGAATCCCTGTGGGTTGCGTTAAGAAACTTCAAGGGTAATAGGACCCTGATGGCAGTGATATACAGGCCTCCCAACAGTAGCTAGGAGGTGGACTACAGATTAGAACGGGAAATAGAAAACATGTCAAAAGGGCAACGTTATGATAGTCAGGGGAGATTTTAACATGCAGATAGACTGGGAAAATCAGGTTGGTAATTGATCTCAAGAGAGTGAGTTTGTTCAATGCATGCGAGATGGCTTTTTAGAGCAGTTTGTCATTGAGCCTTCTAAGGGATCAGCTATACTGGATTGGGTGTTATGTAATGAACTGGAGGAGATTAGGGAGTTTAAGGTTAAAGAGTCCTTAGGAGCCTGTGATCACAATATGATTGAGTTCAACTTGAAATTTGATAGGGAGAAAGTAAAGTTTGGCCTAGTGGTATTTCAGTGGAGTAAAGGAAATTACAGAGGTATGAGAGGGGAGTTGGTCAAAGTAAATTGGAAGGAGCTGCTGGCAGGGATGACAGCAGAGTAGCAATAGTGTGAGTTTCTGGGAAAATGAAGAAGGTGCAGGACAGATGTATTCCAAAAATGAAGAAATACTCAAATGGCAAAATAGTACACTGTGGCTGACAAGGGAAGTCACACCTAATGTAAAACCAAGAGAGAGGGCATACAACAAAACAAAAATTAGCAGGAAAATAGAGGATTGGGAAGCTTTTAAAAACCTACAGTGAGCAACTAAAAGAATCATTAGAAGGAAAAAGATGAAATATGAAAGCAAGGTAGCAAACAATATCAAAGTGGACAGTAAAAGCTTTTTCAAGTATGTAAAAAATAAAAGAGAGTTGAGAGCAGATATAGGACTACGAGAAAATGAGGCTGGAGAAATAATAACAGGGGACGTGGAGATGACAGAGTATTTTGCATCAGTCTTCACAGTGGAAGACGCTAGCAGTGTGCCAGATGTTGTAGTGTGTGAAGGAAGAGAAGTGGGTGCAGTTACTACTACAAGGGAGAAGGAGCTCAATAAGCTGTAAGACCTAGGGGTACATAAGTCACCCAGGCCAGATGAACCACACCCTAGGGTTCTGAAGTAGGTAGCATTAGAGATTGTGGAGACATTAGTAATAATCTTTCAAAAATCATTGGACTCTGGCATGGTGCCAGCGGACTGGAAAATTGCAAATATCACGCCACTCTTTAAGAAAGGAGGAAGGCAGCAGAAAGGAAGTTATAAACAAGAGAAAATCTGCAGATGCTGGAAACAAAAACAACACACACAGAATACTGGAGGAACTCAGCAGGCCAGGCAGCATCTCTGGAAAAAAGTTTGCGAAAAAGAAAAGCTTACGAAAGGTTCAAGAAGCTAGGTACTGATAGAGTTCTTGAAAATTACGAAGTTGTCAGGAAGGAGCTTTAGAATGAACCTTTTTGAGGCACTGCTCCTTGGAGATGTCCGGAATCCTGCAGAGGCTCGAGCCCATGATGTTGCTGACGAATCTTACAACTCTCTGCAATTTACTTCAATCCTGTGCAGTAGCTCCTCCCCCATACCCGACAGTGATGCAGCCAGTCAGAATGCTCTCCACAGTACATCTGCAGAAATTTGTGAGTGTTTTTGGTGACATACCAAATCTCTTCAAACTCCTAATGAAATATAGTTGCTGCCTTGCCTTCCTTATAGCTGCATCGATATGTTGGGTTCAGGTTAGGTCCTCATAGTTGCTGACACACAGGAACTTGAAATTGTTCACTCTTTCCACTTCTGATCCTTCTATGAGGACTGGTATGTGTTCTCTTGTCTCACCCTTGCTGAAGTCCACAATCAGTTCTTTGGTCTGAATGATGTTGAGTGCAAGGTTATTGCTGTGAGACCACACAACTAGTTGGTATATCTCTCTCCTCCACGCCCACTCATCACCATCTGAGATTCTGCCAACAATGGTTGTATTGTCAGCAAATTTATAGATGGCATTTGTGCTGTGCCCAGCCACACAGTCATGGGTGTAGTGACAGTAGAGCAGTGGGCTAAGCATACATCCCTATGGTGTGCCAATGTTGATTGTCAGCAAAGTGGAGATGTTACTTCCAAACCACACTGACTGTGGTCTTCCAGTCAAGGGTGAGTTGCAGAAGAAGGTACAGAGGCTTAGGTTCTGGAGCTTTTCAATCAGAACTGTAGGAATGATGGTGTTAAACACTGAGCTGCAGTCAATGAACAACATCCTGACAGAGGTATTTATATTGTCCAGGCGATCTAAGGACACTTGGAGAGCCAATGAGATCGCATCTGCCACAGGCCTATTGTGGCAATAGGCAAATTGCAGCGGGTCCAGGTCCTTGCTGAGGCAGGAGTTGACTCTAGGCATAACCAGCCTGTCAAAGCTCTTCATCACTGTGGATGTGAGTGCTACTGGACGATAGTTGTTGAGGCAGCTCCCACTCTCCTTCTTGGGCACTGATTTGATTGTTGCCCTTTTGAAGCAGGTGGGAACTTCCAACTGTAGCAATGAGAGATTGAAAAATGTATTTGAGGACCCCAGTGAGTTGGTTGGCACAGGTTTACAGAGCCGTGCCAGGTACTATATCGGGCATGTCGCCTTGTGAGGGTTCACCCTCTTGAAAATCAGCCTAACGTTGGCCCCTGAGACAGGGATCACAGGGTCACCGGGTGCTGCAGTGATCCTTATAGCTGTGGTTCTATTCTCCCTTTCAAAACAAGCATAAAAGGCTCTGTCGAGGAAAATGGGAGCTGATTAATCTTTCAAACTGCATTTATGAGAACACAACAAGTTCTCTGATACAATCTATCCAGCGTCTTCTCTTAATAACTAGCAGCTCCAAATGTGCAGTGTAAGTAATTTCAATATTATATGAAGAAATATAAAATTAATCTTGTACTCATACACCATACATGGAAGGTGTGCAGGTCTTCCACACCAGGAGAAACATAAGCTTGGTCATCTTAACACTGTAGAAGTATGAGGGGAAAAGCAGGAAATTACCCGTACCTTGTGGAGGATCATGAGTTCAAATTATAACTAACCCCACCAATAAACCTTGGTGCAATGAAATTGTGTGTAGGGAAAAAGTAATGAAAAAGTTAGTGACATGAAGGGTTTAGTAGAGCAGTAAGTCTCTCTATGTGGCCAAATCAATGCAGGTGACCACTTAGATGATGTAGTATCTGTGGAGTGACTAGCCATGACACTAGACTCCACGCCATCTTTTAATTTGGTGCCACACAAGCTCATTTGGCTCATACTTCTGAGTGAGTTTTTATTTTATTTTTATTTAGAGATACGGCGCGGTAATAGTGCTTCTGACCCAATGAGCCTGTGCCAACCACTTACACCCAAATGACCAATTAATCCAGTAACTCATATACCTTTGGAATGTGGGAGGAAACCAGAGCTCTTGGAGGAAACCCACATGGTCACGGAGAGGCCTGACAAATAGTGACGGGAATTGATCCTGGGTTGCTAGTGCTGTAAAGTGTTATGTTAACCGCTAAGCTACCATGCCACCTCTTTGCAAATAAGTTGATTGTCAGCAAACTTCTTCTAAAATCATATGTACTCTGATTTTAGAAGAAGTTTGCTGCCTATCAATGCCAGAATTATGCAGGCTTGTCAGACTGTGATGTCAATCTTCATACAACTCTGATTTAATATCAATCCTGTCAAGCTGGATCACGATGCTATATGTTAAACAAACGTGAAGAGCCCAGTGTCTAGCAGTAGGCAAACCACTACCATCTGCACATCTCAATGGACCTTCTATTGCTTTGTGGTTTGCTTGTGATTGAATGCAAAAGACTTGGCTGTTCTTGTTTTGCCGAAGTTTGTGTTGGATAAAGTTGGAGTTTATAAACTCTTGTGGAGATATGGTGACTGAAGATCTAGTTCGGTTAAATTAGATGCTGCCTGATGTGTAGCCTTTGATCGTCATTATTCCAGGCCTCCACTGTGATGGAGGTCCATGTTTCCCTCTACCTAGAGCCTAATTGTTGCTCACCTTTCATTCCACTGCGTAGAAGGGCTGCAGCAGAACATTGTGAGTCCTCAAAGGTTTACTGCAGCTGTGACATCAACCAATGGAAATGACTGTCAGATGCAGTATGGGATCATAAAGGAGAGGGGCTTGCTGTTCTGGTTAACAACAGATGGTGCAATCCTGGTCATATTACCATCAAGGAACGTGTTTGTAGCCCAGATATTGAACTTTTTGCTGTTGGACTCTGGCCATATTCCACCGAGATACAACACTGGGCGTTACGGGAGGTTGTTCCTGCCTGTGGCCATCGAACTTTGCAGCCCCTCCCATGGAGGGTCAGACACCCTGAGCCAATAGGCTGGTCCCGGACTTATTTCCATCTGGCATAGTTTGCATATTGTTGTTTGATTGTTTGTGGTTTTGTATTGCTATATTTATGCTCTATTCTTGGTAGGTGCAGCTGTAACAAAACCCAATTTCCCTCGGGATCAGTAAAGTATATCTATGTATCCATCTATCTAATGAGAACCATGTTGCCACAAATACTGTTATAGAGTGGACATCTGAGACCCTCCAGCACCACTGGTGGTGCCTGCCCTGTGTCAGACGTATCTTGGCATTTCATGTTGTTACAGTTTATTTCTGCCTGGTGCTTCTTCCAGAGACTGGCAACTACGCAGGTACGGCCCTTGCCAGTGAAAAGAGGAAGGGAGGAGGGTATGTCAGGGGCTCATTCTAGTCATGCACACAGGGAGAGACTACACGATCTATGAAGAAAAGCTTGAATTAATTTGCGACTCATTTACCTACTGGAGGTCTTGGCAGCAGTTAATTAGGGTCTGATATAGTAAACATTGTTTACAATGTCAGGGAGAGATCATCTCAAACAAAAGGGTCTGTTGACCCACTATATTGTGGGAGCAAACTGCATGGATTTCATCACATCTTGCACTATCAACATCCCAGAGCCAATTAACTGGAACAACTACATAATTAAACTGCTGATAAAAGCAGACAAGAATTTGGGTATTCTGTGGTGTATGACTCAACTTGTAATTCCCCAAAGCATACTCACCACCTTCAAATCAGGAATAGAGCAATACTCCCGACTGCCCGCATGAGTCAATAATACTTAAGAAGGTCAATGTCATTCAGGACAAATCAGCTGACTGATTTACCACCCATCCCCCCACTCCCTACCACCAAAGCACTGTGATTGTAGTACTGAAAATGTACTCATCAAAGCTTCTCCCTGCAAATTATTCCCCAGTCGCATAAAACAAAAATTTAAAAAAATATATCATTGCTTTTAGGTTGAAATTCCAATTGCATGTCACAATAAGAGTACCTTGACCACAAATGCCACAGCAATTTATTCAGGTAGTTCCCTGCCAACTTCTCAAGTGCAATTAGCAATGACAACTACATTATTGTCTTTGCCATTGCCACACCCAGGCCACAAGTAAATATATTGTTTTAATTACTCTCTACAAATGCTGAATAGGAAGCCAGGCCCAATATTTATTTTATAGACTTACAGTGGACAGCATTCTGACAGGCTGCATCACTGTCTGGTATTGGGGGGTGGGGCTACTCCACTGGACTGAATGAAGCCATAGAAAGTTGTAAAATTAGTCAGCTTCACCTTGGGTACTAGCCTCCATAGTATCCGAAACATCTTCAAGAAATAGTCCCTCAGAAAGGCAACGTCCATTATTAAGGACCCCCATCATCCAGGACATGCCCTTTTCTCATTGTTACCATCAGGTAGGAGGTACAGAAGCCTGAAGGTACACACTCAGTGATTCAGGAACAGCTTCTTCCCTTCTGCCATCTGATTTCTCAATGGACATTGCACCCATGAATACCAGCTCACTTTTTTAATATATATTATTTCTATTTAGCACTATTTCTAATCTAACAATTTAATGTACATGTATATACGTAGTGTAATTGATTTACTTACTTATTTTTCCTTTCTACATTATCATGTATTGTATTGTACTGCTGCTGCTAAGTTAACAAATTTCACAACACATGCTGGTGATAATTGGCCAAGTGGTTAGGGTGTTGGATTAGCGATCTGAAGGTCGTGGGTTCGAGCCTCGACCAAGCGGTGTGTGTGTCCTTCAGCAAAGCATTTAACCACACAATGCTCCAGTCTACCCAGCTGTGAATGGGTACCAGCAAAAATGCTAGGGGTTAACCTCACGATAGACTGGCGTCCTATCCGGGGGGTGGGGGGGGAGTCTCGTACTCTCAGTCGCTTCATGCCACAGAGACTGGCATAAGCACTGGCCTGCTGGGCCACAAGGCTCATGACAGACTTTAATGCCGGTGATAATAAACCGGATTCTGATACTGCCTGAACTGAAAGACCTATCTTGATTGAGCCTAATTATGAAGAAAATGATCAGTCAATGTTACTGTAAAACCAACATTTATATCATTATTTGTAAATGAATCATACATAGACTAATTCAATTCACTTTATTTTCTGTGAGGAACTTCATTTCTGCAGTAGTAAGGGCAACATCACAGAACTTAAGATACATGACACCACACTACATATAGTTAAACACAATATAAAATACTCACCATAGATAATAAATACTAAAAATTAACATATGCAATTTAATATACAAATGCACATAATAAAATGACTAATTTTACTATATATTCAAAATTGGTTGTTGAGGAGGTGAATGGAGGAAGGCACAAAGCTGGATAAGACTCTCCTGGTACTGATGGGTCAGGGATTTGCAGCGGCGTCAAGGTGGCATGAGAGTGTAATGTGTGTGAAGTGTATGTGTAATGTCCTCTACTATTTGTTGAGCCTTCTTTATTGTCCGTCTCTTATGGATGCTGCCGAGTGATTCTTGTTCCTAGCCAATGATTTTACTACTTATTCTGACAATTCCGTTGAGTGGGCTGAGGTTGACAGTGCTCCTTGCTCCAAACTATGTCATGATGTTGTAGGGTAATTTTGATTCAATGAGGCATTTATAAAATGTCTGGGGAATCGATGGCTGGACCTGGAGTTTCTGCATCTTCAGAGGGAAAAATAGCCATTGTTGGCACTTGCAGAATATCAACCCACCATTGGTCTTGAAGGTGATTTTATTATCTATAGTTGAGCCGAGGTACTTGTATTCTCCAACATGTTCTATCGGCTGGCCACTTATTTTCGGGGTTGGGACAGTTGTTTCCCAAAGTTCACTACCATTTCCTTAGTTTTATTGGGGCTCAGGTCCAGATAGTTGCTTGTGCACCAACCAGCAAATTTATTGATTTCCTCATTGAGGAGTCCTCAGAGTTGGCAGTGTCAACGATGACTATGTTATCTGAGTGTTTGATGTACTGCATGCCTGGCTGTGAGCTTCTGCAGTCGTCTGTGTACAGTGTGAGCAAGACTGGTGAGATAACCGAGCCCTGTGATATTCCAGTTGATATTTACCTGCTCGTGCTCATGTAAACATTGTATCTCACTTTTTGATGTCTGTCAGTAAGGAAGGAGAGGATGAGGAGTATGAGGTGGGAGTTTAGATTCTTTTGCTGGAGTTTATGTCCCATGAGATGGGATTGCACGCTGCTAAATGCACTGGAGAAGTCCACAAAGAACATCCTAACTAATGATCTGGGCCTCTCCAAGTGTGTGTAGGTATGGTGCAGTCATGTTAGTACTGCATCATCCACACCTCTTTTTGGCCTATAAGCAAACTGGAGTGGCTCAGTAAGCCCACTTCCCATCACCTGCAGCTGTAGGTTACCTGTAGTTATGTACGTAGTAATGGTATCAAAATAGCGAGAGATATGCCCAATATATTAACACAAATTAGCTCTGATTCTACCCAATACTTTAACATTGGTGGAAATATGAATGCTTAGCATGACAATAACTATATCCTAGCTTAACAATTCATGCAGTCTCCCTTAGCTCGTCAATCCAGGTTGATCATAGGTCCTTTCGTTTCAACAGAACATATCAGAATCTTCCCTCTGATTGCATTAACAAGCACAACTCGGACAAGTAGACACCTGGCCTCTATCAAGAAGTCCTTCTTTTAAATCTAGTGTCTTCCTGACAACTGTATTTGTCTTTTAGATCACTCGCGTACTGGATATCCTTCCAATACCTGGATATCACTAGAGTACTGGACATTGCTAAGATATTAGACTTTGCTCCTTTCTCTTTCTAGTTTAGTATGGTTATACGTTCTTTAACCTGCAGTTCCAATCAGCAGTGTCTTGGATTAAGCACAGGTTTATACAATTCACCTTTGAATTTACCTATTCAATTATAAAGAGAACTGTTTAACTGGGACATAGGAAACAAAATAAAACACCAAACAATCTTCGTCATGTTAATTTTCACCCTCACAAGTTATTGAATAGCCTATTGATATCTCATAGAAATAAATGGCTTGATTCTGTTGAAAGCCCACATAAAATCTGGCTTGATAACTCTAGTTCTGGGCTTGTTGACAATCAAATTATTTGAGAAACAGATCAGTATTCAACGAGTAGCCTTGCTATTAGCATACCCAAGAGGGGAGTACACAGCTTGTGTTTGAATGAGAACATAACTGCTGTTATTCACATCTGGTGGAAATTCCACTGATGACTGGGTCATAGAGAAACAGCTGCTGGTTAAACGATATCTAACCTTTCATTTTACTGAAGAGAAAAATTTGATGCTAAAAATGTAACCTTACATGTGTTTACTCAAGACCAGTGTCACACTGCTGTGGCAAAATGAAATATATCTTCAAAGTTTACTTGAGATGTTACTTCAAAAGTACCAATATATTTGAATTGCAAATACAGATTGAGATATCACAACACAAAGAAAGCAGCTGTTTAACTTAAAATCCCATTTGTGGGCATAAATTCTACTAAAACTTCTTTCTAATGATAATGATAAATAGCCATTATCACTAGTTCACTAATTTTCAACTGTAGGTGCCTTTAACTGGGGTTATTTTAAAAACACCCAGGGTGGTTTCCCTACGGGGCACATCAGTCCCTTGACAATTTAAAGCAAATCTCAAATGTAATAAATATACACTCAGTGGTCACTTTATTTGGTACCTAATAAAGGAAGCACTGATTGTACGTTTGTGGTCTTCTGCTTCTGTAGCCCATCCACTTCAATGTTCGACATGTTGTGCATTCAGAGATGCTCCTTGGCACACCACTGTTGTAATGAATGGTTATTCAGTTCCTGTCAGTCTGGCCATTCTCCCCTGACCTCTCTCAAGGCATTTTTGACCACAGAACTGTCACTCATTGGATTTTTTTTTTGTTTTCACGCCATTCTCTGTAAACTCTGGAGACTGCTCTGTGTGAAAATCCAAGGCAATCAGCAGTTTTTGAGATACTCAAACCACCCTGTCTGGCACCAACAATCATTCCCTCGTCAAAGACACTTAGATCACATTTCTTCCCCATTCTAATGTTTTGTCTAGACAACAATTGAACCTCTTGACCTTGTCTGCATGCTTTTATGCATTGAGTTGCTGCCACATGATTGGTTGATTAGATATTTGTATTGGTGAGCAGGTGTACAGGTGTACCTAATGAAGTGGCCACTGTATATATCCATAGACACACGAATATCCCAGGATCAGGCCACACATGCTAGGAACCACAAACCATGATATAGTCAATGACTTGTGGGAGAAGAATTGAAGTTGACCAGGAAGGATAAACATTATTTGTTTTAATTGTGGCAGTTCAGTAACCTTTTATACTTTATACTTTACACTTTATTGTCGCCAAACAATTGATACTAGAGCATACAATCATCACAGTAATATTTGATTCTGCTCTTCGTGCTCCCTGGAATACAAATCGATAGTAAATATTAAAAATTTAAATTATGAATCATAAACAGAAAATAGAAAAGGGAGAGTAAGGTAGTGCAGAAAAAAACGGAGAGGCAGGTCCGGATATTTGGAGGTTACGGCCCAAATCCAGGTCAGGATCCCTTCAGCAGTCTTATCACAGTTGGAAAGAAGCTGTTCCCAAATCTGGCCGTACGAGTCTTCACGCTCCTGAGCCTTCTCCCGGAGGGAAGAGGGATGAAAAGTGTGTTGGCTGGGTGGGTCGTGTCCTTGATTATCTTGGCAGCACTGCTCCGACAGTGTGCGGTGTAAAGTGAGTCCAAGGATGGAAGATTGGTTTGTGTGATGTGCTGCACCGTGTTCACGATCTTCTGCAACTTCTTCCGGTCTTATACAGGATAACTTCCATAGCAGGTTGTGATGCACCCCAGAAGAATGCTTTTCTCCAATGCATAGATATATTCATGGTTGGACTATGTAAAATAATCTTAATTACAGATCAGTGAATCCAGGCACATTTATATATATATTATCTCCTCAGTCACATAATGTTAGGAGTGAACAGAGAATCAAATTTGATTCTATGAAAATAAAAGGTGCTTGTGAACAAGAAAAAATTGTCTTCTAACCAGTCTTAGCTACAATTTACTGATGTACATCTAAGCATCTTCTAGTCTCTCAGATAAAAATTTAAAGTTCAAAGTAAAATTTATTATCAGAGTACATACAGGTCACCATATACAATCCTAAGATTCTTTTTCCTGCGGACATAGTCAGCAAATCTATAGAATAGTAACTGTAAACAGGATCAATGAAAAAGCAAGATTTAGAAGACAACAAACTCTGCAAATGCAAATATAAATAAATAGCAATAAATAATGAGAGCATGAAATAACATGATAAAGGGTCTTAAAGTGAGATCATTGGTTGTGGGAACATCTCAAAAGTTATCCTCTTTTGTTCAAGAGTCTGATGGTTGAGGGGTAGTAACTGTTCTTGAATCTGACAGTGTGAGTCTTGTATCTTTTACCCATTGGCAGCAGTGAGTAAAGAGCACAGCCTGGGTGGTGAGGATCTTTGATGATGGATGATGCTTTTCTATGACAGCATTTCATGGAGATGGGCTCAGTGGTTGGGACGGCTTTACCCATGGTGTACCGAGCACTACCTTTAGTAGGATTTTTCCCTCAAAGGCATTGGTGTTCCCATACCAGGCTCCAGTGCAGCCTGGCCATAATGATCCGAGAGCTCATTTGGCCATTTGATTTTCCAGCCTTTACTTTAAAATTCTTCAGTCTCATAACAGGAAACTTTTTCTTCCCAATGCAGTGGAAAAACTTGCCAGCCAGTATATTATTTTAATAGTCCAAGTGCAAAACATTTAACTGTTTTCCTCAATCAGCTTTAGCATTATCATGACAGTCAATTATTACAGTTAACTTTCTTAGCCCCCTATTTATTTATTTAGAGATGGAGTGTGAAACAAGTCCTTTTGGTCCAATGAGCTGCACCTCCCAACGACCCACCTATTTAACCCTAGCCTAATCACAGGACAATTTACAATGACTCATTAACCAACTAAGCTGTTGGACTGTGGGAAGAAATCAGAACACCTGGAGGAAACCCATGTGGTCACAGAGAGAGCATACAAAGCTCCTTACAGATATTGCCAGAATTGAATATGCATGTATTGAGCTAAGTTTGCAGATATATCACATCTTGCTGTGTTTTGTAAACACATCTCCGTGGCCAAGCATTGTCCTACACGCAGTGAGGATGGAGTTGGATGTGAGGTGAGTTCTGTGGTGATCACTCCTATAATGATTGTCACTCTGCCCTCTGGGAGTCTACTTCAGGGGGTATATTAGAGCTGAAAATGTCCTCAGTTGGTCTGGTGTGGCTGTTAATGATCTTCTCCGACGAGAAAGAGCCAAGTGTGTTAATGTGACTCATTGTGTCGTTGGTTGATATGCCTGCCTTGGTTGAAAAGCTGTCACTTTGTGGATGTTGTGAAAGGTAAGTGTGAGCATTTGACAGAGCACTTTATGTGATGTCTGTGAAGACCATAATGCCAATCTAAGTAAATCCATCTGTCTGTGCATGATCCATATCCCTCCATTCCCTGCCTGTCTAAAGGACTCTTAAACATTGCTATCATTTCTGCTTCTGCCACCTTCCCTGCCAATTCCAGGCATCCACCATTCTCTATGTAAAAAGAAACTGCTTTGGAATGCTCTTTTAAACTTTTCCCTTCTCATTTTAAATCTACGCTATTTAATATTTGACAATTCCATCTGGGAAAAACTCAGACTATCTAACATCTGGAGAGTATAGCTCTGCATTCAACACTACCATCCCTTCAAAACTAATCAATAAACCCTAACAGCTAGGCCTCAGTACCTCCTCATGCAACTGGATCCTCAAATTCTTCACTTGAAGACGCAGAAACATCTCCTCCACAATCACGACCAGTGAAGATTTAACCACAAGGTTGTGTGCTTAGCCGCAAGTTCTAGTTGCTTTATTCTTATGACTGTGAGGCTCAGTACAGCTCCAATGCCACAGAGTCATAGAACACTACAGCACAGAAACAGGCCCTTTGGCCATTCTAGTCAATGCTGAACTATTAGTCTGCATAGCCTCATCGACCTGCAACTGAACCATACCCCTTACTCCTCCCAGCCATGCACCTATCCAAACTTCTCTAAAATGTTGAAGTCGAACACCCATCCACCACTTCTGCTGGCAGCTCTTTCCACACGCTCACCGCCTTCTGAGTGAAGAAGTTACCCCTCGTATTCCCCTTAAACATTTCACCCTTAGCCTATGACCTCTAGTTCTAGTCTCACCCTACCTCAGTGGAAAAACCCTATCATACCCTTCATAATTTTGAATACCTTTATCAAATTTTCTCTCATTCTCCTACACTCTAGAGAATAAAGGCCTTCCCTCATTCTCCTATGCTCTTGGGAATAAGTTCCTAACCTATTCAGTCTTTTCTTATAACTTATGTCCTCAAGGCCTGACAAACCTCTTGATGTCATCTGCAAATTTGCTGATCTAGTTTACTGCATTATCATCTGTATTGTTGATATAGATGACAAACAGCAACAGACCCAACACCAATCCCTGTGGCACACCACTAGTTATAGGCTTGCAGTCAGAGAGGCAACCGTCTACTACCACTCTCTAACTTCTGTGACGTCAAGGTCTAATTAAATTTACTATCTCATCTTGATTGTCAAGCAACTGAACCTTCTTGACCAATCTCACACGTGAGTCCTTTCCTGGTAACTTGCTTGGAAAACTATATGAGATTGGTTAGATGTGACCTACCATGTTGACTATGCCAAATCAGTCCCTGACAGACTATCCAAATACACACACACACACACACACACACACACATATATATATATATAGTCCCTTAGAATAGCTTCCAAAGTTCATGTTAGCTGATGACACCACTGTTGTTGGCTGAATCAAAGGTGGTGATAAATCAGCACATAGGAGCAAGATTGAAAATCTGGCTGAACAGTGCCACAATAACACCTCTAACTCAATGCCAGCAAAACCAGAGCTCAATAACCCAGTCCTCATTGGGGGTTAGAGGTGGAGATGGTCAGCAACTTTAAATTGCTCAGCGTTACCATTTCAGAGTGTCTATCCTAGATGCAGCACAGGAGTGCCATAAAGAAGGCACTACAGTGCCTCTAATTTCTTAGAAGTTTGCACAGATTCAGCATGTCATCTAAAACTTTGAAAAACCTTTATACAGTAGATGCACAGTGGAAGGTATACTGACTGGTTGCGTCACAGCTTAGAATGGCAACACGAAAGCCCTTGAACAGAAAAGCCTAAAAAATGTAGTGGATAGAGCCCAGGTAAAGTCCTCCCCACCACTGAGCACACATACAAGGAGCACTGTCGCAAGAAAGCAGCATCCGTCATCAAGGACAATCCCACCCCCCCACCACCATCCAAGCCATGGTCTCTTCTTGCTCTTGCCATCAAGTGAGAGGTACAGGAGCCTCACCCTCAGGTTCAGGAACAGTAATTACTCCTCAACCACCAGGCTCTTGAACCAGATTGGGTAACACCACTCACCCCAATGCTGAACTGATTCCACAACCTGTGGACTCACTTTTAAGGAGTCTACAACACATATTTTTGATATCGATTGCTAACTAGTTTATTAATATTATTTTCATTTGTTTGTATTTTCACAATTTTTTGCCTCTTGTACATTGTTTGTGTGTGGTTTATTTATTAATAAGGTTGCCCCACAGATTTTGAGAGCACTCTATACAGGATCACAAGGACAAGAGTTAATTGCCCAGTTAATCAGATGGCCCACACCCCCTTTTCAGCTTTATCCAAATGGGTCCTCAATTACTTCCTCTTGACACCACCTCAGTCACAGTTCACACCAGAGGGCTTGCAGTATGGGAATAACTTATCAAAAAGAACGCTATCTATCTCTTTCATTATTTTATTGCCCTCCATTTAATTGCCTTTATATCGATGTGTTTCCAAATAAATAGGCCAAGCTCTAACTGTAACAAAAACCAATTTCCCCCAGGATCAATAAAGTATGACTATGACTATAAATCTCTCCGAGCTGTTAGATGCTTTCAATACACAGATAAATGTTTTAGTATAATAAGATTATATCACCACCAACCGTGAACTAAATAGTAACTTAAATAATGTCCACAAGTACACATTTACTGTTTTTCTAACATAATACTGTTATGCTAACTACTAATATATTTAAGGGCAATATATTGTCCTTTGATTTGCATGGTACAAATCTTTTAAAACAATTCAAAAATCAGATTTTCTTCTGAGTTATAGACTCCAACAATGGTGCACAGGAAAGAATGCTCTAGCAAAGAGCTGGCCAGCAATATTGGGGTCATCATACTCATACAGGGGTCCCGAAATCGGGGCGTATCGGTAATGGGAAATTAAACGGAACATACTGAGATGTACAGCAGGTCACACCTCACAGGGCGCCATGATTCCGTAATGGCTAGTGTGACCCTATTACAACTCAGGATGTCAGAGTTTGGAGCTCAATCCCAATTTCATCGGTAAGAACGCTTGTGTATTCATAGGTTTCCTCCGGGTGCTCCGGTTTCCTCCCACAGTCCAAAGACATACAAGTTGATAGGCTAACTGGTTATTGAAAATTGTCCTGTGATTGGGCTGGGGTTAAACTGGTGGGTTGCTGCGTGGAGCGGCTCAAAGAGCCGGAAGGGTCTGTTCCACGCTGTGTCTCTAAATAAATAAACAGATCGTCTGTAAAAGAGAAACAGAGATGATGGTTTAGGTCGGTCCATTCACCAGGTCGGATGAGGGCACCCTAAGGAAGGACAGCATTTATTGCCCATCCTAAACTGCCATGAGAAGTGGTGATAAACCTGTGTGTTTGCTTTCAGTGGATAGTTAGTAATTGGAGTTGTTATTGTGGAGCTAATAATACTTACAAGCTATTTGTTAGTTTCATTTGCTTTTCTCTGTGTTTCCCATTCTTCTTTAACAAACTTGTGCATTGATAACCATGTAATGTAATTCCATAATCACATTACAAAAACACACCAGTATAATGTAATATTCTCTTGTTGAAACTTACATTTACTAAGAAACAAATGTGCATTCGTCTTCCCTTATTTATTTTCTGTTTCATCTTGTTATAGGAAATGCTCAGCTGTGCTGCCTTTGTGTTCCTAACTTGCCACCTTATCTGTTATTTTATCTTGATACATGTTTAAAACTTATATATCACATATTGGAAAGTTTAATCAGTGTTTCCTCTTGAAAGATACTAATTGATCCATTTTATATTTAATTATCAGATTTTGGATGTAGTTTTCTTAAAGAAGATTCATTTGTGAGCTTTTGGTTTACCAGTGTGGACATTCTAACTACATTAAAAGCAATCTATACAAATACAAATTTTCAGTGTTCAACGTGGTAAAAGCTTCAAACACGAAGAAGTCTGCAGATGCTGGAATTTCAAGCAACACACATCAAAGTTGTTGGTGAACGCAGCATTCCAGGCAGCATCTCTAAGAAGAGGTACAGTCGACGTTTTGGGCCGAGACCCTTCGTCAGGACTAACTGAAAGAAGAGCTAGGAAGAGATTTGAAAGTTGGAGGGGGAGGGGGAGATCCGAAATGATAGGAGAAGACAGGAGGGGGAGGGATGGAGCCAAGAGCTGGACAGGTGATTGGCAAAGGGGATATGAGAGGATCATGGGAAAGGAGGTCCGGGAAGAAAGAAAAGGGGGAGAGGGGAAAAACAGAGGATGGGCAAGGGGTATAGTGAGGGGGACAGAGGGAGAAAAAGGAGAGAGAGAAAAAGAATGTGTGTATATCCACGGCCTCCTCTACTGTAAATATCCACAGCTTCCTCTACTGTAAAGTATCCACAGCCTCCTCTACTGAAAAATATCCACGGCCTCCTCTACTGTAAAGATGAAGCCACACTCAGGTTGGAGGAACAACACCTTATATTCTGTCTGGGTAGCCTCCAACCTGATGGCATGAACATTGACTTCTCAAACTTTTGCTAATGCCCCACCTCCCCCTCGAACCCCATCCATTAGTTATTAATATACACACATTCTTTTTCTCTCTCTCCTTTTTCTCCCTCTGTCCCCCTCACTATACCCCTTGCCCATCCTCTGTTTTCTCCCCTCCCCCTTTTCTTTCTCCCTGGGCCTCCTGTCCCATGATCCTCTCATATCCCCTTTGCCAATCAACTGTCCAGCTCTTGGCTCCATCCCTCCCCCCCCCCCCGTCTTCTCCTATCATTTCAGATCTCCCCCTCCCCTTCCCACTTTCAAATCTCTTACTAACTCTTCTTTCAGTTAGTCCTGACGAAGGGTCTCGGCCTGAAACGTCGACTGTACCTCTTCCTAGAGATGCTGCCTGGCCTGCTGCGTTCACCAGCAACTTTTATGTGTGTTGTGGTAAAAGCTTCACTACTTTTGTTGCTCCAAATTAAGTATAATTCAACTCATTGCAAGAATAAAGTTCTCTCCACAGTTGATCTGGCAAATGGCAAACATTCAGAAATGCATAGCTGGATGTTTTCCATTTGCCATAACAGCTGATCCTGTCCTGGATTCAGCATGTAAGTGCAGTTATGAAGATAGCACAGCAGTGCCTCTACTCCCTTAGAAACTTGTGAAGATTTGGCATGACATCTAAAACTTTGATAAACTTCTACAAATATGTGGTGGAGAGTATATTGACTGGTTGCATCACAACCTGGTATGGAAACACCGATGTCCTTGAATGGAAAATCCTATAAAAAGTAGTGAATATAGCCGAGTCCATTATGGGTAAAGCCCTCCCCACCATTGAACCCATCTACGTGGAGCATTGTTGCAGGAAAGCAACATCCACCATCAGGGACTCTCACCACCCAGGTCATTCATGCCCCCTTCTCACTGCTGCCATCAGGAAGAAGGTATAGGAGCCTGAAGACTCACCAGCACCAGGTCCAGGAACAGATATTACCCAGCCATCAGGCTCTTGAACCAAAGGAAATAACTTCACTCAACCTCACTTGCCCATCATTGAACTGTTCCCACAACCTATAGACTCACTTTCAAGGACTCTTCATCTCATGTTCTTGATATTTATTGCTTATTTTTTATTATTATTATTAATAATACCTTTTCTTTTTGTATTTGTACAGTTTGCTGTCTTTTGCATACTGGTTGTTGTCCTGTTGGTGTGGCCTTTCATTGATTCTATTATGGTCATTGGATCCTTTGAGTATGCCCACAAGAAAATGAATGTCAGGGTGGTATATGGTGACATACAGTATATGTACTTTAATAATAAATTTACTTTGAACTTCGATCTTACTGATGCTGCTGGCACTGATGGGCATTGAAAACCAGCATCCTATTTTGTGGGCCATTCAGACCTGTTCAGCAAATATCAACTTCATTAAGACCATCAAAAGAGATGCTTAATGAAATCTTGTCCCTATAATACATTTTGAGCATTTGGACTCTGCTCCATTCAATCAATGTCCATTTAAGACACCAAAGGCAGTTGTCTTTCCCCTTTTAGCCCTTTGTTGTTAATGTTGTGATATTTTTTGTCAGGTTTGTCTTTGACTTTTCACTGTTTAGTTTATATATACTATATTATTACTCCAGTGAAAAGAATTGGAACCTTACTGAGAGTATCTGAAAGCTGCACTGTGTTTAATACCTATCCGATTTCCACAGGAAAAATTCTTGGGGATAGAGATTACATTAAAAAGGCATTGGAAGTGTCCCTACTGTGGCCTGCGCAATTCACACAAAGATTAAGATCTACTGCTGTGATCTTTGCAGAACTGAATTATCAGCTTTCCCACTGTAATGCTGATGCAGTCAGTCCTTAAAGGGGCATGCCATGACTTTGTTTTTGTTATGCAAGCTGAGTGAGCATTTAATTGCCCATCCCTAATTGCCCTTGAGAAGATGACGGTGAGCTGCCTTCTTAAACTGTTGCAGCTCTTGAGATGGCAGCATACCCAGAATGCTATTGGGGAGAGTGTTCCTGGATGTGACACAGTGATGAAAAAGGAGCAGCAATTATAGATCCAAATCAGAATGCTGTGTGGCTTGGAGGGTAACTTCCAGGCAACGGTGTTTTCGTGCTTTTGTCACCCTTGTCCCTCTAGCTGGTTTGAATTGTGTGTTTGGAAGGTGTTGTTTTGGTACAAACTGCTGCTACTGTGGGGTGTCAATGGTGAAGTGAGTGAATGGCTCCTGATAGGGTCCCTATCAAATGATTGCTATGTTTTCAATGATGTCAACCTTCTTGAGAATCTTTGAAGCTGTAGTCATCCAGGCAAGTGGAGAGTATTCCATCGCCATCCTGACTTGAACCTTGAAGGTGGTGGATAGACTTTGAGGAGCCTCGAGGTGAGGTAACTACCACAGGATTCCTAGCCAATGATATATGACTACTCCAGATCATTTATTGACTCCCAGGATAGTGATAAAGAGGGATTCAGGCTATGACAGCTGAATCACTCACAACACGCTGGAGGAACTCAGCCGTCGGGCAGCATCCATGGAAAAGATCGGTCGATGTTTTGGGCCGGAACCCTTTGTCAGGACTGTAGAGGGAAGGGGCAGAAGCCCTATCAAGAAGGTGGGGGGAGGGTGGGAAGGAGAAGGCTGGTAGGTTCCAGGTGAAAAACCAGTAAGTGGAAAGATAAAGGGGTGGGGGAGGGGAAGCAGGGAGGGGATAGGCAGGAAAGGTGAAGAAGGAATAGGGGAAAGCACAATGGGTAGTAGAAGGAGGCGGAACCATGAGGGAGGTGATAGGCAGCTGGGGGAGGGGGCAGAGTGACATAGGGGAAGGGGAAGGGAGGGGGAGGGGATTACTGGAAGTTGGAGAATTCTATGTTCATACCAGGAGAAGCAACCATCTACTACCAGTCTCTGGCTTCTCCCGTGAAGCCAATGTCTAACCCAATTCACTACCTCATCTTGCATCCAAGTGACTGAACCTTCATGACCAACCTCCCATGTGGGACCTTGTCAAATACCTTGTCAAGTCCATGTAGAAAACACCCACTGCTTTGCCTTCATCAGCTTTCCTGATAATTTCCTCAAAAAATTCTGTAAGATTAGCTGGATACAACTTGGCACAAACAATACCATGTTGACTATCCCTAATTAGTCCTTGCCTATCCAACTACTTGTATATCCAGTCATTCAGAATACTGTCCAATAACTTTTCCACTTCTGATGTCAGGCTTACTGGTCTATAATTTCCTGGCTTATTCTTTGAGCCTTTCTTAAACAACAGAACAACAATCCTCCAATCCTCTAGCACCTCATCCTTATCCATGCTTTAAATATCTCTGCTAGGGCCCCTGCAATTTCTGCACTGGCCTCCACAAGGTCCATTGGAAAACATTGTCAAGCCCTGGGGATTTATCCACCCCAATTTTCTTCAAGTCAGCAAAAAACTCCTCCTCTGTAATCTGTGTAGGATCCACGACCTTGCTGCTTCAATGCCTCACATCTATAGCCTCTGTGCTCATTTCCCAATTAAATACAAATGCAAAAAAATCTATTTAAGATCTCCATTTCTTTTGGTTCCATGCATAGAGGACCACTCTGATCTTCCAGAGGACCAATTTTGTCCCTTGCTATCCTTTTGCTCAATATACCTGTGGAAGCCCTCAGGATTCGCTTTCATTTTGTCAGCTAGTAACCCATGTCCTCTTTTAGCCCTCCTTGTGCTCCCTTGCATGAGTTATACTCCTCAAATACCTGTTGTTCCTGCCTGCCTGTGCTTGCTAAGCACCGCCTTGTTGTTCTTAACCAGGACTTTAATATTTTTCAAATATCAAGGTTTCCTAAACATGTTCTCCTTGGCTTTGATTCTGACAGGAACAAACAAAATTTGTACTCTCAAAATATCACATTTGATGGTGGTCTTCTTACCAAGTACAACTTTTTCAGAAAGCAACCTGTCCCAGTCCTCACTTGCCAGATCCTATCTGATAACATCAAAATTGTTCTTTCTCCAGTTTAGAATTTAGACCAGACATAGCCTTTTCCATAATTACCTTGAAGCTAATGGCATTATGATCACTAGATGCAAAGTGTTCCCTTACACAAACTTCTGTCATCTGCCCTGTAGTATTCCCTGACAGCAGATCTAGTATTGCACTCTCTCTAGATATGACTTCTATGTATTGATTAAGGAAACTTTTCTGAACATATTTGACAAACTCTTCCCTATTCAACCCCTTTGCAGTATGGAAGTCCTGGTCAATATGTGGAAAGTTAAAATCTCTTACAATCACAAACTTGTGTTTCTTGTAACAGTCTGCAATCTCTACAGATTTATTCCATTCAAACCCAGCAGATATTGGGTGGTCTATAATCTAATCTCATTAACATGGTCATACCTTTCTTATTTCTCAATTCCACCCATAATACCTTGCTAGTCGAGTTCTTCAGTCTGTTCTGATGGAGTATTGATGTGATATTTACACTGACAAGTAATGCCACTCCTCCTCCTTTAATCCCTCCCGCTCTGTCACGTCTAAAACAACAGAACTTCAGAATATTGAGCTGCCAGTCCTGCCCTCCTGCAAACAAGTCTCACTAATGGCCACAATGTCATAATTCCGTGTGCTGATCCATGCGATAAGCCCATCTCCCTTTCCCACAGTGCTCTTTGCATTGAAACATATACAGCTCAGAACCACGCTTGACCTTTTGATCCCTGACTTTGTACGTAGGTTTAACAACATCTTTCTCGAAAACCACTCCACCATCTGTTGTGGCACTCTGGGTCCTATCACCCCTGCAAATCTAGTTTAACCAACCCTGTGCAGCACCAGCAAATCTTCATGCTAGGATATCAGACTCCCTCCAGTTCAGTTGCAAACCGTCCCCTCTGTGCAGGTCCCACCTTTCCTGGAAGAGAGTACAATGATCCCAAAATCTGAAGCCCTCCTTCCTGCAACAACTCCTAAGCTACTTGTTAAACTGTATGATTTTCCTAGTTCTGGCCTCATTCACATGTGGCATGTGTTGCAATCCTGATATCACAACCCTGGAAGTACTGTCCTTTACCTTAGCACCTAACTCCCTGCCACACTTTGCAGGGACCTGTCACCCCTCCTACCCATCTCATTGGTATTGACGTGGACCGTGAACTCTGGCTGCTCACCCTCCCACTTAAGAATGCTGTGGATCTGATCTGAGATGTCCCAGACCCTGGCACCTGGAAGGCATCACACCATCCAGGAGACTCTCTCTTGTCTACAGAACCTCCTTTCCAACCCCTTAACCAACAAATCCCCTATCACTACAGCTCACCTCTTCTCCCCCATTCCCTCTGAGCCAGAGACCTGATGCTCTGGCTTTCCTCTGCTAGGTCATCCCCTCACCACCCAACCCCCATCAGTATCCAAAGCAATATACCTGTTGTTGAGTGGAATGGCCACGGGGTAGTTTGCATTAGCTCCCTATCCCCTTTCCCCCTCTTGACAGTCACCCAGTTATCTGTGTCCTGCACCTTGGGCGTATCTATATCTCTATATGTCCTGTCTACTAACCCTTCAGTTCATCCAGTTCCAGCTGCAACTCCTGAACACGGACTGTTAGAAGCCGCAGCAGGATGCATTTCTTGGAGATGTAGTCATCAGGGCCTTTGGAGGTCTCTCTGCCTTCCCACATCCTGCAAGAGAAGCATTCCAGTATTCTTTCTGGCATCCCCACTGCTCTAAATGATCAATTAGAAAGAAATAATGAGAAAAGAAATCTACCTACAGCTGAAACTCTCCTAGCTGAAGCCTTGATAAGTCGTATCCTCAACTCTCCGCTCTAACACTGGCCCACTCACACAATAGCTACTCTCTCAATGGTCGCTCTGCTTAAACCTAAATTCTTTTTATTGGTCCTTGCCAAGTGCCTAATTATACGCAATCTAGTGTCTCCTCAGGAACTGTGCCATGCAAAAAGTGTTGACAGCCCCCACTTGCTTCTTTTAAACCCTCTGTGTAATCTGGTGTCTCTGGGACTGAGGTAAGCAAAAAGTGCAGACTGCCCCCCACTCTCACTGCGTGTCATCATTGTCTGTTCTTGCTCTACTTGGGGAATTGTGAACGGTGCTGAACATTGTGTAAGTATCAGTGAACCTCCATCCTTATGCATGAAGGAAAGCCATTGATGAAGCAGCTGAAGATTTGTTATCCAGAACTAGGGCGTGAGGCCTAGTACACAACCCGGAGAAACTCCTGCAGAGGTGTCCTGTGGCTGTGATCAACCATCTTCCCTTTTGCTAGGTATGGAGGGTTTTGCCCTCATTCTCATTGACTCCAGTTTAACCAGGGTTCTTCGATGCTAATCTCAATTATCAATCAAATAAACGCTGCCTGGGCAGGGCGAAAAGCATTATCAGGGATGCATCTCACCCTAATCATGGACTTCTTACTCTCCTCCCATCCAGTAGGTGCTACAGGAGCCTCCGCTCCCGCACCAGGATGAGCTTCTTCCCTGAGGCTGTGACCCTGCTGAACCTCATCTCACAGCGCTAAGTAGTATTGCACCCATATTGTACTGTCTCAGTACTTTTATATTTGTGTGCTGTAGCACCTAGTTTTTATTCGCAGTTATTTTGTAAATAACAGTATTCTTTGCATTTCTGGTCAGATGCTAACTGTATTTCACTGGCTTTGTATCTGTACTTGGCACAATGACATTAAAGTTGAATCTAATCTAATCTAATTATGTGCTCTGTCACTCACCTCTGGAGTTCAGCTCTTTTGTCCGTATTTGGACCGAGAGGTGAGTAAATCTGACAGGACAGAAGCTGAGCTTCTGTGAGCAGGTTGTTGCTAAGCAAGTATCATTCACAAATAGCACAGGAGTATCCCTCCATCACTCTGCTCATATTCAAGATAAAACTAATGGGTCAGTAAAGGGTGTGCTGGATTTGTCCTGCTTCTTTTGGACAGGATACACCTCATCAATTTTTCACACTGTCAGGTAGTGTACTACCAGTGTACACAGCAGAGCAGCTGTATTGGATGATCTTGGTCAAGGTTACAGCAAGTCTGGAGCACAAGTCTCCAGTCCGATTTCTGGACTGTTGTCAGGGTCCATAGCTTTTGCTGCGTTCAATGTCTTTAGCCATTTCTTGACACCAGATAATGAATCAAATTGGCTACCATCGATAATGCTGAGGACCTCTGAAAGAGGCCAAGATTGACCAACCACTCAGCCGTTCTGACAAATGCATCAGCTGTGAATGCAAATGATATTCTTCCAGCTACTGGAATTGACAGCGTGAGGTTGGGTGATAGGGATGGGGTAGTGGTGAAAGAAGACACTGAATAATGGTGGTTAAAGAAAACAGTTTCTTTTAGCAAAAGACCCAAAGATCCTCTCCAGGGCTAAAACTTGTGTCTTGGTGGCAAATACCTGTGTCTGCTCTGCCTGCTCCCGTGGGTCAAAGGAAAGGTAAATAAAATCCTCTCTCCTCAAGTGAGAAATTTGTGCAACCTCCCAAATGCAGCAGTGAGCAGCAGAATCTAAATTGTGGCTGAAATCAGAAGCAACAGCCTTGATTAATTGTGAAGCTGGGAAGCTGAGAATAGCTTAACTGTGGTCCTGAACTCCAATGGGGCAAGTCAGTGCAGGCACATGTGTGAGGTTGTGTTTAAGGTCCAGAGAAGTAAAGAAGTCTGTAAAGATACATGCAGTTTGAGTGTTGGGCCTCTAAATAGCATGGTTCTGAGGGGAAAGGGCTATAAAAAGCAGACCATACTGTGAGCAAACAAACAATCACTTTTCACACTGGAGAAATTTAATATTTCACTGTAGGAGAATTTTGGATGAAAACTATTGATATGTCATTTGGGTATTTTCTATGCCAGAGAAATGGAGATAAATTTCCTGGTAAACTCTAAGAAACCTAAAAACATATGCAAAGTTGCCATTCTCCAGTTTAAGCCGCTTTTGCATCTTACTGTATTCCCTCACCTTTTGGGGTTCTGTGAAGGAATTTTTAGGCATTGTGTGCGCTTGGAAGTAGCAATGCATATTTGACTCCCTGGCTGAAGAGAAGGACACAATGTCAGATGGGAATGTTTTCAGTCTGGGAAGCTGATGGGTATTTGCCTTTACACAGATCTAGATTTTGCACCTGGACAAATTAAATGAAGCCAGTGTGAAGTAAGTTTAAATTCCTGGAGAGGAAGTCATTGAAATCTACATACGCTTGCATCTAACCCTATGCACAACAACTTCAGCATCATTCAGGTTTTCTGGTGTGTCAATTTTAATTAGGCTGCTCAAAGGGAACCATGTCCTCCTGAGTGTTACCTGCAAGAGCCTGGCCAATTGCCATCCAGTTTCTAGCAGAAAACTGGCAGACGATGCAAAACTGACTTCAGATTATCCCAAGATCATAATTACAATTCAGAGCAGTCATAAAGATGACGAGCAAGAAGTGAGAATAATGATCTAGCAGTTTCTGTCCAGGCAAAGACCTGTTTAATGGCAGGTGTGTGTGCTTTATTTTTAATCCACCCAGGCATAATTTAGCTGTGGGTGGTCAAGACTATATAATTTGATCTTCTGTTAGCATGGTATGGTTTATACTGAATATAAAATCCAATGAATAATCTGATCCACATTGTACTTGATCCAACAGGCCATTGTCCAACGATTAAACTAGTTATAACTTCAGAGAATTTTTATGACTCAGAATGAAGCCATTCAGCCTATCAAGTTTGTGCTGTTTCATAATTCTTGATCTACTCAGACCCTTTCCTGGTAGCCCTGTAAATTACTTTTCCTCATGAATTTCTCAAATTCAATTTTGAATGTTCTGAATCCTTTGATTTGAATATTTCATTTGATTTGAAAGTGATTTCTGATTTATATTGTACTTGATGAAGAGTTGTCCAATTTTTTTGTTTGATCTAGGAGTGAATAGTCAAACAGGTTGTGCATTTGATTAGGGCTGATTAATCTAACTGGTACTGTATTACATTTAGGGGAGACTAGATTGATCGGTGCAGTATTTAATTTAATTGCTATAGAATGATTTGTGCTGTGATAGATGTTTAATTTGAATTGTGTTCTCTTTGAATGAGGCTGATAAGACTTGTGTGTGCTGTATTTGATCAAGGGATTCTTACTCAGGTACTGTATTTGATTTAGAAATGTTTAATCTGATGTGTGTTGTGCATTTAATATTTCGGTAATATTGTAATAATACTGCTTGACTAAGCATTCTTTGTTTATATAATTCATTACAGGTTATATGTAAAAGTACGTGAATGGCATACGTCATCACGCCACCACATCATTAGTGCGCACTTCTCTAAAAGTCAAAAAGCAAAACTAAGGCATGTACCTGCTTGCTCTGTGTTTTCTTTTGATTAGCTTTGTGTTTTGGAGTTACAAAACATAACTGTGGTGATGAGGATGGAATTGGAAACTCAAGAAACAGCAAGGGTAAAATAGTGTTACATGAAAATGCCACACCCAAGTTTTACAAAACCCGTCCTGTTACTTATACCATCCATGATAGAGTAGCCATGGAAGCTGCGGGAATTCTTTTCAAGATTGGGTGGAGCCCCTGGGAAACACCAGTGGTCCCAGAAGCCAAGAAGAATGAGTCTGTTAGGATCTCTGGTGATTTTAAGGTCACCATCAACCCAGTACTGGAAGTAGATCAATACCCAGTGCCCAGGATAGATGAGATCTTTACAATCCTTTCCGGAGAGAAGCACTTCAGCAAAGTGGACTTAGTTGAGGCCAACCCACAGCTGGAGATGGATGAAGAGTCCTTAGTGTTTCTCACTATAAACACTCACAAAGGCCTTCATTGCTGTCATAGGGTTATTTCTGGAGTAGCATCTGCACCTGTGCTCTGGGAGAAAGTTATGGACCAGGTGCTGCAAGGCTGCCCGGGCACTCAGAGTTACCTGGATTATATCATCGTTACCGGTGAGGATCAGAAAGAACATCTCCAGAACCTCAAGACAGTGTTGAAAAGATTAGAAGCTTATGGGCTCAGAGCGCAATGCCACAAGTGTGAATTCTTCAAACCAAGCATCACTTACTGTGGTCACACTACTGACGCAAAGGATTACACACGTGTGCTGAGAACAGTCAAGCAGTGGTAGATGCCCAATGCCACAGTTGTGGTCCTTTTTGGGATTTCTCAATTACTATAACAGGTTGCTTCAAACTTGGCTACTGTGCTCCAACCTTTGAACTCATTACTACAGATCAGAAAGAAGTGGCAATGGACAAAGCAGTGTGAGGTAGCTTTCAAAAAGGTAAAGGAAATGGTTTCATCGGACACTGTATTTATACATTATGATCCACATCTTCTGGTGATGCTTGCCTATGATGCCTTGCCTCATGGTATACATGCAGTCATGTCACATGTTATGTGATGGAAGTGAACACCCTATATCTTTTGCATCATGCTCCCTCGCCACTTCATAGAAGAATTATGCACAGATTGACGAAGAAGCCTTGAGTATGGTAATTGAACCAGTATTTGTATGGGAGAGCGTTTACCCTCATTACTGATCATCAGTCCATTTTCAAACCAGAGAGGGGCGTCCCACTAACAGCAATAGTATGAATACAGAGATGAGCTCTGTTTCTTGAGGACACAATTACAAGATCGAATTCAAAAGGACAGACAATCATGGATTTTCCTGTTTACCCTTGGAGAATGAAATACCTGAAACATTTACAAAAGAGGACGCTCCTGTTGCATTAATCTCCCTAACGCAAATCGGAAGTCTCCTTATTACAGCAGAGATGATCCAAAGGGAAGCCAGAAGTGACCCCACACTGACTCATGTCTACATGGCAACACAAAATGGCTGGAATGTGCAGCAGAAACTCCAGTTCCCCCATTTTTACCAGCACCCAGATGAACTTGCATTTGAATGAGGTTGCCTTATGTGGAGATAGAGAGTTACTGTACCATCCAAACTGAGAGCTGAAGTGTTGGAGGAGCTACACGTGGGTCATCACGGTGTGGTCGAAATGAAACTGTTGGCCAGAAGCTTTGTCGGGTGGCCTGGGATAGGATATATCAGCAGATTAAACAGCTCGTCATGCACCGTTGGGGATGCCAACACGTACAGAAGACGCAGAGAGCAGTGCCTCTCCCTCCCTGAGAATGATCTGTATTGTCCAGGTATAGTGTTCATGTGGATTTATGGGCATAGGTTTCTTGGTACTAGTGGATGCAGCTACAAAGAGGCTAGAAGTGCTCCCAATAGCCTCCACCACAGCACTGCACACTGTTGATGTGTTGAGAAAACTCTTCTCAAGGACTGGTGCTTTAGAACACTTAGGGAGTAACAATGGATCATATTTTGTTGCAGAACAGTTTCAGTCATTCTTGAAAATGAATGGAATAAAACATATTACGTCAGCACCATACTACCCAGCCACAAACGGCTTGGTGGAAAGGTTTGTTCAGATCCTAAAGAATGCACTGCCAGCAAGGTCAGTAGAACACATTACACTGACACTGAATTAGAAGCTCACCAATTTCCTCCTTACATATTGCAATGCAGCACGCTCCACAACCACCAACTCACTGTTTCTGGGTCGTCCCTTGCACTCATGCTTGGATCTCCTCAAACCCAATCTCAGAAGGAGTATGCAGGACAGATAGCTGTGACAAATCGAGGGCTTCTTAAACAAGGAGGTTCACTCCTGGACAAGCAGTCCTGGTGAGGGACTACAGTGGTGGTCAAAAGTGGGTACTTGAAAAGATTAAGTACAGAACTGGACCACTCTCCTGCACAATGAAGATTGCATCTGATGTTATCTGGAGACGACACACCGATCAGTTGAAGAGAGCAGAGTCAATCTTTAGAGAAGAAAGGTGTCCAGAGCTGTCAATGCCACTTCCTGCAGTCCCAGAGTCAACTTCTGCAACCACAACGGAGAAGGCCCCAGAACCTGAGATTGTTTCACAGCCACAAGTCTCACACGCCAAGCGAGTAAACCCTTTGTCAAGAAAGACATTTACCTACAAGAGTAAGAAATGCTTCACAGCGATTACATTTTTAGGCCTGAATAGGACAATTTAAAATTTACAGTGATGTGGATGTGTATATAGTAGTTGTATACTGTGTGTGTGTGTGTATGTGTGTGTATATATATATATAGTGACGAGAATACACATAAAATTAAGATGTTTGCTGGCCTGGGTTAGCATCAGTGACATCAGCAAGTGGTCTGCCACCTGCCCTCAGGGGAAGGAGAGATAAGGAACAATGGAGCAGCGTCTGGAGATGTGTAATGAAGGGACGGGGGAGAGAGACCTGTCTGGAGCGGCTCCCCCCTTTGAACCTTGAACTGTTTGAAATGATGGACAGGCGATACCCCAGCAGGGGGATAAAAAGGGACCGGTTCGCTAAGGCGACACACACGCCACCCGAGGTAACGAGACCCTGGAAGCGGTACGCTTCTCACGAGTCAGTGGGAAGTACCAGACAACGGCCAGGGTGGAAAGGTACGATCAGCGGGAACCCGGTGTGTGTCCGCCCTTGCCTGGGTGCCGGGTTCACTGCAGAGGATCGACCGCATCTGGAGGAGGGGTCACAGTCGGTGACCTCAGGTGACATCACCAAGGACCCGCCCAAAAACTGCTTGTGAGCCATCTCGCCGGTCTGTGAGTGAAGCCGTGTCTGAATGATCAGCTGTTCCTGTTCCCTCTCTCTCTCCCCCCACGTTGTCCATCGCCATGGCAACGATTACTGCGAACTGAACTACTAAACTGGACTGAACTTTGAGTCACTTTGAAATTTGGTCATTTACCCCTAGACAACGATAGAGCTTGATTGATGCTGTTATCTTAATTCTGTGCACATGTGTGTTTATCATCGTTGAACTGTTGCATTTATTATCCTTTCGATTACTGTGTTGCTTGTTTCTTTAATAAAACTTTCTTAGTTCTAGTACTCCAGGCTCCAACTGAGTGATCCATTTCTGCTGGTTTGGCAACCCAGTTACGGGGTACGTAACAATATATATATACTCTGAATGACTAGAAAACAATATGTTAACTATTCAAATTGAATTGCATTCTATATTATGTTGTAGTTTATGGATAAGCAGGGAGGAGTGATATGTATCTAATATTTCAATAATATTTAAGTAATATTGTAAATATATTGTTTGCTAAGTATTCTTTGTTGTTTACATAACTCACTACGTTATATATGAACGCAAACATGAGGAAATCTGCAGATACTGGAAATTCAAGCAACACACACAAAAAATGCTGGTGAACACAGCAGGCCAGGCAGCATCTATGGGAAGAGGTACAGTCGACGTTTCGGGCCGAGACCCTTTGTCAAGACTAACTGAAAGAAGAGATAGTAAGAGATTTGGGAGGGGGAGGAGGAGATCCGAAATGATAGGAGAAGACAGGAGAGGGAGGGATGGAGCTAAGAGCTGGAAAGTTGATTGGCAAAAGGGATAGGAGGCTGGAGAAGGGAGAGGATCATGGAACGGGAGGCCTAGGGAGAAAGAAAGAGGGAGGGGAGCCCAGAGGATGGGCAAGGAGTTATAGTGAGAGGGACAGAGGGAGAAAAAAGAGAGAGAAAAAAAAAATTAATTCATAAGGGATGGGGTACGAAGGGGAGGTAGGGCATTAACAGAAGTTGGAGAAGTCAATGTTCATGCCGTCAGGTTGGAGGCTACCCAGACGGAATACAAGGTGTTGTTCCTCCAACCTAAGTGTGGCTTCATCTTGAGCGCTCTGTCCGCCAGAGAAAGCAGGATCTCCCAGTGAGCACACATTTTAATTCCACGTCCCTTTCCCATTCCCGTTCTGATATGTCTGTCCACGGCCTCCTCTACTGTCAAGATGTTATATGAAGGTATGTAAATTGCGAACGTCATCATGCCTCCACATCATAAGTGCACACCTCACTAAAAGTAAAGAAAAACTAAACCTGAGATGCATATCTCCTGGCTCTGTGTTTTCTTTCAATTAGTTTTATGTTTTGGATTTATAAAACATAACAATGAGTGCTGTATTTGGTTAAGTAGTAATATGAGATCTCCATGCTGTGTTTGATTTTTAAAAAATAGTCGGATTTGTATTGTATTTCAGTAAGGCATGATTTGCTTGAGTGGTACTGTATTAGATTTAAGGGCGTTTAATCTGATAGGCACTGTATTTGATAAAAGAGTGTATTTTATCTATTGCATTTGATTCGGGGCTTGTTTTGAGTACCCTATTAAATGTGGAAATGATTAGGTAGTATGATACTATATTTGATTAAGGGCTGATTTGTTTTCTATTTGATCTGAGGGTGGTTAGTGATATTTTTTCTACATTTGGTTTAAAGGAGGCAACTAGTTTTCTGTGTGCTTTATTAAATGGTGGGAAGTTGCTCTGGTTGGATCAGTATTTAATTTACGGATCTATGCTCTGTTCTCTCAGTATTATTTTTGTTTGCAGAGTTTATCTTCTTTGCATCTTGGTTGTCTGTCTTTGTCTGTTTATGCATAGTTTTTTGTAAAACTGTATTGTATATTTTTTTTCCCTGTAAATACCTGCAAGAAAGTGAATGTCAAGGTAGTACATACTGGCCTACAGTATACTTTGGTAGGCCTACTGGCCTACTTTGATAATACATTTACTTTGAACTTTGGTTTAATTCGTACAGCATTGGATCAGTCTGATTTGTGCTGTTTCGAATGATGAGGTGTTTGGTTGGATATATTTGATTTTGAAGTGATTAGAATGATTTGCTCTACAGTTAGTCAATGGCTGTTAATTTTGATTTTGGTCATGTTTGATGAGGGATTAATTAGTCTAATCTTTCCTGCTTTTCAGTTAGGATGGAATGGTCTTAATGGTTAAAGAATTGCTTGATCTGATTTATTTGAAAAAGACATTTAGTATGAGTCGTGTTCTTCTGATTTATTTGAAAAAGAGCATTTAGTATGATTCGTGTTCTCTTTGCTTCAGGAAATTGAGTGTCATTGGCATTGTAAGCAATTCAAGGGTGACCAGCTTGACTTGTTCTATACAATATAGAACATGAAACACTACAGCACAATACAAGCCCTTAAGCCCACAATGTTGCACAGACCTTTTGACCTAACTCTAGGTTAAATCTAAGCCTTCCCTCCCACATAGCCCTCTGTTTTTCTTACCATCCACGTGCCTATCTAAGAGTTTCTTAAATGTTTGTAATGAATCTGCCTCTATCCACACTCTTGGCAGCGTGTTCTATGCATACACCACTCCCTGTATAAACAATGGACCCCTGCCATGCCGCCCCTCCCATCCCCGGATATATTCCGCCAATCACCTTAAAATTTTGCTCCCTGGTATTAGCCATTTCTGCTCTGGGAAGTAGTGGCTGTCCACTTCATCGATGCCTCTTATCACCTTGTACACTTCTAATCAGTCACCTCTCATCCTCCTTATGTGCTATATGTGATTAAAACCATTCGTTGAATTTATACTGTGTTTGATCATGGGCTGTTTAGTCTTGTTTGTGTTCCAGATGATTTCGGACTGATCAATCTGATCTGTACCATATTTGACTGAGCTGATCGACTGATTGATGCTGTTTCTGATAGGTCTCCATTGTGCTTTATTTGCTTAAGGAACAGTTATAATTATTCATGTTGTATTTTATTAACAGTGTATTAGTTAGATTTGCCCTCAATTTGATTCAGATTGTTTAGTCTGATTTGTGTTGAATTAGTTAATTGGGTGTTTGATCTGAATTATACTGTCTTTGATTTTGAAGTGATGCTGATTTGTGCTGTATTTGATCAAGGGAGTATTTGTGTTTAACCTCATCTTTGCTGTATTGATTAAGATTATTTAAGAAGTGATTAGTTTGATTTTTGTATTTGAAAAAGGAATGGTTCTTCTAATATGTACATTATTGGACTTGTACATCATTTGCCTGATTTGGATTTTATTTGCTTAAGAATTCTTAGCTATTTTTGTTATAATTAATTAAAGGGAGATTGATCTTATTTGTCTTTATGTGAATAATTTTTGTTTTATTATAATTTTTGAGTAAGGTTAGCTAGTATGATTTATGCAGAATTTGATTCGGAAGTGATAAGCAAATCCATGACTTATGTTACGTACCCCGTAACTGGGTTGCCAAACCAGCAGAAATGGATCACTCAGTTGGAGTCTGGATTACTAGAACTAAGAAAGTTTTATTAAAGAAACAAGCAACACAGTACTCTAATCAAAAGGATAATGAATGCAACAGTTCAGCAATGATAAACATACATGTACACAGAATTAAGATAACAGGATCAATCAAGCTCTATGGTTGTCTAGGGGTAAATGACCAGTTTCAAAATGACGCAAAGTTCAGTTCAATTTAGTTCAGTTCAGTTCGCAGTAATCGCTGCCGTGGCGATGGACAGTGGGGGGAAGGAGAGAGAGAGCAAAACGAATGAATATTCAAAATGACTTCCACACAGACCTTTGCAGTCAGCTTTCGGGCGAGTCCTTTGTGATGTCATCTGAGGTCACCGACCGTGACCCCTCCGTTTCCAGATACGAATCGTTTCCCTGCGGTGAACCTGGCACCCAGGCAAGGGTGGACACACACCAGGTTCCCGCCGATCGTGCCTTTCCACCCTGAGCGTCTATGGCTTGATCCCGCGATCAGCTGTCCAAAAGCTTCCCGACTTGTGAGAGGCGCACCGCTTCCAGGGTCTCGTTACCTCGGGTGTCATGTGTGTGTCCTGCCTTAGTGAACCTGTCCCTTTTTATCCCCCTGCTGGGGTATCGCCTGTCCATCACTTCAAACAGTTCAGGGTTCAAAGGGGGAGCCGCTCTTGACAGCTCTCCTTCCGTTACTCTCTCCCGTCCCTTCATTAACATCTCCAAATGCTGCTCCATTGTTTTTCTTATCTCTCTTTCTCCTGAAGACAGGTGGCAGACCAACTGCTGATCCCACTGGTGCCAGCCCAGGCCAGCTACATCTTAATCTATGTGTATTCTTGTCACACCTACTTGATTTGAATTCTATCTGAATAAGGTGTAATTTTTCTTATTTGTTGTGCTGTGGGTTTACTTGTTATTAGAATGATTTTTTTTTGCTGTATTTGTTTAAGGGATGACTTGCCTGTTAATTGTGTTCTAGATGATTTATGTTTGATCAATCTCATTTATACTGTACTTGATTGAACGGAATCAGTTTAAAGGATATTTAGTCTTATTGTGCTCCATTTAAAGAGAGATTGGTCAGATATGCGTTATGTGATTTAGTGATGATTAGTTTGATTTGTGATTTGTGTTTTGTGAATAAATTTATTCTAATTTATGCAGTATTTGATTAAGGAGTGAAGATTTCTATTAAAAGTGAAAAATCACAGTCTATACTGACCATTCTGGCCATTGACCAGAACTTGGTCGGTACTCTAATTGACTTACACCTGCTATAATTTTCCTGCTGTAAATGATAAAGGGTGTTTAGTCTTACTTATACCGTATTTGCTGAAGGGGTGTTTAATCTGCTTTGTACTACTTTTGATTATGTAGTGATTTAGCTGAATTATTTGACATTTGATTAATTTGTTCTCTACGTGACAAAGGGTGTGTACCGTATAGCCTACATTATAATAAGGGACTACGTTATGTTTTAGTAACACATCATTGCATGCGCTATTAGGCGTGTATTGATCTGTATATGTGTCAAGTTTGGACTCTATCAGTAAAGAACCATGAAACTTAGTTCCCGTCTCCAGTGTTTTTATTAATAACATAATTGTGTAAACAGGCCATATACACAACAAATTGGTGACGAGAATTATGAACCTACATCTTATCGGAACACCGTGTGTTAGTTGATAACGACACTCAGAGGAGAAGAGAGAGAAGGGAGATGAAAAGGAGCAACACACGCATCTATAAGGAGTGCGCTCGTTGCGCTAGCAAGAAGGACATAGATTTTTTTCATTTGGAAAACCAAGGGAATAACAACTTTTTCAGATTTGTTTTTACGGGACTGTTTAATGTCTTTTTCTCAGTTAGTGGATAAATATGGTTTACCTAATGTACATTTCTTTAGATATTTACAAATTAGGAATTTTTTACATGGTTTGTTGCCAAATTACCCTTCTGCTTATCCATCTAATATGACAGATGCTCTTTATCAGCTTAAACCACTTCAAAAAGGGTTGATAGCTATAATTTACAAACGGATATTGAATCTACGAATGATATCTAACAATAAAATGAAATGTGCTTGGGAATTTGAAGTTCAGGAGTCATTTTCAGATAATCAATGAAGTAAAATTCTTCATTTGGTTAATAACTCATCTATTTGTGCTTGTCATTCCTTGATACAGTTCAAAGTAGTGCATTGGCCCCATATGTCAAAGGATAAACTAGCATGTATTTTTTCCAACATCAATCCTATTTGTGACAGATGTAATAGTGAGGTGGCCACTTTAACTCATATGTTTTGGTCTTGTATAAAGTTAGACAATTTTTGGAGAGATGTTTTTAAAACATTATCAAAAGTCTTGGATTTGGACCTACAACCTAATTTACTTACGGCAATATTTGGGATTATCCCATCGAAACCAGGAAATATTTCTGTTTCTGCTCAACATATGATAGCCTTTTCAACTTTATTGGCTAGGAGAGCCATTTTACTGAAGTGGAAGGATTCTAATCCACCTACTGTCTTTTATTGGCTTTCCTCCATTATGTCCTGTTTAAGTTTAGAGAAAATAAGAAGTCAGATATTTGATACATCCTTTAAATTTGAGCAAATCTGGTGACCTTTTATTCAATATTTTCACTTAATTTGATTTATTACTTCCAATTTTTTTGAAGTTTTAGATCTGATCAGAAAGTCATATCCTCAAAATGGATTGCGCAGTCCCTTTTGTTTTTTTACCTTTTTTTTGTATAGTATAGTGGGTTTTTTTTCTTCATTTAAAATTCAAAGTTTTTTCTTTCCTCTTCATGAACTGATAAGAGAAGAATTGCTGTTTTCTTTTTTATTATATATGATATACTAGCTTAACACCATGTATGATTTTGATAATGTCTATTTCAATCTCGTTTGTACTGTTATTGATATATATTTATATATATATTTGAGATAATTCTCCTCTTGTTTGTATTTATGTTCCTTTTAAATCAATAAAAAGATTAATAAAGAAAGCAAAAAGGACACGAGAGTCAAGTGGAACGTGCAGTGACTGCAAGGAGCTAGCTAAAAAGAAAACAAGGAAAAACGGGACTAAATTAACATAACAAAGATGGTGATGATTGGAACCATTGCAGCATTTGATAGTGGCATTGAAAACTGGGTAACTTACATTGAAAGAGTGGAGAGTGGAGTTGTATTGTGATGCTAATGGTGTTAATGATGAAAAGAAAGCCAGTGTCTTACTCTGTTATGGGAGCAAAAACATACAGGCTGCTATGGAGCTTGTTAACCCCTGAAAAGCCAGCTGACAAAATGTTCAAGCAAATAGTAGACACTCTCCAACAGCATTTAAACCCCAAACCACTGGTCATTGCTTAAAAATTTAAATTTCACAAACTGAATCAGAGCAAAAATGAAAGCATTTCTGAATATTGTGCTGAATTGCACAAATTATCAGAACATTGTCAATTTGGAGCTAGTCTATCAGATGCATTGAGGGACAGGTTAGTGTGTGGCATGCACTGTGAAACTACACAGAAGAAGCTCCTGTGTGAAAAAGACCTTACATTAGAGAAGGCGCTGAACATTGCAATATCAATGGAAACAGCAGCACGGGGTGTTTCAGAGATACAACAAAAATCTCTGGAATATGCTACGAATAAAATGTCACTGAACAGAAATGAAGGAAAGAAATGTTACCGTTGTGGGAACATGTCACATGACCCTGAGGACTCTTTGGTTTAAAGACAAAGAATACAGAAACTGTGGCAAACAGGGCCACATTGACAGAGTATGCAAAGCTAGTAAACAGTAGAAAAAGGACAAAATACAGAGAAACAAGAAATCCTACATCAATGTACACAAAATGAAAGAAAGCAGTTCTGATGAAAATGACTCAGACAAAACTGAATTGTCTTGAATGCAACTTCACAGTGTGAAAGAGACAGATGATTGAAGAGTAATATGGATCACTCCACAAGTGCCAAGTGTGAGACTGAAAATCAAGTCAGACACAGGCTCCGCTTTAACAGTGATCTCTGTACACGACTACAAACGACTGTTTTCTCACATACCTCTGAAATGAACTAGACTACTGCTAAAGACTTACAGAGGACAGAGAGTGTATACCAAAGGTAAAATTAAAGTGACAGTGATCTACGGAGACAAAACACAGCAGCTGAACCTCTATGTACTGAAAAATGGAGGACCACCGTTGCTGGGATGTGAATGGCTCAGGAAAATCCAGTTGGATTGGCACACCATCAAGGCACTAGATGTGTCAGCAAAGGCAGGCAGCAAGGCTACATCTGAGAGACTGACAAATACTTGCTGACTCTGCGGAAGTATTCATGAAAGGAATAGGAACACTTCAGGGCATGAAGGCAAGGATGAGATTGAGAAAAATGCATGTCCAAAATTTCACAAAGCCGGACCAGTACCATATGCAATCTGTCCTACAGTAGAGGCAGAGCTGAAAAATCTGGAGCAGACTGGGGTCCTGTCAAAGGTGGATTGGAGAGAATGGGCCACACCTGTTTTTCCAGTGATGAAGAAAACCTCCAGCACAAAACCAGGAAAACCAAGCAAGGTGCGCATATGTGGAGACTTCAAAGTGACTGTTAACCCAGTTCTCCGCATAGTACAGTATCCTCTTCCTCATATTGAGGACATCTTTGCTTCCCTGTCAGGAGGGGAACATTTCACAAAAATTGATTTGGCCCAGGCTTATCTCCAAATGGAAATCGATGAAGCATCCAAGAAATACCTGACAATAAATACACACAAAGGACTTTACCAGTATAACAGGTTGGTGTTTGGTATAGCATCAGCTCCTGCAATCTGGCAAAGGCCAATGGACCAGGTCCTGCAGCGGATTCCAGGGACTCAGTGTTACCTGGATGACATCATTGTCACCGGCAAAGATGACGACGAACATCTTTTTAACCTTGAACAAGTGCTCACCAGGTTACGCGAATATGGGCTCACAGCTAATCGATGAAAAGGAAATCGCATACTGTGGGCATGTGATCAACAAGGATGGCTTACTTGTGTCTCAAGAGAAGATAGAAGTGGTGCTTAAAGCACCACCACCTGAAAATGTGTCTCAGCTGAGAGCATATCTTGGACTAGTGAACTATTACCACAAGTTCTTGCCTAACCTATCCACAGTCCTACACCCACTAAATGCACTATTACAGACAGAGACACAATGGAAGTGGACTGGGAGCTGTGAGAATGCGTTTCAAGAAACTAAAAGACTCATAACTTCAGAAGGGGTGCTCACGCACCTTGACCCCTCCTTACCAATCTGATTGGCTTGTGATGCCTCGCCCCATGGGATAGGAGCTGTGTTATCGCACAAGTTTCCAGGTGGCTCAGAAAGACCAATAGCCTTTGCCTCAAGAACACTAACTTCAGCTGAACGCAACTACACACAGATTGACAGAGAGGCCCTAAGCCTCGTGTGGGGAGTCAAGAAATTCAGTCACTACCCGTGTGGTCAAAAGTTTACCCTGCTGACTGACCATCAGCCTCTCGTGTCAATCTTCAACCCAAGAAAAGGCATTCCGGTGATGACAGCACAAAGGCTGCAGCAATGGTCTCTTTTCTTAGGAGGTCACAGGTATGACATTGAACACAAGGGGACCAAGCAACATGGCAACGCAGATGGTTTGTCACGTTTACCACTGCTGACTTCAGAGATAACTACACAAATGGATTCAGCAGAGGCCTTTCACACAACCATAGTTGAACAATTACCAGTGACAAACAGACTCACTGAAAGGGAAACATGCAATGACCCTATGTTTTCAAAAGTGTATGACATCACGGTAAAGGGATGGCCAGCGCAGGGTAACACACTGTTTCCAGCCTTTTCAGCGAGGAAGGAGCACTTGTCAGTGTGTCGGGGAACACTAATGTGTGGCTCACGAGTTGTGATTCCTTCCAAGTTACGCACCAGAGTGCTGGAGGAACTGCACGAGGGGCATCTAGGTACCGTGAAGATGAAAAAGTCTTGCCCGTGCCTATGTATGGTAGCCAGGAATCGATAAACAGATTGAGGACTTGACCAAGAACTGCCCTGGATGTCAAAAGATCCAGAACACACCACCATAAACCTCTCTCCATCCATGGAAGTGGCCCTCATCACCATGGCAACAAGTGCACATCGACTTTGCTGGGCCATTTATGAACTCTATCTTTTTAATCACTGTCGATGCACATTCCAAATGGCCAGAGGTCATCAAAATGAAGACAATCACATCGGAAAAGAGCATTACAGTTCTGAGGGCCATGTTCACCAGGAATGGCATACCAGAACAAATCTGCACAGACAATTGGCGACAATTTGTCTCTGAAGAATTCCAAAGTTTTATGAAGAACAATGGAATCAAGCACTTTACATCGGCCCCTTACCATCCATCCACAAATGGCTTGGCAGAAAGATTTGTGCAAACATTCAAGAAAGCCCTCAAGGCAAGGGACAGCAAAAATCGACTACTGCAACACAAGATAGACAACTTCCACCTTGCCTATCGTAATGCAGTACATGCAACCATTAATCAGACTCCAACGATGATGTTTCTGAACAGGAACCTGAGGTCCCGCATGGATCTTCTCAAACCAGATGTACGGCGTGATGTGGAGAACAGACAGTTCAAACACTTGAATGTGAAGTCAACATGGAGCTTTAGTGTGGGACAGTCAGTTCTTGCATGTGATTACCGGACTGAAAAGTGGCAACTGGGTACAATTTCCGCCATAGACGGGCTACTGATGTATAGAGTACAGGTGGGAGAGAATGTATGGAGATGTCATGTGGACCAAATCCTGGATGCTCAGGTGAAAAACACAACAACACCTTGCCCAGACTCCCCGGACATAGAAGCAAACACTCCTGATGTGACTACATCAGTCTCATCTACAGATAAGCCTGTCATCAGTGCTGAGGACCCACCTGATGTACCTGTGGAGACTCATTCCCCAAAGCAAACGTTTCAGGACAGACGTTACCCGGAGAGGCAGAGAAGACCCCCCCAGAGACTTGAGTTATAAAGAGGTCTTAGACCAAAAGTAAAAAAAAAAGGCTTGTTATAATTTGATATTATTAAGTTACTTTGTTATAATTTGTAAACAAATAGTAGGCGTTTGTATGTTAAGGGTAAACATATTTGTTTAGCATAGTGCCCCAATAAAAAAAAGTTGGTACACTATTAAAATAAAAGGGGAGGAGTGTACCGTATAGCCTACATTATAATAAGGGACTACTTTATGTTTTAGTAACACGTCGTTGCATGCGCTATTAGGTGCGTATTGATCTGTATGTGTGTCAAGTTCGGACTCTACCAGTAAAGAACCATGAAACTTAGTTCCCATCGCCAGCGTTTTTATTAATAACATAGTTGTGTAAACAGGCCACATACACAACAGGGGGATTTTCTGATTTGTATTGATTTTAATCAAGGATTGATAAGTTTGATTTGCTGTATTCTATTAATCGATGATTACTTTGACTTGCACCACATTTGATCGAGGGGTGACTTTTGGTCTATTTATTCAAGGAGTCATTAGTAAGTGCTATATTTGTTCAAGGTCTGTTTGTGCCGTACTTAACTTAGAAGGCATTGTCAAAGGGCTTTTAAGAAAGACTGGATCTAGAAGATTAAGTGGGCTAGCAAAGTGGATTCAAAATTGGCTCACTGATAGGAAAGAGAGTGTGATGGTTGAAGGTCGATTCTCTGACTGGAGGCCCATGACTATTGGGGTGCCCCAAGGGGTCAGTGTTGGTATTTCTGTTATTCATTAGTTATGTAAATAATTTGGAACAAGAATGTACATGATATAATTAGAAAATTTGCTGGTGATACCAAATAAGGGGACCTTGTTAATTGTGAAGCAGGTTACAATGAATTACAAAGAAATCTTTGTCAGTCAGGGAACTGGGCTGAGAAACGGCAAATGTATTTCAACTTGGATAAATGTGATACAATACATTGTGGACAGTCAAACTGGTGTAGGACTTACACAGTGAAAGGCAGGTCACTGACCAGTGGTGTGGAACAGAGGGACCTGGCTATACAAATGCACTGTCCACTGTAAGTAGCCACACAGGTAGATGGGTTGGTGAAGAGGTGTTTAGCATGCTGGCCTTCAGTAGTCAGGGGCCTGAGAGTGGGAGAATGGATAGTATACTTATATAAGACCCTAAGACATATGAGCAGAAATAAGCCATTCAACCCATTGAGTCTGTTTCACCATTTCATCATGGCTAATTTATTATCTCTCTCAACCCCACCCTCTTGCCTTGTCCTTGTAATCCTTGACACCCTTACTAATCAAGAACCTATCAACCTCCACTTTAAACATACCTAATGACTTGGTCTTCATAGCTGTCCCACCCTCTGGATTAAGAAATTCTTCCTCATCTCTGTTCTAAAGGGATGGGTTGTGTCTGGGCACAGCTACATATCGATTATAGTACAGTACACAGGAGATGGCTTTAACTGGTGTATTTACATTGCATATAGAGAGAGAGAGAGAGAGAACAATGTGCAAGCACAGACAACAGATCAATATGTAGTGCTAAGGGTATGAAGGGTCATTACTCTAAAAGAAATAGGTCCATACATTACACTTCTTCCCCCTTTAGATTAATGCAACATAAAACTGTATATGAACAAAACATTCAATTTTCCTTTCATAAACCCATATTCCAAATAAACATGCTCTCACAATAACAGTCCATAACTAACTTAACAGTTCCAAAGGTTCAGTCTTTTGGGTGGCACTCTGTTGCTGTCAGGATAACACATCTGGACCTGTGGAGTGGCATCAAGTTTGCCAGGTGTCTTGTCTAAGACAATGGTCTTGGTTTCTCACGTCATGTTGCTGTCAGTAACGTGATCATCACTGAGAGGCAAGTACGGTGTGTTATTGGATGTAAACAACTCAAGTGTGTTCTTCGGTTAAGCATCCAGTATCTGGTCCACATGACGTCTCCATGTCTGATCTCCATCATCCACTGTGTACATCAGTGGTCCATCAAACCCTCATACCTTAACCCTTTCATTCCCAGAATCATTCTCATGACGTTCCTCTGGACCCTCTTCAATGCCAGCACACCTTTTCTTAGATAAGGGGCCCCAAACCGTGCACTGGTGATCAGTCAATATAAAAGTTAGTGGTGAGGCACATTGAGACTATTGTGTGCAGTTTTGATAACCCTGTTATCGGAAAGATGTTGTCATGCTGAAGATGGTGCAGAAGAGATCTACGCGGATGCTGCCTAGGCAAGAGGGCATAAGCCATAGGGAGCTATAGGTCATGCTAGATCTTTATTGATCAGAGCGCAGGAGAATGAGGGGTGACCTCACAGAAGTTTATAAAATTCTAAGGGGTATGGATAAGTTGGACAGGTGTACTCTTTTCCCCCAGAGTTAGGGAGTCCAAAACTTGAGGTCATAGATACAAGAGGGGAGAGATTTAAATAGGACTCGAGACTCGTGCTAAATGAGTGTTCTGTTTTGACTGACTGAGATGAGATTAATGAGTACAGTACTTGGAGGCAGTGGTTGAAGTGGGAACCTCTGCAACATTTAAGGGGCATTTGGACAGGTATGTGGCAGGGAGGACTTGTCAGGGTTATGGGATGAGTTTAGACAACGGGGATCATACCGAGTGTGCCGTGGTCGGCATCGATCAGTACGGCCAAAGGGCCTGTTTCTGTGCTATGATACCTCACTCTTTCACTAGTGGGTGTTTGATCTGCTTTGAACTGTATTTAAGTCAACAGTTTGATTAGTGCTTCATTTCATTAAAAAGCTAATTTGTGTTGATTAAGGTGTGTTTAGTCTCAGGTACTATATTTGAAAATTTGATAATTAGTCTCCTTTGTGCTGTGTTTCATCAGGAGGTGATTAGAGACTTTTGTACTGTACTGGGGGAATACTACTTTTTTTCTCTTTTTATTAAGTGATATTTAGTCTTATTTGTCGCATTTGATTATGGATGAAGGTGCTGATGTTTGATTAAAAAATGACTGATTCTACCTGTATGGTATCTGAGGAAGTGTGATTAATATAATTTGTGCTACAGTATGTTTGATTAAGGAGTGAATAGGTCAATTTGTTATGTGTTCAATTGGTGCATGATTAGACAGACTGGTGTATGGTATCTTGGAAAAGGTAGTCTCGTTTGTGCAGTATTTGGTGAGAGTACTGGTCTCATTTGGGCTGGGTTTATTTAGAGATATCTAGTCTGATTTCTGCTGCATTTGATTTCACTTTTCTTGTGCTGTATTTGCTCAAAGCATATTTAGTCTCCTTTTAGCTGTATTTGATTAAGGGACAAATATTTTGATTTCTACTGTATTTGGTTAGGGGGTGAATTGTTTGCCTTGTGCTATAGTTGTTTAACAGGGAAATCTAGCCTGATTTGTGCTGTATTTGGGAGTAATAAAACAGAAGGTGGTAGAAACACTGCAGGGAGTAAATGAGGATACGGGGAGAGGGTGACTTTTGTGGTTTGTAAGCTTTGCTTCAGGAACATTGTCATTTGATAAAAATCAAGTGTGTTTTATTTTAAAATAAAACACATGTTGAGAATCAAAAATTCATAAGGAAAAGTCTGAACACCCACTTTACAACTGAGGTGAAGGACCGTCCTGTTAAATGGAGATGCAAGAGGCTGCAGATACTGGAATCTGGAGCAACAGACAAGATGCTGGAGGAATTCAGCAGGTCAAGTAGTATCTGTGGAGGCAAATGGAGAGTCAACATTGATTATCCATTTCCCTTTACTGAGTTACTGAGTCCCCCCAGCATCTTGATGCGTATTATTCCATTGCAAAAATGATTACCTCATGTAAGGTGATGAATCTGAATTGTGTTGTATTTAATTTATCCATTTAATGTTTAAATTACCAATGAATAGACATCTAGTAGTCACAGCAATCAAGGAATACAACTCAACCAACACAGATCAAAGTTGCTGGTGAACGCAGCATCTCTAGGAAGAGGTGCAGTCGACGTTTCAGGCCGAGACCCTTCGTCAGGACTAACTGAAGGAAGAGTGAGTAAGGGATTTACTCGCTCTTAAATCCCTAAAGGATTTAAATCCCTTACTCACTCTTCCTTCAGTTAGTCCTGACGAAGGGTCTCGGCCTGAAACGTCGACTGCACCTCTTCCTAGAGATGCTGCCTGGCCTGCTGCGTTCACCAGCAACTTTTATGTGTGTTGCTTGAATTTCCAGCATCTGCAGAATTCCTGTTGTTTGCGTTTTTAAAAGGAATACAACTCATTGAGTTCCATACTAAAGTGCCATTTAGGGAACCACTCAACTTAAAATACTCAAGATGTGCTCCAACTAGCAAGGGACACTTAATAGAGAGCGATACTATTGAGCAATGTGCTTTATGGCAGTTAATTCAGGCACGATGTCATATGTCTCTTATTTACTTATGCAAGGTAAGTCACCTTGTCGTTGTGGAGAGGTTCGTCAGTTCCTGACATCCCAAGACCAATGCCATCCTCCTGATAGGGTCATCCATGGTGGCTAGATCAGGGGGTAGGTTCCAGACAAAGACCGATCCAACCAAGACCTCAACAGTGGAGCTGACAGAAGATAATGGCAGATCACAACAGCAGTGAAGGTGGAAGAAGGCTGCAGCAGTGAAAGGTCCCCCGTTGTCTTGCACGCTTTACCACTGGACGCTGACCTGATCTGTCAAGGACCACGTAGTGGCTGCCCATGCATCAGCCTCCCCATGTTAAACAATGTCACAAGCAGGTGTTCTCCACTAAGGGAATCCACTCTAGTATGCCGGATTCACCAACAGAGAACCCCTTAGGAAAACATCATACTCAACTTGAGAGATTGAAGAAAAGGAAAACTTAAGCAATAACTGTAATCTGGAACTCCTGCCAATATCCACCCCCCAAACTAAACGCTGCTGAAGCTTAGTTGAATTAAAGGTTCAAAACTAAAGTGGATCAGTTTGTGAAAGGCAACAGCACCAAGGGTGACAAAATCCCAGCAGTAGATGGAGCTAATGATTTGATTACCCATCATCTCATTAAATGGGAGAATAGCCAAGAGGGATTAAAAGTTAGATCCATGTTACCATCCTGAATGAGTATAAATATAATTGTATGTTTTGCACAAGGACTGTGTTTGTAATTCTTTGCCCTTGAGCTGTCTATTAATATCAATGAAGTCAGATTTTCAGTATAAAATTGTCAACAAATTAACAAAATACAAATACCCAGCAGAGGATACCTTAATCATTTTAGCATTGATTGTCATTACAGCTTACAGAACAGCTAATGATAAGTCAATAACTTCCTTCTTATTTCAGCCCATCAGCCGTTAAATCTAGAAAGTAAATAAAATATTGTGCATTTTATGACTATAATTTAAAAGTAATTTCCTTTTGCAATTAAAACTCTAAATGGCAAACAACATAATAAGGAACTTGCATCAAAATGCTTTCAGCCATGTGACACTTCAGAGAAACACACTTACTAGGCAGAATATTTCAAATAGTGAGGATTAGTCATTGCATTGTAGCAGGAAAATTGTAAATTAATTTGTTATCCATGTCAGTAGCTCTGACAGACCTGGAATGCAGTGTAGCAATAAATTGCACTGTATGATTGTGTAGCATTCCACTTGCAATACAGTGGAGACACAGAAACATATTTGCTAATAATAAATCGTAGTTATATCCCTTTAAAATATGGATAGATGTATTCTTAAATGTAATCATAAGTTCATTTCCATTCAACAGTGAGTTATAGATGACCTCTGTTGTGAGAACTTGACAACTAAAATGCATGTAATAAGGAACGAGTATGATATGACTGCTTTGACATGAGGTGAACCAAACGTTAAAAGTTTTTGATGGATTCAGCCTTTTCAAAATAGGAAACATAGTGAGTAATGCTGTATACTAAAGGAAGCCACGGGGAAACAGACAAAAGGGAAATGGAGGAAAGCTGATTGATGTCAGGGCCAGCAGTTAACAGTAGTGGCAGAGCTACTGGAGAAGGAAAGCAGCAGTTTTAGGCTCCAGGCCAGATTGAAAAGGTCAGGGTGCTAGGGGCGGGCTAGTTCAGCTCACTGCTCTGCAATATTTACTCGGCTCTGCGTTGAACTATGGGTCTCAGACTCTCTTTGTGGACTTCAGTTCAGAATGCTATTTGCTTGTGGTTATTGAATGTATGGTTCGTTTTTTCCCCTCTGCTCATTGGGTGTTCAACGGTCTTTTTTTTAAATGGGTTCCTTTGGGTTTCTTTGTTTCGTGGCTGCCTGCTTGGAGACAAATATCAAGGTTGTATAATGTATACATACGTTGATAATAAATGTACTTTGAATTTGGAGTCTGTGGGATGGGGAAGGGATATCAATGCCAGGTGAGAGAAGTTCTTTGGTTTCCTACTGAGGCTCTGAGCACCCCAACTTCTCTTGGCCAAATGGAAAGAAAAATGTCTTTCTGAACTTTTTAAGCTCTTGATGTAGCTTTCAGCAAATGTAGCCTTGCAGAGTTGCCACACTGCTCCCCACTTACTTTGACAGCAGATCATGACTTAATGACAACACTGGAGCCCAACCTGCAGATTTAAAGACAACTCTGACAATGTTGGATGGGAATCCTTACCACTAGCTGTTGGAAATTTTAGTCAGTCAGTACAGAGTGACCATGAAGTGCATACAGTCCCATTCCGTTTTAATTGTTTCCCAACTGCAAAAAGAAGCAAAATAAAAACCAAGGCCATTAATTCTCAGATTAAAAACGTTAATGCTTATTTACATCACCATGTACAGAAATGGCATCTCATGAAGTAAAGGTTGCAAGGGCTCTTTCTAGGATATCACATATGTTGTTGAACTGGACCAGGCATCTCTAGTTGTGACTCTCACAATACTGTTTTAATTTTTCTATCCTATTGAATACAGACGAATAAAGTCATCAATCCTTGATAGACAGCAAGTGAGAAAATGTCATGACCTCCAACCATTGCTGACCTGCATTAGAACAAGGAGTCCATCATTCACAATGTATACATAATGAAAAACATCTCCAATGGGACATTGATCCTAATTTAACTGACTTCCCCACATTGATTTTAATGTGCTACTTTTTGAAGACTGTTCACTACTAAAACCTGCTAATCACTGCAGTACTATTGTTGTATGAGGGCATAACATCCTCTTGATTAAAATACAATGTAAAGTTAATTAAGAAACCTGTGAAATGATAGAATTTTTAAAAGCTTAAAATCTTCCTCTTATACATCAGAATCACCACTACAATGTTCTCTAGTCCTGAACCAGGATTGACCTGAGATCGTACCTGAGTGCTCTACTGGGGAATCCCAGCATAATGGCATCTGGTGCAATGGCAGATCAAAGTGACAAATCTCTATAAGAATTGTAACTGCTTTTGACAATATGTGGGTGCAGTCCATGATGGACAATGCAACAATATGAACACTGGCTGACTCTGACCCTCATGATGCTCTTCATTTTGGCAGGTTCTTTTAATCGTCCTGGTAAATTTTAACTGCCATCCTAAATTGTTGAGACCCCTTTGGAGATAATCTCTTCTTCATTTCAATTTTCCCTTGCATTCATTTCATTCTTCCTTTGAGGAGACACCAGATTGCTTGGAGGGAGGGGAGGGCAGTTGGCACTTTTTGCATGTCACACTTCTGAGAAGACACTGATTGCTTGGAGGAAAGAGAGTTTCAAAGAAGTGAATGGGTTAGTCAGCATATTTTGCAAACCACAGTCCCAAGGAGACATTGGATTGTGCATAATTAGGCTTTTGGAAAGGACAAAGTAAAAAAAAAAGTTAATTTAAGCAGCCATTGTATGAGGGGGCCAGTGTAGGAGTGGAGAGTTGAGGCTTTGGTGAGGGGAAGCTAGGCTGTAGGTAGATTTTTTTTCATTATTTATTATTTCTTTGTTTGTTATTGCATGTTTATAGCAGTGGGGATGTCAGACAAGGTTCTGGAAATGCTCCTCTTGCTGGATGTGGAAAGGCAGAGAAACCTCCAGTGTCCCTGACATGTTACACCTGCAAGAACTGCACCCAGCTGCAGCTTCTAACAGACTGTGTTAAGGAGTTGGAGCTGGAACTGGATGAACTCTGGATCACTCAGGAGGCTCTTGAGTTGATAGACAGGATATAAAGGGCGGTAATTACATCCAAGGTACAGGACACAGGTAACTAGGTGACCATCAGGAGGGGGAAAGGGGATAGACAGCCAGTGCAGAGTACCCCGTGGCCATTCTCCTCAACAGCTGTTGGGAGGAATGATCTAGCAGAGGAAAGTCACAGAGGTTAGGTTTCTGGCACTGAGTCTAGCTCTGTGGTTCGGAAGGAAATGGGGAAGAAGAGGTGAGCCATAGTGATAGGGGATTCATTGGTTAGGGGAACAGAAAGGAAGTTCTATGCATGAGAATAAGATTTCTGTATGGTTTGTTGCCTCCTAGGTGCTAGGGTCAGTGACATCTCGGATCTAGTTAAGTGGGAGGATGAGCAGCCAGAGGTCGTTATCCATGTCGGTAGCAATGACATGGGTGGGACGGATGACGAGGTCCTGCAAAGTGAGTTCAGGAAGTTAGGTACTAAGATAAAGGACAGGATCTCCAGGATTGTGATCTCAGGATTAGTACCTGTGCTATGTGCTAGTGAGGCCAGAAATAGGAAGATCATAAAGTGTAACACCTGGCTAAGGAATTGATGCAGAATGGAGGGCTTCAGATTTTTGGATCATTGAACTCTCTTCTAGGGAAGGTGGGACCTGTATAGAAGAGATGGTTTGCACCTGAACTGGAGGGAGTCTACTATCTGAGCAGGAAGGTGTGCTAGTGCTCCATGGGGATGTTTAAACTAGATTTGCAGAGGGATAGGAACCAGAGTGCCCAAACAGATGTGGAGTGGTTGTGGAGGAAGCTAGCTGTTGTTAAGCCGACATAGAAAGTCAAGAATTGAAAGTTTGAACATGGTGGGACTAACGTTCTGAGTGGTCTAGATTTTAATGCAAGAAGTACTGTAGGAAAGCTGAATGAGCTTAGGGCATGGATCAATACATGGAATTATGACATTGTAGCCATTAGTGGGGCTTGGTTACAGGAGTGATAGTACTTGCAGCTCAATATTCTGGAGTTCCATTGTTTTAGACATTATAGAATGGGAAGGATTAAAGGGAGAGGGTTGCATTACTAGTCAGGGAAAAATCAGGACACACTAGAGAGTTTGTCTGGTGAGACTTTATGAATACAACTGAAAAATAAGAAAGGTATTCCAATCACGAACAAGAGAAAATCTGCAGATGCTGGAAATCCAAGCAACCCACACAAAATGCTGGAGGAACTCAGCAGGAACACTACTGAGTTCCTCCAGCATTTTGTGTCTATTGCTTAAATAAGAAAAGTAAGACCATGTAAATCCGATTATATTACAGACCACCCAACCATCCATGGGATTTAGAGGAGCATTTCTTTTTAGAGAGACTGCAGACTGTTGCAAGAAACATAAGGTTGTGATTACTGGTGATTTTAACTTTCAACATATTATCAGAATCAGAATCAGGTTTATTATCACTGGCATGTGACGTGAAATTTGTTAACTTAGCAGCAGCAGTTCAATGCAATACATAATATAGAAGAGAAAAAAAATAATTTAATTAATTACAGTATATGTATATTAAATAGATTTAAAAAGTGCAAAAAACAGAAATACTGTATATTAAAAAAGTGAGGTAGTGTCCAAGGGTTCAATGTCTATTTAGGAATCGGATGGCAGAGGGGAAGAAGCTGTTCCTGTATCTGGAACTCCCAAACTGTAAAAGGGGTGGATAGAAAAAAGATTGTCAAATGTGTTCAGGAAAGTTTCCTAAGTCAGTACAATGCAGTCCCACCTCGAGAGAGTGTAATACTAGATCTCCTATTAGGGAATGAGACAGGACAGTTGACAGAAGTTTTTGTAGAGGTGCACTAGTGATCATAATGCCATTAGTTTCAAGATAATTCTGGATAAGTCTGATCCTCGGGTTGAGGTTCAAAATTAGAGAAAGTATAATTTTGATGGTATCAGAAAGGCTCTGGCAAGTGTGGATTGGGACAGGTTGTGTTCTGGCAAAGGTGTATTTGGTAAGTAGGAATACAGAGTTTGTATGTTCCTGTCAGAATAAAAGGCAAGAATAACAGGTTTAGGGAACCTTGGTTTCCAAAAGATAATAAAGCCCTGGTTAAGAAAGAGAATGAGGTGCATAGGAGGTATTTGCAGGCAGGAGCAAATGAGGTACTTAAGGAGTATAAGAAATGTAAGCGAACACTTAAGTAGGAAATCAGGAGACATTAGGTCGCTCGAGGAGACAAGGTGAAGGAGAATCATAAGGGTTTCTACAGATACATTAAGAGCAAAAGGATGTCAAGAGACAGAACTCATCTTCTGGAAGATCAGAGTGATAAGAGCCAAATGAGATGGGAAGGACATAAATGGATTTTTTGCATCTGTATTTACTCAGGAGGTGGACACAGTCTATAGATGTGAGGCAAAGCAGCAGTGAGTTCATGGACCATTTACAGATTACAGAGGAGGAGGTGCTCACTGTCGTGAGGCAAATTAGGGTGGATAAATCCCCAGATCCTGACAATGTATTCTCTCAGACCCTGTGGGAGGTAAGTGCAGAAATTGAAGAGCCCTAGTGGAAATATTTAAACAATCTTTCACCACAAGTGAGGTGCTAGAGTATTGGAGGATAGCTAAGGTTGTATCGTTGTTTAAGGAAGCCTCCAAGAATAAGCTAGGAAATTGTCTATGTGGACTTTAGCAGAACCTTTGACAAGGTCTCACATCGAATGTAGGCCAAAAAGGTTCAGTTACTTGGCATTCAAGATGAGACACCAAACAGGGTTAGACATTAGTTTCGTGGAAGAAATCAGAGAGTGGTTGTAGATGGTTGCCTCTCTGACTGGAGGCCTGTGACTAGTGGTGTGCCACAGGGGTCGGTGCTGGGCCTATTGTTGTTTGTCATCTATATCAAAGAATTGGATTATAACATGGTAAATTAGATCAGCAAATTTGCAGATGACACCAAGATTGGTGGTGTCGTGGGTAGTGAAGAAGACTAGCAAAGCTTACAGTGGGATCTAGACCAGCTACTGAAATAGGGCAGGGCACTGAGCAGTGCAGTAGAACAGGAGGATCTTGGAACACAGATCCATTATTCTTTGAAAGTGGTGTCACAGGTATCTCGGGTCATAAAGAAAGCTTTTGACACATTGGTCTTCATAAATCTCAGTACTCAGTACCGGAGATGGGATGTTATGTTTAAGTTGTGTAAGGTGTTGGTGAGGCCTAATTTGGAGTATTGTGCCCAGTTTTGGTCAACTATCTACAGGAAGGGTGGAAATAAGATTGAAAGAGTACAGCAATAACTTACAAGTATGTTGCCGGGATTTAAGGACCTGAGTTATAGGGAAAGGTTGAATATTCCCTAGAACATAGAAGATCGACGGGAGATTTGATAGAGGTATACAAAATTATGAGGGGTATAGATAGGATAAATGCATGCAGGCTTTTTGCCACTGAGGTTATGTGAGACTAGAACCAGAGGTCATGGGTTCAGGGTAGAAGGTGAAATGTTTGAATGGAACACGAGGGGGAGCTTCTTCACTCAGAAGGTGGTGAGAGCGCGGAACGAACTGCTAGTGGAAGTGGTGGAGGCGGGTTCGATTTCAACAGTTGGATGAGAGGGATGTGGGGGGCCTATGGTCTGTGTGCATGTTGATGTAACTAGGCAGATAATGGTTCAGGACAGATTAGAGGGGCTCAGGAGCCTGTTTCTCTGCTCTCGTGTTCTATGACTATGATTCTATGAACAGATTCCCTTTTCAATTTTAGAAGAAACTGTATCACGAACCTTTTTTTTCATATGTAGAAGCTCTTCCACTGAAAATTGTTGTCGGAACACCTTATGAAGTTATGAGCTTATGAAATTGACTTATACAATAGAAAGCAAGTAACTGCTCCAACCTAACATTCATTCTATGTGCAGAGCCTAACATCTCTTACTAAGTTTGCCTTAATGGCTTATTTTCATTACAAGAATGAAGGTTTAATTACCATAAATTCAGACAATGCACGGAATAGGAGAGCATTAAAACTATTCTGATAAGAAGGCGTTTACTCCTGAGCTTTCCCATTGGAAAATCCATCCGCTGAAATTAGAGCATTGTCAATGAATGCTTTAATATAGAAGCAGCCTCATTCAGCATGGGAATGCAACATAGGAATGAACAGAAATTTCAATATACCATGAGATATCATTTTTTCCTCGTATAGATAATTGGCTTGATTGGTAGTTGAGAAGAGTGCTCACTGTTTTTCATGTTAGAATGTGCTGATCATGGATAAAGATAATAAATAAAATAGACTTGACATAGTCAATTATTTTCTATTTAAATTGAGCTGAAATGGTGTTCTTATTGAAAATGATTGTAACTCCCTTTAGCGTATTGACATAGACAAATACTATCTTTTGACCTAGAAAGCTCCAAAAACAGATGCTTGAAACCTGAAATAAATACAGAAAATGCTGTAACATTGGACAACTACTTTCTTAACAGGACAGTTGTTTACCCTAAAGAAGTTTGTTCATTAATACTGCATGCAATTTGTCATTAATGTCTCCTGTGATTCAATGCTGAGTTGCTTGAGGTTGGTCTGGAGTCGAGGAAGAATCTAGAACATTGAACTTTACAGAATAGAAACAGGCCCTTTAGCCCACAATATCTGTGTCAAACATGATTCTGAACTGAACTAAACTAATTATCTTCTGCCTGTGCATGATCCATATACCTCCATTCCCTGCATGTCCATAAGTTTAACAACCTCTTCAATGTCTTCAGGTAGTGCTTCCACTACTACCCTTTTTCTTCCATAGACAAGCCAATTTGGAATCTACTACCAAATCACCAAGGTTTGGCCTACCATGAGGGATCTTGCCAAATTCTTTACTAAAATCCATGTAACCAACATTCACTGTCCTACCCTTATCACTTACCTTTGTCACACCCACAAACAGCTCAATCAAGATTGTAAGACATGGCCTGCCCAGCACAATGCCAATGCTGAGTGTTCATAATCAGGCCATGTTTTTCCAAATGCTCCACAAATCCTCTCCAATATTTTACATACCACTGATGTGAGGCTCATCAATGCATAGTTTCCTGGATGATCGATTTTTTTTCCCTTGAAAAAAAGAACAATATTGCTACTCTCCGGCTCTTTGCGACCTTTCCTGTTGCTAGTGAGAATACAAAGTTCTTTGTCAAGAGCTCTGCCCTTTAATTTAACTTCTTAACCTTCAAACACGTCCTTCAGCAGTGGAATAAAGCACTTGAGTTCATCACAAACAATCATTCGCATTCTTTTCCAGCGACCTATCTGGAAAGCAAATTAGAAGGAAATGACACCAGTCTATCTGCTTATAACCATATTAATAAAATGCAGTAGATAAGAAAGACATGAAGGGATATGGACCTATTAAGAAAAAAATAGAATGTGTGTAGAAAGCCATAAGGGTCTGCATGGATGATGTTGTCCAAAACGGCTCATTTCCATAAGACCATAAGGTCATAAGATATCATCATCATCATTATCAGGTGCCGTGCCCAGTTTGAGCTTTGACTGCCATGGCCCACACACTCCTGTTTCAGGTCAAGTGGATCAATTCATTGGTATTCATTTCCAGTTCTCTGGCTGCTGTCTCCATCATCATTTGTCTTTGTCTTCCTCTTGCTTTCTTCCCTTCAATCTTTCCCATAATTACCGTGCATTCTAACTCCTCTTTCCTAATCACATGCCCAATGAAGTTATGTTGCCTTTTCAGGATCTCATACATTATTTCTCTTTTTGTGTTTGCTCTGTTCATGACATCCTTGTTAGATATTTGTTTCATCCATGATATTCTTTTCATCCTCCTCAAAAACTATATCTCTGCTGCTTCACTTCGTTTTCTCATGTTACTAGATATTGTCCAACATTCTGAGCCATATAACATAAATAGATAAACGTAACATTTCAGTTCTCTGAGACGGTTGTCATGCCTAGTTTAGTATTGGTCAGTATACCCTTCATTCTCGTAAAGGTGTCTTTTGCCATCCCTATTCTTCTTTTGATGTCCATGTTGCACCTGCCATCTGATCTTACCCAGCTTCCTAAGTAGCAAAGGTTCTGTACTTGTTTTATGTCTTCCCCATTTATTCTCAGCCTGCGGATAGGATTCTCCTCCTTTTTGGATATCACCATACATTCTGTCTTTTTGCAACTGATAGACCCATTTTTGCACTTTCTTCAATAATTATATCAATTAAGTTTTGTAGTTCTTCCTCCGTACTTGCAATTAGCACAGTGTTATCTGCATATCTGAAATTATTGATGTTTTCACTGCCAACTTTGATTCCTAAGATGAATCTTATTTTTTGTAATATTGTTTCACTATACACATTAAATAAATCGGGGGAGAAAACACACCCTTGTCTAACGCCTCTCTTGATTTTCGTTAATTGCTCACTTCTCCATCTATTCTTACAGCGGCAGTTTGTTCCCAGTACAGATTTCTGATTAGGCGGAGGTCTTTCAAATCTAGATTTAGAGTTTTCTGTAGTATTTTAAATGACTTATTGTGCTTCACTTTATCAAATGTTTTTGTGTAGTCAATAAAACAAACAAATCTTTTTGCACTTGAATAGCTCGTTCTGATAGTATCCTTAAAATCAATATTGTGTTTCTTGTACTTTTGTCTTTCACAAAACCACATTGTTCTTTACCTACTTCAGGTTGTATCTTACTTTTAGCGCTTGTCATCAAAATTCTTAGAAGTATCTTGGTGATATGACTCATTAAACTTATGGTCCTATGTAATTCACATTCTATTGCTCCAGGTTTCTTAGGAAGAGTGATAAATACTGATTTCTTCATCTCTTCTGGTATTATTCCAGTCTCATAGATGTCATTGATTAAATCAGTTTTTCAATTCCATAATCTTCAAGGGCGATAATTTGTTCTAATACTAATTCATCAGGGCCTGCTGCCTTTCCTTTCTTCATCTTATTTATTGCACTACGAACTTCAGATTTTAAAATACTTGGACCTTCAATGTTTTTCTTAATTTCTGGTTTTTCGCCTTGATCATCTTCAAACAATTCCTAAGTATACTCAGTCCATCTGTTCATAATCTCATCTTTTTCCATGATAATGGTACCGTCCTTTGCTTTCAAACATCCACCTGAAGAACAGAGGAGCTTTTTACCAGTGATATTCTTGATTTGTCAATGTAACCTTTTTGGATCAGTAATAGGGATTCTTTCTATTTGCTCACATTCCTGGTTTAACCATTGTTCTTTGGCTTTTTGACATAAGCTTTTAACTTTTTTATCTGAGGACTTACATTCTATAGGATTTGCTTTCTTCAGTCTCCTTTCTTCCATTAGATTTTTGATTTCATCTGTCATCCATTTATTCTTTGTGCTTTTTTCTTTTTTAGTAATCAGTGACTTTGCTGATTCTACCAAGGCATCCTTTAGAGAGTTAAATTTCATTTCTACACGATTGCTATCATCTTCAACAGATTCTATTTCTAGACTTTGAAATCTATTCCTTACTTCAATTGTAAATTTTTGTCTTAAGTTTTCTTCTTTGATTAATTGCAAGTAGTCAAGGGATTGTTCAGGTTTTTGCTTCTTTAGTTTTTTAAGTTTTACTTTTACATGACATACTACTGGGTTATGGTTGCTATTACAGTCTGTACCTGGATATGTTTTGCATTGAGTCACTGAGTTTCTAAATCTTTGGTTTATAGTAATAAAGTCAATTTGATTTCTAATGTTATTACCTGGACTGTTCCAGGTCCTCAAGCATCTTGGATGAGTTTTAAAGTAGGTATTCATAATGACCTGATTATTCATCTTGCACCATTCTACCCATTTCTCACCTCTTACATTTCTTTCCCCTAGTCCAAATTTTCCTATGGTATTTCCATCAGTACCTTGTCCTACTTTAGCATTTAGATCTCCCATGACAATATCAATATCTTGAGATTTGCATCCATTCTTTGCTTGTTCAAGCTCTTCATAGAATTTATCTATATCCTCATTTGTTCCATTTGTTCCATTTGTTGTTGGTGCATATACCTGTATAATTGCTAAATCAGATGGTTGTCCTCTGAATCTAACAAGGAGCACTCTTTCTGATATTGCCCAATGTCCTAAAGCACTTTTTGCCATGTTTTCATCCATAAGAATTCCTACTCCATTAGTATGGGATGTTCCACAAGAATAAATTAGTGTTTTATTTCTATTCTGACATGTTCCAGCACCTATCCCACGAACTTCGCTAATTCCCATGATGTTAATCTTTAGTCTTTCCATTTCATTTATCATATTGTCCAATCTTCCTGCTTGATATAGGATTCTTGCATTCCAAGTGGCAATAATTTTCTTTTCTGTTATTTGAATCTTATGAGCAGTAGCTTGATGACGGTTGGGGATCCCCTGCTGACCAGAATCAACCCTACTAAGCGAAGCATCTTCAGAATTGTCTTGAAGATCCTCTTGACGCTGTTGTTGTGTGATATATTTTGTGAGTTTTACCATGGTTTTCTTAGCAAATAGATTCTAGGAAACCTAGTATCTAGCAACGGTGGTTTGCTATTGCCTACTATTGGGCAAATTAAAGAAATTGCCATTTCTCTTCCCAAATGTTCATCCACCTGTACTATAGCCGTTGACATTTGAGGTCCTAGCTCATCCGCCTTCTCCATTATAAGTTCAGTTACTGAACCTGCCGGATCTGCCATTGGCCTTCACTCGGATCCTGAGCAGGAACCCTTGCAGGTGCTACTGTTCCGGGTCAGAGCAGCCTTAGGTGCAATGAATGACTAAAAGGTAACTCTACTTTCCCCAAAGCTCTGAAAGTCCCCAATCAGAGCCTCATCACCAGTTGCAGTTGAGAGTCATACCCAGGACTGTCATAAGATATAGGAGCAGAATTAGACCATTTGGCACATCATTTCATCATGGCTGATTGAATTTTTCTCTCAGCCTCAGTTGTCTGCCATCTCCCCATATCCCTTCATGCCCAGACCAATCAGGAATCTGTCATCCCCTTTCTTAAATATTCATAGATTTGGTCTCCACAACTGCCTGTGGCAAAGAATTCCACAGAATTACCACTCTATGGCTAAAGAAATTCCTCCTCATCTCCATTTTAAAAGGACATCCTCAAATCTGAGGCTGTGTCCTCTGGTTTTGGACTCTCCTACCATAGGAAATGTCCTCTCTACATTCATGCTATCAAGGCCTTTCACCACTTGATAGGTTTCAATTAGGTCACCCCTCATTCTTCTGAATTCGATTGAGTACAGGCCAGAGACATCAAACACTCTTCATATGACTAACCATTCAATTCTGGAATCATTTTTGTGAATGTCCTTTGAACCCTCTTTAGTTTTAGCACATCATTTCTAAGATAAGGGGCCCAAAACTGCCTACAATCCTCCAGGTATAAACTTCTCTGTAATACCTTGGGCTTGTGGCTTGTTAAGCAGCTTCATGTGTGGCACCTTGTCAAAGGCCTTCTGAAAATCCAAGTACACAACATCAATGGATTCTCTTTTGTCTATTCTGCTTGTTATTTCTTCAAAGAGCTTCAACAGGTTTATCAGACAAGATTTTCCCTTGAAGAAACCATGCTGACTATAGCCTATTTTATCATCTGCCTCCAAGTACCCCGAGACCACATCCTAAGTAACCAGCTCCAACATCTTCCCAACCACTGAGGTCAGACTAACTGGCCGATAGTTTCCTTTCTTCTGCCTCTCTCCCTTCTTGAAGAGTGGAGTGACATTTGCAGTTATTCAGTCTTTCAGAACCATTCCACAATCCAGTGATTCTTCAAAGATCATTACTAATGCCTCCACAATCTCTTCAGTCACCTCTTTCAGAACCCTGGGGTACACCATCTGATCCAGGTGACTTGCCTACTTTCAGATGTTTCAGTTTCCCAAGAACCTTCTCTCTAGTAATGGTATCTTCACACACTTCGTGACCCCTGACACCTGGGACTTGCATTATACTGCTGGTGTCTTCCACAGTGAATAATGATGGAAAATACATATTCAGATTGTCCACCATTTCCTTGTCCCCCACTACTACTTCTCCAGCACCATTTTCCCGTGGTCTAATATTCACTCTCACCCCTCTTTTACACTTTATGTATCTGAAGAAACTTTTAGTATCCTCTAACATTATTGGCTAGCTTACTTTCGTATTCCATCTTAACCTTCTTAATGACATTTTTAGTTGCCTTCCTTTGGTTCTTAAAAGCTTCCTAATTCGTTAATGTCCCACTAATTTTTGCTCTATTATATGCCCTCTCTTTGACTTTTATGTTGGCTTTGACTTCTCTTGTTAGCCATGGTTGTGTCATCTTGCCTTTAAAATACTTCTTCCTCTTTGGAATGTATATATCTTGTGTCTTCCAAATTGTTTCCAGAAATTCCAGCCATTGCTGCTTTGCCATTATCCCAGCAAGTGTTCTTTTCCAATCAAATCTGGCCAACTCTTCTTACATGCCTCTATAATTCCCTTTACTCCACTGTAATACTGATACATCTGACTTTAACTTCTCCTTATCAAATTTTAGGATGAATTCGATTGTATTGTGATCACTTACCTCTCTGGGTTCTTTTACCTTAAGCTTTCTAATCCATTCTGGTTCATTGCACAACATCCAGTTCAGAATATCAGATCCCCTAGTGGGTTCAACCATGAACTGCTCTAAAAAGCCAGCTCGTAGGCACTCTAGAAATTCCCCCCTCCTGGAATTCAGCACCAACCTGATTTTCTCAATCTACCTGTATACTTAAATCCCCCATGACTACAGTAACATTGCCCTTTTGGCATGCATTTTCTATCTCCCTCTGTAATTTATAGGCCACATCCTTACTATTGTTTGGGGGTCTGTATACAACTCCCATCAGGATATTTTTACCCTTACAGTTCCTTAGCTCTATCCACAATGATTCAACACCTTCCGACTCTATGTCACCTCTTTCTAAGGATTTGATTTCATTCTTTATCAACAAAGCAACACTGCCCCCTCAGCCTTCCTGCCTGTCCTTCAATACAATGTGTATCCTTGGACATTAAGTTCCCAAATATACACTTTCAGCCATGATTCAGTGATGCCTGTAACATCACGCATGCCAATCTGCCACTGTGCTACAAGGTCATCTACCTTATTCCATATACTGCGTGCTTTCAAATAGTTTCAGTCCTGTATTCACCCTTTCAATCTTGTCCACCTTTTACTTTGAAACTCAGCCTGATTACTGCATTTTTGCCCTATCAACAGCCTCTCCTCACTACACACTGCCTTTGTTTGTAAACCAGCTATCTCATCTTCAACACTCTCATCTGCTTTTCCTCCGATACCTCTTGCATTGAAATATCTGCAGCTCAGGACTTTAGTCACACCATGCTCAACCTTTTGATTCCTAACTTTGTCTGAGATCTTACAAATATCTGCCTCCACAACCTCTCCACTAACTGTCCTGACACTCTGGTTCCCATCCCTCCCCACCCCCCCCCCCAACTCTAGTTTAAACCTCACCATGTAGCATTAACAAACCTTCCTGTTAGAATGTTAGTCCCCCTCCAGTTCAGGTGCAAACCGTCCATTCTGTACAGGCCCCACCTTCCCTGGAAGAGAGACCAATGATCCAAAACCATATGCCCTCCCTCCTACACTAAATCCTTAGATCCTTAGCCATGTATTAAACTGTATAATCTTCCTAGTTCTGGACTCACTAGCACGTGGCATGGGTAGCAATCCTGAGATCACAATCTTGGCAGTCTTGCCCTTTAATTTAGCTCCTAGCTCCCTATGCAGAACCTCGTCACTCGTCCTACCCATTTCATTGGTACCCACATGGACGACGACTTCTGGCTGTTCACCCTCTGTGCTATTTTTTACTGCCTAATTCTAGTTGAAATCTAAAAAGAAATACAGAGAGATAATGTAGAAAGAAGAGTAGGGCTGATACAGCAGCTTGTTATAAGCTGCACAGTAATGAGGGTCTTACAAGTTTATTTTTGGAATAGATGCACAATGTGTAATGTCAATTTCTAGTAGACATATTTTGATTACTTGTACTTTCTACCCTCACAGTGTACTGGATGATGAAGGTAGTAACCTGCGACAACAGAAGCTTGACAAACAGGTAAAATATTTACATGCCATGCATAATGGTGTTTGTTTTCTTTTTCCCTTCTAATTCTATCTGGTTTTGAGTTAATCGGTGGCTAATTTGTGATACACCATCTGTTGGCCAATGTCATACTCTTCAAAATTATTTGCAAAACAAAGTAAGAGGCTGCAAATCTAAACATTAAGTACTGGGAAGACTCAACATGTTGGGCAGCATTTGCAGCCAGAACACCCAAAGGAAGTGTTCCAGTTACTGAAACATTAACTTCTCTATGCTTTCCACAGATGCTGCACAACCTGCAGTATATTTCTGTTTTTGTGTTTGTTTTAAAGGTGTTACTATCTGCTGTAAACATCCACAAAACATTTTATAGATATGCATGCACTAATGCCTTTTCCAGTTTCAGGATTTTCCTTCCGCTGGCTGTTATTTTATCAGGGGCATTAACTTGCTGAAATTGTTCCAAGGTATTTCACCGATGGGTGATTTCAAATGTCCCTGCAAAAGTCAACTTTTCTATTGGATTTCAACCTTATGCACATCAAGTATTTTACCAAGTCAAGCGTAGTTTTGGAAATTTGAAGAATCTTATCAATAATTACTTGTGTCTATTTTACCGCTAATCTCCTTCCAACCACTTCAGTATAGTTCATGGCCACTGGTCATCACTAATATTTTCACAGGAACCCGGGCAAAGAATATTGACAGGGTGCTCACTGCTAAGCTCAGAATCAGCTTTGTTATCACTGTTGTTTTGTGGCAGTAGTACAGTGCAAAGACATAAAATAATTATAATTTACAAAATAGAGAGTACAAATAAAAACAATTGTGTTCATGGGTCATTCAGAAATCTGATTATGGGGGGTGGGGGAAAAGCTGTCTCTAAATAGAGTGTGGGCCCTCAGGCTCCTCACCTCCCTCCTGATGGTAGTGACACGAAGAGGGCATGACTCGATGCTCAGGGTCCTTCATGATGGATGCCACCTTCTTGAGGTGCCAAATATTGAAGATGTCCTCAGTAATGTGGAGCTGACTGAGCCAAAACCATTTGCATCCTCTTGTGATCCTGTTACTTGGAGTCACCGTAACCATGTCAGAGTGCTCTCCACTGTATAGCTATAAAAATTTGCAAGTATCTTTGGCAACATACCAAATCTCCTCAAACTCCTACAAAGTAGAGCTGCTGATGTGCCTTCTTCATGATTGCACCATTGTGCTGGGCCCAGAGTAAGTCTGAGATGTTGACACCCAACATCTTAAAGCTGCTCACCTTTTCTGCCATTGACCCTTCATTGAAGACCAGTGAGTATTCTCCTGACTCTCCCTTTCTAAAGGCCACAATCCATTCCTCGGTCTTGCTGATGTTGAGGGCAACGTTGTTGTCGATACACCACTCAAACCAACTGTACTATCTCATTCCTGTACACCTCATTGCCAATTGAGATTTTGCCAACAACTGTGGTGTAATTGGTGCATTTACAGTTAATGTTTGAGCTGTGTTTATCCACACTGTTAGAAGTATATACAGAGTAAAACAGTGGGTTAAGAATGCATCCTTGATGTGCATCTGGGTTGATTGTCAGCAAGAAGAACATGTTATTACTGATTCATACTGGTTGTGGTCCCTTGATGAGGAAGTAAAGGGTCCATGTTGCAGAAGGAGGTATAGAAGCCCAAGTTTAGAATATCAAGTTGTATTTAACAAACAGCAGCCTGACATATGTTTTTCTGTTGTCTAGGTGCTCCAAGCAGATGAAAGAACCAATGAGATTATGTCTGTAGTAGACCTGTTGTTGCAGTAGGTGAATTCTAGCAATAACCAACCTCTCAGATCACTTCATTACGGCAGAGCTGCTGAGGCAGCTTACCCTTCTCTTCTGTGGCACCAGTATCATCGCCATCCGTTTGAAGCACGTGGGCATTTCAGAGCAAAACAGTGAGAGGCTGATTACAGTTAGTTGGCACAGTTTTCTGTACTTGGCCAGGTACACCTTCCCTTCTAAAAGCAAGCAATTCCAGTTCACCAACGGATTTTGTTTACCCACTCTTTTCTGCGAGCTGTGGTCAACCAAAGCTAAGATCCATTTCTGCAGCACACACACAGGTTGAACCTGGGACCTTTCTAGTCTGAACCATTCAGATGTCTACTTATGGAAACCTCAGGACATATAGTCTACAACAGGACTGATGCCAAAAATGCTGTTGCATTAGGAAGAGTACTACATGAAAATAATAGAAAACCACCGAATTTACACATGCTGACCAAGATGAGGGATTTTGCAATGCTTCCATGTGTATTTGAATCAATTGAATGGTGCCATAAAGATACAACTGTAGTGGTTTGTGCTGTATGTCCTCTCTGTGGCTCCTAGTCTGTTGAAAAAAAGTCTTTTATTCCCACTGCCTTTCAATTAGCCCACAAGGTGACATTTATTCTAATGATGCAATGGATTTTGACAGAATGAAAACAACATGACTACTCTAGGATTAATTGACAGTGATCTCCACATTGCACTATGCACAGTCACCCAGTGCAGCCATTGAGAAAACATTTTTTTTGTTGCAATGCATATCACATGCATGAAGTGAGCTGTGCATTGTCAATGACATCTTGCATTGCAGGGACCCTGGCAATGCTCATAAATACTGCCAGAGAAATAAAATGCAACCAGGGCTCTTGTCTAACCATTTGGAAAATTCTATGCCTCTAATACTAAAAACCAACTCCACTGATTCTGCTTTTTAACTCTATTGTTCTCTGTTCTATTTGTTCTCAATGAAGGGGTGGAGCAGGAGCTAGCAAGTGGATCCAGGTGAGCAGGGTGATAAATATCTGGAGGAGGGAGGGTTGAAGATAAAGACAGAAGCTGTGAGGTGACTGTTGGAGGCTCCGAAGTATTGAAAATGATGGAATCTGAGAGGGGAGAAAAGTGGTGAAAGAGCTAGAAGTTCAGGTCCATGACCTTTTATCAGAATTAGAAAATTGAAAAACGAAGCATTTATTTTCAGTTGCAGAAAGGAATGCAGGAATTGAACTTTTCTGGGACCCCTACTTTTCATGATTTTTATAAATGACCTGGATGAGGAATTGGAGTGATGGGTTAGTAAATTTGCTGATGACACAAAGGTTTGGGGTGTTGTCAATAGTGTGGAGGGCCATCAGAAGTTACAGTGGGACATCGAAAGGATGCAAAACTGGGCTGAGAAGTGGCAGATGGAGTTCAACCCAGATAAGTGTGAGCTGGTTCATTTTGGTAGGTCAAATATGATGGCAGAATATAGTATTAATGGTAAGACTCTTGGCAGGTGGAGGATCAAAGGGATCTTGGGGTCCGAGTCCATAGGACGCTCAAAGCAGCTGTGCAGGTTGACTCTGTGGTTAAGAAGGCATACAGTGCATTGACCTTCATCAACCATGGGATTGAGTTTAAGGGCTGAGAGGTAATGTTACAGCTATACAGGACCCTAGTCAGACCCCACTTGGAGTACTGTGCTCAGTTCTAGTCACCTCCCTTCAGGAAGGATGTGGAAACTATAGAAATGGTGCAGAGGAGATTTACAAGGATGTTGCCTGGATCGGGGAGCATGCTTTATGAGAATAGCTTGAGTGAACTTGGGCTTTTCTCCTTAGAGTGACGGAGGATGAGTGGTGATCTGATAGAGGTGTATAAGATGATGAGAGGCATTGAACATGTGGATAGTCAGAGGCTTTTTCCCAGGGCTGAAATGGCTAACACGAGAGGGCACAGTTTTAAGGTGCTTGGAAGTAGGTACAGAGGAGATGTCAGGGGTAAGTTTTTAATGCAGAGAGTGCCTGGAATAGGCTGCCAGCGACGGTGGTGGAGGTGGATACAATAGGTTTTTTTAAGGGACTCCTGGACAGGTACATGGAGCTCAGAAAAATAGAGGGCTATTGGTAACCCTAGGTAATTTCTAAAGTAAGTACATGTTCAGCACAGCAATGTGGGCCAAAGGGCCTGTATTGTGCTGTAGGTTTTCTATGTTTCTATGAAGTCCGTGATAGGGTACAGACCAAAGTTGTTCCTTCCACACAATCCTTTAACATTGTGTCTACTCAACAGGTAAAGAGAGCAGTTAGAATGGAGACAAGAATATGCTGGAACTGAAACCCAAACAAAAGAGTTATCTCTGCTATTCAGGGACATATAAAGATAATTTTTATATTTCTCTGGAAATAATATAAAACAGAAAATTTTATAAACATTACTAAAACACTTTATCAACTACAGCTCAGCATTTAATGCTATCATCCCCTCAAAACTAATCAATCAGCTTCAAGTCCTTGGCCTCAATAGGTCCTTGTGCAATTGCATCTTTGACTTACTCACTTGCAGATCCCAGTCAGAGTGGATTGGCTCCATCACCACAGATGCGTCACAAGTCTCTGTGCTCGGCCCCCTGCTCTACTCACTTTACACTTACGACTGTGAGGTGAAGCACAGCTCCGATGTCATATTTAAGTTCGCTGATGACACCACTGCCGAAACAAAGATGGTGCCGAATCAGCACTTAGATGTATTGAAAACCTTGCAGAGTGGTTCCACAACAATAACTTCCCACTCAACATAAGCAAGACCAAGGAGCTAATTATTGACATCAGGAGGACAGGACTGGAGGTCCATGAGCATCGGTGGGGGGGGGGAGAGATCAAAGTTGGAGTGGGTCAGCAACTTTAAATTCATAAGTGTTATCATTTCCGGAGATCTGTCCAGGGCTCAGCATGTAAGAACAATGGCAGTGCATCTACTTGCTTAGAAGTTTGCGAAGATTCAGCATGACATCTAAAACTCTGGCAAATTTCTATACATGTGTGATGGAGAGTATATTGGCTGGTTGCATCACAGCCTGATGTGGAACATCCTTGAACAGAAAATCCAACAAAAAGTAATAGATATTGCCCACTTGTAAAGCCCTCCCCGCTATTGAGCACATTAACATGGAAAGCTGTCGCAGTAAAACAGCACCTCCTAAGCCATACTCTCTTCTCACTGCTACCATTAGGAAGAAGGTACAGAAGCCTCAGGACCTACACCAGCAGGTTCAGGAACAGTTATTATCCTTCAGCCAGCAGGCTCTTGAATCAGAGGAGATAAAAGATCTACTGCTTTAGAGGGGATCATTTTACTTGCCCCTTCACTGAATTTTTACCACAACCTATGGCCTCACTTTCCAAGGACACTTCACCTCACGTTCTCAATATTTATTGCTTGCTTATTTATTTATTTATTTATTATTATTTTTCTTCTTTTTTGTATTTGCACAGTTTGTTTCTTGTCCATCTGGTTGGGTGTGGTCTTTCATTAATTCTATTATGTTTCTTGAATTTACTGTGACCACCCCACTCCCCCAGAAAAAAAAAACGAATCTCAGGACTGTATATGGTGACATACATGCACGTTGATAATGAAATTACTTTAAACTTTGAAGGGTCCATGATCTTCTTTTCGGGTTACTATTAATTTTTGTAATTTAAAAAAATGTCTCTGCACTACACTGGTGCCGCAAAACAGCAAAGTTTTCTAAGGTCAGTGATAATAAATATAACTGATTCAAATATATTAAGCGTATATTATAATACCGTTTTAATACTTTACTCAGACAAACAATTTCTGATTGAGGAAGAGGTCCAGCTCTCCCGGGAACGGATAGGGGTATCCCTCGACGGACCAGAGCGAGAATTCACTGACATCCGTTACCCAGGTCGCCCCGGACGGAGAGAGAGAAAGAGAGACAGTCCAGACCAGGCGATTGCCAGGGAGCGGCCGGCCGCCTGTGGCCGCCCTGGAACGGCCCCGGTCCGGCCGAGCCGCAGCCTCTCACTGCGGATAGGCCATTATTCACCGCAGCGGACGTTTCCTTGGTCTAAAGTTCAGTCAAACCGAAACTAGTTTACGCGAGGTTGCTCAGTAACTAAGGGGTTTGCTTTCCACAGCGAGCCTTACTGGAACAGAAGCAGAAGAAAAAACGCCAGGAACCGTTGATGGTCCAGTCAAACGTGGACAGCCGATCTCGGGCTCGGCGGATGAAGCAGTCGGAGGAGCAGGCCCCGCTAGTCGAGTCCTATCTGAATAGTAACAGCAGCACCATTTATCATGGTAAGTAGGTGCAAGCCGCTGGTGATTTGCTAAAACCATGGGCGGGGGACTTTGGGGTTCTTATGCTTATCCGTCGTTCATTCTTTGGGGCACTCCTCTGTTTTCGTGGATGTTTGTTTAGAAAAAGGTACAGGACGTGTCTTGTATACATTTCTCTGACATTAAATTGAACCTCTGAGAGTTCACATATTTTAACACCTGTTCCATTTTATTTGGTGTTACTTCCTTCCCTTAATTCTTTTGTCAAAAATAAACTTAACGGAAGGTCAGGTGTGGAACGATTTTTCTCATTGTTGACAGCGCTCTGTTATTTCTCGATGTGCTAATGTGAGGGAGGCAAAAGGAAAATTGTGTGTGTAATCATTGTTGTACCAACCAGTGAGGTTCAATTTGAGAATGTTTGTTTTTAATAAAGGATGATCCATTGCTGTCTGTTTGATAATCTTAATGACATGATTTGTAGCAACAACAAATAAACTCCCACAGAATCTACCATTCAGACAACATTTCTCTCTATTTAATATCTCAGATGTACGTTTGGTCTTTGTGTTCCTGAAGGCATGGAGTTGAAGTTTAATGTCAGTGACTTGTTCAGTTCCTTTAGAAGGAACAAGGGTACATATGTAATCAAGTTTGTTGTAATGGGATTAGATTGCCTGCGCTGTTCCTGGTATAAATTCCTGTTAAGTAATTATTTCACAACAGTACAAGGTGTAATTTTAGTTTAGTAAGCGAACTTTAAACTCAGGCTACGTCTACACACTAGACCGGATAATTTTAAAAACGCCGGTTTCGAGTAAAAACGACAGGTGTCCACTCCAAGCGTTTTTCAAAATATCTCCGTCCACATCAGAACGGATACTTGGGCGAATCTCCTCTACTGGGCATGCACAGGACACTCAGAAAACAAGCGAAGAGGAAACGGTTTACTTGGTGTGCGTTTGTCCAGTTACACACTAGAAAAACTTAAAAGTAATTGCTGTTGGCTCTCGCGCAGGAGGACTTAAAACTAAAAAAAAACAGCAAATACTGGAGCGTACGGAGGCAACCGACAGGGAGTTCACGGACAGTCTGACCCGGCTGACGACGAACATTGAAAAACTGACTAACTCTGTTGCATTAATAAAGCACCTTGTTAAATGTATAAAACATATCTGCATCAGTGTTATCTTGTATTTCCATACAACGTTACATTAGGCTGTTACACATCCATTGTCAGAGAAGTACTTGCATAAATAGGTAAATCACTTTCATACAAGCAAGGACAGAAAACAGGGCAAAGTGAGTATACTTATTTATTCAGTAAGCTGTGGATCAAAGTATGTGGTGAGTACATTTCTAACTATTCTGGCTTCAGTCTCATTGCCGTCTGTTCTGAAACTGTTAGGTTGTGTGGGGGGTTGCGTTCAAGGAAACAATGAAATGCCGCACTGCCGCCATCTGTTCCGGCAAGTCATGACAGCGGTTTTAAATAGTCAAAAAAGCTCACTTTACAATTTAACTCTCACGCCGTTCACACCGACTGCGCGTTATAACAGCCGTCCTGCAGTGCTTGTACAGTACCAAGCAGAAGCAGAAAAAGCATTGTTGTTGTGGAGTTGTCATGACAGCGTTCTTAAATCTCTCCGTTTACCCCGTCCACACTACAATGCGCAACAATCGTTTTCAAATTTACACACTCTGGAGAGTGTTTAATGAAAGCTCCGTTTTCAGGGGATGAAAACGCTGATTCAATGTGGACGGAGGGTTAAAACTAAGAGAAAAGGCTTCGTTTTCAAAATTATCTGGCGTAGTGTGGACGTAGCCTACTGAAGAAGTTGACATACCACTGACGGTGATATTGACCCCTTTACATTGATGTTTCAAGATGCAAAAACATCTGAGGTTTTAAATAGTAGGGACTGATTTTTTTTTTCCAGCTCTGGGCATCTTTTATGTTGCTGGAAAAGCGATTGTTAAGACTAGACAGAGCCAGCTTAGAGTATCCTTTATTGATGGCAGTTATTCTCAAACAGCAGGGAGTGGAACAAACTAAAATTTAAAAACAAAATTGCAGATGCTGGACATCCTAAATAAAACAAAACAGAACATGTGGAATGGTAGGTCATGTAATGAAAGTTCACCAGCTTGTGCTATTATTTTATCTATAGTACAAGAAAGTATTGTAATCATGTTTTGCAAAGTCAAGTGAAACCATTCTAGTTGTAAACAGGAGAGGTAATGTGCTATTGGAACTGAATTACAAAAATGGGTAGAAGGGTGAGTATCTAAGAGTTTGATACCTTTCCCTGATGTACCAGATAAAATGCTTCATTTGCAACAAATTTCCCAACCAATCCCTGTCCTTTACAATAAATCAGTGTTCACTGGTTCTAAAATCTGTTGATGTATAACTGCAGATCACTGTAACTTATGATAATGAGATCACGGCCATTGATCCTGCAGACAGGCCCAGTTGGTATCTCTTTGCTTCTAATTGTGAAGGTAACTTAGATTTCAGATAATCTCACAGTGATGTTTTTGGTGATTATTTTGAAGTGCATTTTCTTTCTAGGAAAAAATGTTATCAAACCCTATTTATTAAGTTGCTAGCTTGTTCACCACGGTTACTCATCCTTTGTGACTTAACATTGATTGTGATATTTGTTCACAAATCTGTCAGGCTATTTTTCCCCCCAAAAGGGCTCATTTAGTGCTGCATTCTAAAGAGAAATGAAAATTACAATTAATGACAGAGCTACAGTTCAAAACAGATTACCCAAGTGGCCTGAGCTGGTCAGCTGCCTTAAAGCCAAAAATATTTGGGAATAAAGACTTGAGCGCTCTGAGTTCGATATCCGAGTGTGGATTCGACCTGCCAAGTACCAAGGACAAACCTGTGGCTAAATATTTAGCAGTTTGCTAAATTGATTAAATAGAGAGGCATGACAAAAAGGGTCTGGAGCTCCAGGAAATTGAGAGGCTGTTTCATGGAAACTTATAAAATTTGCTGAGTTTCATATGATAGGGTGGGTTAATGACTGCTGTGTCTAAAGCTAGGCAACATGGTTCCAAAATGAGATAAAAAGGAAATTTCTTTACCAGAGAACAGGAAATCTTAGGAGTTGTCTACTAACCAGGGCTAAAGAAACTCACTCTGTTGGTATATTCAAGGGATGCTGTTGGGAGAATCAAGGGTTATGCAGCTATTGTAGGAAAGTACTCAAGTAAGTGGTTAGCCATGATCTTTAATTAGATGAGATGATGAAGCAAGCACAAGGGGACAATAATCTATTCTTCCTTCAATTATTTGTTTTATATAACAGTACTGTGGCAGCAAAATTGTTTTCCCTAGCCAAATCACTGCTAAGTTAAAGTACGTTTGCAATTTTATTTTTGTTTCGTGTCCAACTTTATCTTCATAGAGTCATAGAACAATACAGCATGGATACATGTCCTTCATCCTGAAAAGCCCCTGCTGACCACCCAGTTGGTCCCAACTTCCTAAGACCAGTCCCTCCACGTACTTGTCAAAGTGCTTCTTAAATGGTACTCTTGTGCCCATCTCAATCACTTCCCTTGGCAGCACATTCCAGATAATCACCACCCTCTGCACGGAAAAACATTATCCCTCCAGTTCCTTTTAAAACTTCTCCTCTCTTTTGCCCCCTAGATTTGGTCTCCCTGTCCTGGAGAGAAGACTTGGAACCCACCCATCAATTTTAAGCACTAATGAGAGCGCTCCTCTTTCCCCTTATGTTCCAAAGAATAAGGAGCTAACCTGTCCCTGTACCTCGGGCCCTCTCGACCGGGCAACATCTTCAGATATTTCTGCACTCTCATTGAGCCACATCTTTCCTTTAACAGGATAACCAAAACTGTACACAGTACTCCAAACTGGCTTTAATAATGGTTTATACAACTGCAACATAACGTCCCAACTCCTATTCTCAATGACCTGACTAACGAAGGCCAGCATGCTAAATGACTCTTTCACCACCTTGTGTGCCATACAGCTTTCAACAAACCATACACTTGTACCCCCACCCCCCAAGTCGTCCTGTTCCATTACACTTACTAGTACCCTGCACAGGTAAGTGTGAGCTAATGCATTTTGGAAAGTTAAACCAGTCCTACCCTGGTTTAACTTTCCAAAGTGCATCAGGTCACATTTATCTGTATTGAAATCTATTGGCCACTTGCAAGTCCACTTCCTTCACTGAAGAAGATCCCCCTGTAATTCATGATAACCTTCTTAATCATCAGTAACACCTAATTTCACACCATCTGCCTTGTACATTCACATCCAAATCATTTGGCAAGGATGTGATCGGTAGGCGGGAAGCCTTCAAAGGAGAAATTCTGAGAGTGCAGAATTTGTATGTTCCTGTCAGGATTAAAGGCAAAGTGAATAGGAATAAGGAACCTTGGTTCTCAAGGGATATTGCAACTCTGATAAAGAAGAAGAGGGAGTTGTATAGCATGTATAAGAAGCAGGGAGTATTTAAGGTGCTTGAGGAGTATAAGAAGTGCAAGAAAATACTTAAGAAAGAAATCAGGAGAGCTAAAAGAAGACATGAGGTTGCCTTGGCAGTCAAAGTGAAGGATAATCCAAAGAGCTTTTACAGGTATATTAAGAGCAAAAGGATTGTAAGGGATAAAATTGGTCCTCTTGAAGATCAGAGTGGTTGGCTATGTGCGGAACCAAAGGAAATGGGGGAGATCTTAAATAGGTTTTTTGTGTCTGTATTTACTAAGGAAACTGGCATAAAGTCTATGGGATTAAGGGAAACAAGTAGTGAGATCATGGAAACTGTACAGATCGAAAAGGAGGAGGTCCTTGCTGTCTTGAGGAAAATTAAAGTGGATAAATCCCCGGGACCTGACAGGGTGTTCCCTCGGACCTTGAAGGAGACTAGTGTTGAAATTGCAGGGGCCCTGGCAGAAATATTTAAAATGTCACTGTCTACAGGTGAGGTGCCGGAGGATTGGAGAGTGGCTCATGTTGTTCCGTTGTTTAAAAAAGGATCGAAAAGTAATCCGGGAAATTATAGGCCGGTAAGTTTAACGTCGGTAGTGGCTAAGTTATTGGAGGGAGTACTAAGAGACAGAATCTACAAGTATTTGGATAGACAGGGACTTATTAGGGAGAGTCCACATGGCTTTGTGCGTGGTAGGTCATGTTTGACCAATCTATTGGAGTTTTTCGCGGAGGTTACCAGGAAAGTGGATGAAGGGAAGGCAGTGGATATTGTCTACATGGACTTCAGTAAGGCCTTTGAAAAGGTCCCGCATAGGAGGTTAGTTAGGAAAATTCAGTCGCTAGGTATACATGGAGAGGTGGTAAATTGGATTAGACATTGGCTCAATGGAAGAAGCCAAAGAGTGGTAGTAGAGAATTGCTTCTCCGAGTGCAGGCCTGTGACTAGTGGTGTGCCACAGGGATCAGTGCTGGGTCCATTGTTATTTGTCATCTATATCAATGATCTGGATGATAATGTGGTAAATTGGATCAGCAAATTTGCTGATGGTACAAAGATTGGAGGTGTAGTAGACAGTGAGGAAGGTTTTCAGAGCCTGCAGAGGGACTTGGACCAGCTGGAAAAATGGGCTGAAAAATGGCAGATGGAGTTTAATACAGACAAGTGTGAGGTATTGCACGTTGGAAGGACAAACCAAGGTAGAACATACAGGGTTAATGGTAAGGCACTGAGGAGTGCAGTGGAACAGAGGGATCTGGGAATACAGATACAAAATTCCCTAAAAGTGGCGTCACAGGTAGATAGGGTCGTAAAGAGAGCTTTTGGTACATTGGCCTTTATTAATCAAAGTATTGAGTATAAGAGCTGGAATGTTATGATGAGGTTGTATAAGGCATTGGTGAGGCCGAATCTGGAGTATTGTGTTCAGTTTCGGTCACCAAATTACAGGAAGGATATAAATAAGGTTGAAAGAGTGCAGAGAAGGTTTACAGGGATGTTGCCGGGACTTGAGAAATTCAGTTACAGAGAAAGGTTGAATAGGTTGGGACTTTATTCCCTGGAGCGTAGAAGAATGAGGGGAGATTTGATAGAGGTATATAAAATTATGATGGGTAAAGATAGAGTGAATGCAAGCAGGCTTTTTCCACTGAGGCAAGGGGAGAAAAAAACCAGAGGACATGGGTTAAGGGTGAGGGGGGAAAAGTTTAAAGGGAACATTGGGGGGGGCTTCACACAGAGAGTGGTGGGAGTATGGAATGAGCTGCCAGACGAGGTGGTAAATGCGGGTTCTTTTTTAACATTTAAGAATAAATTGGACAGCTACATGGATGGGAGGTGTATGGAGGGATATGGTCCGTGTGCAGGTCAGTGAGACTAGGCAGAAAATGGTTCGGCACAGCCAAGAAGGGCCAAAAGGCCTGTTTCTGTGCTGTAGTTTCTATGGTTCTATTTGTAGAAATAATGGATAACAAAGGTCTCAACACTGATCGCTGCAGCATACCCCTACTTACCAGCCTTCATTCCGAGAAACCACCATTAACCACCACCCTCCACTTCCTCTGAGCCAATTTTGAATCCACCTTACCATGTCTCCCTGGATTCCATGGGACTTCCCAACCAGCCTACCATGCGGGACATTGTTGAAGGTCTTTACGTGGGCTGGACAGTAAGTAGCGAATAGTGCATCACTTTAGAGCACCAGCAGTCGGGGTTCAAGTCCCACCGATACCTGTAAGGCGTTTGTGTGTCCCCCCTGTGGCTGCATGGTTACTTCTGAGTACTCTGGTTTCCTCTCACGTTCCAAAGACATGGGTTCGGGTGAATGAGTTGTGGACATGCTATGTTGACGCAGGAAGCATGGTAACACTTGCAAGTTACTCAGCACAATCCTTGCCAATTTGAATTGATACAAATAATGGATTTCACTGCATGTTTTGATGTACATGTGCCCAAGAAAGCTAATCTCATTAAAGTTCAAATAGACAACACCCACTGCCCTACCCTCATCTACCTGTTTTGTTACCTCTTCAAAATTAAAATAAAAACTCAGTTTCATCAACCATTTTTCATGCTGCCTCCTTCTAGTCAGACTCTGGCTATCCAAAAGTTGGGAGTTCTTGTCCCTCAGAATTCCCACCAGGAATTTCTCCACCATTAATGCCAGGCTTACGAGCCAATAGTTCCCTGACTGGTGCTTGCTATCTTTATAATCAAAGAAACAATATTAGCCACCTTACGGTCTTTAGGAACATCACCATTGGATAACAATGAAGAAAATATCTCCGTAAGGGCTTCCACAACTTCTTTTCCAGCATCCCACAAGGTCTGACAATGCACTCAGTCAGGACCTGAGGATTTATTCACCTTGATGCACTGTAAGATTGCAAATACCCCCTCCCTAGAAATATGAATGTCCTCCAAAACATTTCCACTTGTTTTCCTTATCTCTTAAGTAACTATGATTTTCAACACAGTAAACAAAGAAGATAAATATTTGTTAAAAATCTCACTCATCTCCTGAAGCTTAAGACATTGGCAGCCCTGTTGAACTCTAACAGACCACCTCTCTCTCTAGATACCCTTTTAATCTTAATAAAACTATAGAACCACTTGGGATTTTCCTTAACCTTACCTGCCAGATCCATCCCATTCCCTCTCTTTGCCCTCCAGGTTTCCATCTTTAGAGGATTCTTAATCTTTTTTATTATTAAAAGGATTCACTCAATCCCAATTTGCTAAACTTAGTTTATGCCTACTTCTTATTCTTGACTAACCCTCAATATCCCTCATCAACCAAGGTTCTCTAAGCTTACCAGATTTGCTCATTGTAACAGGAAAATGTTGCTCCTGGACACATGCTATTACACGCTAAACCCTCCCACCTGCCATTCGTTCCCTTCCCTTCAAACAGGCTCACCTAATCAACCTCTGCTAAATCCTGTCTAGCTTCTCCAAAATTTGCCCTACTCAAATTTAGAGCCCATACCTGCCCTATTATTTTCCCATCACCATCTTAAAACTAGTAGAATTTTGGTTGCTCTGTTTAACCCAAATCTCTTTTTATTAGCTGATGATAATTAGTTAATTAGCCAATCAACTATTATCCAACAATTAGATTACTTCTTTTAAATTCCTGTAAACTGAAATTCCCAAGCAATCATGCAGATTCACTTTCCTTTCTAAAAGTGATTTTCTTCAAGTTTTAACGTGGTAATCTGTTCAAAATTGTTTCTCGTTCAAATAGCACTGTGAATTGGGGGTGAAAGTTTGACTCTAAGTAGATCACAGACAAATAAACTTAGCAGCTGTAATAAATTTCCTCTAAATGGCAGTAATGATGTACAGTAAGGTGTGATGATTCAGATATTAGATTTCAGTTCAAATTCTACATGAATTAATGAGTTGAAAGCCTTTCTCCTGTGTTACAAGAGATGATTCAATGCAGTTATATAATTGGGCAGCATACATTGAGTGCCTTTGCTACATCATGTCTACGCCATTTCATTAATAGAAGTATCTCATTACTATCATTCGCCCACCCTTTCACTATAGAATTGCATTTTCTTTTCCCTTTCAAGTGCTGGCTTTGTTTGCATTTGAATCTGCTTCCACCATCCTACAAAGTACTGTTGGATTCCATCATTTTTTAATGGCCACCTACTTTAAATCAGTAATTTCTGTTTACCGATCCTCCCATTAGTGTAAACAGAATATGTAAAGCCTTCGATCGCTATGAAATCACACATCTAACTTCTCTGCTCCAATGACAACATTATCAGCTTCTTTTGGTTCACCATAAACACTTCCTGCTCCTCCACCTATCTTGGTGTCATCTGCAAATTTAGCCACAACACTATTTAATCCATAATCTTAATCATCGATATACATTGTAAATAAAAATGGAAGCGCAGGAAAAATATATTCCAAGAAAAAAGAAAATCATGAATGGAAAAATGGCACAAATGTGGCTAACAATAGAGGTTAAGGCTAAAATAAAAGCAAAAGAGACGGTGTACAAGGAAGCAAAAATTAGTGGGAAAACTGAGGACTGGATGACTTAAAAACTTACAGAAGGAAACTAATAAAGTCATTAGGAAAGAAAAGATGAATTATGAAAGGAAGTTGGCAATTAACATTAAAAAGGATACTAAGAGTTCTTTTTAATATATGAAGAGTAAGGGAGTGACACAGGTAGATATAGGAACGATTGAAAATGATGCTGGAGAAATTATAATGGATAACAAAGAGATGGCGGAGGAACTGAATGAGTATTTTGCATCGGTCTTCACAGTGGAAGACATTAGCAACATACCTGATAGCCAGAGATCTCAGGGAATAGAATTAGGTACAGTCAAGATTATTAGAGAGAAAGTGCTCGAGAAGCTAAATGGACTAAGAATAGATAAGTCTCCCGGACCAGATGAGGTGCACCCATGGGTTCTGAAGGAGGTGGCTTTGGAGATTGTGGAGGCATTGGAAATGATCTTCCAGGAATCAATAGACTCTGGCATGGTTCCGGAGGACTGGAAGGTCACAAATGTAGTTCCACTGTTTAAGAAAGGAGGGAGGCAGCAAAAAGAAAATTACAGACCTATTAGTCTGACATTGGTAGTTGGAAAGTTATTGGAGTCGATCCTCAAGGACAAGGTTATGAAATACCTCAAGGTGCATGACAAGATGAGCCCAAGCCAGCATGGTTTCATGAAGGGAAGATCCTGCCTCACCAACCTATTGGAATTTTTTGAGGTAATCTTAAATAAGATTGACAAGGGAGAGGCTGTGGATGTTGTCTAATTGGATTTTCAAAAGGCCTTCAATAAGGTGCCGCATAACAGGCTGCTTGATAAGATGAGAGCCCATGGAATTACAGGAAAGATATTGGAATGGGTGGAGCATTGGCTGTTGGGCAAAAAGCAAAGGGTGGGAATAAAGGGATCCTGTTCTGATTGGTTGCCGGTTACTAGTGGTGTTCTGCAGGGGTCGGTATTGGGGCCGCTTCTCTTTACAATGTGTATCGATGATTTAGATTATGGATTAAATGGTTTTGTGGCTAAGTTTGCGGATGACACCAAGATAGGTGGAGGAGCAGGAAGTGTTGAAGAAATGGAAAGGTTGCAGAGAGACTTGATCAGTTTAGGAGAGTGGGCAAAGAAATGGCAGATGAGATACAATATTGAGAAATGTACGGTTGTACATTTTGGAAGAAGAAATAATTGGGCAGATTATTATTTTGATGGGGAGAAAATTCAAAAATCGGAAGTGTAAAGGGATTTGGGGGTCCTCGTGCAGGATACCCTAAAGGTTAACTACCAGGTTGGATCGGCAGTAAGGAATGTGAATGCTATGTTGGCATTCATTTCAAGAGGAATAGTGTGTAAGAGTAAGGAGGTGTTGATGAGGCTCTATGGGGCACTGGTTAGACCTCATCTGGAATACTGTGTGCAGTTTTGGGCCGTCTATCTTAGAAGGGATGTACTGATGTTGGAGAGAGTTCAGAGAAGATTTATGAGGATGATTCCTGGAATGCAGGGGCTAACGTATGAGGAGCGTTTGTTAGCTCTTGGACTGTATTCATTAGAGTATGGAAGAATGAGAGGGGATCTCATAGAAACATTTCGAATGTTGAAAGGGTTGTACAGAGTAAATGTGGAAAGGCTGTTTCCCTTGGTGGGTGAGTCCAGGACAAGAGGCCATAGTCTTAGAATTAGAGGGTACCCTTTAAAACAGAGATGAGAAGATTTTTTTTTAGTCAGAGGGTCGTAGATTTATGGAATTCGTTGCCACATACAGCTGTGGAGCTCCGATCATTGAGGGTGTTTAAGGAGGAGATTTATAGGTATCTAATTAGTCAGGGTATCAAGGGATATGGGGAAAAAGCAGGAAATTGGAATTAGATGGGAGAATAGTTTAGCTCATGGTGGAGAGGTGGAGCAGACTCAATGGGCTGAATGGCCTACTTCTACTCCTTTGTCTTGTGATCTTGATATTCTTGCTCCAATGTGGTGCTCAGGAACTTAATTCCTCAGTTCATTAACCTAATTATCCATCATACAGAAGCTGGGCATAATTTTTTTTTATTTATTAATTGAGATACAGGGCAGAATAGGTCCTTCTGGTCCTTTGAGCCACGCCACCCAGCATTCCTGATTCAACCCTAGCCTAATCACGGGACAGTTTACAATGACCAATTACCCAATCAAACTTGTACGTCTTTGGACTGTGAAAGGAAACCGGGGCACCAGAAGGAAACGCCTGCAGTCACTGGGAGAATTTTCAATCGCCTTACAGACAGTGGAAGGAGTTGAACCTGAGTCACTGGTACTGTATAGCATTGTACTAAGCACTACCTGTGTATGAATGTTAGATGAACTTTATTGACTTCTGGATGCCCAGCCTCTGGAATTAATCAGGAATATATTCCTTGCAGAAAAAAAGTAAGTTAGTTCACGGCAGGCAGAAAATTAGTCCTGGGCCTGGGATTCTTCTCTTTAGGCTAAAGCTGTAGAGAGATTTTTGCCCTACATCGTCTAATAACTTTCCAATGCTACCCATTTCCATGGTTACATATGTGTATCAAAGTACAAGAGTCTCCAAGGGATCTCAACCAGCAGAAGGGAAGCCATAAGAAAATTATAAGCCATAAATTAGATAACATCTGTCTTGGATGGCAGTGAAAAAATTTCAATGCTCAGCTCTATATTGTTTAAAATGAAATATTGAATGTGGGCATTATTGTTGAATACAAATAGAATGCACAGCAGGTTAGCAAAAGAAAGTCAAAATCAATATAAACAGACAGTAGTAGATATCCAGGGTTTACAAGACAGTAATTTAATCAATGGGTTTGAATGTCATTTTTTGTAGCAAAAAAGGCTAGTTCAAAACAGTCACCAAAATGTCACTGTGAAATTACACCGGGATATTGTTTTCAATGTTATAAATATATTATTTTGATAATTAGAAGCAATGAATAATGGAGACTGTCAGTTTGCTTTGTTGACAGGATGCAATTGTTTCTTCCCTGGCATTTATATGCATTGGCTGCCAACCTGTTGGATTGATAGTTGCTGCCCTGGAGAGAGGAAAAGAACTGGAGATGGCTCTTAAAGAATAGACTACCTGTCTGACTGAGTTATTTGGTGGGTTAATAGGAGGCAGACATTAGGGTTTGTTGCTTGTCATTTCTTTCTGTAGGGTTACCTTAGGGCTATTATTAGCTGGGAGATAAGGAGTGGAAATTTTGACCTGTCCAGGTAGCAGTAAGTATGTTTTACAGATATAACAAAATCCATTCTCATTGTAAAAATATGAGTTAGTTGATCTGAGATTGCAACATTTTGTGTTTTCTGGCCAGATAAGTTCTATTGTAAGGATATGTGGTTTCAATAAGAATTTAATTTTTGTGGTGTTAAAGATTCTTGGCTTAAATTTACGTCGTCACATTTAACCGTACATGTACATTTATGGGCCTTTCATCATTAATCCAGTTTAGATTTCTACTTCAGCTATAATATAATTGCTATTAATTTAGCTGATTACAAATTGTTAGCTCATCATTCTGATTAGAAAAGTCCTTAGGTAAAATTTAAAGTTATGTAAATTTAACTAATGAACAAAGTTGACATAAGCAGTTCATGAGATGTATTTCCATGGTACTTCCCTGATCCCAGCAACATATCCCTTTCCTTGGGCGATCCTCGTATCTCAGCAACTAACAGGCCTCATTTTATAACAGGAATTCTTTGGGTGTGAATGCCTGCGCAGAATCAGGTGCACTGTTCTTACGTACAAGTGGATTCTGTTGCTAATTTTCTCAGTACCTTGAACAGCAGTTTTTCTGAAGGAATACCATAAATCATGTTGTTTTTAGTCCTTGCAGAACTGCAATTTGCTTTTTACATCAATATTTCATGAACGCAATCATTCCAACGGATGATTCATGAATCGTGATAAAGAAGTAATCCAACCATTCTCGGCATACTAGCAATAACAAAAACAGTTCCTTGATGAATTAGACAATAAACAGCCGCTAAATAGAGATCACAGATAAGGCTCATGATGATTACACATATTTGATAAGAATATATTGATGCATTTTCTCCTGTATTGTTACTGTGAAATGTAATTCCAAAAACAAAAGAATGATAATTCATATCTACATCTCTTAGAAGCATTTTGAAAAGGACATTAAGTTGTTCCAGTACATATAGATGTGAATCTAAAATATAAATCAGTCTTAGATTAAAATCTAATTTATGCCAGGAAGGGCCAAAATATTAGAAGAAATCCTTGCTCCATTGCCAGTCTCCCTTGCTTGTCGAGGTCTTTTGTTTTCAATGGAGGGACTACGAGAGAGGGAAAGAAAAACAATCACAAGCACACCTACATCAAATGGTAAATGGTAAATTCCCAGGCTTCCTCAACCTTCCTCAAGTTTGCTTTCTGAAAGTGATGAGCAAACCTAGACCTTCTGATGGAAGTCAATGGATTTATTTTTCAAACACCAAGAATTTTCCTTCATTTTCTTTCACTTGGCCTCTCATATAGAGGCTGGGCACTCTGCCTTCTGCCTGCATTACCTATTCTCCCTAAACAAAAGGAAAGCTTTTTTGCTTGATTAGACACCGAGTGGCTACACCGCCTTCCCTTGATGAACAATTTCTAAGGAGTCCTATTAGTCAATGTCTTAGCTGGTGCTTAGCTACCTTCTGTGACTCTCTGTGAGAGTGTCTGCCGAGGCTGAATTCAAAATTGTCTTTCACTGGAGATCTTTTAATCATAATACTTGGAGTGGAGTACGCTGAGCTGTGTTGGACTTGTACTTTATTCGTATCACATCTCAACAGATGATTTAATTATAAAGTGTGGGCCCGTTGTGCATGTCCTGAATGCTCTTTATTTCGAGACTATGACTCTCACTTTTTCTCTTAACTGCTAATCCACATTTGATGATTATTCGCAATCGCCATGAGCTAACCTCCATTCACCAAGCCACTGTGTGGGACCTTATATGAAGCTATCTTAAATCCAAATACATCACTGACTTTTCCTCATCTATTCTAGCGAAGTCCCTGATCCTTCGCTACCCATGATTCAAGCCACCCATATCCACCTCACGCAAAACAGCACTTGGTTCACCAAGGCTATATACAATAAAATCTGAAGGCTGCCTATTATAATGATTTACATCATAACATTTATTATAGAACAGGCTTGTATTCATGTGGTTGAGTTCTGATTTCTATAAACATGTTTACTAAATCACTTGCCACTTTACCATTAGTTTACAGGTTTTTCATTTTCTTCCTGAAGTCTACTTACTTAAGATGGAGTTACCTCTTGTGCAGCCAGGAACAATGTACAGTAAAATGTAACTGGAATGTTCAAAAAAATCTGAATTGGTCATTCCCTATTCTATCAAATGTTTAATTGATTTTAGTTTTATACCTTAAGTGAAATATTGATGGATGAATTGCTCTAGATTGTTTGAATTGTCTAACATTATTACTTTATTAATTTAAGTAATGTTTAATCTGATTACATTTTTTTTAAATTTGAGGTAGCTATTCCAAAATTTACTCTTTAGTTATCAAAATGAAGAAACAGAAATATAGTCAAATTCAAGAGAAGGCTACTTAATCTCAGGAGTTCATGAACGGTCAAGCTGTTTTCAAATTGTACCCCAAATTCAACGCCTATGTAGATTAAAATCTGCTCTGCATTTGCTTTATGCTGAAATTCGGCATGTCAGAACATAAACGTCCCTGAAGTTAACCAAAATTCACCCCAACTTCACTTAAAAACAAAGTAAGAATCCTTGGGGTATTCACCTGTCTGATGAGTAGCTGGCAGATAACAGATTGGGTTTATGAGACACTGTACAGTGATATGAGATGTTCTTATTTTGAGAAGCTTAAAAGCTGCAGGCACCAGCACTAATAGATTTGTTTTCTCTGCCGAAATGTAGGAAACATCTTGGTTAAAGAACCCAGCTGGATTGCTTAGGCTAAAGCTGTATCTGAACCTTGGGTGGGAGCTTGGAATTCATGTTTCAGTTGTTGAGAATAACCTCTTCTAAATGAATAACAGTGGACAATTTCTATTAGCATCTTAAGCAGCATGGGCACGGAGCGAATATTAATTGGCTGGATGATATGGAGTAGGCACCTACCATCAACGTTATTTAACAGAAGTATGCTGATATTTTCATGCACAATAATAAATTTGTAGTACAATAGGTTTTATCCTATTCTAGATTTAGTCCATGTTCTAGATTTCTAAATATTAACATCCAAAAATTGCTGAGGCAGCATTTATTTGCAGGCAGCCGATGATGGTGGGAACATCTTATTATCCTTGTCCAAATTCTTTAATTTTTTTGATGGTCTTTTTAAGACTGAATGCTTATTTGCAAGGTTCAATTAAGTTGCTAGCTTGGGTATTTCCTTGATATTGAATTGCATGACTTCACACTTTTTATACAATACAGAAATCGACAAGAAAAGTAAAACGTTATTGAAAAATTATTAAGTCAAATAATGATCTTCTCTGGTGTACCAATGCACAGAACATGCTCAAGGAACTTGGCAAGTCAGGCAGTATCAATGGGGAGAAGTAAACAGTCAACATTGCGGGCTAAGACCCTTCATTAGAACTGGAGAGAAAGGGGCCAAAGCTAGAATAAGAAGGTTGGGGTGGGGGGGGGGGGGGTAGGAGGACACACTAGCAGGTAATAGTTGACACCAGGTGAGGGGAAAGTTAGCTGGTTTGCAGAATCTCTTGTGTTTATGATAAGGCACAGATGAGCCTGCTCTTGTGCAATGATGTTTGACAATGTACAATGCTTGCCTGGATGGCACTTCATACCACTGATTATTGATTGGCTTGCTTATGATAAAGCACCTTTCATATCTGTTACAATGTGATTTAAAGGGGATTTTCCTGACCAGGTTTGAGACTGGTGCTGGAAACTCCACTTCAATAATTTACTATCTGTGCCTCAGTCCCATCCACTATCTTTCACCTGAACATTTTCTTCTCCTTCCAAGTTGCTGATCTGCTGATCCATTCTGACTCCCACTAGTGCCTCCATAAGCCTACATCCCAAACAGCTGGCCTGTTCCCTGACCCTGTTCCTGACTGTTTGTCGTTGATAGGTACCCTTCACATGCCCAACCCCAAGGAAATTCAGTGGTGCATAAGGCCCAAGGTTTCAGGTGCGACTGAAGTGATCTAGTACAAAGATCTTATTGTCTCGTGAACTTCATCATTGAGTTTCTTTACAGAAGAACTGTATTTTGGAATGAGCTTTCTTCATGCAAGTGCCTGATCACTTTGATCTTGATTATTACTGAGTTTACCTCAAACGAAACATCTTCTGTCTCTCTGTAAACCGATAGATTAATGAATCTTTGCAGCTGCTGACTGCTTCTTGATCAAAGTATCATGTATACCACTGTGCTGTTCATTCATTGGGTTTATTTAACTTGAGTGGAACAGAAACTATGGGAGACCTCCCCTTTCCCAAGGCTACACCAACCTGAAATGTCACTCAGAAGTGATCTTCCTCAAGCCCTTTAACCTATATTATAAATTTACATTCTATAATTTATCTTTGCGTTTCAAGACTAATGAATCGTGAAAATAAGAACCAGAATGATGGGAAATGGGGGTCTACGGTAAGTTTTCCATCTATTCATTCTGTTACATAACCAGTCTCCTGCACCTATTGTCTATTATAGAAACAGAAATATAGCAATTGCTAACAAGCCAAGAGTATAGTAATCCTTCAGGAAAATCTACCATCAACAAATGTCACCAACATGATATTGTCAGGGACTGTCAAAGTAAACCTAGTCCTTAGCTTTTATGTTTCAAATACAGTCATTTCCAGCCTTGCACTTGGGAGTGTTTGCATATAAATTAATACACAAATACATAATTCAATGCATTCATTGAAATATTCACTTTTACCCAAAACCAACAGCAGCAACTCAGCAGGCAAACTTACCAAAGGCTCATCTTCCCAGAGTCCAGAGAGTAGATGGACTACATCCATATTGGTATCTAGATCACTTTTCCCAAAATTGTGTCTTAAGACATCAAAAATTGAGCTAACATGATAATGTTTTGGGATGAGCATCACTGAATCATACAGATCAAAGATAACATTCCTAGAACTGCAAATGTGCATTCGGTATCAAATTTTTTAACATTCCACTCTCATTTTAAGGCGAATGAAGAATGAAAGGACATTTCACTTTGCAGCCATGTTTGCCTGTCACCCATGTGCCAAACATATGCAGAGGCAATAAACCAGACTTGGGGCAACAACTGAACTTGCCATTTGGAGTTTGAAATCCCTAAGCCAATTTCTCTATTTCACCACTTTTGCCCTTATTCTTGCTAAATTTGCAGGACAATTTGTCTTTTGGCATTGCGGCACTTTCACAATGAGGTGAGTCCTCTGTATGGTCAGACTAACAAAGTCCTGTGAGCAGATCAGCCTGCCAGTGCTAAGCTGACAGCAGGACCAATGATGTAAAAAGAAAGGCTGATTATACAGATAGTGTCTTGGATATATCACAGCTCGATTTTCACTATTTAATAGCAAATGGCCATGAATTTGCTAAGCCCAAATGACTTCCATACAGTATTAAGTTCTGTAGGTACCAGAAAATGTCAATATATGATGAACTCCTCTGTAATAACCAGTAACAAATTTACACCCAGCTCAAAGTTCAAATCTCAAATGTTGCACTTACTGGCCTTGCAAGAATACGTGTTGATATTAGTGTTCTGAGCTGGCAAAATGCAGCTTCTCACAGGCCTGAGTTACTGTTTTTATTTGAGGGGAGGAGAGGAGTCAATTGAATATATACTGGAATTCTGGGAGTTTTCAGTGATACAGAGCTTTATTTTGTGAGAGTCGCACATTAAAGTCAGACATGAAGCTTGGGTACTGTATACTTTTTGCTTGGTGTACAGTGATTTGAAGGATGTATAATGCAATTAATCTCAATTTTAAGCATCATTAGGTAAATTGGATTTCCATAAATTCTGTAGCTTATATCTTCGGAATATGATTCAAAACTTGTTAGGTCACCCCAACCACTAACTGTTCCAGCTGCTACCATCCAGGAAACGGTACCACAGCATATAAGCCAGGACCAGCAGACTCCGGGACAGCTTCTTCCACCAGGCCATCAGACTGATTAATTAACGCTGATACAATTGTCTTTCTATGTTATATTGACTGTCCTGTTGTACATACTATTTATTACAAATTACTATAAATTGCGCATTGCACATTTAGACGGAGACATAACGTAAAGGTTTTTATTCCTCCTGTATGTGAAGGATGTAAGCAATAAAGCCAATCCAATTCATCCTCTTATATATTTGTGTGCTTGCTATGTATGAGATGCAGCTTGTACCTAAACTTACAGAATATAGAATTTTTTAAATAAGGAATTTTGGATAGTACATGAAAAGATTTTTCTAAGCTTAGTTTTCCAAAATGAGAGTATTTGGTATTGTGGAAATACCTCACAATGACAACCATTCATCGGCACATTTGTGTTGTGATTTCCGAAGTAAATAAATCTTTGTGACATTCATCTGATTCTTAATTTGTTGGTGTTTTGATTGATCTGTCAGGTTTGTGATTCCTAATATGTCGTGCTGGGCCATGGGATGTTTGTTGAACAGACAGTGAAGGTGATCTTAAAGATCTCACCTGTGAGGAAAATTTAGCAGGAATTAGATTCATAGTGCATGGGGTTTGGATAGGAGGCAAGAATTCTCTTCATAACAACATTAAAGATTGCAGAATTTTTTATGACTCTCTGATCAAGGTTTAAAAAAAAAATCACCCTAGGAACCATCCTATATCTGGATTAATTATCATTACAAGTTTCCACATTGTCCCTATTAATTGCCTTTGAAGGGCTCATGGTTTTGTATATGATTTTGCATTCTAATTTACAAAGTGACTGCACAATATAATTAGGACACAGTTCAATATATACTTTAAAATTCTTCTCAATTATTTTAAATTGAATTTTTTCACAGATGGTGGAGTCATTTGTGTTAATTCCATTACCAGTAGTAAAATAAAACTGCACCAGAATTTCTCTCAAGTGCATCACAGGAAAGGTATTTTTAAAATTGAAATGTTACTGAAATATTGTCAGATTGTTCTGGTATCTTTTATATTCGGTAATATGCAGGATTTGAGAGGGAACCTGCAAAAACATTACTTCTGAAAATTGATATTTTAGCACAATTGTTTTTGGAGTACCAATTAGTATCCAATGTAAAAAAAAAACAGGCAAGGCAAACCAAGAGACATGAGCGATTTGGAGGTTTCAAAGTACTAATGGTGAAATATCGTGTTGCCATTTCACCTGTTTTTCCTTATCCTCCTGGTTAAATCATCTTCTCAGCTCTGCATGCCCAAACTCTGAACCTATACCTTTTCTTGAAACTTTGGATATAAGCCTTCCTTCTCCTTAAGCATTCCACCTTCTCCATAGACCAGTGTGATGAGAGTGCCGTAGTTTGTATTTCTCTCCATTGAAATGCAGCCAGGGTGTTCCCAACAATATCTTTTCCTCCCACTGTGATTGACACTGCCAGGGTACTTCATGTGTCTACCTTTAGCCCCTCAACTACCTGCTGGCACTTGTCAGCATCACGACTAAATATGGTGCATTGATGGCATCAAACTACACCTGCATACCAAGCATTTTGACCTCCTGCTTGCCTCATGCTGCAGTTTCATCCAATTAAGCATGATGAAGACTGAATCCATTTTTTACAGCCTCTGCCAATTCCCATACTTACCATTAACTCCATTTCCTCTTCAGCCATTGTTCAGATTGGACCAGTGTGTTTTCAGTCATGAAAATATTTTCACCTTATCCTTCGAATGACATCTCTGTCTTGAGAATCTCATCTTTATTTTAGTCCCTACTTATGCTCATCCATGTCACTCTCACCTTTAGATTTGCACCCCTCCTACCCTGTACAAAATGAACCTCATCCATAAAGTCACGCTCACATATGAAATCCTGCATCCCCCTACTTAGCAAACACCTCTATCCTTGTCACCCTAAGCCAGCTTTAGTTCCTGTAGAATTTCCATTTTAAAATTCATCTTCTATCTCAGTGCCCTCTTCTGATGCCACAAACTCAATGATTCATGTTTCTCCTCACCTTCCACCTCCTTTAGCTGTACGATACCAAAATATTACATCCTGCCTAAAACCCTCATGTCTACCTTCTGATCCTTCTCCTTCTCCCCCTTCTCACCCTCCTTCTGCAGCTCTTTTGAAACTGAGCAAAAACTTGAAAAGTTTTTAAATCTAGAAGTTTTTGGATTCAGTAAGCATTTTTATAACTTCCTGAGGTGCCATTTGTAAACTTCTCAGTATTGTTTGAATGCGAGTTGCTAATGGTAATCTGTTCGACGAGTAGCATTAGTTCAAAATATCTCATCCTACCAGTAGCAAATTCCAACCAGGTTAATACTGGCAATATATACTGCATGTGGTTCAGTATGTGGAATGCAGGCGAAGTATTGATATACCTCACATGTATCTGTGATAAAAAGTGTTTTTATTTACGTGCTTAACCTATAGTTAGAGAAGAAATGGATGCCTAGAAATTCATGCAACGCACACAAAATGCTGGAGGAACTCAGCAGGCCAGGCAGCATTTGTGGAATAGAATCTCTTTCTACCATGGCCTTCTGTCTCTTTCACCAATCAACTTCCTACCTCGTTACTTCATTCCCTCCCCCACCTATCACCTGGTGTTTCTCTCCTCACCTCCTCCCACCTTTTAAATCTACTCCTCAGCTTTTTCCTCCAATCCTACCGAAGGGTTTTAGCCTGAAACGTCGACTACTCTTTTCCTAGATGCTGCCTGGCCTTTTGAGTTCCTCCAGTATTTTGTGTGTGTTGCTTGGATTTCCAGCATCTGCAGATTTTCTCTTGTTTCTGCCTAGAAATTTATCTTTATCCTATGGCTCAAAACATGTACCATAGTTGCATGAGTGCATTGTGTTCTGCCTCAGAATTTCATTCAATTACTTTCATGAATTTACTCTCAAGGGCAATATGCAACGCATTGTTACAGCCCGGCATGTTTAGTGCTATCAACTGAAGGAATTTCTAGACAGCAAAGCGTTTACAATTTGTGTTTCTTTCAAAATATTCTTTCAATGCCTTCTGATCTCAAGCAGTAATGTCTGAAATACTTGCTCTTTATCTAAAAGCTATTAAAACTGTTCCTTTTTCTCTGAATGACTTCCCTGTGCTTTGTGTGTATCTTTTTCTTTTGCTCCTTATCTCTCTGTTTTCTCTAACTATTTCCATGCAGCAGTACAAGAGGCCGAACATGAGGATGTAAAGGTTGTAACAGATGTGCAAGTTCCAAAGGCTGCTAAAAAATCAAAGTCCTCAGCTGCAGGCTCACAATCTGCCAGCCTCAAGAAGGAAAAAAGGGGTAAACAGAAAGGTCAGCTTGCTGCACTGGTATTAAAGGACAACTGCATGCAGACCCCTTGTCTTCCTGTTGAGAAGCATGCTGGAATGAGTTGTAGAAACAGACTAGTATGGTCTTTTAATTTGATGTTGTCTATATTTGTGGTGTAGGTAATAATTAAAAATTGCGTTAATTCACACATTTAGAACTAAACAACATATAAGTTTCAGAAAAGGAATTTTGGACTATGATTTATCAATAGAGGAAGGGATGCATGATGGAATTTGGGTGTGAATAAGTTGTGATTTGTGTAATATGCACTGAAACAATGCAAAAAGAAATTGAGCTATAGCTATACTGAGTTGTGATACTTCAATTTGCTAAACAATTGATTGTGTGTTTTTGAAATGATTTTATCTGCTGTAAATTTGGTAAAACCTTTTTAGGATCTGGTAATGATGGCTTGAAAAATGAGGAACGGTTGGGAAAAATAAATAGTTTTTACTCAGCGATGAAGTTTTGAAATAACATTCTGGATAAGATGGTGTTGGATTCTGATGTTTTTAATCCAAGGTTCTTTTAGAAGTCAGGAAAGAGACACAAGACTTGATTGTTCGTTTTATTAAGAGTTGATAGAACAAACGGAAGTTGAACAGACAATGACAGAGGTCTACTAAGCAAAGAGAGAAAGACAATGGAACAAAGATGGCACCTAGCAAAGAACAGATATTTGTATACCACAGAGATAAGGAAAAAATCATTCAAATTTATAGATAAAAATTAACCAATGAGAAAGTACTCATTTGAATACTACAGTACCAAGTTAACCAATGAGAAAGCACTTATTTAAATAATACAGAATGAAGAAACTTCCAGTTTACCAGAATTATACCTTGTATAGCCACTGGAGGCATATTTAACTGTTGTATGCATATAAGAACTACTTAAAATACAAACATAATTAATTGTTAAACTGCAAAGAAGTTAACAATTGAACAGTCAAATCTAAGAAGTAAACGGTCCATTCCAACAATAGCTCAAGATAAAAATAATTAATCTCAGTCAGTGTGAAAACTAGATTTTAAAATTCAACAATTAAAACATTCAAGAATGAAGCCTGAGAGGGCATAAGGATGTTTTCACCTTTGACATTTGTTACATCTAAATATCATATTTGTAAATATTATCTGAAATCTTGCCTCTGTAGGATATGACTTCAACAGCATTGAGTCTTGGCCAGGGGGAAGAGTTTTCTCCAAATGTATTTATGTAACACAATCCCTACATGGATTAGTATATTTTTTAATGCCACTCTAAGTCGAACATTTTGTTGAAGTCATTGGCTATAAGCAGAAACACCCCATCAACAGCCTAATGTGAAAACTTATGTTCCGTGTTAGTTTCTGCATCTTTGAATAGCAGCTCTGATAAAATAACAGCAATAGTATCCTGTATTACAGTGCAGTACCTTGTGAATTCATTATTTTGTGAGGACAAAAGAGTCAAGTATTGTTGGGAATCATCAGAATGGCTGACTTTGGGCCAAGGAGACTGGATAGTGGCTTATGGTTGGTCACCTGGGTGACAGATCATTTGGAAAAGTATTTATAGAACAAGATAACAACTCCAACCTGGGAAGACCGCAACATGTTGTTGTCCAGAGAGACTTGGAAGTACTTGTGCATGAATCACAGAAGGCTGTTTTGCAGTATTACTCTATGGAGTATTTCTGTTCATAACAGTAGGCAGTCAGAGTACATATTTTCAAATGGCTTAATTGTTTTCTAGGACAACAACAAGTGAATTGTGCATTTGCTCTAATGTGTATTTTAACAGTGATAATTTGATTTAAGGAGGAAATATATTGGGTCTTTGTTCTACACTACATGGAGTTAAACTATTAACAAATCACATTCAAAATGAATGGTTTGACTAGGGGAGTGAATGTGTGTGGGTGTAGGAAGCAGGAGGAATCCAGCACTGAATCTACCCATAAAAAAACTCAGGGCAGTGTTTGAATCAATATTCTGAATAGTTTAAAAGTTTTGGAAACTAGCATCCATGGATTGCTTATGTTCTTTCCCTTCTGCCTCTGACTGCATAACATTTGATTCTTGTGGATTATATTTCTCATCAGATCGGGTTCATTTTGAGAAATGTTATTACCTATTTATTCCTTTACAATGTACAAAAGCTAACAGTATGTCTTCTTCCTTAGAAGTTTGCAAAGATTCTTCATGATATCTCAAACTTTGACAAACATCTACAGAGTGTGGTAGAGAGTACATAGAGTCATAGATTCATAGAGAAGTGCAGCACAAAAGCAGGCCCTTTGGCCCATCTAGTCCATGCTGAAACCTTTTAAACTGCCTACTCCTATTGACCTGCACTGGGACCACAGCCCTACCACCCACGTACCTGTCCAAACTTCACTTAAACGTTGAAATCGAGCTTGCATACACCACTTGTGCTGGCAGCTTGTTCCACACTTCCACAATTGTCTGAGTGAAGAAGTTTCCTCTCCTGTTCATCTTAAACATTTCACCTTTCACCCTTAATCCATGACCTCTAGCTGTAATCCCATCCAACCTCAGTGGAAAAAGCCTGCTTGCATTTACCCTATCTATACCCCTCATAACTTTGAATACCTCTGTCAAATCTCCTCTCAATCTTCTACATTCTAAGGAATAAAGTTCTAACCTATTCAATCTTTCCTTATAACTCAGGTCCTCCAGACACAGCAACATAAATTTCCTCTATACTCTTTCAACCTTAGTTACATCTTTCCTGCAGGTAGGAGATCAAAACTTCACACAATACTCCAAACTAGACGTCACCAACATCTTATACAACTTCAACATAACATCCTATCTCCTGTGCTCAGTGCTTTGATCTCTGAAGGCCAATGTGCCAAAAGCATTTTTATGACCTATCTTCCTGTGACACCACTTTCAATGAATTAAGAACCTGTATTCCCAGATCCCTATGTTCTACCACATTCCTCAGTACCCTACTGTTCTCTGTGTAAGACCTACCCTGGTTGGTACTACTGAAGTACAACACCTCGCACTTGTCTGCATTAAATTTCATGTGCCATTTTCCCAGCTTATCCAGATCCCTCTGCAAGCCATGATAGCATTCCTCACTGTCCACTACATGCCCAATGTGTCATCTGCAAATTTGCTGATCCAGTTAACCACATTATCATCCAGATCGTTGATATAAATGACAAACAACAACGGACCCAGGACTGAGCCCTGTGGCACTCCACAGGTCACAGGCCTCAGTCAGAGAGGCAACCATCTACTATCACTCTCTGGCTTCTCCCATGAAGCCAATGACTAATCCAATTTACTACCTCATCTTGAATGCCCTGTGACTGAACCTTCTTGAGCAATCTCCCAAGTGGGACCTTGTCATGGCCTGGTATGGAAACATCAGTGTCCTTGAATGGAAAATCTTACAAAAAGTAGTGGATACAGCCCAGGCTATCATTGATAAAGCCCTCCCCACCATTGAACACATCTATAAGGAGCGCTGTCGCAGGAAAGTAGCATCCAGCAACAAGGACCGCCATCACAGGTCACGCTCTTTTCTTGCTGATGCCATTAGGAAGAAAGTGCAGGAGTCTCAGGACCCACACCACCAGGTTTAGCAACAGTTATTTATCCTCAACTATCAAGCTCTTGAACCAGTAATGATAAGTTCACTCAACTTCACTCGCCCCATCACTGAACTGTTTCCATAACCTATGAGTTCAATTTTTGTCTTTTGCCTGTTGGTTGTTTTTCCGTCCATTTGGTGTGGTCTTTCAAATTGATTCTATTATGTTTCTTGGACTTACTGAGAATGCCCACAAGGAAATGAACCTCAGGGTTGTATATGATGACATTTATGTAGTTGGATAATAACTTTACTTGGAATTTTTTAAGATTGTTACTAAGATTAGCTTTAATGGGATTATAAAAATAATATTTGCATATTGGCAAATTTGATCTAATCTAGCTTGGCAATAGGAAACAAAGGGTGATGATGAGGGGTTGTACATAAATATCTGATAAGCAGTTCAAAGCAAGAGGGAAAAATTAGTGAGGTGGTGTTCATGGGTTCATTGTTCATTCTGAAATCTGATGGCGGAGGGGAAGAACGCTGTATCTGAATAAATAATGAATGAAGAAGCTTTTCCTGAAAAGTTGAGTGCCTGTCTTCATACCCTGTTGCTCCTTCTCGATGGTAGCAATGAGAAAAGAGCATGCCCTGGGTAATAGGAGTTCTTAATGGTGACTGTCATCTTTTTAAGGCATCACCTCTTGAAGGATGCTGGGAGGCTAGTGCCCACAATAGAGCTGGCTGAAATTACACCTTCTGCAGCTTTTTCCAATTCATTGCAGTGGCCCCTCCATACCAGATGGTGATGCAACCAGTTAGAATGCTCTCCATGGTGTAACTGTAAAAATTTGTATATGTTTTTGGCAACATGCCAATTCTTCTCAAAACTTTGAATGAAATATAGCCTGTCGTGCCTTCTTTGTAATTGCATCAATATGTTGGATAGATCCTCAGAGATATTGACGCCCAGTAACTTGAAACTGCTCACCCTTTCCACTTCTGATCCCTTGATGAGGACTGTTGTGTGTTCCCATGACTTCCCCTTCCTGAAGTCCACAATCTTGGTCTTATTGAGGTTGAGTACAAGGTAGCTGCTGTGACACCACTCAACCAGCTGATCTATCTCACTCCTTTACACCCCCTTGTCACCATCTGCCACCAATGGTTGTGTTGTCAGCAAATTTATATATGGTGTTGGTAACCATATGGTTGGTAAGTTGATAGAGAAGATCCTGAGAGGCAGGATTTATGAACATTTGGTGAGGAATAGTCAGCATGGCTTTGTCAAGGGCAGGTTGTGCCTTATGAGCCTGATTGAATTTTTTGAGGATGTGACGAAACACATGGATGAAGGAAGAGCAGTAGATGTATATGGATTTCGGCAAGGCACTTAATAAGGCTTATTGAGAAAGTAAGGAGGCATGGGTTCTAAGCAGACATTGCTTTGTGGATCCAGAACTGGCTTGCCCACAGAAGGCAAAGAGTGGTTGTAGATGGGTCATATTCTGCATGGAGGTCAGTCACCAGTGGAGTGCCTCAGGGATCTGTTCTGGGACCCCTACTCTTTGTGATTTTTATAAATGACCTGGATGAGGAAGTGGAGGGATGGCTTGGTAAGTTTGCTGATGACACAAAGGTTGGAGGAATTGTGGATAGTGTGGAGGGCTATCAGAGGTTACACCGGGATATTGATAGGATGCAAAACTGGGCTGAGAAGTGGCAGATAGAGTTCAACCCAGATAAGTGTGAAGTGGTTCATTTTGGTAGGCCAAATATGATGGCAGAATATAGTATTAATGGTAAGATTCTTGGCAGTGTGGAGGATCAGAGGGATCTTGGGGTCTGAGTCCAAAGGAAGCTCAAAGCTGCTATGCAGGTTGACTCTGTGGTTAAGAAGGCTTACGGTGTATTGGCCTTCATCAATCGTGGAGTTGAATTTAGGAGCCGAGAGGTAATGTTGCAGCTATATAAGACCCTGGTCAGACCCCACTTGGAGTGCTGTGCTCAGTTCTGGTCGCCTCACTACAGGAAGGATGTGGAAACCATAGAAAGGGTGCAGAGGAGATTTACAAGGATGTTGCCTGGATTGGAGAGCATGCCTTATGAGAATAGGTTGAGTGAACTTGGGCTTTTCTCCTTGGAGCGACGGAGGATGAGAGGTGACCTGATAGAGGTGTATAAGATGATGAGAAGCATTGATAGTGTGGATAGTCAGAGGCTTTTTCCCAGGGCTGAAATGGTTGCCACAAGAGGACACAGGTTTAAGGTGCTGGGGAGTAGGTACAGAGGAGATGTCAGGGATAAGTTTTTTACTCAGGAAGTGGTGCGTGTGTGGAATGGGCTGCCGGCAATGGTAGTGGAGGCAGATAACGATAGGGTCTTTCAAGACAGTGGTCCCCAACCACCGGTCACGGACCGGTTCCGGGCCGCAAAGCATGTGCTACCGGGCCGTGAGGAAACGATATGAGTCAGCTGCACCTTTCTTCATTCCCTGTCATGCACTGTTGAACTTGAACATAGGGTTGCCAACTGTCCCGTATTTGCCGGGACATCCCGTATATTGGGCTAAATTGGTTTGTCCCATATGGGACCGCCCTTGTCCTGTATTTCCCCCGCTAAGGTAGAGCGTTCCTATGAAACTTTTTGTGCCAAAATGGTGTGAAGCAAAGAAGCAATTGCCATTAATTTATATGGGAAAAATTTTTGAGTGTTCCCAGCCCCGAAAAATAACCTAACAAATCATACCAAATAACACATAAAACCGAAAATAAATAACACTAACATATAGTAAAAGCAGGAATGATATGATAAAGTAGAAATAATGTATGTACAGTATAGTCAGGAAGATGAAGGATTTGTGGGGGGGGAAATCGGCACGTACACGCATGCGCACACAGGTGCCCGCGCAAGGCTTCACGGTCATGGTAGTCTTTCTTGGAGTAAAGTGTCCCGGGATTTGACTGCTACTTTTGTCCCTTATTTGGGAGTGAGAAAGTTGGCAACCCTAACTGTAAAAGACATGTTGAGGTGAGTTTAACCCTACTTGAACACCCTCCCCCCCACCCCCCGCTCCCGGTCGGCCGGTCCTCAAGAATATTGTCAGTACTAAACCGGTCCGCGGTGCAAAAAGGTTGGGGACCCCTGTTTTAAGAGACTTTTGGATAGGTACATGGAGCTTAGAAAAATAGAGGGCTATAGGTAAGCCTAGTAATTTTTAAGGTAGGGACATGTTCGGCACAACTTTGTGGGCCAAAGGGCCTGTATTGTGCTGTAGGTTTTCTATGTTTCTATGGTGTCTGAGTTATGCCTAGCTACAGAATTCTGGGTGCAGAGAGTAGAGCAGTGGTCTAACACACATCCTCGCAGTATGCCAGGGTTGATTGTCAGGAATGCGGAGATGATATTCTGATCCACAGAGACTGTGGTCTCCCCGTGAGGAAGTCAGAGATCTAGTTTCAGAGGGAGGTAAAGAGAACCAGGTTTTGGAGTTTGTTGATTAGAACTGACGGTATGATTATGTTGAATGCTGAGCTGTAGTCAGTAAACAGCAGCCTGATGTGGTAGATTTCGCTATTGTCCAGGTAATCCAAGGCTGAGTGGAGAGTCAGTGAGATCGCATCCGCTGTAGACCTATTGCAGCGATAGGCAAATTGCAGTGCATCCAGGTCCTTTCGTAGGCAGGAGTTGATTCTAGCCATGACCAACCTCTCAAAGCACTTCATCATCATAGATGCCGATTAGGATCTGGATTCATTAGTCAGGACCTAGAATGCAGAAGGTAGTTATGTCCCAACTTTTGATCAAACCTCAAATGGAGTTCCGCATGCAGTTCTAGCCACTATATTATAGGAAGTATATGTTAGTACTGGAGAGGTGCAGAAGAAATTCACCAGGATATTGCCTGGAATGGAGTGTTTCAGTTATGAGAGGAGATTGGAGAGGCAGTCAACACACATCAGTGTCAGTGTCTGTTTTGCCTGAAGTGTTGGAGCTTTAGAGTGGACATGATTGAGATATACAAAATGATGAGGGTTATAGATAGAGTAGTTTAGAGGAAACTTTACCTTTTATCAAAGGTGAATAAAACTACAGAACAGCCTTGCCGACCTAGGGATCAATCAGATGAACTTTTCTGCACACCCTCTTTGACAAGCATTTCATTCTTATGCTAAGGAGACTAAAACTGCACATAAAGCTCAAAGCCCAATGAAGAGAGGCAAATCTGTAGAATGAGAAAGAGCCCATGCTACAGTCAGTCAAAAGGCAACCTCTGGATTTCAAGAACAGACTGTGACTATTGTCTTTGTTAAGTATTGCTTCTTTGTTCTGGCTATAACTAATAAATCAGTTGTGGTTTGTGGTAATCTTGAGAAAGACTCGAGTAAGTTTTGATTAAATCTTGAAGGTAAAAATAAACAATGATTTTGCAAATATTACAACACTGTAGTTTAAATTAACTTCAGGGACATACTTGTGGCTAAAATAAACCACTATGACTATATTGGTATAAACACAACAGGTTTATAAATTGTATCCAGTACAATGGCTGTTCCATGAAACTTGGAGATTTGCTGTTCAAGTGACTGCTGTTCCCCATTTTGATGACTGCATCATCTCTTCACTCTGGCTATCCTTCCTCTCAGTCTCATCTGAGTCTATAACTTCATATTAGTTTTCTTTGATGTAACATGCCTTCAATAGTGTGCCTGGCTACTTCATTTGTGGTTGTTTCAAAACTACACTTGGTGTTTTATTCATTATGAGCCGTATTGCTTTTTTGAGCACTGAGCACTTCCTTATCATCCTGTTTGTTCATTTGCACACAGCTGCTCCTTGGATACTTGTGCGAACTATTTCCCATTCTGTTTCAAATGTTGTTTGCTTCAGTGAAACAGTTCTGTGGGTGTTTCAAACCTTGCTTTAGAATTATGTACTTGTTCTGCGTCTGGCGATCTGTCTGCTTCAAACAAACCACCAGAGTCTAAATTAGTGCCCTGAACTTTACAGTCTGTGGAGTCGAATGTAATTCTGCTTCAGCACATTCTCGGTAACTGTCTTATTTTTGTCTTTCTTGATTACAGTATTTTATTTCTCAACCTTACATTATATTCATGCCTGTTGTATTTTTATCAATCTTTACTACACTGTTCCGCGACACCAACTTTAAACATACACTCACTGACCACTTTATTAGGTAAAGAGGTGGAACTTGGTCTGATCTTTTGCTGTTGTAGCCCGTCCACTTCAAGGTCTGATGTGTTGTGCATTCAGCTATGCTTTTCCGCACACCTCTGCTGTAGTGCTTGGTTATTTGAGTTACTGTCACCTTCCTGTCAGCTTGAACCAGTCTGGCTATTCTTGGCTGACTTCTCCTAATATCAAGGATTTTAGCCAACAGAACTGTCGTTCACTGGATTTTTTTTTGATTTCTACACCATCCTCTGTAAACTCTAGAGACTGTTAATCCGTAAAAATCCCAGGAGATCAGCAGTTTTTGAGATTCTCAAAACATCCTGTCTGGCACCAACAATCATTCCATGGTCAAAGTCACATTTCTTCTCCATGCTAATGTTTTGTCTGAACTACAAAGGGACCTCTAGACCATGTCTGCATGCTTTTATGTATTGGGTAGCTGCCACATAATTGACTGATTAGATATTTGCATCAATGAGAAAATGTATAGGTGTACCTAGTAAAGTGGCCACCAATTAGTGTCTCTTACACTTATTGTTCAAAACAACTTACACTTTAAGCTAGTATTAATGTTTCTGCTCTCCTACTCCTCAAAAAAAGGTACAAAAGTTTCAGGTTAACTTTCAGAAAGCTAATTAAGTTCAGAAAGATGTAATTTCCTTGCTCATTATTTCAGCAGAGAGAGAATTAATTACATTTTTACCTCACATCTGTCCAACCAAAAATGATAATTTATTAATTTTGCTGTCTTTGCCATTCTGGTTTTTGTTTTGACTAATTCTGCCTGGCAGCTGTCATCATCAGTACATAAATTGGGAAGATGACTGAGTGAAATTAAAGGAAAAGATAAAAGTTAACATTTAAAAAGATGTTGATAATAAATAAGAAACTTTTTTTATTGCAAGAATCCAACAGCCTAGAAATGCTCCAAAGCTGATGAACAGGTAGCAGCCCATGCCCCCTCCTTTCTCCCAATCAACTTCCCCTCAGTGTGAAAAATGCAAAGTCAGGGATGTAATCTAGGCTGACATTTCAATGTAGTACAGAGTAAGTGGTGCACTTTCAGATAAGGACATAAGAATCACATGGCACCAATACCATTATTTTGTATGAGAATATATTCAATTCAGCATTATTGCTTAGCTTTCATTGCTTTCAGCCACTTCTGGGATTGTACTGAGACCTGCTTTCAATAAGAAAACACGACCTTGAATATGATGTGAAAATACTGGTTTTGTTAAGATACAATTTGATATACTTGAGCTTCAGCCGTACTCAAACTATTCAGCCTACGTACTGCAGGAAAATAAGTATTTTCTACATCGTTAACTCAAAATACTTCTGGTAGGAAAGCAAAGCAGTGCAGATTGATTTCATTTTAGTCAGGAAATATGGCACCTCCCAAAATTTAGATTCTTTTGAATTTTGTAACCAACTCTTCACCTATGTATCTAACCAAACGATGACAGGACATTTGCAATTAATTCAAAAAGTAAAGTAAAACAGTTAACACTAGTTATACCTGCACCAATAACTCAGGAGAAGATGGGGCGGTGAGGTTTGTAAACCAATTTACTTCCATTAACATGACGTGGCCACTGGTTAGGAAAAAGTACCTACAAAAGGCTACAACTCATTAAAACGTGAAAATGATTGTGGGCAGAGATTGTTGAGAAACACTTTCCTTTGGTCTTTAGGACTTCATGCATAAATGGTGAAAGAAAAATGTGGATGGCTACAACTTGCAAATAAATGGGCTTGGGCTTCTCATACCAAGTTTTCAAAGATGAAGGAGTGTGTTGGTATTCAGAGATACATATTTTTCATGTTATATTTCTGGGTCAGAGGGTTACAGGTTTAAATATCACTCCAAGGACTTAATCTAGGCTGACGTTTCAACGTGGTACACAGCAAGTGGTGCACTTTCAGATAAGGACACAAGAATCAAATGACACTATTTGCGAAAGAGCAGGAGATTCTCACTGGTGTTTAGACCAAGTACAAAGGCTGCTTGGTTTTTAAACATATCTAAATGGCTTAAAATCACTGACACAGTTCATTAGACTGATGTGAACATTATACATTAGAGGCATTTAAGAAACTCTTAGATGGGTACATGGATGAAAGAAAAATGGAGGGCTCTGTAAGAGGAACAGGTTAGATTGATCTTAGAGCAACACACATCAAAGTTGCTGGTGAACGCAGCAGGCCAGGCAGCATCTATAGGAAGAGGCGCAGTCGACGTTTCAGGCCGAGACCCTTCGTCAGGACTAACTGAAGGAAGAGTGAGTAAGGGATTTGAAAGCTGGAGGGGGAGGGGGAGATGCAAAATGATAGGAGAAGACAGGAGGGGGAGGGATAGAGCCGAGAGCTGGACAGGTGATAGGCAAAAGGGATACGAGAGGATCATGGGACAGGAGGTCCGGGAAGAAAGACAAGGGGGGGGGGTGACCCAGAGGATGGGCAAGAGGTATATTCAGAGGGACAGAGGGAGAAAAAGGAGAGTGAGAGAAAGAATGTGTGCATAAAAATGAGTAACAGCTGGGGTACGAGGGGGAGGTAGGGCCTAGCGGAAGTTAGAGAAGTCAATGTTCATGCCATCAGGTTGGAGGCTACCCAGACGGAATATAAGGTGTTGTTCCTCCAACCTGAGTGTGGCTTCATCTTTACAGTAGAGGAGGCCGTGGATAGACATGTCAGAATGGGAATGGGATGTGGAATTAAAATGTGTGGCCACTGGGAGATCCTGCTTTCTCTGGCGGACAGAGCGTAGATGTTCAGCAAAGCGGTCTCCCAGTCTGCGTCGGGTCTCACCAATATATAAAAGGCCACATCGGGAGCACCGGACGCAGTATATCACCCCAGTCGACTCACAGGTGAAGTGATGCCTCACCTGGAAGGACTGTTTGGGGCCCTGAATGGTGGTAAGGGAGGAAGTGTAAGGGCATGTGTAGCACTTGTTCCGCTTACACGGATAAGTGCCAGGAGGGAGATCAGTGGGGAGGGATGGGGGGGACGAATGGACAAGGGAGTTGTGTAGGGAGCGATCCCTGCAGAATGCAGAGAGAGGGGTGAGGGAAAGATGTGCTTAGTGGTGGGATCCCGTTGGAGGTGGTGGAAGATCTTAGAGTAAGTTAAAAGGTCAGCGCAACATTTAGGCTGTGCTTTAATATTCTATGATCCATGTTCATAGAATTATAGGATGCTATCCAATTATTCTCATTCCCCAACATTCCTCCAACAATGCCACTGGAATGGTAATACTAAATGAAGGTCTGGAGTCCTATTCTGTCTGTAAGCTTATACAGTATTCGAGTGAACTTGATCACACCCAACACTTTTATTGAGATACAGCATGGAGCAGGCCCTTCTGGGCCTCAAAGCTCGCCGCCCAGCAACCCCACAGTTTAATCCTAGCCTAATCATGGAACAATTTACAATGATGAATTTCCTAGTACATCTTTGGACTGTGGGAAGAAACTGGAGCACCCAGAGAAATCCACGGGGTCACGGGGAGAACAGACAAACTCCTTACAGGCAGCGGCTGAAATTGAACCCGGGTCGCTGATACTGTAAAGCATAGTGCTAACTACTATGCTGCAGTGCTGCCCCAGGAATATTTACTCCATAACCGTTTGTTCCTGAAGTTGATCCTTCATTAGTAACATGTAAAAATAATCCTATTGGAGACCTCAAAAAAAAAAGATGCAGCCAGTTCAGTGGGACTTATAACTATAGAAGCGACTGACTGAGGGGCAGCAGATTCACTTCAGGCACTGAAGTCAGAGTTAGAGTAAGGGTTGTTTCATTAGCTGTGTAAGATGGGTGTTCTATTAAAGTAGGTAAGATAATGCTGAACTTCAAGAGTAAGTATTTTATCTCCTGCTTTCCAACAGGTCTTTCTCTTAGCAAAGTACTACTATCCACAGAACCGATAAGCTTTGCTTGTGGTACACACTGAGAGTTGACCAAATGTTTCCAGAGGCACAGCCAGTATCATTGCCAGGTCATGCTCCAGTGAACTGTGCTCCCTGATTATAATACCTGTGCTCTTAATATAGACATATCAAGTTCAGGTTTATGGTCATTCAGCCACACACCTGTATGCAGCTAAACGAAAAATGGTTCCTCTAGGGCCAAAGTGCATAACAGAGTACAGTCACACACAGCACATACAGTCAGCTCAGGTCCCTGAGTGGCAGGGCCTGAGAATTGATGGGTTGACATAAAGTGCATGGTGCATGGTTATGTAAGACTGTATAATGTTACTGGCTTATTATAATATAGTAAGCAGTAGTATAAATATGTGAAACAGCAGCAATAAAAGATGAAAAGTGACCAGTGCAGGATATGAATGTGTCTGTGAGTTGGAGGGTGATGGGGGGCGGGTAGCAGTTGCTAGGAGGTCTAACATGCTGGGGGAAGAAGCTGTTATCCAGCTGGAGAGTTCTGGTTCTTATGCTGCAGTACCTTCTGCCTGACGTCAGGAGGTCAAAAAGATGGTGGGAGTGTTGGGAGGGGCCTTTGACAATCTCAAGATGTGTTCAGGAACAATCTCACAAAGGAACTTTTGTCAAGCTGAAGAGGTTTTCTCACAAGGGTTGACTCTACTGTTCATTAACAATGGAGATAAATGTTAAAAATTGAGTTTTAGTTGATGTAAACCACTTTTGTCAACCGCATGTGCATTTTTCCCAGGATTTTACAAGCATTATCATTCACCATTGTAATGGAACTTGTGTTGTTGGGGAGAAAATAGGTTCAAACAGTTAGAAGGCACTACAAGGCAACAATTAACAATAGTGAGTATTAAAAGGTATGAATAAAAATTTACTATAAAACTGCAACAGGGACTATGTTAAATGTCAGAATCCTGTTCACTTATTTTGGTTAAAACACAGGATCAGTTTTAATACCACTGACATTATGTTATGAAACGTGTTGTTTTGTGACAGCAGTACAGTGCACGACAAAGCAATTATTCACAATTTAAAAATAAATAAATAGCGCAGAACAGGAATCTCAATTAGTAGTGTTCATGATCCCTTCAGTAATTTGAGAGTGGGGGGGAGAAGAAACTGTTCTTAAAACATAGAGTGTGGGCCTTCAGGCTCCTGATCCTCCTCCCCAATGGTAGTAATGAGACAAGGGTAAGTCCTAAGTGGTGAGGGTCCTTACCGATGGATACCAGCTTCCTGAGGCACTGCATCTTAAAGATGTCCTCAATGGTGGGGAGGCTGGTGCCACTGGCAGGCATGATGGAATGTTGCTTGAGTTTTTTTTCTTCAATGAAACAGGATGGAATCAATTTCCCTTATCTACTCTGGGTAAGTATTTAGCTTCCGTATTAATTGTAAGTTGTTCTATTATTGTCACATGTGCATGTTCCTAGCATGTTTGTTTTGCATGCCATCCATACAGAATATTTCATCACATCAGTGCACTGAGGTAGTAATGGAAGTAATGCAGAATGAAGTTGTCCAGTTACAGAGAGAGTGCAGTGCAGGCAGGCAAAGTGTAAGGCCATCTCAAGGGAAATTGTGAGGTCAAGAGTCTATCTCATCGTACTGGAGAACCATTAAATAAGTGTTGTAACAGTGGGATGGAAGGTGTGATTGAGCCTGGCGGTACATGCTTTCAGACTTGTGTAACTTTTGCCCAATAGGAAAGGCGGGGGGGGGGGGAAGAGAGAATGGCTGGGCTGGGTAGGGGGTTTGATTATACTGAGTGCCTTTCTAAAGCAGTGAGAAGTGTAGCCAGAGTCCATGAAAGAGTGGCTAGTTCCTATGATGTGCAGAGCCCTCTGGACAGCTGATTGATTGCCTTTCTTTTAATGTAGATAATTTCACATTTTCTTGGCAAAGAAATGATAAAATGGATTAAAGATAATTTCATATCCTGAACAGTGTTCTTTTGTATGACTTGCAAAATCCACAAACTAGGCTGCAACATTTCTGGCAGTTGTGATGTTATATCATCAATATAGCAATGAAGATAATAATCTCCATCACAAAGGTTGCAGAGTATCCTTCTCCCTCAGTTTAGTGTCTGCTACATTTTGTTGTGTAATGTATACTGTTGGAAATTCGCCAGTTAGCATAATAGAATTTGCATGAGTGATGGCCTTTCATGGTTGAACAGTTAGTTCAAAATGCAAAGTGTTGTTGTGAAGCTTGCAGCAGGGCAATGTATGTAGAGTTGGTGGGAAACAAATGGATTAAAAGTTAAAAAATGTTTGAAGTACCAATCTGAATAAGTGCCATTTCTATGGGGAAAATGATGGACTTTCATGTCAAAAACATTCAATTTATTCATTGACCTTCATTTGAAGTGGTATGGACAAGAGTGTTGGTCGCAAGTCCTGATAACGATAGATTGTTTTGAGTGAGAAACATGGATGTAGTGAGGAGAGCAGTATCTTGTGATTATAGTGTTTAAGGGATATGATATTTAAGATCCAGTCATTTACCTTAAACGTGTGAGGTCCTTATACTTCTCCTGGCACATATCCACATCCTAGATCTACAATCCTAGCATTAACTTTCATGGCTACCTACTGCCACTACAGTTTCATCATGTATCTAGGGAGATGCTACCTTTTCTGAGGAACCTTGTTCCTGCTTCCTCCTTTCTATCTCTTCTGTTGTGGCATCCACTAGACTGTAAGCCTTCACGTTCACATGGAATGATGATTCCCAGGAGTTCCCGTTGAAAGCACTGCCAATCAACAATAGAAGTAACTTCAGCTCATATTTCCACCAACAGCAATGGCTGTTAGAGTCATGGTCAAAGTGTCAATCAGCACAAAAACAGGCTATACCGCCCCATGTTAATGCTTAGCCTTGCACCCATCTATAGTAATTCTATTTACTTACATGATTGAAACGTATAAGATCCTAAAGGGATTGGACAGACTAGATGCAGGAAGATTGTTCCCGATGTTGGGGAAGTCCAGAACGAGGGGTCACAGTTTGAGGATAGAGGGGAAGCCTTTTAGGACCGAGATTAGGAAAAACTTCTTCACACAGAGAGTGGTGAATCTGTGGAATTCTCTGCCACAGGAAACTGTTGAGGCCAGTTCATTGGCTATCTTTAAGAGGGAGTTAGATATGGCCCTTTTGGCTACGGGGGTCAGGGGGTATGGAGGGAAGGCTGGGGCGGGGTTCTGAGTTGGATGATCAGCCATGATCATAATAAATGGCGGTGCAGCCTCGAAGGGCCGAATGGCCTACTCCTGCACCTATTTTCTATGTTTCTATGTTTCTATTTTCTGCTTCAACCCACCCTGTCCGCACATTCTTCTCATTGACTGGCCCATTTCCAATCACCCTGCTCTCCCTGCTTCAGCCTACGTCCGGTTACACTAACACATCCCTTGGTCAGCCCCCTTCACTCTGTCCATCCCTGCTTTTGGTTCACCCAATGCGGTCTGCACCCATCCTGGGGCATTCCTTTCAAGTTCGCGCGAGCTCCGCCTTCCTTCTCCCTTTCAGTTACGCATCCAGTTTGCCAGACCCCCTCAGGGTTCTCCTGCTGCTCCCTCTGTGCCTCTTCCCGGTGCCCGCTGCCTCCGTGCCCTGGTAGTTCACCCTCACCTCGTTCTGCCTTCAGTGCAAGCTGGTTAATGATTCGCACGACCTGGTGCGCTGGATCACAAACAAGAAAATCTGCCGATGCTGGAAATCCGAGTGACACACACAAGATGCTGGAGGAACTCAGCAGGCCAGGCAGCACCTTTGGAGCCGAAACGTCGACTGTACTCCTTTCCACAGATGTAGCCCGGCCTGCTGAGTTCTTCCAGCATCTAGTCTGGTGCACTGGATGTCGCTTCGTTCCGCTTCCAATCACCTAGCTTTCCCTGCTTCGCCCTATGGCCGATTACTGTTGCACATTTTGTAGTCTGTTGCTCTTCCACATGTATTACAACTAATTGCCTGACATAGGCAGGGTGGAGTTTGCATAGACCTGAAAGGATAAAGGGTGGGTTGCTATTCCTCTTCTGTGCTATTTATTTATTTTTTTTATTGTGAATAATTTCTTTATCTTGCACTGTACTGCTGTCACAAAACAACACATTTCTTAACATAATATCAGTGGTATTAAAACTGATTCTGGTTTTTAAACAAAATAAGTGAACAGGCCATCACCTCATCAGGACCGCACGCTCCGCTCTGCAGTCGCCCTGCTGAGTTCGCCTGAGCTTCACCCACCCTTTATCCTTTCAGGTCTACGCGAGCTCCACCCCGCTGTGTCCGCATCCAGTGTGCCAGATTCCCCTCGGCATTATGCTGCTGCTCCATCTGCACTTCTTCCTGCTGCTCGGTGCCTCTGGGCTCGTGGTTCACTCTGCTGCTTCGCTTCTCCAAGCTTCACTCTACCTGGTTCGATGCCCCGCACCGCATTGCATTTAACACCGCACTTCCGATAAACCTTGCTGTCCCTGCTTTAGCCAACAGCCGATTACAGCTGAACATGCCTTTGTTAGTCACCCCCATCACTCTCTCTAATCCTGCTCTTGGTTTACGCTACGTGGACCGCATCCATCCTGACGCATTGTGCCGCTTCCTTTCAGGACCACACGAACCCCAGCTTGCCTCTCCTCTTCAGGCCCATCCCCGTTGGTCAGCTCCCCCCAGGTTAATCCTGCTCGTTCCTCAGCGCTTCATAGTTCGCTGTGACTTCTCAGCTTGTTCACGTTGCACCGTACCGGTGCACTGGTTCATTGTCTCATTGCATTTGGCCCCACTTCCGAATACCCCGCTCTCCCTAATTCAGACTTCAGCCCATTATTGTTATACATTATTTGGTTAGTCGCCCTCCTCGCTCGGTCTAACCCTGCTCCTGGGCCACCAAGCCTCCATACTGCCTGAACTCCACTCTGCCTTCTCCTAGCAGCTTTAGGAAACCCAGACCTGCTGGTTCAAGTAGTGGTGACCATAGCTTCTTGCCATTAATTTGAGTGTTTAGACTTGCCCCCCAAAAGCAGGGTACTGCTTTTATATGGAGCTGCTGAGAAAAAGTGTTATCTAACTCCCTGTGAAGTGCTGACTGTGAGATTTCAAAGTGATAATGCAATCATTATTCAATGCTGATCAGTTGTTTCAGATATCCTAGGGTACCTTACAGTATGACTTAAATTTCTTCTGGACCCATGAGCACGACAGGCCTTTTTACAGAAATTGTCCATTACCAAGTGGCATTAATGCACATGCCAACCATTTTCAGTTAAAAGGCAGATTCAACGTGTATTTCTGTGTTAACATTTCAAAAAAGATTAGTTCTTTTAACTGTGGTGAGAGTTGTCATAATGAATCAATCCAACTGATTAAAGAACTGGAAGGCTATCCAAGTGTTGAGCAATAGCCTTTCCCTGCTTTCCTTTACAAAGAAATTTGAAACAGAGTAATTGTAGATGGCTTCTTTCAATCTGTATTTATTAACAGATATAGCATATATAACAACTAACTCCTTCCTTCATAGGAACTTTTAGTTTTATTTGAATATTTTTGACAATTGATTACATTTGATTTTTCTTCACTAATTGGAATGTTTCACGATGTGACTATATTGACTGACTGACTTTTAAATCACTGTCTAAAGTGAACTAGAAAAATTTACAGAAGAGGTTGTATTAGTGATGAGTTTACTTAATTTTTTTCTGAAGAACCATGTCTAATTGTATTCCTAGAAGGGAGAATACGGACTATTGACCTATTTCATCGTGGTATTCTCCACTTAAATTCTGTAATTTTGAAAGCTGAGAGGTAATTTGTCACCATACAGTAACTAGACAGATAGCTATAATAGACTAGCCAACATCCACAAATGTGAAGTAATATAAATAATCTATCTGCACAATCGTCTGCAAGAACCAGACTGAAAGCAGTCATACTCAATTAAGAGCACAAAATTTAGTCCCTGCCAATTCCTGAAAATCTTCTGGTGCATTGTTTTTCTAAATGGCTGCAGTACACAGTTTTTACTGTGAGTTTGATTTTCATTTTAAGAAATATAAGATTAACCTTTTCTGATGGCTCAAAAGAGCAACTAGTTTATTTTCTAAAACCGCAAACAACAGGAATTCTGCAGATGCTGGAAATTCAAGCAACACATATCAAAGTTGCTGGTGAACGCAGCAGGCCAGGCAGCATCTCTAGGAAGAGGTACAGTTGACGTTTCAGGCCGAGACCCTTCTACATTTCTTTCTTTTTCCTTGTGACAGAGAATAAGGCCATTCTGCCCACTGAGTCTTTACCATCTCACTAGTTGTCCCATTTCCTCACTGTAACATATTCTCTCTCATATGCCCATGATTTTAAATAATCAGAAACAGTGATTATACAAACATTATACAAAGGTATAGAAATGGTAACCTTTATCGTCAGTATAATTATTTTCAATCACCACACTAAGGTTTTACAAACTGAAAATATCCAAGTTTACAGCAGGTGAATTTAAATCTAAGCTGATATAAAGACAAGTTACTGTTTTGGAAGATTGCTTTATTAAAATATCACCTGATTCTTTTCTCATTAAAAAGAGGAAGAGTTAAATCAGCATTTCATGTTGATGATTGAATTATCATAAAGGATAAAAAGTTACATTTTGCAAATTAGTATGATAAAATAGGGGTTACTTTACCAGTTAAGGAAATTAAATTTTAAGTGTCATATTTAAGAGCCTGCAGTTCCTTTTTTTTACATATTTAAAATGAATGTAACCCTTTCCAGGATTACTGACAGACCTTAAAAATCAAAAAGTCATTTAGCTGCAAATATCAGTCGTCTTTAGATGGTTGAAGGAGCATGTGGTGGCAGGCAATTGTGTGATTCGGTACACACATTTTTGTGACTTTGTCAAAGGAAGAAGAATGAAACCCGTGATCTTATTAATGAAATAAACCAGTAGCTGGGTATCCCTCATCCTTAATTCATTAATGCCATCCATTTTAGTTTTCTCGTCCTTCGCCTGATCGAGGAAACTCAGTGGCACAGCACTGGAGACTTGGGTTGAATCCTGACCTCAGGTACTATCAGTGTGCAGTTGTAGGCTTCTGGGTTACCTCATACCTCCTAGGTGTGTGGGTTTGTAGGTTAATTTACCACTGTAAATTGTCCATCGTGAGTAGGTGGGTGGTTGAATCAAAGGGGAATTGATGAGAAGGTGGGGAGAACTTAATAAAATGGGACTGATACAGGATATGGTTGTAATGAGGGCAAGTAGGGTTAGTGCAGATGTGTGGGAATGTTAGCATGGATGTGTGGGCTTGTGAGCCATTTCTGTGCTGTACAATTCTATGACTTTATGACTGTAGCATGATGGTCAGCAGGACTCACTGAAGGACCTGTTCCTTTGCTGTCTCTCTCTATGAATCTGTCTTTCAGTAAGAATAATCAAATGATTTGGTGCAGCTAGATAAAGGAACATTCCTTCTCTTGTAGAAGTAGTGGTGTATTTATCTCCAATATGCTTTCAGCCTAATTCTCTACCTCCATGTTTATCATAAATCCTGTACTCAGAGATAAAAACAAATGTCTGCAGGAACTCAATGGGTCAGGCAGCATTTCTGAAGCCAGAGGGGCAGTTAGTATTTTGTGAGACCAGCAGCTTGTTTTTTGCTCCAGCTTATAGTATCTGCGGTGTCTTGTGTCTCCATTGTACTCAGAGTCACCCTTGATCGGCTTTCTTTGGAATATATCCAAGATGAACTGCAGTAATTAATTAGCGGCCTTTCTATCTTAGTTTGGATTTTCAGTACTCATTTAACCTAAAATCGTAAAAATGAAGAAATATTTTGCTTTAATATTTAGTTCATCTCTTTTGACCCACCAGGAATCGATGGCCCAGCGGCGTTTCAGGATGATGTCCAGGAGGTGGGAAGTCAAGTTCAAATTCTCACTGTAGGTCAGTCCAGCAACGAAGATGAGGATACTGACACAGCAGCCAGTGTGCAGCAGGCCTCAAAGCAGGACCTTAGAGCAACAATGCAAAAGAAAGGTGAATTAATACGTTTTGCTTGTCAAACAATAAACACAGAAAACTAGATATTGCTCTGAAATAAACTAACCCAATCTATTTTAGTCGGGGGGGGGAAGCATTGTTTTGTGCTAAATTTCACTCTGTTGTTTGAATCTAGTAAGGGGGAGGGGATGTTGTTGATGGGAATGTGAGGAAAATAAAACACAAACACGAGGAAAACTGCAGATGCTGGAAATCCAAGCAACACACACACAAAATGCTGGTGAACGCAGCAAGCCAGGCAGCATCTTTAGGAAGAGTTATAGTCGACGTTTCGGGCCGAGATCCTTCATCAGGACTAACCGAAAGAAGAGATAGTAGGAGATTTGAAAGTGAGAGGGGGAGAGGAGATCCAAAATGATAGGAGAGGACAGGAGGGGGAGGGATGGAACTAAGAGCTGGAAAGTTGATTGGCAAAAGGGATACGAGGCTGGAGAAGGGAGAGGATCATGGGACAGGAGGCCTAGGGAGAAAGAAAGGGGGAGAGGAGCACAGAGGATGGGCAAGGAGTTATAGTGAGAGGGACAGAGGGAGAAAAAAAGAGAGAATGAATGAATGAACAAATAAATAAATAAGTGATGGGGGTACGAAGGGGAGGTGGGGCATTAGCGGAAGTTAGAGACGTCAACGTTCATGCTATCAGGTTGGAGGCTACCCAGATGGAATATCCATGTCCCATTCCCATTCTCCCAGTGGCCACATATTTTAATTCCACGTCCCATTCCCATTCTGATATGTCTATCCACAGCCTACTCTACTGTAAAGATGAAGCCACACTCAGGTTGGAAAAACAACACCTTATGTACCTCTTACTATAGATGCTGCCTGGCCTGCTGCGTTCACCAGCATTTTTTTGTGTGTGTTGAGGAAAATAAAATGGGATTATTGTGGCGTTACTGGTATTAATAGCTGCTTGTTGATAGGTGCAGTCTTGCTGAGTTGAAGGGCTTGTGGCAGATAGTCAGAAAGCCACCCACTTAACTAGCATGATTTTTTCACTTTCATAGCTAGGAGAACAACTATTTAATAATGTTTGGAATACCACTAAGGACACAAACTAGAAAACATAAAGGATATTTTCACAAAAGAACCAAAAGGTTTTTTTTGCAGAGGGTGGTTCTGAATTCAATTCCAGTCCACAAAAGGTTGGACCTACGAGATCACTATCTATCCACATTCCCCAACCCTGTTCCGTGGTGCTGAAACAGGTCATTACAAGTAAATATCACGAGATCTAATTCTGGGAATTTGTGTCATTAGGACACTTCAATAGGAACCAAGTCCTGTCATTTGTTTAATTTCTTAAAGTTTCCCTCTTATATTTGTGTTTTGAAATGGAGTCCTTATCTAAATCTGTTTAGGATTAAGTTATTCATTTCCTTTCAAGTAGTAAATTTACGTTGTAAATACTATCTCCAACTTAGTCATTTCATGGAGGTCCCTGATATTCTCCTTTGTGTGTGTGCTGTCTTTCACACACACCTTGCTCAGGTCATCTGGCCTCAGAGCCTAGTTTACTAGTTTCTGGGCTGAGGCTTCCACAGGGAAAACACCTCTCAAATGATCAATGATGCTCAGACCATTACTGAGACTTCCCAATCAACATTGTCAGGTTCCGTACCAGGATTTAGTTTCAGACTCCAGGATTGCCAGCTATCAAAAATTGACAAGTTGATTTTATTATGAAGTTCCCAATGCATCAAGTAAGTTTCCCGTTTCCATTACAATATTTATTGATTGGAATTATGTAGCAAAAATACGATGCAACACAATCAAATGTCTGATTGCTGCTATTTATTCTAATCTAACAACAATGTTTTCAGTATTCAAATCTCCTACTCCACTCTACCGTAGGTTCAGATGGATGCCATTGGTCGCTCCAACTCATTTGTTCCTCCAGCAAGCGCTCTACCACTCAGGGGCAACTCACCATGCAGGATTTCTGTTCCTGTTCACTAATGTGACTGTACCCCTCACCAAAAAGCCTTCTGCTGCTGTTGTATTTTTACCCTTCTTGGACAAGCTATTGCTCCATTCTTAAAAGGAAATGTATTCCATGTGTCTGATCTTATAAAAGTTTGAAAAAGTTCAAAAGTAAATTAATAATGCATACATATACAACCTTGAAATACATTTTCCTGCAGGATCACACAGAAAAATAAAGAAATACAAAAGAATCCATGGAAAAAAATGTACATAACAGAGACAGAGTTGTTGGAAGTCTACAGACTGTGAGTCAGTTCAGCAATGAGGCAGGTGAAGCCATCCCCACCAGTCTGGGAGCCCAGTGGTTGTAGGGCGATAACTGTTCCTGAACCTGGTGGCATGGAACCCAAGACTCCTGCACCTCCTGCCCAATGGTGGTAGTAAGAAGAGAGGGAGGCGGGTCAAACACAGCCAGACAGGACGGGCTCAGGTGGAAGATCTTGGTTGGACAGAGTGGTGAACATTGGTTTGTTTTCTGTTGTCATGCCTCAGCACTTTAATCCTCTTTGAGTCCGGCCCTATGCCCCCTCTTCAGCTAATGGCCATACCCGCATTCCTGAGAGTCATGTTCACCGAATCCTTCAGGAGATCATAAAATCACTAGTTCATTTAGATGTTTCTAGGGTACATTTCTTAAAAGGAAATGACAGGCTGCAGATTTATGCAATCTTAGTTCAGAAGTAGCTCTAGTAGAATATCAGCAAGAGTAACTACCAGATGGTGGCATGCTGAAACACAGCAACCTCTTCTAGGCCAACCACAGGTGTTTTTAACTTTTTTAAATGGCTTTTTATGATCGTAAGCGAACGCTGGACATTAAGAACTTAAAATACTGCAGGTATTCCCCATCAGCAAGTTGCTTGTTGGTGGAGGAGCTGAACTTAACGCAGACTTTGTTGCGGCCTGCTACCAAAAGGCATCGGAGTTGATGCACAAAGGTGGTCTGCAGTCTGACAACGGGAGATTGGCTCGGACGTTTTTCTTGTTGGGCATTGATAATGTAAAATACTGCAAGTCCGGTTCACTTGTTTATTGGTGAGACCAGAAACGGGGCAGCTGTGTGTCCTTGGTTGCAGCAAGGACTAGGCTTCATGCCGTGGACTTGCTGCTGCAGCAGTCTAGGAGGGGAGACACCAGAAGCAGCGTAGCGCAGCACCTGTGCTGGATCGGGGGCTGGTCCCACTCTTCAGTGCTGCTCTCCTGTGTTTACTCCCTGGAATACAAGCTGGATTGCATGCATCCATGCGGAGGTTTGTCTGCGGACTACTAAGAACTGCTTGTTCTTGCTGACAACATCCATGCATCATCAATTTACGGACATGTCAGACAGGGATTTGGACTATATGTATATTTTTGTGTGAGTGTATGTTTACTGCTGTCTTAGATGTTCAATGTGTGCCTTGTGTGTTTTGACTGTACTGTGTTTTACACCTTTGTCCTGGAAGAATGCTGTTTTGATTGGCTGTATTCATGTACGTTTGAATGATAGTTAAACTTGAACTTAAATATCATACACTGTGCTGTGGATACATGCAGAACATTAAGCTTTAGATTGAGCTCCTCCGGATTTTATGATTAGGATAATATCTTTTTAGAGATTCTTGATACGCCAAGAGTGCAATTTCATGAAACCTACCTTCAAATATTTGCATCTCTGGGATTAATCACACTCTTAATAGAAGGTTAATCTTGTGTCTTAAAAATGTTCCATTGTAGGTACAAGTTTTAAATATGGACTCTCTGCATGATTATGGAAGTTGATCATTAACAGATTCCCTTTCCCTCGGCAGGCATTTCCAGTAGCATGAATTTTGATGAGGAAGAGGATGAAGAAGATGAAGTCAGCTCCAGCTCTTCCCAAGTGAATTGTAATACCAGGCCAGGCTCCGCTTCCAGTAAAAAATCCAATAAGGTGTGATTGTGAATAATTTCATTGTTGTTCAATGTTTATTGAGTGGTAAAGTGAAAGATTAAGGAAGCAAAATAATAATCTTCCTATCTCCAAGTTTTATTTTAGCCTCTTTATTATTTTGATAACATGCTTTCCCCCACTTTGTTATCATTTACAAATAAAGGCCTTTCCTTCCAGTGGAGAGTATTTGAGGAGTGAGCCAATTTAGTTTCTTCCATTCTGATCTCTGTAGAACTTAACAGCATGATAGCATGCTCTGTATATTAAATATAAGGATCCTGGTTGAAATAAAGTTGATTGCCAGAGATTGATAGTAGGCAATTGCCTCACATTCAACATAAATTATGATCTGCACTCAGCAAACTTGCTGGTGCGGGGGCTGGAATTGGTGCAGTAGCTCAGTGAAATATGTCTCATTTCTTCTGCCATGATTGCATCTCTCAGCTGTATAATATGTGACAATCATCTATTTGATTCAGTCCATTGTTGAAACTTTAAATCGCGGCAAGCATTTTTCACTGTAATGAAATTCCCTTTTCTGACCTTCACCCACTTAAAATGAAGTTAAATCCAAGATTCATTATGAAATTTTCAGCCAAGGCTAAAATTAAACTTTTAATTTTCTGTAACTTACATCAGTGCTTGCTCCATTATGTAATCTTAAATCTATTCTTCACCGCAGTAAAACTCCAAAAGGAAATGGAGCAGTACCAATCACCATTTGCTGGTTTTCTGAGCTCATTGATGTCTGATAGTATTGATTGAGAAGGACTGTGGAGAATCCTCCTAATTTTGGCTGTCTGGAAATGCTTTTCCCCATATTTTTTGTGGTATTAGGTCCACAACAGGTCCTGTATCATTCCAGAGATGAAATAAACGGGGCTGCAAGATTCCTCTGGCATTATTTTCAACTCTTGCACTGTTGCACCTCACCTTCAACAAACTACCTGCTAGACTTGATAGGACCTCTTGGGTTTTGGAAATTATTGTACATTTGTCACTTCCACTCCAGAACTTATGTCACCTCAACTTCAGTAATTAAGCTGCATTAGGCAACATCTATTTGCAGATGCGTTTGTCTGATCAATGTTCAACTTGTCATTGATTTTTTCACTGTAGCCTAGAAGAGGATGTGTCTCAACAAGTAAATCCTGTCTACCAACCTGTCCCTACCTCTCTAGATCCACAATAAGATCCTGGAAATGGTTGACTACTTCCTTGTCACTGGTAATGCCTCTTAGCAAAGGCAAACATTGATGGTGGAGTTTGTACCCTGATGCTTTGTCTTTAGCACATCAGCAATTTAGCGCAGGTCATCTGAAGAAAAAAGTTGTTGATGATCAGGATCTTAGTTCTGGTGTAAAGATTGTTGTCTGCTAGGCAGCAATGATTTCTGCTCTCCTACCCACTTCAGAGACTCAGATATGCCAACCAATGGTATCAACCAATGTTGACCCTGCAAAGGAGAGTCAAATGGGAGTAGTGTCGAATTAGTGTAAATGGATCAACAGTCAGCATGCATTCAGTGAGTCGAGAGGCCTGTCCACGTCTGACTTGATTACATAATTAACTCAGCCCTGTGTTCACTGTGCAGTCACAACTAGATACCCTCACTTATATTGTATAACAGAGTAATCCACTGTATTCCGTCTGACACATTTAGATCAGCCCAGCTTGCCAGCAGGAGGCTGGATGATCCATGCCAGGGCCTGCAGAGTAGAAAAGTGGGCAAGCGTTCTCCCAACAAAAAAATTTATTGACTTTCATCTTATTCCATTATCTTAAATTCTGCTATCCTCGAAACTCTAATGTTTGGTTTAAAGCTTTCCAAACCAAGGCCATAGCAACAAAAATTCCATTTACCCAACAGGGAGTGATCACCATCAGGACACAGCTCCCTTATTCATCTCTAGACAATGAAAGTACACATCAGAAGGATATGGGCAACATAGTGATGCAAGAATTTACTGCCAAGCAGCTACAGTCACCTGTCTTCAGTCCTGACCTCCGTGCTACCTATGTGGAGTTCTTTCTGTGACCACGATAGTTTCCTCTGGCTGTTCTGGTTTCCTGCACATCATAACGACGTGCAGGTTGAAAGGTTAATTGGCCATTGTGAATTGCATATGGGTTGTAAAATTGATGGCAGTATGGGGTGACAAAATGACACAGGAAATCAGTGGGGTAATGGGATTGCTCCATGAGGGGGTATAGTCTTGATAGGCTGAATGGCCCTCTCCTATGCCAGGTGGAAATTATATAGATGACTTAATTTTTGAAAGATATCCCAACTTTTCTTTTTCTGAAAGTCCATTTATCTCTCATCTGGTGAAAAGGCAAGAAGACTTCAGTCCCCAATCTGTTTTGTCCTGTTAAATGCAAGTATTATCAATAAATATAATGTATCTTAACGTCAAATGATGGGAGTATTGATCATGTTTCTGTGTGAAAATGTGTGTACTCACCACACATCTATTGACTGGTTGCATCATGGCCTGGTATGGAAACACTAATGCCCTTGAATAGAAAAGCCTACAAAAATTGGGCTTCACTCGCTCCATTACTGAACTGTTCCCACAGCCAGTGGACTCACTTTCAAGGACTCTTCATCTCATATTCTTGCTATCTATTGCTTATTTATTTATTATTATTATTTATCTTTGTATTTCCACAGTTTGTTGTCTTTTGCACATCTGCTGGTTGCCTGTCCCATTGGGTGTGGTCTTTCATTGATTCTATTGTGTTTTCTTGTCTACAAGAAAATGAATTTCAAATTTTATATGGTGACATATATGTACTTAGATTAAAAAAAATTAACTTTGAATTTATTTCTGTTTTCTAGGAAGCTGCCTCTGTCTCAACCCCTCCTGCTGATTCTCTAGTAAATGTGGACGACCTCGAGGAGTTTGGGGTGAAACCAGCTCCACAAGGGATCACCATTAAGTGCCGAATCACAAGGGATAAAAAGGGGATGGACCGTGGAATGTATCCTACCTACTACCTCCACCTGGAAAGGGATGATGGCAAGAAGGTTGGTAAACTATTTAGACATTATATTCTGGGTTCAACATAGAAGAAGGTCACAAAACTGCTGTGTGCAGACTAAAATGCTCAGGAATGTTTAAATTCCTGTTTATGAATACTATGCTCAAGCTGGTGCACTCCCAATGAAGGATCAAACTGTTCTTCAAGATCCATGTATATTGGCTTCTAAGGAAAGTGCTAACTGAGTAGGTGCCCTTCCAGACAATTCTGATTTAAATTGTTGCCCTCATAAAATAATAGTCTTCAGCTAGTAAGGGGTGGAGCCTTCATGTCCGTATGAGGTGAGTGGGAGGTGGACTCATCTGTGAGATTCAATGTTCCCAATAGTGGGGACCGAATGAGCAGCAACAAAGTAAAACCATGTATTCTGATCACATTTGGGTTCCATCTGTGGGTCGAATTTGGGATAATATTCAGGATCACATTCCTATTCGAGATCACCAAAAATCTTTTCATGTAAAATACATCTGACGCTGGGAAACTGCTGAGTATTATTAAAACATTTTCAAAGAGTAATAGAAATGATAAAACATTTAAACACACTTAATTAAATTTCACAACCATTCGCCTCCATTGAAATGAGTGGATAAGAATTCACAGTTTGATTATAAGGATCCCCACTGAAAAATTCTGCACCTTTGTGAACCCAAAGAGGAGTCCAACTTCAGAATAATGTGAATAGCTGGCACCTAATTTTGGACTTTGATGTTTGCCAATCTCTTCCTGCAAAATCCAGGCCGTTTTAAGGAATAGATTATACTTGACCTTTAGACTTGCAGTGGTAGAGATACACAACTTTAATTAGGTTGCTGAAGATGTTTGAACTGAAAAATTTATTGCCATCTGGTTTTGTTTTATTTTCCTCTGTACCTTTAACAGTACCTTTTCTCTTCAGGTCTTCTTATTGGCAGGAAGAAAGAGGAAGAAGAGCAAGACATCAAATTACCTCATCTCTATAGACCCCACTGACCTATCACGTGGTGGAGAGAGCTTTATTGGCAAACTCAGGTATCCCATTGTCATGATTAACAACCTGCTGGTGAATTCTTTCTTAAAGACTTAACAGTGTTGGAAGAAAGCACTTCATTTAAAACAGAATTTCATGCCTACAAGATGCAATAAATTTTTAATAATGGGGACCACATTAGGTAGTACTATAACTCAACTAGTGAGATGTACTGTATTTGACTAGTACAAGATGAAAACCTTTTAGGTAAAGGAGAAAAGGTACTGGCTAAAACCGGAGTTATTTTGGCTGAGCATTATGTGACGGTACCAGTGCTTCCACTCAGGCAGCATGGACCTTTAACACCTGGCATCTGTGCTGCATCCAATCTCCCTGCTAGGGCTGTCAATACAATTGCACTCTCCAAGCTGGGAGATTGATCACAGCAGGCAGTAAATATAGCACTAATGCTCTAGATGTAAATAATTTCTAAAGTTTTACTTCAATTTAAATCCGTCAGTCATTCATGAAGAGAAGCGCATGCCTGGACAATGGTTGCACAACGAAGCATTTAGTCAGGATAGAACTGAAGGTTATTTCAATACAACTCAATATTTATACCTAGCACAGACAGTGAGGCCGTAAGTAGGTACAGTGTGCTTAAAAAAAATCACATTAATTTGAAATTTTCAGCACTGATTGGCTTTGTTCAGTGACTTAATTTTAAGTAGATATAGAGTGAAATGCTGTGCTGTTGTGACATATTTTACAATTACAATAAAGCAATGCAGGGAGTTTCAAAAATGCATGGAGCTAATTCTGTTCTTTTACTACGTTAAAGTTCACTTGCTAGAAGTTTTCTTTCTCTCTTCTCTTTTTGTGCTCTTTGCCTCCCTTTTAGTTCTATATGCCTGTATTAGTCTGTGTACTTCCTCACAGATCCAGTAATCTGTGACGTCTCACAACTGGAGTCTGGTACAATGACACCTGCAGGCAACCTCCAGCATGTACACAAGTGGAAGGCATCAGTAAGCAGGGTTTGATCACAGCCAATGGAACTTTGGATTTTAAGTTCTAAGTAAATGTATTAGCAAAGGATGTATATGTCACCATACGTCACTTGAGATTCATTTTCTTCCAGGCATTCACAGTGTAACAAAGAAATACAATAGAATTACCAAAAAAATTACACAAACAAAGAATGATAAACAACCAATGTGCAAAAGAATAATCTGTGCAAATACACAACTATTTTACAGACATGTGCATGACCACATACTCAGCAAGAACATTTTGGTAAGGATGATCTGTCTGTTCAACAGTTTGTCTAGATGTTCTTAAACATATTTAGGGCAATTACAGGTTGCTTACATGTTCCATAAATCTCAACTATTATAACTCCCCCTAGCTCCCATTCTCTGTGCCCACATGTCAAAACTGGCACTCAGTTATTCATATCTGTTTATTTTGAATTGGAACTTTGAGAAGGTCAATCAGCACATTAGCATTGCTCCTCTTTCCCCTGATGTTGAGGCTATGAAGCTGCCTAGTGGTGCCTGTTCCATGAAACTTAAGTAACCTGATAACCGCCTCATTTTAAAAGAGCAAAGGGGAATAATTTTTTGAGATTTTCAGGTTCTTAGTGCCTTGCAATATTCCTTGGGTTTTGCCAACTTCTCAAGAAAGTCCAGTGTGGTATTTTGTAATTAGGTGGCTAGGTGTGGACAGTTTCAAAAACTTTCGAGGGACTCACCCCTCAGTGACTGTGAAGCAAATGAAAACCTATATAATGGGCAGTTCCTAAACGGGAATAATGTTGGTAGCCATAAAATTTACAGCATGGGGAAAAATGCTGTTAATTTGCATGATAATGCAATATATCCATTAAGTATGTCATTATGAATTTATATTGCAGATCAAATCTCATGGGCACCAAGTTTACAGTGTATGATAATGGAGTGAATCCAGAAAAAGGAACTTCAAGCTTAGATGCGTGTAATTTGCGTCAAGAGCTAGCCGCCATATGTTACGTGAGTATTTTGTTCGGAAAGGATTTTACAATTACATTAAATCTGCAGCCAAATTTCCATCTCCTGGTCTTAAAGACAATGCTTGAAAATATTATTGCTCAGACTGAAATGTGACTGCACCCGAACAACAAAGTCATACTGCACAGATGAAAGCACTTGAATTTTGATGCAGAACTAGCTTTTGATTTATCCACTACCTCATGATCATGAGAATGTAAGAACAAACATGTCAAGTATGTTTGAAGTGAAGTCTTTTCATTCCTTAAGAGAAACCTTTCAACTTTTTTGACCCTTGCTGTTTCCATCTGACAATTCCAGCAAATAAAACTAAAATCATCTTTACTTCCCTTACTGTTACTTCAGAGCTAGTCTGAATGAAGACAGTGAAGTATGATGCAATTTAGTGGCCTGTGTAAGTTCTGGTTTTTTTCTTAGTGTAGACAGAAGGACTTTGCACTTTTGTATGAGGAACATAGTCTTGACATTTGCTCGGCATAAAGATGGGAGACTTGGAAAGCAGGTTGTGGCATGGTCAAACAGGTAACGAATGCAAATTAATGTGTTACTGGAAGGACACAAGAAGATTTGAAATAAAATAATTTGAAATTCCCTAGAAGTATGAGTGTAGATAAAGTCTGAATTGAAAGAAAGACTAGTGGGGTAGCATCTTATACATTTTATACATTGGCTTTAAGTAGAGGTGAAAGGGAATAATAACCATTTTACTGGCCAGGCCAAGCCAAGGATAGCATTATTTGTCACGTGAAATTTTGCATGACCAATGCAGTCCAAAGATGTACTAGGGGCAGTCCATAAGTGTCACACTGCTTCCGGCACCAACGTAGCATGCCCACAGCTTACTAATCCTAAAATGTACATCTTTAGAGTGTGGAAGAAAACTGGAGCCACCAAGTAGATCCACTCGGTCACAGACAGAACATACAAACATACAGGCCGTGGCGGGAATTGAACCCTGAATGCTGGTACCTTAAAGCGTAACACTAACCACTATGCTTCTGTGCCGTCCTTCTGAGGGGGATACAAAGCCTAATGGATATACACAATCATCTGTCATAGAGAGGAGTTTGAGGTACAGTACTAGAATGGTTTCAGCTGGACCTGGGTAGGATGTGCAGGTATGTAATCAAAGAGCAGCTCTTAAAGTGGCAATATTCACTGCAATCTACAGCTACAAGAAGAGGCTGTCAGCTGGAAAGGCTGAATCAGAGGCAGCAGGCACCAGATTACATGATTTGTGAGGCAGACATTGAGGGAAAGACGTTGAAATGATTGAAGCACCACTCAAAGACTGAAGGCAGACTAAAATCAAAACACTCTAAATGCTGAAAACTTGAAGCAAAGACAGAAAGTGCTGGAGGCACCCAGAAGGTCAGGCAGTAGCAATGGAGAGATAAATAGAATTAATGGTTCAATTCTGTGAGATCTCAGTGGAAAGAGATCTTACCAATGAAACACTCTGGTGCTGTCGGCTGCGTAAGTTTAGGGAAACGTGTGAGATTGAGGTGCAAGCCCAAACTGATACCCCCTGTTTGTGTGGCTGCTGCGTGATTTGTTACCCTGTTACAAATCAGTACCATAAAATATCAGACAGTACACCCCATGTGATTAAATGATTTAGCTTCATAATTCTTAATTTGACTAAAGAAAAAGCAAAAGGAAGAATAGGGCCTATTTTAATCAAACAGTCCAACGTGCGCAAATTGGAGCTCACAGTTTCCCCTTTGCCGATCCTCCTTCAATCACCCCAGCCGTCGTCGGATCATGGCCTCACTGTGGCTCGAGTCCTATGACCTCTTCTCTCCGGCATCTTCTCCCTTCATCTCCCGCCGAACAAAAGGCCCAGCTCACACACCAGTGTCAGGCACACGACAGGAAAAGCATTGGACGGCTCATATTCCAATGCACCCGTTATCTCTAACCAAAACTCAAACACTGCTTCTACAGGAAGACCATTACGTTAACAGTGAAACCTTTCCCTGGGTGTTACAACAAGAACATCCACAGTTGAAGAACCTGTGGTTCTGTTATTAATAACAACTTAGTGAAAACTGTCCCTTAACTTGCAATCAAACAGACCTTTCACGTTAAGATTCATGGCTTCAATAAAGTTCCATAAGATTCTTCAGCATAAGTGCCCTCCAATCCTACAGCAGCATGATCAAGTATACATTGCATGCCATTTGATGTCCCTGCTGATCTATGGATCAGTGCAACAGCAGACTGAGAACCCCAATACAGTTCCACAATTTGCACAACGGTACTGCAATCGATTTTTCGGCTTCAAATCTATCACTACTTGATTAAGTTTTTTGGATGACTTATTCTTAGCATGGAAAATCAGGAATTAGCAATTTATGGTAGCCATAAAGAAAAAGAGAAGAAAGATTAAGAGTAATTATTTTATTTAAAAAATTTGAAAGTTTGCTCAAAGTTACTATAGACTGTCAGAACTCTTACAGAGTCATAGAGCACTACTACAACAAAGAAGGCCGCCCTTTGGCACATCTAATCATTGAGGAATTGTTATTCTGCCCAGTCCCATCGGCCTAATCCTGGACCAAAGCCATCCATATCCCTCCAGTCCATGTACTTATTCAAACTCCTCTGAAGTATTGCAATTGCATCCACCTCTTCTGCTGGAAGCTCATTCCACACTCTGATCACCCTATGGATGAAGATATTTTCCCTCAGGTGCCTTCAATATATCACCTTTCACCCTTAACCCATGGACTCCAGTTTTGGTCTTACCCAAATGCAGTGAAAAAGGCTGCTGTATTAACCCTATCTATATCCCTTATAATTTTGTGTACCTCTATTAAATCACCTCTCATTTTCCAACACCCCATGGAAGTAAGTCCTAACCTATTCAACCTTTCCCTATAACTCAGGTCCTCATGTCCCAGCAACATCCTTGTAAATTTTCTCTGTACTCTTTCAATCTTATTGATAACGTTCCTGTACATAGGTGATTAGAACTGCGCATGATACTCCATATCTGGTCCCACAAACATCTTATACAACTTCAACATAACATCCCAACTCCTGTACTTTGATTTGTGAACGCCAAAGTGTCGAAAGCTCTCTTTATGACCCTTTCTACCAGTGAAACCGCTTTCAACAAATTATGGATCTGTTTTCTCAGATGCCTTTGTTCTGTTGTGCTCCTCACTGCCCTGCCATTAACTGTGTAAGTCCTATCCTACTGTGTCTTGCCAAAGTGCAACATTTCACAATGGTCTACGTTAAACTCCATCTGCCATTTTTCAGCCCATTTTTCCAGCTGGTTTTGATAGTCTTCCTTGCTGTCCACTACACCCCCAGACTTGGTGTGATCCATAAATTTGCTGATTTCTGCGGTTCACTAGTAGTCATGGGCCGCCAGTCAGAGAGCAACCATCCACATAGCTCTCTGGCTTCTCCTGCTAAGCCAATGTCTAATCCAATTTACTACTTCATCTTGAATGCCAAGCAACGGAACCTTTTTGGCCACCATCCCATGTGGTACCTTGTCAAAGACCTTGATAAAGTTCATGTAGATGATGTCCACAGCCTTCTTCGCTCTTAACAAGCATTCATTTGCCAGAAAACAAACTATCCCAATTCACATTTGTCAAAATCTTTCTGATGCCATCAAAATTGGCCTTTCTCCAACTTACCAGATCTCAACCCAAGGACCAGTCTTATCCCTTTTCATAATTATCTTGAAATTAATGGAATTATGATCACTAGATCCAAAGTGATCCTTTACACACACTACATACATCTCTCTCACTGCAAACTTGATGATGTTAATATAATCCCATTAATGTGGTCAACCCTGTTTTAATCCTCAGTTTCACCCATATAACTTCATTAGATGAACCCTCCAGTCTGTCCTCTCTGACCATGACTTTCCCTGTCTAGTAATGCCACGGTTCCCGCTCTATCATGTCTAAAACAATGGAAGCCCAGAACACTGAGCTACCAGACCTTCTCCTCCTGCAACAAGTCTCACTAATGGCCACATGGTCACAATTTCACTTGCTGATCCATGTTCTAAGCTCATCTGCCTTACCTACAATATTCCTTGCATTGAGATAGATGTAACACAGAACTTTAGTCTCACCTAGCTCAACCTTTCAGTTCCTGTCTTTGTACGTAGGTTTAACATGTTCTTTCTGCACAACCATTCCACTAGTTGCCCTGGCACTCTAGTTCCTATGCCCCTGTAACTCTAGTTTAAATCCTCACCCCTTCCCTGTAGAAGCAGCACTAGTAAACCTTCCTGTTAGGATATTGGTCCCCTTCCAGTTGTACCATTTCCACAAGCCCCATTTTCCGTGGAAGAGAGCCCAATGATTCAAAAATCTGAAACCCCCAACCCCTCTCCTGCGTCATCTCCTTAGCCACATGTTAATCTGTATTATTGTCCTATTTCTAGCCTCACTAGCACATGGCATGTGCAGCAGTCCTGAGGTCACCATTCTAGAGATCCTGTCCTTTAACTTGCCACCTGTCTACCTGAACCTGCTCTGCAGGACCTCGACATCCATTCTGCCTATATTATTGCTACTGACATGAACCAAGGCCTCTATTTGTGCACCCGCCTCCTTAAGAATGCAATGGAATTGATTCAAGACATCACTAATCCTGACACCTGGGAGGCAACGTACCTTACGGGAATCTTGTTCTCATCTACAGGACCTCCTGTCTGTTCCCTTAACCAATGAATCCCCAATCAGTGCTATGCCTCCCCCCCCCACCCCCCCGTCTTTCCTTCTGAGTCCCAGGGCCAGGCAGTGCCAGAGGCCTGACTGCTATGTCTTTCCTCTGTGAGGTCATTCCCACCAACATTATCCATAACAATATACTTTTTTATTGAGGGCAATGGCCACAGGAATACCCTTCCCTAGCTGTCTGTCTGCTTTCCCTCTTTTGATGGTCCCGCAGTTAGCTGTGTCCTGCACCTTAGATGATCCTGAATCATTCAGAGTTCATCCAGCTCCAGCTCCAACGTTCAAAGAAAAATAAAGACTCCAAGCTGGGATGGATATTAACACACAGCAGGGAAATAGGATTAATCTGAGATTGTTCAGATAAAGAGTTGAGGTTGTTCACAATTTGGCCTCTTTCGGTGCTGGAGATTTCTGTGATCCTGTAATGGAAATCTGCAGCCTGTGCTATCTTGTACAAGGTAGGCTGTTGAAGAATTTGGCTTTGATGAGAGATTGGATATTACAGTAATGCTAACTGGTAAGTTATCAGGTCCCTTGTTGCTTTCTTTTGAAATGTTTTACTTCATGAACTAAATATAGATAATTGGAAATTAAAAACTTACATGTATTTAGCAATTAACAGTTATTATTCATCAGGAGTTTAATTCCACATTAATCTTCAGGGAGCGATGTTTCAGAAAGGCAGAGTCCATTATTAAGGACCTCCAGCACTCAGGGCATGCCCTTTTCTCACTGTTACCATCAGGTAGGAGGTTTAGAAGCCTGAAGGCACACATTCAGTGATTCAGGAACAGCTTCTTCCCCTCTGCCATCCGATTCCTAAATGGACATTAAACCCGTGAGCACTGCCTCACCTTTTTAATACATATTATTTCTGTTTTTTGCATGTTTTTAATCTATTCAAAATGTGTATTCTGTAATTGATTCGCTTATTCATTTATTATTATTATTTTATTATTTTCTTCTTCTTCTATATTATGTATTGCATTGAACTGCTGCTGCTAAGTTAACAAATTTCCGTACACATGCCGGTGATAATAAACCTGAATGTGACACTCAATAAGTTAGTTTGCTTGCATGCATCTATTGATGGGGTGTGAGGTACACTACAAGGGACAAGGGTACAGGGAGGAGGGTAAACGAGGTGTTGGGCCTTAGATTAATTCTGTCATGATCTTATTAAAGGGCAGAGCACATTCATGGGGCCCACTTGTTCCTCCTGCTTCTACTTCTGTTGTTTACCAAGCTTCATTAATTATACTGCAAGTACAAATCAATACATTTTAATAGGTTTTCTAACAATTGCCTTGCCTCTCTATTAGAACACTCTTTCACACCCACACCACGGTAGAAATTCGAAAGGTTCTGCTTCAACTCATGAAGTCTGAATTTGGTTCCTTGATTTATGACAAAGACTGTTGCTGGTGTTTGAATTAGAAGGATTTAAATGTCGAAAGATTCTCCACCCCCCCCCCCCAACTGCCGCCATTATCACAGTTATCTTCAAGGCCCTTTCCCAGAGAAGATGATAGTAGGTTTACAATTAAATATTGAAATTAGGTTTACAATTAAATATTGAAATTTTTTTGAAGGACATTAATTGAATAGGAGATTTGATTTGGTACATTAAAATATATAATCATGGATCAAATTAGCATAAATTTATAAGCATAACTTAATTGTGTAGTAACATTTATGTGGACACAATGCCCCAGACTTGCACTAGAGAGACTAAAACAATAGACAAGCCGTTTTATGAAGAGCTTCTCTGGACTTTTTAATCTAAAATCAATCTGAAAAGTAGTTCTTGGTCACTTACTGATTGCCTTGACTCTTTATTTGCATGTTTCTTACTTGCTAATATTTATTCTAATTACCACCAGCTTGAAAAACATAGCCACTGTCTGCAAAGTACCTCTTCCTTAATGAGTGGCTGTAAAGTGGTATTAATCTAATAAAGCCGATTGATGAGAATTTCATTAAGACCCGATTCTGTACGTTTGATATGGTTGTTTAAATCTATTGATAACATAAGAAGTGATTTTATTTTCTCTATTCTTCCCCTTAGGAAACAAACGTTCTGGGTTTCAAGGGACCTCGGAAGATGAGTGTAATCATTCCAGGCATGAATATGGATCATGAAAGAGTTTCCATTAGGCCTCGCAATGTAAGTTGCAATGCATTAACAACATTAGCCAGTGCCATTTTGAGGTCACGAAGAGTGACTTGCATACCAGGTGAACAGCAAATTTACCCTCAGCATTACTAAATTTTCCTGAGACTGAAACTAGACTAAGGACCAGGACCAGACAAGCTTGGGGAAGATAGTTTGATTTTCATAGTTTGCTCTGCTAAAAAGCAAAAGCTCTCAGAGACCTAGTCATTAATAGTATTAGAGCAAGAGACAGCGAGGCAAATGGAAAAAAATAGACTTATTTTAAAAACAGCAGTATTCTTATTTCTTGGCTTGATCAGAGAAATATGCAGAATATTCTGGGCAAACCGAAAATTACATGTAGCAACTGTACAAGTCTTAACACAGATTTCTGAGGTTACTAAGCAGATCAGGAGTAAAGAGGGAGAGATTAAAGATTAAAGATTTTTGACGGGTTTGAGGGGGGGAAAGGATTTTGCACTGAAGGCTTTTAGATCAAGGGATCCATCAGCCAAAGATATCATGAGGCATCATACTGACAAAAAAAAAAGGTTAATGACTGCACTAGGGGATATTTGAGGGAATAGGGTCATGTAATGATTTCATGTGCAGCATGTGGTCTCCTCCTGTGCTACAGTTTCTTTTGCTCTGTAAAATATTCTTTTACGCTGCAGCAGAGGGTGGGACACAAATAATACTTCTGAACTGCCTTAAGATGTTGTGGAAGAAGAACTGTTTCTTGCACTCAGTTTGTTTAGGGCAGATAATTTAATTGTGTAAAATTCAAGAACAAAATAAGCTGAGGGTCCCAGTTCACCTTCACTCAAATGCTGAGTCCAAGCTAGAGACCAAAGAGATCAGATCTTTTGACAGTGCATAAACCGGACAACCTGACCACAACCTGTGCGGGGAAGCAGATATCATATGATCAAAGCTCCAGGAAAACCTGCAGAGTTGACGTTTACTGTGGTGGTGTACCTGTGATTTTGTTACAGTAGTTGTCATTTCTACGATTGTTTTACAATTTGGATACGCCTTATTTACATGAAATATTTCCTTTAAGGGACAAGTAATATCATTGGATGCAAGCTGAGAGATGTAATTATCTTTGTAACACGGTCCAGGCAAAAATAACACATGCAGCTAAACTGCATTTTCTCCCAGGAGGCATTGAACTGGTGCCTATTACAGGCACTTTTTATGAGCAAGCTGTTACTATTAGTGCTTGAAAAGAAATAAAATGTGACAGATAAGGGAAATTCAACACTAACTGTGAATCATTAATTTTTTATTCAGCCAAAGGGAAACATTTTGTTTAATTAGCATATCGGTCCAATGGTGACTCAGTAAAATGGATTGTGTTAATTCTGCTGACTAAGTACAGAATATCTCTTGAATGTGTCACTGTTCTGTTTACCTTTATTAAGCTTTTATCCATTAGGAACAAATTTGCTTTTGCTATCAGCTAATTAGCTTGAGGATATTGGGGAAAATGGCATCTTCGTCACGAAGTAGTGAGATCAGGCAACGGTCTGAGTTTAACTGAGTGGAGCCTACCACCTGTATTCTTCATAGTCCCAAATTTTTACCTCTTTGAATCTTGTTAGCCCGGATAATCACAGGACAAAGCAGGAAGATCCTGAGTGGCAGCATGTCCTTGAATGACACAATGCAGTGATGTGGCTGGGACAGAGCAAATTCATCCTCAAAGTTTCTATGAAAGCCTTTGTCTGGCTTTGTCAGCTAGTTATGGAATCAAATTCATGGGCCCACCATTGGTACTGACCATCATACACCCACTTATACTAATCTTACATTAACTCCATTTTTATTCTCCTCCCTCGCTGTATAGTAGTCATTATTTTACAGTGGCCAATTAACCTACAAACTTGCACATCCTTGCTGTGTGGAAGGAAACCAGAGCACCTGAGGGAATCTCATACAGTCAAAGAAAGCACATGCAAACTCCAGATAGGCACCACCCAAGGTCAAGATTAAGCTTGTCCAGTGCTGCGAGGTAGCAGATCTACCAGCAACACCGATGTGTTGCCTGAACTATCAAAGCTGTTAAGGTTTTCAATAAGCATGTTCATGCTAGCTTTCTCCACTTCTAGACTTAGCTGGTGCAGATGCAGAAGGCTGCTTGCTGATCTGAACCATTATAGTCAACTAACATGGTGTGAGTAGCAGCTGGATCTCTAACAGAGAGGAACCCCTGGCACTCACCATGCCAAAAGCTTTTGCAGTCAGCAAAGGCTAAACCCCAGGTGGCAGGCTGAAGTATTTAAAAACAATTTAAAAAATCAAACTATTTTAAACCAGGTTTCTAAAACTGAAAACTTGGTTTAAAAATGATTTAAGAAATAAAACATAAGTAATGTGAAATACTATAAAATAGAATAAAAATATTAGGAATTTTGTGTCTAGAAAAGGAATTTGCCTCCGGTCACAGTCCTGCAATCTCCATAGAAATCATTGGGGTCTTGTGTCCTGTACCAGTTCTAACCTGGTATAGAATCTGAAATGACTCTGAGAATCTTAGCAAAACCAAGGAGTCCAGTGGCAAACCAAACCAAAAGGTTTAAAGTTCCAAACCTGTCACCAAATACAGGATTTGTGAATTTCACAGAGCATACATGGATTACAGTCATTTAAACTGCCACACGCCAACTGAATATAGTGGCCATTGAATACAATCTGGCTTGGAGTTCAGTGTTGCTAATATCTAGACAGACTATCTATGACAAACTGAAGGTAAAATTTAGTAAAAAGATAAATAAAATTAATAGATTAAACAGATTTATGTAATTAAGAAGTAAACAAAGCACAGATAATTGAAAACATGCTCACCCTTCTCCGTAAAGCTCTACAATTCCTGTTGAAATGGGTGACCTCTTGGAGTGATATCAGATCAGAGGCCATTGATCTGCAATCTGACTCCACAATGAGTTTTGTGGCGGGGCAGATCCAGGAAATAGTTGGCTGAGCTTGGCCAGTAACCTAGTTTCTGACACTCTTCTGTTCATTATCTGTGCTATTTTCTTTTACTCCTCCCTGAACATCTGGTGTTGACTGCAGTGGGTTGTGCATGAGGATATTGGGGAGGATGAGCATGGAGTTAGATTTCACATGCCATTTGTGATAAATATTGTAAGAAAGTGCTAGCTTTAAATTTTTCTGAGAGGAATACTTTATAAATCATGGATGTCAAAAATCTGTTTTCTTCACCTCCCATAGCCCAGATGTTGAGCTGATGTTAGACCTGTTCACTCATCAATGATTGACTTTATTTTAGATTCTTGAATCAACCTTTGACATCACACGTTACCAGCTAATTTCTGTTTTTATGAAGGAGCATGAAACCTTGCTGGCACGCTGGCAGAACAAAAACACAGAGAGTGTAATTGAGCTACACAACAAAACCCCAGTATGGAATGATGACACACAATCCTATGTCCTTAATTTTCATGGTCGAGTTACACAGGCCTCTGTGAAGAATTTCCAAATTATTCATGATAATGACCGTAAGTAGAAACTTTAAGAGATAATTACAATGAATAGTTACTTAAGCACTGTACTAAATGGGACCTGTGGATCTATACTCCATTACAAAAGATTAAACATTATATTAAAGTTGTAACGTTGTTGTTTTAACAATGGACATTTGCATTCAATTTAGCGCATTATTCTCTTCCTTCATGTACTTAATTTCCATTACTAGCATCTGCGCTTCCACCTTAAACAACAAATTGTTGACTTGTGCATGTTGCTAACAATGATAAAATTGTTGCATTAAATTGCATGTATAATTCTGGAAGAAATAATACTAGATATCAAAGTGATATGAAACAAGACTGACTTTATGCTTGATGCAGAAGAGATCCAAAATTCTGGATGTTGCTGATGTAATGGAAAAGTAACTGCTATTCCCCCATTGGCACAAACCTATAGACAGCTTTGAGTCCTTCAGAATGGTTCCAAATAGATTTGGACCCAGATATCTTTGGCTTTACCATTGAACATTCAAGTGTAAAGGATAAACATTCACTAAGAACTGTGAGAACTTTTGAGAACCTGGAGAGAACTGTGTTCATAGGCTGCCTGAAAGGTAATTCTTAGAAGTTCTTGCCCATCCTTTCTGGCCCACCAATGATAAATGGAAGCTCTTCAGCAGCCAAACCTTGTTCTGCGCACCTGTCTTTGTTTTGATACCATCAAGTTTAGCAGAGCTATAGATGCAGCATCCCATATCCAACAGAAATGTATCCAGTAATTGCTGCTAATAACCATGTACCCTTCCCACTATCAATGAGAATAAATTTAGATAAATATAAATTATATATTTATAGGTTCAACGCACGCAGGACATCCTGCTGTCTTTCTTGGCCAATTAATAGCTTCCAAAGGGAGGATGCTTTTGCATATAACTATAATAAATAGTCACTCAGCAAAATCCCACGAAAGCATTAAGAGATCAGTTTACCGATCTCTTTTGGCATTTCTGATTGAGGATAAATATTAGTCAGCATAATCTCATGGCCTTTCACATATAGTTACAGAACATGTAACATTTTGTTTCCATTCCTGAGTGGAGAGTACTACCCATAGCCCTAAGGTTTTCACAAAGAAAAAAACATTTGGAATAAATTAATATTTCAACAATAACTTAAAAAAACACATGGGGGAGTACACAGTTCAGCCTTTTAAGTCTGTTCTGTCATTCAGTAAGATCTATCCCAAATTAGATTCTCTGATTATCCAACAATTTATTGATCTGATTCATGAGAAAGTTGAACAATAGAATCTCTATAACCCTGAAACTGAAAATTCCAAAGATTCAAAATCATTAGAAGAAAGAAATTCTACTTTTTTCACTGCTAAATGAATATCCCCTTCCATGGCTCTACTTCAAAGGAAGGGGAAACAACTCCTCTGCATCTTCCTTGCCAAGCCCAAAAAACTTTGCATGTTTCAATATCAGCTTTCATTCTTCTAGACTTCAGGTAGCAAAGGCTGCCCAAAAGTCTCTCCTCTGTATGATCCTGTCATACCAGAAACCAGTTGAGTGAACCATTTTCATGTAAAGGCAAGGATATCCTTCAATGGGTAAGGAAACGAAAACTGTAGCACATCAATATTCTGCCTTGTGCCCAGCTGTATCACCATGCAGCTTCTTTGAATTTTCTTTATATATTCCTGTCAGTTGTTGTACTGTCCACAAATTTAGGTGCACCACATTCTGTCACTTCAATGAAATCATTGATTATAAATAACTTAGTCCTGCACTGATACTCACAATGCTGGGTGTGTTACAGCCCGATAGCTGAACATAGCTATTAATGGTATCACCACAAAATAACACCAGATTACAGAAAATTATGGTCTTGCAATTACAGAACTTTTTATTTTAACCCTACGCACATGATAAAATTAGGTTACTTACTCGAGGCAGTAAGATAGTAATTGAAATATTTTCTTGATGTTCTCCTGTGAACTGAAAGAATGCATTAAAAAAACTTGGTTTATCAGACTAATATTACCTATATTTTTAGTAATAACTTTTGGCAGGTGTAAATTATTTCTGGAGGAATTATAATGCCTATGAATTGCTTTCCTGTGTCATTGGTGAGAAGGCTTAACCATTTTCTCACCCCTATACTGTAAGACCACATCCCTTTCACCAAGACCACATCCCTTTCACCACACACAGACTTGCCCTGGATTTATCTCCCCGTACAGAGAATCCGGGTGGGACAGTTGGTTTCTTTAATACTTTCTGGGCAACCTGCAAGACTTCCTTTAGTGAACACTGCCATTGCCGATGGTGCTCTGTCTCATAGGACAAGAGTGTAGAACATAGAACAGTACAGCCCAGTACAGGCCCTTCGGCCCACAATGTTGTGCCGACCCTTAAACCCTGCCTCCCATATAACCCCCCACCTTAAATTCCTCCATATTCCTCCAGTACTCTCTTAAACTTCACTAGTGTATCTGCCTCCACCACTGATTCAGGCAGTGCATTCCATGCACCAAACACTCTCTGAGTAAAAAACCTTCCTCTAATATCCCCCTTGAACTTCCCACCCCTTACCTTAAAGCCATGTCCTCTTGTATTGAGCAGTGGTGCCCTGGGGAAGAGGCGCTGGGTGTCCACTCTATCTATTCCTCTTAATATCTTGCATACCTCTATCATGTCTCCTCTCATCCTCCTTCTCTCCAGAGAGTAAAGCCCTAGCTCCCTTAATCTCTGATCATAATGCATACTCTCTTAACCAGGCAGCATCCTGGTAAATCTCCTCTGTACTCTTTCCAATGCTTCCACATCCTTCCTATAGTGAGGCGACCAGAACTGGACACAGTACTCCAAGTGTGGCCTAACCAGAGTTTTATAGAGCTGCATCATTACTCTGCGACCCTTAAACTCTATCCCTCGACTTATGAAAGCTAACACTCGATAAGCTTTCTTAACTACCCTATCCACCTGTGAGGCAACTTTCAGGGATCTGTGGACATGTACCCCAAGATCCCTCTGCTCCCCCACACTTCCAAGTATCCTGTCATTTACTTTGTACTCTGCCTTGGAGTTTGTCCTTCTAAATTGTACCACCTCACAGTTCTCCGGGTTGAACTTCATCTACCACTTCTCAGCCCACTTCTGCATCTTATCAATGTCTCTCTGCAATCTTCGACAATCCTCTACACTATCCACAACACCACCAACCTTTGTGTCGTCTGCAAACTTGCCAACCCACCCTTCTACCCCAACATCCAGGTTGTTAATAAAAATCACGAAAAGTAGGGGTCCCAGAACCGATCCTTGTGGGACACCACTAGTCACAACCCTCCAATCCAAGTGTACTCCCTCCACCATGTCCCTCTGCTTTCTGCAGGCAAGCCAGTTCTGAATCCACCTGGCCAAACTTCCCTGGATCCCATGCCTTCTGACTTCCTGAATAAGCCTACCGTGTGGAACCTTGTCAAATGCCTTACTAAAAATCCAAGTAGATCACATCCACTGCACTACCCTCATCTATATGCCTGGTCACCTCCTCAAAGAACTCTATCAGGTTTGTTAGATATGATCTGCCCTTCATAAAGCCATGCTGACTGTCCCTGATCAGACCATGATTCTCTAAATACCCAGAGATCCTATCTCTAAGAATCTTTTCCAACAGCTTTCCCACCACAGATATAAGGCTCATTGGTCTATAATTACCCGGACTATCCTTACTACCTTTTTTGAACAAGGGGACAACATTCGCCTCCCTCCAATCCTCCGGTACCATTCCCGTGGACAACGAGGACATAAAGATTCTAGCCAGAGGCTCAGCAATCTCTTCCCTCGCTTCGTAGAGCAGCCTGGGGAATATTCCGTCAGGCCCTGGGGACTTATCCGTCCTAATGTATTTTAACAACTCCAACACCTCCTCTCCCTTAATATCAACATGCTCCAGAACATCAACCTCACTCATATTGTCCTCACCATCATCAAGTTCCCCCTCATTGGTGAATACTGAAGGGAAGTATTCATTGAGGACCTCGCTCACTTTCACAGCCTCCAGGCACATCTTCCCATCTTTATCTCTAATGGGTTCTATCTTCACTTCTGTCATCCTTTTGTTCTTCACATAATTGAAGAATACCTTGGGATTTTCCTTTATCCTACTCACCAAGGCCTTCTCATGCCCCCTTCTTGCTCTCCTCAGCCCCTTCTTAAGCTTCTTTCTTGCTACCCTATATTCCTCAATAGACCCATCTGATCCTTGCTTCCTAAACCTCATGTATGCTGCCTTCTTCCACCCGACAAGATTCTCCACCTCACATGTCACCCATGGTTCCTTCACCCTACCATTCTTTATTTCTCACTGGGACAAATTTATCCCTAGCATCCTGCAAGAGTTCCCTAAACATTGACCATATGTCCATAGTACATTTCCCTGCAAGAACATCATCCCAATTTACACCCGCAAGTTCTAGCCTTATAGCCTCATAATTTGCCCTTCCCCAATTAAAAATTTTCCTGTCCTCTCTGATTCTGTCCTTTTCCATGATAATGCTAAAGGCCAGGGAGCGGTGGTCACTGTCGCCCAGATGCTCACCCACTGAGAGATTTGTGACCTGACCCGGTTCGTTACCTAATACTAGATCTAGTATGGTATTTCCCCCTAGTCGGCCTGTCAACATACTGTGACAGGAATCCGTCCTGGACACACTTAACAAACTCTGCCCCGTCTAAACCATTGGAACTAATCGGGTGCCAATCAATACTAGGGAAGTTAAAGTCACCGATGATAACAACCCTGTTATTTTTACACCTTTCCAAAATCTGCCTTCCAATCTGCTCCTTGGTGTCTCTGCTGCTACCAGGGGGCCTATAGAATACTCCCAATAGAGTAACTGCTCCCTTCCTGTTCCTAACTTTCACCCATACTGACTCAAAAGGGGATCCTGCTACATTACCCACCCTTTCTGTAGCTGCAATAGTATCCCTGACCAGTAATGCCACCCCTCCTCCCCTCCCCCCCCCCCTTTTAAAGCACTGAAATCCAGGAAAATTGAGAATCCATTCCTGCCCTGGTGCCAGCCAAGTCTCTGTGATGGCCACTACATCATATTCCATGTATGTATCCAAGCTCTCAGTTCATCACCTTTGTTCCTGATGCTTCTTGCATTGAGGTACACACACTTTAGCTCTTCTACCTTACTACCTTTACACCCTTTATTCTGCTTCTCTTTCCTCAAAGCCTCTCTATATGTTAGATCTGGCTTTACTCCACGTACTATACTTGCAGTTCTCTCATGACCTTTATCCTCCTCCACCTCACTACCTGCTCTAACACTCTGGTTCCCCTTCCCCTGCAAATCTAGCTTAAACCCCCCGGAGCAGCACTAGCAAACTTTCCCGCAAGGATGTTAATCCCCCTCCAGTTCTGGTGCAACGCATCCCATTGGTTCAGGTCCCACCTTCCCTGGAACAAGGCCCAATTGTCCAGCAATATGAAGCCCTCCCTCCTGCACTAACCCCTTAGCCACATACTTAGCTGCATTATCTTCCTATTTCTAGCCTCACTAGCACGTGGCACGGGTAGCAATCCTGAGATTGCAACCCTGGAGATCCTGTCCTTCAACTTTGCACCTAACTCCTGAAATCCTCTTTGCAGAACCTCTTCCTTCTTCCTATCCACGTCATTGGTCCCTACGTGGATCACGACATCTGGCTGCTCACCCTCCCTCTTGAGAATACTGAGAACTCGATCCGCGATATCGCGGACCCTGGCACCAGGGAGGCAACAGACCATCTGGGATTCTTGATCTCTTCCACAGAACCTCTTATCTGTCCTCCTAACTATTGAATCCCCTATCACTACTGCTCTCCTCCTTTCCCTCCTTCCCTTCTGAGGGTCCAGACTTAGTGCCAGAGATGTAACCACTGCAACCTGTCCCTGGTAGGTCGTCCCCACCAACAGTATCCAAAACGGTATACTTATTATTGATGGGAACGGCCACAGAGGTGCTCTGCTCATTCTGTCTATTCCCCTTTCCTCTCCTGACAGTCACCCAGCTACCTGCCTCCTGACTTTTAGGGGTGACTATCTCCCGGAAACTCCTGTTTATTTCTGCCTCTGCCTCACGAATGATCTGAAGTTCATGCAGCTCCAGCTCCAGTTCCCTAACTCGGTTTGTCAGGAGCTGCAGCTGGATGCACCTTTTACAGGTGTAGTCATCAGGGACAATTGTACTCGCCCTGACTTCCCACATATTGCATGTGGAGCACTCGACTGCCCTAACTGCTGCCTCCATTATCTACTGCTATGTTAATTAGAGTAATTAAAGGAGCTTACCCGGCCTTACCTCACTGGGAGCAAGCTCGTCCTCAGCCTCTGCTCGCCGAAGCCTCTCGAGCCAAAGTCTTCCTACTCTGTCTCCCACTACTCCATCATCCGCTACTACATCACACGCTCCGTTAATCTGCTCTCTTTTTAAACTTTCCTGCTGTCTCACGGGCCGACTTCCACGCACTTGCGCAGTCGTGCCCCGTTCAAACTGCCGAAGAACTGACTGCCCCTTCTCAATCTGCTCTCTTTTTAAACTCTCCCGCTGTCTCAGGGGCCGACCACGCATTTGCACAGTTGTGCCCTGTTCAAACTGCCGAAGAAATGAGTGTGCGCTTAGTTAATGGATAACTTAAGTCTTCCAACTTCCACAACCAAATCAATTTCAAAATTAGTTCCTCCAATACATTGACAATTGTACAACTCCACCAACAGGAACATTTCACAAACATATTTACAGAATTGCTAATAGGAACCAGAAATGTTCTTTCATCATTATGATGGTAGTCCATTTTCTTGTTATTGTTTTGTTGCTTTAGTCTTGTGTCATCCATGTAGTGGAGAAAAATGGATTGCAGAGATTTAAAAAGACTGTTTTGCTAATACTGCCAGATAGATAACTTTGTTACATATCTTAAACTCTATCCCTCGAACTCTTATTAAACAAATCCATTCTCATTCTGTTCATTATATATAACTAAAGGGTCCAGATATTGTATTTTACAATAAACAAATTATTTACCCTCAGTGTTGTGCAGCAAGAAGCAGGATTACATAAATTTATTCTTCAGTATGTTTAACAAAAGATACTCAATCCCCCTCTGTGATCACCAAGGCATATTAAGTTATACACTGTTCATTACTAGAATGAACACAATTCAGAACAAATTAAAACTTGTCAAATAAAGAAAACAGTGTAGATTTTGACAGCTAACAAACATCTAGAAATGAATTCTAGGCTGTAATCTGTCAAAGGTTTTATATTTCTTTAATAAAGTCGTGTAGCTTCGCTCTCATGGTTTGTTATACCATCTGAACTCTGTGATTAGATTACAGTCCTGTAACTCTGTCAGATATCCATCATTCTCTGTAAGCTTGCTGTCAATAAAGCTCACAATGATCTGTAGAGGATGGCAGCTCATATATGAGTGATTGTTGGCACTTCACGGTGCAAATGGTGAAGTATTTAGTCTCAAAATAACCAATTGTTTGATATGCTTTTTTTTTTAGCGGATTATATAGTGATGCAGTTTGGCCGAGTAGCAGAAGATGTCTTTACCATGGATTACAACTACCCAATGTGTGCACTGCAAGCATTTGCGATTGCTCTGTCAAGCTTCGATAGCAAACTAGCTTGTGAATAATGGTGCAATCAAAGTTCTTTCCTCAGTGCTTCAACGAGAAACTTACTTTCTTTGCTTCTACGTCTTGGTTGCAAATTACAGTAAGATATAATTCATCTTTAATATCATACATTTTTATGTAAAAAGATGACTAAAATTACACCAAGGTCCTAAGTCCAAATTTGAATCCCAATTTAAATATTTTAATGAAACATGGAGCTGCTTTGCATTTTTAATTTTTTTTAAAAGCACACATAGTTCTGTGCTCAGTCCATTTTTATGCACTGACAGTCATTTTGCATGAATCGTTGACATGGAACATTGTCTTTAAAAGAAAAAGAAAACTTATGAGGTGAAAAGGCAGCTATAAAATCCAGAGGGTGTTGAGTCAGACCAAAAGAGAAAGATCAGCAGGTTTTCCTTCCAAGTACTAACCTTTATGTCATTTCTGAAATCTATTCAGATTGTTCTTTACAGATTGGTCAGAAATGTATGTCACGTCTGCTGATTCAATGCAGTAATAATTTTATTTCAGGTGATTAAAGATGTTAAACATCAGGACTTATTTTAAGAGTTAAACAGTTTTAAATTATTCTAATTAACTTCTACATGCCTTTTAATTTATTGTCTGCTTTTTTTTATCTCTTTTGGCTTGATCTTATTTAAATGATAACGTAATTGGGAATGAGGAATTTCTCTGCTCATATTGAGAATGAGGCAGGAAGAAAGAGAGACTGCATTTAATTATGCCATTTGTTATATGTACATTCTTAGTGCCGACACTGTTGAAAATAGAATTATCCTGTTCTCTGATGGGTCAAAATAATACTAGAATAGTAACAATACAGAAAATAAAAACAAATAAAAGAAGTTGAAAATCAGTTATACTTAATGGGACTGGAATTCTGAATGAAAAAGATTGCAAAACTGGTTGAGATTACACATTATATTTCATAAGAAGTGAATTCTTCAATCAAATCTGAAAGTAGATGAAATTCACAAGTGATGATATGTGTCTGGATTAATGTAGAGCCATAGTGCTGAATTCTAGTGCTAAAGCACACCGATTATTGACACAGAGTAAATATAGATTGTGGAAAACAAATCACAAAAAGTTTATAAGGTGGTTGGAGTGGCTGGATTTCAGGGACACCCAGGCAAATACATGAAGGAGACAGAAATAAGTTATAAAGTCATATAAGTTATATGAATTCAAACTGATGAAAGTTCATGAGAAGCATAGATCACGTGGCCTGTTTCTCTGCTGAACAACCTACAGAATTCTATTAAGGTTGCATAAATGCAGAAGCTGGAAATCTGAAATAACAACAGAAAATGCTGGAAACGTTCAGTCGGTCAGGTAGCATCAATGAAGAGAAGTGGTTATTATTTAGGTTGAAGACCCTTCAACAGAACTAGGAGAATGTTGATTTTAAATTTTCAAGAAGGTGAGTAAGATATGGGCCACAGGAATATATACAATAGGCTGTTGGTGAAGTCATGATTAATTTACCCATTACCATGATAAGCTGCGGTGAAAGGCCATTGATGAAGCCATTATTAAGCTCTCTTTCCCAGTAACAAAGAGTCCTCAACTTGAAATATTAAGTCTGTTGAAAGATAGGGTTAATTTCACCTAGATGATTTGCCCATCTTCATCTGTAATGACATCATTTAGATAACAGGTGGCATCGAGACAGTCTAATTGCTCATAATTATCAATTTCATCTTCAATCACAATCCTAGCAAATTGGAAACTCAGACACATCATCCTGTCTTTAGATTTTCTCACTATATAAAGAAAACATCATTACTACCATTGGGGAAGTGTAAAGGTTCTTTCATGAAGCAACTGCTCGTCCCACCTAATTTGACACTGTAGCAATGTGGTGTTGGAAATCTTATTTAAAATCAAACAATAGTACAGTCAGGATGGTGTACACTTTAAAAATCTTAACCTTTTGGGTTGGCTTAAGCCAAGTTCTCAAGAGAACTTCCCCATCCCTTGAGTTTACCAATCCATTCCTGACTGGAACCCACTACCCAGGAGTCAATCCTAGCTCCAAGGTATTTTTTTTACACTACATGGGTTAAAAAATGAATCTCACCTTTGTTAAAGAGCTACTTAGTGATGACATTGAAAACTAATACCTTATTTTTACTCACCATAAAAAAGCCTGCAGTGTATCAAGATTAACATCAAGACCTGGTTTCTTGCAAAAATGTTGCCAAGAAAACTTGAGAATTTTAGACATACCCTTGCGAGAATCACTCACAAAGGCCACGTTATCAGCAAAGGTCAATGTGGTACAAGAGGAAAGCATCTTGCTTAAGACCCTCTTAAGATAAGAATGGGCCCAAACTTGACCTTGCCATTCTCAATAAAAGTGTAGGAGTCTGTGTATGTATCTGAAATGAGGTCCACAAAATCAGCAAAAACTCCCATCAGGCCCAGAAATTTAACAATAAGTCTCTGGCTAACCAAGTCAAAAACTTTATATAAATCTATAAATATGGCAGCTTTCTGTTTTCTCTTGGCCCCCTTCATTAAATTATATAAAATATCAATATTCTCATTACAGCTAGGGTAGCCGTGATAAATCCATTTTGATGACAATTTAAGACAACCACATCCAACTTCCTCTTGGGCGATATTTTGGAGAATAATCTCAAAATAATTGATGCAATGGTGTTAGGTTGCCAGTTGTCCACAGATTAAAAATTTTCATTGTTGTCAGACTTCTTAACAAGGACTGCCTGGCTATGTTTCATCCATGTGAATATATTACCCACTTTAATCCAAGAGGAAAACATAGTAGCTAACTCGTTGGTGTCTATTTTGTGGACCTCAGCTAGACTCCAACGGTCTGGGCTAGCCACTTACCTCTTTTAAAACTGTTATCAGTTCTCGATGGGTGTTACCTGAACTTTTGAGTAATTCTATATATTTGATAACTCTTGTTCAACGAATTTGTGGATCTGTTGCCATGGAAGATGATATTTGTTTTGCTGTGCAAAGCTCTGTCCTTTAAGTATCTTGAAAAATTCAAGAAATTGTCAAAATTTCACTATTCTCCAGGTCTGGCACTAGTAATACGGCAGAAGGATTTGCTCAGTATTGTTATATCTGAAATTTGAGACTTCTCTGATTAGTCCATTTTATTGCTGAATTTGAGGGTCTGCAAAGAAAATTTGCCGGGGAACAGAGTGTAATGGTGTGACATGCATGCAGGCACCTGGGGGGGTGGAAGAAGTATGCACCATTAAATCAATTACTGATCTCTTAAAAGTATCAATTTTTTTTACTTGAATTGAACTCAAACATTAAATGAGTTACCATCATGTGGTAGTAATGAGTTGGATTAATTTTCAGGGTCTTAAATGTTTGAGAATTGGACATTGGTCATTCTAGACAGTAATATTGTTGGACAAAACTTGTATACATATTAGGTTCTTTTACCTGCAATAAACATTAATTTTAAATATATTAATATCTCTGTTAAAATATTGGATCAACAATTTGGTGCAAACTTTTTGAGTGCACAACAATAATGCATTATACTTAATGCTTTGACCACAAAAATTGTATGGAGGGCAGCGTTTCACTTGTTACTGAATGTGTTGGGACATGGATATGGGTATGGATATAAACATCAGCTGGGCACCTTGAAAATCTCTGAAATCACCACTATAATATACAGGTTCAATTCTATAAGAAATAAGGGGAGGGATGTGATTATAAAACAGAACCTCACAAACAATTCATCCATGAAGAGTGGGAGCATTATTTAAATTATACAGTAAATGTTTGGCACCTTATATGACTCTAATGTTGAATATGTAGAAACCATTATCAGAATGTTAAAAAGAATTATCAGAAAAATGGACAAATGGAGACAAAAAGGAAGACTACAGATGCTGGAACCAGGAGCAAAAGTATAAATTGCTGGAGGTACTCAGCAGGTCAAGCAGCATCTGTGGAGCATTAGGAAATTAGGACCTGAAATGCTGACTCTGCAGAAACTGTCTCGCCAGCTCAGTTCCTCCAGCAGTTTTTATTTGCAAGTGGTAGCGTAGTGGTTAATGCAATGCGATTACAGCTCGGGGTATCAGAGTTCAATATCAGCGCCTTCCCTATAAGGAGTCTGTACGACCTCCCCGTGGAATGCGAGGGTTTTCCCCGGGTGCTCCGGTTTCCTCCCACAGCTCAAAGATGTAGCAGGTAGGTTAGTTGGTCATTGTAAATTGTCCCGTGATTGGATTAAGGTTGAATCAGGATTGTCGGGGTTTGTGTGTCACAAAGGGGCAGAAGGGCCTACTTCGTGCTTTATCTCTAAAATAAATAAATAGATGACACAGGAAAATGTTCAGGCAAGTATACTCACAGGGGGCTGTGTAGATATCAATTTCAAGTTTAAGCAGAAGTGGTAGAGGCAGGTTCGATATTGTCATTTAAAGTAAAATTGGATAGCTATATGGACGGGAGGAATGGAGGGTTATGGGCTGAGCGCAGGTCAGTCGGACTAGGTGAGAGTAAGCGTTCGGCATGTTTCCGTGCTGTACTTGTTATACGGTTATAGGAATTGGAGAATTTCCTCACTAATAGCCAATTCATCTGCTTCTTCATACTGAGGTATTCACAGTTTTCTGCGCTGATTTTAGTCCTTATAATAAGGTACCTTTACAGGGAGAAGTTATAAAGGAGGGAGAAAATGCTACCACTAGTCATAGGCCTTCAATCTGAAAAACAAGCCAGCTCCTCCTATCAGCAAAGCTGATTTTATATCCAATTGGCTACGTTGACTGATTGTTTCCACGGATTCTGCCCGACCTGCTGAGTTCGTCCAGCGTGTTGTGAGTGTTGCTTTGACCTTAGGTTCCACATGTTCTAACATCACAGACCAGCCTTTCATGTAGGACTGTGTAAAAGTCACATCTGCTAAAATCCATGTGGACATCATTTATCTTGCTGCCTTTGTCAATCTTGTTGGTGACCATCTCCGAAAAAACCTCAAATTCAGGAGACATGGGTTCCCATGCACAAAGGCATGCTGACTATCCCTGATTAGTCTTTGCAGTTCCAAATGCAAATACACCTAGTCTTTTCAGTCCCTTTCTATTACTTTCCCACCACTGACATAAGACTCATTGGCCTCTGGTTCCCTATTTATCTTTGCTACCCTTCTTCAACAAAGGCATAACAGTAGCCATCCTCCAATCTTCCAACAGCATTTCGTAGTGATCCCTCTCAGGAAAGAGTTACCATGTTCCTTTGTTCATGGTACGATGTGAGCACTAAATTATGAACAAGAAAAGAACTTAATGGTATAACTATAGCTTAGAAGTATTCCACTTTGCACATAACAAATTCAATTACTTATGTTGAACCTGAGGTGGTACCCAGCTCTCAAATGATTTAACAGAGCACCAAATTAACACCCCATTGCTCATCACATTATGTAAATTTTCTTTTATATCAAATTAAGTAGATTATCTCCCCAGTTACTAATCTTGTAACATAGTACTAACAGTGCAGAAACATGATCTACCCAACAAGTCAATGCTTTGTTATATACGAGCTTACTTCATCCTACTTAAGATAGCAAGTCTGACAGTGCAGTGTAACCTTTGTGCTTAATTCTCTGGAGTGAGACTTGAATGCACACTTTCTGACTCAAATAGGCGAGTGTAATTATAGGGGCACAGCTAGTGCCTAATATTCATTTTAATCTTGTCCTTTCTGATTGTTTGCAGATTTACTCCTTGTGTTCTTTATACTGCAACAGGTCAGAAAAGATTAAAGATTTAGAATACTCTCAAAAGGTTTCTGACCCATTCTGTTTCTATACTTTTCTCATTTGCTTGCAGCAACCTCATTAGTGCAGACTTCACAGGGGGAGAAAAACAAGGAGAAGTTGGTTTTGAATGTAGCTAATTTGTTCGTAGAGCAAGAGAGCTCATTTGCAAAATGGAAATATATATTTGGGAGATGTGATCTTTATAAATAATTATGGCCTTGTTAAAGTGCAAGATTTAGTATAGAATGCTGTCATTTTAGTAGATTTGCTTAACTCACTCAAATGAAGTTAATATCTTCATGATTGTGATACCTTTTACACAAATTGAGCACATCAGCCGCTGACTTTGCTTTGGAAGATATTGGTGTTCAACAGTAAAACAGAGCATGCATGTTGTTCTGCATGTGCAGCTTTGCACAGTGAGATATGTGCTGCTACCTGCTAACATGTATGGAATATTTACTGTTTTTTTTCATGTAAAGAAATCATGTACTCAGATGTTTTATTTTGTGTTATAATTATGAAATAATCAAATGATCGATGTACTCCAATGAATTTCATGATATTCCTACGTATCATAACCTTGTACAGTGTGCTAAAACTTTAAGGTGAAACGATGTGCATAATTGCACACCTCACTCAAGTGAAGGATTCCTGCTTTGTCTTGTCAGAGTACGTGGCTTATGATTATTTTAGCTGAGGTCTACAAGACATGGTCTGATTGTTATATCATGAAACATTTTTATGTAAAACTCATTATAAAAACAACTCGTGTTCTGATTCTGTGATGTATGTTTAAAGTTGACTTCACTTTTTATCGAGTCAGTTGTAATTTTATCATCATGCTTCTTCCTGCAGTCTGTCTGCACTACCAGGGTACAATTGCATATTTAGTAGGACTAAAGTATCAAATTTTATTTGCCTAAACAACACGTCTAAAGAAGTTGAGTACCATTTATTGGGATCAGTTTTGTTTATAAGTTAAAGATAAATAACAGTGTTCTTTGTCATGTAAAGATACTTGTTGAATGGAGTTTTTAAATAAATAATTTTGAAAAAATGGTGTTTTAATGGATTACATTAAAGTTTGTATATAAAATACAGTCAATCTCCCATTGTCTTTTATGAATTTTAGAAAAAAATGACTTTTTATCATATATAAATGATATAGCAACTATAATCACAAATAAATCAATAAGACTGGATGTGTGGAAATTAGTACAAATACTGTAGTGACAAATAATTTTTATTGAGGACTGGCCATCAAGCATGAACTTTTACTCAGTTTAACATGATGGTATCAATTTTATGGCTTAAGAAAGCTCTGTAGCTGTTTTATATAGAAATAAAATTAGGTAAGTTTAACCCAACTTATTTTAGTCTTCCCCTCTATCCCAATAACTCTCCATTGAAAATGGTGGTGAGTAGTTTGGGATGTGATATTAATTCCCATGCTATCCCAGAAGAATCTTGAAAAGCAAAAGGTTGCAGAGACAAGAAATCTGAAATTAAAAAAATGCTGGAGAAAATTAAAATAAAAACAGAAATTGCTGGGCAATTCTAAAGGCTCAAAGGTTCATTTTATTGTCAAAGTATGCAAGGTTAACTCTGTAATTCGTCTTCTTCAGATAGCCATGAAGTACAGAAAAACTGGGGGAGTTGTTGAAAGAAAAGACATCAATCCCACCCCCACATGAAAAAAAAACACAAAACTGACACAAAGGCCGAGCACCCAACCCCGCCCTTGCACAGAAAGGAACAGATCGCTGTCCGGAAAATGGCAGCCAGAGTGCTAGATCATTTGATCAAATTCCAAATGGCATGTCACAGGCTCCAACAGTTTCTGAAACACAATCAAAACAAAAAGAGCAAACAGAAAACGTAGAGAAAGTGAAATAACTGAAGAGTTGGCTATCTAGAAGATGTCACCTGAGGAATCTTCCGCTGGCACCAACTTGAACAGAAATATTCTAATACAATTCTGATTTTAAGAAAACAGAAAATGTTGGAGAAATCAGGAATGAAAACCAGAAGTTCTGGCTCAGCAAATCACAGTATCTGTGGAAGTGAAACAGAGTTAATGTTTCCGGTAAATGAACCTCCGCTTTCTTTGCCTAGGTGTTACCGGATTGGCTGAGAATCTCCAACATTTTCTCTATTCATCCCAGAGAATGTTTGACCAGTTAGTTTTCCTCAGAAGACTGAATGGTGCAAAGCAGTATTGATCTTTACAAGTGAAAAAATTAATCATAAATCTTTTACTTTGTAGTAATATGTCAGGATAATCTGTAGTTTTATGCCAGATGTAACTAACCATGATAATTTGACATTGTAGGATAATTAAGTAAAAATTGATAAAGAACTTTATTTCCTTAGAATTGTGTGGAATGCCAGCTTAATATCACATCCCAAGCTACTCACCACCAGTATCAATGGAAAATTATTAGGGTAGAGGGTAAAACTAACAGTTGGGTTTGCTTTCTATTCTGAAAGTAAAATTGATAAACCCACTTTCTGCCAGTGTTAAACTACACGATACTAATATACTTTCTCCAAATTGTCATTTCCTTTCTCTAATAATATTATTTGTTCTCTTTGGAAAGATACACTTACAACAATGGCTAATTCACATTTTATTGTGTTTCCTACTAAATGAGATGAGACAGGGATCATTCTATTTCCAATTACTGTTCCAACTAAATTACACACTTATTGAAATGTATGGATATACCAAGAGACTAAAAGTAATTCAGAGTTAACATAAAATCCAACAATAACTATTCTCATTATGATGAATTCAATAAGTACTTACTCCTTTTACAATGCATACAGAACATTACTTTTGCCATGAGAGTGCTAAAGAACTCGAGGAAAATTGGTAATGATACAGTAATTGCAGAAGAACGAGCTTCTGCTGTTGTACTTAACAGGTTGCAGTCGCCACCCTGTGGCTAAACCCAGTAAGTAAAATAAACTAAGAAGCATTTTTCTCTTGTCAGCTAATAATCTTTATTTCCCAATACTGGATAAAATTCACAATTTCTACTTCTAATATAACTAGGTAGTGTTCCAAATGCATTTACAGATAATATCACAGAACTTCCATCACAAATATAACATTTCCATATTCTGCTAGATGTAATTTATAAGCCTATTGCTGTTCAAGCCAAGCAGAAAGTAAGCGTGGTAATAAAGCCATAGATTTATATAGCATGGATACAGGCCTTTCGGTCCAACTTGTCCATGCTAGTCAAGATGCCGTCCTGAGCTTGTTGCTTTTGCCAGCATCTGGCTCATATCCCTCTAGTTTGTTCCTATTAATAAATCTGTCCAATTGTCAATTAAATATTTTAATTGTACTCACCTCTAACATTTCCTCTACTACCCTGTTCCATATATCCACCGCCCTCCATGTGAAATAAACCTTTCTCCTACACTCTAAACCCCATCGTACACCCTGGTCTCCTTTAAATCTTTCCCCTCTCACCTTAAAGCTACGCCCTCTGGTGTTATGGTCCCTCCCCTGGGTAAAAAGACTGATTATAATTACCTCTGATCACCTGTCAGCCTCATTCACTCCAAGGAAACCAGTTCCAGCCTATCCAGTCCCTCATAACTGAAGACCTCCACTCCAGGCCACATCTTGTGAATATCTTCTACACCCACTCTAGCTTAATCACATCTGTTGTGGAATGGTGAACGGAATTGGACGCAATATTCCAGCTATGGTCTCACTAATGCCCTACACCGTTTAAACATGATGTTCCAAATCTTATTCTCACTGTCCCTTTTGACGAAGACAAGCATGCCATACGCCTTCTTTCCACCTTGTCTATCAGAGTTGCCACTGTCACTAACTATCTACTTGTTCTCCTAGGTCTCTCCTACTATGTTCCCCAAGGCCGTTGTCATTTACTGTGAAAGTTGTGCTCTGGCTTAACTTCAGAAAAATGCATTACTTTACACTCGTCTGACTTGAATTCCAACTGCCATTTCTTTACCGCTTTCCTAGTTAATCTAGTTTCTATTCAAACCTTAGACAGCATTCATCACTATAGCCTACACCTATTTTGGTGTCATTTGAAAACTTACTAAGCATGCCAAAGATATTCCCATCCAATTGTTAATATATCTGTGTGATAAACAGCGAGGGGCCAACAATCAAAACCTGTGGTAAACCAGCGGTCAATGGCTTCCGATCCTCCACTGCTTGACTCCTCACACTGCCAATTTTTTCTCAACCAGCTGTCTAACTCACCATGTGCTCTCACCTTTCAGACCAGTGTATCATGTGGGATCTTGTCAAAAGGCTTGCTGAAGTCCATGTAGATAACGTCTACTCCCCTGACCTTATTGGTCACCTCTTCAAAAAAATTTGACTGAATTCAAAACGTGATTTCCCACACATAAGCCATGCTCACTATCCTGAATCATCCCTTGCCTTTTCAATGCAAATAGTTCCTTTCCCTCACAATCCTATTGAGCAACTGATGTTAAGTTCACTGGTCTGTAGTCCCCTGGCTCGTCCTTGCAGCTGTTATCGCATTTGTGTACTATATTTACCAACTTCCAGTCTTCCAGTGCCTCAGCGAGGGCTAAGGAAGATACAAAAGTCTGCCAGGGCCTCAGCAAATTCTTCCCTTGTTTCCCACAGTGTCCTAGGGTACACTTGGTGTGGCACAGGGATCTATTCAGTCCCATGTGCCTCGAGACCACCAACCCCTCTTTAGTAATCTGGATATTTTACAGGACATCATCGTTCTTTTGTCCCAAGTTCGCTAACATCCAGTAAATATACAGTAAATGCAGCTAAGAAGACCTCGCTCATCTTGTATGGCTCAACTCTTGAAGGAGACCTAATCTTTAGCTAGTTTTTCTTTCTCTGACAGAGAGAGAGAGAGAGAGAGAAAGAGAGAAAGAAAGAAAGACAATATGTCACTTTGGCAGACTTCTTGGATAGGTGAAGGGTACCTCAGTGGATGCAATATCCCTTTAATCCAGCACCTTCAAAGATTACGGAAAACTAAATCTGGAACTAGAAACCAGAAAGCCATTTGTGATTAAGAAACCTGCTGTCAGAGATTATTGTGGAATCAGATACTATTATTAAGTTTAAGAGGCATTGACACAGACAGTTAAATAGGCATGCTATAGAAGGATATGCTCCTAATGCAGGCAAAAGTAAGTGGGAAAAAAGGTTGTCATTAATGTGTTGGACTAAAGACCTATTTCTGAGCTCTTCTGCCCTATATTTCTGTGGCTCTACAAGTTTGTGGGCTGTTTCAATTAAATCTAAATATTAAATAAACTAGGTTTGATGTTGAGCATACATATAAGATTAGTATTCAACTAAAGCTGTTCCAAAATTGATATAAAACCTTTTGGCCGATGTGTAGTGCCAGTGTTAATATAGCATATGGGTAAACTGCAACAAAAAAGGCAGTTCTAATATGAAGTCAAAGTCACACAAGTGAGTTTAGTATGAAAGTCAATATTAGCAAGAAAAACAATTGCAAAAATAGATATTGTCCATCACAAGTATGCCAGCTTAGCAGAGAGAAATGCAGTAGTGGGAATAGGAAAAGACATTGTGCCTCAGTGCCTAAGTCTAAAGTCAGGATTCAAAAGATCTATTGCTGTTTTTCAAGGAGACTTTCAATATATTCATGAACCTTTACCTCTTTCCAACTAGTAATCTCTTCCAATGTTCCAAGAATTTTGAATTAAGTGGATGTTTCAGGGGGCTGGTGTTGGGTATGGGAACAAAATAGCCTGCAATAGACACTACATAGTAACATGAAGAGTGTGCGTGAAAATCCCAGGAGATCAGCAATCTCTGAGATACTCAAGGCACCCGGTCCAGAACCAACAATCATTCCTCTGCCAAGGTCACTTAGATCACATTTTTCTCCATTCTGATGTTCAATCTGGACAACAACTTGAACCTCTTGACCATGTCTGCATGCTTTTATGCACTGAGTTGCTGCCACATGGCTTGGTTGATTAGATATTTGCAATACTGAATAAATGTACATGTGTACTTAATAAAGTGGCCCCTGAGTATAGTAGCAGGTTATCAACTCATCATTCAGGAGGAGCTCCTCCTCAAAGTTGTCTGTCCACAGATATTCACCTCCACCTATGGTTTGCTTCAGATCAACATGCAAACCATGACAATAACTTATGTATCATCAGTGCAATTGGTGTATCATTTCCCCAAATATTTTTCATTCTTTCTTGTTATGAGTTACATCTCACCTCCAGTCAACTCCCCTCAGATGTGGAACTGATGGAAAGCTGTTCACGCTATTCTAATTCCATTCCAGAACAAAGGTCAGCCAAACCTTTGGAGTTGAGCTCCTAACTATCATCAACTTGTTCTCAAGGCAATATAATGTATCGGGAGCACACAGAGGACCTACCAAAGCATCAAAACATAGGGAACCTTTGCAATCCACCTAGCCACCTTTCTTGTCAGACACATTTGTGGAAAAAGTCTGCAGTTCCCATACTGGTCTCATCATCTATCGCAGAACCCATGAAGCAGGAGTAGAAGCAGGTGGCCATCAGTCCTGAGAAGAAACTCAGGCCTTTACCTCTCAAATACTTCTGTGTAAATTGATAAATGATTAAATGGTTAGAATTGTTTGGTTAATTAAGTCCCAATTTTGTAAGATATCCCAAAATAATGCAATCTGTTTCACATTACTACTTAATTTATATTTCATTTGGGGGTAAAGCAGTGTTTTTGACTGTGCATAGTGAATAACAAAATCATAAACTTTCATGATAAACATCTTTAATTTAGTTATTTTCGTGCTTTGTGAATGATACCTGTTTCTGTACTGATAATCTCCTGCATACACACACAACACTCAATGGGACCTGCTGGTGTAACCTCTGAAACGTTATCAATATTGATTCCACAAGAGGATTCGAGTACAGGAGCAGGGAGGTACTACTGCAGTTGTACAAGGCCTTGGTGAGACCACACCTGGAGTATTGTGTGCAGTTTTGGTCCCCTAATCTGAGGAAAGATATCCTTGCCATAGAGGGAGTACAAAGAAGGTTCACCAGATTGATTCCTGGGATGGCAGGACTTTCATATGAAGAAAGATTGGATGAACTAGGCTTGTACTCATTGGAATTTAGAAGATTGAGGGGGGATCTGATTGAAACGTATAAAATCCTAAAGGGATTGGGCAGGCTAGATGCAGAAAGATTGTTCCTGATGTTGGGGAAGTCCAGAACGAGGGGTCACAGTTTGAGGATAAAGGGGAAGCCTTTTAGGACTGAGATTAGGAAAAACTTCTTCACACAGAGAGTGGTGAATCTGTGGAATTCTCTGCCACAGGAAACAGTTGAGGCCAGTTCATTGGCTATGTTTAAGAGGGAGTTAGATACGGCCCTTGTGGCTACGGGGATCGGGGGTATGGAGGGAAGGCTGGTGCAGGGTTCTGAGCTGGATGATCAGCCATGATCATAATAAATGGCGGTGCAGGCTCGAAGGGCCGAATGGCCTACTCCTGCACCTATTTTCTATGTTTCTATGTTTCTAAGAGAGATGGGCTTATCAGTATATTGTGAAAGTGCAAACCTGCTGATTATTTTGACAGACTTGGAAATCTTCCAACAGGCCTTGTCAGTCCCATTAAATCAAGTAATATTGGTTTGAAAAATCGTTGTTTTGTATCAATTGTGCAAAAAAAAACCTCCATGGAGATCGAAAGAGCACACTATATAACTCTAATTTAGGAATTGCCCAAATCTTAATTACTTAGATCATAGAACATAGAACAGTACAGTACAGGAACAGGCCCTTCAGCCCACAGTGTTGTGCTGAACCAACTAAAAAGCAAATCAAAAACAGCCAAACTCTTATCCTTCCTACCTATGCAATGCACATATCCCTCCATCATCTTTAAATGCATATGGCTATCTAAACATCTCTTAAAAGCCTCTAATATATTTGCCTCCACCACCACACCAGGCAACGTATTTCAGGCATTCAGCACTCTCTGAGTAAAAAAAATCTTATCTCTCAAAACGCTGAGCCAATACCAACTGTCCTGGAGAAGCCATCAAGAGCCTCGGACGTTGGTACAATGCAGACCTCAAAGACACAGAGCAGGTGGAACAACTAAGGCAGTGGCCTCAAGCTAATCAACAACACGGCTCTCCCAGGGAGGGTGAAGCTTTGGTGCTTTCAGTTTGGACTGCTGCCCCAACTTATGTGGCCAATTACCATCTATGAGGTCACTATGTCTCATGCAAATTGGTTGGAGAGGCTGGTGAACTCACATGTGAGGAAGTGGCTTGGGCTACCAAGATGCCTTAGCAGCATACGACTTTACGGGAATGGAGCCTTTCTCTGCCAATTTCTAGCCTGGTGGAGGAATATAAATGTGCCAAAGCAAGGCTGGAAATGACACTCAAAAAATCTCGGGACCCAAACGTAAGGGGCGTTGCTCCTGCTCTAGCAACAGGGAAGAAATGGACCCCAGCCGCAGCAGTACTGGACGCAGAAGCCACCCTCCGACACCGGGACATAATGGGCTATGTCCATCAGGGCAGAGGAGGCTTTGGCCTTGGCGTGATGAAACCTACCTGGCAAAAGGCTACTACAACTGAACGCCAGCACCTGGTGGTGGAGGAGGTGTGCCACCAAGAAGCAGCCAGATGTGCCAAAGCAATATCCCAAGCCAAGCAAGGCTGCTGGATGAGGTGGGAGGGTGTTGAGAGGAGGAAGATCACATGGAGTGAGCTGTGGAGCATGGAGTCAAACAGATTGAGCTTCAACATCAGAGCAACATATGATGTCCTGCCCTCTCCTGCAAACCTAAATCTTTGTATGGGAGAGGATCCAGCCTGTCCTCTGTGAGCAGTTCCGGCATCCCTCAAGCACATCTCGGTTAGTTGCAAGACCAGCCTAACACAAGGCAGATACACCTGGCGACACAACCAAGTACTGAGGTGTTTGGCAGCTGAACTTGAGGGTAAGAGTAATCAATGCCAGGCCTCTCAATGCCCAGACAACGGTCCCACAACTACCATCCTTCATCCAGGAAGGAGAGAAACCGGGGGCTAACCCCTTGCTTCGCGACTCATGCCCACTGAGTGCAGCCAGGGACTGGGAAATGCATGTTGTTTTAGGCCAGAAACTTACCTTCCCATCTGAAATTGCAATGACCAACCTGCGGTCTGACCTGGTCCTTTGGTCCAACTCCCGTCAGCGCATCTTTATCAATGAGCTGACAGTCCCCTGGGAGGATGCTGTGGATGAGGCTTACAGACGGAAAAGGCTGTGATATGCCAACCTTGCAGTTGAAGCAGAGGACCGAGGCTGGAACGTAAAAGTGCGCCCAGTCGAGGTGGGGTGTAGGGGCTTTGTAGCCAGTTCCACCATAAGGCTGCTGAGGGAAGTAGGGGTCGGAGAGCAGGCCCAGAGGAAGGCAATCAAAGCACTTGCTAATGCCACTGAAATGAGCAGTCACTGGCTGTGGCTGAAGAGAAGGGATGCTGTCTGGGCTGCCGAGTGACCATCTAGAGACTAACCATGTGACACACACCCAGGACTGATCAGCCTGTGGTGGGCCTGCCTCGGCTGAGGGTGTCTCAAGATAAGAAGCCGAAACACCCAGTGATGTCGAGGTACACAACTGAAGATGTGTCGTAATGGTAGTAACATCACCTGGTGGACATCTTTAAGAACTACTTCCACTCAAGTCAAGTGCAGTGCAGAAACTTTAGGGATTGTAACATCCAGTCCTATTAATCAAACCATTTGAACCTACCCCCTTTCACCTTCAAAGCATGCCCTCAGGTATTAGACGTTTCAACCCTGGGAAACAGATGGTCACTGTCTAAGCCTATCTATGCCCTCATAATTTTATCATTATAATCAGATCAGCCCTCGATCCCCTGCAGTTTGTCTACCAGGAGCACAGTGGAGTCAACGATGCTGTCATCTACCTGTTAAACAGAGCCTACTCCCATTTGGATAAGCTGGGCAGCATTGTTAAGGTCATGGTTTTTGATTTCTCAAGTGCCTTCAATAACTTACAACTCTCATTGCTGGGAGAAATGCTCCCTTCAATGCAGATTGTTACTTCCATTGTACCCTGGATAATGGACTACCTGACTGGCAGACCACGGGATGTGCAGCTTCGGAACTGTGTGTCAGACATGGCTATAAGCAGCCCTGGGGCCCCACAGGGGACTGTATTGGCTGCCTTCCTGCTTACGCTGTATACCTTGCACTTTAAATACAACACTGAGTCATGGCATCTGTAGAAATTCTCTGATGACTCAGTAATAGTTGGGTATATTAAGGGAGGATGGGAGGATAAATACAGGGCCTTGGAGGAGGACTTTGTCAAACGGTGCAAGCTGAATCACCTGCTGCTCAACATCAGTAAGACAAAGGAGATGGTGATGGACTTTAGGAAGACTAAGCCTGCATTGCTCCCTGTTACTATTGACGGTGAGGATGTGGATATAGAGAGGACCTACAAGTACCTGGGGATCCACTTGGAAAACAGACTTAAGTGTAGCACCAACACAGAGGCTGGGTACAAGAAGGGCCAGAGTTGCCTCTATTTTCTGAGGAGACTGAGGTACTTTGTAGTATGCAGGCCTCTCCTTCACATGTTCTACCAGTCTGTCATCACCAGTACAATCTTCTAAGTGGTGGTGTGCTGAGGCAATGGCATCAACACAGGTGATGTCAACAGGCTCAATAAACTGATTAGAAAGGCTGGTCCTGTTGTGTCCTCCAGTGTGTCCAGTTTGACTTCTACAACAAAACCAGCCTTTCTAATCAGAAGTCAAACTGGACACACTGAAGGCTGTGGTAGAACAAAGGACCCTATGGAAAATCCTGGCAATTCTGGACAGTGTTTCTCACTCTCTGCATGCCACCTTGGTTGAACAGACAAGCACTTTTAGTAATAGACTAAGACAACTGCATTGTTCCAAGGAGTACTATATGAGGTCATTCTCACCCTCGGCCACTAGGCTCTATTATGAGTCAACCTATAGCCAGGGAAGTGAAGACACCATCCTGTTAGACTGTTCGAGGTAACTTTTTTTTTCTTTCTACTTTTCTTCTAATATTTATATTTGTGCACTTGTAATGCTACTGTGACACTGTAATTTCCTTTGGGATCAATAAAGTATCTATCTTTCTCTCTACCTAAACCTCGATCGGATCTCCCCTCAGCCACAGCAGCTCCAGAGAAAACAACCTAAGTTGATCTTACCCCTCGTGCTGGGACATGCTCTCTAATCTAGGTAGCATCCTGGTAAAATTCTTCTGCACTCTCTCCAAAGCCTCGACATCCTTCCTGTGGGGCGACCAAAACTGTCTGCGATACTTCAAATGCTGCCTATCCAACATAACCTCTTGACTTTTGAAACTCGGTGCCTTGATTAATAAAAGCAAACATTCCAGAAGCCTTCTAAACCACCTTACCGACTTGTGCAGTCACTTTCAAGGAGCTATAAACTTGGATCCCAATATCTCTCTGCTCATCAACACTGTTAAAGATCTTGCCCTTAACAGTGTACTATCTCCTTGCATTTGCCCTCCCAAGGTGCAACAACTTTGTGTTAAGCTTCATCTACCATTTCTCTGGCTATATCTGCATCTGATCTATATTGTGTTATATTCTTTGCCAGTCTTCTACACCATCCATAATTTCAGCAATCTAGATATGACCCACAAACTTATTAAAACACCCACCTATATTTTCATTCATATACTGTACGTCACAAACAGCAGAGGTGCCAGCACAGATCCCTGTCAAACGCCATACTAAAGTCCATGTAGACAACATCCACTGCCCTACCCTCATCAATCTCTCTTGTCACCTTTTCAAAATACTTAATCAAGTTGTTAAGACATGAACTGCCAAGCACAAAGCCATACTGTCTCTCCCTAATTAGGCCATGGATTTCCAAATGCTTACATATCCTATCTCTAAGAATTTTCTCTAACAATTTCCCCACAACTGACGGGAGACTCGCCAGTCTATAGTTCCCAGGATTTTCCTTTGTTCCTTTCTTAAACAGAGGTCCAACATTAACCACTCACCTGTGTCTAGAGAGGACATGAAGATGCCGGTCAAAGCCCCAGCAATCTCGTCTCTTGCCTCTCTCAATAAGCTGGGGTTAATCCTATCAGGCCTTGGGAAATTATCCACCTTAGAACTCATTTAGAGGCCCAACACTTCTTCCTCCTTGACCTCCAAACGCCCGAACATATTTATACACTCCGCACTGATCTCCTGGTCCTCCATATCCTTTGGTAAATACTGGAGCACTCATTAAGTATCTCACTCATATTCTCCGCATTCAAGCAAATGCTCCCCCCTTTGTGTGGCCACCCTTTCCCTTGTTATCCTCTTACTGTTGGTGTATGTATAGAATGCCTTCGATTCACATTAATCCTACCTGCCAAGGACTTCTTATGGCCCCTTCTGGCAGTTCTAATTCCCTTCTTTAGTTACGTTCTGGTTTCTTTATATGTGGTTTGGTTGATCCTAACTTCTGAAGCTTTACATACTTTTCCTTTTCTTTCTTGACTAAATTCATCATCTCTCTGGACACCTAAGGTTCTCTTCTCTTTCTATCCCTATCCTTTCTTCTAATAGGAACATATCTTCTTGTACCCTGTGCAATTGATCTTTAAACACCCTCCACATGTCTGATGTGGACTTGCCAGAATAAATGTGTTCCCAATTAGCTTCCTTAGTTCCTCATAATTTGCCCTACTCCAATTCAAGACTCTCCCGCAAGGAGTACGTCTCTCCTTATCTATAGCTATCCTGAAAGTTAAGGAGTTATAATCATTGTTCCCTAACTGCTCACCCACTGAAAGGTCAGTCATCTTCTCTGATACCCTCCTGAATCCTGTAACCTGTAAGTCCTTATTATGAATAAAATTCTGTATGTTCTTTGAAAGTTTGTGGAAACACATATTTTAAGTTCAGGCAGCATTTTACATTTTAATACCATCTGGAACACTTATCTGAAAGTTTTGATTTGAAATCAAGCTGAAATTTATACTTTCAATTGGTTGATTAAAAAATATAATGGCTAATTGTTCTCTGAAGGCTATATTTTAAATGGTGAAAATACTTTCATAATTTTCAGTGTTAACCCTTTTAAGTTGGACATTTTAATGATTGGGTGAGTAGGATTGTGCTTATTTCAGAACTGAATTAGAATCAGGTTTATTATCACTGCCCGTGAGTCCACAGACAGTTTACATGTCTGATTCTGCAGGGAAGGAGCTGTTCCTAAAACACTGGGTGTGGCTCCTGTACCTCTGCCCTGCCGGTAGTAACATAAAGAAGGCATTATCTGAGTCCTTAATGATGGATGCCACCTTTCTGAGGCACCGCCTTTTGAAGATGTGCTCGATGGTGGGGAGGGTTGTGCTGGCTGAGTTTACAACCCTCTGCAGCCTCTTTTTATCCTGCACATTGCAGTGGATCCAGGTCCTTGTTCATACAGGAGTTCATTCCAGCCATGACCAATCTCTCAAGCCACTTCATCCAGTAGATGTGAGCGCTGCCCGGGAGATAGTCATTGAGGTAGCTCACCCTGCTCTTCTTGGGCACCAGAGTGATTGATGCACCTGCAGCCGTGAGGAGCTGCAGGTGTCGTTGGCAAATTTACAGATGACATGTTGAGGTGTGCCTGCCGCACAGTAGAGCTGCGAGCTAAACGTGCATCCTTGAGGGGCGCTTTTGTTGATTGTCAGCAAGGAGGAGCTATTATTTCTGATCTACGCCGACTAGTCTCCTGATGAGGAAGTCAAGGGTCCAGTTGAAGGGGGAGGTATAGAGGCTTGTTGATTGGTACTGAGGGGGTGATGTTGTTGAACACTAAACTGTAATCAATAACAGCAGCTTAATGTATGCGCTGTTGTTAGTGACAGAAGCAACTAAGTGAAGTGTTAGCGCTCAAGTACACTGTATTTGATCAACCCACGAAGGACTGCCGAGAAATATCTGGAAAGGCATCAAGGCGCTGACAGATCACAAAACCAATAATCTGCTGCCAGAAGATGACACGACACTGCCTGATGTCCTAAACCAGTTCTTCGCCCGCTTTGATACTCAGAGGGAGGAGGCTGCTCCACGCATCAACCCACCTGACGATGAGTCCACACTGGTCCTTAAGCAACATCAGGTGAGATCCACCCTGAGGAGAGTGAAGGCTAGTAAGGCAGCTGACCCAGACGGAGTGCCCGGCCGGGTACTGAAAGCATGTGCCGACCAGCTTGCTGAGGTGTTTACAAGTATATTTAACCTCCCACTGCAACAAGCTGTTGTTCCAACATGCCTTAAAACCTTCACCATCATCCCAGTGCCCAAAAAATCAGCTGTGAAGTGCCTGAATGACTATGGCCCTGTAGCGCTGACACCCATAGCCATGAACTGCTTTGAGAGACTTGTGCTCTCACATATTAAGACTAAAATCCCACCTGATCTGGACAAACACCAGTCTGCCTACCGGGCAAACCGCTCCACAGAGGATGCAATCACAACAGCCCTCCGTATTGCTCTGACTCACTTAGAGGAACCCAACACTTACGTGAGGATATTATTTGTGGACTTCAGTTCTGCATTTAATACAATCATCCCCCATAAACTGGTCAGCAAACTGAACACTCTTAGCCTTGGTTCCTCCCTGTGCTCATGGGTCATGGACATTCTCACAGTCTGACCACAGCAAGTCAGAATTGGTAAGTACACCTCCACCATAGGCACCCCGCAGGGCTGTGTGCTGAGCCCTATGCTCTACACACTCTTCACACGACTGCAACCCCATCTACACTTCCAACTCCATAATTAAATTTGTGGACGATACCACAGTGGTTGGCCTGATCTCGGACGAGGATGAAACAGCCTTCAGGTTTGAGTTGGATCATCTGACGGAGTGATGTAAGGATAACGACCTGGTCCTTAACACTTCTAAAAGAGATGAATATTGACTTCAGGAGAACAAAGGACAGAGTGCACACCCCCCTCCATATACATTGGAGAGGTAGTGGAAAGTGTGTAAAACCTTAAGTTCCTTGGAGTTATGTTGTCAAAACAACTGACATGACCACCAACACCTCGCTGCTTGTAAAAAAGGCATAACAAAGACTCTTCCTCAGAAAGCTGAAACAGGCCAAACTCCCACAAAGCTGTTGCTTAACTTCTACAGAAGCACAATTGAAACCATCCTGACCAACAGCACCACAGTGTGGTATGCCAGCTGCACAGCCGCTGGGCGACAAGACCTGCATCGCGTGGTGAAGGTGGCCCAGCGAATTGTCAGGATGGAGCTCCCAGGACTGGACACCATCTATTCCAGCAGACTCAGGAGGAAAGCAATCAGCATAACCAGAAACACCACACACCCCGGCCACTCCCTGTTTGACCCGCTGCCGTCCAGCAAAAGGTTCAGGACACTAAAAGCCAGAACAAATAGACTGAGGAACAGCTTCTATACCAGAGCTGGGGCCTCCATCACACCACTCCCACAGAACAATGACTGAAACTGTGAGCACACACATGCACACCCAAGGACTCAAATACTTGCACTAACGGCACATTGTGCATTACTGTGATATTCTGGTGCTGCTGCAACTTATTTTCTGCTACTTATCTATATAATACTGTTTTTCTATTACTGTTTTGTTTTTATCTACCGCTTTATTTAATTGCCTGAGAGGAAGCCAAACAGAGTTTCATCGTACCTATGTATAATGACAATAAAGATCATTCAATTCAATTCAAATTGGTTATAGATTAATTGAACAGCAAACTCTGGAATTAAATTTGCAAGGAAGAGTAACAATATTTTTTAAATGAAAAAAAGGAACATAAAATGTGAGGAAAAACTTCATCTCATTGTGACAGAGAAGACAGAATGGGATGAAGGTAGAGGTAAAATCCTTGTATTTTTGAGACTCACTACAAGCTGGTCTCTTCTAATTATTTTGAGTGATTGTTTGTAAAAGTAACTCCGGAGAGTTGTGATAATTATAACACCACAAAAACCTACAAATGCTGAAAATCTGAAATGGAAACAGACTTACTCATCAGGCAGCAAGTGACAGCAAGAGAATCAAATTAGTGTTTTAGCACAATGACCTTCTCTCAGAATCTTAATGCATACATTTGGGACAGGCTTTACAGTAATTGTTTCTCTTTCCTGTCCATCATTTTTATATGAATTTGAAGTGCAACTGTCAGTCATCCTGTTGACAAATTGGTCATAGAGTCATAAAGCACAGAAAGAGGCTCCTCAGTCCAACACATCCATATCAACCAAGAGGTCTATCTGAGTGAGAAGTGAATGTGGAAAGTATGATTAGTAGGTTTGTGGATGACATGAAAATTGTTGTTGTGGATCATAAGGAAGGTTCTGAAGGCTACAGTGAGATATAGATTATTAGGAAAGTTCAGTGGAGTGTTGGCATATGGAACTTACGTCCAACGAGTTCAAGGAGATGCATTTTGGGAAGTCAAATAGCATGGGAACATACTGTTTAAATGTAAGACACTAAAGAACACTGACGCACAGTAAAACCTAAAGGTCAAGTCCATAGTTCCCTGAAAGTGGAAACATAGGTCAACAAAGAATTCACACTCAGTGCCCACTTTATTAGTGCACCTGTACACCTGCTTGTTAATGCATATATCTAATCGTGAAGTAATACCGGATTAATATCATCCACAAACCCGTAAGAAAGCTCAAATTACAGTTTATGTGGGCCAAAAATGACCTGGGACCCAGGTCAGCTGGTGTTCACCGGATCCCCTGTGAATGAGGCGCATGATGGCAACCCGCATCAAGGAGCACGGGAGGAGTATTTGTTTGAAATCAGCGGTAGCAGAACGTTACATTCAGTGACTGGAGGTGGGGTAAAATCAAAAGGGTGCTAAATGGTGGCTCTTTTGCTTGCATCTTTGGGAAGGCTCTATTTCTATATAGATTTTTTTTTTCCTTTTCAGGGTTCTTTTGAAGACCCTGACCTGGAGCTACATTCTGACTTCGGTTCTCTGCAGGAATGGGACCAGCTCGCAGGGCCTCACGACCGGCCGCTTTTTGATACTGCAAGGACGCGAGTGCACCTTCAGGGTTCTCGATTTTTGTGGCTCTGGGGAGGTGCTGATTCTAGGCCGGTGCTGCTGACTGAAGCATCGTGGAAGAACACGGAACATCGGGAGCAGCGGGTTAGCTGCCGGGGATTGTGTGTCTGGAGAGCTGCGTCTTCTTGGTGCTGACTCTCTGGGCGCAGAACTCAGAAAAAGCAACACAACAGAATTTTAACATTGTATATCAGTGACTTGTTTGTTATGTCTCCCCTATCACTGTGAAATAGGAACACCTCCTTTTTCCTTATTAGGGAGAGAGAGAGCCTGCGGTATGTCAAATCATCAGGTGAATGAGTAGCCTTTGGGGTACTGCAAGTCTGTGTCTTTATTGATGCTTTGCTGCACGCCTGAGTGCTGGGTGGAGGGCTCTGATGCTTTTTTGCTGGTAGCATTGGAGGTTTCATTGCCTTGCTGCTGCTTGTACATGAGAGGGGGCAGCTGGGTGGGGGCTTTGGGGTTTTGATGTTTTAACTGTCATTCATTCTTTGGGGCACTCCTTTGTTTCTGTGGATGTTTGCGTGGTAAAAGAATTTCAGGATGTATATTGTATACATTTCTCTGACATTAAATGTACCTATACCTATTGAACCATTGACCATATAATTGACCTTGATAACACATAACTATTGTGCTGCACCAGTGGCTTTTGGGACTGCCTGGTGAAGGAAGCCATTGAAATAAATCTAGAGAAAAAGAATTTTAAAAAGGACAAAAGTCTTGCTCTAATTAAGAACTGAAATTAAATTGTAAACAAGGTGGGACAGTAGAAACCTGACTGGATAAGGACTAACTAATCGGGATGAAGATGGCAGAGTTTGTCATTGAAACCTCAGTTAAAGTCAATACCAGTACCTGGCTGGAAGCCAGAGAAGAGTTTATTCATAATATCTAATCAGTCAATCATGTGGCAGCAGGTTAATGCATAAAAGCATACAGATTTGATCAAGAGGTTCAGTTGCTGTTCAGACCAAACATCAGAAGGGGGAAGAAATGTTATCAAAGTGATTTTGACCATAGAATGATTGCTGGTGCCAGACAGGGTGGTTTGAGTATCTCAGAAACTGCTGATCTCCTGGAATTTTCATGTACAACTGCCTCTAGATTTTACAGAGATTTTTGCGATAAACAAAATAAAACATCCAGTGAGTGGCAGTTCTGTGGGCGAAACCATCTCTTTAATGAGAGGGATGAGAAGAGAATGGCCATACTGGTTCAAGCTGACAGGAAGGGGATAGTAACTCAAAAAACCATGCATTGCCACAGCATATTGAATGCACAACACATTGAACTTTGAAGTCAACGGGCTACAGCAACCAAAAACCACACCGGGTTTGAGTCCGGGACCTAATAAAGTGGACACAGTGTATATCAGGATCAGAATCAGGTTTATTATCACCGGCATGTGTTGTAAAATGTTTTATCTTAGCAGCAGCAGTTCAATGCAATATATAATATAGAAAAATAATAACAATAATAATAATAATAATAATAATAATAATAATAATAAATAAATAAATAAATAAATAAATAAATTACTGTAAATATATATATTGAATGGATTATAAATCATGCAAAAAACAGAAATAATATATATTAAAAATGTAAGGTAGTGTTCACGGGTTCAATGTCCATTTAGGAACTGGATGGCAGAGGGGAAGAAGCTGTTCCTCATCACTGAGTGTGTGCCTTCAGGCTTCTGCACCTCCTAGCCGATGGTAACAGTGAGGAAAGAGCATGTCCTGGGTGTTGGAGGTCCTTAATAATGGACACTGCCTTTCTGAGACATCACTCCTTGAAGATGTCCTGAGTACTTTGTAGGCTAGTACCCAAGAGGGAGGTGACGAAATTTACAACCCTCTGCAACTTCTTTCGGTCCTGTGCAGTCACTCCTCCATACCAGACAGTGACGCAGCCTGTCAGAATGCTCCCCACGGTACATCTGTAGAAGTTTTTGAGTGTATTTGTTGACATACCAAATCTCTTCAATCTCCTAATGAAGTATAGTCACTGTCTTGCCTTCTTTATAACTGCATCGATATGTTGGGACCAGGTTAGGTCCTCAGAGATCTTGACACCCAAGAACTTGAAGCTGCTCACGCTCTCCACTTCTGATCCCCCTATGAGGATTGGTATGTGTTCCCTCATCTTCCCTTCCTGAAGTCCACAATCAGCTCTTTTGTTTTACTGACGTTGAGTGCTCGGTTGTTGCTGCGGCACCGCTCTACTGGTTGGCATATCTCACTCCTGTACGCCCTCTCGTCACCACCTGAGATTCTACCAACAATGGTTGTATTGTCAGCAAATTTATAGATGGTTATGCCTAGCCACAGTCGTGGGTATAGAGCGAGTAGAGCAGCAGGCTGAGCACACGCCCCTGAGGTGCACCAGTGTTGATCATCGGCAAGGAGGAGATTTTATCACCAATCCACACAGATTGTGGTCTTCCGGTTAGGAAGTTGAGGATCCAATTACAGAGGGAGGTACAGATGCCCAGGTTCTGTAACTTCTCAATCAGGTTTGTGGGAATGATGGTATTAAATCCTGAGCTGTAGTCAATGAATAGCATCCTGACATAGGTGTTTGTATTGTCCAGGTGGTCTAAGGCCGTGTGAAGAGCCATTGATCTATTGTGGCGATGGGAAAATTGCAATGGGTTCAGGTATGACATACTTGCTTTCATAGATTGGGGCACAGAATCTAAGAGTTGGAACATTATGCTATATGTTATCATTTTACCAAACATCCAAGCCAGGGTGCACTTGGACTCTCGAGTCAGAATCAGGACCACATTTATCATCACTGACATACAGTATGTCATGAAATTTGTTCTTTAGCAACAGTACACTGCAATACATAAAAATATTGTAAGTTAAAATAAAAAATATATTAAGAAGTAGTGAAAAAAGGCAGCAACGTAATGAGCTAGTGTTCATGGGTTCATGCACCATTCAGAAATAATGGATGTTCATACACTATTCATGCCGCTGCCTGTAAGGGGTTTGTGCATTCTTCCCATGACCATGTAGATTTCCTCTGGCCATTCTGGTTTCCACTCACAGTCCAAAGATGTACTGATTGGTAGATTAATTGGTGATTAGGCTAGGATTTAATTGGGGTATTGCTGGGCAGTGTGGCTCAAAGGGCCGGTAGAATAAATCTGATAAAATAAATCTGATGCCAGAGGGGAAGAAGCTGTTCCTAAAATGTTGATTGTTTGCTTTCAGGCTCCTGTCCCACTTTGTGGATGGTAGCAATGGGAAGAGGGTGTGATCCTGATGATTAATGATGGATGTCATTTTCTTGAGACCCACATTTGGGAGATGTCCTCGATGGCGGAGAGGGTTGTGCCCAAGATGAAGCTGGCTGAGTATACAACCCTCAGCAGCCTCTTTTGATCCTTCACATTGGAGTCTCCACACCAGTTAGTGTTGAAACCAGTCAGAATGCTCTCCACAATGCACCAATAGAAATTTACAAGAAATTTGGTGACATGCCAAATCCCCACAAGCTCCTAATAAAATATTACTGCTTGTTTGCTTTCATAGTTACATCAATATGCTAGGCTCAGAATGGACGTTTGGAGATGTTGACAATGAAATTGAAACTACTCATTCATTCTGCTGCTGACTCCTCAATGAGGTAGGTGTGTATTATCCTGATTTCCCTTTCCTGAACTTCATTCTCTATTCCTTGGTCTTCCTGACTTTGATTGCAAGATTGTCATTGCAACACCACTTAACCAGCTGATCTACCTCACTCCTGTACGGCTCCTAGTCACCATCTGTCTGGTCACCCTACTGTAGGAAGGATGTGGTTTTGCTGGCGAGTATGCAGAGGAGATTCACTAGGATCTTGCCTAGATTGGTGAATTTTAGTTAGAGAGTAGTTAAATTCTGGAATATGATACCAGGAATTCTGCTGGTAGGTGATGGAATCAGATGACTATGTTTAAGAGTTATTTGGACAGATGCTGAAATAGACAAGGCAGAGAAATTCATAAGAACAAGAATTTGTGCTGATGCTGGAAATCTAAAGCAACAGACACAAAATGCTGGAGGAACTCAGCAGGTCTATGGAAAAGACTAAACAGTTGACGTTTCAGGCCAAGACCCCTCCTCAGGACTTGAAAAGAAGAGACAAATCGTCAGAATAAAAAGGTGGGGAAGGGGAAGGAGAATAGTTAGAAGGTAATAGGTGAAGCCAGATGGGTAGGAATGGTAAAGGGCTGGAGAGTAACACGATGGTGGTGAAGACAAGTTCCCAGGAAGGATACATGGCTCCATTAGCGAGTCTGGATGAGGACATGGTCAAAGAGTCAGAGGGCAGCAGAGATCACAGAGGGAGAACAGTGACACTGAACTCCCAATGAAGAGAAAATTTAAACTTCTTTGGGGTAGGCATCCCTCAAAGAAGCTTTGCAGTGGAGCAGCAAATCATAAACAAGATGGTAGCAAAAACAGGAAGGAAGGATTGTGGTAGCAAGTCTGAGGGAGTACATGGTTGAGGAGTCAAAGGGCAGCAGTGATACTAATATGGGAAATAGGATTCGTGTAGATAGATTAAAAGGTCAGCATGGTGTTGGTGAGCTGAGGTCCTGTTTCTGTGCTGTGGGACTCTAGAACTTCATGATTTTGGATCTACATGGATCTCTGAATTTAAGTATGTTGACTGAGGTAACTTGATGTGAGAAATGAGGAACTGAAGTTTCTAACTCCTGCATACAAGTGCTTAGACCAATCTCAAAGGATGCCATGTTTGTTTTGCAGTTTATGCTACAGTTAATTTACTACTCAAATGGATTGATTTCAAACTGTTAAAAAAAATTACAAGTACACAATTATATTGATGCCTATGATGGCCTATAGGTAGACATGCCCATCTGCTTAAACCAGGCAATTAATTAATGATGAGAATATCCTATTTTTAACCTTATCAATCCTCCCTTGAAGGCTAAGCATGCCTTTAAGGTACTTCCAATTAAACAATGTAGCATTTAATTAACTTTTCATTAAACTTAATATTGAAGAGCTCCATTATGATGAAAACAAACAAAAATGATGTGTAAAAGATAAAGGAATGGCAATAGAAAAATGTCTCACATCTCAGATACAGTAATCATCATGTAAACATGCTGTTAAGAGAGTCACAGGTTTTGGTGTGAGGCTGGCCTGCAGTCACAGAGAGGCCAACCCAGGTAAGGAATCAAGTTTTGATCCCACTAATTGTTTGTCCAGAAAGCTATCGATTCTGTTATCCAAATCATTGACATTCAACATAAAAACAAGTTGGTCCCAACACAGACTCCTGAGAACACCACTAGTCACTGGATCAGAGTATAACTTATCCCTTTTCAGATAATCAGAATAGGATCCTTTATTCCCGCTCTTTGACTCCTGCTAGTCAGCCAACGCTTTATCCATGCTGATCTCTTTCCTGTTATACCATTGTTTCTTATCCTGATAAGCAGCCTCATGTGCAGCACCTTTATCAAAGGCCTTCTGAAAATCTAAGTACATAACATTCGCTGATTCTCCTTGGTCTATCCTGCTTGTTATTTCTCAAAAAAAAATTGTAACAAATGTGTCAGGGGAGATTTTCCCTTCAGGAACACATTCTGACCTTGGCTTATTTTATTATGTGTGTACAAGTACACTAATACCACATTCTTAACAATCAACTCCAACGTCTTCCCAACCACTGAGATTAAACTAACTGGCCAATAATTTCCTTTCTTCTGCCTCTCTCCCTTCTTGAAGAGTAGAGTGACATTTGCAATTTTCCAGTCCTCTGGATCCATTCCAGAATCTATGATTAGGGAGATTTAAGAGACTCTTCGGTATGTGAATGAATGAAAAACAGAGAGGTATCTGGGAAGGAAGAGTTAGATTGATATTGGAGTAGGTAGATTGGCACAACATTGCGAGCCAAAGGGCTTGTACAGTCCTGTATTGTCCAATGTTCTATGATGTCTGGATCTGCCACACTAGAAGGCTCAACATTCTGGAGGGAAGATCTCCTGAGGAAATGAGGTCCGTGACTCTGTGGGAGGTTATGGCCTGATATTTGATGGTGGGGTCAAGGTCCATGGGTAGACAACACAATAACAACTAAATAATCTGCTTCCTGTAATCCTAATTGTGATATTGGTTAAGGATACTGCGCAATATTCTCTTGCTCTGTTCAAATAATAATTCTGTGAGATCTTTTGCATCCATCTAGATGGGATCATGGTCTTAAAGTCCTGTAGAAAACACAGCTCTTCTTCTGTGGTATAATGGACCTTCAGTCAGTATATAGGAAATGAGCAGAATTTTTAATGACCTCAAATCTATGAAACATGATAATGAAAGTTTAGCCAAAAGAATGTTTGATGGTCAAATCCAGATCAAGTCCAAAACAAAGGCACGGATGATGGTCTAAATTCCATAGTTCCTTCAAAAATTTCCTGTTATGGAAGCCTATATAAGATACATTTGGAAACGCTTCTTTCAGTTCTGAGCCACATTAAACATTATTTGTATCCATGTTTCCCATTTTTTGTTGGTGCTGTCTAACAAATTGTGTTTCATATAACTTCTGGGTCCTTTAAACCACAAATTTAATAATGGAGGTGGGTTGCTATGAGAACTTATTGCCTGATTTTGACAGGTAGAGAAGAGGCTGGTGGATGTTGTCAGAATCAAGTGTTGAATAGGTGGATTAATGAAAATTTAGAGAATCACACAACAATGAATGCATTCTGATCTGACTCCCACACGAGTAGTACAATATCTGCATCCTTTTGCTTCATCTTGCTCAGATCTGTCTGAAGAGATTTTGTGACGTGATCTTTGTTCCACATGGAAGACAGCAGATCTCTTCCTTTCTGGAGGTCATGTTTGGTGTGCACCGATACCCAGGCGGCGGAGATGCATCTTCAACCCCAGGCAAGTAATGTTGAAGATGGCTCCTTCAATGACTTGTTTAACCATATAGTATCATTATATCATCCCTGGGCCTCACTGTTATGGTTCTTCATGAGTGTTATCAGCCATTGATGTTCCCCAAGTCGAAAGCCAATAAGTCTGCCTTGTGGTGTGATTGGATCAGCATGGGTGAACAATATAACAATGACCCAAGTCATTGGCTGTATTTAAGGCAGAGATAGATAGTTCTTGATTAGCCAGGGCATCAAAGAGGATGGGGTGAAAGCAGGGGAGTGGGAATGACTGGATGAAGTGGATCAGCCCATGTTTGAATGGCGAAGCAGACTCGATGGGCTGAATGGCCTACTTCTGCTCCTAAATCTTATGGTCTAATATTATTATGACTGCACTTCAAACATAATATGTTTTTTGCTCTGCCTTACCTGGTCATTATGGGACATATGGCTACACCTCTTTCCCTCTCTTTTCCCCCACCCCTCACTTTATTGTCTGTCACCCCGGCCCCACCACCATCAAGTAATATATCAGCAGTTTGCTTGGAACTGATTGGAGCTGTCTGAAAGGTGATGCAAACCCTCTGATTCTCCGTGGACATTATAAACTCATACCATTAATGTACAATGTAGCAATTTCCAAAATTCCCACCACCATTCCTTATATTCTTCACAGATGGAAGGTCCATTGACTTGCTTGTGGATATGCTCAGGGGAAGTTTCATTCATGGTGATTTGTAGGTACAGTAATACACTGTCTATGTTGTTTGTAGTTGCCACACCAGCCAGGCTGCAAAGTTGGTTGTGTGACCACCAGACCATTTATTTCCTTAAAGAAAGTGCACATAATGTAGTTAAATATTTCATCGAACACAATCTGACTCATTCTTTGTAGAGGCCAACTTCAAAAATTCAGCAAAAATATAATTATTGTGCACTGATTTTCACTTCTATCAATATTATTAACAACAGCATATATTTATTTTAAACTCTGAACAGCCGCAATATGCTTAGAGTGCAGTGTTTGAATATAGCCATTGAAGATAAATGTTGCTTTTACATTTACAAGGATGTTAACAAAATTGCATTTGTTATAGAGCTGGTGGAGAGCACAAAGTGCAATGCTCATTGAAACAAATTGCAATGTTAATATTGCCTTATGACACTGATGGTGCTATAATGGGATTCAGTGTATGACAAGTCTTCTACAAAGAGGTTGCAGTTAATCACATTTATTGCACTTCCAACATATGTTTCAAATCAAATGTTTAAAAAAAAGGGGGGGGGGCGGGATTGAGGAGAAAATAGCCTAACTTCACGAAAGATAATGGCTATGCCACAAATTGCAGCCTTTACAGAGAGAACATGTTAATTATTTCTGTTTTAATTGTTAGAAGTAAACATTTCTACATGTTAACAAACAGGGATGTGAAGGTGATTATATGATTAGGGAACTGCTTAATGTTTTGATGCATATTTCATACCATAACAAACATCCAAAAGCAATCCTACTGGGGACTGGTGAGGTTAACTTTGACAAAATTCACCCAGCTGTGAAATCCATAGGTTTGGATTTAATTTTTGCATCACACCTAATGTTATCCTCTTTTAACATCAAGGGAGAGGAGAATGCTATAAGGATTAAAACTAATGCCATTAACTTCTTGCCAGCTGGCTATGGTTAATAATGCCCCTCGTGCTTATGGAATTCCATATAGATTCTGGACAATGCATAGGGACAGATGAAGGACTTGAAATCAAAAGAAGTTGTTTCATTCTTTCCTTTACCCTTGATCAAGCCCACATTACAACACTCAGTAGAATGTGATTGTACTTGGAAAACAGGTCAAAAGCAGACGGACAAATGTGACACACACAAAATGCTGGAGGAACTCAGCAGGCCAGACAGCATCTGTGGAAAAGAATAAATAGTTGGCATTTCTGGCCAAGACCTTTCAGCAAGACTGAAAAAAAAAGATGAGGAATCAGAGTAAAAGGTTGGGGGGAGGGAAGGGAGAAACAAAAGGTGATAGGTGAAACCAGAGTTTGATTGGTGAAAGACCTGGAGAAGGGGGAATCTAACAGGAGAGGACAGAAGGCCCTGGAAGAAAGAAAAAGGGGGAGGAGCACCAGAGCAAGGCGATGGGCAGGCAAAGAGATAAGGTGAGAGAGGGAGATGAGAATGGGGGAGCGTTACCAGAAGTTCGAGAACTCGATGTTAATGCCATCAGGTTGGAGACTACTCAGATGGAATATAAGGTGTTGCTCCTCCAACCTGAATGTGGCCTCATTGCAACAGTAGAGGTGGCCATGGATGGACATAGAACATAGAACATAGAATAGTACAGCACAGTACAGGCCCTTCGGCCCACAATGTTGTGCCAACCCTCAAACCCTGCCTCCCATATAAGCCCTCAACTTAAATTCCTCCATATACCTGTCCAGTAGTCTCTTAAACTTCACTAGTGTATCTGCCTCCACCACTGACTCAGGCAGTGCATTCCATGCACCAACCACTCTCTGAGTAAAAAACCTTCCTCTAATATCCCCCTTGAACTTCCTACCCCTTACCTTCCTCTTGTATTGAGCAGTGGTGCCCTGGGGAAGAGGTGCTGGCTATCCACTCTATCTATTCCTCATATTACCTTGTACACCTCTATCATGTCTCCTCTCATCCTCCTTCTCTCCAAAGAGTAAAGCCCTAGCTCCCTTAATCTCTGATCATAATGCATACTCTCTAAACCAGGCAGCATCCTGGTAAATCTCCTCTGTACCCTTTCCAATGCTTCCACATCCTTCCTATAGTGAGGCGACCAGAACTGGACACAGTACTCCAAGTGTGGCCTAACCAGAGTTTTATAGAGCTGCATCATTACATCGTGACTCTTAAACTCTATCACTCGACTTATGAAAGCTGACACCCCATAAGCTTTCTTAACTACCCTATCCACCTGTGAGGCAACTTTCAGGGATCTGTGGACATGTACCCCCAGATCCCTCTGCTCCTCCACACTACCAAGTATCCTGCCATTTACTTTGTACTCTGCCTTGGAGTTTGTCCTTCCAAAGTGTACCACCTCACACTTCTCCGGGTTGAACTCCATCTGCCACTTCTCAGCCCACTTCTGCATCCTATCAATGTCTCTCTGCAATCTTTGACAATCCTCTACACTATCTACAACACCACCAACCTTTGTGTCGTCTGCAAACTTGCCAATCCACCCTTCTACCCCAACATCCAGGTCGTTAATAAAAATCATGAAAAGTAGAGGTCCCAGAACAGATCCTTGTGGGACACCACTAGTCACAATCCTCCAATCTGAATGTACTCCCTCCACCACGACCCTCTGCCTTCTGCAGGCAAGCCAATTCTGAATCCACCTGGCCAAACTTCCCTGTATCCCATGCCTTCTGACTTTCTGAATAAGCCTACCATATGGAACCTTGTCAAATGCCTTACTAAAAAGACACGATCTGCCCCTCACAAAGCCATGCTGATTGCGCCTGAATCAGACCATGATTCTCTAAATGCCTATAGATCCTATCTCTAAGAATCTTTTCCAACAGCTTTCCCACCACAGACGTAAGGCTCACTGGTCTATAATTACCCGGACTATCCCTACTACCTTTTTTGAACAAGGGGACAACATTCGCCTCCCTCCAAACCTCCGGTACCATTCCAGTGGACAACGAGGACATAAAGATCCTAGCCAGAGGCTCAGCAATCTCTTCTCTCGCCTCGTGGAGCAGCCTGGGGAATATTCCATCAGGCCCCGGGGACTTATCCGTCCTAATGTATTTTAACAACTCCAACACCTCCTCTCCCTTAATATCAACATGCTCCAGAACATCAACCTCACTCATATTGTCCTCTCCATCATCAAGTCATGTCGGAATGGGAATGGAAAGTGGAATTAAAATGGGTGGCCACTGGGAGATCCCTCTTTTTCTGGCCGACAGAGCATAGGTGCTCCATCCATGGCCTCCTCTACTGTCTCAATGTGATCACACTCAGGAGGAGCAACACCTTATATTCCGTCTGAGTAGGCTCCAACCTGATGGCCGAACATTGATATCTTGAACTCCTGGTGATGCCCCTCCCTTCTCTATTCCCCATTCCCTTTTCCCTCTCTCACCTTGTCTCCTTGCCTACCCATCGCCTCGCTCTGGTGCTCCTCCCCCTTTTTCTTTCTTCCGTTGCCTTCTGTCCTCTCCTATTAGATTCCCCCTTCTCCAGCGCTGTATCTCTTTCACCAATTAACTTCCTAACTCTTTACGTCACCTCTCCCCCTCTGGTTTCACATATCCCCTTGTGTTTCTCCCTCCCCTCCACCCTTTTGCTCTACCCCTCATCTCTTTTTCTCCAGTCCTGCTGAAGGGTTTCGGCCTGAAACATCAACTGTACTCTTTTCCATAGATGCTGCCTGGCCTGCTGAGTTCCTCCAGCATTTTGTGTGTGTTACTTGGATTTCCGGCATCTACGGATTTTCTCTTGTTCGTGATCAGACAACAGTGATGTAGGTTAGACAGACTTTCAGACTGTCCAATTTGTTAACTGATGGATTGCTGAAATATGACTGATAGAATAATGCTGCTGCTGTATCTGTACTAACAAAAGGTTGAAGATATTTTCAGAATGGTATTTGGGTTAATCTGGGACATCAGCATGGTGATACAGTGTTGAGGTTGCTGTCTCACAGTTCCAGGGAAATGACCATATATCTGCCCACATAGAGTTTGCAGTTCTCCCCATGACTATGTATTCCCCTCAGGTGATCTAGTTTCCTTCCTCCAAGAAATGTGGGTCTGTAGGTTCACTATATTGTTCCTGGTATGAGGTGATTGGAGCTGATAGGCATGTGAGAGAACAGCTGATGGATCAGCTGGATGGTGGAGCTGCAAACCTGACGGAAGATGAAGGGTGCCAGGGATCACAGTGCATTCATGCTTTAAGTTGCAATTTTAACCAAGGGTGTAAATATTACACATTTGTTCTTCATTTACGCAATCATTATGAAGACCTTGCCATTAATGAGAAGGGGACATTGATAATGGAAAAGTAAAGAGAGAAGTCAGTTAGTTTTTTTTTAAAAATGTGGCAATCTAAACAACCCTAGCAATCATGGAGAGGACAAGAGTAATGTGAGAAAGTACCCAATACTAAAATATCTGATATGGTCTGAATAATATATTCCAAAGATTAATTATCTTTATGATGATTTTCAGACTAGTTATTCTATTGCCATCTTGTTGCGCTTTCGCAGTACATCTTCATTATTGTACATGATTACAGGCTGTAGTTCACTGGCATAATGGTCCAGACTAGATTCATCTCTAATTTGGCCACCCACATTACAGTCGTTCTCAGAGCTGATGTCTGGTGTAACAGCCGAGTTATCATTTTCACTGACAAGATACTTGGAGTCTTCACGGTGGAGACCTTTCCCCTTAATATCATTAGCACTCACACCTGGGCCAACTTGTGCACCTTTCTGATGGTTTACTCCATGGCATTTTTGACGGTGTCTTATTTCATCATCTGTAGTTTTGTTGGACAACCACTTGTCTTCTATTTTGTCTTCCACCTCCTCACCAGAAAGCTGACTGGACTCAGAATAATCAGAGTCATGCTGGCAACTGCATCTGGATTGGGCTGTCTCCTCAAGATAACCTTTGAAATATGAATCAAGAAATATTGACATTAGATTACTTCAAACTTGACCTATACCTGGATATTATATTGTAAAACAAAAGAAAACACGTTTCAGGGTAATTTGATACTCTTAATTTATTTAGCTGAATTTGTAGTATCAGTCAACATAAATGGAAATGGCCTGTTATCAAATGTTCTGACACTACTGCGGTTAAATTGGAGCAGCAAACACCTTTTGTGTGCTGTGCTGCTTTCTAAAGTCCTGAAGTGGCGAGCAGGCATAAAATGCATACAGGATAGGCACAAAGAAGAATTGCTTGGCCATATTTGAAGCAACCATTAGTCAAATTGCATACCAGGTGGATGATCCAGCAGCTTCTTTGAGTTCAGAACAAACTTAGAGTTGAAGCAGTGAAGAACCAGCACTGCCCAAGCATTCCTAAAAATGGTGACAAGTGTTCAACACAATCGACATTACTGAGATTTTCCAATCTTCTCCTATTCCCAGTCCGTAGAACACCAGACCCTGCTCCCTCCTCCATTTACAGTGAGTTACTTCCCAATGCCCTCCACATGTGGGTTATAGTAAATTCTCACCCAACTTTCTAATTCTACTGGACAATCTTTAAGGTCTGACAATGTGCATTGAATGGCACTCCCTTACTTTAGTAATGAGGCACTCGCATGGAATACAAATTCTGAAATTCAGAAATCAGTATTTTTTAAGAGTTAGGTAAGAAAATAAATTCACTGTGCTTTAGTTTGAGTGCTAAACAGTACATTATTAGAAAAGAGGCAAACCTCCCCCTATACTATATTGAACACGTAATCCTTTTCAAATGTGCTGTATGGATTTAAGGATTTAGCTGTACCTTCAGTTTGCTCCATGCAAGGGGGTTCCTCTGTTTCTTTCTCAGGACCTATGCCTTCAATGAATTTCTGCTCTTTCATGACTCTGGTGATTTCATTCAATTGTCTCAGTAAATTTTCTTCCTGTTCCCTGGTATCATTTGTAAACCTTCGGACACACAAAATAAAAGATGTAGCATCTTCTATCAGATACCACCTTAAGATATGATCCAGAAAATCATGTAAGCATTGTTTTCCCTCACCCTCCCTAAATATTGAAATCTTCATCCAAGAAGGAAAATGGTTCAGAGCGTATGAAGTTGGAAATGGAATGGACAATGGAAAGTGGATGAGAGCAAGATGAGAGGTGGTTGTTCTGGAAAGGGAAGACCGTGACATTTGTATGGGTTGTTAGTCATAACCATGAAGAAATCCAAGAACTCCTTGGAGCTAGAGATAGTGAAAAGGCCGAAGTGAAGGGTTTATGCTATGCCTTATCATCATAAATAAAAAGACCTGAGCATTGCTGTTGCCCCAGGATGATTCTAAAGCACAATGAAGGACCTAACTATGAATTAGGAAGCTTGGTAACCCTTAATATAGTCCAGCACCTCTGAATTCTAGAACATTGGAACTTTGGAAAACAGATCATTCAGCCTAACATAACTTTGCTAGATCTTTGAACACCAGTATTACAGTTGAGTAAAGGTAACTACAGAGAAATGTGAGAGGAACTGGCCAAAGTTAATTGGAAGGAAACACAAGCTGGGATGACGACGGTAGAGCAGCAATTGCTGGAGTTTCTGGGAGTTGTTCGGAAGACAGAGGATCAATTCATTGCAAAGAAGAAGCAATCTAAGGGGAGTATGAGGCAGCCATGACTTGCAAGGAAAGTCAGACAGCATAAGAGCAAAAGAGAGGGCATATAATATAGCAAAGATTAGTGGGAAGCTAGAGGGTTTGGAAGCTTTTAAAAACTAACAGAAGACAACTAAAAAAGCAATAAAGAGAGAAAAGATGAAATTAGGGTAAGCTGAGTGGTGGAGCTATGACAGCGCTTAAGAGTGACTTCTTCAAGCTCATCCGCGGAAACAGCTTAGTTTCTACCTTTAATATCTCTCTTTTCCCTTTTCAAAGTGGATGAGACCCTGACCTACAGTTACATTCAGACTTTGGTTTTTTGCAGCAGTGGGACCCATTCCCAGGGCCTTATAACCAGCCGCTTTCCAATATTGCAAGGATGCTGCCTAAAAGACGAGCGTGCCTTCGGGTTCTGAGGAACATCGGGAACAGCGGATTGGCTGTTGGGGGCTCGGTACTCAGCAAATCGCATTCTCTCTCTTTCTGTCTTATTGGTGTGGGAGAACTTGTTGCCCGTTCTCGAGTCAGAAACCTCAGGAAAAAGCGACGCAGCCGACTTTATCATCACAAATCAGTGAGTTGCATTGTTATGTCTTTCCTCTCACTGTGACAGAGTGACACCTCTCTGTCCCTTTATTAGGGAGAAAGAGAGCCTGTGGCATGTCGACTTGTTGGGTGAACGATTCGTTTTTGTTGTACTGCAGATCATGGTCTTTCTTTGGAGTTTTTCTATTGCTTGCTTGGTGGATATAGGGTGCTGTTGATTTTTTTTGCTGAAGTTGGGGTGGGGAGGGTCATTGCTTTCCTGCTGCTTGTACGTGGGAGGGGGAAGTATGGAGGGCTTTGGGAGTCTAATGTTTTTACTGTCACTCATTCTTTGGGCACACTTCTGTTTTCATGGATGTCTGCAAAGAGCAAGAATTTCAGGTAGTATATTGTAAACATTCTCTGATATTAAATGAACTATTAATCAAAAAATGAAGAGGATACTAAAACCTGTTTCAAAATATAAGAATAAAAGAGAGGCAAAAGTGGATATTGGAATGCTGGAAAATGATGCTGGAGAGGTAGTAATGGGAAACAAAGAAAAGGCATACAAACTGAATAAGTATTTTTTGTTAGTCTCCACTGTGAATGACATCAGCAGCATGTCAGAAATTCGAGAGTATCAAGGAGCAGAGATAAATGTAGTCACTATTACTAAAGAGAAGGTGCTTGGGAAGCTGAAAGGTCTGAAGGTAGATAAGTCATCTGGACCATATGGACTTTACTCCAGGGTTCTGAAAGAGGTAGCTGAAGAGACTGTGGTGGAATTAGAAATGATCTTTCAAGAATCGCAAGTGTCACTACTCTCTTTAAGATGGGAGGGAAGCAAAAGATAGGAAATTATCGGCCAGCTAGCATGATTTCAGTGGTTAGCAAGATGTTGGAGTCCATTATTAAAAATGAGGCTTCAGGGTACTTGGAAGCACACAATAAAACAGGCCAAAGTTAGCATGGTTTCGTTAAAGAGTAATCTTGATGACAAATCTGTTGGAATTCTTTGAGGAAATAACAGTCAATGGAAGTTGGCTACTTGGATTTTCAGTAGGCCTTTGACAAGATGCCACACATAGTATGTTAAACAAGGTATGAATTCATTACAGGAAAGGTATTAGCATGGATAGAAGATAGGCTGACTGGCAGGAGGGAAGAGTGGGAATTAAAGTGGCCCTTTTCTGGTTGTCTGCCACTGGCTAGTGGGTTTATGCAGAGGTCAGTGTTGGGCCTACAGTACTAATTTTTGCATTATATGACGGAATTGAATGCTTAGTACCTAGATTTGCTGATGATGCAAAGATAGGTGGAGGAGCAGGTAGTGCTGGGGAAGCAGGGAGTCTGCAGAGGACTTAGACAGATTAGAAGAATGGGCAAGGAACTGGCAGATCAAATACAATGTAGAAAAGTGTATGGCCACGCACTTTAATGGAAGGAATAAACGTGTAGAACATTTTCTAAACGAAGAGGAAATTTAGAAATCTGAGGTGCAAAAAGGACTTGGGAGTCCTGGTGTAGGTTTCCGTAATGGTGAACTTGCAAGTTGAGTTGATAGGAAGGAAGGCAAATAAGAGGATTAGAAGATGAAAGCAAGAATGTAATGCTGTGGCTTTATAAGGCACTAGTCAGATGACATTTGGAGAATCATGAACAGTTTTGAGCCCCACATCTAAGAAGAGATGTGCAGGCATTGGAAAGGGTCCACAGGTTACAAGAATGATCTTAGGACTGAAAAAGTTAACATACGAAGAGCACTTGATGCTTTTGTGCCTGTACTCACTGAAGTTTAGAAGAATGAGGTGGGATCTCATTGAAACCTACCAATTACTGAAAGGCCTCGATAGAATGGGTGTGGAGAGGATGTTTCCATAGTGGGAAAGTCTAGGACCAGAAGTCACAAACTCAGAATAGAAGGGCATCCTTTTAGGACAATGATAAGGAGGAATTTCTTTAGCCAGAGGGTGCTGAATCTGTGGAATTCATTACCACAGATGGCTGTGGAGGCCAGGTCATTGGATATATTTAAAGCTGAAGTTGATAAGTCCTTGAATAGTAAGAGCATCAAAGATTACAGGCAGAAGGCAGGAGAATGGAGAGGAACAGACAAGAATAGAATGGAAAGCATTGGAGAGGGATAGGAACAGACTAGTTCAGGAAACATTTAATTGGAGTAAGGGGAACTATGAGGCTATCAGGCAGGAACTTGGAAGCATAAATTGGAAACAGATATTCTCAGGGAAATGTACTGAAGAAATGTGGCAAATGTTCAGGGGATATTTGCGTGGGGTTCTGAGTAGGTATGTTCCAATGAAACATGGAAAAGATGATAGAGTACAAGATCCGTGGTGCACAAAGGCTGTTGTAAATCTAGTCAAGAAGAAAAAAAATCTTACGAAAAGTTCAAAAAACTGGGTAATGATATGAATCTAGAAGATTATAAGGCTAGCAGGAAGGAGCTTAAGAATGAAATTAGGAGAGCCCGAAGGGGCCATGAGAAGGCCTTGGAGGACAAGATTAAGGAAAACCCCAAGGCATTCTACAAGTATGTGAAGAGCAACAGGATAAGTCGTGAGAGAACAGGATGAATCAAGTGTGACAATGGAAAAGTGTGTATGGAACCGGAGGAAATAGCGGAGGTACATAATGAATACTTTGCTTCAGTATTCACTATGGAAAAGGATCTTGGCGATTGTAGGGATGACTTGCAGTGGACTGAAAAGCTTGAGAATGTAGATATTAAGGAAGAGGATGTGCTAGAGCTTTTGGAAAGCATTAAGTTTAATGGGATGTACCCCAGGCTACTGTGGGAAGCGAGGGAGGAGATTGCTGAGCCTCTGGCAATAATCTTTGCATCATCACTGAGGATGGGAGAGGCTCCAGAGGATTGGAGCATTGCGGATGTTGTTCCCTTATTCAAGAAAGGGAGTAAGGATAGCCCAGGAAATTACAGGCCAGTGAGCCTTACTTCAGTGGTTGCTAAGTTGATGGAGAAGATTCTGAGAGGCAGGATTTATGAACATTTGGAGAGGTATAATATGATTAGGAATAGTCAGCATGGCTTTGTCAAAGGCAGGTCATGCCTTACGAGCCTGACTGAATTTTTTGAGGATGTGACTAAGCATATTGATGAAGGTAGAGCCATAGATATAGTGTACATGGATTTTAGCAAGGCATTTGATAAGGTACCCCATGCAAGGCTTATTGAGAAAGTAAGGAGGCATGGGATCCAAGGGAACATTGGTTTGTGGATCCAGAACTGGCTTGCTCACAGAAGGCAAAGAGTGGTTGTAGGTTGGTCATATTCTGCTTGGAGGCCAGTGACCAGAGGTGTGCCTAATGGATCTGCTCTGGGACCCCTACTCTTTGTGATTTTTATAAATGACCTGGATAAGGAAGTAGAGGGATGGGTTAGTAAATTTGCTGATGACACAAAGGTTGGGGGTGTTGTGGATAGTGTGGAGGGCTGTCGGAGGTTACAATGGGACATTGATAGGATGCAAAACTGGGCTGAGAAGTGGCAGATGGAGTTCAACCCAAATAAGTGTGAGGTGGTTCATTTTGGTAGGTCAAATATGATGGCAGAATATAATATTAATGGTAAGACTCTTGGCAGTGTGGAGGATCAGAGGGATCTTGGGGTCCGAGTCCATAGGACACTCAAAGCTGCTACGCAGATTGATTCTATGGTTAAGGAGGCATACGGTGCATTGGCCTTCATCAATCATGGGATTGAGTTTAAGAGCCGAGAGGTAATGTTGCAGCTCTATAGGACCCTGGTCAGACCCCACTTGGAGTACTGTACTCATTTCTGGTCACCTCACTATAGGAAGGACATGGAAACCATAGAAAGAGTGCAGAGGAGATTTACAAGGATGTTGCCTGGATTGGGGAGCATGCCTTATGAGAACAGGTTGAGTGAGCTCGGCCTTTTCTCCTTGAAGCGACGGAGGATGAGAGGTGACTTGATAGAGGTGTACAAGGTAATGAGAAGCATTGATCATGTGGATAGTCAGACGCCTTTCCCCAGGGCTGAAATGGCTAGCACGAGAGGGCATAGTTTTAAGGTGCTTGGAAGTAGGTACAGAGGAAATGTCAGGGGTAAGTTTTTTACGCAGAGAGTGGTGAGTGCGTGGAATGGGCTGCTGGCGGCGGTAGTACAGGCAGAAACAATAGGGTCTTTTAAGAGACTCCTGGATGGCTACATGGAGCTTAGAAAAATAGAGGGCTCTGGGTAAAGCCTAGATAGTTCTAAGGTAAGGACGTGTTTGGCACAGCTTTGTGGACCAAAGGGCCTGTACTATGCTGTATGTTTTCTATGTTTCTACTGGGTTTGGGAAGGGGAATAAATCAGCCATGATCGAATGGTGGATCAGACCTGACAGACTGAATGGCCTAATTTTGCTCCTCTGACTTTTGGCTGAATGGTGTTATAAAAGAGTCATACATCTCTCTTTTAGAAGTTTTTGATTTTGTTTTTATCACTGTTTTTGCTTGGAAAGTAATGCCTAACAGTTGCCTATAACCAATGTTCCCTCTAATTTGTAGTCAACCGTGTGCGCAAAAATCTTATGTTGTGCAAATTTTTTTCCTGTGACAAAAGTATGTGTGTACTGAATACACACATGGCACAGTTTATGTAGGTTTACAAAATACTTGTCATAAAACTGCACAGAATAACAACAAAATAACATACATATTTAAGTCACTCAGTTATTTTTTCTCTCTCCTGTCTTTGGCATTTACCAATTCTTTGTAAACTCTATCTAGACTAATGGAACTTCCATCCAACTGATAGCTTTAGATTCTCATTAACATATGCAAATGACATTCACCTAAACGGTTTCTCAGCTTGTTTTTGAGTTCATTCATTAGGCTAAAACCTCGCTCACAGTCCGCACTAGACGCAAGAAAGGTTCCCTCAATGTCCATCAACTGTGCAAGGTTGCAAAACTGTTCATTTTGAAGTACAAATGTCACCATTTGAGCAAAGTTCGAAATCAGTTTGTATTTAATTTTTTCTTGCAAGGAAAATTTGAAATCATTAAACTGTCTAACTATTACAGTATTTTTAGCTAGAAAATTATGATATTTTAGACGTAAGGCATTAACTTGTTCATCGCCAACTGTGAAGTCACAATCTGCAATTGCGGAGAAATCAAAAGTTGACCATTCTTGTACCTCATCTTCAGGAAATCTTTCTTCTAAATGAACACAAAGACTATTCATAAAAGTCAACAGCAAACTTGTACCTACTGTGAAGTTTTCTTCACGTTGTTGGTTTAGCAAAACCTTAACTTTGTCACTCCACGAAACATTGTCTCCCAGATACTGCTTTCTTATCTTGTCAATTTTGCCTCGCGCAAAATGAAGTGAATCAGTTGGTGTCAGGCCACTGTTTTGCAGAATCTTGCACAGTGCAGCCAGTTCATCAAAGACATCACTTAAAACCTGTAAAGCTACTTTGTATGTGATGTTTATCAACTTCTTGTGACAGTATTTAGCCACAGGGTCATTTGACTGATTGTTTTCAATAAAAACTTAGTAAGCTATCTACAGGATTTGAAACAGATCTTTGTAAACTTTACGATATGAACACTGTCTGCCAAAGATAGCTGCTGCTGTGATGCAGCTGTACAAACCGGAACAGGAAAGGTGAGGTGATGTAAATTAGTGACGTGCATTGTGGTATTTGAAAAACTGACTAACTAGTTAACAGAAACATTTGGCTAAAAGATTATTTTCAATAAGTATAATTATTAATTACTACATTATTTTAGTTAACTAACCTTTTGTGCGCACATTAATTTCCTTTGTGCGCTGGTTGAAAAATGTGTGTGCGCACGCACAGCTTAGAGGGAACATAGCCTATAACTGAGTGGAATTTTTGCCTCTTGTTTTGTCTTTTGGGAATAATTTAACTTTATTTTCTCTAAATATCACTCATTGGTTTATTTATTTGGATCGGCACAACATTGTGGGCCGAAAGGCCTGTTCCTGTGCTATACTGTTCTATGTCCTATGTCCTATGCCCTATATCTCATTGGCTGGTGAGCTTCTATCGTTTCTTAGTTAAATAAAAACACTTCAAAACATGAAGTGTTTTAACATATTTTTTCTTAACTGTCTCTGACAATAAAATATTCTTCCTTTTTAAAAGATTACCCAGCCAATCTCAGACTTCCCATTTGTGGATAGCTCAAGCTTGTTTGTCTGCTTATCTCTGGCCATGACCATCTTCACAATGCACTCAGTGAAGACTGAGGTCATGCTGCTGGCCAGCTGCATAGAAGGCATTTTTACCAATGCCATGAGTAGACTTTTTTCACAAGCAGAAGCATCATAGTTCTGATAAAGGGTGATTACCTTGAAACATTAAGTCGTAGATAATGCCAGGTCTTTTCTGGCATTTTCTGTGGTTCATTTTTCAGATTTCAAGTATCTATAGTAGTTTGCTTCTACCAGACAAAGTGTTTTGTTCCAGTATTTTTTAGATTACCTCTTTTGTCTTTTAACCATGCCAGTGAAACTCAAAAAAAAGTGGATATAACTGAGAGTGCAGCAGGATTGGTACCATCAGCAGCCATCAGGAGTGATGCCAGGAGGGTCTCTGTGCCAACAGAATTCCTACGAGTTTAAATGAAGCATCATCTAGAAGTGGGGCATGAGTGGAGGAATATTGTGAGAAGCAGAATGTTCCCAGATTCTATATTTTTATATTTTTCATTAAAACTAGCTGCAAGCGATAATTATATATACAATAACACTCCACCAGAGGACAGTATGTGCAATACTTATGACTGTCAATGTACTGCAAACAATATAAATAAATTAGAAGTTTCCAAATAGATGCTGCATTTTTTGTTTTATTTTGGTGAATCTTTCAGTCTTTCCACTCTTGAAAAAAATAAAGCTAATTTCAAAATCTGCATATAACACTCCATGATGCTTTTCATTTGCAAATCAATTTCTGTTCTAGTTAATTTAAGTAAATTAAAGATTTTTTTAAAAGTAAAGCTTTTGCTTCTCCAAGAGCAATTGGTTAGTCAGTCTTGGTCTTTGGACAGAACCAGTGCAGATGGACACAATCTGCAAATGCCAGCCTTCACTCACAATGCCTGTCACTTTGCTGAATGTCCAAAAGTGAAAATCATTGCCTAATCCAGCTCTTTACATGAATAGTATTAAAATCAAGTCAGATATTCAACTTTTTCTTCCCACTATCAAGATATAGGTCAATTGCAGCCATTCAGAGTACAATCATCTAGCTCAAGTTGGAAGAATTACATAGAAACTGCAGCAGAAAGAGGTCCAATGGGTCTAGGTGCTGCTCATATTTCAGATGAGCCCCTCCCACTCAGGTTTATCTACTCTTACAACTGTCTCTTACATCCTTTCTCCTTCATCTAATCCCAGAGAATCAGACTAAGGATCTTCCTGGCTCTGCCTAAGTGACAACATCGGCAAATAATTTCATGGGTCAATAAACCAATCTCGTACTCACTCAGCTTTTCATTGAGCTAAATGTTAGTGGCCAAACATTAGCTGCTAAAGTAACATTCGCATCTATGGCACATTATAACAGGTGAACAGCTGTAATAGATCATTCTCTAATGGAAAAGATACAAAATGAAAGTAGCTTGTTGGATTTATTTTCTGTGCAGTTTATTAATTACTTGAATGCTTGTATTTTATATAACTACCTCTATACAGTCCTCCAGTACATACAGTTATTCTGTCTCTTTCTGAAAGCTTCGTGCTATAACATTATTTGAATAGGTGCTATCTGATTGGTTGACTCTTATCTACAAATTTGAAAGGAATGCTTCTTTTCTATGGGGTATAAGAAGGGCAGACTATGTTGGCCCACCAGATTTTTTAAAATTCTTTTTTCTGTTCTTTATTTTTAGTTACTAGACTTCTGCAACTCTACGCTTCCAATTCTTAATGAAACGATCCTGAAGCAACAAGTTTTGTGGCCTCTTTCTTGAACTTCCAAAAGAACCATGGATCATAAACATCAGAATCGAACAATTTGGTGTAGTCGGCAAGGATAGTTGTGAAGATGTTAGGACAGGAAGAATCCTAGACAAAGTGAAAGTGTTATAGCATACAAACAAAGGAGGTACGAGCTCCCTCTAATTCCAAATTGTCTGAGAGAATAGACTAGTTCTGGCTTCAATACATCATCTAATGGAAGTGTAGGTGTGAGGAAATTACTATACATTGCTATTTAAAAAAGATCTGTAAAAAAATCAGCTAAGCACTGAAATTAATATCAGATTCGAGTTAAACTCATACAAGCCGGTGGAGTGCTAAGAAAATATCTGTTTGTAATCTATTGCTTAAAAACATCTGGATTGTGATCAAATGAGAGAAATTTGCAAACCAAAAAAGAAAAAAATTAAGATTTCTCGTATAAAGTTTGAGGAGCAATCCTACGATATTTTGGTTGTGAACTGATGATATTTTGAGATCACAGTCAGGGATAAAAAGCATCTACAGTTAAAACAATGGCCAAAATCATGAAACTGAAGTCTTAACTGAATAAAACATCTCGGTTTGATAAAATTAATTTAAAAATCTGGATGGAATATACCAACATTGTTAAATTTATTAAGAAAGCATGTGATAAGGACCAGAGAATGTCTGAGGAAAAGGAAAACCTAAAATGCGTGAGTTAAAGGTAAGAACACAAGGTTGGTTTGAGCAAATATGTGAAGGAATGTGTGAGTGAATGGGGCAGGTAAAGTCATTTACTAATTGGTGGGGAAGGAAATGTGAAATGTGTAATAAACTACAAGAACTACATGATAGAGACAGTAAAAAATCTAAAGAGCAAATCTCTGCATTAACCAAATGAGCAAACAATATAATAAATGTAATTGAATTGAAATGCATTGTACAGAGCAACAGTAAGAAGCAAACTGAGGTGATATCAAAGAGCTGAGAATGGATTTCATGTGGGCGGTCCTGCTAGTGACACCTCGAGTGATACTTCCAGTGACACTTCTCCTTGGGGATCAACACTTATATTGGATGGTCCTCCAAGACAGCGACATCTTCCAAACTCTGAGGAATAAGGATGGACATGACATGGACTGTACGCTGCCCCTGGCAACTCAAGTAAGGATGACAGAGATGGAAGATTAGTATTGGCAGCCATGTCATAGCTTGCTCCAATAAAGACTGAAAGAGTGAAAACACAAGGAATTGAAGATAGAACCTATGAAAGGAGATTACTGGGTTACTGGGTTGCTAATCAATGTATTGACATGTTAACTCCTCTAGTGGCAGATTAATCAACTATTTTCAATGCTCTGAAGCCATCACACAAGTGGTTTACAGTTATTGATATAGCCAATGGATTCTACTCCGTACCACTGGTATCAACTGTGGTTGGTTTTCACGACTTTTTTGATGGCCAATAATACCAGTGGGTGACACTACCACAAGGACAACACAATTGTCCCACTGTCTATCAAACAGCTTTGAGACAACACCTGAGGAGCTTACCAGCCATTGATTTGACTCTTTTGAATTAGTGTTGGAGAGGAGATCACTAAACAAACTGTTATCCATTATGGATAATCTGGCACATCCTCTCCATGACCTACTGAATAAACAGCAGAGCACCTTTTCAAACAGATTCGTTCAGCTCTGCTGTCATAAGAATCATTACAGAAAATCTTCCCTACCAAGTGCAATAGGCATATACAACAGTTCTTCTCTGTGTATAATAATCTCTGCTTTATTATTTCATACATTATTATCACACATATTGGTACATTATTATTGTGTATATTATTATTCTATACTTTATTATTAGTTAAGTCTGCACACTGCTAAGTGTGTTTTTAAATGTTGCTGCTGTAACGAAAGAATGTTCTTCTGGGGATCAATAAAGTATTATTATTATTATTATTATTATTACTACTACGATAAAATAAGTAGATGATATCCTAATAGCATCCGAGGCTCAGACCAGCATGAACATGATGTGCTTTATTTGCTTGATTATCTATCCTCCAAAGAACATAAAGCAAATCTAGACAAGGCACTATTACAACAAGAAGAAGTAATTCACCTTGGACAGAAAATTTCCCAAGGTAAGCAGGATCGTGCAAAAGCCATTAAGTCGAGAAAGCCACTTTCAACAGTTCAGCAGCTCTGATCATTTCTGGGCAGTTCAATTCCCATGCTGAAATTGCTCATCCACTCAACAGTCTGCTGAAGGGCAGTAAGTGTTTTGATGACCCTGTGATTCTTAATGAAGAACAACCGAAAATGTTTCAAAAACTTTAAAGTTTTTGATACAGGTAGAACATTTACCCTGTATATCAATGAGAAACATATGATGGCAGTCTTAGCTCAAGAACATGCAGACCAACAGTGTCTGGTTGGTTATCACTCTGCCAAAGATCTACTGCTGTACACTGATTGAGTGATGAATTCAAATGGCTGGCTGGGCTGTTTCTGAAACTGAACTCCTGGTATAAAGCATGGCTCCTGGTAACTCTGAGCACCAGGGAGAACTGAAAGCTTTAGTTGAAGCCTGTAAGTTGGCAGAAGGAAGATCAGCGAATATCTTCACCAATTCTCGATATGCTTTTGGAGTTGTTTATGACTTTGGAGACTTATGGAGCCAAAGAGGATTTCTTACAGCTGTAGGAACTCCAATCAAAAATGGCCAACTACGACAAGAACTGATGAATGTCATACAATTACCATCAGAAGGTGTCGTATTAAAATGTAAAAAACACTCCAAAATGACTACAATGGAAAGCTGTGGAATGCATTTGAGGATGAAATTGCAGAAAGGGCAGCATAGGAAGGAGTTAAAAAGGAGAAAGATTTGGAAGAAGTGCAGAGAACATATTCAGTGACCCCAACAACTGAAATTATAGCAATGAAGTTAGACTCTATATCAAAGACGAACATACAAGATATTCAAGAGATGCAAGCTCAATGCACTAACTAGGTAAAGTGGTTGTGGGAGGAGAATGGTGGGTGTTAAACAGTGATGGAGCATGGAGATACGGCTCTAGTCATAGACTAGTAGCTCTAACTATGTTGCGTCCTTATCTGACACAGCAGATACACTCCCTAAGTCACTTTCTTTTTATATTTACGGCTCTGTGGTGACAAAAGCTCTGTTTAACTTTTCTTCACATCGAAATGGTTGGCTTGGAGTTGTGTAGTGGGAGGGTGGGGAGGATACTAACTTTATATGATTTTATATTGGGTGCTTTTTCTTTACTGTTATGAATTCTATATTAGACATGTTTGTTTTGCACTGTATAAATCTCTTTTTTGCTGGTGGGTTTTATTTTGTTGTATTGTAGAAACCCATAAAAAAAATTAATTAAAAAAAAGAAAGAAAATTCCTTATAAAGTAGTGTTAATAACTAACTCCGCAGTAAAGGTATGCAAGTGACTACACACGAGCCACTGCAAACAAGATAAAGTAGTGCCAGACGAGGACAACCAGTGCTGTGGTTAATGTGCTGGTAACCTCTGACACAGTGCCCACGTTGCTGGGCTACAATGAGCAAATCACTAAGCAGCCAGAAGACATCAGAACTGACAGCTACCAGACATTATGATGTTTATTCTAATATTAGGTGTTGCTGCTATATTTTTGCCAATTTCCCCTACTTACAATTAGTACTAATATTCATTCAAAAATGCTTTATCATAGTTTACATCTTTTAACTTGTATACTCATGTAAGTGTACCTACTAATTTATCTAAGCATGACATAATCCTACAAATATTCTTTGCTATTTCATGGTTCTTGATTATACTTAGCATTGAAACCACATATTTTCTCCTACCGAATTCTCAAATGTAATAATTCTAAATGTGTGATTTAGAATCAAAGAGGGGAAGGTTGGATTCACATGTATAATTTGCTATTTCTTCTGCAGTTTAACAATTAGTTGACTGCTTGTATTTTATATAACTACCTATATACATGTAATTGTTCAGTGTGTCCCCTAGTGGTTACAGTTAGTCTGTCTTTACCTGGAAGCCTTTTGCTATTGCATTATTTGAATAGGGCTTTTTTAATATATCCATGGATTATAAGAAGGGCAGACCACTTTGGCCTACCATCCTTATTTTTTATTCTTTTTCCTGTTCTTTGTTCTTAGCTACCAGGCTTTTGCAACTTTATGTTTCCGATTCTCTTTGTTCTATTAGAGCTTAATAAAACAATCATGAAGCAACAAGTTTTGTGACACTTTCTTGACTTCTGAAAGTATCTTGGATCGAAAACATCAGAATCCAACAAACCTCATACCAAATCTTCCTTCTAACCTCCCACTTAACACCTTTTCTTACATTCTCTCTTTTTTTATGGCGTGAAGATGGGACAAAAAAAACTTAAAATTCTTATGCATTCTTCCCTTATGCCTTTCTCATTATAGATAGCCAAGAACTGCAATCTGTCCAGACAATAGTAAAAAGTGAGAATGAAAATGCCATCGCTCTTTGTCATAGTAGCAACCATCCATCACTGTGCATAATTTAGAAATGAGCTATGGGACAAGACTTTACACATTAATAGCCTTTAGCTGTGACTAGAAGCTGGGGAGCCCATTCACTAGATTTCGAAGGACCAGAACTCACTGGAGATCTACCACAGAATACTTAGATTAACACTTGAATAGAGCTGGTTACAGGAGTAAGTTGCTTAACATTTCCAAATATGCAATGCTAAAGGGTTTCACTTTTGCAGCATGGGCCTTTGAACACATCTATTCTGGCCTGAATTAGCGGACAACTCCATCAGTACACATATGGAGCCAGCCAGGATGCAGCATCTGATGACCAATGTCTCAGTTTCCACTGTGGGATAATTGCAAGAACCTGGATGTGCAGACCACTAGATCACTGACTTTCAAGTTCAGACGTCTCCATCATGACAACGGGTATTGATACCACTGTACAAAAGGCATTATCCAGTATGACATGGCTCCATATGTTACTGTATCTGGTTACTGGGAAAAATGTGGCAGCATTTAAGGAGAGTGACAGTGAAACCATGGGGTTTGTATCAATTGTCCTCTCTCCAAATAACATCATAGGCATATTTCCTCCCAAAGATTCTGTGCCCAGCATTGGGTCAGTGCCAGCCAACCGGCCTAAATGCCTGTTATCCATGTGAACCTCACATTATCCTAGCCTGGTCCTTATTGTTTCAGAATTCCTCAAGGATATTCACCAAAGCCTTCTCTATCTCCCCCACTCTTCCAGGCACGCAGCTACACCTGGAATAACACCACGCAGGAGTATGGGGCCAGACAAAGGTGCACATATGACAGACTTTAAGGGACTGTACATAGACATTTTAATTCCAAGGCGTGGTGATGTTAAATTTAACGCACTGGCAAGTACAAATGATTAAACTGATTCCCAAGGCGGACTGTCCATTTTCCCCACAGGTGCCACATGACTCTCCAGTCCTGATGAAGGGTCTTGGCCCGAAATGTTGATTGTTTATTCCTATCCATAGATGCTGTCTGACATGCTGAGCTCCTCCAGCACATTGTGTGTATTGTTCCAGCATTTTGTTTGTAACTGTTTCCCAAGACATACGGGCCACATCTCGGATAGCCATGGAAGGATGGAAAACATCAGTGAAGAGTTCAAAAATTTTTGAATCTCTTCATTGACTTTGCTATTTAAACAAAAGCACCAAATGTTATTCCTAGGGAAGTTTACCTGTTTTAAAATTGCAAGTAAATCTGTTTCCAAAATGTCAACTACCACTTTAAGGATGTTAAGTTATTATTTCTTACTTGTCTGATCCATTTCCCATTTTCAACGCTATTTGCTTCATGGCCACTTCAGTCTCTTGCAGCTTTGCTTGAAGCTGAGCCAGTTCGTAATCAGCTGCAAAACATATTTCATGTTGTTATGTCATTTCAGGAAGGTCTGGTTAAAATATGGTATATACCTTCTGTTTTCCCACCTCATTTAAAGACTTATTTCCTAAATACATCCATGATACATAGCTAATGGGTGTAGCCTCTGTCAGATTCCATTTGGTAGCTTTTGCTTCCATAACTAATTCAGGTTTAAAGTTAGATCTTAATGAATACGGTACTACAAGAACAAACAGTGAACATCTGCTATCAGTAATCCAATAATAACTGATTACACTGAATTCATAGATGAATTTAATATAGGGATCGATCCTAATGAACATAACACATCCAACAGGAAATTTGATTAGAAATTGATCTTGTCTAAAGTCATGGCAGAAACCTGTAATTTAATTGGTCAATGGTGAAACATTTGATTAATACTCAAAATGTCAACTAATATACACGTACTAATTTTACGCTTCCTGCTTCCAAGTTGGGTGCCTGCACACCTCTTTCCTGTTTTAGGATTCTGGCTGACACCTTTGGATGAGATCTGAAAAATACAAATACATATACGAGACACATCGTGGAAATGAGGAAATTTGAAAACCAGCCCATTTCAGTTATAATGCAAACATATTTGATTATGCTGATAGAGATTGTCAGTAATTCAAAGTATGCTTATGTTGGCTTGCTGCTTTATCGCACCATAAGTAACAATGTTGAAGGGATTCTAATGATGTGCAGTCCAGATTCAGCATTTTATGTATTTATCTCTGGTAAATGTTCTCATTGGTTCCTATTATAGGGAATAATTATACTTCAAATAAAAATAATATTTCTTATAGTCCTGGGTCAGCATTGGGCTGGTGAAAATATGACAAATATGACACTATATCTTATTATGGTGATAGGCTCAGATAATTAGATTTCATCGCTATAATTGGAGCCAAAGGTCCACTCTTGATTAGTGTCTCTAGATAATTATTATAGCCACTCATAACTAATAGGTATAAAATGTAGGTTTGGGGTTTGGAAGTAATGGGGATATCTGGCATTGTCTAACTCTTCCTGAAGCAGGGATCAGGGATCTGTCTGGGGTGGAAAGGGACTAGATATGCACATTCATGAAAGTGAAGCTGGTAGAAAACAATATTCAAACCTCAATTATATGCATGAAGCAGCTCATTCATGTGAAAAGTGCACTCAAGGCTTTTGACTAATGGGTCTAAGAACAAAAAGGTACAAAAGATTCCCAGCAGGCAGACTTCAATTACAGTAAGTAATGGACTGCAATTAGAGGAATAATAATCAAATCAAGTAATAATTGGAGACAATCATTACCCACTGATTGACTAAACAATGTGTTGTGAGAAAGAAAGTGCTTTTTTTGTTGTGTATACTTTGTTCTCTTTTCCTGGTCAATGTACCACAGCTATAGCAAGGAAACAGTACAACTTAGTTTGATTCTGGGTGATGAGGTGGAGAACTTAAGGAAGAAACAAACCACAATTTGAATAAGTAATTAATTGGACTTTAGTGTATTATGGCCATATGAGTATTAAGATGTTTGTGGACAAAAAGGAAAACTGAACTTTTGTTGAAGCTCAAGGGTACTTTATTGACCTGGAAGCATTTGTGTTAAAGGATGTGACCAGCAGTTTTTCATGAATCACATTGTTGCTCCACAAAAGTACAGCACATCCACAAAAACCACGACCTTTTCAAAATCTAATTAAATATTGAGCAGCAAAAGGGAGAAAAATATAAAGGCAAAAGTAAACATACACAGCAGAGGTGTACTGCACCAAAAATCCTCAGTCCTCCTCCCGTAAGAAAGTCCAACACAGGGCCCCATAGCCTTTCAAAGATGTCCCCTCTGCCTTCATTACATAGTCTCAGTCTCTCCAAATGTAAAGTATTTGCTAGTTCTCTCAGCCACAGATCATACGTAGGCACAGAGTCCATTTCCACCTTCGCATGATTAACTTCTAGATTTTAATAGAATCAAAGGATATGGGCCGAGTGCAAAGTTCAAATTTCAAAGTAAATGTTATTATCAAAGTACATATATGTCACCATATACAACCATAAGATTCATTTTCTTGTGTGCATACTCAAAAAATCCAATAACCATAACAGAGTCATTGAAAGACTACACCCAACAGGATGGACAACCAGTGTGCAAAAGATGACAAATCGTGCAAATACAAAAGAATAAATGAATAAATAAGCAATAAATACTGAGAACATGAGATGAAGAGTCTTTGAGAGTGAGTCCCAACATTTCAATGAATGAAGTTATCCCTTTTGGTTCAAGAGCCCGATGGCTGAGAGGCAGTAACTGTTTTTGGACCTGGTGGTACTTGTCCAGGAGATGGTGCTGTGATGAAAGATCAGTTATGATCTTATTCAATGGTGGTGTAGGCATAATGAGCAGAATGGTCTACTCCCAATTCTATTTCTTATTTTCTAAGAGCTTTATTAGATAACTAGTAATTATTTCTGCCACCACCCTGTAAGTCAATGGCAGAAAGATACAAAGCAAAACAAGAAGGAGTTTAGAGAAGAACATCGGAGATTAGTAATTAAAATAACCTGTCATTAGCTACTCTTGAAAAAGGCAGGGTGTTAAGAGTCAGGGTGTGGATCGCTCTGAGCACCGAGCCGATTTGGAGAGGTTGAGAAATGCTTCTTTGGCAGCGAAATCTAGGCCCAGAGCAATTCGACTTGGTGGAACCCAGGTATGATCCGCTGTTTGGACAATTTAAACACCGACCCAGATAGACCAGGGGCTTCCCTCTCTACAACGCTAAGACTGTGAAACTGCCCCTGGCTGCTGTGCTTCATGTCTGCGAACGTTGCAGCGATATGATGAGCTGAGTACCGAGGCTTTGGGCCTACTCCGGACTGCTCCGGGGATTTGAATCTAAGCACTCTGATTCTGAATGCTGTTGGTGTTGATTGCTTCAATTGTTTGCATGGTTTGTTTTTTCCCCCCTCTTTCTCTTTGCACATTGGGGGTTGGTCTTTATTGTTTTTTAAATGGCTTCTTTCAGCTTTGTGAATACCTGTACGCAAACAAATCTCAAGGTTGTATAAATTATACATTCCTTGATAATAAACGCTCTTTGAATCAAAGTGATTATAATGCATTGTGTATAAGAAGGTTATAAGAGTAGCCACGTATAGAAAAAGATAAACACTTGTGTAGATTTGATAGACAAGAGGCTATTTCATTGCTGTAGAATTATACAGATTAATGATCAGTTTTTCTTTATTGCTATCCTTATATATTGAGTACCAAGGCTTTATTTCAGGTAAAAAGCAAAATTTACACTCTGGTTAATAAAACCTGTCCTAATACTGTAGCAGTTTACCCATGTTGTCTCATTAAAATAAAAACTGCAGTAAAAATAGTCACAAGGCAATACTGAAGCATATCTGAGCGTTGTCTCATTCACTTGTCAAAGCATTAAATCAAAGAATCAGCATATAGATTGGAGCTGTTGTTATTCCTAATACATTTCCTGATGTTAGCTCTTTCCACTTTCTACAGTGACTCAAAGTTGAGCATCTCTGAGATACTGAATTAAATCAGAGCAAAACTCCTTCACCTCGACATAATATACTTTGCAGAAAAGATAGCTTAAATCTGCCTGATTTTTTGAGAGCAATAAATGAGCTACATCCGTCAGTGGCAATTGCTCCACTGTATTTAATCACAGCTTATCTTCTCCATTCATCTCTATTTAATTCACAAGACACGTCCATTTGCCTCATTCTCCACACAGTTTTGCATTAAGATTTAATTAACACACATTAGAGCAATCTTTTAACCTATGACTGGAATCTGGGCATGAGTGATGAGGAGAACAGTGAATGGTCTGTTCAAAACTCTACAGAGGGACAGACAATATTAACTACTAGATCTTATTTACATGGTCTGACTCAGAGTCTCACTCGTGGTCGATAGGGATTACATCACCACAGATGGCTGGAAGAGAGGATTTGGGCAGGGTGATAAGCTGGTATGGGCAAATGGGTAAAATGATCCACTGGGACTGTCAGCGGGAGGGTGATCATGATTTTCAGATATTTGACAAGGAGAGACCAAAGTATTCTTTTAAGAACAGAAGCCATGCCTTCTTCTCTCCCATGTGATCTTTAAAACCACCTAGTATGATCATTTTCCTTGTTGTGGATCCGCACTGACATCAACTTTTGACCATGATTGAAAAAGCATCTATTAAACCCAAGCAAGTCACGAGCATGCAACATTTACATGTACAGTATATTAGTCTCCCACTCTTCAATTAGGGAAAGATATCCTATAATTGATTTCAGACAAATGCAAGTGATCATGAAGGAGAATGTGTCATAACTGATACAACTCCAGTTCATTCTCATCTTGCCTTGGTTTCACCCACTTTTTACCTTTTCTCCCATATACTTGATATTTAAGTTTTGGAGTTCAGTGATATAACTAGGGCAATCCACAACACAAGAAATAAGAATATCAGAATTCAAATTTAGTCATTTACAAAGAACTTTCCATCACCATAACATTCCTCAGTAAGTAAGTCTTACAGTACCTTAAAAAGGATGTACAAAATGTACATAACCAATCCAAATCCATACACAGGTATGATCCGGGCTATAAAACCTTTGTTACCACCTCCAGCATTTCCACCCTTTGCTTTGGCAATTGAGTCAGTCTGGTGGGACTTGGGGAGATGGGGACGTGCTGACCATTGCTGCTTGGATTTTGAGACCATTGGGTGCTGTGCCATGGGAGATGGTCGATTAGATCTTGCTGCAAAAAGAAGACATTAAAATGTTAATGGATCACTTGGGTTTTGATTTGCATTGATAAGTTTCTTTTTGTTTAAGATGCATGATGGGAACTTGACATCTAGGTTAGAGTGGACAGAAGTACTTCGTCAAACACTAATAAGGCTTAAATTGGAAAAAAAATGTTTTGCTGAATATAAAAATTCAAAATCAAATACACTGCAAAAATATGAGAATAGAGAATGTTTTGGCAATTGATACTAATAAGTAAAGCTGTTAGTGTACAGTAGCACATTGATTATGTTACTTCAGTAGCAACTAGAGTCCCAGACGACTGTTCCAGAACCAGCATTCCAAATCCCACTGTATTAACTAAGGAATGTTTCAACAAACTAAATTCCCTTTAACAAAATGATTACATTTCTAAAATATTAAACAACATATGTGTATACAATCATATACTCACATAGTGCCTTTTTACTAAAAAGAGAGTCTGAATATTGCCTGATTAGTTTTCCTTGAATAATTCAATGGAAAAGGATAAATTTACTCATACTGGAAAAGTAAGTGCCTTGGCATATTTTGACACTGTGACATCTAATGGCAGTGATAGTGATAATAATACTGGGCAAATATATCGTCCAAGAGCAAGTATTTGAAAAGAAGTTAGAGGCCTTTCATTAAAAGTATTATTAAAGGCTTTTAAAACAAATAGCCAATTTCATAGTTGCTATCTATTAAAACACTATGAAATATATAACTTAATGTCTTTGTAAGACAGTTTTGACTTTCAGTTACTGATTAATTAGATGTTCCAAATTTGTTCGCGTCTTACAAGTCAGGAAACCTACTATTTTGTAGTTTGACTAGTCATCTTGTATTTTTTAATGAGTTTTCCTTTTTTTTTTGGTTCTTACAAGCATTTACCTACTACTGATTTACTAACATGCCACCAGCTGTTTTGTAACTTGGAAGAAATCAATAAATTATGATAGAGCAGATGTAATGCAGCAGGAAGAGAGTGCTGAAGGTAGACTGAATGAACTGATACAAGCTACAGCAGTTTTGAATTAAATGTTTGTATCACTGAAAAATATCAAGAACATGGAGAAATATATTCTTAATTGCTTATGCAGCTGAGCTGGATGATAATATAAATTCGCACTTTTCTGGGTCTAATTGTTTTAAGATTTCCAATACCAGAAAGCTTTGATTAAATGCCAAATTTTCTTCTATGTTTAGAAAATGTCAACAGAGCTTTATTGCACATTATATGCTGTCCAGGTTTATGATGTTAAACTGACTTATAAAAGTCATTTGAAACAAATTTTAAAATGTAATTCAAAAAGAAAATCATATGCAAAGGGATGAAGTAAACTTTGAAGGAACAGGTCTCGAAAATCTTTTTCCAAATACACTAATAGAATTATTAGAATAAAGGATTGATTCAGTGACAAATTCTTCATGGGATCATGGAAAATTTTTGTGGGCTAGATATGATAAAGTTTGATTACGTGTTGACATCACTTATTTATGATATAAATATATTAAACTAAATGAAATCAATAGAACTTGGTTGATATTTTGAAATTTGTCATATGGATATGGAATAGAATAATGTTCTCAAATTCAGCTTTAAGAGCATACAATATGTTTACTTCTGTAATAAAAACTTGCTCAATTTATTTTTGCTATATTCTATTACTGCAAAGAATTATTTTGTCAACAGTGCACAAAGGATAAATTACCTATCTTTTCAGTAAATGTGGATATCTGTGATCTGAACATTTCATCAATACTATTGCCATTTAATTAATCTCTTAGTTGAAATGCTAACTTTCATATGTTCACTGTTAACTGGAAACAACACAGTGAGATTTCATGGCACCACCATGCGGACTTTGAAAAGATGACACCTTGAGATAACCACATGAAGTTTTCAAAGTTATGAAGGTGATTGGCAAAATTATTGCATTACTAGTAATTTACCCTTGACATTGCCCACATTAGGGCAGAGCTGCAGTGTTTTGTGAGAGCAGTAGTGACTCTCTCATAAAATTTAGCATAAAAATATAAAATGAATTATTCAGCTGCTAAATTTGGTTTCTGTTAATCTATCCTGAAACTTTTAAGACCAAATGCAGTCTATTTGCTTCAAAAGGTACACATCAAGATTGAGCTAATTTCTTGAGATGCTCTGTGTTAACTGGAAAATTCCAAATGTGCCCAATTTTGATTTGTGTATTTTTTTTTGCTGTTTTAATTGGTGTATATGTAACAAAGGCTTTGTGTTCTGTTTAAAGAGTAAGGATCATTTTAGGCACAAAGGTAGCGAAGTGCAGATTTTATGTGATATTTAATTGGGCAAATTTTCCATTTGACTGATCCAATATCTTACTAATATGTAGAACTTTGTGCAATTTGAGTCTATCCTTTAGATAGGTTAGTAAAGCAGCAGACAGGTTATAGCATAGATTCACACCGATACCATTTGTATAGAGGAAATACAGTACAAACATACAGCAAAATTGAGGCTTATTTCTTTTTATAGTCTGATTCAACAATAGGAATTTAAAATTATGCACTAAATGGATTGTATTATTTGAAAAAGGCGTTTATTGATAATAGGATGTAAGAAATGATAAAAGTTAATTTTAAATTAATTTGAAATTAAAGACAGCATAAGAAAATAATTGAATGTAAAGATAGTAACGCATTGCTTTGCAGATAGACTAATAAGTGACAAGTGGCTGACAAGAGAAATTAGGGATAGTATCAATTCCAAAGAAGAAGCATACAAATTAGCCAGAGAAAGTGGCTCACCTGAGGACTGGGAGAAATTCTGATTTCAGCAGAGGAGGACAAAGGGCTTAATTAGGAAGGGGAAAAAAGATTATGAGAGAAAACTAGCAGGGAACATAAAAACTGACTGTAAAAGCTTTTATAGATATGTAAAAAGGAAAAGACTGGTAAAGACAAATGTAGGTCCCCTACAGACAGAAACAGGTGAATTGATTATGGGGAGCAAGGACATGGCAGACCAATTGAATGATTACTTTGGTTCACTAAGGAGGACATAAATAATCTTCCAGAAATAGTAGGGGACAGAGGGTCCAGTGAGATGGAGGAACTGAGCGAAATACATGTTAGTAGGGAAGTGGTGTTAGGTAAATTGAAGGGATTAAAGGCAGATAAATCCCCAGGGCCAGATGGTCTGCATCCCAGAGTGCTTAAGGAAGTAACCCAAGAAATAGTGGATGCATTAGTGATAATTTTTCAAAACTTGTTAGATTCTGGACTAGTTCCTGAGGATTGGAGGGTGGCTAATGTAACCCCACTTTTTAAAAAAGGAGGGAGAGGGAAACCGGGGAATTATAGACCGGTTAGCCTAACGTCGGTGGTGGGGAAACTGCTGGAGTCAGTTATCAAAGATGTGATAACAGCACATTTGGAAAGCGGTGAAGTCATCAGACAAAGTCAACATGGATTTGAGAAAGGAAAATCATGTCTGACGAATCTCATAGAATTTTTTGAGGATGTAACTAGTAGAGTGGATAGGGGAGAACCAGTGGATGTGGTATATTTGGATATTCAAAAGGCTTTTAACAAGGTCCCACACAGGAGATTAGTGTGCAAACTTAAAGCACACGGTATTGGGGGTAAGGTATTGATGTGGATAGAGAATTGGTTAGCAGACAGGAAGCAAAGAGTGGGAATAAATGGGAACTTTTCAGAATGGCAGGCAGTGACTAGTGGGGTACGGCAAGGCTCAGTGCTGGGACCCCAGTTGTTTACAATATATATTAATGACTTGGATGAGGGAATTAAATGCAACATCTCCAAGTTTGCGGATGACACGAAGCTGGGCGGCAGTGTTCGCTGTGAGGAGGATGCTAAGAGGATGCAGGGTGACTTGGATAGGTTGGGTGAGTGGGCAAATTCATGGCATGCAATTTAATGTGGATAAATGTGAAGTTATCCACTTTGGTGGCAAAAATAGGAAAACAGATTATTATCTGAATGGTGGCCGATTAGGAAAAGGGGAGGTGCAACGAGACCTGGGTGTCATTATACACCAGTCATTGAAAGTGGGCATGCAGGTACAGCAGGCGGTGAAAAAGGCGAATGGTATGCTGGCATTTATAGCGAGAGGATTCGAGTACAGGAGCAGGGAGGTACTACTGCAGTTGTACAAGGCCTTGGTGAGACCACACCTGGAGTATTGTGTGCAATTTTGGTCCCCTAATCTGAGGAAAGACATCTTTGCCATAGAGGGAGTACAAAGAAGATTCACCAGATTGATTCCTGGGATGGCAGGACTTTCATATGAAGAAAGACTGGATGAACTAGGCTTGTACTCGTTGGAATTTAGAAGATTGAGGGGGGATCTGATTGAAACGTATAAAATCCTAAAGGGATTGGACAGGCTAGATGCAGGAAGATTGTTCCCGATGTTGGGGAAGTCCAGAACGAGGGGTCACAGTTTGAGGATAAGGGGGAAGCCTTTTAGGACTGAGATTAGGAAAAACTTCTTCACACAGAGAGTGGTGAATCTGTGGAATTCTCTGCCACAGGAAACAGTTGAGGCCAGTTCATTGGCTATATTTAAGAGGGAGTTAGGTATGGCCCTTGTGGCTACGGGGATCAGGGGGTATGGAGGGAAGGCTGGGGCGGGGTTCTGAGTTGGATGATCAGCCATGATCATAATAAATGGCGGTGCAGGCTCGAAGGGCTGAATGGCCTACTCCTGCACCTATTTTCTATGTTTCTATTTTTAGATGCAAATGGGAGCATGAATTTAAAACCAAGCATTGAATGTGATCATGTTTTCTTTTAAAGAGACATGAGTTGGAAGCAGTCTAGTTAACAACAGCATAATAATCATGCTCTGGTTCTACAAGACAAACTATTCTTTAGTTGATGAGATTGAAGTTGTACTTCTCACAAGTCCTCACATGTACATTCTTTTCCCCTGCCACAAAGCACATTAATATCCCAAGCACGGCAGAGATCAATACAAACACAAAACACAGCATTAAAAAGAATTGAGAACAGAGAAGAATAGGAAGTTGAACTCAACTAGAGAATATTAGAGCTAAAGACCAATCCCATTTGTCCACATTAAGTCCATATACTTCTGCTTTTGCCTATTTAAGCGTCTGTCAAAATGTCTCTTGACCAAAAGGGGATAACTGCACTCAACTTCACTTGTCCCATCATTGAAATGTTCCCACAACCAATGATCTCACTTTCAAGGACTCTATCTCGTTATCTCATGATGTCATTATTTATTGCTATTTATTTATATTTGCATTTGCACAGTTTGTTGTCTTCTGCACTCTGGCTGATCTTTCATTGATCCTGTTACAGTTACTATTCTATACATTTGCTGAGTATGCCCACAAGAAAATGAATCTCATGGTTGTATATGGTGACATAGATGTACTTTGATCTTTGAACTTTAAAGTGGTAATTGTATCTGCTTCTACCACCTCCACTGCAGCATGTTCCAGATACCAACCACTTCCTGTGTTAAAAAAATCTCAGATAAACTTATTAAAACTCCTTCCTCTCACATTAAAACAATGCTCTCTTATTTTTGATGCTTGTATTATGAGAAAAAGATTTTTACTATCTCCCTTATCTATGCTGCTCATAACGTTACATAAGGTCACCCCTCAGCCTCCATCAGTCCAGGGAAACAAACCCATCCTCTCCAATTTCTCCTCATAACGGAGGTTATCCAATCCAGGCTGCAGTCTGGTGAATCACCTCTGCACTCCCTCTACTGCAATCATTTTTTTGACAGCATAGCAAACATAAATACACATAATACTCCTTGTGTGACTTAACCAGGGCTTTTTGAAGTTGTAGTATACCAACACTTATACTCTATGTCCTGATCTACAAAGATGAGCCTGCCATATGTCTTCTTTGCCATCCTATTGACTAGGGTTGTCACTTTTACTCGAAGTCTCTCTTTTCATCAACATTCTTCAGTGCCCTGCCATTTACTGTTTCCTTCCTACCCCAACTTGATTTCCAAAATTCATCAGTTCATACTTGTGAGATTAAATTCTATCTGCCAGTGCTCCGCTCAACTTTCTGTCTAATCTATATTTTTTCTCAATAAGGTCTGTTTACAGAAGGGCTTTGCAGAATTCACAGTATCATGCAATAGGAAGTAGAGCCATTTTTATGGAAATTAAGAACATTTTTATCCAAGATGCATATGATTTATTATATTATTGGCCTATCTGAACTATAGAGAAAACACAAATAAGCAGGATGGGTAAACACTATGGTATATGCTGGGATAGAGTCAAATAGCACTGGAATTAGAAAAGTGCAAGCAGTGAAAGGGTGGGATTTTCTGAGCATACCTAATCCCAACCTTGATGCAACACTCTAAATTAGAAGTATAATTCTCGTTATGAAAGTACATTTGGGTAAGATTGTATTTGTTTGACATGGTATTGTTTTGAAATTAAAAAGCTGCAATTATTCAATTGTTAAATCCAGTTTTTTGTTGTTTTGGAAATTTCCTCTCCAATATGTTTTCTTGTTTCCAGTAAGCAAATAACTTTACTGCAAAATTATCTTCTGTCAAATCCACTTATTTGTTCCACTGCTTGAAGGGCCTGAAACAAGGAATCATAGGTATAAGATTAAAATTAGAGCCCAAAACTTTTCACACACACATTGTGTTAGAGTGTACTTCATACTTAAATCTCACAAGTTAACATTTACGTTAACAGCTTAAGAAATTATATCATGCCATGCCCTAAGAGCATGAGTGCTGGTCACCTATTTTCTTCCACAACTAATAGTACACAGAATAAAATTATCACAAGCATACCTTGCACTCCTTGAAGATTATACAGACTGTAATCTATGCCTTTATAGGATCAAACATCTACCTTCTGCTTCAGTCATGTCTTCTGAATGTTTCTGACAACGTCGAAAATCTAGCAGCTCCATTAGTTCCACGTGGTAAATGCCATCAGTTCCTACATACTGGTCTGGAGCTTACAAAAACATAACTCCAGATCCTGGCTAAACTCTGCCCACAATTTCCAAGCTGTGTCCCATTCCTGAGGCTGCAATTTGCAGGAATTTTCCATCATTAGATGACTGCAAGCTAGAAAGATATCAGGGTACATAGCATGTTCTTTTACTTACTTGTAATATTTTTAGTTACGTATGTGCTTTAGATGTATTCATTTTATATTTAATAGTTCTTAAATATTATTGAACCTCAGGTCATACTTGAGCATTGAATAAGAAATTATGACAGAGGGCAGAGCTATAGATTTGGACAAAGGTCCCAGAAGAGTTTTATGACAGGGGCTTGATGTGGGCTTCCTCAGTATCTCAGTTCAGGATGGCGTAAGCCAGTTAGATTAGCATTGCAAAACAAAATCAAGTATGTTTAGCCTATGGGAAATTGACAAGTGAACGTGGAAAGCACTCGGAAAAATCTGGTTTATGATTTTATAAGTATCCTTCTGAAGTACATAAAATTCAAGGAAATGTGAATACACTGTAATCTGAAATATGACTTAGAATTAAAATTTATATAACATTCTTTCTCCTGCTTTTACATAACTGTGGTGTATTTAATATTTCAGTAATATTGTAAGTATACTGTTTTATGAAGAATTCTTTGTTGTTTACATAACTCATGATCTGTTGTATGTAAGAAATTAGTGAATGGCGTACAGATGAAATACAGTGTTGGGAAATGTATGATAATACATTTTGGTAAAAGAAACAATAGTGCAGATTATTATCTAAATGGTAAGAAGGTTCAAACATCACAGGTGCAGAGGGACTTGGGAGTCCTCGTGCAAGACTCCAAGAAGGTTAATTTACAGGTCGAGTCTGTGGTAAAGAAGGCAAATGCAATGTTAGCATTTATTTCAAGGGGAATAGAATATAAAAGCAATGAGATAATGCTGAGCCTTTATAAGACACTAGTCTGGCCACACTTGGAGTATTATCAGCAGTTTTGGGGCCTATACCTCAGAAAGGATGTGTTGTCATTGGAGAGAGTACAGAGGAGGTTCATGAGAATGATTTTGGGAATGAAGGGGGGGGGTTAACATATGAGGAGCATTTGGCAGCTTTGTGCCTGTACTCACTGGAATTTAGAAGAATGCAGGGGGATCTCATTGAAACCTGCCAAATGTTGAAAGCACTAGATAGGGTGAATATGAAGAGATTGTTTCCCATGGTGGGGTATCCAGAACTAGTGTGCACAGCCTCAAAATTGAGGGGCGATCTTTTAGAACAGAGGAGGGTCTTTTTTAGTCAGAGAGTAGTGAATTTGTGAAATGCTCTGCCACAGACTGCGGTGGAGGCCAAGTCTGCGGGTATATTTAAGGTGGAAGGTGACTGTTTTCTGATTGGTCAGAGCATCAAAGGATATGGCGAGAAGGCAGGTGACTGGGATTCAGGATCAGCCATGATGGTAGAGCAGACTAAATGGGCCGAAAGGCCTAATTCTACTCCTATGTCTTATGGTTTTTATCATTGCGCCACCATGTAAACAACTTACACCAGAAATGAATGGCAAATTAATTAAAATGGAATTGGACAGTGGCTCGGCTGTTTCAGGCATTCCACAGAATGAGTTTGATAGCATTTCAAAGACACTGAGTTGAAGCCTGCAGATATTCAGCTAAGAACCTATGGAGAAAAGATCATTCCTGTGGGGATAACATTCATAACAGTGAAATACAACAACAAGCCACGTTGGGCTTGTATGTGGTAAAAACAGGAGGGTCAGTATTGTGGGGGCAAGAGTGGCTGAGACAATGACAACTTGATTGGAGATCCATCCACCATTTGCATGACACATCCCCTGCAAAAGAGTCAACTGAAAGTGAATTAAGAAAGGTACTGGATGATGCCACAGTATTGTTCAAGGATGGTATTGAAAATCTCAGACATATCAAGGGTAAAGTAATGTTAAATGAAAATGCCACACCCAAGTTTTACAAAGCTGTCCAGTTTCTTATCCAATCTATGATAAAATAGCCAGTGAGCTATCCAGCCTGATCACAAACAAGAGAAAATCTGCAGATGCTCAAAATCCGAGCAACACACACAAAATGCTGGAGAAACTCAGCAGGCCTGAAGCATCCACTGTACTTTTTCCATAGATGCTGCCTGGCCTGCTGAGCTCCTGCAGCACTTTATGTGTATTGCATGGAGCTTGAAGGAATTCTTTCCAAGTTTGAGTGGAGCTCATGGGCAATGCCAGTGGTCCCAGTAGCCAAGAAGAATGGGTCTGTTAGGATCTCTGGTGATTTTCAGGTAAACGTCAACCCAGGATTGAAAGTATATCGATACCCTCTGCCCAGGATCGAGGATATCTTTGTAAATCTTTCTGAGGGAAACACTTCAGCAAAGTCAACTTAGCTGAGGCCTACTTACAGATGGAGATGGAAGAAGAGGCCTAAAATGTTTCTCACATAAGCACTCACAAAGAGCTTTATCAGCATAATATGTTAATTTTGGAGTAGCATCTGCACCTGCACTCTGCCAGAAAGCTATGGACCAGGTGCTGTAGGGCAGCCCAGGTGCTCAGTGTTACCTGGATGACATCATTGCTACTGGTGAGGATGACAAGGAACATCTCCAAAATCTTAAAAGACAGTGTTCAAAAGATTAGAAGACTACGGGTTCAGAACACAATACAACAAGTGTGAATTATTTAAACCAAGTATCACTTACTGTGGTCACACCATTCAAGCACAGATTTATACAAGTGTGCTGAGAAAATTCAAGCAATGGTGTATGCCCCAAGGCCAAAGGATGTGCCACAGTTGCGGTCTTTTTTAGGATAAAAAATGGCAATGGACAAAGCAGTGTGAGGTGGCTCTCCAAAAGGCAAAGGAAATGGTGATATCAGACACTGTACTCACACATTACGATCCATCATCCAATGAAGCTTGGTAGTGACACCTCACCTTATAGTGTAGGTACAGTCATGCCACATGTTATGAGTGATGGCAGTGAACCCATAGCCAAACAGGCCTTGAGTTTGTGGTGTAAAACGTTTCAAACTGTACTTGTATGGGAGAGTGATTACCCTTGTTACTGATCATCAACCACTAGTGTCCATTTTCAATCCACAGCAGGGAGTTCCACTAACAGCAGGAGAACAAATGCGGAGATGGGCTCTTTTCCTTGGCGGCCACAATTACAAGATCAAATTCAAAAGGTTGATTAATCATAGAAATGCTGATGGATTAACCCGCTTACCTTTGGTAAAGAAAATATCTGAAAAAATTATAAAAGAGGACACTCCTCTTGACATAGTCTCCCTGTTGCAAATTAAAGCCTCCCTATTACCGCAGAGATGAAACAAAGGGAAAACCAAAAATGACACCACACTATCTCAAGTCTACATGGCAACCCAACATAGCAGGAATGTGCAGCTGATTTTCCAGTTCGCCTATTTTTACCAGTGCTGTGATGAACTTGCCATTGACGGGGGTTGCCTTATGTGAGGAATGAGAGCCATTGTACCATCCAAGGTGAGAGCTAAAACGTTTGAGGTGCTACATGCCAGTCAACTAGGTGTGGTGAAAATGAAAGTGTTGGCTTGAAGCTTTGTCCGGTGGCCTGTGATAGATCACCAGATTAGGCAGCTCACTATATACTGTTCGGGATGCGAACACGTCCAGAAGATGCCAAGTGCAGTGCCTCTTCATCCCTGGGAATGGCCTGCATTGTCCTGGCAGAGGATTCAAGTGGATCTTGCCGGACCATCTATGGGCACAAATTTCTTGGTAGTAGTGGATGCAGCTACAAAGAGGCCAGAAGTATTCCAAATAGCCTCCACTACAGGCTCGCACACAGTTGATGTGTTCAGAAGCCTCTTCTCAAGGATAAATGTTCCAGAACACTTAGTCAGTAACAATGAACCACTGTTTTTTTGCAGAACAGTTTCAGTCATTCCTGAAAATGAACGGAGTAAGACATATTACATCTGCACAGTACTACACAGCTGCAATTGGCTTGGCAGAAAGTTTTGTCCGGAGTCTAAAGAACACTCTACAAGCAATGTCAGTAGAACACACAGCACTAACACTGAATCAGAAGCTTGCCAAGTTCCTCCTTGCATATCACAATGTAGCACAGTCCACAACCAACAACTTACCAGCTACTGTATGTCGTTCCATGATCGTCCCTTACACTCACACTTGGATTTCCTCAAACCCAATCTCAGAATGAGTATGCAGCACAGACAGCTGAGACAAATTTGAGGTCTCCTAAAACAAGGACATTTGATGTTTCACTCCTGGACAATCAGTCCTGGCAAGGGACTACAGAGGTGATCAAAAGTGGGTATGGAAACATTAAGGACAGAACTGGACCACTCTCCTACACAGTGGAGATTGTGTCTGATGCCATCTGGAGACAACACATTGATCAGTTAAGGAGAGCAGAGTCAATTATTAGAGAAGAAAGGTGTCCAGAACTATCAGAACAATTCCTGCAACCCAATATTGACTCCTAGGACCACCACAGGGGAGGCCCCAAAACACCTGAGATTATTTCTCAGCCACAAGTCTCACCTGCCAAGCAAGGTGAACCCTCTCACCTCACCACGTCCGTCAAGAAAGACATTATCCCAAAAGAATATGAAATCCCCCACAGCATTTAAATCTTTAGGCCTGATTGGAACAATTTAAAATTTACTCTGCTGTGGCTGTCTATATAGTAGTTGTATTATATAGTATACTGTGTATATAAGATTACTAGAGAGCAATATGTTACATATTTGAATTGGAGTTTATAGCAAAGCAGGGAGGAGTATTGTGTATATAATATTTCAGTAATATTTGAGTAATATTGCTAATATATTGCTTGACTAAGCATTATTTGTTGTTTACATAATTCATTATGTGTAAGAAATATGTGAATGGCATACGTCATTACAGCACTACATCATATGTGAGCACCTCATGAAAGAAGAGAAACTAAATAGACACATTCCCTAGATCCCATGTTCTCTATCAATTAGTTTCTGCAGTTACAAAACATAAAAATAACATAAGAACATAAGAAATACTCGGAAGCCTGCTCTGCCATCCAAAAATATCATGGCTAATGTGACCATGTACTCAGCTCCATCTACAGCACCTGTTTTATCCCGTTATGCAAAAATCTATCTAACTGTGCACTGAATATATTTAATGAGGTAGCCTCTATTGCTTCCCTGGACAGTGTATTCCACAGATTCACTACTCCCTGGGAAAAGCATTTTTTCCTCATCTTCGCCCTAAATCTACTCTCCCGAATCTTGAGGCAATGTCCTCTGGTTTTAGACTCACTTATCAGTGGAAACAACTTTCCTGCCTCTATCTTATCTGTCCCTTTCATAATCTTATATTATTTTTCTTCTGTGTTATCATCATTAATAACTGCCCTATGCCTCAGCCTAAGAGAAACTGCATTCAGAGAGTCAGAAGACTGTCAGCCCACCAGGATTCAGAATTAATGAGAAATTATTCATCCTATGGTAACTGCACTCCAGGACTAGGGTCACCTAGACCTCAATTACTGAGCAACTGTTGGAAGACGCCAATTGCATTTGTGTGTGTCTGAGACCAAGCTCCAAGACACTGCCAATTTGCTTCCAAAGCATATAAGGTAAACAACTACAAGGCCAGGGTCCTCCATAATCCTACTTCTGTTGCGCCACACTGTCCTCTCACAATCCAGGTTTACAGCAAGTCTCCAGAAACATGAACCACTTCCCATCTCTCAGTAAAGGCAAGAAGAAATTCACCTCTGCTTTCATTGCAAACCATGTTGTACTGGGCAGCAGTGGCTCTTGTGCTCCTGTATCCTTCCACCATTTGAATTACCTGCACCTTTTCCAGTCTAGTCCGAAATCCTTCACCCCTGAAATCATTTTAGTAAATGACTTTCTCCAAAACTTTACGTCCTTACGGAATTAGAATTTGTATCTATGTTCAATTGCTGTCTCAGCAATCACTGGATGGCCTCAGTAAGGATGCAGAAGATTTAACAAGATTTTGAAATTACGAGTAGGAGAAGGTCAATTGACCTGCAGATCTGCTCTGCTCTTCAATGAGATCATGTCTAAACTGACCTTGGCCTCACTCCAACTACTACTTTCTCCCCACTATCCTTGACCTCTGCAAATACCTGGCTATCTCACAGCCTCTGTAACTCCCTAGTCCTGCTCATCCCCGTGTCAAGCAGGCAGCCTCTTATTTTCCTGTGCCTTCTCATTTGGCATTCTTCCGCGAATGGAAATATACTTCCAATAACTACTTGTCAAGCCCTTCAGAATTAGAAACACCAGTGACGACTAGCCACTAAAGTTTAAATAACTAACTAAAGGATTAAAAACCCCTCGGCTAACATTTGCCCTCTTATCCAAAGAGGCACTAGAAATTCCCACGCATATGAACAGTAAATATAACAAGGAGTTCAGGAGACAGCACGATTGGAAACATTTCAGGATGTTCTTGAAAAAAGCCACAGTGAGAAAAGAAATCCCAACTAGGGTGTTTTTGTTTTGGTTTGCCTTCTGACAAGAAGTAACAATGATTGGTCTCACTTACACACCTCTTGACTTAAGCTACTGCCTGTGTTAATGATGACTGGACAAAGAATCCTGACACTGATTCTTATTGTTTTTTGTACTATGTTGTTGTAGAGGAACAAACTTGCTGTTAGATCTCATAAGCATACAGCCGAAATTTGAAAGATGTATTCCTTGTTTGATCCTCTTCTATCTTTTAGGTCAGTTTTTTGAAAGTGCTAAATTCAATTGTTTGAGCAAACTGAAGAGAAAACATGTTTCTGTTGTGCATTTCTGAATTAAAACTTTTCAACTTGTCTTACTTTATCATCTGTGTTCTGGTAAGGACCAGTGCGCTACCTAACTCATCCTTGCCTACTGTGCCTTTGGTTGCTGGGTTACCATTTGTATAAATAACTATTGCAAGTATTAATCTACATTATCTATTCTTTTATTTCCAGATGTGAAGGTATTAGAAAATGTCACTCAGAATTCATGGCATTAATCTGAATAAGCTCCCAAGAGAGTAACATTTTAAATAATGTAAATTGCATTTGTTAAGTTTTCTGCCTTTTTTACTGATCGGTTCCAAATAGGCTCATCATTCTTTACAGTTGGCAACATTGCTGCCAGTGTTTCCATCACTGGGGTATTACCCCTTTTACTGCTGTTTAAAATAGGCAATAATTTCACGTTGAAATTTATTCCATTATTGCAAACAGGTAATTGGAAGTTATTGGTTAGCTGTAAGGCAAACGAGGACTTGACAGTGTTTTTAAAATTGAAAAGTCAACAAAAATAGCTATTTAAAAAAAATCAATGCATCTCAAAGGGCAATTTCCTTGTCTGGATGTTTCTATTTAAATTTTCAGTCAATTTCATAAATTTAAACTGAAGTAGAAACCTCTAGCATTCGGGTTAATTGTTTCAACAGACCTATCTCTAAGCAACTTACCAAAACCTGAAACTTGTTTAACCCTTTGAGGTTTTATGGGTAAAGCTTTTCTGCATAATTCCAAAAAGTAATGACTCAGATAGTCTTGTTTCTGGACTGCCTCCTGAACCTAATGATCATACTTAACTGTTCTGGATTTGGTGAGCTAAGCTGACCCTGTGTAGCTAAGAGGTGTCCTTTGAGGCAGACAGGTCTCTACATTGTAAGAAGATCTCAGCTCTTGGGTCCTGAGGCCAAGCCAGTCTTTGATGATTCACCACTATCAAAGTTGTTTACCAATTGTTTAAATAATTAAACATTTTTAAAGAAGTAAACAAATGTAATATATAATAAAGCAATTTAAAATACTAGAAAATAATTTAAAATATTACAATTATGAGGTAAAATATACAAACCACTTACGTTTTCTTCATATGGTTGGACACTGTATCTGAATAAATGAGGTTGCAGTTCTTGGACCAGGTTCCTCTGGAATTAGGCTGAGGGTCCTGATTTGGCCCTTCTCCTAAGGGTGCTGATGCTCCAATGCAGGGGTCAGTGCTGGATACAGTGACAGAGCAAGAGCTCAGATGTATAGGAATGTGACTCCCAGTTTCTCTCTGACTTCTTGTTGGACCAAGCATGTGTGGAAATTCTGGATTAGTTGAACTCTAAGCTATTAGTATATGTCAATTCTCAGTGAAACTACTGGCTAAAGGTAAGCTTGAGCTGAGTTAAGCAGTGCAGATATGCATTCTATTTTGTCTCAATTCTTGAAATAAAACTGTTTGTAAATTTTAGATTTGTATTTTTATACACAAATGAGTGAACACGTGCAATCAGGGTTGTATCGATGATTCAAACTTAATATTTAAAAACTAATGCAACACACATCAAAGTTGCTGATGAACGCAGCAGGCCAGGCAGCATCTGTAGGAAGAGGTGCAGTTGACGTTTCAGGCCGAGACCCTTCGTCAGGACTAACCGAAGGAAGAGTGAGTAAGGGATTTGAAAGTTGGAGGGGGAGGGGGAGATCCAAAATGATAGGAGAAGACAGGAGGGGGAGGGATAGAGCCAAGAGCTGGACAGGTGATACGAGAGGATCATGGGACAGGAGGTCCGGGAAGAAAGACAAGGGGGGGGGGACCCAGAGGATGGGCAAGAGGTGTATTCAGAGGGACAGAGGGAGAAAAAAGAGAGTGAGAGAAAGAATGTGTGCATAAAAATAAGTAACAGATGGGGTACGAGGAGGAGGTGGGGCCTTAGCGGAAGTTAGAGAAGTCGATGTTCATGCCATCAGGTTGGAGGCTACCCAGATGGAATATAAGGTGTTGTTCCTCCAACCTGAGTGTGGCTTCATCTTTACAGTAGAGGAGGCTGTGGATAGACATGTCAGAATGGGAGTGGGATGTGGAATTAAAATGTGTGGCCACTGGGAGATCCTGCTTTCTCTGGCGGGCAGAGCGTAAAAACTAATGTTGACTGGTGTCCATGATTTACTTTCAATTGAAAAATGCAGATTTTAGGTTGGACTTTTATACCATTAATTTCATTCTTAACTGTAGAAATCAGCATTGTGTACATTGATAATGTCGTCATATGTCTAAACAACAATGAAGAAATGAGATATGCACCAGGGTGAATTGTACCTGGATTCAATGTCGCCTCAGCTACCATGTGTTGAATATGAAGCCCAGATTCTGCCGTTTCCAGAATTTTAGAACCTGCCCCAAAATTGGACTTTATTCCTATTTGGTGCACTAAACACACGATATGCTATGAACACAGAAAGATGTCAAAATTTACCAGTAAAATGTTTTGGCATAGTTTGCACCACTCTTTCCTTATTAAAATGTTTCCTGTGCATTTCCTGGTGAGTGTGCAATGCTTACATTGCCATGTCATTCTCAGTTTGATTCTTGGGAAATCAGTCAGTATATATTTCATGGCAGCCATGACCTTGTAATGGTGGTCATGAAGGGTGATGAGAAAACTTTTACTGACCACGCTCCCTTTGCTCCTTAGAAGATTGGAACAGAAGGATAGAACCTTGATGCTCTGGTGAAATGTTTTAATTCATTTGGTGCATGATTTACTTTTGATTGAAAACTATGGGTTGTAAATTAGACTTTTATTGCATTAATTTCCGACTTAACTGTGGAAATCAACATTGATAATATCTTTATAAGCCCAAATAATAATGAAGAAATGAAAGATGCACCAGGGCAAATTGTTCATGGATTCACTCAGACGAATTTCTTGATGAGAAGAATTTCAACCAAAAATGTGTATGATTTTACTAAAATATAAACAAAATGATTTTACAGGCAAGTTACACATAAACTTTCTATTCACCAGGTGAGCATGTTCTAAGAACTTAAGAAGTCTAGATAAACTTTCCCTCAAAGCCATCTCTTTTAGCAGCATAAGTAATTGATAATCACTTGCTGCAGACTCACCAACCAGAGAAAATTAAGCTGGGTATTAAAATAAATATTTGAAATTAAAACTAAGATTATTATTAGAACTGAACATTCTTACTAGTGATAAGCTCAGTAAAGTACTGTGCCTAGAATGCATCAACATGGATCACATATGCCACCTTTACTTAGAAGGTTGAGGAGGTTCATCCTGTCATCAAACATCCGAAAAAAAATCTACAAATGTACTATTGAAAGTACCCTGACTGCTTGTATCATGGTCTGGTACAGCAATTTGAATGGATAGGGATGGAACAAGCTGCAGTGTGAATCTGCCCCGTACGGGTACCTCTCTCTCTACCATTAGTACCTCAAGAATGCAACATTTGTCATCAAAGATTCCCACCATACAAGCGATGCCATTTTTCTGTGACTATTGCAGGTTGAGTACTCCTTGTCTGAATTAGTTGGGGCCAGAAATGATCCAGATTTTGGATTTTTTCAGATTTTGTAATATATCATGAGATAGCTTGGGATCACTATCATTTCTGACTTTCAATTTATGAGGTACTAGCAAGCAGTCTTTGTCTTACATTTGTTCATCACACATACATACTTAACAGTAAAAAGATTGCATACTATTAAGATAATGAAATTATAATGAGTGCAGGGTAACCAAAGCAGCACAACAGCATCGGGAGAATACCTGAATCAGCTGCTGAACAACAACAACATCAAAGGCAAGCTTTCAGTCTCCACCTACGATGTCTTCTTCGATTAAAAGGTTACAGTACACTGTATTTGTATTTTACTATTTTTTACACTTTATGTAAGCTATAAAAACAATCAGTATTGTTGACTTGTTCCGATTTTCATCAGTGATGATCTTCATAAACTTATGAATGCTTCATAAGTAGCCACTTTAGCTTTAAAATTTTTACAATCTAAAAATTTAATAGGTGCCTTTTTTTTAATTTCTGCAACCAGCCTGCTAAATATTCACAATTGCCTTCAACCTAGATCTTTGCTTGTTTCATGATCAACATACAGTACTGTTAAGCAGCATTATGTTTACTCCGACGATGAAGTCATTCATCTTTTGCTTTATGAAGCGTTTTTCTGTTTTTCATTAACTTTTGTTCATTACTTGTGTAAGGTTGCTTCACAGAATTGTCTGTGGTGTGCAGAGATCCGTGTGTCGCCTGGAAACCTTCCCAGCGGCTTGTGGAGTTTTCCATCTGTAACATCAGGTCATTGCTCAAAAAAATTCGGATTTTGAAGGTTTTCATATTTTGCAATTTCAGATAAGGGATACTCAACCTACATCAGGCAGGAGGTACAGAATCCTGATGTTCCATACCATCAAGTTCATGAACATCTACTTCTCTTCAACTATTCAGTTCTTGAATCAATCAGCAAAATCCTAATCACTACAGTTTAGCAACACTTATCACTACTACACACTAAAATGAACTTTGCTTTCTTTTAATAGCTTTAAACTAAAATGGATTCTTTTTGCTATAATTGAGATTTCTAGTAAAAATTGTGTGTAAGTTATGCTTAACTGCTTATATGACGCTACGTGCCTATGCTGCTGCTGCATCTAAGTTTTTCACTGCACTTGTGCATACATGTACTTGTATGATAAACTTGACTTTGATCTTGACCATGTTCTGTGTGGTTTATTTGTCAAAGGACAGAGAGGTCTAGGTGATTTAAAACAAAATCTGACCTTCTAATATGTATACTGTATCCTAGAGCTCACTATTATAAGTAATTAATACCAGATAATTCACATGAGCTTTCCATATTGGACAAGTGAATACAGTGCATTTCTTCATTCAGATTAATGGTTCTGTTGGTCTGAACTGAGTGCTAATCATAAGATTTGCTTAGGTTTCACAAATGATCTTCTGTATTAATGTTTACCTCGCAGATGTTAAAGAATATCTTTATAAATAGAAACTATGAAAACTTAATCATGGCAGAGAGCAAGTGGATATGTCAAACAAGGACATTATGATGAGTCATTTATACCAGTCAAGGAACAAAATCTAAAGGTACTAGAACTAAGCATCTACTTTATCATTTCCTATGTACAGACAATCAAGTACCTAGCATGACTTTGTGGACATACAATCAACCTACAAATGTTGTGTATGTGTGTGTGTGTATATATATATATAAAAGCAGTAAATATAGATGCACAATATATGTACATCAGCTATCGTCTTAAGTATTTATATTTATTGTGTTTTTATTATTGTGTTCTTTATCTTTTTATGTGTTTTTTGGTGCTGCATCAGATCTGGAGTAATAATTATTTCATTCTCCCTTACACTGTACAGTGGGAATGACATTAAACAATCTGGAATTTTGAATCTTTTAAAAAAAGGAGATTTAAAGAAAAACTGTGGATGCAGAAAATTCTGTTAAAAAGTCCAAACAAAAATTATGAGGTTATTGCAATGTTGAAAACACTCAGCATGTGAGAAAAGGAGAATACAGTTAATAGTTCTTTGTCTGAACTTCTTGTGCTGAGAGGTGCTCAGCCTGAAATTCTCTTTTCCCTCTCTGACCTTCTGAGCATCTGCACAATTTTCAGTTTTCATTTGATATTAAAAGGAGATTTATTTTGGATGCAATCATGTACCAGCATCCTTGAACTTGTATTTAGATGTGGCAATTTTAAAAAATGCTCCCAAATGCAACATGAAAGTTGAAACGGACAGTAAGACAATTAAGGTTTATTTTTTGGAGAAAATATAAATGGTCCAATTAATTTTACTTTCTACTTAAGATTATAAATATCAGGATAATAGAAATAAGAAAATAGATATTTTGTAAAAATTGTACTTTATTTTATCAAAATCTAATTACTGTAATATTATTTACAGATGAATATGTTTGAGAAGTCCAAAGAATAAGATACAAATTTAACTTAATTGTTCTGTTTACATCTAATATTAATGTTTTTGTATTATAACATTATCGGATTTAGCAATTCTGTTAAAAATTCCAATCAAAAAATTATGAGGAAATTGCAATTTTCTATGCAGATTTTGCTAATTCGATGTTGCAACCTCAGCATCTCCTAATCCCATTACATTAAAAAATGTTAAAAGATCACATATCTATGTCTGTGTGCATGTATGTTCTTGAGTCACGCTTACCTATAATCATAGATTATTTAAACATCCAAATCTTACTGAATCATTGATTGTAGTGTTCTACTTTCATCTGAAGCGTAACATTTTTCAATTGATTCATTACAGCAGACAATTATTTTTCTAAAATTGCTTTTTGTAATATTGCTTATGTTTAGTGGTGTCCTATATTCTGTTCTATTTTTTAAAAATTGCTTTATCTATTGATGAAATTAGCATGAGAATGTAGGAAGGAGGGATCTCAAAGTAATTTACATAGAAACATAGAAACATAGAAACATAGAAAATAGGTGCAGGAGTAGGCCATTCGGCCCTTCGAGCCTGCACCGCCATTTATTATGATCATGGCTGATCATCCAACTCAGAACCCAGCCTTCCCTCCATACCCCCTGACCCCTGTAGCCACAAGGGCCATATCTAACTTCCTTTTAAACATAGCTAATGAACTGGCCTCAACAGTTTGCTGTGGCAGAGAATTCCACAGATTCACCACTCTCTGTGTGAAGAAGTTTTTCCTAACCTCGGTCCTAAAAGGCTTCCCCTCTATCCTCAAACTGTGACCCCTCGTTCTAGACCTCCCCAACATCGGGAACAATCTTCCTGCATCTAGCCTGTCCAATCCCTTTAGGATCTTATACGTTTCAATCAGATCCCCCCTCAATCTTCTAAATTCCAACGAGTACAAGCCCAGTTCATCCAGTCTTTCTTCATATGAAAGACCTGCCATCCCAGGAATCAATCTGGTGAACCTTCTTTGTACTCCCTCTATGGCAAAGATGTCTTTCCTCAGATTAGGGGACCAAAACTGCACACAATACTCCAGGTGTGGTCTCACCAAGGCCTTGTACAACTGCAGTAGTACCTCCCTGCTCCTGTACTCGAATCCTCTCGCTATAAATGCCAGCATACCGTTCGCCTTTTTCACCGCCTGCTGTACCTGCATGCCCACTTTCAATGACTGGTGTATAATGACACCCAGGTCTCGTTGCACCTCCCCTTTTCCTAATCGGCCACCATTCAGATAATAATCTGTTTTCCTATTTTTGCCACCAAAGTGGATAACTTCACATTTATCCACATTAAATTGCATCTGCCATGAGTTTGCCCACTCACCCAACCTATCCAAGTCACCCTGCATCCTCTTAGCATCCTCCTCACTGCTAACACTGCCACCCAGCTTCGTGTCATCCGCAAACTTGGAGATGCTGCATTTAATTCCCTCATCCAAGTCATTAATATATATTGTAAACAACTGGGGTCCCAGCACTGAGCCTTGCGGTACCCCACTAGTCACCGCCTGCCATTCTGAAAAGGTCCCGTTTATTCCCACTCTTTGCTTCCTGTCTGCTAACCAATTCTCCACCCACACCAATACCTTACCCCCAATACCGTGTGCTTTAAGTTTGCACACTAATCTCCTATGTGGGACCTTGTCAAAAGCCTTTTGAAAATCCAAATATACCACATCCACTGGTTCTCCCCTATCCACTCTACTAGTTACATCCTCAAAAAATTCTATGAGATTCGTCAGACATGATTTTCCTTTCACAAATCCATGCTGACTTTGTCCGATCATTTCACCGCTTTCCAAATGTGCTGTTATCACATCCTTGATAACTGACTCCAGCAGTTTCCCCACCACCGACGTTAGGCTAACCGGCCTATAATTCCCCGGTTTCTCTCTCCCTCCTTTTTTAAAAAGTGGGGTTACATTAGCCATCTTCCCTTTCACTTGGTGCTCTGAGTAACTCTTCCTTATTTCACTCTAAAGTTCAAAGCAAAAGGTCTCACGTCATTCTCATGAAAATGGTGGAATCACATGCAGCATTCTCTGTGTGCAATAGATTTTAAATAACCTGAGAAATTGAACTTATGTTGCATTTTCTTCATTTTTGCTTTGCACCACTGCTTCAGACTTCAAAGGTTAAAGGGAGAGTAAGCTGCAATCAGAAGACATCTGACATTTTTGATGGTTTCTAAATTACTTTATTCAGGCCAGCAAATGAAATTCTCCACAGGAGATATTACCCATTTATCAAAATCGGTCTGCAAGCAGATCATCCCTATGATTTAATTTAGATACCTTGTATATTTAACAAGAGCAAAATGATACCATACAAGGTTTTGTTAAATCAAAATTATAACGCTTTTTTAAACAGTCAGGGGTTTAGGAATTGAATTGCATACTTTTTTATGTTATGCGATTGAAAATTATTTCTCCCCCAGAGTAATATCTGATAACAACTTCACTCCAAGATTTGGACAGGATATTTCCTGGAGTAAGTCACCTCATAACCCTGACTTAGTCTCCACTCAGAATGCAAGAAATGTTGCTATTCTTGATGTGTTGCTGCAGTTGGAACACTCTAAGTATCTAGATTAACTTGTCCTGGAAGTAACATGAATGGGGTATTTTGATCCTCCTGGCAGCTTGACTGCCCCACCAACTCATTTAGCATTTACTTTGAATGTCCTGGTCCTGTGATCACCCTTAAGACCCAAATGGAGCCACTGACCTCCAACTACCATCCTTGTTCACCATTTCCCCCTGTGTTTCATTTGCTGCTCTGATTCTTTCCCCTCATTGTCAGCCAGAATCCTTCATCTTTCATCATACAATAAAACCTGATTCATCCTGCTCAAGCAACACACATCAAAGTTGCTGGTGAATGCAGCAGGCCAGGCAGCATCTCTAGGAAGAGGTACAGTCGACGTTTCGGGCCGAGACCCTTCGTCAGGACTAACTGAAAGAAGAGCTAGTAAGAGATTTGAAAGTGGGAGGGGGAGGGGGAGATCCAAAATGATAGGAGAAGACAGGAGGGGGAGGGATCATCTTGCTCAACTCACCCCATCCACCAGTTCATCCCAGCTGACCAGCTCAAGCCCTAATCTTTTATCCCCTTAGAAGCTATAACAATCAAAACAATGAACAAGCCTGATTGATCTTCAACACTACTCCTCCCATGGACACCCTCATTTTGCCCGAGCCTTAGTGACAGTCCCCTCTCATGAGTGGAACATTTATACCAGCAAAATATGTAACATTGTTTCAGTTGCATGGAAGTCTTTAAGGCCTGTGTCCAACTGAAGCTTTCATAAGGCCCACAACAAAATCATGATACCCAACAGCTCTGCACACAAAGCACACTGTTAGGGTTTACTGGAATGTATAGATCAATACATTCAATAATCTGCATCACAGGTTTTTCCCTTGCAGGGTTTAATCCATCAAAGTACTACATCATATTTTAAATCGGAGAGCTCCCGAATCCTTTGTTGCATTCAATTTTCCCCAACACATGCAGACATTTTTATAGAGCATAGAATAGTACAACACAGTACAAGCCCTTTGGCCCACAACATTGTGACAACCCTTAAAACTACTCTATAATTAATCTAACCCTTTCCTTGCACATAGTCCTCCATTTTTCTTTCATCCACGTACCTATCTAAGAGTCTCTTAAATGTCCCAAATGTGTCTGCCACTACCACTACCCCTGGCAGTGTGTTGCATACATCTACTACTCTGTGTAAAAATCCTACCTCTGATATCCTCCTTATACTTTCTTCCAATCATCTAAAAATCATGCTCCCTCGTATTAGCCATTTCCGACCTGGAAAAAGTTTCTGGCTGTCCACTATATCTATGCCTCATCGGCTTTTATACTGCTACCAAGTCACTTCTTGTCTTCCTTTCCTTTAAACAAAAAGTCCTAGCTCGCTCAATCTATCCTCATAAAATACACTCTCTAATCCAGACAGCATCCTAGTAAATCTCCTCTGCATTCTCGCTAAAGCTCCCACATTCTTCCAATACCGTGTCAACCAGAATTGAACACAATACTCCAAGTGTGGTCTAACCACAGTTTTATAAGGCCTTAATATTACCATGTGGCTCTTGAACTCAGTCCCCTGACTAATGAAGGCAAACACACCATGACCTTCTTAACCACCCTATCAACTTGCACTGCAATTTTGAGGGATCTATGGACATGAACTCAAGATCCCCCTGTTCCTCCATACTGTTAATATTCCTGCCTTTAACTCTGCATTCTACCTTCAAGATTGAACTTCCAAAGAGAATCACTTCTCACTTTTCCGGATGGAACTCCATCTGTTGATTCTCAGCCCAGCCCTCTATCCGATCAAATTCTTATCAAAGTAACCTTTAACAACATTCTACCTTCTCCACAACACCACCAACCTTTGTGTTATCTGCAAACCTACCAACCCATTCTTCCACTTCATCATCTAAGTCATTTATAAAAGATCATAAAGACCAGGGGTCCCAAAATAGATTCCAGCAGAGCACCACTGAACTCTAGGTAGAATATTCTCCATCTACTACCACTCTCTTCCTTCTGGAATTCAGCCAATTCTGAATTCACGCACCCACGTTTTCCTGGATCCATGCCTCCTGACTTTCTGAATGAGCCTGCCATGGGGAACCTTGTCAAATGCCTTATTAAAATCCACATTGACTGCTGTGCCCTCATCAATATGTTTTATTACTTCCTCAAAAAATGTGATCGGCTCATGAGGCATGAACTGCCCCTCACAAGGTTACGTTGACTATCCCCAATCAGACTATGCTTCTCCAAATGGATGCTGTCCAAGTTGCGTGCCATCTTGGACAATGTCTCCCATCCACTACATAATGTACTGGTTGGGCACATTCAGCCAGAGACTCATTCCACCGAGATGCAACACAGAGCGTCATAGGAAGTCATTCCTGCCTGTGGCCATCAAACTTTACAACTCCTCCCTTGGAGGGTCAGACACCCTGAGCCAATAGGCTGGTTCTGGACTTATTTCCTGGCATAAATTACATATTACTATTTAATTATTTATGGTTTTATTACTATTTAATTATTTATGGTGTAACTGTAACAGAAACCAATTTCCCCCGGGATCAATAAAGTATGACTATGAAATGTTCATTAATCCTCTCTCTAGGAATCGTGTCAAATACTTTGCCCACACTGATGTAAGACTAATTCCCAGAGTTATCCCTATTAACTCTGTACCTCCCTCTGCAAATGGATCCTTTACTTCCTCACTAGGGAACCACAGTTAGTGAAGATCAGAAATAACCAGCTCTTCCTTGCTAATAATCATCACTAGCGCACCTCAGGATGCGTGCTTAGCCCACTGCTCTACTCTCTCTCTCTACCCACGATTGTGTGGCTAAGCACAGCTCAAATGTCATCTGTAAATTTGCCAATGACACAACTACCGTTGGCAGAATTTCAGATGGTAATGAGAAGGTATACAGGATCGAGATAGATCAGCTGGTTAAATGGTGTCACAGCAACAACCTTGCACTCAACGTCAGTAAGAGAAAGGAATTGATAGTGGAAGTTGAGGGAACACACACCAGTTGTCATCGAGGGATCAAAAGTGGAAAGGGTGAGCTGCTTCAAGTTCCTGGGTGTCAACATCTCCGAGGATATATCCTTGGCCCAAGGTATAAATGCAATTACAAAGAAGGCATGACAGTGGGTATATTTCTTTCAGAATTTGAGGAGAATTAGTATGTCACCAAAGACACTCGCAAATTTCTATAGATGTACTGTGGAGAGCATTCTAACTGATTGCATCATCATCTGGTACGGAGGAGCTACTGCATAGGATTGGAAAAAGCTGCAGAAAGTTCCAAACTTAGTCAGCTTCATCATGGGTACTAGTCTCCCCAGAATTCACGTCACCTTCACAAGGATGATGCCTCAGAAAGGCAGTATCCATTATTAAGGACTCCCATCACCCAGGAGATAGAATAGTACAGCAGAAGAACAAGCACTTTGACCGATAGTGTTGTGCTGAACCAGCTAAAATGAATATCAAAAACACTCAAGTATAATCCCTCCTACCTATACAATGTCCATATCCCTCTATCATCGTTACATCCATGTGACTATCTAAACGTCCCTTAAGAGCCTCTAATGTAGCACATTCCAAGCATCCACCACTCTTTACTCAAAAAACTTACCCCTCAATATCTCCTTTGAACCTACCCCCTCTCATCTTCAATGATATTAGACATTTCAACTCTGGGAAACAGATACTCCCTGTCTACTCCATCTATGTTTTTCATAATCTTATAATTATAATCAGATCTCCCCTCAGCCTCTGCCGCTCCAGAAGAAACACCCCAAGTTTATCCAGCTTCTCATGCCCTCCAAACCAGGAAGCATCCTGGTAACCTCTTCTACATTTTCTCCAAAGCCTCAATATCCTTCCTGTAGTGGGGGAACCAGAACTGATACTCCAGGTGTGGCCTAACCAGAGTTCTATAAAGTTGCAACATAACCTCTTGACTTTTGAACTCAGTGCCTCGACTGATAAAAGCAAGCATTCCATAAGCCTTCATAGCCACCTCATCAACCTGTGTAGCCACTTTCAAGGAGTTATGAACTTGGATCCCAGGTGCCAGGGTTCAGGATGTTTCTGATTGCGTCCACGATATCCTGAAGTGGGAAGGAGAACAGCCAGAGGTTGTGGTACATATTGGTACCAATGACATAGGTAGAAAAAGGGAGGAGGTCCTGAAAACAGACTATAGGGAGTTAGGAAGGAAGTTGAGAAGTAGGACCACCAAGGTAGTAATCTCAGGATTACTGCCTGTGCCATGTGACAGTGAGTATAGGAATAGAATGAGGTGGAAGATAAATGCGTGACTGAGGGACTGGAGCAGAGGGCAGGGATTCAGATTTCTGGATCACTAGGATCTTTTTTGGGGCAGGTGTGACCTGTACAAACAGGACAGGTTGCATTTGAATCCCAAGGGGACCAATATTCTGGTGGGAAGGTTTGCAAAGGCTATTGAGGAGAGTTTAAAATAGAATTGCTATGGTTGGGAACCGGATTGAAGTGATGGTGGAAGAGGCGGTTGGCTCACAAATAGGGAAAGCTTGGAGACAGTGCAAGAGGGAGGGTAGGCAGGTGATAGAGAAGGGACATGCTCAGACCGATGGTTTGAGATGTGCCTATTTTAATGCAAGGAGTATTATGAACAAAGTGGATGAGCTTAGAGCGGGGATCAGTACTTGGAGCTATGATGTTGGGGTCATTACAGAGAATTGGATGGCTCAGGGGCAGGAATGGTAACTTCAAGTTCCAGGCTTTAGATGTTTCAGAAAGGACAGGGAGGAAGGTAAAGAAGGTGGGGGCATGGCACTGTTGATCAGAGATAGTGTCACAGCTGCAGAAAAGGAGGAAGTTATGAAGGGATTGTCTAATATAGAGTCTCTGTGGGTGGAAATTAGGAACAGGAAGGGGTCAATAACTCTACTGGGTGTTTTTTTTATAGACCACCCAATAGTAACAGGGACATCGAGGAGCAGATAGGGAGACAGACTCTGGAAAGGTGTAATAATAACAGGGTTGTTGTGGTGGGAGATTTTAATTTCCCAAATATTGATTGGCATCTCCCTAGAGCAAGGGGTTTAGATGGGGTAGAGTTTGTTAGGCGTATTCAGGAAGGTTTCTTGACACAATATGTAGATAAGCCTACAAGAGGAGAGGCTGTACTTGATCTGGTATTGGGAAATGAACCTGGCAGGTGTCAGATCTCTCAATGGGAGAGCATTTTGGAGATACTGATCACAATTCTATCTCCTTTCCCATAGTATTGGAGAGGGATAGGAACAGACAAGTTAGGAAAGCGCTTAATTGCAGTAAGGGGAAATATCAGGCTATCAGGCAGGAACTTAGAAGCATAAATTGGAAACAGATATTCTCAGGGAAACGTACGGAAGAAATGTGGCAAATGTTCAAGGGATATTTGCGTGGGGTTCTGCATAGGTACATTTCAATGAGACAGGGAAAGGATGGTAGGGTACAGGAACCGTGGTTTACAAAGGCTGTTATAAATCTATTCAAGAAGAAAACAAGAGCTTACAAAAGGTTCAAAAAACTAGGTAATGATAGAGATCTAGAAGATTATAAGGCTAGCAGGAAGGAGCTTAAGAATGAAATTAGGAGAGCCAGAAGGGGCCATGAGAAGGCCTTGGCAGACAGGATTAAGGAAAACCCCAAGGCATTCTACAAGTACGTGAAGAGCAAGATTATAAGACATGAGCGAATAGGACCAATCAAGTGTGACAGTAGAAAAGTGTGTATGGAACCAGAGGAGATAGCAGAGGTACCTAATAAATACTTTGCTTCAGTATTCACTATGGAAAAGGATCTTGGCAATTGTAGGGATGACTTACAGTGGACTGAAAAGCTTGAGCATGTAGATACTAAGGAAGAGGATGTGCTGGAGCTTTTGGAAAGCATCAATTTAGATAAGTCACCAGGACCAGATGGGATGTACCCCAGCCTACTGTGGGAGGTGAGGGATGAAATTGCTGAGCCTCTAGCGATGATCTTTGCATCATCAATGGGGATGGGAGAGGTTCTGGAGGATTGGAGGGTTGTGGATGTTGTTCCCTTATTCAAGAAAGGAAGTCGAAATAGCCCAGGAAATTATAGACCAGTGTGTCTTACTTCAGTGGTTGGTAAGTTGATGGAAAATATCCTGAGAGGCAGGATTTATGAACATTTGGAGAGGCATGATATGATTAGGAATAGTCAGCATGGCTTTGTCAAAGGCAGATCATGCCTTACGAGCCTGACTGAATTTTTTGAGGATGTGACTAAACACATTGATGAAGGTAGAGCAGTAGATATAGTGTATATGGATTTCAGCATGGCATTTGATGAGGTACCCCATGCCAGGTTTATTGAGAAAGTTAGGAGGCATGGGATCCAAGGGAACATTGCTTTGTGGATCCAGAACTGGCTTGCCCACAGAAAGCAAAGGGTGGTTGCAGACAGGTCATATTCTGCATGGAGGTCGGTCACCAGTGGTGTGCCTCAGGGACCTGTTCTGGGGCCCCTACTTTTTGTGATTTTTATAAATGACCTGGATGAGGAAGTGGAGGGATGGACTAGTAAATTCGCTGATGACACAAAGGTTGGGGGTGTTATGGATCGTGTGGAGGACTGACAGAGGTTACAGTGGGACATCGATAGGATGCAAAACTGGGCTGAGAAGTGGCAGATGGAGTTCAACCCAGTTAAGTGTGAGGTGGTTCATTTTGGTAGGTCAAATATGATGGCAGAATATAGTATTTAATGGGAAGACTCTTGGCAGTGTGGAGGATCAGAGGGATCTCAGGGTCCGAGTCCATTGGACACTCAAAGCTGCTGTGCTGGTTGACTCTGTGGTTAAGAAGGCATACGGTGCATTGGTCTTTATCAATCATGGCATTGAGTTTAAGAGCTGAGAGGTAATGTTGCAGCTCTATAGGACCCTGGTCAGACCCCACTTGGGAGTACTATGCTCAGTTCTGGTCACCTCACTACAGGAAGTATGTGGAAACCATAGAAAGGGTATAGAGGAGATTTACAAGGCTGTTGCCTGGATTGGGGAGCATGCCTGATGAGAATAGTTTGAGCGAACTCAAGCCTTTTCTCCTTGGAGCGACGAAGGATGAGAGGCGACCTGATAGAGGTGTACAAGATGATGACAGGTGTTGACCATGTGGATAGTAAGAGGCATTTCCCCAGGGCTGAAATGGCTAGCATGAGGGCACAGTTTTAAGGTGCTTGAAAGTAGATACAGAGGAGGGGTAAGTTTTTTTATGCAGAGTGGTGAGTGCATGGAATGGGCTGCCGGCGACAGTGGTGGAGGCAGATACGATAGGATCTTTTAAGAGACTTTTGGATAGGTACATGGAGAAAATGCCTCTGATCTGAGCCGACATTTACGTGCCAGGCAGCACCTAATTAATTAGCTTGTTTATTTCGGCCTTTTTTCTTAAAGATGTGCTGGGTGCATCCTGGCTACTGCTGCACCACTGCATGCTTCGTGGCGCGGAAGTTGGGGACCACTGGTCTAGGTAATATCTAAGATGAAGACATGTTTGGCACAGCTTTGTGGGCCAAAGGGCCTGTATTGTGCTATAGGTTTTCTATGATCTCTCTGCTCAGCAAAAGTGTTAAGGATCTTGCCCTTAACAGTGTACTTTCCACTTGCATTTGCCCTACCAAGGTGCAATACCTCACATTTATCTGGGTTAAACTCATCTACCATTTCTCAGCCTATATCTGCAATAGATCTATATAATGCTATATTCTTTGCCAGTCTTCTACACTATCCACAACTCCACCAATCTTGGATTCATATGCAAACTTATTAACCTACCCATTTTCGGCAAGGTAATTTATATACATCCCAAACAGCAGAGGTCCCAGCACAGATCCCTGCATAACGTAATTACAGACTTCCAGCTCGAATAAATCCTTTCAACTATTACCCTCTGCCTTATGCTCTCTTCTCATTGCTACCATCACGGAGGAGGTACAGGAGCCTGAAGACACACACTCAACATTTCCAGAACTGCTTCTTCCCCTCTGCCATCAGAGTTCTGAATAGACAATAAACCCATGAAAAATACCCAAGTGTTTCTCGCTCTCTTTTGGACATTTAATTTTCTTCTTTATATGTAGTACTTCTTATAATAATTTATAGTTTTTATTATTATGTAGTGCTATATACTGCTGCTGCAAAACAACAAATTTCACAACATATTCTAGTGATATTAAACCTGGTTCCGACAACTTTTTGAACAAAGAAATATCATTTACCACCCTCCAATGCTCTGGCACCATTTGTGTAGCCAGATAGGACGCTGTTCATCGCCATATGTGCAGCAATCTCTTCCCTTGCATCCCATGGTAATCAGTGGCATATCCTGTCCAGCTACAGGGGCATATCTAGATTTATTCCTTGAGGCTTTTTTTTGCCATTTGATTTCATCACTTTCATTTGTCTACATTTAGATATATATTGCATACACATTTCTTTTTCCAAATTCACCTGTTCACTATGTGACATGGGATTCCTCTACAAGACATTATCAAGCTAATTCCTGGAATAAAAGGATTGTCCTATCACAAACAACTAAAAAAAACCAGATCTGTATTCTTTGGCGTTTACACGAATGAAGTGTGATCTAATTAAATGATACAAGATCTTAGAAACATAGAAAACCTACAGCACAATACAGGCCCTTTGGCCCACAAAGTCGTGCCAAACATGTCCCTACCTTAGAAGTTACTAGGCTTACCTATAGCCCTCTATTTTACTAAGCCCCATAAACCTATCTAAAAGTCCCTTAAAAGAGCCTATCGTATCTGCCTCCACCACCATTGCTGGCGGCCCATTCCACGCACTCAACACTCTATGAGTAAAGAACTTACCCCTGACATCTCCTCTGTACCTACTCCCCAGCACCTTCAACCTGTGTCCTCTTGTGGCAACCATTTCAGCCCTGGGAAAAAGCCTCTGATTATCCACATGATCAATGCCTCTCATTATCTTATACACCTTTATCAGGTCACCTCTCATCCTTCATCGCTCCAAGGAAAAAAGGCCAAGTTCACTCAACCTATCCTCATAAGGCATGCACCCCATCCAGGCAATATCCTTGTAAATCTCCTCTGCACCCTTTCTATGGCTTCCATATTCTTCCTGTAGTGAGGTGACCAGAACTGAGCATAGTACTCCAAATAGAGTCTGACCAGGGTCCTATATAGCTGCAACATTACCTCTTGGCTCCTAAATTCAATTCCACAATTGATGAAGGCCAATACACCGTACCTGACGAAGTCCTGGGTTAGTCCTGATGAAGGGTCTCGGCCCGAATCATCAACTGTACCTCTTCCTAGAAATGCTGCCTGGCCTGCTGCATTCACCAGCAACTTTTATGTGTGTTGCTTGAAATTCCAGCATCTACAGATTTCCTCATGTTTGCATTCAATACACCATATGCCTTCTTAACCACAAAGTCAAACAGCGCAGCTGCTTTGCGTGTCCTGTGGACCCAGACCCCAAGATCCCTCTGATCCTCCACACTGTCAAGAGTCTTACCATTAATACTATATTCTGCCATCATATTTCACCTACCAAAATGAACCACTTCACACTTATCTGGGTTGAACTCCATCTGCCACTTCTCAGCCCAGTTTTGCATCCTATCAATGTCTTGCTGTAACCTCTAACAGCCCTCCACACTATACACACCTCCAACCTTTGTATCATCAGCAAACTTACTAACCCATCCCTCCACTTCCTCATCCAGGTCATTGAAAAAAATCACGAAGAGTAAGGGTCCCAGAACAGATCCCTGAGGCATCCCACTGGTGACCGACCTCCATGCAGAATATGACCCATCTACAACAACTCTTTGCCTTCTGTGGGCAAGCCAGTTCTGGATTCACAAAGGAATGTCGCCTTGGATCCCATGCCTCTTTACTTTCTCAATAAGCCTTGCATAGGGTACCTTATCAAATGCCTTGCTGAAATCCACATACACTCCATCTACTGCTCTTACTTCATCAATGTGTTTAGTCACATCCTCAAAAAATTCAATCAGGCTCATTAGGCACGACCTGCCCTTGACAAAGCCAGGCTGACTACTCCTAATCATAATATACCTCTCCAAATGTTCATAAATCCTGGCTCTCAGGATCTTCTCCATCAACTTACCCACCACTAAGGTAAGATTCACTGGTCCATAATTTCCTGGGCTATCTCTACTCCCTTTCTTGAATAAAGGGACAACATTCGCAACCCTCCAATCCTCCGGAACATCTCCCGTCCCCATTGATGATGCAAAGGTCATCGCCAGAGGCTCAGCAATCTCCCCCCTCACCTCCCACATAGCCTGGGGTACACTTCATCCGGTCCCAGCGACTTACCCAGTTTGATGATTTCCAAAAGCTCCAGCACATCCTCTTTTTTAATATCAACATGCTCAAGCTTTTCAGTCTGCTGCAAGTCATCACTACAATCACTAAGATCCTTTTCCATAGTGAATACTGAAGTAAAGTATTCATTAAGTACCTCTGCTATTTCCTCCGGTTCCATACACTTTCCCACTATCACACTTGATTGGTCCTATTCTTTCACATCTTATCTTCTTGCTCTTCACATATTTGTAGAATGCCTTGGGGTTTTCCTTAATCCTACCCACTAAGGCTTTCTCATGGCCCCTTCTGGCTCTCCTAATTTCCTTCTTAAGCTCCTTTCTATTAGCCTTATAATCTTCTAGATCTCTAACACTACCTTGCTCTCTGAACCTTTTGTAAGTTTTTCTTTTCTCCTTGACTAAACTTATTACAGCCTTTGTACACCACAGTTCCTGTACCATAACTTCCATGTCTCATTGGAATGTACCTATACAGAACTCCACACAAATATCCCCTGAATATTTGACACATTTCTTCCTTACTTTTCCCTGAGAACATCAGTTTCCAACTTAGGCCTCCAATTTCCTGCCTGATAGCCTCATAATTCCCCTTACACCAATTAAATGCTTTTCTAACTTGTCTGTTCCTTTCTCTCTCCAATGCTATTGTAAAGGAGACAGAATTATGATCGCTATCTCCAGAATGCTCTCTGAGAGATCTGACACCTGATCAGGTTCATTTCCCAATACCAAATCAAGTGCAGCCTCTCCTCTTGTAGGCTTATCTACATATTGTGTCAAGAAACCTTCCTGAACACAACTAACAAACTCTACCCCACCTAAACCATTTCCTCTAGGGAGATGCCAATTGATATTTGGGAAATTAATATCTCCCATTATGACAACTCTGTTATTATTACACCTTTCCAGGATCTGTTTCCCTATCTGCTCTTTGCTATCCCTGTTACTATTGGGTGGTCTAAAAAACACCCAGTAACGTTATTGACCCCTTCCTGTTCCTAACCTCCACAAAAGAGACTCCATAGACAATCCCTCCATGGCATCCACCTTTTCTGCAGCCGTGACACTATCTCTGATCAGCAGTGCCATGCCCCCACCTCTTATGCCTCCCTCCCTGTCCTTTCTGAAACTTCTAAAGCCCGGCACTTGAAGTAACCATTCCCATCCCTGAGCCATCCAAGTCTCTGTAATGGCCAACACATCATAGCTCCAAGTACTGATCCACGCTCTAAGCACATCCGCTTTGTTCACAACACTCCTTGCGTTAAAATAAACACATCTCAAACCTTCAGTCTGAGCCCGTCCCTTCTCTATCACCTGCCTATCCTCTCTCTCGCACTGTCTACAAGCTTTCTCTATTTGTGAGCCAACCTCCTCTTCCCCAGTCTCTTCAGTTCTAGTTCTAGTTTAAACTCTCCCCAGTAGCCTTAACAAACGTCCCCTTGGGATTCAAGTGCAACCCGTCCTTTTTGTACAGGTCACACCTGCCCCAAAAGAGGTCCCAATAATCCAGAAATCTGAATCCCTGCCCCCTGCTCCAATCCCTCAGCCACGCATTTATCCTCCACCTCATCCTATTCCTATTCTCACTGTCGTGTGGCACAGGCAGTAATCCCGAGATACTACCTTTGTGGTCCTGCTTCTCAACTTCCTTCCTAATTCCTTGTAGTCTTTTTTCAGGACCACTTTCCTTTTCCTACCTATGTCATTGGTACCAATATGTACCGTGACCTCTGGCTGTTCTCCCTCCCACCGCAGGATATTTTGGACGCGATCCAAAACATCCCAGACCCTGGCACCTGGGAGGCTAACTACTATCCGAGTTTCTTTCCTGTGTCCACAGAATCGCTTGTCTGACCCCCTAACTATAAAGTCCCCTGTCACTACTGCCTTCCTCATACTTTCCCAACCCCTCTGAGCCACAGGGCCAGACTCTGTGCCAGAGGCACGGCTACTGCCGCTTCCCCCAGGTAAGCTGACCCCCCCAAAAGTACTCAAACAGAAGTACTTATTGTCAAGGGGTACAGCCACAGGGGTACTCTCTAGTACCTGACTCTTCCCCTTCCCCTTCCTGTGACCCACCTGTCTGTCTCCCGTGGCCCTGGTGTGACCACCTGCCTATAACTCCTTTCTATCACCTCCTCGCTCTCCCTGACCTGGTGAAGGTCATCAAGCTGCATCTCCAGTTCCCTAACTCGGTCCCTCAGGAGCTGCAGTTCGACACACCAGGTGCAGATATGGCCATCCAGGAGGCTGGGAGACTCCAGGACCCCCAACATCTGACACCGAGCACAGAAAACTGGCCTCACACACATAATACCTCCTTTCCGTAGTTAACACCAGTAAACCTACCTCGCCTAAGCCCATTGAGCCAAAGCCCTGTCACTCTGCTGCCTCTCACTCCGGTGCCCGCTGGATAGGCGGTCTTCTTAAATCTTTCGCACGCTACTGGCTGACGTCATACACCTGCACAGTCTCGCCTCTCTTTTACTCGAGTAGTAAAAAACTCCCTTCGCTCCGAAAAATCAGCTGTTCACTCGCAGCCTTCTTGCTCCAAATCTTAAGCAGCATGACGCTGAGATGTCTCCACTAGGAGGACAGTCAAGACCAGTGATGCCCAAAGGTGGCGGTACCGTCCCCAAGGGGTGGTTACATGTACTAAGGAGGCATTAGGGGAGATAGAAATCGTCAGAGGGTGTTCGAGATTCATCTCATCCAACCTTACCAACCAAACATTATTGGGGATGTATGAATTAGCAACCAGGATGTCCAACAGGTCCCCTTGACTCACTGCACAGAACGAGTTCATGCAATTTATCAGTTGGTAAGTCCAAGTATACCTTCTCAACTTTCTCTGCAGATTTATGGAAAGCAGGTCACTCAATGATACAGCACTGGCTGGAGCCAAACAGTGAAATGGAACCAATCAGTGAACCTACCAACCCTGAGGATTCCTCGAGATGTTCAAAGTGACCTCAGCTTCATATGTGCGGTCAAGAATCATCTTTTTGGATTGAGACCTTATGGTCAATAGTGCTAACTGGAATAGTATAAAGATTGCTTGCTGAACATCAGCTCTATCCCGACTAACATTCAGGTTCCAATCTGAATCCTTGTCAAAATAATTCTTGCTGTTGTGATCATCTTCATCTTTGCTTTGCTGTTCCTTTGCGTGTCACTACTTTCATTCCATCCATTGTCAACATCCGACAGACATTTCCAATTTATGTTATTTTTTAATTTTAATTTGTCCCCATTAAAGATGGATAAATATATACAGCACGACCTCTGAGTCTGAAGGCGGTGAAGCCTTGAATTTTAATCCTGCTAAGAAACAGAAACTACAGAGCGTCAATACAATGTTACATAACTGGAGATTGGTTTTATTCTGTTCCCGTCAGATCAGCTATGATTTATGTCTTATTTGTAATACTGTACTGTCTAATGAATCCATGAAACCATCAAGAACACTTCCGTAAAAGACACTCTGAAAAGGTTACTTATCATATTACTCAGTTCCAGAAGATGAAAGAAGCACTTGAAAAGCTTTGCACACTCATCATTTGCCAAGAAAGCTAAAAATGACCTTGATCATGGTCTCACTACTTCTTATAGCATTTCCAAAATGATAGCAAAATCTCATACAATTGGTGAAAGATTCATGATGCCTGTTATATCATAAGTGCTTGTGAGAGTAATTTTTGGGTTTAGGTCATTTACACTTAGCAAATGGATTTGGCCACCAGTCTTCTGCTCCTAAAAGCTGTGAATACCAGAATCCCAGTCCATCTGTAACAACGCATTTCCTAAAAGCTGTGAATACCGGAATACCACTGCTGGTGCCCGTGGGATGGATGTAAACCAGAAGGTGTGAGGTTTGCACGTAGTTTCAAAGACAGCATTTTCTATACTTTGTAAACATGGATTGTCCTTCATGTTAAGCATGTAAAATACCAAGTAAATGTATTGTGGATGCAGTTTGGAACAATGGATTCCTGAATACCCGTCCAGATGCTGCTAGCGCCGGTGGGATGCATGTAATCAGAAGGTGTTAAGTTTTGTATGTAGCTTCAAAAGAAAGCATTGTCTATACTTTGTAAATATGGATTGCCCTTTGTGTTTAGCAAATAAATATCCAGCCCCACACTGGGCCAGCAGACCTTTCCACCGAAAGCATCTTGATGTCTGCTGTACCTTGTTTTGTCAAATAAAGAAGCAGCTTTGTATCTACCAGTAACTCTCTCTGCAGTGATTTCATTCATGAAACAACAGTGCTCACCACTGTTCTCAAAATGGATACCAGTATTTTAAAATCAATTCCTCTGAGTAATAACTCTGTAGCTGGTCACAATGATAAAATAAGTGAAGACATTGAGTATGCATGTAACGAGAGCGTCTTGGACCTCCAGGTGGTCCACAGCAGGGGTGATTGATAAGTTTGTGGCCTAAGGCAGCGGGAGATGAGTTATACAGCTCCTGTTACATGCATGTGCAGTTCAACTCTTTGAGTGAAAATGCAGAAAGTTTGAAGTTTCTCCTCATCGCCTTCTACTTTAGGCCACAAACTTATCAATCACCCCTGCTGTGGACTACTTTCTGGAAGTCCAAGACGCCAACTTCTACAAAGGAGGAATCTGTATGCTCCACAACCGCTGGACTAAGTGTGTAAATGTAGGAAAAATAAATGTGCTAGGTTTTCTAAAATTAACTCCTTCTACCTTAGGCCTAAACTTATCAATCACCCCTCGTATAGTCATAGTCATACTTTATTGATCCCGAGGGAAATTGGTTTTTGTTACAGTTGCACCATAAATAATTAAATAGTAATAAAACCATAAATAAATAATAGTAATATGTAAATTATGCCAGGAAATAAGTCCAGGACCAGCCTATTGGCTCAGTACTTAACAGTTGGAGAGGGGTTCTTTTCAAGAAATTTTGCACCCTTTTTTCTCCAAACATACCTTTGCTCATTGCGGCCAAAAAGTTCTATTGAAAAGGTTCAAAGGAACATCTAAACAAGCCTGATGCATTTTGGAAATAAGTCCTGTGGACTGATGAAGTGAAAATAGAACTTTTTGGCCAGAATGAGCACAGGTATGTTTGGAGAAAAAAGAGTGCAGAATTTCATGAAAAGAACCTCTCTCCAACTGTTAAGCACGGGGGTGGATTGATCATGCTTTGGGCTTGTGTTGCAGCCAGTGGCACGGGGAACATTTACTGGTAGAGGGAAGAATGAATTCAATTAAATACCAGCAAATTCTGGAAGCAAACATCACACCATCTGTAAAAAAGCTGAAGATGAAAAGAGGATGGCTTCTACAACAGGATAATGAACCTAAACACAACTCAAAATCCACAATGGACTACCTCAAGAGGCGCAAGCTGAAGGTTTTGCCATGACCCCCACAGTCCCCTGACCTAAACATCATCAAGAATCTGTGGATAGACCTCAAAAGAGCAGTGCATGCAAGACGGCCCAAGAATTTCACAGAACTAGAAGCCTTTTGCAAGGAAGAATGGGCGAAAATCCCCCAAACAAGAATTGAAAGATTCTTAGCTGGCTACAAAAAGCGTTTACAAGCTGTGATACTTGCTAAAGGGGGTGTTACTAAGTACTGACATGCAGGGTGCCCAAACTCTTGCTTCGGGCCCTTTTCCTTTTTTGTTATTTTGAAACTGTAAAAGATGGAAATAAAAAAGTTTTTTTGCTTAAAATATCAAAGAAATGTGTCCTCTTTAACTTTATGCCTTTTGGAAATCAGTTCAACTTTTACTCGCTCAGCTATTCACAGTAACAGAAATTTTGACCAGGGGTGCCCAAACTTTTGCATGCCACTGTAGATAAATAATAAATAAAGATGTACAGTATCCTCTTAATCATCCAATTTTGACCTTCCATGAACTCTCAGCTGACTGTATCTTATTCTGCATCATCCGCTCTTCTAATGTTCTTCCTTTTTGCTGATCAACATTTTCATTATCTATAATACATTTCATTCAAATACCACATAGACAAAGTCTCCCTCCTGAAGAGGATTGGTTAAGAAACTTTAAACTGTACTTGTAACTGTTGTTCCAAGTTAACTCTATGAAAGAAGAGACAGTAGCATAATACACCAAGCACTCATCACATTCTCATATACGGGACATTTACCCAGACTGTTTCCTGTCAAAATACTGAAAAATCGTCAACATAGCTTTTGCTCCCACTTTCATTAACTGACCTGCAAATACAGGCAGTAATTAATGGTCTAAAGTTTAACACTACATGGTGTGTTACATGAATCATGGAAGCAAATTCTTGCATCAGTTCTTATTTCATTCAGCACAAACAGAAAACTATCAGTTGGAGATAACTGAAATAAACTGCAACTGGTTTATTTTCCTTAAAGGAGTCTCCGTGCATGATAATTTCATTTTAATATTTTGGACTTTTGCAATAATATATTCCAAGTTCCTTGTATTGACAGTCATGGAGCCACAGAGCTCTACAGCATGGAAACAGGCTCTTTGACCCATCCAGTCCATGCTGACCAGTTTATCTGCCCAGTACCAGCTACCTGCACCTGGATCATACCCCTCTCATCTATGCATCTATCCAAATTTTTCAAGTGTTGCAATTGAATCTGCTAAGTAAAACAGATACCCCTCTGGTTCACCTTAAATATCTCAGCTTTCACCTGAAACTTATGACCTCTAGTTCTTGTCTCACCCAGCCTTGGGGAAAAAGCTTGCTTGTATTTACACTATCTATGTCCCTCATAATTTTGTATACCTCCATAAGATCTCTCCTCCTTTCCAGCACTCCAGGGAATAAAGTTCTAACCTACTCAACCTCTCCATATAACCTGGGTTCTCAAGTGCAACAACATTCTTGTAAACTTTCTTTGCACTCTTTCAAGTATATTGATATGTTTCCTGTAGGTAGGTGACAAGAAGTGTACACAAGGTTTGCCATGTTGTGCATTTGGGGATGGCCTTATGCATACCCCTATTGTAATGCATGGTTATTTGAGTGTTACTGTCACCTTCCTATCACTTGAACCAGACTGGCCATTCTCCTCTGATGTTTCTCATTAACAAGACATTTTTGCCCACAGAGCTGCCACTCCCCGGATCACTTTTTGCACCATTCTCTGTAAACTCGAGGGACTGTTGTGTATGAAAATCCCAGGAGATCAGCAGTTTCTGAGATAATGAAATCACCCCGTCTGGCACCAACAATCATTCCATAGTCAAAGTCACCTAGATCACTTTTCTTCCTTATTCTGATGTTTGGTCTGCACCACAACTGAACCCCTTGACCATGCCTGCATTCTTTTATGCATTGAGTTGCTACCACATGATTGGCTGATTAGATATTTGCATTAATAAGCAGGTGTACCTAATAAAGTGGCCACTGAGTACATATTAGTTAATAATATATATGGATAAATGGCAAATGAAGTTTAATCTGGACAATTGTGAGATACTGCACTTTGGGAGGTGAGAATCAATCAAAATCAAGTTTATTATCACTGACATACGTCGTGAAAATTATTGTTTTGTGGCATCAGTACACTGCAAGAAATAAAAAATTACTATGTTGCAATAAGGAATAAAATTAATTAATAATGCAAAAGAGGAAGAGTAAGTAATGTTAAGCACAAGAGATTCTGCAGATGCTGGAAATCTAGAGCAAAATATTGGAGGAACACAGCAGGTCTGGCAGCATCTATGAAAATAAATAAACAGAAAGATATAGATGGTAGACGGAAAAGGTGAAGGGCTAGTGAGGGAGAGAGGTGAAAGCCGAGCCAGAGTGGAAGAGGGAAGTGGTGGGGGGGAAATTATCAGAATTTATAGAAATTAAAGTTCATGCCATCAGGTTGGAGGCTACCCAGAATGAATATGGGGTATGGCCCCCTTCCCACTGCTCCTCTTCTCATCTGCCTATCACTAGACACTAGAATACTACAGCACAGTACAGGCCCTTCAGCCCGCGATGTTGTGCCAACCCATGTATTCCTTTAAAAAAACGTACTAAACCCACACTACCCCGTAACCCTCTATTTTTCTTTCATCGATGTTCCTGTCCAAGAGGCTCGTAAATACCCCTAACGTTTTAGCCTCTACCACCATCCCTGGCAAGTCATTCCAGGCACCCACAACCCTCTGTGTAAAAAAACTTACCCCTGATGTCTCCCTTAAACTTCCTTCCCTTAACTTTGTACGTATGCCCTCTGGTGTTTGCTACTCATGCCCTGGGAAACAGGTACTGGCTATCCACCCCATCTATGCCTCTCATAATCTTGTAGATCTCCTTGGTGCCCTTTCACCTCCCCCTTTTCCCATGGTCCACTCTTGTCTTCCATCAGATTCCTTCTTCTCCAGCCCTTTACCTTTATCACTCACTATCTCCCTACCGTTTTTTCCTCCCCCACCCACCTGACTTCACCTATTACATTCTAGCTAGTACTCCTTCCCTTTCCCCCATCCTTTCCAGTGCTGATGAATGGTCTTGACCTGAAACATTAATGTTTTTTTTTCATTTCCATAGATGTTGTCTGACCTGCTGAGTTCCTCCAGCATTTTGTGAGAACAGGTAATATTCATCGGTTCACATACTTTTCTGAAACCTGATGGTGGAGAGGAAGAAACTGTTCCTAAAATGTTGAGTATGTGACTTTAGGCTCCCTGATGGTAGTAATTAGAAGAGAGCACATTTGGGAATGTGAGTGTCCTCACTGATGGACAGCACTTCTTCGGGCACCACATTTTGAGGATGTCCTTGATGATGGACAATGTAGGAGGAGAGTAGACAGAAAATAGAGGGGTCCTTAATGTTGATGTGCAGAGGGATCTTGGAGCGCAAGTTCATTGCTCCTCTAAAGTAGCAACACAAGCAGATAGGGTAGTAAAGCAGGCCTACAGTATTCTTGCCTTAGTCCATTAGAGATGTTACCTGGCTGATGCGCAGTATTAGATTTATGTCACCTGCACTGGTTAGTGTTGAGGCCAAAATGTTCCACTTTAGTCTCATCTGACCACAAGACCTTCTTCCACATCTTTACAGTGTCTTCTAAGTAATGTTTTGCAAAGTTTTTACAGGTGAGGATATGCTTTTTTTAGCGGTATGTGTGGCATAAATTTAACACTGCACATCAGCCAAGTAACACTATTCCTACTGTAATGTATAGTGGAGGTAGCATCATTCTATGGAGATGCTTTTCAGCAGTAGAGACTGGAAATCTAGTCAGGATTGATGGGAACAACATACATCAAAGTTGCTGGTGAACGCAGCAGGCCAGGCAGCATCTATAGGAAGAGGCGCAGTCAACGTTTCAGGCCGAGACCCTTCGTCAGGATTGATGGGATAGAGAATGCTGCTAATTAGAGATCCTGGATAAAAACCTACTAGCCTCTGCCAGAAAGCTTACACTAAGGAGGAAGTTCATCTTTCAGCAGGACAACAACCCGAAGTACACTGCTAGAACAGCCATGGAGAGGGTTCAAACAAAGAAAATTGAGGTCCTTGAGTGGCCCAGTCATGGCCCTGACCTTAACCCAATCGAAAATCTCTGGCAAGACCTAACGATTGCTGTCCACCACTGCTTCCCAACTAACCTGACACAGCTTGAGCTACTTTGCATGGAGGTATGGGCAAATCTTGCTCCATCACATTGTGAAAAGCTAATTGAGACCTACCAGAAAGACTACTGGCTGTAATAACTGAGAGAAGTGATTTGACTAAGCGCTGATCAAAGGGAATGATTACTTTTGAACTGCTAACATTTCAGGTTTTGAATTTTTAGTTTTTCACACTTTTCAATTTTCCTTGTTTTTTGGGGCTGAAGAAAGGAGCATGTGATTCACAAATAAAAATTCTCAGTTAAATTGATCAAAATCCCTGGTTGTATTACTCACTTATGTGAACAAAGGTTTGGGGACTGAATACTTTTTCAAGACATTGTAATTTGAACATTTAAGTCATTTTACTATTACAGTGCCTATAAAAAGATTCTTTTTCCGTTGATCAGTATCAAAAAAAGCCAAATAAAATCCACGATGATTCAATGTTGTAAAACATGAAAACTTCTGGGGGAGGGGGTGAATACTTTTTATAGGTACTGTATGATCTAAGAACAATTTCTAAATTTTGAGCTGATTTGTCCAAAGGTGAAAACTAGCTAGGTATGTTGTACTACTTCCTATAAGAACTTGCTCACTTAATAGTGAACATTTTCCAATATACATGAATTCTTAGCTAGTTAATATTTTCACTTCAGACACTGATCCAGATCTCTCTGGGCAATGCTAATTCTAAATGGAACTACTAGCAGTTAGCTTTTCAAGCAACATTAAGCCCTGGACCTCAGAAGGTATAACCCTGGGACTTCCGGTGAGGCACGAGGCAAGATGGCAGCATGGCACTGAGCGCTGACACACAACCCTCCTTTCTCAAGTTCTTCAGGGCTCATAGACGGTCTTAATACAAGGTTGAGTTGGAGAAAGATCTAACTAAAGACATGGCTTCAAAAAAAGATACAAACTCAACCAGGAAACAAGATACCAGCAGACAACAATAAGCTAGCGATTCATCCGAAGAAATAGCTATGCTAATTAAACTAACAATGGCAACGGAGATGGAATCGCTGCAAGAAATGGTAGCCCACATGCTAAGGGAGTTGCTGGAAAAGGCTCTTGACCCCATACAGAAGCATATGGCAGAGAATGGCAATATTCTCCAGTTGTTAAAGGAGCAAGCGGACATTCATGCTAAAAAATTTAACATGGTCTTCAACAAAATAGACAACATTCAGGTTTGCTTACGCAAGAATGGGAAAGTTACTAACTCCTGTCTCGCGGAGGTGTCTAAGATATGGAAGAAGTTAAACGACTTGGAGGACAGATCCAGCAGAAATAACGTGCAGCTGGTCAACTTGCCGACAGGTGCTGAGGGCGACGATCCAAGAGGTTACCTCCAGAAGATGCTGCCTAATTGGATTCCAACGCTCAAGAATTCCCACAGCACTCCTTTGGAGATCAATAGAGCACATAGGATCTTTTCCAACAACACCTCAAGACCGTGGACCATGATTTTTAAGCTACTATGGTACGCCGACCGGCAGGCTATCCTGGAGGGTGCGAGGAAAGCCAAACCTACTCTCCCTGATGGCACCCAGCTACAGTTCTTCGCCGACTACAGCCCCGGCATGATGGAGGAACGGCAGGGATACCAGGAGATCCGTGCTAAACTTCAACAGAAGGGGATCGACTCACTTCTCATATACCCAGCGATTTTGAAAGTGAATATCAAGGGCATGAAGATGTCGTTTAACTTGGCAGAGGAAGCAAAAGAAGTTCTGAAATCATCGATGCTGGGAGATATGGAAGAAGACCCTGGGCAAAGACCACACGCCCCTCGGAAGGAGATAGAACAGCATTAAGAGCTTGAACTAGCCTGTATGCGCAATTTATCAGGCACGGGCAAGTTAACATTCTAGGTGTGAAGTTTTCTGGTTATTCCTTTATCCGAAAGTCATTCGTTGCACCTTTGTATTTAGTTAATTAAGGGGCCAATTTGTTTCTGACTATTGCAGGTCAGAGTTTTAAGGTAATATTCAATATACCCAAATGTAATACTTCATCAAGAATGAAGCTGAAAAACAGCAGTTTGTTCTGACTAACTTTAGAATGTTATGTCTCCAGTAGACTTGTTTACATTTCTGGGCACCAGATAAGACGTCATAGCGTCATCGCTAAGCGACGGTTTACTGAAGCGACAGTTTCTTGCAAGATAGCTGTTGGGATCTTGATCATGTGTTACTGTATAATATATGTGAGACGGAAACGGTTTTACTTATATAGGTTAACGGGTTTGTCCAGGTTTCTTTTTTCTTGTCTCGTTGATATGATTGTCTATGAGAACTGCTTTGCCTTTCTAATTTGTTGGTGCTGGAAGGGGGCGGTTGATGTCAGTGTTCAGTGTCTGACATTGCTAAGTGACACTCACAGATGTTATAAAGCAAAGGGTTGAATGTGAGGGGTGATGGGAGGGGGGGTGGGAAGGGGGTAACTCAGGGCTCCACCACCAACTTACAACAACAGATCCAGGGGAAGATGAGCAACACAGATAAATTAGAAGATCTTACTATTGTATCATTTAATGTTAGAGGATTAAACTCTCCCTACAAGCGTTCAAAGGTTTTAGATTTCTTACGCAGAAAGAAAATAGATATTGCACTGTTACAGGAAACACATCTTAAACCTAATGACATTCCCAGGGTTCAAAACTGTTTTTATAAACCTGTTGTGGCATCAGCTGATGGTACTCATACGAAAGGAGTTTTGATAGTAATGAGACGTAATATTAATGTATCAATTGAAAGGATGGGCGCCGACAATAAAGGACATCTAGCTTTTTGCTGCACATCCATTCAGGGTAAAAAAGTTGCATTCATTAGCCTATATGCCCCAACTATATTCGAGGTTGAATTTTTCCCTCAATTACCTCACAATTACTGAAGTTAAGTGACTATCAACTATATGTTGGTTCGGATATGAATGCTTTGGTAAACATTAACCTCGATAAATCTTCCTCAACTATATTAAGCTCTCAAGAATCTGCTTCCAAAGCACTTAACCTTTTTCTAGCGGATTTAAATTTAACAGATGTGTGGAGGGTGCATAATCCGTCTGCTAAAGACTATACCTTTTTCTCCACAAGACATAAAACCTTCTCTCGGATAGATTACATTCTTATATCCTCCGGTCTGTTGCCTTTAGTACACTCAATAGAATTTTTGCCCAGACATCTATCTGATCACAACCCAGTCATATCTACTTTTAATTATGGCAAAATTAAAAATAAGGCTACTAGGTGGAAGTTTAACTCCACCCTTCTAAAAAACGATGAATTTCTATCACAACTGAGAACAAAACTGACAGAATTTATAAATGTAAATAAAAATAGTGACTCAGATGTGACAGTGATTTGGGCCTCCATCAAGAGTTTCTTACGAAATAACGCTATATGGTTCAGTTCTTACCTACATAAAAGCCGGCTTTGAAAGATTTCCATCTTAGAAGAAGAATGTAAGGTTTTGGAAAATGATCTCAAAAGGAGATACACCATAACAAAAGAAAACGAGCTCAAAACAAAACAAGCAGAAGTAAATGATTTATTAAGAAGCAGGGCAGAATATATGATCCATATAACCAAACATAAGTATTACGCAGAAGGCAGCAGGCCGAGCCATCTTTTAGCTCTAACGCTCAAAGAACAGGAAACTAAAAGTTCTATACCAGCAATTAGATGTGCTAAACGTGGAGTAGTAGCTTCAACAGAGGAAATAAACGAGACATTCAAGTATTACTTTAAAGAATTGTATACAAGTGGCTCAATTCCTTCTGAGAATGACTTCACGGATTTTTTCAGTGGATTAGACCTCCCCACATTGTCGTTAAAGGACACCAAAACTCTAGACTCTCCTATTACATTGGATGAGCTACTCAAAGCAGTCAAAGCTACAAATAAGGGCCATACGCCAGGCATAGATGGCATACCTGTGGAACTTTACCTAGCACTTTGGGATATTCTTGGATCAGTATGGTTAGAAACATCAAATTATGCTTTTGGAAATGGCGCTTTCCATAGAGATCTAAACACAGCCCTGATCACAGTTATACCTAAGCCCGGTAAGGACCCTTTGGAGTGTGCCAATTATTGTCCAATCTCCTTGATAAATGCCAACCTCAAGATATTTTCCAAAGTCTTAGCCAGTAGACTTGAGACAGTAGTTGGGAAAATAATTAGTTCAGATCAAAAGCGTAGAAAAAGCGTGTCGGAAGGACAATGTCAAGATAATTATGGGGGATTTTAATATGAAAGTGGATTGGGAAAGTCGGGAAGGTAATAGATCTCAGGAGAGGGAGTTTGTAGAATGCCTACAAGATGGCTTTTTGGAGCAACTTGTCCAGAAGCTCACCAGGGGACCGGCTGTTTTGGATTGGGTGCTGTGTAACGAACCTGAGGCGATTAGGGAGCTGGAGGTAAAGGAACCTCTTGGAAGTAGCGATCATAATATGATTGAGTTCAGTTTCAAATTTGAAAAGGAGAAGCTGGTATCAGGTATATCGATATTTCAGTGGAACAGGGGAAATTACAGTGGTATGAGAGAGGAACTGGCCCAAGTCAATTGGAAAAGTAAACTAAATGGAGGGACGGCAGAGCAGAATTGGATGAAATTCCTACAAGAAATAAGGAAAATGCAGGAAAAATATATTCCAAGAAAAAAGAAAATCATGAATGGAAAAATGGCACAAATGTGGCTAACGAGAGAGGTTAAGGCAAAAATAAAAGCAAAAGAAACAGCGTACAAGGAAGCAAAAATTAGTGGGAAAAAATGAGGACTGGAAGACCTTTAAAAACTTACAGAAAGAAACTAAGAAAGTCATTAGGAAAGAAAAGATGAATTATGAAAGGAAGTTGGCGATTAACATAAAAAAGGATACTAAGTGTTTTTTTAAATATATGAAGAGTAAAAGAGTGACAAGGGTAGATATGGGACCGATTGAAAATGATGCTGGAGTAATTATAATGGATAACAAAGAGATGGCGGAGGAACTGAATGAGTATTTTGCATCAGTCTTCACAGTGGAAGACAAGAGCAATATACCTGATAGCCAGAGGTATCAGGGAATAGAATTAGGTACAGTCAAGATAACTAGAGAGGAAGTGCTTGGAAGCTAAGTGGACTAAGAATAGATAAGTCTCCCGGCCCGGATGAGGTGCAGCCCAAGGGTTCTGAAGGAGGTGGCTTTAGAGATTGTGGAAGCATTGGAAATGATCTTCCAGGAATCAATAGACTCTGGCATGGTTCCGGAGGACTGGAAGGTCGCAAATGTAGTTCCGCTATTTAAGAAAGGAAGGAGGCAGCAAAAAGAAAATTACAGACCTATTGTCTGACATCGGTGGTTGGAAAGATATTGGAGTCAATCCTCAAGGATGAGGTTATGAAATACCTCGAGATGCATGACAAGATAGGCCGAAGCCAGCATGGTTTCATGAAGGGAAGATCCTGCCTTACCAACTTAATGAAATTTTTTGAGGTAATCTCGAATAAGATTGACAAGGGAGAGGCTGTGGATGTTGTGTATTTGGATTTTCAAAAGGCCTTCGATAAGGTGCCGCATATGAGGCTGCTTAATAAGATGAGAGCCCATGGAATTATAGGAAAGATATTGAAATGGGTGGAGCATTGGCTGATAGGCAGAAAGCAAAGGGTGGGAATAAAGGGATCCTATTCTGATTGGTTGCCGGTTACTAGTGGTGTTCCGCATGGGTCGCTGTTGGGGCCGCTTCTTTTTACGATGTATATCGATGATTTGGATTATGGATTAAATGGTTTTGTGGCCAAGTTTGCAGATGACACCAAGATAGGTGGAGGAGCAGGAAATGTTGAAGAAACGGAAAGGTTGCAGAGAGACTTAGTCAGTTTAGGAGAGTGGGCAAAGAAATGGCAGATGAGATACAACGTTGACAAATGTATGGTTGTACATTTCAGAAGAAGAAATAATCGGGCAGATTATTATTTAGATGGGGAGAAAATTCAAAAATCTGAAGTGCAAAGGGGCTTGGGGGTCCTCGTGCAGGATACCTAAAGGTTAACCACCAAGTTGGATTGGTGGTAAGGAGAGCGAATGCTATGTTGGCATTCATTTCAAGAGGAATAGTGTATAAGAGTAAGGAGGTGTTGATGAGGCTCTATGGGGCATTAGTGAGACCTCATTTGGAATACTGTGTGCAGTTTTGGGCCCCCTATCTTAGAAAGGATATACTGATGTTGGAGAGAGTTCAGAGAAGATTTACAAGGATGATTCCTGGAATGCAGTGGCTAACATATGAGGAGCATCTGTCGGCTCTTGGATTGTATTCATTAGAGTATAGAAGAATGAGAGGGGATCTCATAGAAACCTTTAGAATATTGAAAGAGTTGGACAGAGTAGATGTGGAAAGGTTGTTTCCCTTGGTGGGTGAGTCCAGGACAAGAGGCCATAGTCTTAGAATTAGAAGGTACCCAGTTAAAACAGAGATGAGGAGAAATTTTTTTAGCCAGAGGGTCGTGGATTTGTGGAATTCCTTGCCACATATGACTGTGGAGGCCCGATCATTGAGGATGTTTAAGGAGGAGACTGACAGGTATCTAATTAGTCAGGGTATCAAGGGATATGGGGAAAAAGCCGGAAATTGGAACTAGATGGGTGAATAGTTTAGCTCATGGGGGAGCTGCAGAGCAGACTCGATGGGCCAAATGGCCTACTTCTGCTCCTTTGTCTTGTGATCTTGTGATCAAACGGGCTTTATCAAGGGGCGTCTCGCATCTGATAATATTCGCCGGCTCTTACACGTACTGAGTGCAACACATAAAATCCCACCTGCCTGTGGCCTGCTATTTCTAGATGCTGAAAAAGCCTTCCATCGCCTTGAATGGCCATATCTTTGGAGAGTTCTAAAAGAATTTAAGTTCAGCGATAAACTTATCAATATGATTCGAACACTGTATGCTAATCCTTCAGCCCGGGTATGTGTGGGAGGAGGTTTCTCAGAGTTATTTGACATAAGACGGGGCACATGACAAGGGGACCCTTTGTCTCCTTTAATTTTTAATATATCTATTGAATCGCTTGCACATTTAATTAGAAACTCTCCTCAGATCTCCCCTATTACAATAGGTACAACATCACATTCAATATCACTTTACGCGGACGACACGCTAGTTTATACGGCCAATGTTCAACAAACTCTCCCCTATGTTTTAAAAGCACTGGAGCAATTTGGATTTCTTTCAGGATACAAAGTTAATTTGTTAAAATCAGCATTGATGCTGATTAATACAGATAAAAGTAAGGTGTCTCTTCCTCCGCAGAGTAAAGTTACAAACGAGGTCCTCTACTTGGGTATTAAAGTTAATATTTCCCTATCATCTGTGGCTAAAACAAATTACTCTTTAATTCTAAATAAAATAGAGGAAGATATTAATAGATGGAGACACCTGCCAGCATCAGTCCCAGCCCATATTTCGGTCATTAAAATGAACATCTTACCCCGCATTAATTTTATCAGCTCAATTACCCCACTTGCACCTCCAGCAGGATATTGGCAAAAACTGGACTCCTTACTACGATACTATGTTTGGAATGGTAAACGACCCAATATAAAATGGTCAGTTCTACAATTCAAAAAGTTGAATGGGGGATTGGCATGTCCAAATTTTAAATTGTATCACTGGGCATTTGTCTTCAAAAGTCTTAGCTATTGGATGGAGGAGGATAAAGTTTCGTCCTGGAAAAATATAGAACAAGAGCTAATAGCACCAATAAGGTTGAAGGACTTTCTCCTTATAGGTATGTCTACCAAAATATGTGATTTGTATTACGGTCTAATTTTAATCCATATGCTACAAGTGTTTAGAGCAGCAGAAAAATTCCTAAAATTTAAAACCGTATGGTGTAAATCATCTCCATTATGGAACAATAATCATTTTCTATCTGGGGGGAAATCATTCACTAACAGAACTTGGGAGGATAAAGGTATTACTACTCTTCAAGATATTAATGGGGCAAGTACTATCCTTAGCTTTCAAGAACTGATATCTCGATATAATATTGATAAACATTCTCTTTTTTTCTATTTTCGAGTAAGATCAGCTTGTAAAGCCTATGGTGTTCCCTGGGGATCAGATTTAAAGGACCATCCCATTTTAAGTTGGATACAGAGTGCTCCAGGACAGATAGTGTCATATATCTATGATAAATTAAACTCCCAGAATTATATGCCCACATCGGGAATGAAAGCTTGGGATAGGGCCATATCTGAATTGGGACAAGACTTAGACTGGGATACGATTTGGGATAATGCTGCCGGTGCTTCGAAAAACCCGAATCATCGGTATATACACTTGAAATTTTGTCATAGAGCGTATTTAACACCGAGAATTAGACATCAAATGGGACTCGTTCCTGACCCTTATTGTTCATTTTGCCCCCATAGAGCCATTAGCCCTTTTATACATGTTGTATGGGAATGTCCAGGGGTTTTTGATTTGTGGGGGAAGGTTATCAGCACTCTTACAGAACTAACAGGGGTACAATTAACAATGGACCCCGCTGTACATGTTCTAAATGATGACTCCCACCTTTCCCTTACGGAAAAAACACGCAAAATCTGGCTGGCAGGCCGGACTGCAGCTAAGAAGATTGTAGTCCAGCGTTGGAAACCTCCCCATGATATTTCAAATACTCACTGGCTTCGGAGCTTTTTGGACATTTCTTACCTGGAACTTTCATCAGCAAGAGTAAATGATGCACGACCAAACACAATCTTAATGTGGACAAATTTGATATCTAACCTAAAAGATCTTTTCTTAAAATAGGAATGTTTTGTCTGTGTATGTACTATTATTCAGTTGATTGGTGGAGGGGAGAGGGATGGGGGAGAGAGGGGTGGAGAGGGGATGGTGATGAAAGTTGGGGGTGGCTGGGTTTGACAGTCAAAATGTAATTGGCAACTGGTTGTATTGAATGTAATTTGTTGGTGTTGCAATAAAAAATTAATAATAAAAAAAAGGAAGGTATAACCCTGGACTTTTCCTGAAAAAAGAAAAATCTCTTAGTGTGCTGCACAGGATAAGATCTGGTGCAAGTTCCAAGACAAGCCTGATTTTAACACTATTACTGGGTTTCAGCTAGAAGCAAAAGTGAAAACAAAGTATATATTTTTTCATATTGTTTAATGTTAATTAGAAGTGTGTTTGTAGATATTTTACATTTTGATTTTGTAATTTCTAATAAGTTATTTTAATTCCTCCAATATTGACATTAAGAATGTTTTAACATGTTTTGTGATCATTAAGAGCTACTAAAAATCCTTTACAGTTTCTTTAAAAGCCAGGAAAGCTTTAGAAGGTCGGGGACTGAAAAAGGAGTATTGCTGCTTTCTTAATTCAGTGGATTCCTGTTAATTGGACCATCAGTTAATCGGGGCTGCTGCTTATTTGGGACAATTCTTAAAGAACAAAAACAAATTGAGAAAAGAGCTAGGTTACCTTTGTTTATTTGGAACACTATGCTACTTAATTGGGACAGGAGATTGTTGCTGACCAGTTTCTAACTAAGGTCAGGTAATGAAATGATTTCACTACTTCAACAAGTTAGGACCTACAAAGAATTTAAAGGTATTGACAATCATCTTGAACGTTACAATGAAAATGAAGATTTGGAGGATGCAATCGTTGAAAGCATTGTTTGACTGCAGTCCATTATTTGCACTTGGTTTCTGCGCTGACTTTGTTAATTTACAGTCTATCAAAAAAACAGGGCAGCGTAACTTAATTGGTAAGTATTACAAGCTAATACAGAGTTTTATAGTACCGCAGTAGTTTTGATAGTGTTCTAATTTGTTCTGTATTTCATTTAAATACATAATTTTACTCAGTTAAATGGTAGCTTATCTTTGTTATACTTTCTATGCAAATTCAGCAGATGCTCAATAGGTCTAAAATGTACCGGTCCCAATGTGTCACAATTAATCAGAACCCACTGTATTCAAATAACATCTGGGGTATTTTGGGCACATGGTTTCCCTCTGCTAGAGAAGGCCTTGCCATACTGAGACAGCCAGTTCAAATGCTGATGGTTTCAGAGCAATAAAACTGGATCTCTACATTCGGTCTAGATAAATCACGGAAGATAATGTGTGTTCATTACATTCAAGAAGATTGGTCTGGCAAAATCTGGGCTGTCATAACTGCAATATTGGAAAAAAATAGGAGAGTCTCAAAAAAGGGGGCATTTTTGCAAAGGGCTGGTCATTTAAACTGCAGTTCATAGACATCTCTTGTCTCGCTGGAACTTCATGGAGGCTCATGGAAGTTAAATCTGGTTACTGTCATAGTGAATGACAGGACATGTGTGAAGGTCCTGGTCTTCACTTGTTCCTCTTCTTTTGTGTTTCTGTATTGAAGATCCTTACTAAATGAGATCAAGAATTTCAGAAATTAGAATATTTCTTAATGCTGCTGTCATTTTTCTCTCCCAACACTTGGGGGGACATTCTTTAACTAATAATGGGATTACTTTGAGGATTTCAGTATTTTTACTCATTTTAGGTGAAGCAGTTAAGAAAATCATTCTAAGTATTATAAATATTTCATTGAAAGATACAAAAATATGACAAAGTAGTCAGAATTACTCAAGTGAATGGAGCTCTTTTTGAACACAAAATTCTAGTACGTCTGCAATGAAGCTGCTCTCCTATGCCATGAGATTTTTTTTTTACAAAACTGCAATCTTCCCCACTGAACTTGTGTCCAGATACCTCGATTCTATTTTATTCCCCTTGTTCAGTCCCTTACCACCTACATTCAGAACACTTCACATCCTCTCGATCTCTTCAACAACTTTTAATTCCCTGGCCTTGATCACCTAATTTTCCCTATGGACATCCAGTCCCGAAACACTTCTGTCCCTCATCAAGAAGGCCTTAAAGCTCTCCACTTCTTTCTAGACAACAGACTTCATCAGTTCCCTCCACCATTTGGTGGAACTGGTCTTCACACTCAACAGTTTCTCTTTTGGCTCCTCCCATTTTCTTCAAACCCGAGATCCCCATTTATTCTTCTCAACTCCAGCAAATTCCAGTGGAAATGACCTCTCTCCCGTGGTCCACTTTCCACTCCTATGAGATTACATCTTCTTCAGCCTTTTGCCTTTTCCACCTATCACCTCCCAGCTTCTCACTTCATCTTTCCTCCCCCACCCTAACTACCTTCCCCTTCACCTAGCTTCACCTATTACCTTCTGGCGTGAACTCTTTCTGCTCCCCCCACTTACTAGTTCTGGTTTCTTCCCCCTTTCTTTCCAATACTGATGAAGGATCTCAGCCCGAATCGCGACTTTTTATTCCTCTCCATAGGTGCTGCCCATTCAGCTGAGTTCCTCCACCATTTTTGTATGTCAATCTTTCCTCTTCACTAATATTAAGTATCAAAATCATCTGTAAAATTATGTCATTCATCTGGAGGTAATCCATTGAAAGAAGACATGAAAGTATTTTTTATTAAAGTCATCAGTGATTTTCCCATTCTCCTGGCCAACTGCAGAAATATTTATGCATATTAAAAACAATACTGTGTTTCCTTACTACCATTGTTCCCTCTAAGCTCTGCAGGAGCGTGGTCGTGCAATAACTGAAATGCTCCTGTGCACGCAGTGTTTGTTGCCATGCAGCTGGAACTTTCTTTTATATAATATTAATATAATTGTAAAATACCCTGTAATTATATTAATGTAGATGATCTATAAATCTTATAAATAATAAAATGTACCACAACCTTTACTTTGAAATATTTTTAGGGCTTCAACATATTTAGATTGTCAGAGTTTCAAGGTACAACACTGTTACAAATTAAAACAACAAACACAGAATGAAAGTTGGTAGCTCATTGTTAATAAATCGCTGGCTCGCTGATTGCTGATGCCGACTAGTCAACATTCATATACTATGCATATTACAAAGAAAACTTTTAAAGTGCTGCAGAGTTTTCAGGCTGCGTACAAATTTCCTGCTCAGAGCAATGTTTAAAAAAACTACAGCTGTAAAATAAAACTAGAGGGAACATTGCTTACAACTGTGCAGAATACTAGAACTGCTGGTTTTCAAAACTTGCAAATTTGCTTCTCGAGCTGCAGCATTTTGGCATTTAGTCAAGGAAATTTTTTTTCTCTTAAAATTTTAAGTTTAACAATATGCACCTTTGTAATTGCCTGTCTATTCGGCTAGTAAATGTTAAAAGAGATCAACAACTTTTGAAGACATTTTCACTATTTCATCTTTCAGATTTTCTAACTAAGCTCAATGAGGAAGACCAGTATGGCCTGATATTAACTTTGTTAAATCAAATGTCAAAACTAGAGAAAAATATAAATCATTTTAAATGTAAGTCTAATTTCAAATGTGATAAAAAAATAAAATTGAAACACAAATGCTGGGTCATAGGGATAGGGAATACATGAGGAAAATGATGAAAAAGCAAGCAAAACATGATGGGTATACAAATAAACTTTTATTGGAGAAGCAAATCCCTGGATATAATCAGGCAACACATGAGTGCAGTTCGAGCAGAATGGGAGAGGGAACAACAGTCAAAGTTGAGTTTATTGTCATATGATTATATACATGTACGTACAGATGCAATGAAAAACTTACTTGCAGCAGTATCATAGTTACATCACATCAGATACATAAGTCACAATAAATAGATAAATTAAAAATATAAATTATACAAGAAAGAACATAAATTTGTTGTAGTGAAAGTGGCCATGGTGATGTAATATTGAAGTGAAGTTTAGGGTTGCGTAGGTTGGCTAAAGAACAAATGGACGGGAGGGGAGAGGAGAGGAGCTGATGGAGGGAAGGAGTTGATGGAAGGGTCCTTACCCTCCTGCGGCCGTGGCTGATCCTTCATCGATCGAAAAACGAAGACTTTGGGGAAGACGATGGAGCAGCAAAGCACGACGCAGGAAATCAGAAGCACCTTCTGGAGGGCCGAGGAGCCCATGGCAACGCCGGTGCCGGATTCTGGAAGCGGCCGGCGGGCGGGCGGGCTCCGGGCTCAGGCCAGGTCCCCAGAGAGAGGCGGGGCCTCGGTCAGCACGTGACGACAGCTTCCGGTCTCCTGGAAATAAATAAGAATCGGGGCGCACTGCTGGTCTTTTCCTCTCTCGGGACGGCGGCTGGTGAGCCGTCGCGGTCGTGGCGATGGGCCAATGCTGGGAGGGTCCAGCAGCTCCTTATCAACTCCAGCCGCTGAAGGTGGAAGGGTCCTCGGGTGAGTGGGGTGACTGGGATGGGTGCGGGTCCCGCTGGTGGTTTAGCCCCTGCATTCCTTGTCTCTCTCTCAAGTTCTTCACACTCGTTCCTTCAACCTCACTCTTTCGCCTAGCCTTTAGAAGAGACCTCGCTGGCTGTGCGGATGTGGCGCGGAGAGGGAATTGTGAGAGGCCGTGATAGCGTCTGGTGGAAGGCCGATGGGACCGAGTAGAGCCGCTCCAACATTCATCATTTCCTTGTGTTCTCGGGTCTCTATCTGATTTCTCGGGAGATGGCGCTCCTGCGACGGAGAGGGGCCCGAGCACTTCCACTCCACGTGGTCGAACCAGGCTCGTGTAAGTGTTTCAAAGTAGTGGGTACTCCTGGCCTGCTCTGTAGTTAATGTGAAATAGAACAAAGAACCTGTTAACAATATCGCTATTTTTAAAGGGCTATTTTAGATTCAGTCTACCACAGTGTCCAAATGCAAATTTTTGCTATGATGGTTCTAAAACTATGAAGTTATTTCTGTGCACTTTCAGAAGTGTATTTGAAATATAAGGGTAATTAATTGTTTAGTGTCTTTTTTTTATCGCTGAGTAGTAATGATGTTTTTTCTCACGATGGTCTTCATAATCTTTGTGATGAGATTGCTTAAGGCATTGCTGATAGCTACTCAGTGCTTAATTGTCTGCTTTATACTCTTGCGAGTTGCTGGCTTCATAAAATTTTTTAATTGATTAGACTGCTGTTAGTATTCTAGTATATAGAAAATCGTTCTCGGTTTTCCGTGACATCTTTGGACCAGTGAAGTTGTGTCACAGCGGCATTAATGCAGCATTCCTACCTGATTTTTAACAGAATATTAAATACTTTTAAGAAATCAATGTGGCTATGTCTTATGAACATTTTCTGTTTTCTTCGCAGTTTCCAGAATACTTCTGATTGAGAAGTCATAAATCATGAACAGTCGCCAGGTAATTCGCACGTCTTTTCGATTTGGTTCAGTTACTGGAGAGTTGATGTCAGTCAGCAAAGTTTACTCGGGGTGAGGCTTACTGGAAATTCCGGATCAAAATCCAAAATGCTGAAAGAATTTGATGCTTACATTAGTAGTAGGGTCCGTGATTAAGGGTTATACACTGGAAAAACTAAATGGAATGGAACAACATTTTAAGCAGTGGCTGCTTGGGTAGTTAAAGAGATTAAATACTTGAGCTAGAAAATATATATAGGATCCTGTTAGTGGGGCTAGGTGGCAAGTAGGAGAGGTTTAGTGAAAGGGTTGGTGGATAGTGATTCCATTGTGAATTTGCTTTATCTCCTGGAGCTTGCTTTGTTGTCCTCAATGGCTTTGAATTGAGAGTATTTTAAATACCCAGGAGTAGTTAATTAGGAAACGTAGCTCATTTTGTGAGTGGCTGTGTGCTTTAGCATTAATGGTTTTGTTATTTGGGCATTGTTGACCTGGCCAGCATTTATTGCTCTTGAAAGTGACTGGTTGCCACCTTAAGCTGTTCGCTTCTGTTGAAAGTACTCACCACGCTGCTAATGGAGGAGTTCCAGTATTTAGAGAAGGTGACAATGTCAAGTTGATGTTTGGAATGCAGGGTGGTTGGCATTACAAGAGGTGTTTCTTTGCTGATAGAAGCTGTGTTTCGGAAGTTTTATTTCAGCAGATCTCATTATATAAGAGTCCAAGATTTAAAAAATCTGGTCTGACTTTTTTTAGATGCACACTACAGCTGAAGTACTAGTGTTATGGTTAGTGTGGGCTATGCTTGTTGAAATCCTAAATTGTAGTCAAACAACACGTGGTCCTCTTCAGTCCAGTCCAATCCCATGATCCAGCCTTCCTGAGCTGGTCCCATTTGCCTGCATTTGGTCTATCCATATCCCTCTAAACCAAGTGTTACCATCCTGGGGTCTATGGCATTAAAAAGGTTGGAAACTTATCCTCTAAACCTTCCCTGTCGAAATATCTCTTAAATGTTGTAAATGTACCCACATTCAACAGCTCATTCTGTAGCCACTGCCCTCCATGGAGAAAATTTTGCCTCCCGGGTTTTCTTCCCACTCACTTGAATCTCTGCACTTCATTTTCACTCTACTGGGGCTGGTGTAGTAAATGGGGGAAGAATGGCAAGCCTCTTTGCCCCTTGTTAATTTAAACATTTAAAGGTCGCTCCTTTGGTCTGTGCTCAAAGAAAACTAGCTCATCTTACCCAGTTTTTATACACAAGCCCTCTTAACCAATTTGGTATTTAGGCCTAGACAATGAACCTGAGTACACAGGGAGTAGTCCTGTGGCTGGAATGACTGCCTCCAATAATCAGTCATTTTGGAGGGCCTTTTCACTGAAGTCTTGCTCATCAAATGTCATCTAGATGCAGTGGGTACCTCCTGTACCTAATGAAGTCTCCACTGGGTGTATGTTGGCTTCTGGTGCTGTAGTCCACCCATCTTTCACTAACCATGGGCTAGGTGGTGAATGTTTGCATTGGTCTGCTTTTTGTGAGTAGGATGTGTCTGGACTACTTTCCATGGATGCTATTTCACTGGGAGAGTATCAGTTTCTGAGGGTTGGGTTTACTGCAGCAAGGATGTTCTCTGGTCTTGACACCTTTTTCTGTAAACTTCTCATTTGGTTAGTATTTGTGGAGTGATTGAATTATCTGAAGACAACTTCTGAGGACCTTGACAAAGCAAATATGGATCATCCTGTCATATTTGTGTTTGAATATGGTTGTGAATAATTTTATCAAGGATGAATCATTCACAACCATATTCAGGTTGTTGCAATTTGTTACTATAACCCACAGCTGCTTTGAGATCATATCAAGTCCTAGGCTGAATAGAAATTCTCATCTTGGCATTTAACATATTGGGCTTTAATATTTTGGCAATGGCACGGTGCATGAATGGAATAACTTGTATTGAACAGTGAGGGCAAACCCTTTGGAGAAGTTAAGTGACTTCCATTTCAATGGTGCAAAGGTGTGACTGTCATCACCTCCAGCAGTACAGCTTGGTTCAGATCTTGGACTGCTTATTTGGTAGTTCCTCTGGTGTTAGTGACAGTTGTGACTTTCAAATACTGCTAACTACTTATCTGGAACTTTCTAGTGCCATTGAATGTGTTAGCTTGGATCTAATGCTTGTCTTTATCTGGAGCAGTAGTGGGGGCATTGAAGTGCAATTGAGTAATCTGTGATATTCATTTGTTTTCTAATGGTGCTTTTTTACATTTGTTTCAGCCAGTGCCCTACTGTAATGTTGCACTATAAGGACTAAAGATTACTTAATCGCTGAAGAAGTAAGATTATTTCATGGGTAGGTGCCCAGATTCAAATGTGCAAGGTCCAGTGGCATTTATGTACACAATGTCTTAATGGAATCTTCAACATTGTTCCCTGTCTGGAGTTAAAATGATGTTTTTACTCACGATGGTCTTCATAACAAATATGATGAAACTGCTTAATAGCAATAACTGATTTCTCCAGACAGGGATTGTTGGCTAGATTGATTTAATGCAATGAGTGAGATTGGTTCTGTGCTTATTTCTGTGTCGTCCTGGGTTGCAAGTGTAATACATTATCTATGCGCTTAGTTTGTGACACCTTGTAGCAATAATGCTGCCCAAGGCTCATGTACCTTGGAGCGTTTAGTATAGTTTGTATTGGTGCATTTTCCTCTGCCATCTGCCCTTCACCCACCCATTTATTCCTTTTGCTGTTTGACTGTAGATTAATCTAATTGTGGTTATTGAATGAAATATTAAACCTATGTAGGTGTATATAATTTTCAGGTGCAATAAAAATGTAATAGTCTTTTCACTGAATGTTAAGGAAACATTTTAGCTTAAAGTTAATTCTCTCTCACTTTTTTCTTCCCAGAGCTATCTTGAGTGGATCATCGTTAAAAGTCCCTTGATATTGGCAGTGAAACTGCAGAAGGCTCCAGGCTGGATATGTTCAAAATTCGTGCTTGGTCACAAGCCTAGATACTTGATGTTATTCATGACATGTATCCACCAACATTTTATTTGCATGCCTTCTGTTCAATGTAACCTAGAATATGTTGAAATGTATTATTTACAGATGTCAGTGTAATGAGTTTAAATTTGTATATTTGGTAACTGAAAAGCATGGTTGGTAATTCAAAGCAGTGAAAATTTCTTGAAGTACCAAATGTCTTCCTTCATCTCCATTTCTTGAAAATTTCTATGTATTAAATGCTTTGTCAGGAACTGGTGCTTTGGTTTAGTTTCTGCAGTTTAGTACTCCTAAATGCCCTAGCATGATTTTTGAGAAGGTAGTTTTGTGCATTTTTCAAGCAATTACACTTTATAAGGTGCATAAATGATTAGAACAATGACACTGCCAATCAAGGCTGTAAACTATTATCGAGTAGTGTGTTGCTTTTGCTCTGATGATGCCTAGTGTTAGGTAGTGATAATATTCTAACTTTTTATTTCTTGGTCTATAAAAGCAAGCAACAAAATGGCACCATATGTACCTATACTGTACTTGGAGGGTATTATGAATTTGAATTCAAATCCACAGATGCCTCTTTATTTGTATTTCTTACTACTCTATCATTTTATAATAGATGTCCTAGCTCTATTTGCAATGATTCAATTTATCTGCAAATGTGTTACTCATGCCTCCAGTATTTGTATCTGTTATTGATGTGTATCATTGCACCACTAATTGGACAATTGTCCTTTCTACCCTTGGTCTCCACTCTAAGCTAATTAGACAGCTTCACTTTGAACTTAGACCACACTACCGTGTGAAGCCTTCTCAAATGGCCTATTGTATTGATAATATCTACTGCTGCCCTTAATCTTACTGGCTTTTTCAAATTATGCTGCAGTGGTGGGTGGGGGGGGAAGGGAAGAGTATTTCCATTGCACAACACCAGGATGACTATCCATGAGTTTTCTCCAATAGCTTCCCTATCCTAGGGCCTCAGTGGCCTGTACCCTTACACTCTGGCCCTTGGAGACCTCCACTCCAGCAAAGCCTTTCAACAGCAGAATCAGATGATTTGTCACCCTAACTTAGCAGCTGCAGTTCAATTACACTATACATATTGAATAGATTAAAAATCATGCCAAAAAACATACATATTAAATGAGTGAGGTAGTGTTCAATGCCCATTTAGGAATCTGATGGCAGGGGTGATAAAGCTGTTCCTGAACTGCGTGTATGCCTTCAGGCTTTTCTGTACCTCCAACCTGATGGTAACAGTGAAGAACATGTCCTGGGTGTTGGAGGTCTTTAAATGATGGATGCTGCCCTTCTGAGACAGTGCTCCCTAAAGCTGTCCTAGGTACATTGTAGGCTAGTACCCAAGATGGAGCCAACTAAATTTGCAACACTGCAGCTTCTTTTGGTCCTGTGCAGTAGTGCCCCCACCCAGACTGATGCAATAGGTTTCAATGAGATCTTTCATTCCACTGAGTGCAGGCCCTCCTCATATAAACCTTTCTATCCCAGAATCAATTTTGTGAACCTTTGAAACCTGTCCAATGTTGGCATATCCCTCATTAGACAAGAGGCCCAAAACTTCATGATACTTAGAAGTGAGGCATCAACATCCTTGCTTTTATATTCTCCTTGTCTTAAAGTAAATGCTAACATTGCATTTGTCTGCCTCACCACCAGTGATCTCAACCTGCAAATTAACCTTTAGGGAATCCTGAATGAGGACTTCCAAGTCCTTTCACAAACTTGGCCACAAAGTCATTCATTCTGTCATACAAATCACTGACTTAGAATGTAAAAAGTTGTTCCAACACAATCCCCTGGCAGTCAACCAGAAAAAGCTCCCTGTATTCCCACTCCTGCCAATCACCTCAGTGCTCTATTCATGCTCTCTTGTTAGCAGTCTCGTATGTAGCACCTTGCCAAAGGTCTGAAAATCCAAGTACACAATATTAACTGATACTTTGTCTATCCTGCTTGTGGTTTCTTCAAGGAATTTCAACAGATTTGTCAGGTAAGATTTTCCCTTGGGGAAACTGCTGACTACAGCTTATTTTAGCCTCCAAGTGCTATGAAACCACTTCCTTAGCAATCAAACCCAACATCTTCCCAACCACTGAGGTCAGACTTCAGTCTGTCTCTCTCTTCTTGAAGGGTGGAGTGACATAATTTTTCAGTCCTGTGTGACCATGCCAGTATCCATTGATTCTTGAAAGATCGTTACTAGTTCCTCTACAATCTCTTCAGCCACCTCTTTGAGAACCCTGGTGTGCACGTGACTTACCTACCTTCAGACCTTTCAGCTTTCCAAGTACCTTCTCCCTAGTAATAGCAACTTCACTCGATGCGCTCTAACTTCTGGCGTACTGCAGATGTCTTCCACAGTGAAGACTGATGTAAAATAATAAATCAGTTCATCCACCATTTCCTTGTCCCCCATCTCCAATATCTCTGATTCTACACTTACCTCTCATGCAGCATATATGTCTGAGGAAATTTGGTATCACGTACAATTATTGGCTAGCCCTAACTTCGTATTCCATCCTTCTGTATGACTTTTTAATTGCTTTCTGTTAGTTTTTAGGAGAGTTCCAGTCTTGTAACTTCCAATTAATTTTTACTCTATTATATGCCATCTCTGGCTTATATGTTGGCTCTGCCACAGTTACTTCATCCTGCCTTTAGAATACATCTTTGGCATGTTTCTATCTAAATTGCTCCTAGGAACTCTAGCCATTGCTGCTCTTTTGTCTTCCCTGTTAGTGCTTCCTTCCAATCAGTTTTAGCCAGCACCTCTCCCATGCCTCTGTAATTCCCTTTACTCCACTGTAATACTGATACATCTGACCTTAGCTTCTCAAATTGCAGGAGAATTCTATCATATTATAATCACTGGTCCTTAAGAAGATTCCTTTACCTTGTCTCTAATCAATTCTGGTTTGTTGCCCACCAAATCCAGAAAAGCTGATCTAGTTGGCTCAGCCACAAGCTGCTCTAAAAAGCCATCTTGTAGGCATTCTACAAATTCCTCCTCTTGGCATCCAGCACCAACCTCATTTTCCAAATTTACCTGCATATTGAAATCCCCTATGATTATTGTAATGTTGCTCCTTGACGTGCATTTTCTATCTCCTTTTATAAATTGTAGACTACGTCTTTACTACTGTTCAGAGGTCTTATTACCCTTGCAGTTTCTTAGCTCTACCCACAACTATCCTACACATTCCAATCCTATGTCACCTTATTTTAATGACTTGATTACCAACAGAGCCACCCCAACCCCTCTGCCTACTTGCTTGTCCTTTTGATACAACATGTATCGTTGGATGTTAAGTTCCTAGCCATAATCTTTCAGCCACAATTCAGTGATGCCCACGTCATACAAGTGGATCTGTTACTGTGCTACAAGTTCATCTACGTTATTCCATATGCTGTGTGTATTCAAATATAACATCCTGTATTCATCACCATTTTGGATTTTCTCCCCCCTTTACATTGCAGCTCATACAGTTAACTGCAATTTTGCTCAATCATCAGTCTGCCCTTGGTAGCAGTTCCATTACACACCATTTGTAATAAACTATGTCATCCTCAGCCCTATCATTCCGATTCCCATCCCCCTGCCAAGTTAGTTTAAACTCTCCCGAACAGCTCTAGCAAACCTGCCTGCAAGGATCTTGGTCCCATTTGGGCTCAGGTGTGACCTATTCCTTTTGTACAGGTTCTATGTTCCCCAGAAAAGATCCCAATGATCTAAAAATCTGAACCCTTGATCCCTATACCAGTTCCTCAACCATACATTCATCTGCCAAATCAACCTATTCTAACTCTCAGTGATTCATGGCACAGACATCAATCTACAGAGTACTACCCTGTAGGTCCTACTTTTCAGCTTTCTACCTAGCTCCCTAAAATCTCTTTTCAGGACTTCCTCACATTTCCTATTTATGTCATGTGTACCAATATTTATCAAGACTTCTGTCTGCTCACCCTCCCTGTTTAGAATGCTGTGTACCTGATCTGAGACATCCCTGACCCTGACACCTGGGAAGCAACGTACCACCTGGGTGTCCATATAACATCCACAGGATCTTGTCTCTGTACCTTTATCTATGGAATCACCTATCACTACTGCAGTTCTCTTCACCTCTCTCCTGTTCAAAGCCACTGTGCCAGAGACCCGGTTGCTACAGCACACACCCCACCTGGTAGGTTGTCCCCCTCAGTAGTATTCAAAGTGGTATACATTATTGAGGGGAATGGCCACAGGATACTCTACACTGGCTGCAAATTTCCCTTCCTTATCCTGACAGTCACCCAATTATCTGTCTATCACATCCTCAGTCTCCCATATATGCTGTAGGTCATTGAGCTGCCGCTCCATTTCCTTATCAGGTTTTCTGAGGAGTTGCAGCTCAATGTACCTGGTGCAGATGTGGAATCCAGGAGACTGGAGGTTTCCCAGAATTTCCACATCTCAGACACAGAACAAAGCATAGCCTCTGAAGCCATTCTCACGGCACTAATTATACCCTAACAGGCAAGGAATGAAGAAGAAAGAAGACACTTACCTCACCGAAGCCTGATGAGTGAAAGCCACTCCAACAGTAGCCCACTCATGCAATGGCCGCTCTGCTTGCCCCTGCCTTATTTTAATTCGCCCTTTCTAATCAATCCCGTTTACTGAATGGGCACAGTCCAAACTCCGAAAAATGCTGTGAAGCACTGCCCTTTATAATTTTCAACTGTGGCCGTTAGTGAAGTCACCATTACTTCTCAGGCTCCTGTTCGCTGATTGGGTGCAGTCCAACTCCCCAACTCCAACTACATGTTTGTAGATTACACCAATGTAACAGGCTGAATCTCCAATGACACATCAGAGGGCAGGAAAGAGATAGCCTAGTGGAATGATGTCATGACAGCAACCTTTCCCTCTATCAGCAAAACAAAGAATTAGTCATTCGCTTTAGGAAGGGGGCAGGAGCAGTGTACACTCTCCTGTTTTACATCAACAGTGCTGAGGTTGAAAGATTGAAAGCTTCAAATTCCTAAGAGTAAGCCTGTCCTGGTCAAACCATGTAGATGCCACACCAAACAAGCACACCAGTATCTACTTCCTTCGGAGGCTAAAGAAATTTGGCATGTCCGATTTGACCCTATCACTTTTTAGAAAGCATCCTATCTGGATGCACCATGACTTGGTATGGTAACTGCTCTGCCTGAAACTACAGAGGGTTGTGAACACAGTTCACCAAATCAGAAAAGCCACTTCCCCTCCATGGACTATGGCTATACTCCACTGTCTCAGTAAAATAGCCAATATAAACAAAGACCTCAGCCACTCCACAATCAGGCAGAAAATACAAAACCCTGAAAGTATGTACCACCAGGCTCAATGACTGCTTCTAGATTCTAGCATCTTATTGTAAGACCATAAGACACAGGAGCAGAATTAGGCCATTCAGCGCATTAAGTCTGCTACACCATTCTATCGTGGCTGATCCTGGATCCCACTCAAACCCATACACCTGCCTTCTCGCCATATCTTTTGATGCTCTGACCAATCAGGAAATGATCAACTTATGCCTTAAATATGCCCATGAACTTGGCCTCCATCACATTCTGTGGCAAAGCAGTTCACAGAATTACTACTCTCTGGCTAAAAAAAATTCCTCCTTAGCTCTGCTCTAAAAGGTTGCCTCTCACTTTGAGGCTGTGCCCTTTAGTTCTGGTTACCCCCACCACTGAAACATTCTCTCCACATCCAACCTATCCAGTCCTTTCAACATTTGGTTGGTTTCAATGATATTTCACCCTCCCCCACCCGCATTCTTCCAAATCCCTGTGAGTACAGGCCCAAAGCTGCTAAATGCTCCTCATATGTTAACACTTTCATTCCCAGAATCATCCTTGTGAACCTCCTCTGGACTCTCTCCAATGACAACACATTCCTTCTGTGATATGGGACAAAACTATTGACAATACTCTAGGTGCAGTCTGACTAGTGTCTTATAAAGGCTCATCATTATCTCCTTGCTTTTATATATTCCCCTTGAAATAATTGCCAACATTGCATTTGCCTTCTTTAACACAGACTCAACCTATAAATTAACCTTCTGGGAGTCTTGCACAAGGACTCCTAATTCCCTCTGTACTTCTGATGTTTGAACTTTCTCTCCATTTAGATAATAGTAGTCCACACTATTGTTCCTTTTATCAAAATGCAGTATCTTACATTTCCCAACACTATATTCCATCTGCCACTTTTTTACCCATTCTTCCACTTTGTCTATGTCCTGTTGCAATCGCATTGCTTCCTCAGCACTACTTACCCTTCCAGCTATCTTCATATCATACGCAAACTTTGCCACAAAGCCATTAATTCCATTATCTAAATAATTGCTCAAGAATTTCAGCATCAACTGAATCTCAGTGATCAAATTCATCAGTCTGCTGTGTTTTGTTGCTTTAGTCTCACCTGCAGTGCTCTCCTCTGGAGATATGACCAATTCCACTTCCTTCACCGTACACCACTAGGCACTGGCAGCCAACCAAAAAAGGCCCCTTTTATTCCCACTCACTGCCTCCTGCCTGTCAGCCATTCCACTATCCATGCCAGTATCTTTCCTGTAACGTCATAGGAGTTTATCTTGTTAAGCAGCTTTATCAACTGCTTTCCGAAAATCCAAATAAGTGACATCCACTGCCTCTCCTTTGTCCACCCTGCCTGTTACTTCCTTGAATAACTCTAACAGATTTGTACCAGGGGACTACTGAGCAGTCCTGGTAGAATAAAATAGACTTTTGACCTCACCAGGCCTCACTGTGGCCCTGCACCTTATTGTCTGCCTGCACTGCACTTTCTCTGTAACTGTAACCCTTGATTCTTCATTCTGTTATTTCCCTTGTGCTTCCTCAGTGCACTGCTAGAATGAAATGATCTGTATGGATGGCATGCAACTTTTTCACTGATTTGTGTAATTGCCCCTGAGATAATTGTGAACATTTTGGAATTCTCCTCAAACGCACTTGCCAACGATATTATTTCAGGGTCCATTTTTAAGTTTCTTCTTAAATTCTCTCTTACATTCTGTCTTACTTGTGGAATTTGTTACCACAGGCAGCTGTGGAGCCCAGGTCGTTGGGTGTATCTAAGGCAGACATTGATAGGTTCCTGATTGGACACGACATCAAAGGTTACGGGGAGAAAGCCAGGGAATAGGGTTGAGGAAGGGTAAAAAAGGATCTGCCATGACTGAATGGCGGAGCAGACTCGATGGGCCAAATGGCCTGATTCTGCTACTATGTCTTATGGTTATATGGTCTTATACTACACTCTTAAGAGATTGCTATCCCACTTTTTCACCCCAGTCTGTCCTTCAATATCCTTTGTTATCCAAAGTTCCCTAAAATTGCTGTCTTTGTTTTTCGGTAAAGGACTTTCATAGAAACATAGAAACATAGAAAATAGGTGCAGGGGTAGGCCATTCGGCCTTTTGAGCCTGCACCGCCATTTATTATGATCATGGCTGATCATCCAACTCAGAACCCCGCCCCAGCCTTCCTTCCATACCCCCTGACCCCCATAGCCACAAGGGCCATATCTAACTCCCTCTTAAATATAGCCAATGAACTGGCCTCAACTGTTTCCTGTGGCAGAGAATTCCACAGATTCACCACTCCCTGTGTGAAGAAGTTTTTCCTAATCTCAGTCCTAAAAGGCTTCCCCTCTATCCTCAAACTGTGACCCCTCGTTCTGGACTTCCCCAACATTGGGAACAATCTTCCTGCATCTAGCCTGTCCAATCCCTTTAGGATCTTATACGTTTCAATCAGATCCCCCCTCAATCTTCTAAATTCCAACGAGTACAAGCCCAGTTCATCCAGTCTTTCTTCATATGAAAGTCCTGCCATCCCAGGAATCAATCTGGTGAACCTTCTTTGTACTCCTTCTAAGGCAAGGATGTCTTTCCTCAGATTAGGGGACCAAAACTGCACACAATTCTCCAGGTGTGGTCTCACCAAGGCCTTGTACAACTGCAGTAGTACCTCCCTGCTCCTGTACTCGAATCCTCTCGCTATAAATGCCAGCATACCATTCGCCTTTTTCACCGCCTGCTGTACCTGCATGCCCACTTTCAATGACTGGTGTATAATGACACCCAGGTCTCGTTGCACCTCCCCTTTTCCTAATCGGCCACCATTCAGATAATAATCTGTTTTCCTATTTTTGCCACCAAAGTGGATAACTTCACATTTATCCACATTAAATTGCATCTGCCATGAATTTGCCCACTCACCCAACCTATCCAAGTCACCCTGCATCCTCTTAGCATCCTCCTCACAGCTAACACTGCCACCCAGCTTCGTGTCATCCGCAAACTTGGAGATGCTGCATTTAATTCCCTCATCCAAGTCATTAATATATATTGTAAACAACTGGGGTCCCAGCACTGAGCCTTGCGGTACCCCACTAGTCACCGCCTGCAATTCTGAAAAGGTCCCGTTTATTCCCACTCTTTGCTTCCTGTCTGCTAACCAATTCTCCACCCACACCAATACCTTACCCCCAAAACCGTGTGCTTTAAGTTTGCACACTAATCTCCTGTGTGGGACCTTGTCAAAAGCCTTTTGAAAATCCAAATATACAACATCCACTGGTTCTCCCCTATCCACCCTATTAGTTACATCCTCAAAAAATTCTATGAGATTCGTCAGACGTGATTTTCCTTTCACAAATCCATGCTGACTTTGTCCGATCATTTCACCGCTTTCCAAATGTGCCGTTATCACATCCTTGATAACTGACTCCAGCAGTTTCCCCACCACCGACTTTAGGCTAACCGGTCTATAATTCCCCGGTTTCTCTCTCCCTCCTTTTTTAAAAAGTGGAGTTACATTAGCCACCCTCCAATCCTCAGGAACTAGTCCAGAATCTAACAAGTTTTGAAAAATTATCTTTTTCATTTGTCAACTGTTGTTTTACCTGCGAGCATCTGCTCCCCGTCTACTGGAGTGGAGAAAGTGACATGCAGAATCAGATATATTGGCAACCACATTGATTGTTCTCTGTTGATATTGGAGTTGTACAGTTGTACAGGGTGGCTCTAAGGTTGCAGGAAGTTTGCCAATGGACTCAGCTGATCATGGATCAGCACAATTATTGTAATGCTATTCCAGTGCCAGTGATCGGGGTTCAGTTCTGCCTCAGTCTGTATGGAGTTTGTTTGGTCTCCCTGTGACTGTGTGATTTTCTGCCAGGTACTCTGATTTCCTCCCACATTCCAAAGTTGTACAGGTTAGTTAGTCACAAAGGTGTAATAGGGTGGCATAAGCTCAGTGGTCCCAAAGGGCCTGTTACTGTGCTGCATCTCAAAAAGATCTATGATTATCCATTTTAGTTTTAGACCATATGACCATAAGACCTAGGAACTGAATTAGGCCATTTGGCCGATCGAGTCTGCTCCGCCATTCAATCATGGTTAATCTATTTTCCCCCTCCACAGCCCCACTCCCCAGCCTTCTCCTGTAAACTTTGATGCCGTGTCTGATCAAGAATCTATCTATTTCTACCTTAAGTGCAGCCAATAACCTGACCTCCACAGCTGCCTCTGGTAACAAATTCTACAAATTCACCACCCTCTGGTTAAAGACATTTCTCCGCATCTCTGTTTTAAATGGACACCCCTCTATTCTGAGGTTGTACCCACTTGTCCTAGATTCCCCCATCACGGGAAGCATCCTTTCCACACCTACTCTGTTTAGGCCTTTCAATGAGATCCCTCCTCATCCTCCTAAATTCCAGCGAATGCAGATTCAGAGCGTTCCTCATATGATAAACCTTTCATTCCCAGAATTATCCTTGTGAACCTCCTCTGAACCCTTTCCAATGCCAGAACATCTTTTCTCAGATGATGAGCCCAAAACTGTTCACCGCTTCACCAGTGCCTTATAAAGACTCAGCATTACATCCTTGCTCTTGTATTCTAGACATCTTTAAATGAATGCTAACATTGCATTTGTCTTCTTCTCCACTGTCTGAACCTGCAAACTAACCTTTAAGGTGTTCTGCACAAGGACTCCCAAGTCCCTTTGTAGCTCAGATTTTTGGATTTTCTCTCTATTTAGCTAACAGTCTGCACATTTATTTCTACTACCAAAGTGCATTACCATGCATTTTTCAAATTGTAATTCCTTTACCACTTTCTTTTCCATTCTCCTAATCTATCTAAGCACTTTTGCAGCCCTCCTGTTTCCTTAACGCTATCTACCCCTCCGCAAATCTTTGTATCATCTGAAAACATGGCAACAGCGCTATCTATTCCACCATCTAAATCACTGACATACAGAATTAAAATGTAGTCCCAACACTGACCCCTGAGGAACACTACTAGTCTCCAGAAGCCAACCAGAAAAGGATCATTTAATTCCCACTTGCTGCCTCCTACCATTTAGCCAATGCTCTAACCATACCAGTAACATTCCTGTAAAACCATGGGCTCTTAACACGGTGAGATAGCTTCATGTGTGGCATCCTGTCAAAGGCCTTCTGAAAGTCCATATATACGACATCCACAGCATCCCTTTTATCTATCCTACTCAAAGAATTCCAACAGATTCATCAGGCAAGATTTTCCCTTAAGAAAATCATGCTGACTTTGTCCTATCTTGTCCTGTGTCACCAAGTACTCCATAACATTATCCTTAGCAATTAACTCCAAAATCTTCCCAACCACTGAGATAAGGCTAACTGGTCTATTAATTTCCTTTCTGAAGCCTTCCTCCTTTCTTAAAGAATGGAGTGACATTTGCAATTTCCAGCTCTCTGGCCCAATGCCAGAGTACAATGATTTTTGAAAGATCAGTACTAATGCCTTCACAATCTCTACCGCCACTTATTTCAGAACCCTTTCAGGGTGCGGTTCATCTGGTCCAGGTGACTGATGTACCTTAGGTCTTTCAGCTTTTTGAGTATCTTCACTGCTAGTGTCTTCCACAGTTAAGACTGATGCAAAATACTCATTTAGTTCAGCTGCCATCTCCTTGTCCCCCATTATTATTTCTCCGCCTCATTTTCTAGTGGTCCTACATCCACTCTCATCTCCCTTATTTTTTACATATTTAAAAATGCTTTTACTCTCCACTTTGATATTGTTTGCTAGCTTGCTTTCATATTTCATCTTTTCCATCCTAATAATTCTTTTAGTTGCTCTCCGTAGGTTTTTAAGTGTTTCCCAATCCTCTAACCCCTGCTAATTTTTGCTTTGTTATATACCTATTCTTTTGCTTTTACATTAGTTTTGACTTTCCCTGTCAGTCATGGTTGTACTATTTTGCCATTTGAGTATTTCTGCATATTTGGAATATATCTGTCTTGCATCTTCCTCATTTTTCCCAGAAACTCACGCCTTTGCTGCTCTGCTGTCATCCCTGCCAACATCTCCTTCCAATTTACTTTGGCCAACTCCTCTCTCATACCACTGTAATCTCCCTTACTCCACTGAAATATTGCTATGTCAGATTTTACTTTCTCCCTATGAAATTTCAAGTTGAATACAATCATATTGTGATCACTGACTCCTAGGGGTTCTTTTACCTTAAGCTCCCTAATCGCCCCCTGTTGCACAACACCCAATCTAGTAAAGCTGATCCCCTAGTAGGCTCAATGATGAACTTTTCTAAAAAGCCATCTCATAGGCATTGAACAAACTCACTCTCTTAAGGTCTATTACCATCCTAATTTTCTCAATGGACCTGCATGTTAAAATTTCCCCTGACTATCATAACATTGCTGTTTTGACATGTTTTCTATTTCCCATTGTAATCTGTGGTCCATATCCCAGCGACTGTTGGGAGGCCTGTATATAACTGCCATCAGGGTCCTTTTACCCTTGCCGTTTCTTACTCAACCCACAAGGATTCAACATATTCCAATCCTCTGTCATACTTTTCCACTCATTTCATGCCATTCTTTACTGGTAGAGCTGCATCACCTCCTCTGCCTACCTTCCTATTCCTCTGATACAACGTGTAATCTTGGACATTCAGCTCCCAACTACAACTAAATTCAGCCACACTTCAGTGATGGCCACAACATCATACCCACCAATCTGTAAAAGTGCAACAAGATCATCCACCTTATTTCTTATACTCCATGAATTGAGAATTAACCCTTTGAGTACTGTATTTGCTACTCTTTTTGATTCTGCATCCCTAATGCACTAATCCTCACCCTGCTGGCTGCAATCTTGTCCTATCATCTGCCTGCCCTTCCTGACAGTCTAACTGAATGCTATCTTTGTTTTTTTACCATTCATCCTATCCTGAGTTCCTTCACTCCAGTTCCCACCTGCCTGCCAAATCAGAATAAACCATCGCCAACAGCTCTAACAAACCTAACCAGGAGATATTGGTCCCCCTTGGCTTCACTTGCAACCTGTTACTCGTGTACAGATCATACCTCCCCCAGAAGAGATCCCAATGACCCAAGAACCTGAAGCCCTGCCCCCAGCTTCACGACCACACATTTATCAGCCAAATCATCCTGTTTCTACCCTCACTGGCATGTGACACCCTTACTACCCTGGAGGTCCTGCTTCTCAGCTTTCAAGATTTCAATGATTTTTTAAAATTCTTATAATTCTTTGTAGAACAAAGCCATTCATTGTTGAGAATGAGTATAAATTTTGCCTCTGCCCCACTGTTCAAATTAATCCCCATCTCTTATTGCTGTTAAAGGAAACAAGAAAGGAAATCAATTATCAAAGGCACATGTGATTGTCAGATATTGCAATTTGCTGAAGGATTGTGAGCATTTTGCACATGACAGAAGGGGACCAAGTCATTGATAAAGATTGACAATATACTGTTTACTTGTAAGAAATGTTAAAAATGGACCAGTACGAGTATTTATTGGTACATAAGACTGAAGATAAATTTGAGGCCCATATAAAAGATTTGTAAGTGAGAGCGAGGAGATAACAGAGGAATTAATCAGCTGCTGATGATTCACAAAGTTTGGCTAGATTGCAGAATGCAAGCAACAAACACAAAAATTGCTGGTGAACGCAGCAGGCCAGGCAGCATTTATAGGAAGAGGTACAGTCGACGTTTCGGTCCTAGGCTCTTCGGTCCGAAACGTCAACTGTAAATCTTCCTGTAGATGCTGCCTGGCCTGCTGTGTTCACCAGCGTCTTTATGTGTGTATTGCTTGAAATTCCAGCATCTGCAGATTTCCTTGTGTTTGTAGAATGCAAGATCGATGAGAATGAAGAACTTGAAGGAACCAAATTTTCAACAAAGTAAACTATAGAATTTAATAAAGGCTGATGAATCCCAAGGACCCAAAGTCTTGAAAGGGGCTGCTTTGGACAATAGTTAGTGTATCCATTCTCAGAAAGTTCTGTAGACTCTGAAAGTATTCACATGGATTGGGGGAAGAGTAAAAATTAGGAACTGCCTGTTAGGGAAAATGCTGAAATCTATAGCAAAGGATATAATTACAAAACACAGGAAAGAATAATAGAAGAGTATGATGTTGACATTGATTAATGTGTAACTAATCTGTTGGAGTTCTTTGAGTAGAGTAAGTAAGGGAACCAGTGGATTTGGAAAGATATCAATAAGATTGAAATAGTACAGAGATAAACTAAGGTTTTATTCCCTGGAGATTGGAATGAGGAGAGATTTGATAGAGGTATACAAAATTATGAGGTGTATGGAAAGGGTAACTGCAAGCAGGCTTTTTCCACTCGGGTTGGGTGAGACTAGAACTAGAAGTCATTCATTAAGGGTGAAATGGGAAGTATTTAATGGGAACCTGAGGGGGAACTTATTTACTCAGAAGGTGCGGTGAGTGTGGCATGATGGAATGAAGTGGTGGATGGGGTTCTGATGCATCATTTAAGAGAAGTTTGAACAAGTACATGGGTGGGAGGATATGGACAGGTATGGGTTAATTGCACTAGGCAAAATACAGTGGGTTAGATGGGCTGAAGGATGTGTTTCTGTGCTGTTGTGCTCTGTGACTCAACCCAGTGCTCCTGAGTATAGAGTATAGTTCAAATGCCCTCTCCTAAAAGGATATAGCTGCCGTAGAAATTTCACTAAACTGGCTCTGTGAAGGCATGGATTGAATGAGAGGAGATCGCATTGGAATAGCAAAATTCTCAAGGCTAGATTAAATGAGGGATAATAAATACCTGATTGAGTTGTCGAGGACCCAGGAGAACAGTTTGAGAATGACAATGTGTAACAGATGACTGACCAGCAGAAGAAACACAAGATACATTGAATTCTGAATGGACAGGAAATACTGGGAAGTGGGAGAGTGACTTTATAAAAACATTTAGTTGACACAATATACCTTGTTGGGCATTTTTTCTCTATCACCATTTAAATTTGACCATCTTTGGGAAAACCTACTAATAGTGATGGTTTGACCTATTGAAGTTTGTTTCAGTGTGTATATCGGATAGTTGGATTATACTATACATTATGGCTTAAGCAATATTAAATTCAATGCTGAAGAGTGACGTGATAGAATGTCAGATTTCGAGCCTCATTTTCGCAGAGTGTATTTGCACAGTCATTGGATTATACATTTTTTGTCATATTGTCTTGTCAAAACCTAGGTATCAATTAATAAGAGTAGGTACATCTTTCAGTGCAATGCTGATGATTTGGGAGTGGAGTGGTAGGACACCAAGAGCTAGATTGGATGTCTCAAGACATACCTGGGCAGTTTTCCACATTGTCAGTGTTGAAACATTTTGGCTACAGGGGCAACTGGTTTCAGATCACACCCAACAGGCGACGCATTGCTCACGCATATTCACTGTTCAGACTTACATGCAGAAATTTTCATTATCATCCATATGGATGATATTACAGGACATGTCACCTAATGAAGCAATATTATACCAGTGTTTGTGTAAACTGAGCACCATGGCAGGAATGACATTGGAGCCCAGAAGCAGCTAAAAGAATTATCAATTTAATGACAAGCAAATAGAATTGGAAGATAATTAACACAGCACATATATAGAACTGTTCATTCCTTAACCTCAGATTTGTATACTGATACATCCATTTGATCACATTTACATTTGTACTAAACACTTGTTCAAATTATCATTGTTATTTAGAATAAAACTAGTGGCAATAATACATTTTATTTTATCGATATTGTAACATTTGCAATTACAAAATAGCAGCCCTTATTTCTAAGTTTTAATTAGGTAGAGCATTTTCCATCTTAAAGTTACTTGAAGCTTATGCAAGCAATGAATTCAAAGGGGCAAATGTTTGTTATTTTCCATCCTGGTAGCTTTAGCTCTGCCAATCCATACTTCATTTGCATACAAAATGCTTCATTCCAGCAATCAATGAAAGTGCTGTATTTGGAGCTTATCACAAACATGCAGGGAGTGGGTTCTTTAGCCTACTCGTTAAATTCTAACGATGCATAACAACAGGCTGGAGAACTGGAAACTGCATGGGATTTAGAGATGCCTTCACTTTATTTCAAACAATGTGTCAGAAAAGAAATATCACAGGGGTTTATCCATTGGGATATACACATCTTGGACCAAAAAGGTATTTTTTTTGAAATATCAGGAGCATTTGCTATATTGGGAAATAATGCAGAAAGTGGCTTTGTCCTACCCTTAGGAGAATGCCATTTTAATTGAACTATTCAGGTTAGTGTAGCACAAAATTACATAGCCTCTTCAAAGAACAATGCTCATATGAAAACAGACTTGCTTCCGAAAACTTATTTGAGCACTGTTTTCTCCTTTCAATTGATTCATCGGATTGGGTCAACAAGTACTTGAGTATTGAAAGACCAAGTCTGAAGTTTATAGCAACACATCCATATTACCTGAATTAAAGCCTACTTTAAGCTCCATTCTAATGGAAAAAGGAGTTGAATACTGACGTGGAAGTCTCTTTGGGATTTGTTCTTCTTAGCCCCAACTATACCCAATCAATGAATGATATTAATTGACAATAAACTGGACTGGTCTAAGAACACTGAGGCTGTCTACAAGAAGGGTCAGAGCCGTCTCTATTTCCGGAGGAGACTGAGGTCCTTTAACATCTGTCGGACGATGCTGAGGATGTTCTACGAGTCTGTGGTGGCCAGTGCTATCATGTTTGCTGTTGTGTGCTGGGGCGGCAGGCTGAGGGTAGCGGACACCAACAGAATCAACAAACTCAATCGTAAGGCCGGTGATGTTGTCTGGATGGAACTGGACTCTCTCACAGTGGTGTCTGAAAAGAGGATGCTGTCTAAGTTGCATGCCATCTTGGTCAATGTCTCCCATCCACTACATAATGTACTGGGTGGGCACAGGAGTACATTCAGCCAGAGACTCATTCCTCCGAGATGCAGCGCAGAGCGTCATAGGAAGTCATTCCTGCCTGTGGCCATCAAACTTTACAACTCCTCCCTTGGAGGGTCAGACACCCTGAGCCGATAGGCTGATCCTGGACTTATTTCGTAATTTACTGGCATAATTTAAATATTACTATTTAACTACTTATGGTTCTATTACTATTTATTATTTATGGTGCAACTGTAATGAAAACCAATTTCCCCCGGGATCAATAAATTATGACTATGACTATGACTACATTTACTCTTCATTCTTATTCATAATACCCAAAGATAAAGTAGTTTTAATCACGTGCAATGTAAAACATGATAGGTAGCAAATAATGTTCATGGCAACAGACATATGACCTAATCCTGATTCTTCCTTCTGATAGTCCTCCCCAAGTTATGAACACCCATTTTATGGACACCCCATACATATGAACAAGTTTATGGGAGTTCAGCCACATGGATGGGGATGGCTTCGCTGGCTGCTGTGCAGTTGTAGGCATCTTTGGCTGGGTTTCAGTGGGCCATTTCTGAACGCTTTCTCTCTCCATCCCAAACCCACATCTCTCTCGAGCCTCAACATTCCAGGCCTGGGTTGAGCTGGAAGCACTGAACTCACTCACTCACTTGCTCACCAGCTGGCAGGCTCCTGTACCTGTGCCTGCTCGCTCTCCCATCATAGTTCTTTCTGTAATCCTCTCTTACACAATATCAGCCCTACGAACAGTTCCGATTATGAACAATTTTTAGGAATGGAACCCTGTGGCAACCCAGGGACTGCCTGGTACACCAAATGTTTACACTGACCAGAGCTTTAGCAGGAACATCACTATTAATGTGCTGGCTACACAAATAGGTCAGAAACATGGCATCCTACAGTAGAATCAGAATCAGATTTATTATCACTGCCTTATATTTTATTTCATAGATACAGTGCAGAGCTGGCCCCTCGAGCACACCACCCCAACATTCTCTGAAACCCCCGTTTCACCTAATCATGGGACAATTTAGAATGACCAATTAACCTAGCCGGTATACCTTTGGACAATGGGAGAAAACCAGAGCACCAGGGGAAACCCATGCGTTCCATGGGTACAGAGGATGCAGGATTTGAACTCTGAACTCCAACGCCCCAAGCTGTAATAGCATCACGCTAACTGCTGCACTATGACACAAATTCTGTTGCTTTGTGGTTGCAGTTGTGTGCAAAGAATTAAAATGACTATAAATTACAAAATAAATAAATAGTGTAACAACAAGAAGTAAGGAGGTAGTATTCAAGGGTACCATGGACCGATCAAAAAGCTTATGACAGAGTGGAAGTAAGGTTCGTTCCTGTATGTCTTCCATCTGTAAAACTCAAGTCAGGAGTATGACAAAGTATCTACTGGCCAAGATGAATGCATCTGCAGCACACTCAAGGTTTTGCGTCATTCTATTCTCTGACCAACCAGCACAAGCATTCTGTCCACTGCATTGCCTTCATCATCGAATGTATTCACTCCCTTTTTCAAGGAAGCTGCAGAATGCAACCTTACAAAATTCAGTGCAGAAATTCATCCAGGCTTTTTCAGTAGCACCAGTGTCTGCTTTCCTTATAGGTGGGGAAGGATAACAGTTAAATTACTGCACTGATATCTGGGCCTAAACTATAGACCTTCAAACATGAGCACACCTGATCAAATCTCACCAAGGCAGCTGGGAAGTTGAAATTCAAGAACTAAATAAATATAGTTTCAGTAACCATAAGGAAATATGAAAATACCAGTGTCATCAAACCCAATTTGTAGAAGGAAGTAAGATACCATTTGCCAATTTGACTGCTAATGCGTTAACATTCTTTCAGTCTTAACAAGCAGGTTTGGGACGGCAGTAAATGTGAGCAGCATTCACCTTCCATGAGTGAATAAATACCAGCTGAAAGGATAACGGCAGCAGCAACTTGGCTGTAACGTGGTCACTTGCAAGTTCCTGTCCAAGGATGACAGGAGTGAAGGTAGGACAGATTAGAGATAAAGGTGAGAAGATGTGCCTGGAGGCTGTGGAAGTGAGCGAGGTCCTCAATGAATACTTCTCTTTGGTATTCACCAATCAGAGGGAACTTGATGACGGTGAGGACAATATGAGTGAGGTTGATGTTCTGGAACATGTTGATATTAAGGGAGGGGATGTGTTGGAGTTGTTAAAAATACATTAGGACAGCTAAGTCCCCAGGGCCTGACGGAATATTCCCTAGGGTGCTTCATGAGGCGAGGGAAGAGATTGCTGAGCCTCTGACTAGGATCTTTATGTCCTCGTTGTCCACAGGAATGGTACCGGACGATTGGATGGAGGCGAATGTTGTCACCTTGTACAAAAAAGGTAGTAGGGATAGTCCAGGTAATTATAGACCAGTGAGCCTTACATCTGTGGTGGGAAAGCTGTTGGAAAAGATTCTTAGAGGTAGGATCTATGGGCATTTAGAGAATCATGGTCTGATCAGGGACAGTCAGCATGGCTTTGTGAAGGGCAGATCGTGTCTAACAAGCCTGATAGAGTTCTTTGAGGAGGTGACCAGGCATGTAGATGAGGTAGTGCCGTGGATGCAGTGGGTAGTGGAGGAGAAGATGGCGGCGTGACAGCAGCGCGTGCGGCCACTTCGATGGTGATATCTGTTATCTGTCAAGTAGGGGACCGTGCACAATTCTGATTTGATGGAGACAGATGTGAGAGTACGGAGGAACATCTGGTAAACTTCTGAAATGACCACTTCACTGCCGCTGCTACTGTGTGCTAACCGGAATCTCCAGAGCTGAAGGCCCCGAAATCCTCAACTTTGCGTGTTTCAGCGGCCAGGTCAAGGTCGAAGGCGCTCGGCAGAGGATGGCGCTCAGGAGGCTGTATTGGAGAGGCTGGTCGGAAGCTCAAAGTTTTCAGATGGATGGATGGACCACGGCTGTGGTCGGCTGCTTCCAAGGCATCGGCAAGTTGACGGTGCCTGGAGGTTTATGGCAGGGAGTTTCTCCCTTTTGCCGCCTGCTATCGGGGACTCGGGAGTCGATCCACTTGGGACTTTGAGACTTTTTTTACTGCGCCGATGGTCTGTTCTTCATCAAATTATGGTATTGTTTTGCACTGCTGTAACTATAATTATGTGGTTCTGTCAGTGTTAGTCTTTGGTTTGTCCTGTTTTCTGTGATATCACTCCAGATAAACATTGTATCATTTCTTAATGCATATATGCATTTCTAAATGACAATAAAAAGAGGACTGAGTGTTCTCATAATCTAATCTAATCTAATGTGATCTCCATGGATTTTAGTAAGGCATTTGACAAGGTGCCACACGGTAGGCTTATTCAGAAAGTCAGAAGGCATAGGATCCAGGGAAGTTTGGAGAGGTGGATTCAGAATTGGCTTGCCTGCAGAAGGCAGAGGATCGTGATGGAGGGAGTACATTCGGATTGGAGGGTTGTGACTAGTGGTGTCACACAAGGATCGGTTCTGGGACCTCTACTTTTCGTAATTTTTATTAATGACCTGGATGCGGGAGTAGAAGGGTGGGTTGGCAAGTTTGCAGATGACACAAAGGTTGGTGGTGTTGTGGATAGTGTAGAGGATTGTCGAAGATTGCAGAGAGACATTGATAAGATGCAGAAGTGGGCTGAGAAGTGGCAGATGGAGTTCAACCTGGAGAAGTGTGAGATGGTACACTTTGGAAGGACAAACTCCAAGACAGAGTAAAAAGTAAATGGCAGGATACTTGGAAGTCTGGAGGAGCAGAGGGATCTGGGGGTACATGTCCACAGATCCCTGAAAGTTGCCTCACAGGTAGATAGGGTATTTAAGAAAGCTTATGGAGTGTTAGCTTTCATAAGTTGAGGGATAGAGTTTAAGAGTCATGATGCAGCTCTATAAAACTCTGGTTAGGTCACACTTGGAGTACTGTGTCCAGTTCTGGTTGCCTCACTAAAGTGTTAGAGTGGATTTCTTTTTGGGTAGATGATTTGTTAACACTTAAATGACTTTGGTCACCAGACTTCTATTTTAACTGTTTGACAAAGGATGTGGATTGAGTCCACCACAATGGGCTTCCTAAAAGTTGTAAATACCAGATGCTTCTGGTGCCTGATGCTGTAGTTTTGAAGACAGTCTTATCTATACATTATAAATATTAATTGTCTTCTATGTTAGCACATAAAATGCCACATAAATGTATTGTGGATTGAACTAAAAGGCTGTGGATACCAACACAGACATGTTGGCATCAGAAGGAAAGGATGAAATCTGAAGGTGTGATGTTTGTATGTAACTTCAAAAGGAAGCATTGTCTGTAACTTTTTAAGTAGCGATTGCCTTTGTGTTTAGCATATAAATATCGAGCCCACGTTGGGCTAACAGACCTTTCTGCGGAAAGCGTCTCCATCCGTTAAGATGCCTGCTGTACCTTGTTGTGTCAAATAAAGAAGCTGCTTTGTATCTGCCAGTGACTCTGTCTCTCCGGTGATTTCGTCCACGCTACAACAAAAGGAAGGATGTGGAAGCATTGGAAAGGGTACAAAGGAGATTTACCAGGATGCTGCCTGGTTTAGAGAGTATGCAGTGTGATCAGAGATTAAGGGAGCTAGGGGTTTACTTTCTGGAGAGAAGGAGGATGAGAGGAGACATGATCAAGGTATACAAGATATTAAGAGGAGTAGATAGAGTGGGCAGCCAGCGCCTCTTCCCCAGGGCACCACTGCTCAATACAAGAGGACATGGCTTTAAGGTAAGGGGTGGGCAGTTCAAGGGGGATATTAGAGGAAGGTTTTTTACTCAGAGAATGGTTGGTGTCTGGAATGCATTGCCTGAGTCAGTGGTGGAGGCAGATACACTAGTGAAATTTAAGAGACTATGAGACAGGTATATGGAGGAATTTAAGGCGGGGGGTTAAATGGGAGGCAGGGTTTAAGGGTCAGCACAACATTGTGGGCTGAAGGGCCTGTACTGTGCTGTACTGTTCTATGTTCTATGACATGCATTGAGACCTCAATATGTATTACCATTTTTTTCTTGTCACTGGGTCAGAATCCTAAAGTTCCCTCTCTAAGTGATGGGTCTACATTCACTCCACATACTGTAATAGTTCATTTCAAGCGAGTTAAAGAATATGCAATAATTGCCTGGGTCATGCACCAATATTTTGTGAGAGAGTAAAAAAAATGTAACAATAAAATATATACATTTTCTGTTATATCTACCTGATGTCAACATGAACATACCTTTGTTTTGTTTTTAATTTCTTGTCCTTACCATTTCCCACTTTAAGATCTCTAGATATTTACTGGTATTTTTATGCAATTATTATCGTCATTCAGAAATTAAATGCTCTTTAATCCCGTTTTCAAACCTATCATTTTAATGTGTTTTATTGGAAATGGGTTCTATTACACCGACTTTACTAATTTCTATTGTTTTGGAGCTGCCATTAATTAATGATCTTTTTGACAGACATTTGATGTATCAGCAGAATTCAATATATCTTGTGTTTGGGCTGATGCTCAGTAATCTGTTACACTCTGACTAATTAACCAAGACCATCACTTGTGATTTTTATCTTGGCCAATATTAATGAAATAAATTTATGATCCCCTTTTAAAATTTTTGAAGGGAGAAAGCTTAGCACACAAGATGGTCTGATTGGGAATACACTCAGGAACCTTAAGAGATTGCTTTAATTCTTCTAAAGATTCATTCAGAATTTGGTTACATGGGTGAAAAGTGTTTTCTGTTACCTAACAAGTTGTTGCTTCAAACAAAGAAAATTAAGTGATTATTTTTGAGCCATCTCCTTACAATTTTTCATGACTCTTCCATGTCACTTCTGAAAATCTTCAAGTATTCATGATCTACTGATTGTAATTGGTGGAAAAATTGCAATGCCGGAAGTCACATGATTGGTTCACAGTCTCAGTTGTGAATGTGTATGCTTAAACTGATTAACAACTAATTGATGTGTTGACTCTCAGGTCAAATGATTATTCAGCCACATCAATTAAAAATGCAGAACATTGAAAAAAATAGCATTTAGACCAATTGAAAAGAGTAATAACCGAAAGGCAGTTTGGAGATTAAATAGTGAAACTTGTTAGTTTTGGCGGATAAAGTGCTGGATTGTGCCGGAGTAAGGTTTGGTTAAATCACATGAGAAAAAAAGTTTACGATAATTTATTTAGTGTTACTTTAACTAAACCATGTTAACGTACAAATGCAAACATATGAGTATCTGCTATAATCTACCTGATCCTTGTTCACGTAAATGTCAATGTAAGTTCTTCTTGGGCTAGCTGGTGGTGTAGTGGCATCAGCACTGGATTTCAAGGTAAATGGTCCTGAGTTCAAACCCAGCCAGGTCCCAACCTGGGCAGCAGCAGTACCTGTGGGGAAGAAAGGCCTGGCAATCTACTTCCATATCTTGTCATGAAAACTCTCTGGTTCATGAGGTCATGAAGAGTCAGACTTAACTGAACAACAACAAATTCTCTTTAATCTATTCACCTATGTTGACTAAACATCTGCAGATAAAAAATCTAGAAGTAATAAGCAAGTGGGTAAATCACAGTAAGTAACTGTAGATACAGTTGTGCAATGTAAAGCTATCCAGAATTTTAATTCTCATTATTGGAACTTGAAACCTTTACACTTAGGATAATGTTATTTTACTCTGAATTGGCTATGTGCTGGACTGACTGTTTCTCTATTCTGGTACACACTGACAATCAGCTTTTACAGATCATGTGAGGTCTGGAGATACCTGCATCATGATGACATGTGTTTCAATAGTGAAAGACCAATGAGTGGAGAGCAGGAATGGAAGCCCAAGGTGGAGATGTTTCAAAGAATTGACCTTTCATCTGAAACAGGAAAGTTAGAAACAGAACATGTCTTAAATTGTAAGGAAGTGGGTGAGATGGAGAGAATATAGGGAATGTCGAGGCCAGGGGAGCCGGCTGAATGATGGTGGTAAAGGCTTGTTTGCTGCAGCCAGTCTGTTTGGTGAAAATGTAAATAGGTGGTGAATGAAGACCAATGAGAGAAAACAAAAACACTGTTCAGACTATGGGATATAAAGCACTGCTACGGTATTTTTTTGAAATAAAAGAGAATGCTGGAAACACTAAACAGGACGAGCGGCATTTGCAGAGAGAAAAAACAACTGAGTTAATATTACAGGTTGATGCCTTTTCATCAGAAACAAATGGGAAAGGGAAGTTATTTGAAATTTATGTAATTCAACATTGAGTCTAAAGGTTTTTAACATGCCCAATCGGAAGATGAGTTAATATTGTTGAAGCATACCTTGATTTTGTTGGAACAATACAAATGGTCAAAAAAGTAGACAAGATGGAAGTGGTTGAAGAATTAAAATGACTGAGACAGAAAGCTCAGGATTCATCCATGCAAACTGAGCAGAGGTCACCCTATCTGTCTTTGCCTTTTCCACTGTAGAGAAACCCGTATGGTGAGCACTGAACGCGGTGCACTAAATTGCAAGAAATGCACTCCTAGATCCATGACCATGCATCAATTGTATGAAGTCCCTGATCGTCCTGGAGGTCCACCTCATAGAACAACTGCCTGCCTTGATATCATCTGGGGACAGTAGGATATGCAGAAGTATTCAGAAGGCAGGGTTAATTATAAACCAGAAAACAAAAACTGCTGCTGGATATTGACTGTAAATTGAAGAAGACCACAGGAACTATCTGGGAGATAAACTAATAACTTGATCAACTTTTATTTCTCATTAAACATGTGAAAAGCAAATTATCTGCTCATTATCACAGAGCTATGTGTGTATAAATCAACATACTATTCCCTACATAGGAGAATGATGTAGAATGTTGTCTAAATTAGTACAATTTGTTGTTTTTTAGTGGCTGATTTTATGTTCCTTCTTGTGCCAGACCTCATTTTTTTCTGTGGCATCCTACACAGAATACTAGAAAAGAGAAGGCGTATAAAGAAAAGCATAGTAGAGGATTGTAGCTGAAGTATAAAAAGAGAGCACAAGAAAAAGTGAAAATTAAATGTGAAAGTAAATAAAAATAGGAGAGGATAAAGAAGCCAAGGGATTATCTGTACAACTCATGGATGATTAGAAAATTCAAATAGCAGCTTTAGAGAAATATATTAATGTTTAACAGTTCACAATAGTTACATAACTGAAAAATCTTAATTGCTTACATCTCAATTGTTTTATTTTGAAGAAATGAAGAATTAAAAAAATTCACTTGCATTAATGTATCAACATTAATAGCATTTATAAGATATTCTGTTAAGTAAAAGAATAAATAGGAATGTGCAATAATGTTTCTGATGAGATATAAGGTTTTGGATATCAAATCCAGCATGTCAGGAAGATACAATTGGCAATTTTTTGATGTACAAGAGGATACTGCGAATGTGTTGCTTTCTGACTAGCCACACCTAATATTAGGAATCAAAATAGCTTATAACATCCACTTTTGGTAATTGGTAATACTCCGAACTGCAATGTAGAGAAACATTTGACACTCACCTCGCCTGAAGAGTGACTTGTGAACTCTGAAAAAAGACTGTGAACAAAATCACAACTCATCCTGCCATTTTAAATACCTTCACTTAAAGAAAAGGAAGAAAAAATACACTCTCCAAAATCAAACATGAGCCACATATCAGTGGCGCTAAATGTTCTGGTATCTACTCTGCACAGTCACAGTAAACCACAGCTCAGAGATGCAGACTGTGCCAGGATGATAATTGGTGAACATTGTTCTCAGACATCTGGGCAGGAGATAAGGTATGCCTGTATACAGATGATAATGAATGTAGGCATCTGCATTAGTGTGTTTCAACATTTCTGCTAGGTTCTGAAAAGGTTTTATTTAGCCCACTGACCCTAATTGAATATTAATGAACTAATTACAGAAATATTGTTCTTCACAAATCCTGAATAGGTAACTTTTTTTAAAAAATTGCCTTTTTTATTAATGTTTGCACAGCGTTTAATTGAATCTTTGTCATTGCCAGCAGCTGTCAGATACACCTCCATGAGTTTCTGCCATAATCAGAATATTTCTTAAATTTAAGTATGACTCTCATCTCAGCACCAAACTTATTATGGATATACTTAATATATATATATGCATGTATAGGTGAAAACAAGAGACAGATTACTTTGCTGATTTGTAGTTCTTAGATTTCCACCAAAATTGTGTTTACATTATCATAATGATTTAATTGCATTTATTATGATAGTCAGCTCTACACTGGGTGAAACCATTGTTGACAGTATGGGCTGCGTTTAATGTCATGATTATTGGAGGGAAAATGAGCTATGCTATTGCCATAATAAAGTGAAGTAAAATAACTAATTCCTCTGTAAAAGTAAAAGACTCATTATGATTATAAACTCCTATGCTCAGCCACAGAATCTCTCACTTGTACGTGCAGTGGTATTACTCTTGGTCCTGAAAATAACAGACAAAAATGTAACAACTGAATCAACAATTAAAAGAAAATAGGAAAAGACAAAGGTATGACAATAAGAAGATGCAACATCCTTATCTGCCTTCGTTACCCCTTGAACACACTTTTGTAACTCTGTTTATGGAGTGAGTGGGCACCTCAGATACATAGTTAAAGAATGTTTTCATGCCCATATTTCTGAATAATAGGTGAACCAAGAAACACGATGAATACTGAATATGTTATCAAACAATAAGGTATGACTCCATGATGGAAGGGCTTTCAGATGATACTAAAACCTTGAACCAGTCAGAATAATATTTTCCACCCCTTCAAGAAATTACTGCAATTACTTCAATATTTCTGAAACAACTAATATAGAATAACCTTTGATCATTAGATCTTTAAAAAAATTATATCTAGCCAATACAGTGTCCAGTTAATTGGTCCATCATTTAATTGGGGCAGCTACTTAGTTGCGATAAAGAACAAAAACGAATCAAGAGTACAGCCCAGATTCCCTTTGTGTATTCGAGACTCTATGACGCTTAATTGGGACAAGAGACAGTCAGTCTAGCATCAGTCGTGCACACTTGTGTGGCCTATCAACACTACACTGTGCTTAGAGTGAAAATGGAGATTTGGACGATGCATTGTATTATCTGCATTCCATTTATCTACACTAGGTGTCTGCAACTGATTTTGCTCATTTACAGTCAATCAAAAGAACATGGCAGCATACACTGGATGAATTAATCCACAGATAACTATTAGGAACTAATACACGGTTTTATAGTACTGTAGCAGAACTGGTAATGTTCTAATGTGTTGTGTATCTCATTTAAATACATAAATTGGTTTCTCAGTTAAACTGTAGTTTGACTTTTTAAAAATATATTTTAACTTTCTCCATGAAACTTTAGCTAGTTGGGGCAGCTGCTTAATTGGGCCACCTATGTGTCCAGGTTAACTGAAATCCACTGTAATTAGTTTATTGCTACTGCACTTCTAATGCTAACACGAGGAATTCTGCAGATGCTGGAAATTCAAGCAACGCACATCAAAGTTGATGTGTGTTGCTTACACTTCTAATGCTGCTACTTTCATATGTTGCTACTCAATTACAAAGCAGTTACCGAAAGAATAGCCTAATCTTAGAATAAAACCTAAATAATAACTCTTTTTGAGAGAACTTTAATGGATACATCTGTTATAAAGGAGGATGTGAAAGAATAGCTCCATGATAATATTAATTCTGCATTGTTAGCATGATGTCTCTGAGTCACAAGATCATGGACTCAAATCCTTATTTTGGCTTTTGGCACCACCTGCTCAAATTGGCAATGATCATCACATTGGAACACAGTGTGTGTTTAGAAATTCTAGCTTTTAGATGAGGAGTTGCAAGGATTCTCTATGCGTTAGCTTGGTATGTAAAAACTATCTTGTGGTATTATTTGCAACAGGGCATGCATGAAAACATGATCTTGATTGTCTGCAGATGGCTAAATTAAACATACATATTAAATAGATACATTCATATGAGTGTATCCTCTAACACATTTTAATGATAATTGATGCACCCTGTCCTGCTGCCCCCAATCCACTGTATTTATCCTTAATCACTCAAACCCGCATGAAAATAAGTAAGTTAATTGACAACTTCACTATACCATGTTTTTTGAGATGTGATCAGGATCTTGCATTGGTTTCATTCTGATTTCCATCCACATGCCACAGGACAATATTAAGCACCAATCATCATTTGTTTAGGATGGTTCGAGGAAGAAGAAGAGCTTGATGAATTGGGATCAGTAGGCAACAAATCTATTTACTACTTTGTAAGTAATCCAATCGACGCAAATACCCGATTTAAAAGTGTAAGAAAACAGGAGCAAGCCATTTGGCAACTAAAGGCAGACCTGCCCATTGTTCAATTTGATCATATTGATCTGTTCCAGACCTCAGCTCCACATCTTTGCCAGTCTCCCATATCTCTCAAATACCCAAATTTCAAAAACTTATCTGTTCCCTCTTCAACAATATCCAGTGCTCTAATCCGTATATCCCTCTGTAGCAGAGAATTCCTGCGATTCACCAAGAATCCTGGAATATGCAAGAAGTTCCTTTGCAACTCAGTTTTGAAGGACCACTTCTTAATCTTATATTTATGTGCTCTTGTTTGTAACTCTCCCACTTGTGGAAACATCTCAACATCTATCCTTTCATACCCCTTCTGGATCTTATATGTTTCAAGGAGATCACCCCTCATTCTTCTAAATCCAAAGGATATACATCAAATTCCATAAGCCCCTCATGATCAAGCAGATCTTTATGCTAGGGATTAGCCCAGCAAATTCCATTTGATCAGCCTTCAATGCTAGTTTATCTTTTCTTAAAGGTAATTAAACTGGTCACAGTATTCTAGATTGAGCCTCAGTGGTACAATGTACAGTTGTAACAATACTTCCCTATTCCTAAACCCAAATCCTTTTGCTATAATGACCAACATGGCACTTGCCTTCATAACTAAAAGCTGCACCTGCCTGCTCACTTCTTTTGTGATCATGCAAACCTCTATACATTACTAATTTACAAACTTTCTCCACTTAGGCAATGTTCTGCCTTAATTTCCTGCTACACTGTACACGACCTCATGTTTTCCCACATTAAACTCCATTTGTGAAGTCTATTTGTTTACCCCAACTATTGATATCCTGATGTGGAGTCCAAAAATACTCACCTTAAGAGGCTCCTCCAACTACTTTAATGTCACTGGCAAAATTACACTATGTGCTCTTCTCCAGATCGTTAATATAAATCTTAAATGATTAGATTTATGGTCTTGTGGTCTTATTCTCTCACCTTGAATGACAATTGGCTAGAGTGTCAGAAGGTTACAATGGAGTATTTCACCCTGGGCTCCTAAATGGAGGCTAACAAGAATGCCTTATGTCTTTAATGTAGCTAATATGTCCCAAGGCGTCACACGTTTATTATCAGAAAACAAATAAAACCGAGCTGCAGAAGGAGATATTAGAGCAGTCAACTAAAAGCTTGACCAAATAATTAGTCTTCAGCAAATATTTAATTCAGGTCTGTCAAAAGTGAGATGAGTCTGTCAATACTCACTACCAAATTTTATATATAAATGCAACTTTTTGGCTAAGATCGCTGAAACATCTTGGACACATAGAATGATTTTATAAAATGAATCTTTCAGCAGATGGAATGAAAATTGGCAAAAGAAGAAGAAATCTTGCTTATATTTGGAAATTTAGTCAGGTTGGGACAATCCGATATGAGGCAAAGAAGTCGCATCTGTGTGATGAAGATACAGGCTTCAAATGTGCTCTGAGATGAAACAAAAATGCCATTTGATACTTATTCATCTGTAACCACATATAGATTGCAGCAGATTATAAATCTATGTGAACCAATTTATTTTAATTAAAGTTTTTGCAGGGTGGCAATCATAGATCATGACAAACAAGATTTTAGAAAAGATAAAGTTCAGGGCATATCTCAGTCAGATTAGTTAAACTTTTATTTCTAAAGTACTGTGCAAAAGTCATAGGCATACTAGATTTTTTAATATAAATTTTGTTTATTTTTGTCTTCTGAATTACTGTGTCAGTAGAAAAGAGCAAATTTTAGATTTCCAATCATCCATTTCCTCCAAAAATTAAATGTTATAGAGAAATTTTTGTATTTCATTAAAGAAAGCAACATATCCAGTAACAGACCATTTTTCAAATAAAAATGATTACTTTGTGGGTATCTAGTCTAATGCATGATTAAACAAAGATAACAAACAGGTGCTAATTATCAATGACATAATGAATTGAATTAACTGAATTTAAACTGGTTAACCATGCATGGGTGCATTTCTAAATGACAATAAAAGAGGACTGAGTGTTCTCATAATCTAACCAAAACAGAAATGGGTGTGGCGGCGGCGGCGGAGGCGGAATAATAATAATAATAATCAAACTGGGTGAAGAACAACCAAACTAAAAGGTGAGGGTGTGGCAGATGTGATAGTTTAACCTTCAAAGCATCAATTCTTCTACCATAGCAAGTGTGAGCATAGCAACAAGACCTAAGGTGCTCATCTTGCATTAGCAGTGTCCCGAGCGGAAATTTTTCAGCAGACAGGAGTTTTAAAATGTGCTGTCCAAGCTCCACTGAAGAAACACAAAGAAACGGGCAAGGTTGAGTACCATAAGTGCAGTGGTTGGCCATGGAAACTGAGTGCAGCAGATGATAGATACTCTACCTCAAACTGAAGTCCCTTCTAAATAGGAAGCAGTCCAGTTCTGCTATCAGCCCTGAACTCACAGAAACCACTGGAACCCAAGTACATCCTTCTACAGTCTGGAGAAGTCTTGTCAGAAGCTGCCTTCATGGAAGAGTTGCTACTTAATTGCCATTCCTCCAAAGTGGAAACCAGGCCAAGAGGCACAAAAACACAAGGGCTGGGTAGCTGAACAATGGCAGCAAGTGCCCTGGACTGATGAGTCAAACTCTTAAAGCTTTTGGCTCATCCAGGAGGCAGTTTGTCATGGAAGTGGTGGAGAGCACTACATGGATGAGTGTCTACAGCCACCAGTGAAACACAACTGAGGTTCCCTACTGGTTTGGGGTTGCATTTCTGCAAATGGTGTGGGTGAGCTGATCAGAATTATCAGAATCCTCAATGCTGAGAAGTATAGGCAGATTCCTGTCCATCATGCAATACAATCAGGAAAACGTCTGATCAGTCCCAACTTCATCCTGCAGCAGGACAATGACCAAGGTCATAAAGAACTATCTTCAGCAAAAAGAACAAGGTGTTCTGCAACAGAAGGTATGGTCTCCACAGAGTCCTGATATCAACATCATTCAGACTATTTGGGATTACCTGGAGAGACAGAAGTGAGTGAGACAGCCAGTCTGCAGAACTGTGGCAAGTTCTCCAAGATGCTTGCAACAACCTAGGAACTGATTTTTCTTCTCAAACTGCATGAACATGTACCTAAGAAAATAGATGCAGTTTCAAATGGCGGTCACGTCAAATATTGATTGGATTTATATTTTCACTGTTTACTGCTCTTTATAGTAATTTTTTTGATATTTAGGAACTTTTTGTTATTCTTGAAACCATCTTTGCTTTACAGATTTTTTTTTACATGTGCTTAAGTCTTTAGCACAGTATTGTACTTGTGTTTATTTCTTTGTGAGCAAGCATGATAATTTCAGTGCCCAGTGATGTGATCCTATATGGCTGTAAATTATAACTTAATGGTCAAATTTCAGTGCATTAGAATGTAAGAATGAATCAGCTTTAGAACAGACTGATTGCAGTGTTAATGGTGCATTACTGACACTCTCAGTCATGCCACAGAATATCAGAATTCATTTGCACCAGCACAGTAACTGATGAATTACAAGCTGCTGTCCTTTCTGGAGGAAGTTCAGTTAAGCTATTAAAATATTTCCTCTTCATTGTGAAATTTCTATTTGCTTCTGTTAAAATTATTGTTGTCATCTAATGCAATTTTACAATGGATTTGTATCTCCCAACCTTTATGTTTTGCAAAGTTTACCATCCAATACATTAGAGCTGGAATCTTCTCCATAGTTTGCCACTGTTCAGGAAGAGGGAAATCACTTTTGAGACAGTCCTGAATAAATAGCCTAAGAAACATTAGCTTTCAGCTGTTTTCTTGTTTGTTTACTTCCATCTTCTTCAAGTAATTTAGCAAGGCATATTTATATGAGGAGACATTACTGCACTATGGTGACAGCAACTTGCACTTATATAGGGACATTTGAGTAGTAAGGTGGTGCTAAGGGTTGTTAACAAATAAGATTTAACTTTGAGCCATAATAAGGGACTATTAGGACATGTGACCAAATATGTGGTCAGATGGGGGGGGGGGTGAGGTGGGAGGAGAGGGGTACAATGTAGAGAGGAAGAAATATTGGAGAAAGAAATTTCAGAGTCAGAGGCTTTAGCAGCTGTAGGTTTGGAGGAAATGGGAAAGATATGGAGTAGAAAGATTTAAAAGCTTTAGGACACCAAGATGGGAATGCAGTATGTTGAAGGGGTGGGGGAGGGGGTGTTGATGGAATGTATTGGAGAAGCGTTGGATGACTTCAGCATTTTTAGAATTTAGGTGAAGGAAATATTTGATACTTCATTATTGGAGAGTTATGGCAGTGAGCTGGGGCTTGAGCCATCTACATACATCTGGAAATTTCAGATTACTTTGACAAGGCCCAAATTATTTGAGCCAGAGTACACCAACCAACCTCATCTATAAAACATAATTCCCTATTATGCTGAGTTATCTTCCTGGAATTATGGAACATAAAAAATATAACATAGAAGAGTACAGCATAGTGCTGTTGGGCTATGACCTTGTGCCAACCTTTAAACCTGCTCCTTGACCAATTTAACCCTCTTCTTACATAATCCTCCATTTTACCTTCATCAACGGGTCTATCTAAGAGTCTCTTATAGTCCCTAATGATGCAAGTAACATTAAGATACAGATTTTGTCAATAAACGGTGTGTGATGTATGTATGCTCACTCTTCTAAGCCCAAGAATCAACCATGTTTCATTATTTTAAATGGGAAAGTGATCTGACAGGATCCTGAATGGAATATTACTGCTTCAGTTAGGTTATCATCACTACTAAATACATTGTATGCTATTCATGGAAAAATCAGCCCAAAGTAATAATCTATTTAATTCCTAATTATCTAGAATAATATAGTTGAATATACTGAAGTGATCACCAGGTAGAAGCCTTGCCATTTTACTCCGACAACAGAGACAATGTTAACAGCCTGCACTATGATATAATCTGACATTTGGAAGAGACTGCATACATTGTTTCCCTCAGTAGTGATTCATATTCTTCAATTTGCCACATAAAATATACAAATTGATCTAATCTTCCAACAAAATAGCCAGCCGATCATTCTGAAATCTGCTATAGCTATTAAAATAAATAATCTTTTAACTTTAAAATCATACTGTGAGAATCAGACATGTTTTCATGAAGAATAATGAATGTCATTTTCTTACAGTATTTTAAAAACGTTTTTGAAAGTTAAAAAGAAGATATAAAATGTAATCAGGCCATTTCACACAGCCACTTGGAATTTATCCCCTACGGTAGTAATGTTGTATTTCTCATGAACATCTATGCCTCTAACTCCTTAAAGAGCAACTTTTAAATCTTGAAATGGTTTCTGGTTCAGTCAGGACTTCCTATGCAGAAATAAGCATCCATTTATTCTTATTAATTATAAATTGTTCTATTTTGAGATCAGATCCGATCCAATGAAAAGGGTCCCATCTTAGATTCAGATTCATTTATTTATCTCATATACACCAGAACATACAGTGAAATGTACCATCTGTATTAACAACCAATACAGCCTCACACTCTGTCACCAGCATATCATGCCCACCATGTTCACTGCAAAGCAGAAACAACAACAATAACAAAACAAGTTCAATTCCATTAGAGATAGGGACAGGTTGGGATAATGGAAGAATCATGCACCCAGGACATGGACGCAATATTGAATTATCAATTGCCTTATACTCATTCCCATGGACTACACTCTAAGTCACTTGCTACTAATTTGCACTTTCTTAGAGAAGTTCTTTAGACGTTGCTCCTTACTGAAGATCATTGAGCAAAACTGCTGCCTAAAGACTATTGACAGATTGGGGCTCCTGGAGAAACCGCTCTCCACTGTCTTCTCTCTGGGAATATCATCACTGCATTTCAAGATGGTGCTACCAAAGGTGTGCGACAGCTTACTGGTAGTTCGAAAGCAAAAGAATTTGATTAAAAACATTATCAATAACACTTTTTTTGAAGTGAATTGTGGAAAACTATCACTGTAAACAATGAAGAGGTGAGTGAAGGCAAAGCAAATTCGTGAGACGTGCCCTGCTGCTCGCTGCAAATTCAATGCAGTTGGAATTAGAGTCGTGCTGGTTAGAGTGAATGATTCAGGGGGGAAATATGGGACAGAGGAGTTCCAATACCCGTCCAGCTGGTCCGGGTGCGAGGGTGGATTATTCTAAGTGCCAAGCTGATTTGGGGAGATCAAGAACAGGTTCCTTGGCAGCAAAAACTAGGTCTGGGTCGAATCAATGGGCAGCATGTTCTAGACCTGGAGTGATTTGCCGTGGCAAGACCTGGGTCCTAAGCTGTTTAGATAGACTGGGAGTTTCTCTCTCCATGATGCTAAGGTGGTGACACTGCTCCCTGCCACTGTGCTTTGTGACTGTAAACTTTGTGGCAACTTGCCCTGCTAATATGATGAACTAAATACCCAGGCTTTGGGCCTCCTCTGAGATGTTCCAGGGATTTGGATCTAAGGACTCAATTTGGTTCATAATGCTGTTGTTGTTGCTCACTTCTATTGTTTCATGTCAATTGGTGTTTTTTTTTCTCTTTCTCTGTGGGCACTGGGGGTTGGTCTTATTTTTTTTTAATTGGGTTCTTTCGGCTTCCTTGTTTTGCGACTGCCTGGAAGCAAACAAATTTCAAGGGCTGTATAATATATACATTCTTTGATAACAAATACACTTTGAATCTTTGATTCCATCCAAATCGCACATCATCCTGAATAGAAATATATTGCCGTTGCCACTGGATCGCTGTCCCAAACAGCAACAGAAGAGAGCATTTACCAGAATGACCTCAGCAGTCCAAGATAATAGTTACAGCACCACTTTTTCAGGGCACCTAGGGAGGAACAAGAATGTTTACTTTGCTGATGACACACAGATGTTGAAAAGTTAAAATAAAGCTACAGGCAGAATCTAGAAAGTTACTACTCTGCAATTCTCATTATATAATGGATTCATCCATTAAGGACCCTTTTGAAAGGCAAGTACATTGTTGATTCACTCCGTAGAAATATATATCTGAAATATTTAGGACTTGAGGGCCAGAGTTATAGGGAGAAGTTGGGCAGGCTGAGACTTTATTGCTCGGAATGTAGGAGACAGAGGAATGACCTTACAGAGGTGCACAAAATTATGACAGGTATAGTAGGGTGAACGTACATTGTAATTTTTCCCAGGGAAATGAAAGCAAAAGCTAGAGAGCATAAGCCACTTAGAAGAGGAAGATTTAAAGGGGATCTGAGAGCAAATTTCTCATGCAGAGGGTCTGTATGAAGCAAGCTTCTAGAGAAGGTAATAGAGGCAGGTACAAGAACAGACTATAAGATATAGGAGCAAAATTAGACCATTTGGCCCATCGAGTCTGCTAGCCATTCCATCATGGCTGATTTATTATCCCTCTCAATCCCATTCTCCTGCCTTCTTCCTGTAACCTTTGACACCCCTGCTAATTAAGAACTCATCAACCTCTGCTTTAATTAAAACCAAAGATTTAGTCTCCACAGCCATCTGTGGCAATGAATTCCACAGATTCATCAGCTTCTGGCTAAAGGAATTCCTCCTCATCTCTGCTCTGAAGGGACTTCTGATCGTAGACTCACCCACTATGGCAAGCATCCTCTCCACATCCACTCTATCTGGGATTTTCAATATTCGGTAGGCTTCTATGAGATCCCCTTCATTCTTATAAACCCTAGTGAGTATAGGCCCAGAGCCAACAAATGTTCCTCATAGGTTACAAACACAAAATATTCTGCAGATGCTGGGGTCAAAGCAACACTCACAACACGCTGGAGGAACTCAGCAGGTCGGGCAGCATCCGTGGAAACGATCAGTGAACGTTTTGGGCCGGAATCCTTCGTCAGGACTGAAGAGGGAAGGGGCAGAGGCCCTATAAAGAAGGGCCTCATATACCATCTAGGAAGTCTGCAGCCCCTTGGTATGTCATAAATTAAAATTAAATTTCCTCTCACTCCGCTTTTCATTGGATTGTTACCCACCAATTTCTGGCCATTTTGATGAACCTGCTGATTGGAGTTTTACTTCTTCCCTTCCCACAAATCAGGGCCTCAAGCACTTATTCCAACAATTACTTTTTATTAATATAGTGTCTTCACTGCTGATAATGGGTCTCCCCTCTGGTGAGACTGGATGATACCCTTCCAGCACAGTTTTGTTCTACCAGCAAACATAATCCTAAAGTTCCAATAGTCTGTCACATCACTTCACTCTCTATTGTTAGTGGGATCTGACAGTCAGATCAATTGCTTACTGATGATTCTCGCATTTTCACCTTCTCTTGACTTTTACTTCCTGACTTGTCCAGTTACCAGAGCAACACACACACAAAATGGTGGAGGAACTCAGCAGCTCAGGCAGCATCTATAGAAATGACATTTTGGGACAAGAGTCTTCATCAGTCCTGAATGGTTTCCATAGATGCTGCTTGACCTGCTGAGTTTCTGAAACATTTTGTGTGCATTGTTCTGGATTTCCAGAATTTGCAAAAATCTCTTTGTGTTTATAGAAACATAGAAACATAGAAAATAGGTGCAGGAGTAGGCCATTTGGCCCTTCGAGCCTGCACCGCCATTTATTATGATCATGGCTGATCATCCAACTCAGAACCCCGCCCCAGCCTTCCCTCCATACCCCCTGACCCCTGTAGCCACAAGGGCCATATCTAACTCCCTCTTAAACATAGCCAATGAACTGGTCTCAACAGTTTGCTGTGGCAGAGAATTCCACAGATTCACCACTCTCTGTGTGAAGAAGTTTTTCCTAATCTCGGTCCTAAAAGGCTTCCCCTCTATCCTCAAACTGTGACCCCTCGTTCTGGACTTCCCCAACATCGGGAACAATCTTCCTGCATCTAGCCTGTCCAATCCCTTTAGGATCTTATACGTTTCAATCAGATCCCCCCTCAATCTTCTAAATTCCAACGAGTACAAGCCCAGTTCATCCAGTCTTTCTTCATATGAAAGACCTGCCATCCCAGGAATCAATCTGGTGAACCTTCTTTGTACTCCCTCTATGGCAAAGATGTCAGATTAGGGGACCAAAGCTGCACACAATACTCCAGGTGTGGTCTCACCAAGGCCTTGTACAACTGCAGTAGTACCTCCCTGCTCCTGTACTCGAATCCTCTCGCTATAAATGCCAGCATACCATTCGCCTTTTTCACCGCCTGCTGTACCTGCATGCCCACTTTCAATGACTGGTGTATAATGACACCCAGGTCTCGTTGCACCTCCCCTTTTCCTAATCGGCCACCATTCAGATAATAATCTGTTTTCCTATTTTTGCCACCAAAGTGGATAACTTCACATTTATCCACATTAAATTGCATCTGCCATGAGTTTGCCCACTCACCCAACCTATCCAAGTCACCCTGCATCCTCTTAGCATCCGCCTCACTGCTAACACTGCCACCCAGCTTCGTGTCATCCGCAAACTTGGAGATGCTGCATTTAATTCCCTCATCCAAGTCATTAATATATATTGTAAACAACTGGGGTCCCAGCACTGAGCCTTGCGGTACCCCACTAGTCACCGCCTGCCATTCTGAAAAGGTCCCGTTTATTCCCACTCTTTGCTTCCTGTCTGCTAACCAATTCTCCACCCACACCAATACCTTACCCCCAATACCGTGTGCTTTAAGTTTGCACACTAATCTCCTGTGTGGGACCTTGTCAAAAGCCTTTTGAAAATCCAAATATACCACATCCACTGGTTCTCCCCTATCCACTCTACTAGTTACATCCTCAAAAAATTCTGTGAGATTCGTCAGACATGATTTTCCTTTCACAAATCCATGCTGACTTTGTCCGATGATTTCACCGCTTTCCAAATGTGCTGTTATCACATCCTTGATAAATGACTCCAGCAGTTTCCCCACCACCGACGTTAGGCTAACCGGTCTATAATTCCCCGGTTTCTCTCTCCCTCCTTTTTTAAAAAGTGGGGTTACATTAGCCACCCTCCAATCCTCAGGAACTAGTCCAGAATCTAACGAGTTTTGAAAAATTATCACTAATGCATCCACTATTTCTTGGGCTACTTCTTTAAGCACTCTAGGATGCAGACCATCTGGCCCTGGAGATTTATCTGCCTTCAATCCCTTCAATTTACCTAACACCACTTCCCTACTAACATGTATTTCACTCAGTTCCTCCATCTTACTGGACCCTCTGTCCCTTACTATTTCTGGAAGATTATTTATGTCCTCCTTAGTGAAGACAGAACCAAAGTAATTATTCATTTGGTCTGCCATGTCCTTGCTCCCCATAATCAATTCACCTGTTTCTGTCTGCAGGGGACCTACATTTGCCTTTATCAGTCTTTTCCTTTTTACATATCTATAAAAGCTTTTACAGTCCGTTTTTTATGTTCCCTGCCAGTTTTCTCTCATAATCTTTTTTCCCCTTCCTAATTAAGCCCTTTGTCCTCCTCTGCTGAACTCTGAATTTCTCCCAGTCCTCAGGTGAGCCACTTTCTCTGGCTAATTTGTATGCTTCTTCTTTGGAATTGATACTATCCCTAATTTCTCTTGTCAGCCACGGGTGCACTACCTTCCTTGATTTATTCTTTTGCCAAACTGGGATGAACAATTGTTGTAGTTCATCCATGCAACCTTTAAATGCTTGCCATTGCATATCCACCGTCAATCCTTTAAGTGTCATTTGCCAGTCTATCTTAGCTAATTCACGTCTCATACCTTCAAAGTTACCCCTCTTTAAGTTCAGAACCAATCTAGTACCAATTGTTGTCTCATTACCACCTTTTCTGCCTTACATATCACAAATGACCTGACTTGGTCCAACCAAGCAGAGTTCACTGCCAAGAAGGCCCACCAGTGCCCTTACTTCCTGAGAAAATGAAAGAATTTTGGCCTGTCCCCTAAAACCCCCACTAATATTTATAGATGCACCGTAGAAAGCATTCTTTTAGGGTGCATCACAACCTGGTATGGAAGTTGTCCTGTCCAAGACCGAAAGAAGCTGCAGAAGATCGTGAACACGGCGCAGCACATCACACAAACCAATCTTCTGTCCGCGGACTCACTTTACACCGCACGCTGTCGGAGCAGTGCTGCCAGGATAATCAAGGACAAGACCCACCCAGCCAACACACTTTTCGTCCCTCTTCCCTCTGGGAGAAGGTTTAGGAGCTTGAAAACTCATACGGCCAGATTTGGGAACAGCTTCTTTCCAACTGTGATAAGACTGCTGAAGGGATCCTGACCTGGATCTGGGCCGTAACCTCCAAATATCCGGACCTGCCTCTCCGTTTTTTTGCACTACCTTACTTTCCATTTTTCTATTTTCTATTTATGATTTATAATTTAATTTTTTAATATTTACTAATTTTAACTATTTTAAATATTTTTAATATTTAATATTTGTAATCCAGGGAGTGTGAAGTGCAGAATCAAATATCGCTGTGATGATTCTACATTCTAGTACCAATTGTTTGGCGACAATAAAGTATAAAGTATAAAAGTATAAGTATAAGCATACCTATCCCTTCATAGTTATTCTTCGCTGCATTCCTCTTATTCCTGATGTCCCCTTTTGATCTTTTCTCCCACTCTATATATCTGTACGTTAACATTGAATCAAAAAAATCACAAGACAGGCTACAGAAGCTAGAAAACTGGAGCAACATGCAAAACACTAGTGGAACTTACAGGTCAGGCAAAATCTCTGAAGAGAAATGTACAGTCGATGTCTCAGGTCAAAAATCAACAAGTTTTCAACTTCATCCTATTTCTACCAGTCTACAGGCACTTAGGAGTCAGATCACCAGCCAAATTATTCCTCTGTAAATCAGGAATGTTGAGGATATAGGTCGGGTCAGAAAAACTAATGTAAAAGTCTTCACAAATTCACTTATTGAATTCCAGAAGAATCACAGCATAAGCAAGGAAGTTGGAAAGAGGAGTTTCTTTAATTAAGTAAAAGCAGACTCATCATTAGTGCTTGTCAAAAGAAGAAATCCAGGGTAAAAAGGTATCTAAAGTATAATTATACAGCACTTAACCTTACAGGAGGCACTCCTCCAGTGACAGTGAAACGCAATCTTTAAACTACTATCATTAAACTTCTCCCTAAAAGGGCACTTTCTGTGCATGATGTTTAGGTTTGATGTTCCTTATTTTGTTATCCTGCAGGGCGACAGAAATCACACAGTACCCTTTGTGTTATAAAATTGTCAAAATGAAAATGGTTGTTGCACTCCTTAAGAGGGTAGAACCTCTTTAAAAATATTTTCTTGAGGTTCAGGTTTGAAAACATTTTGAGACTTCCCCATCTATACAATGTAAACGTGCGACATACCTGGCAGAGTAGTCCATTGAGAGTAGTTTTATAACTTTTCATGGGTGCAAGCATCATGAACACCACAACAGCCCAGAAGTGAGACTCTCATCAAAACCATAATTGTATGGCATATTTGCATTAGATAGTTATTTTGAATGAATTGGTGGCTCTTTAAAATTGTAGATAATCTTGTCTTACTGACACAGCTATATGTTACAATTGTACCTTGTTATTACTAGATTGTTCTCCTTCAAAAGGTGTGATTAATTTTGAGCTATTTTCTTCTGTGCCTATGAAGTCTGCCAATCAGTCCTGGATTAAAGGCTTCAATTGTAAAGGGAATTGTGGAGTCTTCATAACATTCACAAGCTGCTTTGTGTTGCAACTGTGAGTTAATGTGAATGCAAAAGGATGTTTTATGATGATCCTTACTTAGAAACCAGTCTGCATTTCTACCAACAACAGAGTTAGACCAGATGAGAGCTATTAATTTAGTTCCTATCCCATGGGAAACGGCATTTTTCACATTTGGCTTTTGGATTATTTTCATAATATGGTGAAATGCTTAATACTCTGAACTCATACTTTACACTTTATCCCTCCTCCAATCACTGACACTTTTAAAAATGAACTTTTGCTTTACTTGGCTGCTCACCTATGACATCATCAATTGAACTAACTGTCAGTGGGAGCTTGGTTGAGATTGATAGTGATGGATGGAATGGAGGAGGGCCTGCAGAGCAACAATGCTCTCCACAGGACCTTATAAAGGGAATGTCCTGTACGATTTTATCTTGAGCTGTTATGCCGAAGTAAAAACATTGACTTTTGGTGAACTGATCTCATTGTGGGGCTTAGATGCAGGGCATGAATCAGCACCTAGCACAGAATATGCTCCTTACATCTTCCGTTAGTTTCTTCAAAAACCAATCTGAAAACCAACTTCAGTAGCTGCAACGTTGTCAAGTAGAATTTGCAGACTCAGTCTTAAGATAAGTAAGTAGTAAAGTATTGTGGCTAGTCAGTCAATGACAGAGTTAGGACAGAGTAAATTAAAATGGCATTTCTTAATTCAGTGTATGTCCATATAATGCATGAAATAAATCAAAATATTTAATGGTAGCTTGAGGATTTTTCATACATGCTATTTTAGCAATTAGATTATGATAATTCAACATGTCTTGTGCATCTTGTGGATCATATTTCAATGACTGATTTGACGTATTTAACCAAAGTACATTCATTATGTCAGCATTTAGATTTTGGCTCCATGGAAAAGAGAATTGCTCCAACTATGAGTATAAGTAGAAGTCAAAACTCTCATAGCTGTAACCTATCAGTGATTATACCCCTGGCTAAAACTCATTCAAGGCCAAATGCTGGACAAGCGTTCTGAGATGGTGCAGTAAGTTAAGGTGCTGAGAAAGCAAAGGTGTTGTAGAGCAGAGTATCTTTTGAAATTTCCATAGAAATTGACTACACATACACAACTGAAGAGTAGCCGTACATAAAGGAGCATAGGAGTTGGAGAAAAATTTCTTGGCAATTCTAGGTTCAAGGTTATAGTAAATATGAAGAGGAATGATTGCTCAAAATGTTCATGAAAATAATTCAAAGACAGAAGCGATGACCTGGACTGTTGAGTAGAGTTTTGGAGAAGTTTATTGAGAGCAGAAAAAAATACTGCAAAGGCTGAAAATCAGAAATAAAATACTAAAAGTATTTTAGAAATAAAATACTACAAGTATTCACCAGGACAGGCAGCATCTGTGGAGAAAGAAATGGATTTAATGATCATCTTAATGGATTTACATATTCTGCATTTTTTGGAATATATTTAGAAAACTTTCACCCAGTGAAAGATTTTCATGAAGCAAGTTCAAGTTCAAGTTTAATTATAATTCAATCATACATGAATGCCCCATGAATACAGCCAAACAAGATAGTGTTCCTCCAGGGCCAAGGTGCAATATACAGTACCAACAGTCTTACACAAAAAAGTAATCTAGCCCAAGACCCTGAGTGACTTGTCCTGTTGATTGAAGGTGCATGGGCAATTGTTGGCCCTCAGCAGTCCACAGATTAATGCAAGCATGCACACATGCAATTCACTTTGTCTTCCACTGACCAAACACTGGAGGGCAGCACCAATAACAGGGACCTGTCCCCAATCCAGCATGGATGCCACGCCATGGCATCTCCTCTCTTGGGCAGCTACAACAGGCAAGCCCACAGCATGAGGCCTAGTCCATACTACAACTTAGGCCATGCAGATCCCCCACCTCTGGTCTCCCAGTGAACCGGAGTTGCGGTATTCTACATTGCCAGTGTCCAACAGGGTCTTGCATCAGAAGAAAAATATCCAAGACAATCACTTGCTGTTAGTCAGCACACCACGTTCTCTTATCGACTCCAACACCTTTCTGTAGCAGGCAGTAATGCGGTCCACATCAAGTCCTTCCAGCACTCCCACTATTGAACAACTCATTGATGGGGTACACCTACAGTATCTGAAGCTCTTAATATCCAGCAGTGTCTTGCAATCATAAAAAAAAACGTTAAAAAAAGACAAAAACACTTTTTGTTGGCCCTATAGAAGCCACTGTGCCCAGGTCACCACTACCTTACTAGAAGCAATTTACTTGCATAAAATTGTAATTCATTTTCTGGTCATGATACTTTGAAAGCAGGATGTGTTTGCATCACAGAACTCTAATGGTTTAGAAAATGGTATTCATGAACAGTCTGGAAGTGCCTTTACCATCATTTGTTAAGAAAAGGGTAATTGGTTGAACTGGCATTCCCAGTTTTTGTCACTGTTGCTACCCTCCTATATTACAAACATAGGATGCATGCAAACCCTACTATAAAATACCCTCCTGATGAACAGGGGCTAATTTTAGACTGACCTACTCAATATCTAATGAGATCAACTGATAGTTGCCTGCATTCACATTCCACTGGTTTTCCTGCTGCGACCTCATCTCACATACATTATGAAGCTCTCTTTAACTTTTAGCTAAGGTATTGAAAGGGATGGAATTATTACTACCCACTTGCTGCATAATTATGAATTTGCTGCTTTATTATCAATCACTTTTACTCTGTGTTCTGTGGTTCCATCAGTGGAACATTATTTCTCTATCTACTCCAACTAGACCCTTCATGATTTGTAATATCTTATTGCCCTTCAGACACCAGAGGAAACCTCTGTTTTTTCCAGTCTATCCTCAAAGCCAATTTCTCTCATTCCTGGAATCATTCAAATTAATCTCTTCTGCACCCTTTCAAATACCATCACATCTTTCCTAATGTGTTGTACCCAGAGCTAGACACAATTATACAGCTATTGGCTGAACTACTGTTTGTGCCTTGATTTATAAGGACCAGAAACTTGTTTTAGTTTAAACTGTTTTCTGAATCTTCCCTCACACTTTCAATGACTTATGCAACATCTCTCCAGATCTGAGTTCCCATATCTTCATTTTTTACCATTGTTTCTCATTTGCCATATAATTGATTATTTTCACCAATCTGCCATTCACTGCCCTCTTCATAGTTTATTATTTGTTCCAAGTTTTTTTTGTTGTCTGAAAAACTGGAGATTATTTTTGTACATTTATTGGAAGTCATTGATAAATGCTATATGCTATAGAAAGTAATACGAACAGTCTCTGCAGATGCTCATATAAGTGAATCTGTTGTTGCAGATATGATTCGCTTCTCCATTGGTTTGACTGCTGGTATAACTTCTTCAGTTGTTGGATGGTATAAGCTTTTGGTTTGGCTAGAAATGCTCGAAATTCCTTATATAGTATTTAGTGAAAATAAAGAGAAATCTGATGTCTTTAGATGACATTTTAAACAAAATCTAAAACTGACGTTCATTAGCAAATTCAAGTGTAAGTTTAATTATCATTCAACCATACATCAAGATATCCAAATGAAGGCATGTTCCTCCAGGAACAAGGTGCAAAACACATTAGCAACAGCACATAGCACATAGCACATGGCACATATGGTTATGACAGCAGAAAACATACATTCATAAAAAAATTTAGCTCAAGTCCCTGAATGGCATGGCCTGTAGAATGATAGTACATGGGATGTTATTCTGGTCCAGCTTGTTCTTCCACTGAGCAAACCGGAGGACAGCACTGGGAACATCCAGGAACCCTGGAGGATAGACCTGAAGGAAGGGGCCAGATCTCAACCCAACACGGACTCCAGTGTGCTCACAGAGTCTCCTGCTATCTCCCACACAGCTTTGACATCTCCTTTTCAGGGCAGCAACAAGTATGCAACAAGTCCAGGCAACAACATAACTACGGTACTTAATAAGTCAAGCTCCATTGCTATTAAACAACTTGCTGATGGGGTAGACCTGCAGTACTTCATGTTCTTGATAACCGGCAGTTTCTTGTGAATGTAAAAAAGACATAAAGGATGAACATTTGCACTGTTGGCTGGACCCAGAATGGCTGCTGCGTCCAAGCATGCCACCATCTTGCTAGAAATCCCTGTGGCCATTCTATTTGTATTCACAGAAACACAGAAAGCCTACAGCAGAATACAGGCTCTTTGCCCCCCAATGCTGTGCCGAACATGTACTTACTTCAGAAATTACCTAGAGTTACCCATAGCCCTCTACTTACCTAAGCTCCATGTATCTATCCAGGAGTCTCTTAAAAGACCCAATCATATCTGCCTCCACCACCGTTGCCAGCAGCCCATTCCACGCACTCACCACTCTCTGCCTGAAAAACCTACCCCTGACATCTCTTCTGTACCTACTTCCAAGCACCTTAAAGCTGCCCTCTAGTGTTAGCCATTGAAATTTCCAAACTATGTGAGAGATAATGTATCTGATCTCCATAACAATAACATGTATATACAAATGTGATTGTTGCATAAAGCAGATCTCCCATTCTTGTCATTGCTTAGTGTACCTCATGACAAATAATGAAACGGATCTACCAGGAAAAGTGTCCCAGTTGAAAATGCATAGAGTTTGGATGAGCTCCATTCCTATCTCATATTTGTCAGCATGTTTTGGGAATTATTTTAAAATTGCTTCGTGGGGCAACTGTAAACTTTCAGAGAAAATATACAAGCTGGTCAATAACATATCTTTAACCTTCATTGAACATCATAGATCCTCCCGAAGGCTTTTGAATCATCGAGAAGACGAGCAATAGCAAAAGCAAGAGATCAGCACATTTAAAGGTCTGCATAGCTAACCTACTACGACAGCTGTAATGATCTTAGAGATCCAAAAAGATACTGAAAGTGACATTGTGTCTTCATAAATGATCCACAATGCCACTTTACGCACAATGAACAGAAATCCAGATGAAGATATCTCGGAGCGTTGATAATGAAAATTGCCAGTAGAGCTCTCTGTTTTTAACTGTCAAATGCCACCATGGATGTCTACCACATTAGCCAAATTGTCCTCATGTTTGGTAAATTCTGACATATTCAGCAGAGTTGGAAGATTTGTCTGTTTTTTGATTACTCTCAGAAAGTATTCTAGCAACTATTCACATTGTTACTATAGAGTTCATGAGACAATAGATGTCACATGATATGCTGCAGTTCCGACCACATACTTGACAAATTTCTTGAACAGAAAAAAACTAAGTGATAAGATAGAACAAATCCTATAAGTCAATGTTAGATTTGGAGCTTGAGTTGCCGCAAAGCTGTATCTGGGAAACTCAGTGAGAATTTGGGATGACTTCCTTTCAGCCCTCATGGCCCAATTCAGCAAATTCATTCATCAGTTAGAGTTTCCATTGGGAGTATGTGAAGACCTGAGAGACAAGCTTTAGTCCCTCTACAGGGCACTTGCCTATGCTATCAAACAAGTCTCTCAATTTGTAGTTGTAACAACGTTGTTATTCGTGAAAGACTTGAGTTTAATCCCAGGGGAAGATGGAAGTGGGAAAGAGGAGTGGAGTACCTGAAAGCCAGGGTCTTGAGAATCAGGGCTCACAGTTTTTTCCATGTGAACATACCATATTTACTGACCTTGCATTCCTCCCAGACTGAGTGGGACCAATAGAAAACATATAGAATTCACATTTACTTACTTTTCTTCCATCCATGATAATGTCAGAGCTAAATATTTGTCTTACAGCCCTTCTGATTTCCCTGATTGCTCTTTGGCGCTGCTGGAAGCCCGGTGCTTCCTGGCTGGTTTTGTGACCTGATGTGCCAGTCAAACTGCTAGATTTGCATAAGTCCAGTTCACTAATGGCTTTCAGAAAATGAACTCACTACTATAATCTGGTCAGGGTCAACAATTATCAACAGGTCTGACACAATGTGGAAAGCTGCTTTTCCGAAGTTGTTGAATTTAGTGGCAAGATGAGGGGCATGGTCAGAAGATGAGGGGCTACTTCTTCAGCTTACACTAGACTTCAATAGAGAAGGACAGGGAGGCCAGAGGTCAAAGTGTAGGAAACTAGAAGCTCAGCACTGCTATTGTGGATTTTGAACCAAATCTAAGTTGGAGCAAATCTGATATGATGACTGAATGCTGTACACTAAATTGGGTGAGTTTCTGGAAGCAGTGGTGGGAAGAAAGAGACAAAAAGACAAATGTTGAAATCCTGTGGCTGAATGGGAAGGTGCTGTGAGAACTGGTGAGGATGCTGCTGCAGATGGAAGGGTGGGCCAGTGCATGGCAGAAAGAATTGACATTTCAGATGTCAAAAGGGGGTGGCAGTGCATGGAGGAGACTATATGCCTGGTGGTGGCATCATGTTGGAAGGGTGAATTACAGAATTAGTAAACCAGAGCCCTGGATTTAATACCTGGAGACATGATTCTGATATCACCACACCAGAGAGGGAAATTAATGAAATAAGTAATTAGTTCATTAAATAAAATGAAATTTGTACAAAAAGAGGAATTAACATCAATAACTAGGCACATAACTGATGATATTTAAAGGTATTTTGCTCATTAATGTCTTTGAGAGAAGAAAATTTGACCTATATTAGACCTACAAGGTAATGGTTAACTCTTACCTGCCCACTGATATGGCCTAGCAAACTGATCTACCACCTTGAAGAATGCAACAGCCTCTTACAGCCACTAAAGCACATTACCCTGACTTCACAATGCATCACTGCACTATCACTGAGTCTAAATCCTGGATCACTGTATGCAAACATGCTCTGAGAACATCATTATCAACTTGTTGGTAGTTGTTCTAAAAGGCACCTTAGTAGTAACTTCTCAAGAACAATGAAGGATGCGAAATAAATACAAAATGCTGGAGGAACTCAGCAGGCCAGGCAGCATCAATGAGTATGAATAAACAGTTGACGTTTTGGGCTGAGACCCCTCATCAGGACAGGGTCTCGGCCCGAAACTTTGACTGTTTATTCATTTCCATAGACGCTGCCTGACCTGCTAAGTTCCACCAGCATTTTGTATGCGTTACTCTGGATTTCCAGCATCTGCAGAATCTCTTGGGTTTATGTGAAATAAATGCTGGCTTTGCTTTTGGTGCCACACCCTGCATAGTAATAAAAGATTGATACATACTTAGCATACCAGACATTAACAGTATTAGGGGGGAAGACACACCAAATGAAAATTAGGTAATTCAGAGAAAAGTGTGCAAGCTTCTGTGAGGAACTTTCCAATAACTTCAACTCAACTTTAGAATTGAAGATTTGAAAATATTCCGACATTGCTGCAAATAAACTCAAGCACTAATTATACCAACCTGCTGGGAACTAACAATGTTGGTTACCTGCCTGGGGCAAAGACTACATCAATAATGCATACAGTATGTGAAATTGAATCAAAAAGAGTAAAGTACATAAATGTAAACTGCAAATAATACCATGTAATTCCATTAAGAACAGAAAGGACATCTGCCGAAAATCAGAGCTGATTCATTACAAATCAAGATGCACACTGAAAAAAACACCAAAACAAGAATTTGCACCAAAATCTACTTAGTTCATAGTAATAGAAGTTAATTTAATGCATAATTCTAAGATATTCTTAGAATTTGAAAAATACAGAGTCCCTTCAAAGACAAGTTTAAGTTTTATATTATTTTTGAGGACTTGAGCCAGAGAGACTGATTCCTAGAAATTGTCCATGATAATTCAGAAGCTGGTTTACTAGGCCAGGAATTGGTTATGTTGAAAGCAGGGTACCAGTGAGGAGAAAGCACCTTCATTTCAGTTGACTGGCATCTATGCTACCACTTCTGGCGATTGACATTAAGCTTTGTGAACCAGTAGAGTTACAATGCTATTAAAGAAGCTTCTCAACAACGAGAAATTCAAGGTTCTTAATTTTGCCCATACCTACAGATAAAGATGCAAAATGTGTGGAGAAATACAATCTGGCTGTTTCTGCATGAAGGAAGGAAAAATACCTGTATTAACATGAAAATAGAACGGGATGAATTCAGTTTCTTATTCTGTGATTCCCAACAGGCTTAATCCCCCACAAGTAGTCAAAGCTTCCTTTTATTGGTGCCCCATGGAGCCAATAATGTGCTTTGTTTGTGGAGTCACCAGTGTCTTCTCATTTTCCTGATTGGATGCTTTGATGGTCCCAGTTACTTATCAGATGTTGCTCTATATGGATAACGAAGAACAGTAAAATCAGAAAATGGGAATGAATAGTCAAAATGTGCACATAATTGTAATAACTTGATTGATACAAGATAGGAGAGGATTGGGGATATGGCAATACTGCTAAATGGTTCACTTAAAGATTGTAATACAGGAGCAACAACAGAAAAAGAAAACCGAATCTTGAATGTCATGATCAGAGGCATCGAGTGACAGCAGTAAGAAGGAAAATAATAGTCTTCAATCACTTGAAATATTGTATTCAATTTTGTAATTTTCCATTCCCTATGCTAGTCAAAGATTTGGTACAATATCGAAAATTTTGACGAACTTCTGTGGTGGAGAGTATATTGACTGGTTGTATCACATCCTGGTATGGACACCCAGCGCCCTTGAATAGACAGTCCTACAGAAGCCCAGTCCATCATGTGTAAAAGACTCACCACCATTGAGCACATCTACAAGAAGCATTATCGCAGGAAATCAGCATCCATCATCAGGGTCATGCTCTCTTCTTGTTGCTGCCATCAGGAAGATGGTACAGGAGCCTCAGAACTCACACCATCATGTGCAGGAACAGTTATTACCCCTCAATCATCAGCCTCTTGAACCAGAAGGGATAACTTCACTCACCCTATTCACTGAATTATTCCCAGAATCTATCGACTCACTATCAAGGACCCTTCATGTCATGTTTTTGAAATTTATTGCTTGCTTGTCTGTCTGTCTGTCTGCCTTTGCAGTTTCTTATCATTTGCACACTGGTTGTTCACCCTGTTGGCATGGTCTTTCATTGATTCTATCCTGGTTATTGGATTTATTGAGTATGCCTGCAAGAAAATTAGTCTCAGGGTTGTATATGCTGACATATATGTACTTTGATGTAAATTTACCATGAACTTTGTACATTTTGGGTTTGGTGTGGATGCACTGTGTTGGATAGCTAATGCAGTTGTGTAAACTGGAAAGGATAGTAGAAAATGCTATGAATATACAAGTCAGATATTCCTCAGGAAGTGAAAGAGAGTAATCATTTCATTGATCAGAAACACCGCCTGTTTCTTCTTCCACAGATACAGCTTGAGTATCAAATTATTTACAACAATTCCTGACCTTGTTTCAGATTTACAACAATAGAGAAAGTTTACGTTGATAACTTCAAGGAATATCCAGATTGCTCATTATTAGAGGATATAGGAAAGAGTATGAAACAGAATATGTGATATTCTACAGGCCAGTTAATAAATAGAATAATTTTGAAACCAAAGTCACAATGATAAAACAAATTACTTTGCACCACTCTCCAGTAGTTGTTACTGGTTTACTTCTCCCATGTGCCCTTTACCTTATACCACCATTTTTATAATTTTCATTCAAGATTCAAGATTTTTTTTTGTCATTTCCAGCACACAAATGTAAAGGAGAGCGAAAGAATTGTTACTCCAGCTTTGATGCAACACAAAAAAAGATAAAGAACACAATAATATTTAAACACCAACACAGTAGACATAAGTAGATAAGATAGATTATATACATAGATTGATTGTACGTCCATAAAGGGATGTCGGGCATAAGAGTGCCTGTGCGTAGGTGACTGATAGGAAATGATAAAGTAGTGGTGGCTGGGAGTGTGGAAGGGTGGGTTAGAGATTGGAGATGTTAGGTAAGGTAACTGTTTTTGAGTCTGGTGGCCTTGGCGTGGATGCTGCATCGGCTCTTCTCTGGCGGGAGTGGGACTCCCATCAGAGAAGAACCCCGTCCATGAGCAAGGTGGGTGGAATCCTTCATGATGTTGCTGACCCTTCTCTGGCACCTTTCTGTATATTTGTTCTTAACGGCAGGTAGGCTGGTGCAGCTGATACTTTGGGCAGTTTTGACTACGTGTCATAGAGCTTTCCTGTCCACAGTAGTGCAGTTTCCATATCATGCAGTGATGCAGCCTATTAGGATGCTCTCCACTGCACATCTGTAGAATGATGTGAGTATGGGTGTGCAAAGTCCAACCCTCTTCGGCTTCCTCAGGAAGTTAAGGGATTAGTGAGCTTTCCTGATTCTGTAAATGTGTTCTGGGACCATGAGGGGCCATGTGAGATATGCAGTCCTGGGAGCTTGAAACAGCTCGGAGTTTCCCCTGCTGTGCCTCCAAAGTAAAGAGGGGTGTGAGTGGTATGTGTTTTCCCATAGTCGATAATCATTTCCGGACATTGAGGAAGAAGTTATTTGCCTGGCACTAGGCCTTGAGGTCTTCCACATCCTCTCTGTAGGCCATCTCATCGCTGCTGGTGAGGAACCCACTGTTGCTGTGTCATCGGTGAACTTGACAATGTGATTACTCGGGTGTTTGGCCATGCAGTCATGTGTGAGCAGAGCGTACAGCAATGGGCTCCAGCACACAGCCATGTTGAGGATGATGGGGAGGGGGCAGGGCTTGTGCATTCTTTTTGAGGTCTGTTGGATGGAAGTCCAACACCCAGTTGCACAATGGTGTAGTTAGACTGAGGAATCAGAGTTCATCTCTGTCTTATAAAGCAGTCACAGTGGGATAGCAAACAACAGCAAACAACAGGAATTCTGCAGATGCTGGAAATTCAAGCATGTGTGTTACAGTGGGATAGGTTATCTTTCATGACAGGATGGTTGGCTGCCAAGTAACTGGCCCACAAAGAGATGAAGTTTTAACAATTTTAATTAGATTTTATTGGGCAACATGATTTACAAGAAACTTCAAGAAAAAATGTGTATAATTATGATGTCCTTCGCTATCAGATCTGTGTCCTTTAACACAGGGGATTTCAACAATCTTTGGGCAGATAATTTGTAATCTGTGTGATCAACTGTGGGACTTAGATAGACAAAGTTGTATTACTCTAGAAGGAGCAAAACATAATTCTTTATAGTTTATTTCAAGAAGGGGCAGCAGGGGTGCAAATTCCACTTTAAAGATTGACAATGTGGATGTTAGACATTTACCTGGACCTTATACATTAAAGCAATGGCAATAAGAAGGGCTTTGATTATGAATCTAATATTTGTATTGCTGATGGCACATTAATCTGTTTATATCCTGGGGGAGTTGATGTTAATGTAATCTGAGCCATATACACAGAGCCGTGTTATTACCATAAATTGAATTTTTATCATAATCTCAATATTATGGGGTTATTATATTAAGATACAATATTGAAGCAATAATGCACAAAAACTTTCAGATTTATTGCATGTTTTAGCAAAGGAGTAAAGCTGGCATTATCATCTCCACAATTTCAATAAACTGAATTCTGTCCATAGCTTCCAGCATATGGGATGTTTCATCACCTAATATTTTTAATAATACTTTATAAAACCATAATGCTGACTGTAAAGAATGGAAAAAAAGCAAATAAAATATTATAGTTTTGTGTCTGTAACTTTTTTGAAAGATAACTATAAAATAAATTTCAAAGTATTTTATTAATCCCTTTCAGAAGTTTTGATGTTCATTTTTTTTTTGTGCCTTGAACTTTAGTGAGTTCAGAAAGTACTGTAGTGGTGAGATTAGGTTTGTTGCCCTGTTCCCCAGCTACTGAGATTTGGCCATTCTACTTCCAGGGAGAAGAAGATTTGATAAACTATTGCTCAGGAACTTCTTGGTGCTTCCTAGTGTAGCTGATCTGCAGAGCTGGTACAAGGAGTTGCACAGACACCAATCTTCCAAACACCTCATTCTGATCATCACTAATTTAGCCATTAACATAGAAAACATAGAAAACATAGAAAATAGGTGCAGGAGTAGGCCATTCGGCCCTTCGAGCCTGCACCGCCATTTATTATGATCATGGCTGATCATCCAACTCAGAACCCCGCCCCAGCCTTCCCTCCATACCCCCTGATCCCCGTAGCCACAAGGGCCATATCTAACTCCCTCTTAAATATAGCCAATGAACTGGCCTCAACTGTTTCCTGTGGCAGAGAATTCCACAGATTCACCACTCTCTGTGTGAAGAAGTTTTTCCTAATCTCGGTCCTAAAAGGCTTCCCCTCTATCCTCAAACTGTGACCCCTCGTTCTGGACTTCCCCAACATCAGGAACAATCTTCCTGCATCTAGCCTGTCCAATCCCTTTAGGATCTTATACGTTTCAATCAGATCCCCCCTCAATCTTCTAAATTCCAATGAGTACAAGCCCAATTCATCCAGTCTTTCTTCATATGAAAGTCCTGCCATCCCAGGAATCAATCTGGTGAACCTTCTTTGTACTCCCTCTATGGCAAAGATGTCTTTCCTCAGATTAGGGGACCAAAACTGCACACAATACTCCAGGTGTGGTCTCACCAAGGCCTTGTACAACTGCAGTAGTACCTCCCTGCTCCTGTACTCGAATCCTCTCGCTATAAATGCCAGCATACCATTCGCCTTTTTCACCGCCTGCTGTACCTGCATGCCTACTTTCAATGACTGGTGTATAATGACACCCAGGTCTCGTTGCACCTCCCCTTTTCCTAATCGGCCACCATTCAGATAATAATCTGTTTTCCTATTTTTGCCACCAAAGTGGATAACTTCACATTTATCCACATTAAATTGCATCTGCCATGAATTTGCCCACTCACCCAACCTATCCAAGTCACCCTGCATCCTCTTAGCATCCTCCTCACTGCTAACACTGCCACCCAGCTTTGTGTCATCCGCAAACTTGGAGATGCTGCATTTAATTCCCTCATCCAAGTCATTAATATATATTGTAAACAACTGGGGTCCCAGCACTGAGCCTTGCGGTACCCCACTAGTCACCGCCTGCCATTCTGAAAAGGTCCCGTTTATTCCCACTCTTTGCTTCCTGTCTGCTAACCAATTCTCCACCCACACCAATACCTTACCCCCAATACCGTGTGCTTTAAGTTTCCACACTAATCTCCTGTGTGGGACTTTGTCAAAAGCCCTTTGAAAATCCAAATATACCACATCCACTGGTTCTCCCCTATCCACTCTAATAGTTACATCCTCAAAAAATTCTATGAGATTCGTCAGACATGATTTTCCTTTCACAAATCCATGCTGACTTTGTCCGATCATTTCACCGCTTTCCAAATGTGCTGTTATCACATCCTTGATAACTGACTCCAGCAGTTTCCCCACCACCGACGTTAGGCTAACCGGTCTATAATTCCCCGGTTTCTCTCTCCCTCCTTTTTTAAAAAGTGGGGTTACATTAGCCACCCTCTAATCCTCAGGAACTAGTCCAGAATCTAACGAGTTTTAAACAAGACACTAGTTGTTCCATCTCACTTTCAATTTACGTACGCTTTCATCTGACCTACAGTACATTCTGCATGCACTTACTCTATAGGCTTGTCAGAATTGTTAATAAGTTGGGATGCCTTTTACTTCTTCAAAGAGGTTTTTCTCAAGTTGCTACTCTTTATTTTAGCACTCATTTTAATTGTTTCTACAATTTAAAAATGCAAACCCACCCAGCCAACACACTTTTCGTCCCTCTTCCCTCCAGGAGAAGGCTTAGGAGCTTGAAGACTCGTACGGCCAGATTTGGGAACAGCTTCTTTCCAACTGTGATAAGACTGCTGAATGGATCCTGACCCGGATCTGGGCCATACCCTCCAAATATCCGGATCTGCCTCTCGTTTTTTTTGCACTACCTTACTTTCCCTTTTCTATTTTCTATTTTGATTTATAATTTCAATTTTTAATATTTACTATCAGTTTGTACTCCAGGGAGCACGAAGTGCAGAATCAAATGTCGCTGTGATGATTGTACATTCTAGTATCAATTGTTTGGCAACAATAAAGTGTAAAGTAAATGAACTCATTCTGGATTGCCATATCTTAAATAGGGACCACGTTCAAATTGCAGTTCTATCCAATTGTACTCGACATTAACAATGGGTGACTGTCTGTGATAGGGGGAGATTACAGGGATGCCCAGTGTTGTCCTTGCTCTATGATTGGAGTGGGTATCTCCATGGGTTTGTATACTTATGAATGTCCCTGTACAATGGTTTCTCAGTTTATTTTTTCTCTTCACATAATTGTCACCAAAACATTGACTTATTGAAGTTCTAGTAATCCCATCTACTGCTTATATAAATGCCAATCAAATACAAAACTGGACATTTTCACTTAACACTTCATTGTCACAAAAATATTGCAATTTTGTCAGTTTGAAGAAAAATATAATTAAAAGTTTACAAGGTGTAAACTTCTTTGAGAAGCATTAACCTGTGAAAACTGGAAATCTGTAATAAATCAGGAAATGTAGGAGCTACTCATTGGATCAAGCAGCCCTTGTGGAGAGAGAATCAGAGTCAATGTTTCAGATTACTGACCTTCCATCAGAATTTTTCATCACAATGTAAATTGCCTGTTACATACAACAATATACTGCAACCCTGGCAATTTTGTGAAGGTATATCTGCATCATAATAAAAAGGTTATTATAGGTTGTATTAATTTAGGAGTTCATATGTCTTCATTTAAATAATAATGGTAAAAAGGTTATGTGGAAACTCTCCAAAATAAACACATTAGAAGGACCAAGGTTCTAAGTTTGTACTTCAGGTGAATGCATCACAACCAGATGTGCATATTATGTTAGCTGTGTAATCAACTCAAGGTGCTGCTTCTTTTCAACAACAATATTTATAAAGGAACATAAACTTCTTAATATTAAAGCAAACCCACTGCCAACATCCCCTCTAATTCTTTTCGCAGTTGCACGGACCAACCATTGCTCTGGGCAGGAAATTGTTACATGGCCTGAAAGCTGTGTGGTACTTAAATTGTATTTTTTTTGTAATATATATACTATGAATATTTAGAATGAAAATTGAAAGATCACATGCCTTTGATTTTATTTATTAATTGAAAGGTATAATAAAATACAGTACAAAGAAATTCTTTCACATTCCATAAATACTTTCGTCTGTCTTTACAAATCCATGTCTATAAACACTGTCCAGGTTAATTTCACATCCAGATAAAAGATACCTCTAAATCTTCATTAGCTCATCCAACTATTTACTTCTAGTTTGTTTCTGGATTACATCTGATTGAGTACATCTGACTGAATCCATGTTCACACTGAGCACTAGGAGCTAGAAATGTTCCAATGGTGCCAACAACAATGGACAATTCTTCAAATTCTTTGCTTCTATGCATGAACTTCAGCCTATCAGTGAATGCCTTAATTAAACCAATCTTAACTTTCTCAGAAATGACAAATTTGAAATTAGAGTATTGCTGCGATATTTTTAGGCAACACTTTCATTGTAGTATTTAATAGTACCTGAGTACTTTTTGTCAGTTGTACAACATTTTTTTCCCCAAATTCAGAATTGGTTGTGTTTGTAAGAGCAACAAGGTCAAAAACCTGCCATTCTCTTAATTCATCATCAGGAACTCTATTATCCAAGTGATTACATACATGTTGAATGAATTGAATAATAAGCGCTGTGTTGATGTCATAACTTATGCATGCAAGCAAATCTTTTACTTTGTCACTCCAATAAATAGTATTGTCAAGATACTGTGACTGTAACTTGTTAATTTTTGCTTTTGTACAGTGCAGTGCTTAAATTGTATTCAAACAGCTTTTCTGAAGAAAATTAGAAAGAAATGCCATATCTTGAGAGTTAATGCTACTCAATATTGTGGATTAGCCAACATCTTCAGCCTGTAGTTGCTTATTCAGGTTCATGTTTAATTGTCATTCAACCATACATGAATACCTATGAATACAGCCAGACGAAGCAGCATTACTCTGGGGCTAAGGTACAAAACACAGTACCAACAGTCACTCACAGCACAAAGCACATATAGCACACATAAGATAGCAAACACATATGAGATATCAGTAAAATACAGTCCCATGAAAAATATATAGTCCATGACTTTAAGTCCGTGCAGGAGTCATTCCTGCCTGTGGTCATCAAACTTTACAACTCCTCCCTTGGAGGGTCAGACACCTGGAGCCAATAGGCTGGTCCTGGACTTATTTCCTGGCATAATTTACATATTACTATTTAATTATTTAAGGTTTTATTACTATTTAATTATTTATGGTGCAACTGTAACGAAAACCAATTTCCCTCGGGATCAATAAGGTATGACTATGACTATGAGTCTGCAATCAAACACACTACAGGTTGTCTTCTGCCGAACAAACAGTTGGGGGCAGCACTGACTCCAGCTTGGGCACCACACCACACCGCCTCCGGAGGAGTGCAATGGCTCCTGGGTGGTGATAAACAAGTGACACTACAACTTGAGGCCTAGCCCTCACTAAGAGCAAGGCGATGCCTAATGCCCCTGCTGTCTGTCAATAAATCAGTCAATTGCACTTGTAGCATTCTACATTAACAATGTCCATAAAAGCCTTGCGATCATGAGTAGAATGAGTAGGACGATCATTTGCTGTTAGACTGCATGCCACCTTTGTGCACCAACTCTGACACAGGCAGCAACACAGTCTGCACCAAGTCCAGCTCCTTCACTTTCTCTTCCTGTGAGCAACTCGCTGATGGCGTAGACCTGCAGAACTTTAAGTTCTTAATTATCAGCAGGGTCTTGCAATCATAAAAAAATTGTTTAAAAAGGACAATAACACCTTTGATTGATCCCATAGATGCTACTTTACAGGATTGGATCATTACATTCATCATCTTAGATTCATTAACACATAATTAATTACAGGGTATTTCACAATTATATCAACATAGATTTCAAAATTATATTAGCATCGTTCTACAATTATATTGACATTATACAAAAGAAAATTCCAGCTAAGCAGCAACAAAGGCTACGTGCGTGGAAGCATTTCAGTTACTGTGCGACTGTGCAACCCCGTTGCTTACAGGGAGCAGTGCTCTTTTCATAATGCTACTATGAAAGAGCAGTCAGTAAAATGGCTAGAGCGGACTTGTTTCATGTGACAGTGATTCTCACTGAAAATCAAATTCTGTTTTATCCTTCATACAAAATAGATCCCTTTCTGTGATTACAATGAATCCTGGTCAAGAAACATTCATGAGGGTGCATGGAAAGTGATAGCCGATACATGAGGCAGGTCTCACTTATCTAGGCCTCAAGTCTTACTATTTTAATGGATAATATTAGTCCATAAAAACAAACTCTTGATTGTACGATACATGGGGTCTGCTTGGGTAAGTGTCTGAAGATGCTGATTGCAAAAGAATATCTGATGTCTACATAAATTTGTAATAATTACAATCTCAGTGGGGAGCAACAAATTACGAGAAAATCAGTAAGAGCATAACTGCTTCTGATACAATGAAATTTATTTAGTAAAATTATATTCAAAGAAGTCAAAACGTAAATTTTGGGGAAAAAGGTAACCCCATATTGTTGCATCTAAAATGCTGGCAAATCTATTAATTGTTTTCTTAGAGTGAAATATTTGGTCTTTTTGTTTGTTTGAGGGAAGTCTATTTTTGCTTTCTATGATCATGCCTGACATTCAGTTGAACAAACAGCCTACTGAAGAGGCATGGTAATGCTGAAATATCTGAAGCCTTCGTTAGGCAACAAAGTGTCCAGCCACGTGCACGTTAGAGGTAGGAGAAAGCTTTTGGGCATGTGATTGGACAGGCTTCAGCTACTACAGCATAACCATGACAGATAGTAGAAATAGACTTCCCTTTAAAAAAGTACTTCACTCAAATAAAATAATGGATCAATTTATCCTGTCAGTCTCTCAGATAAAACAATATGGGTACTTTTTACTCAAAATTGAAAGTTTGATTTTTTAAACACTATTCTAAAAATGGCTTTCCATGTATTGCAAGTACTTATATTTACACTCATATTTTAGATTTTGCTGGGTTTAATGAGACATTATATTTACCACTTTCTTTATGCAAATTCTGCAGCTTTTCCCATGAGCTCTTCCACGCTGAACCTCAGCCACCCATTCATCAAACAGAATGATTTACTACAATCAGATTTACTTTTAGCTTTATCCTTTATCTTGAATTGCTTGTGCCAGCTAAGCCACTTTGATGTTATGATGCTTTAAGCAGAATATTTGTGACCATGTCTATGCAGTTGAACAAACAGCCTACTGAAGAGGCATCTGTAATAATTTCAACAGAATATACAAAAACTGGGAACAAAATTAGGATATCATGAAAATATATGTGTAACATACTAAATAACTATTTGTTGCTTACCTATTTATGAAGATTAAAACTAAGTAAAATAGATTCACACCAGTTCCTCAGATATCACCCTTTCATATCCAACTTCATTTAATTTAGACAGTAATTATTTCAGTATCTAACTCCTCTATTATTGATGTTTCAACACATTATGCACAGCAATCCAATGTCAAGTAAGTCTGTGTATAGAGAACAATTTTTGGGGTTGCAGATGAACTACTACTGGCAATACTGAAGATGTTAATCCCAAATCCACACACAGTTTTCTAATCAATCACCATTGCTTTCAATGTGCATTATTTCTCAGTCACTCATGATAGGCTAGGTATGTACAACAGAATTAATATATTTTGATTACCAGTGTCAAAGTAGCTGCACTATTGGTGTGTGTTTTTTTTTCCAAAGTTCATTCTGAGGTCATGAATGTTGTTAGTGACGTTACCATTTATTGTTCTGCATGCTCCCTGCGAAGGTTATAGTGAACCACCTTCTTGAATCACCTAACTCTTGAGAAGTAACAGTATTTCCACTCTCCACCATCTGATTAGCTCCTAGGCTTTGATCCGCCAGTAAGCAAAGATTGTGTCTGACTTGTTGGCAAGCTTTGAACTGATGTTATTTCCATGCAAGAGTTCTTCAAACTGGTGGGGATCACAGGTCTGAGAGATTCAGTTAAATCCTTGGCAGTTTGTGACAGTACAGCCAGTAGATCACGCACCATATACAGTGTAGTCTGTGTGCATTGACAAGGGAAGTGGACATTGCTATGTACAAGATTCCATAACACTTATGAAAAACAAAATTTCTGTTTCCCTGTTGGAAATTGCTTTCTTCATAGAGCACAGAAATATAAAATAGAATATTGCAGCTTTGAATTATCGAATACCTACAGTATCTCTATCCATGTACCGTGTTAACTCAGTTATTCTCTCTCAGATTTTACCCAACCAGAATATTTCCATCCTCCTTTGATGTATTTCATTTCCCGAGAACTGCAGTGGTTTGTATTCCACATTTCCAGTATTGTTTCTTTTCATTTTGCTCCTGCCGATTTTCATCTCATTCTCCCTCCACTTGCTTCAGATAGATAAGCTCTAATTACAAATCCTTCGTCACTCTTTCGTGGCTGCAACCACTGCCATGTGTCCCATTCAACTTCTCCTGATTGATACAGACAGTCGGTCCCTTTGTCCTCTCTATCCTTCTACCTTCTCTGAAAACATGTACCATTTCTAACTATTCCTAGTTGTGTATTGAGTAATATTGTAAAAAATATTGTTTGATTAAGCATTCTCTACTGTTTACACAATGCATTACAGGTTACATGTAAAAGTACATAAATAGCATATGTCATTACACTGCCGCGTGATTCATGTGCACCTCTCAAAGTAAAAACAAAGCCAGACTTGCATTCCTAGTCTCTTCTTTTCCTTTCAATTACCTTAATGTTTTGGAGTTACAAAACGTAACAAACCTGGAAGGTTAACAGAGTTTTTCACTCTCCACAGGTGCTGCCTGATCTTTTGAGCATTTCCAAGATGTGGTGCTTTCATTTTATAACAATTCAGGACTAAATCGCTGTAATACTGGTTTAGTGCAGTAGGTGGTGCTATTCTGAAGTTAGCCTGCATCATCAAAGCGGGATAGAGGCTGTTTTACCCAACCACATTGGTTCTATACTTTATTCAGTCGTGTATGATGAGCAGAGATGAAAGAAAAACTTTTGAAAATGTCCCATTTCTCAAGATGATCAGTGGGATTCTGGTAATAATATTAAGGACAGGAATGACTAAAGTAAACTGAAGGAAGTAGATGTCATTACTCTACAGTTATTATGCAAAGTGTTGCAATCAATAGGATCCAGGTATGGTATATTTAAAAGAGGGCAAGTTATGTCAGCAAGGGTTTCAATTGTTTTTAAGAAGAGGGAGTGTTTGCTCTTGACTCAGCTCATGACAATGAACATGCATGCATCAGGAGACTCTTCATTGACTACAGTTCAGCATTCAGTACTATCATCCCCTCAAAAAATAATCACTAAGCTCCAAGACCTGGCCTTGCTATCTCCCGGTGAGACTGGATCCTTGATTTCCTCAACTGCAGACTCCAGTCAGTAGGGATTGGCAGCAACATCTCTTCTGCAATCATTAACAGCACAAGTACATCACAAGGCTGTGTACTTGGGCCCCTGCTCTACTTGCTTAATGACTATAGCCATAGGTTCAACTCCAATGCCATATTTAAGCTTGCTGATGACAATGCTGTTGTTTTGCAAAATCAAAAGGGGTGATGAATCAGCATATAGGAGGGAGATTGAACATCTGGTTGGATTGTGCCACAACAACCACCTCTCACAAAATGTCAGCAAAATCAAAGAGCTGATTATTAACTATAGGAAGAATAAACTGGACGTCCATGATCCAGTCCTCATTGGGGAATTGGAGATGGAGAGGGTCAGTAACTTTAAATTCCTCAGTATTATAATATCAGAGGATCTGACCTGGGACCAGCACACAAGTGTCATCACAAAGGAGGTATGACAGCATCTCTACTTTCAAAGAGGTTTGCGCAGATTTGGCATGTCACCTAAAACTTTGATAAAATTCTTTCGATGCACAGTGGACAGCATTTTGACTGAGATGGAAGCAGCAATGACCAAGAATGTAAAAAATCTACATAAAGTGGTGGATACAGCCCAGTCCATCACAGGAGTAACCCGCTCCACCGTTGAGCACATCTACAAGCAGCATCCATCATCAAGAACCCCCACCATCCAGGACATGCTCCCTTCTTGCTGCTGTTATTGGGAAGGAAGTGCACAAGTATTTTGTCCCATACTACCAGGTACAGCAACAGTTAATACCCTTCAATCATCAGGCTCCTGACCAAATGTGGGTAACTTTACTCACATTAACTCTGAACTGACTCCACGTCCTATGGACTTAGAGCATAAGGACAACTTGGACAAGCCAGAGAGCACTGTGAGGGTCATGTTTTTTGACTTCTCCAGTGCGTTCAACACCATCCGCCCTGCTCTGCAGGGGGAGAAGCTGACAGCGATGCAGGTGGATGCTTTCCTGGTATCATAGATTCTTGACCGGCAGACCACAGTATGTGTGCTTGCCACACTGTGTGTCTGACGGAGTCATCAGCAACACTGGGGCTCCACAGGGAACTGTCTTGTCTCCCTTTCTCTTCACCATTTACACCTCGGACTTCAACTACTGCACAGAGTCTTGTCATCTTCAGAAGTTTTCGGATGACTCTGCCATAGTTGGATGCATCAACAAGGGAGATGAGGCTGAGTACAGGGCTACGGTAGGAAACTTTGTCACATGGTGTGAGCAGAATTATCTGCAGCTTAATGTGAAAAAGACGAAGGAGCTGATGGTAGACCTGAGTAGAGCTAAGGTACCGGTGACCCCTGTTTCCATCCAGGGGGTCAGTGTGGATATGGTGGACGATTACAAATACCTGGGGATACGAATTGACAATAAACTGGACTGGTCAAAGAACAGAGGCTATCTACAAGAAGGGTCAGAGCCGTCTCTATTTCCTGAGGAGAATGAGGTTCTTTAACATCTGCTGGATGATGCTGAGGATGTTCTACGCGTCTGTGGTGGCCAGTGCTATCATGTTTGCTGTTGTGTGCTGGGGCAGCAGGCTAAGGGTAGCAGACACCATCAGAATCAACAAACTCATTCATAAGGCCAGTGATGTTGTGGGGATGAAACTGGACTCTCTCACGGTGATGTCTGAAAAGAGGATGCTGTGTAAGTTGCATGCCATCTTGGTCTTGTCTCCCATCCACTACATAATGTACTGGGTGGGCACAGGAGTGCATTCAGCCAGAGACTCATTCCACTGAGATGCAGCACAGAGCGTCATAGGAAGTCATTCCTGCCTGTGGCCATCAAACTTTACAACTCCTCCCTTGGAGGGTCAGGCACCCGGAGCCGATAGGCTGGTCCTGGACTTATTTCATAATTTACTGGCAAATTTACTTATTACTATTTAACTATTTATGGTTTTATTACTATTATTTATGGTGCAACTGTAACAAAAAACAATTTTCCCCGGGATCAACAAAGTATGACTATGACTAAGACCATACAACATATGTCATCTTGGGGTGTATGGGGTGTCAGGGAGGGGTAGCACCTCTGGTGTGGGAGCATGTCGCGTCCTTTTCAGGGCGGTTTGTCCACCTTTGGTCCCCACCTGGCACTCAGCTCTCACCTGTGGCTCCCCGTAGCTGTTTGCATGCGACAGCGGCCACACCCCGGGCAACGGCTTCGACAAGCCGACTAAACCAGGTGAGGGTGGCTGAGGGGTCTCAAATCCTTGGTGAGATAGGGAGTTGTCTATCCCAGCATGTGAAAACAGACTCCGGTGGACTGAGCGGACGAGACCAACGGAAGGTCCAACGGTCAAGGCGGCGGTCTCTGCAAGTGTCGTGGAACGTGTCGAGCAGAACAAGACACAGAAGATGTCCTGGTCATCCACTGCGCCTAGTCCCATCTCCAGCCCTCTCGACTCTGTCTTGCCACTGGATCCAGATGGGAATTGGGAAGAGAGAGTGAGACACACGCTGCACAACTCTCCCTCACTTAATTCCAAATCAAGCACTGGTCTCGACACCATCATAATGGTGTCGAGGTCTTCATCAACAACAATGATGGACGAACAACATCAACGACATATGTAGAAGCAGAATCAGGCCATTCCATCACAGCTGATTTATTAGCCCTCTCAAACCAGAGGGATCTTAATGTAGACGGAGCAAAGAGTTAAGTTATACCACAAAAGCAAAATCAAACGGGGTGCTGTATTTAAATGCACATTGCATTTGGAATAAGGTTGACGACCTTGTGGCGCAATTAGAGATTGATTGGTATGATGTTGTGGGCATCACTGAGTCGTGGCTGAAAGAAGGCCATAGTTGGGAGCTTAACATTAAAAAGACAGGCAGGAAGGCAAAGGCGGTGGTGTGGATCTGTTGGTAAGAGTTGAAATTACATCTTTAGAAAGAGGTGATATAGGGTAAGAGAATGCTGAATCTTTGTGGGTGGAGTTAAGATGGCAAGCGTTAAAAAAAAACCATTATGGGAATCACATATAGACCTCCAAATAGTAGCAAAGATGTGGGGTTGAGAATGCAAAGGGAGCTAGAAAAAGCATGTAATAAGGGCAATGTTAAAGGGGTTAACATATGACGAACATTTGGCAGCTTTGGGCCTGTAATCACTGGAATTTAGAAGAATACAGGGGGATCCCATTGGGACCTACCAAATGTTGAAAGGACTAGATAGGGTGGATGTGGAGAGGATGTTTCCTATGGTGGAGGTATCCAAAACTAGAGGGCACAACCTCAAAACTGAGGGGAGACCTTTTAGTGCAGAGGTAAGGAGTGAATGTGTGGAATGCTCTGCCACAGAGATGAAGCCCATTTTTTCATGCCTTGTTATAATGTCAAATAACTTATTACATTTAGAACTTAAGCAGATAAAGTTGGTGCAAATGCACATATTAGTTATTGTAACAGTATGTGCTATAGGTAATATCGAGTATCACGCAGATAAATAGGTAGCTACCAGATCATATGCATCTTGCTTATTCAATTCTCTCAATTGTATGTGTGCAATCCTATGCAATGTATGCAAACACAATATGGAAAGCCTGCATTTTGGAAGCTTTCCATAGTTCCTGCCCTCGTGGTGTCATTCACTTGTACTGCTTTAAATAAAAAAAGAGCTTCAGTACAGAAGAACTGGCAGAGTACCCTCCGCCTTGTTTTCATTTACATTCAGCACCTTAAGAAACACTAGCCTGTGGCTTTCTTGACTCTTTCTACCGAATTCACAAACAAAATTCAGTTTTAATCTATGCATTCTCTCCATTTTTTTTAAAGCGGAGAAACAGTATAAACAGCATTTTATATGATCTGCTTGCATGTTGAAAAGCAAGACCATGGGATCAATATCACAAAGCATGGAATTCAGAGAACTTGGTTGTAGATGTAAAGCAAACCCATAGCTTAGTCTCAGGGCTTTATCAACCTTTTGAAAAGTCCTTTGTTATTCCTTGACATAATCAAAGGAATGTATGAGCAGTACTGTAAAGGAGGTTGTACATCCCTACTTCAGCAAATTGAGTACTAGTTTGATAAAAGATTTAGTTTGAATAGAGGTTCTCATCCATTCACCTGCCCATACAGTTTGATCTCACAACACTTTGAGGGCTAGTTTCTATAATGGATTTAGAAGCACCATGAAAACACCAGCCTTTGAATGTGATAACTATGGGAAGAACAGCTCTGACTTCCAGACAGATGGTGTTCAACAAAGTGTGTATTTATTTGGAAAATGCATCCCAACTACAGCCATAAACTTAATTTTAATCCTATATCATGGTAAACAATATTTGTTACATTGTCAATATTGCAGTCACTGAAGAACGCAGAAGGCTAGGCCTGTCAATAGCCATTGGGATTTTTACCGTGACCCAAATGTACTTCCTTGCTCAAAACCACTGTCCATTTGTCTAAGGAGATGTGTATAATTGAGACTGATAATAGCCAAAATAAATCCAACTTAAACAGATGACATTTTGTGTCGAGGCAGATCAATAGAAACAGAGTCAAGTTCAAATTTCAGCAATTTCTACCTATGGTAACAGTGAGACAAAAATGTCAATAATGTGATGTTATTATTGATTTGCACTATTTCCCTTTATTACAGATATAACAGACAAGACAATTCAACCAGGAGGCATTTGTAATTTCATCAGTTTTGCCTGAAGAATCGCTTGGTATCAGTGTAATAGGAATGAGCCTTCAATTAAAGATCAGTCTCCACTTGCTAAGATATGTAAGAAACACATCAGCAGGACTCTTCCCTTTAAAAGCTTTTTCGAATAGAACAAAATACTGTTTAATATCAAAGTGATCTATTGATTTTCTCAAATAAAAGACTTTTAAACCTTGCCTCTGTTATATCACCAAAATGGCTTTTGTATAGACATAGTACTTCATTGTTCCAATCATTAGTGGCACAGTTGAAAGGTGGTGAAGAATTGAGACACTAGACAAAAATTTACATTAACCTTTTGTATACGATGCCACGTCCAACACTTTGGAAAAAACTGCATATTCAAAACAGAAAATACTGGACAGACTCAGCAGTAACTGTTCTCTCTATCGAAAGCTTCAACTTCAATAACATTTTAAGTGATAAATCTTCAAGATAAAAACGTTTCGGAGAAGAGGGCGAGAACTGCAAAAGAAAAAAAATAGTGTTTGAATGGAGACCAGACGACTGAATGACACCAGTGAGATGATTCTGGCTGAGAAAGGGTGAAGGGAATTGGTAGATGATCTGTCTGAAGATGATAAACAGCACTGTGCAAAAGTCTTAGGCACATATATATAGCTAGGGCGCCTAAGACTTTTGCACAGTACTGTATTTGTCACTGTGGAGCAGACAGTGAGTTTGTAAATCTGGTAGGAGCAAAGGGTGTTGGAAATGGTGAGGGTGGAGCACCATGGGAGGGGTGTGGGATAAGTACCAGAGACGGGGGCTGGCGCAGATGCAGACGGGACCAGCCTGGGACACAAGTCAAGGTCACTCGATTCCAAACAATTGGTTTATTGATCATTACAGAATGTCTCTCTGGTGGTTTCCTTTCCCTTCTCCTTTTCCCAGCCACGATTCCCCTCTTTGCCTCCTTCCCCTTCTCAGTGCACAATAGAGACCCATATTGAACTCAGGTTTATCATCACTCACATATGTCATAAAATTTGTTTTTTTTGCGTGGCAGCAGTACAATGCAATACATAAAATTATGAAGAACTGTGCAAAAAGTCTTAGGCAATTTACATACATATATATACACATACACACACACATACATACATATATATACACATATACACACATATACACATATACATATACATATACATACATATATACATACATATATACATATACATACACATATACACACACACATATACACACACACATATATACATACACACATATACACATACATACATATACATATATACATATACATATATACATACACATACACGTATATACATACATATACATACACACATACACATACATATACATACACACATACATATACATACACACATACATACACATACACACATACATACATATACATACACACATACACACATACATACACACATATACATATACATACACACATATACATATACACACATATACATATACACACATATACATATACACACACATATACATATACACACACATACATATACACACACACACATACATATATACACACATATACATATACACACATATACACACATATACACATATACACACATATACACACATATACATATACACACATATACATATACACACACATATACATATACACACACATATACATATACACACACATATACATATATACACACACACACATATATACACCTAAGGCTTTTGCACAGTACTGTAATAGATCAAGGGAAAACAGATGATAGAATGATGAGGTGGGAAAGCTCCCAGATGCTGGAATATTCAGGTCAGGTGGCATCTGCGGAGAGCAAAGTAGCACGTTGTTTACTATCTCCACCTTTAACCACCACCTGCCTATCGCCCCACACTCGTCCCACATTTAACTGGGCTAATAGCAGAAAATTAAATAGAGTGCATCAAGGTTCATTCCTGAAACATCACTAACAGACAGTCGGCAAATCTTAGTTCTCAATAACCTTGATTCATTTTGTACAAGTTTCTGTAAAAGTCCTAAAAAAAATATTGCTAAAAACTCAACATATTCAAAATTACACCTTCATGGAACTAAATTTTCATAATAAAATTGAGCAATTAGGATCAAGCAGGAACAGAAATAAAAAATTGGAGAAATGGATTTTTCTTTAGTATTTTTTTCTGGTAAAACAGACAAGTGTAAGTGAATTCAATTCAGTTTTAAATAAGTAGCAGGTACTCTGTAGAACCCTGTATAAAGTTTCCTGTGGATCAGACATTCAGGTCAGGTGAGTTAACCCACTCTTTACCATGTTAACTTTCTGATACAATTTTGGAATTTCAATAAAAATCAATGTACGTATTTTAAATGAACTGAAATGTGAATACTAGAGATTGGCGAACGTTATCTCTCAAGGCTAGTACTTTATGTCCAAAGTGGTTTCATGTTGCAAGTCTATGCACTATTAAAGTAAGATGGTACATCAGCATATTCTCATCTTTTATGAATAGGCTATTTTAACAAATTCTAAGCTTTTTGTAATGCAGCTACAAGTCATTAATGACTGATTAATGGAGTAGTCTGCAGGACAAAAGAAAGCAAGGTCACCTTAGATCACTGAAAGTGCACTGAATGCTTCCTCTTGTAGCAGGAATGTAGCCATGCACAAATGAGTGGTAGAAAATCTATTCAAAAATAAAACTCTTATCCTGACTGATGTCTGAATAGGGATTCAAATGTGGAGGGGAGCTGGAGGGATATAGGCAAATATATTACTCTTAAGTTTGGCTATTGAAATTGTTTCAAAAACAAGTTTAGAACATTTAAAAAGTGAAAATACTGTAGAATTTGGTTTAGAGCACATAGCCATCTCATGACGAAGTGGCTACTCTAGATTAAACTTGAATGAAGAATGCTCGATAGCTGTGGCAGGGCTTGAATGCTCTTATTAAGTGAAATCAAATGACATAGGTGACAACAGGGCTTCAGATCCAGATGAGCTCAATGCCTTCTCAGCTTGCTTTGATTGTCAAGACATGGAGGGACCATCACAAAATCCCACAGTCCCTGTTGACCCTATGATTTCAGTCTCTGAAGCCGATGTAAGAGCATCAACTTCAGGAGGATGAACAGACAGAAAGCGTCCGGCACAGATGGGATACCTGGCTGACTACAAATGACCTGTGCTGATCAACTGGCTGGAGACCTTTAGCCTCTCGCTTTGGCAATCTGAGGAACTCACCTGCATCAGTTAGGTTTCAACCATAACAGTGTCTAAGAAGAACATGGTGATCTGCCTCAATGACTATCGTCCAGTAGCACTTACACCCACTGTGATGAAGTGCTTTGAGAGGTTGGTGGCAAAACATCAACTCCTGCCTGTGAAGTGGACTGGATCCACTCCAATTTTCCTATTGGAACAGCAGGTCCACAGCAGATGTCATCTCATTGGCTCTTCTCTCAACCCTGGAACATTTGGTTAGCAAAGATACATACATCAGGATGCTCTCTATTGGCTGCGCCTTGGGATCCATTGCTATTATCCCCTCGAAACAACCAACAAGCTTCAAGACCTTGTCTCAATTCCTCTGTGCAATTGGATCCTGGATTTCCTCATTTGCAGATCCCAGTCAGTCTGGATTGGCAACATCTCCTCATGGTTTACATCAGCACAGGTGCACCACAAGGCTATATGCTTAGTCCCCTGTTTTACTCGCTGTATACTTGTGACTGTGAGGCTACGCACAACTAAAATTACCGTATTTAAATTTGCTGATATAACCACTGTCGTAGGCCGAATCAAAGTGATAATAAATCAACATATAGGAGGGAGACTGAAAATTTAGCTGAGTGTTGCCACAATAACCTCTTACTCAATGTCAACAAGACCGAGGAGCTGATTATTGACCTCAAGAGAAATAAACTGGAGGGTTCATGAACCAGTCCTCTTCAGATGGATCAGAGGTAGAGAGGATCAGCAACTTTAAATTCATTTCAGCGGGACCAGTTCCGGGCCCAGTACACAAGTGTAATTACAAAGAAAGCACAACAGCACCTCTACTTCTTTAGGAGTTTGCAAAGATTCAGCATCGCATCCAAAACTTTGAAAAACTTCTATGAATGTGTGGAGCAGAGTATACTGATTGGCTGCATCACAGATTGGCATGGAAGAACCAATCCCCTTGAAAGGAAAAAATAATGGGTACAGCCCAGTCCATCACAGGAAAAGCCTCCCCACCACCAAACACATCTACATGGAGTGCTGTCACAGGAAAACAGCATCCACCATCAGTGAACCCCACCACCCTGGTCATGCGCTCTTCTTGATGCTGCCATCGGAAAGAGGTTATAGGAGCCTCAGGACTCTCAGAGCAGGGTCAGGAACAGGTATTAAACCTCAGTTATCAGGCTTCTGCACCAAAGGGGATAACTTCACTTACGCCAACACTGAAATGTTCCCACAACCTATTGAGTCACTGTCCATGACTGTTCATCTCAGATTCTTGGTATTTATTGCTTATTTATTTATTTATTCCTTTCTTTTAGCATTTGAACAGTTTGTCGTCTTTTGCACACTGGTTGTCTGCCCTGTTAGTGTGGTCTTCCATTATATTATGGTTATTGGATTTAAGTCTTCACGCAAGAAAATGAATCTCAGGGCTAATAATATTGTCACTAATGAGAGTCATATACATCATCTATTTTTCCCCCTCACCTCTGCTTCTCCATCCAGGTCATTCAAGCCCACTGATGTAATAATAAAATGCAGCAGAACTCAACATCTCTACTGTTTGGTCAGTGATCTCAATGGTGCTACACTGGAGGAACATGAAAGGTCAAGCAGCATCGATAGAAATGAATAAGCAATCAGTGTTTCAGGCAGAGGCTCTTCGTCAGGACACTGGCTAGTTCTAATGGATGGTCTCAGCCTGAAATGTCGACCGATTATTCACTTCCTCCAACATTTTGTGTTCTCTCCTTTGGATTTCCAGTAACTCCAGAATCTCTCGTGTTAATGGTGCTACACTGTTTTAGAGGTAAGAATGGATGCCCAACACACAAAGTGAGAACTCACAATTCAATGTAAAGGTTTCAGCTGTATCTAATGATTTTGCCAAAAACTGATCTTAAAGCCTATTCAGTTACCAATTGTACTGTATAGTCTACATTATAATAAGGGACTACTTTATGTTTTAGTAACACGCTATTGCATGCGCTGTTAGGCGCGTATTGATCTGTATGTGTGTGTCAAGTTTGGATTCTTACAGTAAAGAACCATGAAACTTAGTTCCCATCTCCAGCATTTTTATTAATAGCATAGTTGTGTAAACAGGCCACATACACAACACCAATAATGTTCTCAGTAGCCCTTTGAGGCCTTCTTCTCTAGGTAGGTTAATGCTAAAAACTAGTCCTGATGCATGGTTTCATCCTGAAACACTGACAAATTACTTCCCTCTCACAGATGCCACTCTACCTGTAAATTCCTCTAGCAGATTATTTGTTTAGGAAAACCAATTGGACCAACTAACAATTCTTAAGGGAGTGCTGAATACCATAAAGGATTTTGAGAAGTTATTGACCACTGTTGGGTCTGGGAAAAGCAGAGATTATTCCTGTGGCTCCATATTAAAGCCAGCTTCTTCTGGCCACCTGTCAGTCTGGACTTAATTTCCACTTAGAACATAGAACAGTACAGCACAGGAATATGACCTCAGCTTTTGATGCTGTGCCACACTAATTAAACTGGTCATTAAAATATTTCAAAGCAAATTTATTATCAAAGTATATATATGTCACCATATTCTACCTTGAGATTCATTTTCTTGTGGGCATGCTGAGAACACACAGTAAATACAAAGAACCAAAAGAATCAAACAATACAGACAAACATCCAAAGTGCAAAAGACAGTATACTGTGCAATAATAAATAAGCAATAAGTATCAAGAACATGAGACAAAACGTCCTTGAAAGTTAGTCTATGGGTTGTGGGAATAGTTCAGTTTTGAGGTGAGTGTAGGTGAGTGAAGTTATCCCCTCTGGCTCAACAGCCCGATTGCTGAGGGTTAATATCCATTCCTGAACCTGCTGGCGTGGGTCCCAAGGCTCCTATACCTACTTTTGAAGGCAGTAATGAGAAGGGAGTATGGCCCAGATGGTGGGGGTCCTTGATGATGGATGCTGCTTTCCTGCAACAGTGCTCCTTGTAGTGTGCTTAATGGTGGGGAGGATTTTATCCATGGTTTTCTGGGCCATATCCACTACTTTTTGTAGGATTTTCCATTCAAAGGCATTGGTGTTTCCATATCAGGCTGTGATGCAGCCAGTCAATATACCCTCCATTGCACATCTATAGAAGTTTGTCAAAGTTTTAGATGACATGCTAAATCTGTGAACTTCGAAGAATGTAGAGGCACTGCCACGCCTTCTTTGTTATCACAGTTACCTGCTGGACCTGGGACAGGTTCTCTGAAGTGGGAACACTGAGAAAATGGAACAAAGTTCCTCTGGACCACAGACATCGACAATACAGACATCATACACAGCACCTAAAACAAAATATTACTACAAATAAGTTAAAATATAATTCAAGTTGCATGTAGTGCACAGCACAGGTAAATAGAAAACAGTACAGTAACAGCCCGTTGTCTCAGTGATGATGCCTTGATGGTGGCAGGGTATTCATTAGACTCACCGTCTGGGGGGAAGAAGTGATAACAGCCTACTCTTCCTCCCACCCTCCCCTGCCCCCCAGGACTGACAATCCTGGTCCTGATGCTCTTGTACCTCCTCCTTGACAGTAGTGGGTCAAAGAGATTGAAAGATGGGTGGTGATGCTCCTAGTAAAGGTCACAGATTGGGGGGTGGGGTGGGGTATGGGGTCAGAGACCCCTGTGATCCACGCAGTGGTTTGTTTGTTTGTTTTTTTTTAAACCAACCTCTGTAGGATCTTGCAGCTTCTGTACCACACAGTGATGCAGCCAGACAGAACACTCATGATGGTTCTCCTGTAGAAAGATGTTAGAATGGGGATGGGGGCATGGAGCCTTGCACACCTCAACATCCTCAGAAAGTGTAGATGCTGGCGTGCGTTCTTGACTAGAGTCCAGGTTGGGTCGTCCCTTATGTGCACACCAAGGAACTTGAATCATCAAGTGTTTGAAGCCTTCCTGAACAGAGGCCAGATACGTATTGATAGGGACTCTTGCTCACCGGCAATGATACAATTTCTAACACAGGAACAATTCCAAAGGCTCTTCTAGCAACAAATAGTAGATAAAAATGGATGCCAATATAATGGAAACTAATTTGATATTAGAAGGGTAGGCCAAAACCTGTGTGACTTGTGACATGCTAGAGATCGCAGAGATTAAGGCCCGTCAAAGAAAAATTCAATAATCAAGGTTGGAATGAATTGTGAATGAAGCAGGGAGAGGAGAGAACTGAAACTCACTTTTTGCAATTGTTGTAAATGAATCCCAGCTCATGTAGCACATTAAAATCACAAGCCGGTTAATTCATCCTTGGCTGCTCAGTGATGGACTCCACACCAGGAATGGAGTGTGGTGGGTGAAACTAGAGGAACTTGAAGAGCCAGCAGGGCTGACTATCAGATAACCATTCTGGCAACAGTTTGTGTAGAGCTGCAGCTGAGCGTTGTGGACATGTAGAAAACAAGATGCATTTGGAGCTTCCGATAAAGCTCAAGACTTCAGTTCATGCAACTTCATAAGTAGACCGTCCATTGAGAAGCAACCACTACGGAGGAACAACAAAACAGTATTGCTTTCCTAATTCTGCACATTGGCAAGCCAAGTTTGGACTATTTTTCCATTTCGAGAATTTTCATGTTAAGGATAGAGTACAAAAAAGGACAAAATATCATTTGTGATGTGGTGCACTTGTGGGAAAGACATTTCAATGCATTATTTAAACGTAGTTCTGTTAGAAATAGACAAGTTTTTGTTCATACTACATTTAAAGCCATAAACAACTGGTTCATTACCACTGGAAAACAATTGTACAAAGATCCATTTTAAATCTAAATTAATTCTAGCATAAATCATGATAAACATGTCAATATTAGCCTATTTTTTAATATTTTGAATTATAGAGATGGACTCATGCACTCAATTTTAAAATCAGTTTGTCTTTGGATAGCTTTTGCAATACAACAATGGACCAAAGACCTTCCAAATAAAACCAAATTACTGTGTACAATTCCCTCGGTCATTAAGGAATGCCCTGATGACCAGCACCACTGCAAGACTTTCACACTGCACAGCAAGCAGAGCCAGTTTATTACATTGTGCAAATGAAAAACCACATTTCCGTCAGCACTCTTGTAAAGTTGGAGTGCAGACCTCTGGGAATGATTTTTCCACCTGTTTATTGTGTCAAATCTCTATTAATAACATCATTGAAAGAAGTGGGCATCAAAATATAAATAGCTCCGTAGGCAGCATCTAGAAAACATAACATGGCATGATTTTACTTTACATCATAATTAGTTTCAATTTTTTTTCTACCTTATTAAATTTTTCAGTATGTGTTTTGCTAGATAATTTCCAGGAATAATTTAGAATCAGGTAAGAGTGGCCTTCCTTGAGCAAGAATTTATTACGTTTTGAGTCTAGTTTTGAAATTCCAGATTTAATTGAGCCTTAAATTCCTTAGCTACTATGATGGGATTTTAACAGGTCTCTTCATTACTTGTGCACACCTCTGAATTATTGATAATTTAACCACAATATGAACTGTATCCAAGATGGTCTTATAAATAGTACCAGTGCACATCTGATGTGGAATGAAACAATACTCCAGAATCAATCTCATCCCCCTCATCCCTCTTTCCATTAGCGAACAGCATTTAAGATGACCTCAGTAATGAATTGGGGAGTAACTGCAGGTTTAAAATTTTTTAAATTAGTTTATTATTCCGTTACCTTAGATCATTCTGACTTTCCTTTATTAAAGCCCAAAGCAGCTGGCTTTACTTTAAAATTTGGGGAGTCATTCATTAATCAATTAAACTTACAATGTTTAATTTGATTCCCCATCAGAATGCCAGATAGAACACGAACATTTCAAAGCTGATATCAATTCCAGCAAAACAATTTGCTCACTGTTACAATACCTGTTACGGTAATGTGATAAAAGCAACTATATCACTGATTTGCAGTAGCTGCACTAGACCCCATCTAGAGAAGCAAACAAGTAAACTACAGCACAAAGTAGATAAAATATGAGCAGTGATTATTGAAAAGATATTGGTGCCATTGGTACTTCAAAGTCTGACAAAGAAAAACAGTAACGTACATCTTCAAGTAATGGACGCAGTCAAGGGAAACCTGACGATTTCTACATTGGAATAGTATTTCCAACTATTAAATGTTATTAATATTTTTTGTATCTTGAATGGCTTATCTGGGAGTGTTTGTAAACGCAGGCTTGCTGGACAGTTTCAGGAGATCATATCCAACCTCAAATGCAAGACAACCTTGGAAAGATGCAACTGAAAACTAACAACTTGCATATTAGAACATGGAAAGCCATCAGTTTATGCTGTGACTTGACTGATTTGGACTGTCCCAGTAGCAGGAATTTAAGGCACATCAATTCAGCCGAACCTTGCCTGCCACCAGTGGTTTTGACCAGGGCTGCTTATCCCTCGCTCTTGCTGGATTCACAAACCGCATGGATTTTGTTGTTTGAAAAAAATACAGCCAAATATAAAACAAGTTGCTTTCTAAGTACTGAGACAAAGACCTGGGGGACAGCAGACTGAATTAGTCATTTTTGCCAGCTCATGCCCTTGATCTCCAGAAGAAAATGAACTTGTAGATTCTGTACTGCTATTGTCATTATTCCCCTTTATTCCAGATTAGGATAGTAGACAACTGTTCCTACTGGAAATTCAAAAACACTATCATTGAGCATTACTTTAAGATGCTCCAGGATGATCATCACTGCACCTGGACCATTTTTTTTTGTTAAAGAAATAAGAAAGCTTGATAATGACCAGAAAATGCTTGAGGTAAAATGTTGGTTAATAGGTGTCTTCGAATACTTTCACAAGATAACGAATCCAGACAAAGGGATAGATAGGTTTTGTTTTCTATCCAAGGATGACATTTTTGATGATGTACCACTTCCTTGGTATGGAGGTAACACCTGATGTTAAAGGCTCTTGGAAAAGGCAGAGCCTGAAATTCGGTCTGACCTCGGACAAGCATGGCATGTTACCATTCAGTTGTGGCTGCTACCTTAAGAGCCAGCATTTGATCTGTTGCAGCCGCCAAAGTGTCAATCACATCTGCAATTCCTAACCACCGATGCTAGAGAAAGGATATTTGAAGCTACGATGGTCCAGGAAATTTCAAAACAGTGAAACAAACCAACTATGTCCAAGTCTATAAGTAGTCTATAAGTTAAGGGGTGGGAAATTTAAAGCGGCGATGTTTTCTCCCCCATACAGGATAGCTGAATCTGGAAAGCACTGAGCACTATGGCATATAAAAAGTGCAAGAAAATGGAATTTGATGGGCAGTGACCTCCCCCCCCCACACACTGGATGAATAAATCCATATACATATTAGTGTTACATAATTTCATAGCACTGCTCCATAACAACCAAGCAGGAAACGAGTCCTAAAATAGGAACCTGGGCCTATTTCCAGGATGCACATTTTGTCAGCAAATCTTACAAGACTTTGTTCTCCTTGCATTAAACTCTTAGATGCCATGCCTTTCCAAAAACCAGATATTTCCTTAGCTCCATATTTCTTTTATTGTTAAGTTCAAAGTTCAAAATAAATGATCAAAGTACATATATGTCATCATATATAACCTGAGGTTCATTTTCTTGTGGGCATTCACAAATAAATTCAAAAAAACAATAGAACAAAGACTGCACATAACAAGATAGACAACCAATATGCAAAAGAAAAAGTAAAAATAGAAAATAAATAAATGCACATAAGTAGAGAACGGGAAAAGACGAATCCTTGAAAGTGAGTCCATGGATTGTGGGAACAGTTCTGTGTTGGGTGAGCAAGGTGGAGCGAAGTTATCTCCTCTGGTTCGAGAGCCTGATGGCTGAAGGATAATAACTGTTTCGGAACCTGGTGGTGTGGATCCTGAGCTCCTGTTCCTCCTTCCTGATGTCAGCAGTGAGGGGAGACCATGGCCTGGATTGTAAGGGTCCAGTGCCGATTTCCTGCGACAGTGCTGCATGTAGTTGTGCTCAATGTGGGAAGGGCTTTATCTGTGTTGGGCTGGGCTATATCCACTATTTGTACCCTCTCCATCTCTGATTCTCCGATGAGGACTAGCTCATGGACCACAGGTTTCCTCCTCCTGCAGTCAATTACCAGCTCCTTGGTCTTGCTGACATTGAGTGAGTGGTTGTTGTGGCACCACTCAGCCAGATTTTCAATCTCCCACCTACATGCTGCTTCTTCATCATTGTTTCAGCCATCGACAGTGCGGTCATCGGCAAACTTAAATATAGTTCTTTAGAATTGGCAAATAGTCTATAGTCCTTAGACCGGATCAATATACACAAACACCGAACTACAACAGAATGCAATTCTGAAATCATTCAATGAAAATTGTACTGAACAGTTTCAATCAATTTATGGTTTATAGTAACACTTCATTTACATATGGAAGTTATCAAAACTAAGTGAACTAATGGGAATATTCCTTTGTGAAAGATAAGCTTACTTTGCTAGCTGGAGGTTATACTAGTATTTGTTTGCTCAGATGGCAAAATTTGTCAACTAAAGGTGCATTGGGTTAAGGTTGCCAGCACTAGATTTATGTGAATTATGTGAATTTTGAATCAAATACCTTATGGCAAAACCCAAACAGAAAAAATTTCTATTAAAAGCTCAAGTGATAGCAAATGTATTCATTACTACCTTGTGTGCAACAATAGCTCGATTTTACAAACAATGTGTTGGCAGATTTTCGCTAAGTGAACACATTTTGTAGATCAGTTTTTATAGACCAACAGAAAACAGTTTCTCGATCTGTTTCCATCTCTGGAGACAAACTGTCAACGATGTCTTTTATAAACCTACTGATTCCCATGGTTATCAACTATACCTCTTTCCACCTGTAAAAATACTATTCTCTGTTCCCAGTTTCTTTGCTTCTACCGCATCTGTTCTCAGGATATCAGAGATGTCCTTTTCCTTTAAAGCATGGGGTTTCCCTCCCTCTACCTCTGATGCTTCCCTCATGCACATCTCTACATTTCCTGTACATCTGTGCTCACCCATCTTCCCACCATAGTGGTGGAGTACCTCTTGTCCTTACCTCCACCCCATCAACCTCCGTATCCAACACGTTATCCTCCACAATTTCCACCATCACCAAAGTGATCCCACCATAAAACATCTTTACCTCACCCCCCACTTTCTGCAGGGATCACTTCCTCCGCGATTCCCTCGTTTCTTTGTCCCTCTGCACGAATTTCCTTCTGAGCACTGATCTCTGCGAGCTGCCCAAGTGCTACCTGCCTATCCACCTCCTTCCTCACCTCTATGTAGGGCCAGAAAAATTCCTTCCAAGTGAGGCAACACTTCACCTATGAATCTGCTGGAGTTGTCTATTGTGTCTGGTGCTCCCAATGTGGCCTCCTCTACATTGGCGAGATCTGTTATAAACTGGGGGACCACTTCATCATGCACCCCCACACCATCTGCCACAAGCGGGATATCCCAATTCCCATTTCCCGTGCTGACATATCAATCCATCTGTGCCAAGCTGAGTCCACCCTCAGGGTGGAGGAGCAACACCTTATTTTCTGTCTGGGCAGCCTCCACGCTGATGGCATGACTATCGATTTCTCTTTCCAGTGAACAATTTCCTCCACTCCCACCCTCCCCCCCACTGCCCATTCTGACCTTTCGCTTCTCACCTGCTTAGTACTTCTCCCAGGGTCCCCCCCTCCTCCTATGGTGTATTCTCCTCTCCCATCAGATTCTTTCTTTCCCACACACCTGGCTTCACCTTTCCCTCCCCTCACCTTTTTATTCTGGAATCTTCCTCCTTCCTTCTCAGTCCTCAAGAGTCTTCTCCCAAAAGGTCAACTGAATCAGAATCAGGTTTAATATCATTGGTATACAGAGTGAAATTTGTTAACTTTGCAGCAGCAGTACAATGCAATACATAATTAAAAAATAGAAAAACTGAATCGCAGTATATTAAATAGTTGAGTTAAAATAAGTAGAGCAAAGACAAATAAGTAGCGAGGTCATGTTCATGGGTTCAATGTGCAGAGGGGAAAAAGCTCTTCCTGAATCACTGAGTGTGCGCCTTAAGGCTTCTGTTGTTCCTCCTCTGGGAAGAGAGCATGTCTTGGGTGGTGGGGGTCTTTAATGATTGTCACTGCCTTCCTAAGGCACCGCTCCTTGATGATGTCTTGGATACTGTGGAGGCTAGTACCATTGATGTAGCTGTCTAATTTTACAAGTTTCTGCAGCTTATTTTGATCCTGCGCAGTCAGGCCCCACCCCTTAACTAGATGGTGATGCAGCCACACTTTAAGTATACTCAATGTCTTGGCCTCTTCAGTGTGGCAATGAAATCCACAGACTCACAACCCTCTAAATTCCTCATCTGTTCTGAATGGACACCCCTGTTCTGAGGCTATGCCCTCTGTTCCTGGACTCCACTAACAGAAACTAGTCCACATCCACTCTATCTCGGCCTTTCAATATTCGATTGGCTTCAGTGAGATCCCCCTCATTCTTCTAAACTTTAGTGAGTACAGGCTCAGAGCCTTCAAATGCTCCTCAAACATTAACCCCTTCATTCTTTGAATCATTCTCAAACCTCCTCTGGACCCGCTCCAATGCTAGCACATCTTTTCTTACAGAAGGGGCCCAAAACTACTCAATACTCCAAGAGCGGTCTGACCAATACCTTATAATGCCTTGGCATTACGTCCTTACTTTTAGATTCTGGACCTCTTGAAATGAATGCTAACATGGCACGCCTTCCTCACCACCGACTCAATTTGAAGTTAACATTTAGGGAATCATGCACAAGGACGTCCAAGTTCCTTTGCACCTCTGATTTTTGAATTTTCTCCCAGTTTGAAAAATAGACTGCCTTTATTCATCCTACCAAAGTGCATGGCCATATACTTCCCTAAACTTTTTTTTGTCCCTTTTCCTAATCTGAGTCCTTCTGCAGATTGTTTCTTCAACTTTCTTCAACACCGACTACCCCTCCATCTATCTTTGTATCATCCACAAACTTGGCCACAAAGCCAACAATTCTGTCATCCAAATTATTGACACACAACATGAAACAGTCCCAACACCAGCCCCTATGGAACACCACTATTCGCTGTCAGCCAATAAGAGTAGACTGCCTTTATTCCCACTGATTAACGTCAACTGATTATCTATCCTGCCTGTCATTTCCTCAGAATTCCAACAGAATTGTCAAGCAATATTTCCCCTTAGGAAAATTGAGCTGACTTTGGCCTACATTATCATTTGTCACCAAGGTCTCCAAAAACATCCTTAATAATGGACTAACATCTTCCCAACCACTGATGTCAAGGTAACTGGCCTATAATTTCCTTTCTTCTGCTTCCCTCCCTTCTTAAAGAGTTGAGTAATATTTGCAATTTTCCAGTCTTCCATAACCATTCCAGAATCTACTGATTCTTGAAAGGCATTCACTGCTAATGCCTCCTCAGGCTCTTCACCTATCTGTCAGAACCCTTGAGTGTAATTCATCTGGTCCAGGTGACTTATCTACCTTCAGATCATTCAGCTTCACAAACTCCTTCTCCTTAGTAACTTCTGCTCTGATGCTCTTGAATTTCTGGCATAGTGCTGCCGTCTTCCACAGTGAAGACTGATGCAAAATGTCCTCTTTTGCTCTTATGCTGTCTTTGACTTGTGAGCCACAGCATTGCATTTGTTTTCCTTACTACTGACTCAACCTGCAAGTTACCTTGTACAGAATCCTTCACTCGAACTCCCAAGACCCTTTATACTTCCAATTCTGAATTCACCCATTTAGAAAAACGTCCACACAGTTATTCTATTAAAGTGCTTGACCATACACTTACCTATACTATTCCATATGCTTTTTTGCATATTTGCCTCATCTGTCCAAGGTCTGAAGATTCATTACTTCCTTAACACTCCCTGCTTCCCTGCCTATTTTTATATCATCTGCAAGCCACCAATTCCATCATCCAGAACGTTAACATAATGCAAAGGTAGTGAACCCAACATTGACTGTGGAACACTAGTTACCAGCAGCCAACCAGACAATTCCCCCTTTATTCCCATCTTTATCTTCTGCTAGTCATCCATTCTTCTGGCCATACTAGTATCTTTCTTGTAATAGCATTGGTTCTTATCCTATGTGGCATCTCGTCAATGACTTTCTGAAATCCTCAATTCCAACAGATTTGTCACACAAATTTTCCCCTTAAGGGAACCAGGGTGACTGTATTTGATCATATGCCTCCTAGTAACCCAAAACCTCATCCTTAGTAATGGACACCAACATCTTAGCAACCAGGCTATCTGGCCTATAATTTCCAGTCTTCTGTCTCTCTCCTTTACAGGTGCAGTGGTATTCAAGTTTTCCAGTCCTCTGCAAACATTCCCAATGTAGCGATTCATGTAAGATCACTAATGCCACTAAAATCTCTCCAGTTACCTCTTTCAGAACCATCTGGTCCAGCTTCCTAACAACTTTACTATTAATAATAGCCATTACACTCACCTCTGCTCTCTGACACGCACATTTTTTGGCATGCTGCCAGTGTCTTCTACTGAAAAAACTAATGCAAAATACTTTTTATTCATTTCCTGCACCATTTCTTCCCCTCTCTCAATTACATTTCCAGTGTTGCTTCAGCAGTCTGATGACCACTCTTGCCACTTTGGAAAATTTTTAGTATCCTCTTAATATTGGCTAGATTACCTTTTTATTTCATCTTTTCTCTCCTTGTTTTTTTGTTTTCTGTTGGCTTTTAAGAGCTGCCCATTTATTTTTGCTATTTTTAATGCTTTTTAGAACAGGGGCTCCCAACCTGCTGTCCATAGACCTCTTGCTTAACGGGATTGGCTGCTTTAGAATGTTTCAATGGGATGAACTATCCTGCATCTTTCAGAGGACTCCTAGAATCTCTAGCTATTGTTGCTCTGCCATCATCCCTAGTGTCCCCTTTTAATCATGTTTGGCCAGCACCTCTCTAATTTCCTTTATTCCACTGTAAAACTAATACACCTGAATTTAGCTTCTCCCTCAAATTGCAGGGCGAATTCAATTCTTTATGATCACTGCCTTCCAAGGGTTCCTTTACCTTCAGCATCCTAATCAAATATGGTTCATTACACAACACCCAATTCAGAGTTGCCTTTTCACTAGGGGGCTCTACCACAGCCACTCTAAAAAGCCATCTTATAGGATGCTAAAAATTCCTCATTATAGGATTCAGCACCAACCTAATTTTACCAATCTACCTGCATATTGAAATCCCTCATTACCATCATAACATTGCCATTTTTGTACATGCTCTATTTCCTGTTGTAACTTGTATTCCACAACCTGGCTGCTGTTTGGAGGCCTGTATAACTCCCATGAGGGAGTCTTTACCTACAAGGATTATACCTCTTCTGATCCTGTGTCACTTCTGTAGGGAATTGATTTAATCTTTTAACAAAGCCACTCAATCCTCACTGCTCACCTGCCTGTCCTTTTGATACGTGTATTTTTGAATTTTAAACTACCAGATGTCGTTTTCTTTCAACTATAACTGGACTCAATACATGCACACTTACAACTCAATCATACTTTATTTTACTTGTGCACAGGAACTGCATACCTATCACATTACCCTGAAGCCAGGAATGAAAAAAAACTTTTATACAGGATTGGCTCATCAGTTACAGTTATTGGCCATTTGGTAAGTAACCTTTGAATTCCTTACTTGCTAGATCAATCACCATTCACAGATGTTAAAAGTCAATGGAAGCTACAAGCTGATAACTGATGACACATTGAAGCTAAAGCAATTGCCCGAGTTGTTGGGTACATTTCACATCCTTCCATTATTCTCATCTCATTTGTATCTAGCACCCCCTGTGCAAAGGGAAGCCATGTTCTTCAAAGACCTTTCTAGAAAAGGTCTCACTTCAGAAGCCCATCTCATCTGCAGTATGCAGGGGTGTCTCCAGCAATGTCTCTTCAAAGGGCACTTGTCTGGGATGAGTACAAATGCCCCAGGCTATCCTTGCCTGGACATTGTTTTTAACCTTGAGTTACCACGACTCCCATACCCACATCATGCCTGTGAATTTCTAACTGTTGAAAGATCTACCTTGTGTATATTGCCTGCACTTAAATAGAGAACATTCATTCTTGGAAAACCATGAGACATAGGAGCAGAATTAGACAATTCAGCCCAGTGTGCTCCACCATTTCATCATGGCTGATCCATTTCCCTCTCTGCCAAATCTCCTACCTTCTCTCCATAACCTTTCACACCCTGACTAATCAAGAACCTATCAATCTCTGCCTTAAATGCACCCAGTGACCTGGCCTCCACAGCTGCCTATGGCAACAAATTCCACAGATTCACCATCCTCTGGCGAAAGAAATCCATCTGTTCTAAATGGATATTCCTTTATTTTGAGGCTGTGCCCTCTGGCCCTAGACTCCCCAAGGAAATATCTTCACATCCACTAACTAGGCCTTTCGACAGTTGACTGGATTTAATGAGATCCCCTCATTCTTCTAAATTCCAGTGAGTACAGGCCTAGAGCCTTCAATTGCTGCTCATATGACAAATTTCATTCCTGGAATCATTCTTCTGTGAACCCTCCCGAATGTCAGCATGTTCTTGGAAAAAGGTGCTCAAAAACTGCTCAATACTCCAACTGAGGCTTTACCAGTGGTTTATACAACCTCAGCATTACATTCTTGCTTTTATATCCTGGTCCTCTTGAAATGAATGCTAACATTGCAGTTGCCTTCCTCTTCACTGATTTAACCCACAAATGAACCTTTGGGGAATCCTTTATGAGGGCTCCCAAGTCCCTTTGCACCTTGAATTTTTGGATTTTCTCTTAGTTTAGAAAATAGTCTTTCATTTCTTCTACCAAGTGCATGACCATACACTTCACAACTATTCCATTTCCTATTCCCCCCCCATTCTTCTCACTTGTCTAAGTCCTTCTGCAGCTTCTCTGCTTCAACACCACCAGCCCCTCCACCTATCTTCATATCGCCTGCACACTTGGCCACAAAGTCTTCAATTCCTTTATCCAAGTTATTGACAAACAACCTAAAAAGATGTGGTCCCAACACAGACCCCCGAGGACCACCACTAGTCACCGGCAGCCAAACCAAAAAGGCTCCCTTTACGCCCACACTTTTACTTCCTGGGAATCAGCCGAAGTTCTATTCACGCCGGTACCTTTCCTGTAATACCCCGGGCTCTTCTTTAGCAGCCTCATGTGCAGTACCTTGTCAAAAGCCTTCTGAAAATCCAAGTACACGTCCATCAATTCTCTGTTGTCCATCCTGTTGGAATTCTTTGAAGAAAGAGCAATAGATTTGTCAGGCAAGGTTTTCCGTTAAGGAAACCGTATTGACCGTGGCCTATTTTGTGAAGTGCCTCCAAGTACCCCAAAACCACATCATTAACAATGGACTCCATCTTCCCAGCCACTGGGTTCAGGCTAACTGGCCTGCAATTTCCTTTCTTCTGCCTCTCTCCCTTCTTGAAGAGTGGAGTAACATTTACAATTTTCTAGTCCTCTGGAATGATGCCAGAATCTTTTGATTCTTGAATTATTACTAACGTCTCCACAATCTCTCAAGTCACCTCTTTCAGAACCCTGGGGTGTAGTCCATCAAGTCCAGGTGACTTAACTTCAGGCCTTTTGCTGCTTGTAAACATCCCCATTCTCAACCCCACCACTCTGGTTCCCACTACCCTACCAAACTAGTTTAAACCCTCCCCAACAGCCCTAGCAAATCTGTCTGCAAGGACATTGGTTCCGCTCAGGTTCAGGTGTATCCCATCTCTTTTGTACAGGTCACATCTTTCCCAAATATGACCTGCAGAAAATCTGAAACAACCCCCCAGCACCAGTTCCCCAGTCACACATCTGCCAAATCATTCTGTTCGGTCCTGATGGCACTGGCAGCAATCCAGAGATGTACCCCAGAGGTCCTGTTTTTGTTTTCTACCTAGCTCTCAAAATTCTCTTTAGGACCCCCACTTTTCTTTGGTACTAACATGTACCAAGACACCCGGTTGCTCACCCTCCCCCTTTAAAATGTCGTGAATGCAATCCAAGGCATCCTTGATACTAGCACCTAGGAGGCAACATACCATCTTGGTCTATCATGTCAGACTCTCCTATCTGCTCTATGAAATCTCTCACCACTGCATTTCTCCTTTGAGCACTTCCCTTCTGAGCCAGTGCCAGCAATTGTTGCTGCAGCTCTGCTGTTATGTACAGAATGGTATAACTGTTATTGAGAATGGCCAGATGGTTGCTCTGTACCAGCTGCCCGCATCCCTTCCCTCTCCTGAGGAACCCATTCACCTGCCTCCTGCAACCTAGGAGATACTTCCTCCCTGTCATCTTAGTTTCCCTTATGAGTCAAAGGTCAGCCAGTTGCAGCTCCAGTTCTTTAACACGTTCTGAGAGGAGCTGCAGTTTGGTGCACCTGGTGCAGATGTGGTTATCGAGGAGGCTGGAGGCCTCCCAGATCTCACACAGAGAAAACAGTCTGTGGAGCCATTCTTACCAGTTCAACTACACATTGGCAGATGAAGATGGAGGAAAAGCTTACCAGATACCCATGTTGCTGACACCTGTTGAGCCAAAGCCAACAGTCGCCCCACTAACACTGCCCCAATCCAACAATGGCCACTGTTCACACTGAGAATATGGCTATGAAGCGCCAACCTTTAAAGCAGTCTCCTCAACCCGGGTGAAGACACTTCACCTCCGAACTCCGATTGGCTGCTGTTCAAGCTCGAGGATTGTATTCACCATCCTTTACAATTTCATCTATGTTGCCCTTAAATTCTTATCTCTTTCTAAACATTACTTTATTCTGTATTCTGGAGACTACTGCAAGCTCTTCTACACTTTTTTTTTATTTTATCCATATTTTTTCCAAACTGTTTAACACACACACACACTATAAAGCCCAACCCCCAACCTTAGTTATGCAGTTTACTAGGACCCTGGTCCCAACGTGGCTCAGCTGAAGCCCATCTCATCAGAACAGCTTCTTTCCTCAGAAACTGGTGCCAATGTCCCACAGATTTAAACCCACTTCTCCCACATCCAACTTCATATCTTATTAACCCAATACCAATTTTTTTCTGGGCTCAGGTAACAGTCCAGAGATTATGACCTTATAAGTTGTTTAAATGTCATCCCTGGCTGCTCAACTTTCTTCAGCAGAACCTCTTCTTGTTCTTCCCATGTCATTAGTGCCCTATGGACAACTAGATCCTTCCCTTCCCACTCCAAATTTCTGTGAAGATCAGATGAGATGTCCTGAACCCAAGCACCAGGAGAACAGTTTTTGGGTCTGTCGAATTCTTGACAGAATTTTGTCTATTCCTATCTATACTATCCCAATTACTACATTTCTCTTCCTTCCTCCTCTTGAATGCCTCCTGAACTAGTGTCATGGTTCAGTTACTGATCCTTCCTACACCCCCCATTCTCATCCTTCGAGAATAATAATCACTGACCTGTTGAGCAAGCCCAAGGGCTGAGACTCCTCCAGCACAACTTCTTTGATCCCTCTGCCTCCCCAAGTCACACCCCTTTGTCCCCATGTGCAAGCTTGCCAGATTTCCTACATAAACGGCCAGATAAAAAGTATTTCCTTAACAGATGTGCACTGAGGCTCTGAAAGTGTTCTAGTGCTACATAAATCTACACAAATAGTTCCATTATTTAGAAAAATTAAATGTGATCATTTAAACTACAAGTATTAACACTACTTGCATTGACTTGGCAGTCAATTCTTGGATTTTAAGAGCTATTGAAATCATTTGAAAGCCATTTATTACTCAAGGAAAAAATTGACCATTATTCAAAATTTTGATTTTCTTACAGTAAAAACTGTTTTCAAAAGAATGCTTCATAACAAACATCTACTGGAATGCACAAATTAGGAGTTACTATGCAGATACAGATGCATAAAATCACCCAAATCCCTAAAGGAATTTTTCATTCGAATTCCCTTCATTAGTATTAGCATATCTAAACATTTCTATGTCAGACCCAAGACAGAGCCAGACAAGATTCTGAATAAATGCATCCAAAACACCAAAAGGGTTCACTTGTGAAATTAGTCATTGTGGCACATCTGCTAAACCAGCAGAGATCATACAAGTTTTTCCAAATTGCTACTCTGCATGAAGTATATTCCAATGCATTTGAAAGTGAAGGAACAGCATCCACTCAGCAATTTTCATGTATTGTACCCACTGTATTTTAAAAACTACAAAGGCAACTGCCAGCGAGTTAGAAAACAAATGCTTGAAATCCAGGTCAGGCAGAAGAGAACATGTTAACACTTCAGACTATTCATTAGCAGTTGGAAAGAAAGCAAAATTTCATTAGCAGGGAAAGTCCAGGGAAGGGTAAAACAAAATAAAATTGTCCTCATCTCACCCATTGTTTTGCCCATCCCTCCCTCACCTCTGCAACTGAAGTAATTTTTCTTCCCAATTCTGATCAGGGTCTTGGACTTGAAATGCTAATTCCACTTCTTTCCACAGATGCTGCCTAACCAGCTGAGCATTTCCTGTATTGTTTTTATGTCACATTTCTAGGATCAATTTTTGTGTTGATTCAGAAGTTTCAAACCATTTTGTAGTAACAATGCTACAAGTATAGTCAACGAATTAGACATCTGCATGTTCATTTCAGAATGAAGCAAGCACGGGATACAGCTAGCTAAATGATCATGCATTTGATAGAATGCATGAGAAATACTCTTTGGAGCACAAGGATCATTGCTGTCAACTCAAATGTACTGTTTACAGAAGCAATAATTCCCTTGAACCCAATTCACCATAACATTCCTGAAGTTCTAGAAGACAAGAAGTATGCCACTAAACTATTCCTTTCTTCCCTGAGAATAGTATTTAGTGGCACTCAAATGCCAATTTAGATTTTTCAGTAGTGGCATTGTACTTGTCTTGTTGTAGAGTGAGTCCCATAATAAAGATACATAATTCAATTAGAAATCTTGCAGCTGCATGAGTTATCAACTCTCCAGGACAGTTTCAATATCAAAATAATCCCCCCCCCGCAACTATTTTCCAAGGTAGAATTAAAAGAATCAGTTGTTCACAAGCAGAACATTTAATCTTCTTTAATGCACACCAGTAATAATAAAATTGCAATACATTTATGTAAAATAAATGTTCCAGTTTATATATACAGAAACAGACTGTACATACCCCTCCCAGACCCAACATCACAAAACATACAGGCAAAGCACTGCCCAGCTAAACAAGCACAGCTGTGCATCTAAAATCTTAACTGCTCTGTGTTGAAGAATGTTACTTTAATCCATCCTGGACTATTTGAAGTGTTGCAAGCAAGCTGACAGATGCTCTCCATTTATGTTTAAGCATTGTAGCTCACCCCACAATGCTTTGAAGGTCATGAGCAAGTCACTGAACTTGTGATGAGAAACTTCCATTCATTGCCCCTTCCTCATAGTCCATTTGGCAGAGGATCATGTTATTCTTCAGAAAAAATTTGTCTCCCACACAAAACCTAGAGAAAATTGCAAGGTACACTGGTGAGCTTGACATTTCACAATTCATATTCCACAACAATGTAATTTGGACCAGAGTGCATAACATTGGAGTTTGATACCACTGTATTTAATCATAGCACTGAATATGTTTATATACATTTTAAGTTTTATAGCTCAGTATCAGAAGGAAGTTTTTACAATTCCACCTGGCATATTTCAAATGCAAAATACTATTGATAATTTCCAACATGCTTTCAGCAAACAATACTGCACAGACCAAAATCAGTTCTGCATTGCAAGATCTTGAAATTAAACTGCTGTGTACCTACAATAGATGCAGATTCAAGTTCACTGGCTGCTATCACTAGCGCATTGAAGATTTTAAACATATCACACATTTCCTGATTATGGAAGGCAAATTACTGCCTGTAGTAAACATGATTGAGCAGGTTTTCAGAATGAGGTCTCCTGGTAGACGTCTATGATCTTGAATGGTCAAATCTGCTTTCAGATTTTCCAGATCTAGCCTGTCTGTAGTAGGTTACCATATGATAAACTGGTGACCAGAAGGTTCCCTGCTGCTATTCCTGTAAATGCTTTAGATTTGCTCAGATTTTTGTCAGAAGACATCTTAATTGGCCTCTTAACTGGTCAATCTCCAGAGTGCTCAGGAAAATCAAGAGGTTGGAATTTCTGGCTTCTTGTCAGCCAAAGGCAATATAGAAAAGCAAACAGACTCTTTCCAACCCAATACATGCTACTGAAATGCTCAAGACATGTTAAAATTTCACAAGTTAACCATTTATTCTGCAGAATTTCCTTCCCTTAAAAGCAACTCAAAAGGCATGTTCAATTGTTGTCAATTAGAATTCATGCAATGCCTGTTACCATGTAAAACATTCAGTTTAACACCTGCCCACATTTAGGGATTAAAGATTGGTAAACTTTAGAAGGACAATTGGAATCACAAAACAAACATTCCAGCTGGGTGTATTATAGACAATAGATGAAGCCTACATGTTTAATTACTAACATAAGGCAATTGCTCTCCCAAACCTACCTCTGATTGCAAAGTTGACAGGCAAAGCAGTCCAAGTGGTAGACATTATCACGGGCTCTCATCACCATCTCAAAAGCAGGAATCAGTTTACTGCATGCTGCACAATTCCCAGTGGTACCAAAGAGCCTAGACAAATAAAACGATGTAACATGCAATGAGAAAAAAGGTAATTGGATAAAAAGCAAAACCTAAATTTAGGGCCTTGATCTTGTACTGCAGTTATTAATTGATGTATCTTATTAAGTAAAGAGCAATTAGGCAGAGTGGTGCCTTCTCTTCAGAAGTTTAGTTTCAAGCCTTATTAGCATTCAAGGCAATGGTTCCCTTCAGAGTGTAGATTATTGCAAGGCACATCATACAAATCACCACCACTTCCATTTGCTTGTGGACAAGGATCCTAGAGCACTACTAAGAACAAATAATCTCTTGATCTTGACTATTCAGATGTTAACCACCTAGCAAGCAAATGTTTAGAGACTACACAAGGTGCATAAAATGCCAAACACCCCAGAAGTCTTAATTCTGGGCTGTCAAGGAGCATCTGTGGAGAAAAACATTTTGGGTCAATGAACTTTCATATGAGGGAGAAATGGCATTGTTTTTGCCTTTCCCCTTTATGTTTAATGCAGGACTGCAAAGATATGGAAATCTGCACTAAACATGAACAATCAAGGAAAAACCCAGTGACATTAAAGCCTGATTTATACTTCTGCGGCAATGCGTCGCCGTAAGTACTGCGTCGCTGCAAACCCTACGCAAAGCCAACGCAGAACCCTACGAGAGAGCCTGTGTTGCTGCGACGCGCACCTCCCCAAAATGTAACCGCGCGTTGCAGCAACACAGACTGTAAGAACTCCGATTGGTCACATCGCATTTCATCCTATGCTGCAATAGCTTCCCACTGGGCGACTGAAGGGCAGGGAAGGAACTCTGGCTGCAATGCTTTCCATAAAGCTTTACAGACCTCCGAAATTATGGAGGACACATTTGCTTTTACAAAAAAAGACGCTCGCGTCTTGTTTACCCCAAGAAAGACTACCATGACCATGAAGCCTTGCACAGGCAGGTGAGTGCGCATGCGTGACATGTGTGAATTGCAGAGCGACGCAGACACACCAACGCACAAGTATAAATGCTCACAACACACGCAAGTCACTTGCATAGGTTACGGTGTCCAGTTAACGCAGAAGTATAAATCAGGCTTAAGGCTACGTCCACACTAGACCAGATAATTTTGAAAACGCCGGTTTTGCATAAAAACAACAGGCATCAACACTAGGTTTTTAAAAATACCCCTGTCCACATTAAAATGGATATTTGGGCAAATCTCCTCCTACTGGGCATGCGCAGGACACACGGAAAACAAGCAAAGAGGAAACTGGATACTTGGTGCACATTTACCCAGTTATGGACTAGAAAAACTTAAGGAAATTGCCAAATGAAAGACTTGGTGAGCATTTGTCCAGAAACATTTCCTACAGCCGTAGTCTCTTCACCGATGAAAGAGACGATAGCTACAACTAAATGCAATAAGGCTTGTTACTGGGCATGGGTGAAATTTGCTGTTACCTCATTTGTTTGCCTTTACTTTTGCCACATCTTTGTGTATTATTTTTGCTGTATTTAACATGTGCAATAAAACAAGTTACTGGGCAAAAGTGACAATTGCATCTATTGAATGTTTGCACAAGCAATACATTAATAAAGCACCTTGTTAAATGTATGAAACATGTCTGGATCAGTGTTATCTTGTACTTCCATACAATGTTACATTAGGATGTTACACATCTATTGTCAGATATTGCTGTTGTGGTGTTGGAGGTTGCGTTCCAGAAAACAATGAAATGCCATGCTGCTGCCAACATTTGTTCCGGCAAGTCATGACAGCGGTTTTAAAAATATCTGGCATAGTGTGTACGGGATAACCGGCTATTAGACATTTTCAGATTTATTCACTCTGGAGGGAGTTTCTGAAAATCTCCATTTTTGGGGGAGGAAATCGCCATTTTAGTGTGGACTGAGGGTCAAAACGAGGAGAAAAAGCTTTGCTTACGGATTTATCCGGTCTAGTGTGGACATAGCCCAAAACAGAAGCTGAAAATTGTGCAAAGCCTCTAATGCTGCCTGCCTGAATAGTTCAACACTTCTGTTTGAATGGCAGGGAGCCTTCTCATTATATAGTTTCTAATTAGCACATTAGTTGGATGCAGCTTAGGTGTCGCTTAAAACATTAAGAATTTCCCCCCTCCAAAGACAATCAGAATACACCTCATTCCTGAAGTATGAATCAAGTTGCTTACTTTATTCAACTGTGTTGACTCAAGTCCGCAAGAGTCATCTATCAATGTTCAGTGATGTACTGGTGCATTCTTAAATTTACGCTTGCCCCATTCTCCCAAATGGAGAATATCATATACAAGTTACATTACCCACACTTCGGAACAAAATCCCTGAACACTTCCTGGAGAAAGCATACCATCTTTCTGCCCACCAAGCCTTAAAGTTGGCATCAAATCCATACGCAGGTCAAAATTACAAATGAATTTATATACCTTAAATTTAAAAAATAGCACATCTGTAATTCCTACATATTAACAGCCCCTTCCCCCACCCTCAAAAAGCAAATTGGTTCAAACTCGCATATTAATCTGGTGCTCCCAATGGTCAAAAACTTGGTGTAATTAGTCTAGTAATTAGAGTGAACCAGATGTTAGTGCAGGTGGTAATTGTCTAATCACCTTTGCAATGGTGTTTGTTATTTAGAACTATTTACATGCTCCATTCCCTCAGGTTATTGGTGGTGTGAGGAGGAGACTGATAACATGCATCTCTATCTCTTGGTAAAGCATCCCATTTCAAATTTTAACTTCATTCAAATATCTGCATTGGTAGCTTTAAACAGCACTTTGAGAACCATTGTACTACAATCCAAATTACTTCTTGCTAATTGTCCCTAGTCACCCAGTTTTTTTTTACTCCACTGGAATCAAATTTAGCATCACAATTTCATACATTACAGATCCCAATCCAAATACAACAGATTTATAGGGCAATCCATATTCCAGAAATCCGCATGCATTACTCGCTCTTCATCTTTAATGAATCTATCAATCCACTTCTTCAGACATGATCAAAGCTTCAGATTAGTAAATGCTCCAGCATCATCTTCCAAAGGATTGTTCTGGGAAACCTTGGTTGGAATGGCTGACCCAGGAGTTTGTGCCTATTTCATGGGCCATCAGCCCTTGTTTTCACCTGGCTAAAAGGTGATGTTCCATGCTTTAGCATCACAAATGTTCCTTCAATTAAAGGACTTTCTTCCTTCTCATTTGCACTCAAGGGCCCCACTTGTACAGAACATTTTTCTCCTCAAAGTTCATACAATGTTTGACATCCAATATCCAGCCCCACACCCAACCATTTATCACCATCCTTTGGATTCTTGTACTTCACTTTCTTGATAAACATTACGAGAATAGACCTTTTAATCCTTTAGTTTTAGTTGACCAACATACTAATTCAATAAATTCTCCACCCTCAGATCACACTGTTTTTAAAATCGATATTTTATGACGAATACCAAAGACATGTGCAGATCAACTGACTGGAATGTTCAACAATATCCTTAACCTCCTGCTTCGGCAGTGAGGTACCCAACTGCTTCAGGCAGACTTCGATTACACTGGTGCTGAAGAACATAGTCACCTGCTTCAATGACAATTGTCCAGTAGCACTTACATCCACTATGACGAAGTGTTTTGAGAGGTTCGTGACAAAACACCAACTCCTGCCTGAGAAACACCAATTTGTTTACTGTCACAACAGTACGTGTCATTTAATTGGCTACTCGCTCAACTCGAACATTTGGAGAGTGTAGATTTATACACCAGGATGCTCTCATGGACTACAGCTCAGAATTCAATATCATCCCCTCAAACTTGCTCAACAAGCTTCAAGACCTAGGCCTCAATAGCCCATAAAGCAACCAGATCCTTGATTTCTTTACTTGCATACACCAGTCAGTTTGGATTGGCAACATCTCTTCCACAATTTATTTCAGCACAATTGCACAAGGCTGTGCACTCAGTCACAAGTGTAAAGTGAGCAGAGCAGGTGGCCAAGGCCAAGCACAGCTCCAATGCCAGACTTGTTTGTTGTTGACACCAGTGTCATTGGCCGACTCAAAGGTGATGAATCAGCATATAGGACAGAGATTGAAAATCTAGCTGAGTGGTGCCACAACAACCACCTCTTGAAAATGTCAAGACAACCAACGAGCTGGAGGAAGCCAGTGGTCTGAGACAGTCCTCATTTGGAGATCAGAGGTGGAGAAGGTCAGCAACTATAAATTCCTCAGTGTTATAATTTTGTAAGATCTGACCTAGATCCAGCACATAAGTGCCATTAAGAGGAAAGCATGCCAGCGCCTCTACATTTTAAAGTTTGTGAACATTGAGCACGTCATCTAAAACTTAGACGAGCTTCTATAGATGTGCGGTGAAGAGTACCACACATCTACAGCCTAGTATGGAAGCACCAATGCCTTTGCAAGGAAAAGCCTACAACAGCCCAGTCCATCACAGCTAAAGTCCTCTCTACCATGGAGCACATCTACAAGGAATGCTGTCACAGGAAGCAGCAGCAAACACCCCCACCATCCAGGCCTTACTCTTCTCACTGCCGCCATAAGGAAGGTACTGAAGCCTCAGGACTCAGACTCTGAGGTTCAGGAACAGTTATTACCCCTCAACATTAGGCTTCTTGAACCAGAGGGGATACCTCCACTGACCCCATTGCTGAACAGTTACCACAACCTATGGACTCATTTTCAAGAACTTTTCATCTCCTGTTCAATATTTATTTTTCTTCTTTGTATAGTTTTGCAATTTGTCATCTTTTGCAAATAGGTTGTTTGTCTTGTTGGGTGCAGTATTTCATTGATTCTTTTGTTTCTTTCATTTATTATAAATGCCCTCAAAACGAATCTCAGGTTTGCATATGGTAACATAAATGTACTTAATAAATTTACTTTGAACTTTAAAAAAAAAGTGCTTTAAATTGTGAGAAGATTCCCAACCTTAGATTCCATCTTGCAGAAATGGTTTCTCTCATCTCCTTTGTTCCCAGAATGTTAGAATCACTCAATTTACAGATACAAACCCTTGGCTTGTCTCAATTATGTTCTCAAATCTATGCAGTAAAGCACAGTCAATATACTTTTTAATCACTGCACATCCTTTCGCAGTTCTCTTTAAAAGCCAGAATTCCATTAACCTGTGATTTTTAATGTCCCAAGCCTTCAGGTCCGGAACTACTTAGCAGCTTTACCATTCAAAAGCTTCTTTCTAGCTCTGCCTCATGATTGACTACTGTTATAATTTATTTGAGATGTGCACCATTTTCATTCTCAATGCTATCATTTATGAACCAAACTATTTTGTATTTATTAAGACAGTACTTTTTATCCATTATCCAAAATTCTTTAAAGAGCCAGTGGCTATGCAGACCCCAATTCATGCCATGCCAAAGCCTGTCTGCACATCACCCTTCATCTCCAGCCAGCCAGATTTGCATCTAGCTCACGTAATTCCTCAATCATTAAAGTTATTCATAACTTGACACTTTCACAAATTTAGCTTATTGAACCACATCATAGGAACAATAGGGATACATTGTGCATGTTCAGTCAAGGTTCTCTTTGGCAAGAAAGCTCAGTGCACTGTAATTTATAAACATTTTAAAAGCACAAGGAGTGGATTTGTACTCAGTTGGAGCCTACAGACCAACTTGCTGACAATTTGTAAACATGAATCATTTCCTTACTTCCTACCCTTTAACCTTCCCAGAAACTTAGAGCAAATGATTGCAAGCCACACTGAGAAAGACCATCTTACCAAGTTGTAGAACAATTCTGGCAATTGAACTAGTGTAGGCCATCAAAGAATGATAGCCTTGTTATTATATTTGACTCAAGGAATTCTCACTACCACTACAGCTCCCACCCAAATTCCAGATCACATCTACATACTAAACCTTCTAATTAGACAAAGCAGTATATAACCTAAAAATGTAAATAAGATTTAAGACTTCAGTCTTACATGTATATATACATTTAACAAAATTCACATTTGCAGAAGGAAAAAAATGGAACTGCATTCAGTACACCCTTTGATCTGAATGGTTCTGACAACTAATAAATTGCACATGACTGATTTCTTCCAACTAATCAAATTGGTGGTTGCCAGTTTAAAATGAAACCCATTCTAAGAGCTAGCTATGAAATTTACAGGGAGATTTCACTATGGTGGTCAGGTGAAAATTAGTCTATACAGTTGCAAGTACCTAAAGATTAACTAATAAACTCAAGATCAATGACTGGATAAAAGCCACTATTAATATCATGGATCAGAGGTTAACATATACAGAAATATCTGGAAATTACAACCCCAGCATGGTAGGAGAAATTGCACATCTCTTAAGGGAGAAACCTTTGATGTTAAACAATGCACACCAGTGGAGTGGACATAGAGAGGATAATGAACCATGGGTTTACTTTTACTGAGGTAGATTACAGGCTAAAATGAGACTTTGCCCCCTAAACAGCTAAACTTAGAAATGCCCTAAAATGAGCAAATCTAGTACACACCCAGCACAATTATGGAAAAGAATGGAAATCAAGTTGGTTCAATCGAGAAATGCCTTAGCAATATCACATGAACAAAGACTTCCAAAATCCTGCCTTATTTGATCACTCGTGCAGCAAAACCAGTTAAAGCAACTGAATGGTCGGACTGAAAAATAGCCAACACTTAACGTTTAATTGCAAAATAGCTCAACACAAGCTTAGTCATACATGCGAGGTGCACAAGTATTCAATTGAAGCGAGTCATACATAATTTTAATGTCTTGTGTGAATATTTAAAACAATGATTTAACAAGTCAGTTAATAGCATCCTTTAAGCTCCATAGCAGAGTTAGAGAGCAGTATATAAGCAGTGGGTTTTAAGCAGTAGAGGGGTGGGGGGAGGCAGGAACAAAACAAATCCCCACTCCTTAGAATCAGATTTTAAAATTCCCTACATTTTCCTAGTTTGAAAAGTCAAAACATTCTGAACAGTTTGCATCTGGAGTACAATGCTTAAACCATGGACAAGGCAGAATTAAGTAAGTGGATTTATTGGCTTCAGTGGAACCAGTACCTAGTCAAGGTGTCAGCAAATCCATGCAAAGTGAAGCCACAATGATACAGCTCCTCAGGACTTGTATTCTTTGGGACCAAACTTTGTTTAAAGAGCTTCCATTCACTCCCACATTCAGGCTGTGCTCTGAAGAGAACTACAAAGGATGACATTTTAAAGTTGGCATGATCTTTCCTGTGCAGTTTGAAGACTGAAGAATGCATTACTAAATTCCAATTGGTTTCAGCTTGTTTTTAAACACTGCATTAAAATAATAAAGTAACTTAATTTTGAAATGCATCAGGTACAGGTATATGCAGCTTGGTCCCATGTTACTGGCAAGAAGTTCTTAAAATGACCAAGAGAGGTAGCTGAAGAGACAGGAGGCATTGGTAACAGTCACTAGATTCTGGAATGGTTCTGGAGGGCTAGAAAATTGTGAATGTCACTCCACCCTTTAAAGGAGGGAGGCAAAAGAAAGGGAATTATAGGCTAGCTAGCTGGCTGCAGTGGTTGGGAATATGTTAGAGTCAGTGAATGTTGTTTACCTGGATTTTCCAGAAGGACTTTGATAAGGTGTTACGCGTGAGGCTGCTAAGCAAGAACCCATTGTATTACAGATATGACTAGCATGATAGAAGATTGGTTGACAGGTAGATGCCAAAGAATGGGAATAAAGTGGGTCTTTTCTGGTTGCCTGCCAATGACTACAGAGGTCAGTGCTGGGTCCACTACTTGCATTACATGTAATAAACTGGATGATGGAATTGGTTGTTTTGTGGCCAATCTTGTAGACGATAAAGATAGGTGCAGTGCAGTGTTGAGGAAGCAGGGCATCTGCAGAACTTGGACAGATTGAGAGAATGGGTAAGGAAGTGCCAGATAGAATATAGGGAAGCCTGTGGTGAAGGAAAAAGGTAGATATTTTCTAAACGGGAAGAAAATTTTAAAAAGGTGCAAAGGAACCTGGAAGTCTTTTTGCAGGATTCTCTACGGGTTAACTTGCAGGGTGAGTTACTGATAAGGCAAATACAAATATTGACATTTATTTTGAGGGGAAAAGAACACAATAACAAAGGTGTAATGCTGAAGTTTTATTCGACATTGGTCAGACTGCACTCTGAATATCAAGAGCAATTTTTGGCCCCTTAAAAGATCTGCTGGCATAGGAGAGGGTCCAGTGGAGATTTATGGACGGTTAACTTACGAGGTGCCTGTAGTCACTGGAGTTTAGAATGAAGGGTGGGGCAGGAAGAAGCTCTGATACCTATCCAATAGCAAAAGGGTTAGATACAGTGGATGTGGAGAGGATGTTGCCTATAGTGAGTCCAGAACCAAAGAGCACAGCCTCAGAATAGAGGGACATGCATTTAGAACTGATGGGAGGAATTTCTTTCACCAGGTGTTGAATCTGTGGAATTCATCGCCAGGTCTGCTATGTAGGCCAAGTCATTGAATATATTTAAAACAGATTGATGCCCTGGTTAATCAAGGACCTATCAAAGGTTACAGGGAGAAGTCAGGAGAACGGGCTTGGGAGGGATAATAAATCAGACATGATGGAATGTAGAGCAGACTCAATGGGTTGAATAGCCCAATTCTGCTCTTCTGTCTTCAGGTCTAAACTACACTAATCCCCATGTATTTGAAACAATACTCAACCAGACACAAATCAAAACATCTGGAATCTGGACAGGAATAAAGTGACCAAAAAGTCCCCCCCCCCCCCCCCCGGTAAGCATTGTATTTGTCTTAAACAGAAGTCAGTCCAGGATGCCAACATACAGAAACACACGAGACTGATTAGCTATAAAGTTTGGAACACTAGGGCAACAAGCCTAATCTATGGCCAGTCTTGAAGTTTGAATGCAAAAAAAAGCTGAAATTGATCACTGATGCATTCACATTTGTAAATGTGGGTGGTGTTCTTTATTCTTAGAAATATGATTTAGTAGATCAAGTAGTGTCTGAGAGGAATACAATGAGGCCATTTATCAGGACTAATCAAGGGTCTGGGCACAAAATATTGACTAGACACTACCCTACATGTGGAGTTCCTTCAGCATTTTGTATGCTGCCCTGGATTTCCAGCATCTGCAAAACCACTTGTGTTTATGATTCAGTAGATGAAGTCATTTGAAATGAGAGGTTATCAATTTTAACTTGGGAATCAATGGAATACATTTTTAAACCACCTTAAATACTAACAGTGCCAGCAGTGTCAAGTCCATTATATCCAATTGACCTTCTGTCCAGAAGGAAATTCAATATTGCAGCTGAGAAATGACCAAAGTTTTATGCAGAAGTGTATCAACATTACACCGACTTAAGAAATGGATGCATTCTTGCTCATATGCCCTTTTAAAGAAAACTTGGGCAAATTTGTAAATTGAATGTCATCAGTTTTTCTTATCCCAATTGCATTTTTAAGCAACTAGATCTTTTAATCACCTCCCAGTGAAGAATTCTTGGATTTAGAACAAGCAGTGATTAAGGTTTCCATGTTCGGTGCAATGTAGAGGGAATTTGCAGTGATACTTCACATATTAGCTAACCATCCTGGTTTTCTGATGAAGGTCACACATGTGAGGTGCTGACAGTAGTCTGGGAAAGTAATTATACTTCATTTCATAGATGATACATTATGCAGAGGGAGCAAATATTCGTGATGGATGAGATACCATGCATGCAGGCTGCATTGTCCTGGTCTGTAATGAGCTGTGTTTTGTTGAAGCTGCCGTCATTCAAGTAAATTTATTCCATCTATATCAAGAGTGTGATGGTGGGAATGTTTTGAGTACATAGAGACTCACTTGCATTAGAATACCCAGCCTGGGGTGGTATCACTGATCCATTTGATTTTCTGGACCATGAATAACCCCTGCCTAATATTACTGATGGCAAGGTAACTACACCATTGATTAGCAAATAGTTAGACTCCAGGTGAGATGTTTGACATTTGTGGTGAAAAATGTTACTCACTATTCCTTACAATCATGCCTTAATCTATTCTGCAAACAGCAGGACATTTCATGAGAGGGGCTCAGTTCTGTTTGCATCATATATACACTTTATACCCTCTGCTCAAAGTTAGTGATGAAACAGCAAGTTGGTTATCCCACAGATACTGTCAAGGAAATCTGCAGCAAAGCCCTGCTCAAATTATTAACCACCACCCCCCCCCCACCCCCAGGAGCCCCAGCCACATTGTTTCTACAAAGGGGGGGCCCTTTTACCAAGTGATAGTGTCAAACAATGAGTTACAAGGACAGCCAATCTCAAGTTCAACTCAATGCTGGAGGAACTCAGTCAGGCAGCATCCGTGGAGGGGAAAATCCAAAAGTCAACCTTCTGGGACAAGACCCTTCATCAGGGCACTTCAGGGTTCTTCAGCCAATTTCAGAACAATAGTACAAGTTCACTGATATTCATTTATTCTGGAAACTATTTGAATGTGGATACAATATTAGATTTTTCAGAACAGAAAGATGGTGGATGTAAAAATGGTCTCATCAATTTGAACTGCAAGGCAGGACTGTTATAGATTTGCAGATTGTGATATTGACCCAGATATTTTTTTGGCAGCATGTAAAGTGTTCTTCAGTTTATCAACAACTCCCTAGCCATCATGTTCAATCCAAAGCAAATGAGGTTTTTCCAGTTTTGTCAATCTGTGCGCTATGGAACAATGATTTAGTATATTACCTTGGAAGCAACAAATTAGTACCAAAATTGTAATCTTCAAGGAGTGTTAAGTTCAAATTTTATGCTTTTCTGCAACTATATTTACCTCAAGTAGTCTCTACGGCAGAGAATTAGATTTGCTTTTGTGTAGAGAGTTGATCCAACCTCTCCAAGGCGGCAGTCACAACAGGCACATTTTAGACAGTCTTCATGCCAATATTTGTCCAGTGCCTTTAGCAGATATCGATCCTTGATCTTGCGATTGCAGCCTGCACAGCCCTTCTGTTTTCCTTTTGGTTGCACAGAAAGCATGGGTACACCTGCAAGCCAGAGGAATTTAGTTAGAAGGATTAATGCTCAAAACTTCCTTTCCAAAAGATCTGGACTTGATATACATCAGCCAGATAGCATCCTTCTACTTCTCTACATCCGTTGGGTACAGAAGGACTAGTAAAATTGGATCTGCATCTTACATTTAGGAATTATTGAAAGAATCAAATTTGCAAGGTATTTTATTCTACCAAAATATTGGTATTTTTGTAGTTTATGACCAAATAACAAGTTTTTATAGCTGATTTAAAACTTTTGAATGGTGGTATGGTTTAGAAAACATATCAGGCAAGTTAACCAAAGCCTCCAAGTTAGTCTGGTAGTTCAAATCCCACCTCAGATAAAAAACTTCAACTAAGCCAGAGTTTAAAAGTTAGTCCCATTAATGTGGTCAAACGCCTGCAGACCATTGTTAAAAAGCCACATAGAACAGAACATGAACAGGTCCTAAAGCCCATGTCTGCACTGAAAATGCCATCTAAACAATCCTGTCAGCTGCACAAGATAGGAGTGAAGTGAGGCCATTTGGCCCATTGTGTTTGCTTTGTCATTCCTTCATGGTTGATTGATGATCTCTCAGCCCCATTCTCTTGCCTTCTGCCTGCAACCTTTGATGCCCTGCTGAAATAAGAACCCATCAGCCTCCACTTTAAATATCCCCACTGACTTGAATATCTCCACAGCCATCTGTGGTAATGAATTCCACATTCACTACCTCTGGCTAAGGAAATTCCTCATCTGTTCCAAATAGAATGCCTCCATTCTGAGGCAGTGCCTCCTTCCTAGATTCCCACTTTCCAAAATATCTTCTCATCCACTCTCTAGGCCTTCCTATATTCAATAAGTTTCAATAAGACCACCCCATCCTCATTCTTCTAATCTCCAGCAAGAGACATCAAGTGCTCTTACCTTTTGTGCATCACATTGTGCTCTGGTAATACAGCCATCAGAACCCAATACTGTTTCTAATTCTGAACTCTGTCAAACTGGCTAAGCCTTACACATCAAGTTTATTGTCATTTCAACTGTATACATGTATACAGCTAAATGGAACAACATTCTTCTGGACCAACATGCACACAGTACATATAACAAAGTAGTATTACCACAAATAAATTAGCAAAATGCATTTATGTCACAATCTAAAGAGTAAACAGCGTAACACTACAGGCATTTCATACAAGGTGAGGCCTGGGTTGTGGCAGTGATGTGGGATAAATACAAGATAGATCCAAGTCTCTTTAAATGCCTGTTAAACATTGCTATTATACCACCTCCCAGGCCTCTTCCATGCACCCACTTAAAAAGTCCAAAGTTTCATACTTTTATCAGCTCATCCCTCAGCCTCCAATACAGTCCTGTCTACGACCAAGCCAATATTGAATAATTGTTTTAATAACCACACGATCTTCCAGATCAGCAAACCTGGAGGAATCTTGTTAAATTAATGCTCACCGTCTTACTCAATTGTCATATTAGAACAATCCAAATTTAGACAGGAGACCATGCCCACCCAAAGCCATACTGACTATCCTGAACTAGTCTGTGCTTTTCAAAATGAGAAGTGCCCAGGAAACTTCCGCAATAAATCCCAACCACTGACAACGTTCACCTGCCTATTTACTGGTTTCCCAACTGAACTAAAAGGAAACAAATTGGCTATTCTCCAGTCTTCAGGCACCACAATTATGAATAAGGAAAATACAAAGACCTTTATCAAGATCCCAGCCATCACCTCCCATGCATCGCTCTATTTATGGGATAGATAATCAGGCTCTGGGGACTAATTCATCTTAAATGTTTACAGACATCTAGATATTTGTATCTTTTAGGATAGGAAATCTTCCCTCTAACCAACCTGGCCCATGAACATCCAGACCTCTTGCAGTATTATCCATGGCCATCTTAACTTACCCTAAATGTCTAACAAGGCTGCATCATGTTAAAACACTGGATTTTAATACCTGGCATCAACCTGTGAATTAATTTAGACAAGTCTTTCCTGACCCTGTGAAGCCCGTGTCACAAACATCAGGCCACTTGACTAAATTGAGAGAGCTATCTTGGAAGAACAAGGTAACAGTTATGCCAAGTTTGTTGGATTCTTACACCACTGAGAAGTCAGGCCAGTTCAAGATAACAATACAACAGTTTTCAAATGGAGTATAACTGGGAAGCATTTGAAATCTCATGGCAAGCAGGGCCAGGGGAACCCATCAACCAATTGCAGGCTACCTCCAGGTTACAAACACCTGGATTTGGAAAGGGTACAGAAGAGGTTTACCAAGGTGCTGCCCGGATTAGACAGCATGTGCTATAACAAGAATATGGACAAACATGGGTTGTTTTGAGTGGAGATCTGATAGAGGTTTAAGATACGAGGAGGCATAGAGAAGACCATCTTTTTCTCTGGGGTGAAATGTCTAATACCAGAGGGATTACATTTGAGGGGGTAATTTCAAAGGAGATGCGAGGGGCTTTTTTTTTTTTAAATATAAAAACAAAGTGGTGGGCACCAGAAATGCACTGCCTGGCGTGGTGGCAGAGGCAGATACATTAGACTTCTAAGAGATGTTTAGACAGGCTAATGAATGTAAGGAAAATGCAAGGATATGGATATTGTGTAAGCATAGAGGATTAGTTTAATTAGTCATTTGATTATTAATTTGTTGGGCTTGGCAAAACATTGTGGGACAAAACGCTTGTTCTTTTGCTGTACTGTTCAATGTTCTAACTTATGACATCTTTATATACAAATGAGTTACCATTAAAGTCTGGCATATATACAATTATTCTTACAAACTGCAGAACGAATTTCCCCTCCACTAGTAATTGTTCCTTTAGCCTTGTAGGCTTTTAATGGAATTACAATACAATTGAGATGTTACCACATCGTGAGTTTTGCACATTTTTCAATAGAAAGTAGTCTTATAGATAACTGTAAAAATGGAACTTGTTCAGTACCTGGGGATTACCCAAAATCAGTACTCCACATTGACTGATGAAATGAACACATCCATAACCAGCAACTTGGGTACCACCAGCACTGACCAAATCCTGAGCAACAGCATATATAATCTGACAGGTAGTGATCAAGCCAACATCATTGGACTGACTTGGCCTGGGCACATTCCACCAGCTTCAGATGCTCTTGTCCATGAAAGCATTAATAGGTGACACTATACAGTTCTTGTAAACAAAGTCCACCCAACATACAAGATACTGAAAATCTTGTTCCACACTATAGATGACTGTCCACTGCAGGACATTCCATTTACCACTCCAATCAAACCCGGAGTTAACCCTAATGCAAAGTAAGCCAACATAATGCTAACTTGAGGCTGATTGAGTGCATGGCAAGATAGCATGGTCCGGACAGCCAAGATGAACCGGGTCAGGTCACAGATCTCTCAGTGGGTGAGCATCTGGGGGACAGTGACCACCACTCCCTGGCCTTTAGCATTATCATGGAAAAGGATAGAATCAAAGAGGACAGGAAAATTTTTAATTGGGGAAAGGCAAATTATGAGGCTATAAGGCTAGAACTTGCGGGTGTGAATTGGGATGATGTTTTTGCGGGGAAATGTACTATGGACATGTGATCGATGTTTAGAGATCTCTTGCGGGATGTAAGGGATAATTTGTCCCGGTGAGGAAGATAAAGAATGGTAGGGTGAAGGAACCATGGGTGACAAGTGAGGTGGAAAATCTAGTCAGGAGGAAGGCGGCTGATATTAAGGGAGAGGTGGTGTTGGAGTTGTTAAAATACATTAGGACAGATAAGTCCCCAGGGCCTGACGGAATATTCCCCAGACTGCTCCACGAAGCGAGAAGAGATTGCTGAGCCTCTGACTAGGATCTTTATGTCCTCGTTGTCCACGGGAATGGTACCGGAGGATTGGAGGGAGGCGAATGTTGTTCCCTTGTTCAAAAAAGGTAGTAGGGATAGTCAGGGTAATTATAGACCAGTGAGCCTTACGTCTGTGGTGGGAAAGCTGTTGGAAAAGATTCTTAGAGATAGGATCTATGGGCATTTAGAGAATCATGGTCTGATCAGGGACAGTCAGTAAGGCTTTGTGAAGGGCAGATCGCGTCTAACAAGCCTGATAGAGTTCTTTGAGGAGGTGACCAGGCATATAGATGAGGGTAGTGCAGTGGATGTGATCTATATGGATTTTAGTAAGGCATTTGACAAGGTTCCACACGGTAGGCTTATTCAGAAAGTCAGAAGGCATGGGATCCAGGGAAGTTTGGTCAGGTGGATTCAGAATTGGCTTGCCTGCAGAAGGTAGAGGGTGGTGGTGGTGGAGGGAGTACATTCAGATTAGAGGATTGTGACTAGTGGTGTCCCATAAGGATCTGTTCTGTGACCTCTACTTTTCGTGATTTTTATTAACGACCTGGATGTGGGGGTAGAAGGGTGGGTTGGCAAGTTTGCAGATGACACAAAGGTTGGTGGTGTTGTAGATAGTGTAGAGGATTGTCAAAGATTGCAGAGAGACATTGATAGGATGCAGAAGTGGGCTGAGAAGTGGCAGATGGAGTTCAACCCAGAGAAGTGTGAGGTGGTACACTTTGGAAGGACAAACTCCAAGGCAGAGTACAAAATAAATGGCAGGATACTTGGTAGTGTGGAGGAGCAGAGGGATCTTGGGCTACATGTCCACAGATCCCTGAAAGTTGCCTCACAGGTGGATAGGGTAGTTAAGAAAGCTTATGGGGTGTTAGCTTTCATAAGTCGAGGGATAGAGTTTAAGAGTCGCGATGTAATGATGGAGCTTTATAAAAGCAACATACATCAAAGTTGCTGGTGAACGCAGCAGGCCAAGCAGCATCTATAGGAAGAGGCGCAGTCGACGTTTCAGGCCGAGACCCTTCGTCAGGACTAACTGAAGGAAGAGTGAGTAAGGGATTTGAAAGCTGGAGGGGGAGGGGGAGATGCAAAATGATAGGAGAAGACAGGAGGGGGAGGGATAGAGCCGAGAGCTGGACAGGTGATAGGCAAAAGGGGATACGAGAGGATCATGGGACAGGAGGCCTAGGGAGAAAGACCGGGGGGGGGGGGTGACCCAGAGGATGGGCAAGAGGTATATTCAGAGGGACAGAGGGAGAAAAAGGAGAGTGAGAGAAAGAATGTGTGCATAAAAATGAGTAACAGCTGGGGTACGAGGGGGAGGTGGGGCCCAGCGGAAGTTAGAGAAGTCAATGTTCATGCCATCAGGTTGGAGGCTACCCAGACGGAATATAAGGTGTTGTTCCTCCAACCTGAGTGTGGCTTCATCTTTACAGTAGAGGAGGCCGTGGATAGACATGTCAGAATGGGAATGGGATGTGGAATTAAAATGTGTGGCCACTGGGAGATCCTGCTTTCTCTGGCGGACAGAGCGTAGATGTTCAGCAAAGCGGTCTCCCAGTCTGCATCGGGTCTCACCAATATATAAAAGGCCACATTGGGAGCACCGGACGCAGTATATCACCCCAGTCGACTCACAGGTGAAGTGATGCCTCACCTGGAAGGACTGTTTGGGGCCCTGAATGGTGGTAAGGCAGGAAGTGTAAGGGCATGTGTAGCACTTGTTCCGCTTACACAGATAAGTGCCAGGAGGGAGATCAGTGGGGAGGGATGGGGGGGACGAATGGACAAGGGAGTTGTGTAGGGAGCGATCCCTGCGGAATGCAGAGGGGGGGGGAGGGAAAGATGTGCTTAGTGGTGGGATCCCGTTGGAGGTGGCGGAAGTTACGGAGAATAATATGTTGGACCCGGAGGCTGGTGGGGTGGTAGGTGAGGACCAGGGGAACCCTATTCCTAGTGGGGTGGTGGGAGGATGGAGTGAGAGCAGATGTACGTGAAATGGAGGAGATGCGTTTAAGAGCAGAGTTGATAGTGGAGGAAGGGAAGCCCCTTTCTTTAAAAAAATGAAGACATCTCCCTCGTCCTAGAATGAAAAGCCTCATCCTGAGAGCAGATGCGGCGGAGACGGAGGAATTGCGAGAAGAGGATGGCGTTTTTGCAAGAGACAGGGTGAGAAGAGGAATAGTCCAGATAGCTGTGAGAGTCAGTAGGCTTATAGTAGATATCAGTGGATAAGCTGTCTCCAGAGACAGAGACAGAAAGATCTAGAAAGGGGAGGGAGGTGTCGGAAATAGACCAGGTAAACTTGAGGGCAGGGTGAAAGTTGGAGGCAAAGCTAATAAAGTCAACGAGTTCTGCATGCGTGCAGGAAGCAGCGCCAATGCAGTCGTCGATATAGCGAAGGAAAAGTGGGGGACAGATACCAGAATAGGCACGGAACATAGATTGTTCCACAAACCCAACAAAAAGGCAGGCATAGCTAGGACCCATACGGGTGCCCATAGCTACACCTTTAGTTTGGAGGAAATGGGAGGAGCAAAAGGAGAAATTATTAAGAGTAAGGACTAATTCCGCTAGACGGAGCAGAGTGGTGGTAGAGGGGAACTGATTAGGTCTGGAATCCAAAAAGAAGCGTAGAGCTTTGAGACCTTCCTGATGGGGGATGGAAGTATATAAGGACTGGACATCCATGGTGAAAATAAAGCGGTGTGGGCCAGGGAACTTAAAATCATCGAAAAGTTTAAGAGCGTGAGAAGTGTCACGAACATAGGTCGGAAGGGATTGAACAAGGGGTGATAAAACAGTGTCGAGGTATGCAGAAACGAGTTCGGTGGGGCAGGAGCAAGCTGAGACAATAGGTCGGCCAGGACAGGCAGGTTTGTGGATCTTGGGTAGGAGGTAGAAACGGGAAGTGCGGGGTGTGGGAACTATAAGGTTGGTAGCAGTGGATGGGAGATCCCCTGAGCGGATAAAGTCGTTGATAGTGTGGGAGACAATGGCCTGGTGCTCCTTAGTGGGGTCACGATCGAGGGGTAAATAAGAGGAGGTATCCGCGAGTTGTCGCTGTGCCTCGGCAAGGTAGAGGTCAGTACGCCAGACTACAACAGCATCCCCTTTATCAGCGGGTTTAATAATAAGGTTAGGATTAGTGCGGAGGGAGTGGAGACCAGAGCGTTCCGAAGGAGTGAGGTTGGAATGGGGACAAGGTGCGGTGAAGTCGAGACGGTTGATGTCCCGTCGGCAGTTGGCAATAAAGAGATCCAGAGCAGGCAGAAGACCAGAGCGGGGTGTCCATGAAGAAGAGGAGGGTTGAAGACGGGAGAAGGGGTCACCGGTGGGGGTGGAAGAGTCCTTGCCGAAGAAGTAGGCTCGGAGACGGCGGAAGAAAAGTTCCGCATCATGGCGAACACGGAACTCGCTGAGGTGTGGGCGAAGGGGGACAAACGTGAGGCCCTTACTGAGGACAGAGCGTTCTGCCTCCGACAGTTGAAGGTCGGAGGGGATGGTAAAGACCCGGCACGGATGAGAGCTGGGATCAGAGGGGGGAGGGGGGAGGCTGGGGGTGTCAGTGGAGAGGGGAGGGTTGGGGTGAGAGGAAGATGGAGCCTCTGAGGGCCCAGGAGTTGACGGTGGGATCTGAGGAAGACGGGGCTGCGGAGTGGTGGTGGGGGAAGGGGAGACGGGAGTCACAACAGCAGCACATAAAGACCCGGCCTGGAGTTCAAGGCTGGAGTCGCAGTTGGTGGTTGCGTAATCATTTCGAATGTGTCCATGGTCGTTGCTGGAGTCCGGGTTTTGAATATGTCCTGACAAAGCTCTACGCTTCTTTTTGGATTCCAGACCTAATCAGTTCCCCTCTACCACCACTCTGCTCCGTCTAGCGGAATTAGTCCTTACTCTTAATAATTTCTCCTTTTGCTCCTCCCATTTCCTCCAAACTAAAGGTGTAGCTATGGGCACCCGTATGGGTCCTAGCTATGCCTGCCTTTTTGTTGGGTTTGTGGAACAATCTATGTTCCGTGCCTATTCTGGTATCTGTCCCCCACTTTTCCTTCGCTATATCGACGACTGCATTGGCGCTGCTTCCTGCACGCATGCAGAACTCGTTGACTTTATTAACTTTGCCTCCAACTTTCACCCTGCCCTCAAGTTTACCTGGTCTATTTCCGACACCTCCCTCCCCTTTCTAGATCTTTCTGTCTCTGTCTCTGGAGACAGCTTATCCACTGATATCTACTATAAGCCTACTGACTCTCACAGCTATCTGGACTATTCCTCTTCTCACCCTGTCTCTTGCAAAAACGCCATCCTCTTCTCGCAATTCCTCCGTCTCCGCCGCATCTGTTCTCAGGATGAGGCTTTTCATTCTAGGACGAGGGAGATGTCTTCATTTTTTAAAGAAAGGGGCTTCCCTTCCTCCACTATCAACTCTGCTCTTAAACGCATCTCCTCCATTTCACGTACATCTGCTCTCACTCCATCCTCCCACCACCCCACTAGGAATAGGGTTCCCCTGGTCCTCACCTACCACCCCACCAGCCTCCGGGTCCAACATATTATTCTCCGTAACTTCCGCCACCTCCAACGGGATCCCACCACTAAGCACATCTTTCCCTCCCCCCCCTCTCTCTGCATTCCGCAGGGATCGCTCCCTACACAACTCCCTTGTCCATTCGTCCCCCCCATCCCTCCCCACTGATCTCCCTCCTGGCACTTATCCATGTAAGCGGAACAAGTGCTACACATGCCCTTACACTTCCTGCCTTACCACCATTCAGGGCCCCAAACAGTCCTTCCAGGTGAGGCATCACTTCACCTGTGAATCGACTGGGGTGATATACTGCGTCCGGTGCTCCCGATGTGGCCTTTTATATATTGGTGAGACCCGACGCAGACTGGGAGACCGCTTTGCTGAACATCTACGCTCTGTCCGCCAGAGAAAGCAGGATCTCCCAGTGGCCACACATTTTAATTCCACATCCCATTCCCATTCTGACATGTCTATCCACGGCCTCCTCTACTGTAAAGATGAAGCCACACTCAGGTTGGAGGAACAACACCTTATATTCCGTCTGGGTAGCCTCCAACCTGATGGCATGAACATTGACTTCTCTAACTTCCGCTAGGCCCCACCTCCCCCTCGTACCCCAGCTGTTACTCATTTTTATGCACACATTCTTTCTCTCACTCTCCTTTTTCTCCCTCTGTCCCTCTGAATATACCTTTTGCCCATCCTCTGGGTCACCCCCCCCCCCGGTCTTTCTCCCTAGGCCTCCTGTCCCATGATCCTCTCGTATCCCCTTTTGCCTATCACCTGTCCAGCTCTCAGCTCCATCCCTCCCCCTCCTGTCTTCTCCTATCATTTTGCATCTCCCCCTCCCCCTCCAGCTTTCAAATCCCTTACTCACTCTTCCTTCAGTTAGTCCTGACGAAGGGTCTCGGCCTGAAACGTCGACTGCGCCTCTTCCTATAGATGCTGCTTGGCCTGCTGCGTTCACCAGCAACTTTGATGTATGTTGCTTGAATTTCCAGCATCTGCAGGATTCCTGTTGTTTTTTTTTGAGCTTTATAAAACTCTGGTTAGGCCACACTTGGAGTATTGTGTCCAGTTCTGGTCACCTCACTATAGGAAGGATGTGGAAGCATTGGAAAGGGTACAGAGGAGATTTACCAGCATGCTGCCTGGTTTAGAAAGTATGCATTATGATCAGAGATTAAGGGAGCTAGGGCTTTACTCTTTGGAGAGAAGGAGGATGAGAGGAGACATGATAGAGGTGTACAAGATAATAAGAGGAATAGATAGAGTGGATAGCCAGTGCCTCTTCCCCAGGGCACCACTGCTCAATACAAGAGGACATGGCTTTAAGGTAAGGGGTGGGAAGTTCAAGGGGGATATTAGAGGAAGGTTTTTTTTTTATTTAAAAAACTCAGTGGTTGGTGCGTGGAATGCACTGCCCGAGTCAGTGGTGGAGGCAGATAAACTAGAAGTTTAAGAGACTACTAGACAGGTATATGGAGGAATCTAAGGTGGGGGCTTATATGGGAGGCAGGGTTTGAGGGTCGGCACAACATTATGGGCCGAAGGGCCTGTACTGTGCTGTACTATTCTATGTAAATCCCATGACCAGATTGGGTCTGCTGTTATAATACATCTGACAATTAATGGTGATAGACAAACAAGAAAATCTAAGAATATTCCTAAACAATTGTCAGACCTTACAGGCAAGTGCAAAAGTTGGACTGTTTGCAACCATGCTTTGCCTGAAATATTTAGGAATACTTCCTAGGAGAGCTGAAGGTACTGTTGTTTCAGAGACAATGCAAAATTGTCCACATCTACAGCAAATCCAGACAGGAAGTGGCATCCTGTCAAGCTCTCATCTCTAAACCAGAAAGGCTATGATGGAAGTGAGATCCTGCAACTTGTAGAGTAAATCTGATCACCTCAAGATTTGCCAAACCGTACACAGTTGTGTCCAGAGAGCTAGACCATCACAGCACCAGCAAAGAGACCAGAGTTCCAGGTGCTGCCAACACCCTGCATTCCAGGTCTCAAATAAGACACTAGGCCAGAAGGAATGCACTGTAACCCAAACTGTAATGAGGCTAGTCTGAAGGCTCCAGGAGATAAAAATCATCCTTGTACCAGAGAATGCCAGGAAATTTAGTCAGCAAAGCAATTCTGGAGACTCCATTCAGCAGAATATTAAAGCCCAAGGAAAATGTGGTACTGACAGCACATGCAAAGTGGACCAGGAAAGCCTGTAGCAGTAGCATTAATGCAAGTCACCTCCAGTGAAGGACCACTGATATTTAGAGCAGGTACCCCAATGTTTAGGAAAGTGAGCAAACTTGGAGTCAGCAAATTGCAATGTGAAATAGGTTCTCCTTAAACACTAGCTTCACAATAACAATTTAAAATCTCTGTAAACCACCTAGTGACTACATGGCATATGTAACAACTGAATTTTCTTGGTTGTAAGTTAATTTTGGGATCAATGATCAATTTGGAAAGCTGTTTGTCAGGACTACAACGATACAAGCTATATAAGCACTCATTTCCACCAAGTTTATATTTTTGCCTTCAATACTCAACTGGATAAGATGTGTTGATTTGTCAATGGTTCCAAAAAATTTCCTAAACCACATTTAAGCCCTGAAGGAATGCAATCCAACAAAAAATTGTCACTAACTTGCTATCATAGAATCTAACTCAAATGCATAAGCATCAAGGTGTTTAGGTTTAATTGACACTTACTAACATTTACAAGGCCCTTAACAGTTTTCCTTTGACTCCAGATAGAAACAAATAGATTGGCTTTCTACATATGATCTCTTGCAGAAAAATTCCATTTTACTGAGTGCCAAGATTCATAATCCTACATTCAGCTCTAATCTCAAGGAAACTGGAACCCAATTTGAGGCAAGCCAACTACAATAGACTTTTTTCAGAGAGACTAATGTTACACAGTCAACTTCCATTAAATGTTTTCAATTACATGAAATGGAAACCAATATCCTAGCCAGAAAATCCATTAGTTCACTATCTATGAAGAATGGACAAGTCTGAATTATAAATTGGGTATTAGAAAAATCAAGGAAAATGAAGCATTTTACTCTTCAGAGGGAAACTCCAATGGACAGTCAAAAAGTTTAAACTGTAAATGGGCTATTAAAAATGCTACAAAACTACAGCTTTAAAGTCAGAACTAGGTAATATGAAAAGAAATGAAAACATTTCCATTGGCTCGCCACCAGTAAATCCAGCTGTCTTCAATGTGGTAGTGGCGCTGCACTGGGTACTTAATTAGGAGAAGTCTACATAATTCATAACCACCAACATTGAGTTGGGTTTTGCTTTGAGACTGGGCTGATGTAATGACATGGTTACATGAGGATTTTTAAGCACGCTTTTGTGTTTAGGGTTTCATTAAGCATAAAACACCTCACTGTTTTATTTGCACAAATCTACACTGCCACCTCAGCTTGTGATTTAGGTTCAGTCCTGGCCTCTGGTGCTGTATGGAGGTTCACAAATTCTACCTAAAATTATATAGCTTCCTCCCACATACCACAGATATTCTGCCTATTACATTAATTGACCACTAAGCTCCTGCCAATGTAAGTGGGTGGTGGAAAAATCAACAAGACAAATTCAGGATTGAGATAGATGGGACTGTTGCAAAAGATAAAGACTGGCCTATGTCACAATAAAATACAAAGTGGAGTTGAAATCCTCAATCCCAGGTGATTTGTGTCAGGGTTCAAGATAGGGATCAAATAGGCAAGCATTACAGTCAATATTTGGATTAGATAGCAGACAATAAACTGCAGTTTACCTCAAACTTGCCAAGCAGACAATTTGACTCAAGGACTTCTACCCTAGTGCATAAATCCAACACTTTCTTGGATATGGATGCAGTTACTTCTTCTGCATGATCCTACAGTTTTGACTCCTGTTCTGGGTTTAACACAAAGACAATACTGAAATATTTGTAACCAAGTACCAGACACAGTATCCGGATAGACTTTTGGGTGAAATGCCATCTTTCAGGCATCAATTTGTTCATCTGCTCTGTCAATTGTGGGGGTTAGTGGCGAATGCTTTAATGTACAGGAGCTTGAAAGGCATAGTATCACCATTAACTGGTTCACTTATTTCATAAAGCCAAAACCACACTTACACACAGAGTCATTGCAAGGAGGCCACATTGTCAAAGAGATTTACCAAGACACTGCCTGGATTAGAGAACATGTCTTATGAGGATAGGTTTTGCCAGACAGAGCTTTTCTTTGGAGCAGAAGATAAAAGGCAAGTTGATAGGTGTACAAGATGGGGCAGGGGGAGATAGAGTGCACAGCCAGCACATTCCTCTCAGTGGTAATAGCCAAACTAGCGGGCACCTGCTTAAAAGTGAGCGAGGAAAGTTTAGGAGAGAGAGAGAGGTACGAGTTCTGCTTTCAAACAGCGGTGGGTGCCTGGGGTGGTGGTAGAGACCGATACAACACAGATATTTAAGTGACTCTTAAATAGGCACATGGATGCAAGAAAAATGGAGGATATGGGCCATGTAGAAGAGGTTAGATTGTGGAATAGGTTTAAATAGGTGAGTAAAACTTCGTGGGCCGAAAAGGCCCAGATTGTGCTGCACTCTACATTCATGAGCTTTATTTGTTCCCTCACTACAAATTTCTAAAGCATATTTTGAAGTCTGTCTCCACTTTTACAGGCCTGAGTGATTTGAGAAGGTGGGTGAAGAAAATGTCTAACATGACTGCTTAGTCAATTGAGTATACACTCCAGTATTTCTAGTCTTTATCTTCTTAACCCTGCAAGTTAGTAAACCATTTATTACCTTCATCCAGCAGCTGCAGCTGTTCAGTGAGTTCAAAGTATTGGTATATTATCTATCACATGTACCAAGGTGCAGTGAAAAACTTGTCTTGCATACTTTTACACAGAGCAAATCACTAGACAGTGCACTGAGGTAGAACAAGGTAAAACAATAATGCAGAAATGTAAAAGCTTTCAAAAAAGTGAATAGGTGAATAAAAGTGCAAGACTATTAACGGGAGATTGTGATGCCAAGAATCCATCTTATTGCATGAGATAATTTCACGAATCTATGACAGTGGGACAGAAGCAATTCTTGAGCCCGGTGGTGTGGCTTTTGTATCTTCTGCCCAACGGGAGATGGTAGAAGAGAATGACTGAAATGTGGTCAACAACAGGAATTCTGCAGATGCTGGAAATTCAAGCAACACACAAAGTTGCTGGTGAACGCAGCAGGCCAGGCAGCATCTCTAGGAAGAGGTGCAGTCGACATTTCAGGCCGAGACCCTTCGTCAGGACTAACTGAAGGAAGAGTGAGTAAGAGATTTGAAAGTTGGAGGGGGAGGGGGAGATCCAAAATGATAGGAGAAGATAGGAGGGAGGGGGATGGAGCCAAGAGCTGGACAGGTGATTGGCAAAAGGGATACGAGAGGATCATGGGACAGGAGGTCCGGGAAGAAAGACAAGGGCCGGGGTGGGGGAGACCCAGAGGATGGGCAAGGGGTATATTCAGAGGGACAGAGGGAGAAAAAGGAGAGTGAGAAAGAATGTGTGTATAAAGTAACAGATGGGGTACGAGGGGGAGGTGGGGCATTAGCGGAAGTTAGAGAAGTCGATGTTCATGCCATCAGGTTGGAGGCTACCCGGACGGAACACAAGGTGTTGTTCCTCCAACCTGAGTGTGGCTTCATCTTTACAGTAGAGGAGGCCGTGGATAGACATGTCAGAATGGGAATCCCAATCCCATTCTGCCATGTCTATCCACGGCCTCCTCTACTGTAAAGATGAAGCCACACTCAGGTTGGAGGAACAACACCTTGTGTTCCGTCCGGGTAGCCTCCAACCTGATGGCATGAACATCGACTTCTCTAACTTCCGCTAATGCCCCACCTCCCCCTCGTACCCCATCTGTTACTTTATACATTCTTTCTCACTCTCCTTTTTCTCCCTCTGTCCCTCTGAATATACCCCTTGCCCATCCTGTGTCTCCCCCCCCCCCCGCCCTTGTCTTTCTTCCCGGACCTCCTGTCCCATGATCCTCTCATATCTCTTTTGCCAATCACCTGTCCAGCTCTTGGCTCCATCCCTCCCCCTCCTGTCTTCTCCTATCGTTTTGGATCTCCCCCTTCAACTTTCAAATCTCTTACTCACTCTTCCTTCAGTTAGTCCTGACGAAGGGTCTCGGCCTGAAACGTCGACTGCACCTCTTCCTAGAGATGCTGCCTGGCCTGCTGCGTTCACCAGCAACTTTGATGAAATAATGTGGTCTTTGATTCTGCTAGCTGAGGCAGCAGGAAGTACAGGGAGAGTCCAGAGGAGAAGCTGGCTCCTGCAATGTGCTGAGCTGTGTCCAGCTCCTTGCGGTCCTAAACAGCAGTTGCCATACCAAGCCGTTATGCATCCAGACACTTTCATTGTTGTATCAAAGTTGCTAAGCATCAGCAACACACTGAATTTCTTTAGCCTGCTGAGAAATTACAGGCATTCTTGGCTGTGACATCAACATTGGGCAACCAAAGGAAAGCTATTGATGTTCACACCTTGAAGCTCTCAACCTCAACACCTTTGATAACAGAAACATGCACAACATGCTCTACCCCTCCCCTTTTTAGCTCCATGTTGACACTGTCATGACATGACACTAGGCCCTCCACCTCCTTTCTGTACTACATCTGGTTACACATGCAGTTCTCCACAGTGGTATCATCTGCAAACTTGTAGATGGAGTTAGAGCTAAATCTGGCCACACAGTCATGAGTAACCCTCAGTACAGATTGATTGCATCTGAAAATCATGCTGTCTTGAAATTGTAAATGGCCAATTGTAGATGGCCAATTTTAAATTTGCAAAATCCTTGCTTATTGAACACATTTTATTTAGAGATTCTGCACAGAACAGACCTTCCCAGCCCAAAGACATGTGACCCCAGCTTTTAAATACTAGCCTAATTACAAGGCAATTTACAATGACCAATTAACCTACTAACTGATACATCTTTGGACTGTTGGAGGAAACCCACCTGGTCACCTTACAGATGGAGGTAGAATTGAATTCTAACATTGAACTGTAATAGTGTCACACTAAACACTACACTATCTTGGCAACCATTATATGCCATTACAATAATACAAATACATTAAGTTTTGCTTCATTTGCAAAGCATTGCTCAGCCACCAGCGTTATTAAAATAAGTGATGCTCAGGTTTTATTTTGAAGTGAATCTTGCATAAAGACTAATAGGATTTCATTTAACATCCATCATTTGCAATGGGAAATTTGGCTGAAGCTCCCCTTCCTGGAGAAAGTAATAAGCACTAGAATGTGCCAAATTTCTGGAGAAACATTAGGATTGCCTAAAGATCCACAGCAAACAGGGAGCCTTCGGTTGCAGTGTGTAGGCAAAGTCATATCAAAGCAGCAAAATGGTAGTCGATTACTCCAAGAGCAGAGATGCCTTCAATACGTAAGGTATAGCATGGTGCCTGTACCTCAAAGTCACATGAGAATTGTAGTGACTGGATTGGAGCAAGTGCCAAGCTCTGCCAAGTTTAATTGTTAATCAGCCATACACATGTATACAGTCAAAGGAAACAGCATCCCTCGAGGGTCAAGGTACAAAGCAGTACCAGTCAGAGCACATTTAGTGCTTATAGACACAATAGCAGGAAAAGATAATATAGCCCAAGTCCCGGAGTACCAATGGCCTGTAGATTACATGAGGATGCTGCCCTGAAGGCACACTTCTGCAAGACAAGCATGCAGCAGTTCCTCATGATACGCTGATGCAACTGCAGATGAACGCAATCTGGGTCATTTTCCATCAAGTGAACACTGGAGGGCAGCATCAGTGGAAGAAGGGGCCAGCTCCCACCACAGCCTCTATCTCCCACACCTGCTCCTGGGTGCTGCAGCAGGCAACACTGTGGCACGAAGGCTCGGTCCATGCAACAATCGAGACCATCCAGTTCTGTCAATTTCACCAATGAACCCGACCGGCAGTATTCAACATTATTAATGCCCAACAGGGTCTTGCAATCACAAGGAAAGCATCCAAGACCATCATTTGTTTGACGACACTGTATCTGACACCACCTTCTCTGGGTGGTTCTAGCAGGTGAGGACACTATGCAACACCTGATCATCTTCAGGAAAATGGCAGCCTGCTAATAAATGTGGGAGTCCAAATTTAATCATGTTTTCCTTTCCAGACCAATGCATTCTGCTTTCACAAGTGTCTATAGAAGCTTTCATGCGGGAATAAGGTTCAATAAAATGCTGTCTACAGTATTTTGTTTACAGAACCCTCTACCTGGGGACTGACTGAATTGTGTATGATACTTCAAGTTTAAATGAACGATATTATGAAAATAAATGCCAAATTGCACTCCAGACTATTGTAGGAGTTATGGTCCTGGCATTGTAGAAACCAAACATCCTTTGGCTGTAGTTTTACTAAGGAATATGCCAACAAAATCATTTATTCATGCCATGGTGCCCATCATTCATTCTGAACAGGCATAGGTGTATCAAGGCTAAGAATGGTTATAATCAAAATGAATTCAAATATTACATATCGCAGCTTGATTACAGTTTAAATTGCCAGTTATATCTGCATTGGAAAGAGTTAACCCCATTCTTTACCCATCACACACAAGTACATTGATAAAGTTTCGATATATAGCTTCATCATGGAGGCAGCATTCTTCCCAGTTCAATGACTGAAGTCAAACTACATCTTCTATCCGTCTTACCTCAAGGATAGCTTCTACCCTGCTAAGGCTATGAATGGGACAAGATGGGGTAGATTGAGGTCAAGCCCATTTTGAACTTCATTTTGTTTAAATTCACTGCACTTCTGCAATTCTAACTATCCTGCACTTTTGTTTGACCTCAATGCTGTGATGAATTGATCTACATAAACACTGTGCAAGCTTTTGAAGAAGAAAGCCCTCAACTCCGAATGGAGTCATCAGGATGCCGTCATGACGGCGTTTTTTCAAGCAGGCTTTCTTATTTTTACGAGGCTGAGTTGCTAGCTCAACGCTCAACCCAGCACGGATGAAAAGCGTGCAAGGGAGCCAGCTGGATTCGAACTCGGGAGCCTTTGCTCTGAAGTCCAGCGTAGATGCCATTACGCCACCAGCCAGTGGGTGCAAGCTTTTAATGCACCTCAATAATATGACTAAAACCAATTTGCTAAACACAGATTTCACCTGGCAACATCACAAATCAAGTTACAGTTGCAAAGGATTCATGGGATAAAGGCCACAGGAGCAGAATTAGAACACTTGGCCTATTGAGTCTGTTCCTCCATTCCATTGTGGCTTACTTATTATCCCTCAACCCTATTCTCCTGCTTTCTTCCCCTCAACTTATGACACCCTTAATAATCAATAACCTATCAATCTCTGCATATGGGGATTTTATTTAGCTAGAGGATGGTAAATCTGGAATTCACTGCCACAGGTGGCTGTGAAAGCCAAGCCACGGGGTATATTTAAAGCAGAGGAGGTTTATAAGGATGTTGCCTGGATTGGAGAGCATGCCTTATGAGAATAGGTTGAGTGAACTTGGCCTTTTCTCCTTGGAGAGACAGAGGAGAGGTGACCTGATAGAAGTAGATAAGATGAGAGGCATTGATCATATGGATAGCCTGAGGCCTTTTCCCAGGGTTGAAATGGCTAACATGAGGAGACGGTTTTAAGGTGCTTGGAAGCAGGTACAAGGGGGACGTCAGTGGTGGGTGTGTGAAATGTACCGCCAGTGAAGGTGGTAGAGGCAGATTCAATAGGGCCTTAAGACCTAGATGAGTACATACAGCTTAGAAAAATAGAGGCTATGTGGTAGCGAAATTCTAGACAGCTTAAACTCTAAGTTACAACATTGTGGGCCAAGGGGGCTGAAATATGCTGCAGATTTTCTATGTTTCTATCTGTTCAAAAGGGCTGTCCTTGTTTTGAAGCTGTGCCCTCTTGTCCTAGCTACCTCACTGTAGGCAACATCCTCTCCATGCCCACTATCTAGGCCTATCAAAATTCAATATACTTCAATGAGATCTACCTTCTAACAGGTAGAGACTAATCCTTAACTGCTTAACAACCAGAGCAGTCTGGCCATCTTTTGTCAAAGAGCATAGGGAAAACAATGGACCTACCTCAAATCTTCAGCGCTTATTTTTAGTTCAAGCAAATTAGTTTTGTAGGCATGACAGAAGGCTTTGTTGCCAAGTTTGCAGATGAGATTGGCAGAAGGACAGGTCATGTTGAGGGAACAGGAATGCTGCTGAAGGATTTAGATTAGGAGAATGGACAAGTGGCAAATGAAATGCAATGTTGGAAGGTGCATGGCCATGCAATTTGGTAGAAGAAATAATTGTGCAGGCTATTTTCAAAATGGGAAGAAAATCCAAAAATCTGAGATGCAAAGGGACTTGGGGGTCCTTGGAAGTTAACCTTTAGACCAGAGTGTTCTGCACAAGTTGAGTTCAGTGGTGAGGAAGGCAGATGCAACATTAGCATTCATTTCAGCAGTCTAGAATACAAGAGCAGGGGTGTGATGCTGAGGCTTTATAAGGCACTGGTGAGGCCTCACCTTGAGTATTGGGAACAGTTTTGAGCTCCTTATCCAAGATGTGCTGGCATTGGAGAGGGTCCACAGGAGGTTCAGAAGGATGATTCCAGGAATGAAAGGGTTATCACACAAGGAACGTTTGATGGCTCTGGGTCTGTACTAGTGGGAATCTGGAAGGACAAGGGGGTTTCTCATTGTCCAGGCTTTTCAATATTCGCAAGGTTTCAGAATAGGTGTGGAAAGGATGTTTCCCCATGGTGGAGAAGTATAGGACACAGGCTCAGGATAGAGGGGCGTCCATTTAAAATGGATGCAGAGGGATTTCTTTAGGCAGAGTGTGGTGAATTTGTTACAAAAGGCAGCTGTGGAGGCCAGGTCATTGGGTGTATTTAAGTCGAAGATTGATAGGTTCTTGATTGGCTATGGCAAAGATTACAAGGCCAGAGAGTGGGACTGAGGGGGGAAAATGGGATCAGCCATGATTGACTGGCAGGGCAGATTCAATGGTCTAATTCTGCTCCCGTGTCTTATGGTCTTGTATACACTCGGAAAGTTAAATTAACTGAAAATTTAGGTCACTTAATCAGGAGCATGGCTTTAAACAAAACAACCAGAGCTGTGCCAAACAAGAGAAAATGTACAGATGCTGGAAATCCAAACACAGAGGCTGGAGGAACTCAGCAGGCTAGGCAGCATCCATAGGAAAAAAAAAAGTACAGTTGACATTTCACACCGAGACCCTTTGGCAGGACTGGAGAAAAAAGATGGAGTAGGTTTAAAAGGTGGTGGAGAGATAAAGAGAAACAAAGTGGTAGGTAAAACTGGGAGAGGGAGGAATGAAGTAAAGAGCTTGGAAGTTGATTGGTGAAAGACTCAGGCCTGGAGAAGGGGGAGTCCAATAGGAGTGAACAGAAGGCCATGGAAGAAAGAAAAGGAGGAGCACCAGATGAATTTCACGGGCAGGCAAGGAGGTAAGTGAGACAGAAGGGGATGGGGAATGGAAGAAAGGGGGCCCATTACTGGAAGTTTGAGAAATCGATGCTCATGCCATCAGGTTGGAGGCTATCCAGACAAAATACAAGGTGTTGTCTCCATCAACAATGCTGCCCTCAACCTCATCTTCCATTTCAAACCTCATCTGCTTTTACCCCATCCTCCACTACCCTACCAGTGATAGGGTTCCATTTGTCCTCACCTACTTCCCCACCAGCCTTCACATACAGCACACAATTCTCCAGAACTTGTCATCTCCAACGGGATACACACACACCCCACCCCCAACTTTCTGCTTTCCACAGGGATTGCTCCCTACATGACCCCCATGTCCACTCATCATTCGTCCCCCCCCACTGACCTCCCTCCTCGCACTTATCCTTGCAAGTGGAACAAGTGCTAAACTTGCCCTTCCACCTCCTCCCTCGCTACCATTCAGGGCCCCCAAACAGTCCTTCCAGATGAGATGACACTTTACCCAATTCAGTTGGGGTCATATACAGTGTCTAGTATCGCCTCCTGCATATGTGAGACTCAACGTAGATAGGGAGACCATTCCACTGAACACCTCTGCTCTGTCCACCAGAAGCAGGATTCTCCAGTAGCCATCCATTTTAATTCCACTTCCCATTCTGCTATGTCAATCCGTAACTTCCTCTACTGTTGCAAGAGGTCACACTCAGGTTGGAGGAATAACACCTCATATTCCATCTGGGTAGCCTCTAACCTGATGGCATGAACATCAATTTCTCAAACTTCCAGTAATGCCCACCTCCTTCACCATTCCCCATCCCCGTTTCTCCTCTCATCTTATCTCCTTGCCTACCCATCACCTCCCTCTGGTGCTCTTCCATTGCCCCTCCCTTCCATGGCCTTTTGTTCTCCATCAGACTCTCCCCTCTCCAGGCCTGTATCTTTCAATCAACTTCCAAGTTTACTTCATCCCTCCAGCTTCACCTATCACCCTGTGCTTCTCTCTCTTCTCACCGACCTTTTAAATCTACTCATTTTTCCTTCAGTCCTGCTGGAGGGTCTTGGCCTGAAAGATCGACTGTATCGACTGTACTTCCTCTGCCACCACCCCTGCGCGCCCCCCCCCCCCCACAGATGCTTCCTGGCCTGCTGAGTTCTTCCAACATTTTGAAAGTTATGCCAAGTCATTTAGAGACCAGTGAAACTGCCATTACGAGCCGCTGCTCTTTTCACTGCCAATCTCCAAACCAACTGCTAAGTTTGAAGTAAATATTACATTCCATTAACTGAAAATTTCCTACAGCATTCCAGAATCATTCTGGTACATAACAAATCAGAGAGCTGCCCATTAAATCACAAGTTTACAACCAAATATTGCATAAATCATTATATTTCAGCAAATTGTTTGTGGCCAGAATACAATAAATTCTTCCAGAAACAAACCTTTGAAGTGCAAACCAAGGCAAACCAGTGAAGATTTAGAAAAGTCAGCCTTGTATTTAACATCCCACTAAGATGCCTTTCAAAATGTCTCATTACTACTGCAGTTCCTCAGACTGCAATGCATCCCTACTAGCCAAGGCACAAATTTCTCAAGTCAACAGGAGGGAATTTGGGCAATTTTATTACTGCATACTGTACCAGTGCTATTGGTTTACAATTACATTGAGATTGCAGATCATGGTTGAATTTGAAGAGACTTAATTTGCTTGGCAAAGACTGATAAAATTGGGATGGGGGTGGAAAGAAGTTGCAACTTTTCTCACCACCCCCCCCCCACTTATGCATCGAAAGTTTTACACCAAATCACACGTCAAGATGCAATGTACACTGCTTATCATTAACCCTCAGAAGCTGCATCCTTGTTTGAGCTGCTTTATTACAGAACATGCAAGTTGAATTGACTTAACCCATAGGCTTTAAGATCAGATCTTGCGTCTCAATCCAATATACAATTTCAATGTTATAATCAACCTAGTACAGCCTCAAATCACCTCTTACCAGTCAAGAATTGGACAACAGCAGAATTGCAGCCAGAGATCAAAATCTATAGAGATTTACAAATAGTACATGGGAAGTGGGTTTTAGATACTGAGAGATCACATTGCAGCTTCCTATAGTCAAGGACAGAGCATGAAATCACTACTAAGGTAGGAAGCTGCCAAACGGTAACCAAAGAGCACATGAAGCTTCTGACAGAAATCCACCTATTAACCACCATAATTGATAACTCATTTACTTTGTCAAATCAGTTTAATCCAAGAATGTTTTTACAATATATTCATAATATCCAGCAATACAACTAGGATATGTTTTCATTGCAGATCAAGTATTTAAGAGGATGAGAACATTTCCTCGAGTGCAGAGGACAGCGTGTTTAAGGCTGCAGATGTGCATCAAGGGAGGAGACTTTAGCACCAGCTAAGTCTTGGTGCTAGTTTATGTACTCCAGTGAGGAGATTCATGACCTGTATTCAGGAAATTGACAAGACATTGTGCCGACCACTGCCCAACTGACTACAGGCCACAGATATAGTTCCAAAGCAAGCTTTCTACTATGGACAGCCAGTGCAGTAGAGTTTTAACTGAACAGAGCATACTGCAGCAACCAAGATGGGCTCCAACCTTCACAACATTGGACAGGTAGAACCTTAGCATTTAATCTTTACAGGGATATCCAGGCCCTGTACCAGGACAAGGGAAACTTTAGGGTGATTCCTCCCTGTTGTGTGAAATCAAGTTCACAGGTTTGAGTGGGGACAGACAACACTCACCACTAGTAACTAAACATTCAGTTACTCAAGTTACTCGGTTACAATTACTTATCTATCTTGAGTGCCTAAAGTGGCAGGATGAAACAAACTAAATATACATTGGCAAACTCTTATCTAAATGTGCACCCAGGCCCACTTTACTGCAGCACACCTCCAGTTTACTGTTTCCATGGCACTGATCCCTCAGCCCATGGCAACGGGACAGCACATAGGATTTAAACTCTACTGGTGCCATGCCAGTCAAACAGCAGCTTGTGCGAGGGGCTGCAATGCTCTTTAAATAGGCCAATCCCTAGCTAGCATGGGAGAGCAGCCATCAATGTACAGGTAAGATGAATGCTTACTGCAACAGTTCCTCTCTCTCTCTCTGTAAAGAGGGAGGGAAGAAGTAGTGAAATTATAGGCCAGTTAGCCTGACTTCAGTGGTTGAGATGTTGAAGTCCATTGAAGATCAGGTTTCAGGGTACTTTGAGGCACATGATAAAATAGGCCAAAGTCAGTATGTTTTTATTTTTAAAAAAGAGACAATCTTCCCTGACAAATATTTTGGCATTCTTTGAAGAAATAACAGGATGGACAAAGGAGAGTCAGTGGATGTTGCTTATTTAGATTTTCAGACGGCTTTTGACAGGAGTCTGCTTGACAAGAGCTATGGTATTAAATGAAGGAGGCAAAGAGTGGGAATAAAGGGGTTTTTTTCTGGTTGGCTGCTGGTGATTAGTGTGCTGCGGAGGTCTGTATTGGAACCACTTCTTTGCATGTTATAAATGAATGATTTGGATGAATGAATTGATGGCTTTGTGGTCAAGTTTGAGAACAACACAAAGATAGGAGGAGCAAGTAGTGTTAAGAAAGCTGGGCGTCTGCAGAAGGGCTTTGACAGATTGGGGAATGGGCAAAGTGGCAGATGGAATATGGTGTAGGGATGTGCATGGTTATGCACTTTGAGAGAAGAAATCAAGGCATGGACTATTTTCTAAATGGGGAGAAAATCCCAAAAAAAAAAACAGGTGCAAAGGGACGTAGGAATCCTCGTGTAGGATTCGCCAAAGGTTAACTTGCAGGTTGAGTCGGTGGCAAGGAAGGCAAATGCAATGTTAGCATTCATTTCAAGAGGAGCAATGCTGAGGCTTTGGTCAGATCACACTGAGTATTTTGAGCAGTTTTGTGCCCCTTATCCAAAAGATGTGCTGACATTAGAGGTGGCCTCAAGGAGATGCACGAGAATGATCCCAGGATTGAAAGGGTTTTACATGAGCATTTGATGGCTCTGGGCCTGAACGTGCTAGAGTTTGGAAGAATGAGGGGGATCTCAATGAAGCCTTTTGAATATTGAAGATCTAGATAGAGTGGCTGTAGAGAGGATGCTTCCTATAGTGGGTGAGTCTAGGACCAGAGGGCACAGCCTCAGAATTGAGAGATATCCACTTAAAACTGAGGAAAAATCTATTTTGTCAGAGGATGGCAAATCTGGAATTCATTGCCATGGATGGCTGTGAAGGTCTAGTCAATTAAATTTAAAGCAGAGGTGGATAGTTTCTTGATTTGTTAGGGCATTAAAGGTTACAGGGAGAAGGGAAGAGAATGAGTTTGAGGGGGATAATAAATCAGCCATGATGGACTGGTGGAGCAACCAGGATGGGCCAAATGGCCCAATTCTGTTGCTATGTCTTATGGCTTGATGGAGATCGAACTTATTTTTTTCATATCTGGCTACAAAGAAAGTGCTGATCGCAGAGCTCCCTTCTTAGTAATTATTACTTCCTAACTGTTGATTACAGAAACAGCTGGGTGGCTTTGAAGTTGGCTGGATATTAAGTTTGCAACATGCAGTGCTTTTCATATTGTTTATTGGTGTCACTTTGAACCCTATTGTTTATAAAGAGCACAGTCAGTTGTTCTGTCCAATATGCCACAGGATTTTGTAGACTGTTGTACTCACATCAGATGCAAGTCTCAGAAAACAAATTCAGCTTCTCATTCACCAGACACCCTGCACTTCAAAAAGGGATTGGGAAATTACAGGCAGACTCCATTAGTTCAATGACAGTTTAAAGAAAATGCTGGGGTCAGTCAGTACCTGTGGTGGCAGTGAAGCTAAGTTTCAGGTGCCCAGCTTTCAGACTTTTATTTGTGTCTCAGTTGAAACAATCTTCCCTTCTAGTCTGGATTTGCTCATTTCCTTCCCCAGATATGCAACAAGCCTTCATTCCTTTAGCCAGTACTCGACAGTCTTCCATTATTCCCTCCACCCTTCCTTTTGCTCTGCAAGTGCTTTTCAATGAAGAGTTGTCAACTGCATCCCATGGTTGTATAAAGTATACATTCTTGAATAAATGTACTTTGGAATTAGTATTTCAATACCATTTTAATTTCAGCTTTAACATCAGTTTCCGATTCACCAGCAATCAAGAAATTAGAAAAATTAGAGCCATGATTTACTTTTAGTTTTAAAAAAAGGGATTGCTTTGAAAGATGTTTAGGAATTGTATAATTGAGATTGGCAATTGTAGGATGCAATTATAGGGACTATTGAAGGGTTCAAATTACCAATATGGCATTCAAAGATCACAAGTTAAATTTATCAAAGAACATGCATATCACCATATATAATCCTGCGATTAATTTTCTTGCAAACATCTTCAATAAATCCATAATAGAATCAATGAAAGTCCCCAACTTGGATGTTCAACCAGTGTATAAAAGGCAAGCTGCAAGTACAAAAATAAAATAATAAATACACAGTAGAGATGGAGTTCTTGAGAACAAGTCTGTAGGTTGTGGGAACAGTATAGTGATGGGGCAAGTGACGTTGAAAGTTATCCCATTTGGTTCAAGAATCTGTTGAACCTGAACCTGGTGGCAAGTCCTGAGGTGCCTGTATCTTCTTCCTAATGGTGGCAATACAAGGAGATCATGTTCTGGGTGGTAGGGGTCCTCAATGATGGATGCCGATTTCCTGCAACAACGCTTCATGTAGAAATGCTCAGTGGAGGGGAGGGGTTGACCCGTGATGGACTGGGCCGCATTCACTACCTTGTGTAGGTGTTTGCATACCAGGCTGTGATGCAGCCAGTCAATATAGTTCCTCTACACATCAATAGAAATTTAAGATTTTGATGTCATGCCAAATCCTCAAACTCCTAAAGGAAGTAGAGGCACTGCTGTGCTTTCTTTGTAATTGCACTTGCATGCTGGGCCAAGAACAAGTCCTTTGAAATAATGACACCAAGGAATTTAAAGTTGCAGACCCTCTCCACCTCAGATCCTTCGATGAGGACTGGCTCCTGGACCTCTGGTTTCAATAGACAATAGGTGCAGGAGTAGGCCATTCGACTACTGGACCTCTGGTTTCCTCCTGAAGTCAATAATCAGCTCCTTCTTGCTGACAGTGCAAGTTGTTTTTGTGGTCTCACTCAGCCAGATTTTCAATCTCACTCCTATATTTTGACTTATCTTTGATTCATTCTTTAATGGTGGTGTTGTCAGCAAACTTGAATATAGCATTGGAACTGTATTTAACCACGCAGTCACAATTGCCTATGGCACACCTGCATTGATGGAGATCATTCAGATGTTGCCAATCTAAACTGACTGGGGTCTGTACATGGGGAAAGAGAATCCAATTGCACAAGGAGGTATTGAGCCAAGGTCTTGAAGCTTATTGATTAGTTTTGAGGGGGATGATGGTACTGAATGCTAAACTGTAGGCAATAAGGAGCATCCTGGTGTATGCATCTTTTCTGTCCAGATGTTCCAACGTTTAGTGAAAAACCAATGAGATGGCATCTGCTGCGGACTTGCTCCTTCAGTAGACAAACTGGAGCAGATCCAAGGAGCTTCTGGCAGGAGGTGACATGTTTAATCACCAACCTCTCAAAACACTTCATCACTGGATGCAAGTGCATTTGATTGACATTCGGCTCATTTGATCCCAATGACTTTGCTTGAAAAAAAAAATCCACAGGAACCTCCAAGCAAAGAATTTCAACATCTGAACATTTCAGTGTCTGCTTAGGAGCAACTTACCACCACTGCCATGCTTCGTATGATACAGTTGCTCCAAATGCAAAGGACAGTCTTTTGCAACAGATTTGTACATTCCATTTTGTACAAAAAAGGTACAAAATCTTAATAGATCTTCAAGAAGCCAAGCCCAATATTCACCTTGGCAGAAGAAGGAACTCCAATGCAAACTCATGCATTCACAAAATCTCATCTTGGTCATTCTTTGATAATGCACAAACATAGTTGTTGCAGGAATCAGTAACTGTTGACTTTAGCAAGCACACTGATCAGAGTAGTAACTCTTGATATTCGACCTGATACCATCAGCACAGTTTAGGCTCCTGATATGTACTGCATCTATACAACTTTTGCCAAGGACTAGCATACATATTCGCCTTTTGGAACGAAAGCCCATTTTTAAAATCTAAGCACATTAGCTAACATCTTTCAACTGCTGACAAGATGTTCTGGGGGCTGAGCATCCACAGTCCCCAAGTTCTGCCACATCTTACTAGATGATCAGATGCAGAAGACAATCACCCACCAAACCAGTAGGGGGTGATTGGGGATAAGCTAGGATAGGATAAAATCTGGGACAATAAGAAATAGAAGCAACATGAAATATAACTGGGACTGCGACACCACTAGTGGATATCATTTAAGTCATCTTGTGCTCCAGTTGAAGAGCTAGATGCTCTGGTGGATAACATATCACAGCCTACAGTTATTGACCCAAATCACACTGACTGGTCAGTAGTTACACCAGAATTGCCAGCATTCAGCCATTTGTAGACAAGTCCCACAGGTCAGTGTCCAGGATAAGCTGGAACTCTCTATGTCACTCAGCTACATTGGTTTCAGGGTGGAATGGCAGGTATGATGTGGTGAAATTCTGCTTTGTTTTGGGAAATGCAATCTTTGCCAGAAAAAACAGACAGGCATCAGGTCCTTGATTGTTTAAATGGGATCTCCCCAGAGGATGAAGAGCAAAGGTTGCCAAATTCCAACAAAGTCCTGGCCAAGCAGCCAGTTAAAGTACAGTTTAAAAATTCTATCTTAAAATATTGCAATCACTCAATGCATTGCAGAAAACACAGAACATGTGCATGAAAGCAAGACCAGTTATACTAAATCTAGCCAGCCATTCCTCCAAGCCCAATAAAAATGAAATCCCAACTGATCGGAAATCGTGCAAGAGGAGTTAATGTTTCTTTAATTACTGGATATAAACTATGTCCCCATTGTATTCATCTTTTAAAAGGGCAAACACTGACTACAGCAGCCATAGCATTACAGCATGGAAATAGGCCTCTTGGCCCACTTACCACACTGGTCAAGAACTCATCCACAATTCTCCACATTCCCAACTCTGCCAGATTAGACTATTACATACACTAGGGACAAGTTATATTCTTCAATTAATCAGCCCACACACCTTCAGGATGTGGGGAGAAAACTGAAACACCTGTAGGAAACAGTCACACGCCAACTCCAAGTCAGCTTCTGCCCAGCTCACTGGAGCTGTGAAGCAGCAGTTTTAGTAGCTGGATCACACAAACTCTGCTTATGGGTAAAGATGTTGGGAATCAAGACTACTGGCTTTTTTTTAAAAAAAATAAAAAAGACAAGTTCAGGTCTTGGAACAAAGTTTACTGACATGATTTGAGAGAAAACACGGCAATCCCATGTGTAACCACACAATTCCTGCAGCAACATCATTGAAATGACTATTATTGAATAGTATCCAGTCAAAGTGATTAATATAGCAAAAAAAGCACAGTACACTTTATGATTAAGAAAATAACACAGGTTAAGTCATTGATACAGAAATAAACAAGCAAGCATCAGCTCCTAGAGATATACAAGTAAGTTAATCTGGAACCCCTGGATTGAAACTGAATTTATTGGATACAAGGAACTTGCAGGCCAATTGCATCAGACTTGGCAGGAAACAGACAAGAGGTGGTGGATACTGGAACCTGGAGCATCAATCTACTGGTGGAACTCAGCAGGTCAAGCAACATTGTGGGGCGGGGAGATGAGGAGGAAGTGTAGAGACAAATTGATGCTGTTAAAAAAAACATACCACCTCTTGGCCTACAGTTCTCAACTATTTCCAAAATGCAGGGAAAAAAATTAGTTTTTAAATAACTTTAATGGGAGAAAGTTTGAAATCTCCCATATCTGGTGACTGTCAGCAAATCTTGGTACATTTGGTCATCTCCCAAAAATTACAGATTGGAGGCTGGCAAAAGTGAGGGAGAGTAGAAACATAGACCACAAACCAGTTAGCTTGACAATAGTTTAAAAACTGCTAGAATTAATGCATTTAGCAAATAGGATTGGGCAGCATGAAAAGGGATTAATGAAGGGAAATGTTCAGAACTATTGAATGAGTTTAATTAGTGGAATGAAAACTAATTACTGTATTCAAATTTTAGAAAGTCTTTAGTAAAATGCTATACAAATAGTTTTCAAATGCATGGAATGCTATACTGACTTAGATCAAAGGTTAATGAAAAAAATTTGCAATAAATAATGGGTTCTTTTCAGGTTGGAGACCAATAGGGCACCTCAACCGATGACTGGGACCCAAAATCTTCAGTCTATGATTTAGCTGTGGGGAATCTAATGTTAATCAGTTTCAAGATTTGTACAAATCTGTGTGGCAGTGTGGGCTGTGTGGCAGTGTGGGCTGTGAAGCAGATGCAGAGGGACTTTGAGATACAGGGTGAATGAACAGGCAAGGACATGACAGATGGAACATACTGTAGAGAAATGAAATCTCCCACTATAGTACAAAAAGGTAAAGTTTCATTTTAAATAACAACATTAAAAGATGTTTATATTCAGAGGAACCCAATGCCTTTGTACATCACTGGAAACATGTAGGTATACCAAGCAAATTGGAAGACAAATGTTACACAAATCCTCGTAAAGGTCAGGGGTTGGCATTGTTCCTAAGGCCCTGATGTGGGAATACACAAGTGTATTGATTTGGTTTACTTAAGGACATGCAACAGGGGCATGAAATTTCAAATTGTTCAAGATGTGATCTGATTATGAGAGACTTTTAGTTTAGAATATGGGAAAAATAGGAAACTACTGCTAAAATACACGTCATATGCAGTCATAGAGGCGCAATGCCTACTCCAGTCTTCAACAGTGCAGGAGCAAGCAATGTATTTTCTCAGTGAGGAACTAAAGAAATTTTGATTTTGCTATTTATTATTTTGCATATCAGGTTTAATTCCAAATATGAAGCAATACCCAAAACGTATTGACCATATAAAACTTCCAATATGCAGCTGCTTACTGGAAAAAGATAGCAGAACATGACCCCAAAATACATTCTTAGAGGGGACTTGGGGTCATTGCAAGTATGAAATACAGTAACACTTCCATTACAAACCTGTGACCAAAACATCGCACTCCCTTTTAAGTTTTCTAACAGGAGCAAGTACTTCCAATAAAATGTTGGCATTTTGCAATGTTTCCTCAATTCTTAAGGGGACAGAGACATATTGGAGTGCAGTTTCAAAAGAGCTCTCGGGAAAATCTCAACAACAGCCAGCATCTGGGGGGAAGAGAGAGAAAAGAGTCCTGCTGAAGGGTCTCAACCCGAAACGTCGACTCTACTCTTTTCCGTAGAAGCAGCCTGGCCTGATGAGTTCCTCTTGCATTGTGTGTAGCATACAAATTAGGATAATACATTATCAATAGCTAGGAAAAATTGACCACTACTAGATTGGGCTGGTTTAATGCAGATCATTATCAGTCTCAGTTACCAATATCAACAATTATCCACTAGAGCAAAGTTGCTCTGAAATATCATAGATTATGCAAAGTAACACGTGGACATTACTTGCCAATAGTTTCTTACTCCACACAAATACAAACATGATATATACAGAGCCAAAACAAGGTGACCAAAAGCTTGGTCACTATATCTGTACAGTTCACTCACCAATCAGAAGTTGTGGTCCCAGGTTATTAGGTCAATAAACATGGAGCAGAATTAAACCATTCAGCCCAACGAGTGTTCACCATTCAATCTTGTTTGGTTTTCCTTAATTCCAGTCTTGATTAGTACAATCACTTTACAGCATTAGCTGTAAGATTGGGATTTAATTCCCACTGTTTGTAACAAGCTTGTACATTCTCCCTGTGAACATGCTGGTTTCCACCCACATTCTGAGGACATATGAGTTAAGGTTAGTGAATTGTTGGCATGGTTTTTTAGTGCTGAAAGTGTGGCAATACTTGCAGGCTACCCAGCACAATCCTTGCTGAGTTGAAGCAAAGGACACATTTCACTGCATGTTTATCTGCGTGACAATTAAAGCCAAGCCTTACAAAACCTCAGCATTATACCGCATCCTTGCTCTTATATACGATGCAAAAAGATTGCACACTTGTATTTGTCTTCCCTATTGAGCAAACTTTAGGGAACCCTACACTAGGACTCCTAAATTCCTTTGCACCTCCGATTTTTGAATTCACTTCCTGCTTAAAATAGTTTTTTGCCTTTATTCCTTTCCCAAACTGCATTACCATACACTTTCCTGCACTGTATCCTACCTGCCACTTCTTTGCCCATTCTCCTAATCTGTCCAAGACCTTCTGCTGACCCATTGCTTCCTCAACACTACTTGCCACTCCACCCATCTTTGTATCATCTGCAAATTTAGCCAAAGCCATCAATTCTATTATCCAGTTCATTAGCATAATGTAAAGTGGGCCCAACACTGACCCCTGCAGAATACTAGTCACTGGCACCCAGCCAGAAAAGTCCTACTTTATATCTAATCTTCACCCTCTGATAATCTGCTGTCCATGTCTTTTCTGTAATACCACAGGATCTCAGCTTGTTTAGCAGCCTCACATGTAACACCTTAAGGGGCTTCTGAAAATCCAGGTAGACAACATTCACCAACTCCTTATCTATCCTGCCTGTTACTTTCTCAAGAATTCCAACAGATTTGTCAGGCAAGATTTTCCTCAAGAAACCATGCTGAGTTTGACTTCTCACAATATGCCTCCAAGTACCCCAAAACATCATCCTTTAGAATGGACTCCAGCATCTTGCCAATCACTGAATTCAGCCTAACTGGCCTATAGGCCTATATCAGTCCTGACGAAGGGTCTCGGCCTGAAACGTCGACTGCGCCTCTTCCTATAGATGCTGCTTGTCCTGCTGCATTCACCAGCAACTTTGATGTATGTTGCTTGAATTTCCAGCATCTGCAGAATTCCTGTTGTTTGGCCTATAATAGCCTGTCTTTTGCCTCCCTCCTTTAAGAGGGAGTGACATTTGTGATTTTACAGTTCTCCGGAAACATTCAAATATCTAGTAATCCTTCAAGAAATATTAACACCTCCACAAACTCTTTAGCTACCCCTTTCAGAAACCTAGAGTGCATTCTATTACATCTGTGTAATTTATCTTGAGAATTTTCAGCTTCCCAAGCACCTTCTCCTTAGTAATAGCAGCTGCATTTCCTTCTACACCAACACTCAAAACCTCGGCACAGTGTTGATGCCTTCCACAGTGAAGGGTGACACAAAATACTTAGCTCATTTGCCATTTCTTTGATCCCCCATTACTACCACTCCAGTGTCATTTTCTTGTGATTGATGTCCCATGTTACTTTTACTCCATGTATCTGAAAAAACCTTCTATATCCTCATATTTGCTAGGTTATCATATTTCATCTCTCCTTATTGCTTTTATTTTGGTTGGCTTTTGTTGTTTTTTTTAAGTTTCCCAATCCTTCAATTTCTCACTAATTTTTGCTTCATCATATGCCCTTTTGTTTTTATGCTGTCTTGAATTCCCTTGGCAGCCACTGTCGACTCATCCTCCATTCAGAATGTTTCTTTGGGATAAAGAGATCCTGCTTCTTGTGAATTTCTCTTAGAAACTACAGCCATTAATCTTCTACCATCAAATTAACTGGCTATCTTCTCTCATGCCTTTGTAGATCTCTTTACTCCAATACATCTGACTTTAGCTTCTCCCTTTCAAACCGCAGGGTGAATCCCATCATATGATCACTATTACGTAAGGGTTCCTTTACCTTAAACTCCCAATTAAATCTGGTTCATTAAATAACACCCAATACAGAATTGACTTTTCCCAAGTGGGTTCAACTACAAGCTACTCTAAAAAGTCATCACATAGGCATTCAATAAATTCCTTCTCTTGAGATTTAGCACCAACCTGACTTTGACAATCTACTTTATATTGAATTTGCCCACGACTACCATAATGTTGTCCTTTGTAAATGTTTTTTTCCCCATCTCCTTTTGTAACTTGTACCCCACATCCTGTCTAAAGTTGAGCCCTGCACACAACTCCCATCAGGGAGTGTTTTTTTTTAAAAAAACCCTTGCAGTTTTTAAAAACTCTACCCTGAAGGATTCTACATCTTCTGATCCTACAGTATGTCATTTCTTTTAAGAATTTTATTTCTTTTTTCCAACCCGCAGAACCACCCCAGCCCACCTGCCTGTCTTCTTGAGAAGATGTACATCCTTGGATGCCAAGCTTCAGCTGGATCTTCTCTCAACCATCCACAGCCCTGGTTATGCAATTCACCAGGACTCTGGTCCAAGCATGGTTCCACTCCCTTCTTCCCCATTTCTGGTGCCAATGCCCCACAATGCCCTGAAGAATCTCAGCCTGAAAAGTCAGCTGCTCATTACCATAGATGCTGCCCAACCTGCTGAATTCCTCCAGCATTGTATTGCTCTGGATTTCGAGCATCTGCAGAATCAGTGTACTGTATAAGATTTTCCACAAATTCAAACTCACTTCTCCCGTAACAACCTTTGAGCCATACTTTTAGCCATAATTAACCCATTCAACCAATGGAAAGTTGTATTTAGAAACCCATCTATCCAAATGACTCTTATATGACTACAATGCAACTAACAATTTGAATTACAAGTTTTACCTTGCATGACCAAATATCACATAGCTGGACAGTAAGCATGTAAATCCATATCTCACCTGTCCAAAATGTAGAAATACTGAAAGAATCAATTAAGATTTTCTTGCTTTTCAACCTCTTCAATGCTATCACTTTCCAAGCTACTCATCTTTCTTCATTCACTCCCACTGGTAAAGTACCAGGTTTAAGCAATCTTTGCTTAGAAAATTCATTTCTGAATAGAATTTTATACAAGGTTAAAAATCAGCCGAGTCCATGCCAGGTTATGACTGCCCTTCAGATAGCATTGCTGCGATTCTGGTAGCATTTTAGTGAAAACCCTTTGACATTATAATTTTAAGATCCACTACGCACAATCTACACCCTATGTCACCATTTTCACTTCCTACAAAATGTACAAACTGGATAGTTCAGTATCATTGATGAACAACAGGATGCTTTTGCTTTCGTTTACCGGCTTACCGATTGCCATTACAAAATATTAAAGGCATGTTTCTTAGAGACAGTGAAATCACTTCATTACACAAAGGAACTATCCTTTTGCAGAGGATCCATTCTGAAATTGAAAAAGCCAAAAGATTAATTTTCCACAAATTTGCTACTTTTGACTTTCTACATACTTTCTCATGCCACAAATTAGATCATATCCTTTTAAGGCTTAACATGAATTTTCAAAATAAACTTAACTGGACCTTTAGTTCCTTGAAAAATAACAACATTGACAGCAAAAGGTAATCCAAATTTGGTGGAATTGTACTGGGGAAATAACAGCTCCATGCATATCAAATTCAAATATTTAGAACAATGATTCCAATTTCACCCTAGACTACAAAATGAATATGATCTCCAATGTCTTTGGTACTTGTGGTTCAATAGGAATTAATCTTGCTTCAAAAGCTTTATAAATTTAAATCCCAAGGTAGCATAGAGTGGTAAAAGAAACTTGCATTTGCAAACCTCTCCCTTTCAGGGAAAACAACTGAGACATTTAGGTTAGTGTTGCCTGTGCAAGAAATAACGATAATTCATCCACTACAATTTTCCAAAAATGTCTTAGTAACCTTTACCATGAAATAGGTAAACATTCACCAGGACACCAAATATACTCTTCAAAGTAACTTTTTTTGCAGCCAGAGGTTTACAAAAATATTGGGCAAGGCTGGAGGAAAATTATCTGTCCAGTACAATTTCAAACTACAGATTTTAGTCTTGCAATTTTTCTCAAGTTAAGCAAACTGTAGGAGCTCCAGGATAATTGACAGGAGCATAACTGCCTACTATTATAACATTATGTGAAAGGATCATAATGGCAATGCAAATAAAGAAATTCTTTAAAAAATACATAAAGCACACTGAAGCCCATTTTGTGCTACAATAGTCAGCAATCTTGGGGTGTATACTAACATTTGCAAAGGTTTTAAGCAGGTATTTTATGAACATTACAGAGCTACTTGCAGATCAGACTAGCTTAGTATGTTCGGATTTTGTTTGATCTTTCCAAAAGGGAATATTCATAAACAATCTAGTAATCTACAAAGTAATGTAGTCAAGTTTATTATAAACTAAATGTATCAAATTGATTCAAGCTTAATTCCTTAGGTTATCTGCAGTAAACTGAAGTTTAATCAATTAAAATAACCTTAGGGTACCAAATAACATTGTTTCATCAAATGAGACTGAAAATATTTGTGCATATTGCATTATTTGGAAGTCAATGTCAACTAATAGATCCAAGACCTGTGCCAATCAATATCCAACTTTAAAGCTCAACTAAGGGCAAAGTATCTTGCACTAAAGGAACAAAACATTTAATGCGTGGAATGCAAGCCCATATGAAACCTGGTCACCTTTTTGGAATGTGATGCAAAATATTAAAATAGCTCAAATGTGAGAAAGCATTGAAAGATTTTTCTTACATTGTTATTGACCAAATTACCTTACTCTAATCATTTTAAATAACACATCAGCACCATCATACACATTAGGTATGTACTACAAAACAATGCAGCCAGTGTCAGAACCAAGTCAACCCCATTAAATATCACATTGTAAGGACTATCCATTTTGAAGAAATTGCCTACAAATTACCCTCCACTTTAAGCTTTAACAATTCGTGTTTGCATGTACAATATCAGAATCCCATGCTTCAACAAATCAAAGATCACTTTTTAGTAATAGCTATTATAAGTACAATTGGAAGACACAGACAACTACCAAGTACTTATTCAGCTGCAGAAACTTAAGTATCCAGTGAGGAAAGAAAAGGACTACAGTCAGATACAATACTTGTATCATAAAGATAACTTGCTAAATTATACTCAACCAGAACACACTACAAATCTGTATGTTATTAAAAATAGGCACAACCCCTTAACATTTTCCAAGTAATATTGCTATTATCAATATTAGTCAAATACAAACATTCCTGCAAGTCTTCACAAATTCTTAAAGATCATTTATGTGAATCCAGGTTCAAACTGAGTCATGATTAAAGCACATTCTTAAAACTGATACTTGAATCAAGTACAGTACTTTTCAGACTTATGAAGGTTTCATCAAAACCACTCCAAAAAAATACATGTTCTTGCTAATTCATCCATTAAATGTGGCATATTTTGCAGTTAGTGGAGGATAAAAGCACATTTGGGATCAATGTTGTACTTCAAACAATGCAATTCATGGCCAGTTAGTTCCACCTTTACCACAGACTCGGCATACTGCGGAAGTTAGCCCAGACTATAGGCAAATATAATGGCTTATTACAGGTACAAGACAAAACCAAAGTAGCATCCAAAAATAGGGACAGGGATTTTTAATAAGACTAAAAATAGATCCATTTGCAAAATTTATTAATAAAGGAAAACATAGGGTATCTAGTCCACGAGTTCTCCAGGTAGGAGCAAGGTGAAAATTTCTCAGCTATTGCTCACAGTGACTGGTTGAACCCAGCAAATAAAGGGTGAAGCTTTTAGGCAATAAACAGCAGGTGATCACACTCTTCTGGAAGTCCTAATGCTACTAAAAGCCACTCACAGTGCAGTGTAATTGGGCTTCAGTAGTTAATGCAGTATTGACTGCATTATATGGTCCTGTGTATCCTCTTTTACTAATGCCATCTGTATCGCCTTTGTACATTTACCATAATGCATAGCCAATATCTGTTAAAAGCAATCCAAATCATGAATCATACAAAAAACTTTTAGTAAGACAGACATCCAAAGCAGGAAATTTACAGTTGACTTGGTACATGGTCCATTTTAGAGAAACAGGATTTAATATTGCTCACTAAAGTTGTCATGTGTTATGGTTTTCATCAATTACCACTTAGGGAAACAAAGCAATCTACCCTGTATTTTCACTTATTTAACCTCAGACATACTCCAGTACAAATAGTTTTAACTCCCATCAAGAACAAATATGTTCAAGGGGGGCTAGGTGCCTTCCGCTACCCTTGGAATTTAAGGGGGGAAAGTGACTTGAGGAGAGGGGGAGAAGCGTGTAACGGTACAAGTATTATTTACCACCCCCTTTCCCACCTTTTACACGCACCAAGTTGTTCAGACTTTAAAGAGTTAAGTGTCGGTTTACTTCGCTCGAACCAGTAGGAAAACAGACGTCTGACAAGTCACAGATTAAGCCCAATCATTTTAGTACAGAGTTTATGATGATGCATTAAGGTAGCATTTTATAGATGGAAAATAAGTGTTTTAAAACACGCTCGTCTCGGCATTTTGTTTAGATGTGAAGGATATGTACAGTGGTAAGGGAGGAGAGTCGGAAACGGTTTATTAAATGCAAGAGGATTGGAAAGTAATTGTGTTAATTGTGTCAATTTCATCTCCGTAGCAACCGGGCAAGCGCCAGCCAGCAACTGATCTGGGAAGAGAAAACACAAGGACAGAACTAGCTTCAGTTGTTTCTTTATGAACCGTGATAGGAAATTAAAAAGATTGAAGCATTTCGGTTCCTGTGATCCGGCTGCTAATATTTTATACACCTAAAAGCACCAGCCTCAGAATTTACCGCTGTAACTTTTGCAGAGAACTAGCGGAACAAAAACAATTGCGTTTTAAACCACCTCACTTAGAAATACAAAAGGTTTGCAGTACTGTGGCAGGGAAAACGGTAGTATAAGGGGCGATATCAAACCACCATCACACAAAGTGAAACAACACAAAAAGGAAGGGGGGGGGAGGAGGAACCACAAACAGCGCGTACAAAAGAATAAAAGCAGTTTATTTTGTACAAGGACGGAGAAAATAAAGAGCTTCAGAAGCGATTAGAGTCCGGTGGGGACGAGACTCAGATCGGAACCATTAAAGACGCAATGTTTGCAAAAAGGACACGGAAAGAATGCAGAAAGAGAGCTTGAAAGTGATCACATAAACATCTTCTACCTTAGCTCAGTGGCCGTTCTCGGACAGACTACGGTAACAGCCGACACATTAAAAAAACAACAAAAAAACAGTGCCGCATCTCACCTTCCTCCTTGTCTAACACCATGGTCCCGTGGATGCAACGGAGTCCGGGGCACGGCGCTCCTTTCTCGGCTTCTCCAGCCAGCGAGCTTCGGTAACTGAACTGCGATCTATCTTGCCTTTTGAAGACAGGGGGAAAGCCGCGACAACCGACCTTTCTCAGTTAGTGAATTATACAGTGATCGCACACCTTCAACGATCGTTAGCTAAAAAATTGCACTAAACCGCTCTCAAAAGCCGGCAAACAGCGACTATCAGCTTTTTCCTTCAATTTATGTGGTTCTATACCCTTTAGGGTTCCTGGCTGGTGAATAAATGCACACATTTCCCAGTATTCCTCAGGTTCCCTGGTTAATTAAATCAATTCATTATGCTCATATCTGATTAGCAGCCCCCGAATCAATTATTCAATACACAAACATAATTGCCTGTGCCAGAGGTGTCTAAGTTTTAGCTTATTTAACTCCAAGGACACTAATTACCCCTAGGGCAAGGGAACTTTTCTCATTAATTCTGACAAATACAAAAGCCCATTTAAGGAGTGTGCGTGGTTGGCTCACAAAGGGAACATTCTGTAACACACGTGCATTTAGCAATAGAGAGAGAGAGAGAGAGAGAGAGAGAGAGAGAGAGAGAGAGAGAGAGGATATAAGGGGGGGGGGGTTGACTTTTGCTATTAATTTTTAAATGGGCAATCTTATTTCTTATACGACGCAAGAGTAAACCACCCTCGAATCCTTTAATTAAACCTCGAAGATAAGTGGGATGGGGGGGGGGTTGTTGAATGATTGGATTCATACCGATCTTCTCATGAAATGATAGGAAAACTGCCAAGATCCAAGAGTCTTTCCTTTCTCTCCACTACCACCCCCACACCCAGAAACTGACAGAGACAGACACACACACTTTCCCGTTTTTAACATTTATTCCAACTTTAATCCTAACTATTAGGAATTAGGCATGCAGAGCTATCCAACGACAGTTCTAAATTACAATCAAACGGTTACCAATTACACAAATTATTGACGGCAGATTCTCTTTTCAACTGCAAATTAAGGCTATTAAGAAAGCCTTTTTTAATGCAAAAGTGACTAATTAACCAACGGATGGGAAATCTGCAGCCCAGATATCAAAAAAGTGCTCTGTGCACATTGCGGAAACACAAGGGAACCAATTAGTTTAATTATCAAAACAGCTAATTAAAATTGCACAGTTCCTAATTAGTTCTTTGCTTTTTCCTCTAATTGACAGGATGGAGATAAATGGGCAGCCGATGAAAAAAAAGAGTGAAGGAAAACAGAGAAACTCTGGTTGAATATTTATGCTGACTTTATCTCGGTCTGTGTGGCAGCCTTGAAACTGGGAAATTAATGACCTTAATTCCCAAACTCTTTTACACTAACTGCGCTCCCCTCTGCGTTCCCTAAGCATTCTGAGTTTTATGGGTCCAGCCACCCCGCCAACAATTTACACGGGAAATAAAAAGCTCTGGGAGGTGAGGAGGATCCAACAATTCACCGCCTAATGTGACAGTTCCCAGTTAAAGACACAGGGGCCTCTTTGTGCGTTACATTTAATAGATGCCAGGAATCCGATCTTCATTACGCATCGCTTGCAAACCGTTGTGGCAATGTTCTTTGTGACTTCCAATCAGGTTAATTAAACGGGTTTCCAGCTCCGTAGCTGGGGAGGGAGAATCGCCAAAAATTGACGCAAGTGATCAGACGATTGATTTTCATTTGCGACCTGACGTATTTTGATGCAAAACTGCATAGTCGCGGAGCGTAAAGCAAAATTGATGCCAGGTACTTTTAAACGTAGACTGACTAGCCAAGCAGACTTTGCTGCATGAGTCGTTTAAATGAATTCTAGTATTATTTACAATAACATCACTGAAAGCTGTTACCGATATTGAAAAGAGATGGACTGCTTTATGTTTACTTAGATATATGCCAGGACTTTGGAAAGTATGCATAAAATGTACTTGCGCCTCTTATTTACCTCGACCTGCTCCCCGGCCCTGGCTAACCACTCTTCTCCCGAAGGAATAATGTGAACATGCAACTTACAGTATGGGAATTACAGATCTCCCTCTGTCAACGCCTCCCCCAAAACAAAGTGTTTTGGAAAGTCAATGATTTACAATATCCGGATTACTAAAAACCAAAAATTCATTACAGAATTACGTGAATTTTGGCCTGTTGACAGTTCTATTTTCCATGGGCCACTTACTGATTCCACTGCTCATTCAGTCAGCAGTTATCTGGATTTTTATTCCCCTCACATGAAGGGTACTAGATCCTCGCGTACCCCCTTTTTAACAGCTCAATTTCCAGTAAAATATCTAACTAGACTACTAAAGGGTTGGAGAGCGCAGCATTCCAAAACTGCTAATAATTAACTGACGACTCGCTAGTACTAAGTTTTCTTCATATTCCGAGGTTTTGTTAAAAACTTGTTTCATAACCGTACATGCATTATTAATGAGCTTTATTAAAAACGGTTATCTTTACACAACAGGTACGTCACGGGAGTTAAAGTACTCAATGTCCATATGGAACTGCAGACAACTTGTGCCGCAAATTATGAGAGGTTGCAATGCATTCATGCATTTTCCTTTGTGTTTCACCAGAAAGCTAAATATGTCCGCATAACTCACTCATGAAATTGGCAATAGTTCAGCTTGAATTAATTCTGTAAATTTCAAGTTTATTTCTGAAAGCAGGATTTTCAGCAAAGGTGATTATTCTCCTCAATGATTGTCAAACGATAGTGCCCACACAAGTGTTTTGTATGCTTGCTTAATAAAAAGCTCATTTAAAAATGGGGGAAAATTAAAAAATCTTGCTGGCAAAATAATCACAGATAAACACAAGATGGAGTAGCTCCATTCTTCTGAACTCAGTTATGAAACCTATTATCCTCACCTTTGCTTTCTGGATTGCATTCCTTTCTATTAAAACATTTTCCCTAAATTTGATCTCATGTGAAATTCACCACTCCTTTAAAATCAAAATGGGCAGGTCTTTGTGGGCTAAATGACATTTCTAAAACTTAAATGCTCCGTGTCATAACATTCCTGAATATTCTTGTTCCAACAAGCATTGTCATAAATAACCAGGAGGGTCTCATTATGATTTGATTGACAATGGCCTTATGGTTGTGGCTAGATTTTTACCTAATCCAAGGTGTAGCCTTACTCTTGCTGTCATGGAGGTGTATAAGATGCTTAGCTGAGCATCTTTCTGCTTGACTCAACAGTTCAGCTGGATGATGGTGAAGATTCATGACATTGACTGAAACTGATCAAGTTGTACTGGTCAACATTCCTCCCTCAGAAATTACTACCAAATACAATTGATTGGTCATCCACATTGTTTGTGATTTTGTCAACGGGACTGGTGAATCTATTTTCTATCTATTGATCTGCTCGAAATAACTTGATAATGGTATTTTAAAGTAATTCATTATATGGAAAGTACTGAACTGCTAGATACAGTGAATGAAGGTAATAACACATCCTAATGGTAGTTTACAGCATATTTTAAGAATAACACATTTTTGGAAGAATGTTGATATTCATTATTGCATGAAGTGCTGAAAGAGAAGGTCAGATGTTACAAATTCAAGGCTATAATTTAATTGAAAAATGCTCATCTTTGACTGACATTTATAAGTCATATGCTGCTTAGTTATTTAGTATATTGAGTAATTTTATATGACTTTCAGTGGCAAATATCCAAATATTTCTGGTCTTCATATTAAGTGATAGATTTAAATATTTCCATAAGTTTTACGATGAATAGTATAGCTAGTGCCCATGCCAAACTAGGTACATTTTCAATAAGACAGCTTGATATAATCAAAATAATGATAAAATATGGTTATTCTAAATTTATCAACTTTGTTCAAAACAAATTCTCCTAAAATGAATTCTCCCATATAATTAAACTCCCGTGCATAAAGAATAAACCAACGTATTTTAGTTCATGTGTCCTTTGGCCTGTGACTATCCATTTGCTAAGTTAAATGAAGACTGGGCAAACAGCAAAATAAGAGATCATTTACACTTCTACCTACAGTGTTTCTGCAGCTGCTTAGTGGCTCCTACCAAACTGTAGATGATTGTTTCAATTTAACAGTTGGGAACTTTGTGAAGGAATATCACCAACAATGCCTGTTGTAGCTTGAAGACATGGAGGCAAATTTGAAGATTTATGGGGCAGACAATATGCTTCATCTTGGAGATACTGAAATAAACCCCATGGCCAGTGGAAAGTCAGCTGCTAATGGTATATCATCTGTATGGAAATATGGAAAATAAATGACTTTAGTGAAGCATATTTAAACCACTAGCACACCAGTAAATACTTGATGTAATGATTTACACTGAAACAAAAGAAATCTCTAATCTTTCCGTAAACAATTCAGTGGATCAGAATAATTTACTTTATGAAAGAGACTATTGAAATCAGGGGAATGTTTATAAAAGGAACTAATTTAATTTTTGCTTCTTTTCCAGAATGCTTACATGTTCCAGGATTCTGCCAGTAACCCATAGGTGTATATATTTCATATCTGCAGTTATTTGATTCCTCCGTGGACGTAGTAGATATGTGGTTTTACTTTTATTTTTCATTCAGGCGCAAATAAATATATGATGAAGAGAATCTGGTTATTACCCGTGCAAAGACTTGTTAGTTAATTTGGAATTCTCTATATAGCAGAATACAAAAAAATATGTAGAGCCATTGGCCAGAGACTGCTTTCAAGAATCTCAAAATAGGGGAAGAATAACATAGTAATTAAATAATATAGTTGATATTATTTGATTTATCTTGAGACATAAAACTACCAATTAATATTAACATAACTTATACAGTTGCTGAGAACGCACCCAATGGATTGACAACTGCACGGAGTATTTTTAAGTTAACTTGACAACATAGATGAACTTCAATCTCAGCACAGCAGCTAGTTCTTCCTTCAGAACCAATATTTAATATTACTGCCGTGTTAAATTGGACAGCTGGATGGAAATTAGCCTAAACTATTTACACTTAGACACTTAGCTATGAAAGAAAGATTTTCATTTCATCTGTCTGCTCTGAATTTGAACACAGGTCACAGAGAAGAATGGACATACTTTGACCAGCTGTGAAAACTAGCTCTCCTGGAGACGATATATCATTACATTTTAATGGTTGGTGCGGCAGGATTTGGCAAAGATTTGACTCCTGTGGAGTAAGGAAGCAGTTCTGCATTTCCACACCGCAGGAAAGTTACTTGTAAATAAATAAAAATCACTACATACCTTCTGTCAGTTGGCGGATGTTGTTTTCCTACACTTCACATCACCAGCCATAATTTGATAGGGGATGCCAAATAAACATGCCCCATGAATTTATTAATGAAGCCAAAACCTGAACAAATTAAATCAGGATATAAGTAAATACATATTTTTGTGCTTACTTGAAACTCAGAACATAATCATATTTCTACTACTAGGCATTTTAAATGGTCAAGATACCATATATTTTCTCCTTTGATTTTTCCATTGAGGTACACATTCATAGAAAATAACATTTCAATCTGTTTATTGCTTTAGTAACTCTAGGAAACAGTATTTTCAAAGGCCTGTTACATCAGCAACTTACAACCTTGTTCATTAAACTGAAGTAAAATCCGTGTTTTCTGCCCAGAACACTGACTGAAAATCATGTCACTTTCTGTCTGAAACCTTCATTGTGTCTTTCATGAGGAGTTATATTTGAATTGGATTGACTTAAGTTTTTGCATGACAAAGAAGTTTTCTATAGAGAATTCCATATTTCAGATTCCAACTGGACGACATTTGATAACTTTTCTTATTGAACATTTTATAGTTTTAATGATTTTAGTGGAATCACTGAAGGATATGATACACAAAGGAGGCCATCTTGCTATGGTCAAGTTACAGTATATGGTGGAGAAATTAACCCTTTTGCTATTTAAAATATCCTTTGCAACACGCACAAAATGCTGAAGGAACTCAGCAAGTCAGGCAGCTTCTGTAGAAATGAATAAACAGTTAATATTTAGGGCCGAGACCCTTCTTCACAAATTGTTAAGGAAGGGGGAAGAAGGCAGAATGAAATGGTGGTGGGATCCCACTAGAAATGACAGAAGTTGTGGAGAATGTGAAGGCTCCTGGAGTGGTAGTTAAGGACAAGAGGAACTCGAATATCACTGTTAATGCGATGGGAAGGTGGGGTGAAAATGAGGCGGTTAGGGCCATGGAGTTTAAAGTTATTGCGGAGATTGAGAGCATTAGAAATGTCATGGCATAGGTTTCTTGGAGCATGGGCTGTTCTACGTAGCCAAAGGAAAGGCAGGCATAGCTGTGACCCAGGCCGAGAAGGATGCAGCATCCTTCTATGCTGCTTATTTACATGCCCTTGAACACCTTTTAAATGTTGAGATTGTATCTGATTGATTTCTAATCACTCCTTGTCTTTAAAGCAGATTTAAATTTTGAGCTTTCCTTACAAAGAGAATGTTAGGCGCCTAGAACGTGTAGCACAGGGGATGTAGTGGCCATTTAGAAAGGCACATGAACAGATATAGATTGGAAAGCTATAATCTACTTGCAGGCAGATCTGCAGTTCAAATTGTCATCATGATCAGCATAGACATTGTGGACCGAAGGGCCTGTCAATGTCATGTACTGTTCCATGCTCTAAATCTCTATAGAACTCTTTCCTCTCACCTTATACCTGCACCCCCTTGTTTTTGACCCTTCTACCATGGGGTAAAAAGATTCTGATTATCTACCCTCTTGCAATTTATAAACATCTATCAGATCACTCATTAGCTTTCTTCACTCCAGGGGAAACAAGTGCAGCGTATCCAATACACACACACACCCACCCACCCACCCACCATAAATGACCAACCCTTAATGGACTTTCCAAAACGCATCAGCTCTCACAAATTCCTTCCGCCAATGCTCTGCCCAACTTTACAACTGATCTATTACCTACTGTAGTTTTAATCAACCTTGCCATTCACAACACCACCAACTTACTAATCATACCTTCAACATTTACATTCAAGTCATTACTACATCACAAACAACAAGGGTCCCAGCACCAATCCCTGTGGTACACCACAGGGCACAGATCTACAAGCAGAAAGGCATCCTTCCATCACTACCTTCTGCTTCTACTGCCAAGACAATTTTGGATCTAATTAGGCAGCTCTCTTTGGATCCCATACATTTCAATCTTCTAGATCAGCACACCAAGTGATATCATAGAAACATAGAAACATAGAAAATAGGTGCAGGAGTAGGCCATTCGGCCCTTCGAGCCTGCACCGCCATTTATTATGATCATGGCTGATCATCCAACTCAGAACCCAGCCTTCCCTCCATACCCCCTGACCCCTGTAGCCACAAGGGCCATATCTAACTTCCTTTTAAACATAGCTAATGAACTGGCCTCAACAGTTTGCTGTGGCAGAGAATTCCACAGATTCACCACTCTCTGTGTGAAGAAGTTTTTCCTAACCTCGGTCCTAAAAGGCTTCCCCTCTATCCTCAAACTGTGACCCCTCGTTCTAGACCTCCCCAACATCGGGAACAATCTTCCCGCATCTAGCCTGTCCAATCCCTTTAGGATCTTATACGTTTCAATCAGATCCCCCCTCAATCTTCTAAATTCCAACGAGTACAAGCCAGTTCATCCAGTCTTTCTTCATATGAAAGACCTGCCATCCCAGGAATCAATCTGGTGAACCTTCTTTGTACTCCCTCTATGGCAAAGATGTCTTTCCTCAGATTAGGGGACCAAAACTGCACACAATACTCCAGGTGTGGTCTCACCAAGGCCTTGTACAACTGCAGTAGTACCTCCCTGAGCGCATAATAAGCGCATTATAGTTGTTGAAAAGCAATGTGACACTTCTGTATTTGGCATATCTTGAGAGGACTGGACTGAAGAAATTGTATAACATCTGGGTCCAGCCTGGGCATTATTGCCAGGTTGTTATAAAAACATGAATGAAGTCGCCCCTCAGTTCTAGTAGAAATAACCATGTCCTTGTAATCATTCTTCTTTACCAAAATATTCCACTCCTGGTGACTTCCTTGTGACTCCCCACTGCATCCTCTTGATCAGACCGATGCAGTGCTCAAGTTGCATCTAACCAACACAGTACGCAGTTTCAGTAATCTTTCCTATTTTTGTTTTCAATGTTCAGCTAATAATGAAAAGCATAGTTTATGACATTTTATCTTCCTTCTTGGTTTGTCCTTTTATATTTACGGATCCATGGATATATATACCAAGGTCTGTCTGTTGTTCCACGCCCCTAAGTATCTTTTCATTTATTATTTATTCCTGTATTGAAGCTCCTAAAATGCATTGGCTCCTACTTATCCATTTGTATTTTTCTACACAAATCTCCAGACCAATGTTTCCCAAAGTGGGTGACATCACCCCCTGGGGATGTGGGAGTTTCTAAGGGGATGGTGGGAGGGAGTTCTTTGTGGTAAAGGGGGACAGCTAAGGGATTACAGACATAATTTAAGAAATGAATTACTTATTATAAACATTTGATCCTCGGTGCCTCACAATTGACTACAATGATCATGTAATCACCTCAACTCTTGCTAAACCATCATCTTTTTTTTTTAGATATCACTCAAAGCGCATTATAGTTGTTGAAAAGCAATGTGACACTTCTGTATTTGGCATATCTTGAGAGGACTGGACTGAAGAAATTGTATAACATCTGGGTCCAGCCTGGGCATTATTGCCAGTCATTACTGTAGCTAGTATGATTCCTGTACTCTAATTACACAGTGACACAATTCCTGTGAATTAGGGTATGGCATTGAATGGAGTAAAGTTCAGAATATGCCCTTTCAGTATTCTTGACTGCATTTCTCTAGACCAAGACCCAACTGAGAAATCGCTACCCCATTTTATATACCTTCAGACAGTGAGTCAAGTTTTGACTGAGCTATGATGACATCGTAATTCCCCTTTACAGATCACTGCGCTTGAGGGTGGACTTAAACAATAGATTGACTGTGATTATTAATCCATAACAAAAGCAGACCAAATTAAAAAGAAGTGTGGATGATCTAAAATGTGGATTTATTCAGCATCAAGCAACCAATAGCAGCCAACGTGTCTGTTGTGTGAAAAAGTTTTTTTTCCAAATAATGCAATCACATTGATGAAGGAAGAGCAGCAGATGTAGTGTATATGGATTTCAGTAAGGTATTTGATAAAGTATCCCATGCAAGGCTTATTGAGAAAGTAAGGAGGCATGGGATCCGAGGGGACATTGCTTTGTGAATCCAGAACTGGCTTGCCCACAGAAGGCAAAGAATGCTTGTAGACGGGTCATATTCTGCATGGAGGTCGGTCACCAGTGGAATGCCTCAGGGATCTGTTCTGGGACCCTTACTCTTCGTGATTTTTGTAAGTGACCTGGATGAGAAAGTGGAGGGATGGGTTAGTAAGTTTGCTGATGACACAAAGGTTGGGGGTGTTGTGGATAGTGTGGAGGGCTGTCAGATGTTACAGCGGGACATTGATAGGATGCAAAACTGGGCTGAGAGGTGGCAGCTGGAGTTCAACCCAGATAAGTGTGAAGTGGTTCATTTTGGTAGGTCAAATATGATGGCAGAATATAGTATTAATGGTAAGACTCTTGGCAGTGTGGAGGATCAGAGGGATCTTGGGGTCCGAGTCCATGGGAAGCTCAAAGCTGCTGCGCAGGTTGACTCTGTGGTTAAGAAGGCGTGTGGTGTATTGGCCTTCATCAATCATGGAATTGAATTTAGGAGCCGAGAGATAATGTTGCAGCTATATAGGATCCTGGTCAGACCCCACTGGGGGAGTACTGTGCTCAGTTCTGGTCGCCTCACTACAGGAAGGACGTGGAAGCCATAGAAAGGGTGCAGAGGAGATTTACAAGGATGTTGCCTGGATTGGGGAGCATGCCTTATGAGAATAGGTTGAGTAAACTCGGCTTTTTCTCCTTGGAGCGATGGAGGATGAGACCTGATGGAGGTGTATGAGATGATGAGAGGCATTGATCGTGTGGATAGTCAGAGGCTTTTTCCCAGGGCTGAAATGGTTGCCAGAAGAGGACACAGGTTTAAGGTGCTGGGGAGTAGGTACAGAGGAGATGTCAGGGGTAAGTTTTTTACTCAGAGAGTGGTGAATGCGTGGAATGGGCTGCCGGCAATGGTGATGAGGGTGGATATGATAGGTTCTTTTAAGAGACTTTTGGATAGGTACATAGAGCTTAGAAAAATAGAGGGCTATCGGTAAGCCTAGTAATTTCTAAGGTAGGGATATGTTCGGCACAACTTTGTGGGCTGAAGGACCTATATTGTGCTGTAGGTTTTCTATGTTTCTATAACTCTGTCCAGGCTCCTTGAATATTTGAAGGGAATTCATGCTGATAAAGCAAGTAAGAACTTAACTTATTTTCAGTCACTTTGTGAAAATTTTCAGAAACAGAAAACACTTCAAAACATATTTGTGAGCACTTCACAAAAAAACAGTGATGGTTTGCAGGTTTCCTACATTTCATTGCTCATTACAAAGTTTGGAAAGCCCCATTTAGTTGGAGAAGAACTGATTCTGCCAGCAGTAAGGGAGGTTCTGAGTATGGTTTTGCGTAAGTCACCAGACAAAATAATTAAAGTAATTCTGCTCAGTTGCAACTGTTCAAAGATGAATAGATGAAATGTCTGAGAAAACACATTGTGCAACATATGTGAGACAACAGAGTTTTCTCTGCAGTTGGATAAGTCAACTTTGCCAGAACTCATGGTTATGTTTGCTCCATAAAAAAATGAAAGCATGGTTCAAGAGTTGATATTAGCAAGAGGGCTAGAACAGATATGAAGGGGGAGTCAATATTTTGGGTTGTTGAACAACTTTTCAAAGAGAAGGATATTCTGCTCACCAATATTCTTGCCTGTGCAATAGATGGGGTACCATGAATGACAGGACACCACCATGAGATTATTACTTTCTAGAAAAAGCTGTGCCTAATACATTTACCATTCACTGCGTAAATCACTGACAATATCTTGTCACAATTAACCTGTGATTAGCTACTCAAATCATTAAATACTGTTATCACAAAGGGAAATAAAATCAAGTCCCATGCTATCAATTCTCAACTATTTCAAGAACTTTGTATTGAGAATAATGAACATCTTGAGCCCTTGCTGTTGCACACAGAAGTCAGATGGCTGTCCAAAGGAAACTGCCTGGGATGCTTTTATGCACTTTTTGAAACTGTGATAAAATTCTTTGAAGACTTGAATGCTTAGTTCAAAGTTCAAAGGAAATTTATTATTGAATCCATATGTGTCACCTTATACAACTACAACCCTGAGATCCATTTTCTTGTGGGCATACTCAATAAGTCCATGATAGAATAAAAACCAGAATTTAATCAATGAAAGACTACACCAAATTGGGCATTCAACCAGTGTGCATAAATAACAACAAACTGTGCAAATACCAAAAGAAAGAAATAATAATAAGAAGAAGAATAATAAATAAGCAATAAATATTGAGAAGATGAGGTGAAGTATCCTGCAAGGATTGTTAGAACATTTCAATGATGGGGCAAGTGAATTGAGTGACGTTATCCCCCTTTGGTTCAAGAGCCTGGTGGTTGAAGGGCAATAACTGTTACTGAACCTGGTGATGTGAGTCCTGAGGCTCCCGTACCTTTTCCTGATGGAAAAGGTGAGAAGAGTGCATGTCCTAGGTGGTGCGGGTGCCTGATGATGGATTCTGCTTTCCTGTGACAGTGTCTCATGTAGATGTGTTCAATGGTGGGGATGGGTTTACCCATGATGAATTGGGCCATATCCACTACTTTTTGGAGGATTTTCTATTCAAGGACATTGGTGATAATTTACCAGGCTGTGATGCAGCCTGTCTATATACTCTTCACTACATATCTACAGAAATTTGTCAAAGTTTTAGATGCCATATCAAATCTTCATAGAGATACTGCTGCACTTTCTTTGTAATCACACTTAAGTGCTTGGCCCAGGATAGGTCCTCCGAAATAATAACATTGAGGTATTTAAAGTTGCTGACCCCCTTCATCCTCTGATGAGGACTGGCTCATGGACCTCTGGTTTCCACCTAAGGTCAATAATCAGCTCCTTGGTCTTGCTGACATTGAGTAAGAGGTTGTTGTTATGACATCACTCAGTTAGATTTTCAATCTCCCTCCTTTATGCTGATTTATCACCACCTTCAATTCAACCAATGACAGTGGTGTCATCAACAAAACTTGAATCTGTCACGGGAGTGGTGGTTAGACACACAGTCATATGTATAAAGTGAGTAGAGCAGAGGGCTAAGCACCCAGCCTTGTAGTGCACCTGCACTGATGGAGATTGTGGAGGAAACTTTGTTACCAGTCCAAACCGTCTGGGGTCTGCAAGTGAGGAAATCGAAGATCCAATTTCACAAGGAGGTATTAAGCTCAAGGTCTTGAAGTTTATTGATTAGTTTTGCAGGGAGGATGGTATTGAATGCTGAGTTGTAGTCAATAAATAACATCCAGCTGTATGGACCTTTGCTGTCCAGATGCTCCAGAATTGAGCAAAGAGCCAATGAGATGGCATCTGGTGTGGATCTGTTGCTCTGGCAGGCAAACTGGAATGTTATATTTCATCACCAGTCTCTCAAAACACTAAATCACAGTGTATGTAAGAGTTTTATGGTAGTCATTGAGGCAGGTTACCTTGTTCTTCATAGGCACTGGTATAACTGAAGTCTGCTTGATGCAGGTGGGTACCTCAGACTGCCGAAACGAGAGGTTAAAGATCTCAGCGAGCATTCCAGCCAGATGATCAGCCCAGGATTTTAGTACTTGGCTAGGTACCTCTTTTGGATTGGATGCTTTTCGTGAGTTCACCCTCCTGGAGGCTGCTGATACATTGACCTCAGAGACTGAAATCACAGGATCATCAGGGGCTGTGGGAGTTTGTGATGCTTCCTCCATGTTTTGATGGTCAAAGCAAACATAGAAGGCATTGGGCTCATCTGGAAGCCCTGTTGTCACCTATGTGGCTTAATTTGACTTTGTAAGAGGTGATAACATCCAAGCCTTGCCACAGCTGTTGAGCATCCTCTGTTGAAACATGTTTAGTCTGGAATTGCCACTTTGCTTGTGAGATGGCTTTCTGGAGATTGTACCTGGACTTGCTCTAACTTCCTTGGTCATCAGATTTGAATGCCTCTGATATGGCCCTCAGCAGATTGTGGATCTCAGGCTTCATTCAGGCTCCTGGTTGGGAAGACTCTGAGTGACTTTGTGGGATATACCCTTCTTCAACTATTTTAAGAAAGTTTGTGACAACCATAGTGTATTCATTCAGATGAATCCTTGAATACAGCCCTGTCCATTAACTCGAAGCAATCCTGTAGCTGTTCCTCTGGTCTATGACCACTCTTTGTCATCCTAATCTCAGGCTGGTTGTTTTAATCTCAGAGGCTCTTTAGCTTCTGCCTGAATGCAGATAGGAGAAGGACAGTGAAGTGCTCAGATTTCCTGAAATGCAGTCTGTGCATGGAATGGTAGGCATTCCTCATCATAGTATAACAGTGGTCTAATATTTTGGGACCTCTGGTGCTTCAGGTTATATGTTTATGGTAATTGGGCAGGGTTTTCTTCAAACAAACCTGAGTGAAGTCCCTGACAATGATTTGAAATGTGTTGGGATTTACTGTTTCTTGTTTGGAGACTGCATCAAGCACTTCATTATAGTTGGCCGATGGTGGTATGTAAATTTCGGTGAGGATTATGGAAGAGAACTCCCTAAGTAAATAGAACGGTTGGCATTTGACTGTTAAGTGCTCAAGGTCAGAGGATCACAAGTTTGACAAATCCACCGCATCGGAGCACCACTGAGAGCTTACACACCTCCACCTTTTGCATTCAGTAATCAACAAAAGAATATTAGGCATTACATTGCTTATTTGTCAGAATTATTTACAGAATTTAATGAAATCAATCTTCAATTGGGAGGAAACGATGTGGATCTTATCAAAGTCAAATCAGTTGTCTCCATGTTTCTGTCTAAGTTAAGTGCAACATTGGTCGTCCATGACTTTTTCAATTTCTGAGCCTCTTTGTGGTGGAAGAAAAAGAAACAATACTAGATAATGATCTTCAATTACACTGTGCCCAACTGGGTGAGCTGCATAATGACATATCAGAGAGATTTCAGGATCTTCTCCTAATCCAAATTCCAGATTGCAAGTGTTCAGGAATGGATTTATTACCTAGGAAGAAATGGAGGAAGAACTGATCTCTACAAAATGACTTCAAGCTGAAGCTGAGGTTCTAATATCATATCAAGACTTTTGGTTGCAGGAAAAAAATCTCTGAATACTATCCTGCACTGTGCAGTAAGGTCAAGATGTTCTTTATTGCCTTTCCCACATCATACTTAGTGCAGCGTGGTTTCAGTCCAGTCGCCCAACTTCTTTCAAAGCAACGAAACAGACAACAAAATATATTATTACTGAACGTGAGGATCTGAGACTCCTTCTGAGTGACACTCAGCCCAATATTGAGAAGCTGATATCACTGTACCAAACCCATCAATCTCATTGAAAGGTGAAAGACCCATGAAGTTGTGAATTGTTGGACTACTAATATACGTTATGAAATTGTTGATGAAATTGTTCTTATTGAAGTTAAAGAAATAACTTTTTATTTTAGCTATCAATAGATCTGAATAAATTTTGCAATTATTTGTCCCTGCTTTGAATTTGTAGTTCTTATTTTCTTTATGTTTATCATGAATCAAATTTCTTTAAAGTTTTATGTAATAGCCAGAAAGGAGAGGGGGCACTGGCGATGTGGTCTGGGAGCTAGGGGGACAGCAAGCGAAAAAAGTTTGGGAACTTCTGCTCATCTATACCTTCCTGCAGTTTAAAGCTTTCCTTCTCTCTGTCAATCACGTAGTCAACTTCTGTATCATCTAAAACTTCCACATCATGACCCTAGTTTGGGACAGTACTCTGAAGCCTGTAGAAGCCCTCTGGTAACAGCCCTCCAGTGCAAAAAGATCTGTAAACTGTTATCCTTTGTTTCTGACTCTAAGCCATTTTGGGACAATCTGCCGGTCTACTGTGTTTTGACCCTTTATCCTAAACTTTAAGAACGGATTGGTCATTCACAGATCGTGAGATGAGTCTAAAAGAGAAGAAATTATTATTCTTCATCTCTCTATCTCAGACACATAGAACAACAGAATTTAAAGCCCAATAGCAGGCTATGCAACCATGAATATTTTAGTCTCATATGACCGTCTACCCACCCTACTGTTGCCTTTTCCCTTGTACTTACCTTGCTTCTCACAAAGTTTTTATGCTATTTTCCTGAACTACACTGTTGCAGATTTTCTGCTTTCTAATTACTCATTAGGTAAGAAGATAATCCATCTGAGACTGAAAATCATAACCTCTGGGGAAATCTAAATGCATTTTTAGTTCAACCTGGTTTTCAAATTTGGCTCACTTCATTGAGATTCCAATATTCAGGCTTTAGTTAATCATTTTGCATTCTTTATGGAATCAGGAATACTCAAAATCACTAAAAACACGAAGAAATTTCAGTTCAATGCAAAATTAACAATATCATTTCGACCACAAATCATTGAACTCCCCACCTCCAACTTTATTTGCACTTTGTTTTCCCAAGCGATATTTGTCTATGTAGTAGCTCTTTCAGGCAGATGGGCAGGGTTACTGAGAATATACCTTATGGCATTCTGGATTCCACCCATGAAAAGATCACTTGCAAGAGGCAATCATCTTTTTTTTTCCTCTGCCAAGTCTGAATGCTACAATTGTGAAATTAAACCCATTGAGGATTGATTTTAAATTTCCACAAGTTTGCCTGGAGGATTTATGTGGCAAAGACTCAAGCAAGATTTCCTACTCCATCCAACACATCCTCCCATCATTAAGAAAATATTAGTTTGCTGGGGATCAGTGCAGCAACACCCCAGTATTTTGCCTAAGAGGGTGTTTTAAATATATGAGCCTAGACAGTGCTATGTCTGTCATTAGCCTGGTAAACATGGTTATCATTACTGATGCCTCAATTTAATCTTTTTCTCAACAGCATTCTCAAACTAGAGTCAGTTTCAGCAAAAATAAAATTATTGATCAGGAGTTGAGGGGGGTCCTTTTTACCTTTTTATCTCATTTATTGGGAGCACTGAAATCAACTATACTAATTATACTGACATGCTGGCATAGGTCTGCTAAAGCTTGGAATGGTGTAGCAAATCTGACGCTTTTTGATCGGAATGATCTACTTCCTCAGTGGATGTTGCACTTATTCACAAAGCCATTAACTAAGTCTTGAAGGAGGATTCTGAAGGAAATTATGAATCCTGAAAGATACACCATTCTGGGCCAAAATGTTGAATGGATAGTTTGAAGCCAGTTTTGTAAGGTTGATTTAATTAAATGATGGCTTCATTTAAAACTGTTAAGCAAAAACTGTTAAAATTTAAGTGTATATTAAAGCGTTCATAGAAAATCTTTTTCGAATTACTGCCGATTTATTTTTATATAAATTTGAAAATTTAAATAGATGTTTTCTTTCAATAAATATTTTTATCACATTATTGCTCATGTAAAAATCTTAATAACAAGGCAGGATGTAGTTGCTCCTAAGCTGAGATAAACATTTCACGACTGGGTGTAGGGGTGACCCCGTTATTATAGGTTTTTGGAGTTGGAACTTGTTTCAGTTTTACGTAACATGAGAGCACAAGGTTTTCACATTAAAGTCTTGAAAACTCAGTTCTGCAAGGGTCATGTGGTTACTGAACCTCACCAACTGACACTGAATGTGTATTGTATGACATCAGAGTTGAAGTGTGCAAATTAATTTGAGATGGACAGAGTTCAATAACCAGCCCACCCATGGAATGGGGAGCTTCTAGAGTTCAAGGCATAGCCTGGGAAGATTACCAGATTATATGCATTTGATGTAATGTACAGACTTTTCTGTCAATCACAAAACTACCTTAATTGAGAGAGCAGAGCAGGGTTGTTTAGACAGTTGTTATTGCCATCTGCCCTTAAAGCTACCTCTATCAGAGACTGCATAGTAAAAATCTCAGGAGGGTACGCAAACTTTCTGCTGCTGTTTGTCAATTTACCAATGTATAGGGTTACTTTGTCATCTCAAAAGCTAAATTTTGATACTATTCTGAAGTTACAAACAACTTAATAACATTTCTCAAATTATGAAAATGTGCATCATGCACAGCAATGGACTTATCAACAATATTAAACCACTTTTTTAATCTCTGGACATAGCATCTCTTGACACCGCTTTCAGTGAATATTGTAGCACATTGGATTAATCATGTGCTGTTCCGTGACATACTAAAACTGGGTGAAAGCACTTCCCCAATAGGCAGGAGAAGCACAATGCATTTTTGTCAACGCAAAGCACAAGTTACTGAAAGGATAGTGTACGGGGAGGCAAGGAGCAGTGAGATAGATACATAATGAGTATAAAAGCCAGTATAATGAATGAAACAATAAGGGTTGGGCATAATATTGATTTCCATTTTATATTTTAGCGTAAATAGGTGTAATATATGTCGGTTTTTAGTAAGGGAAAGCATTGTAAATTCAAAAATTCTACAAATAATTTTGGTATATTTTACAGACTATATTAATCATTATACATAAATATTATTGTTTTAATAAGGTGTGGTGTTGCTTAACTATTTGAGACATATTTCAAACCCTATCACAAGATCTTCACAGGTATTAAAAGCTGAATCCACAGTGAAATACTTTTGCTACTACACTAGAACACATTGCATTGTGTTCTGCAAATACCTACTTTAATACCAATGCAAGGTATTAGCATATAAGTGGGTCGCTTGGAAAAGTTTATTGAAAATATGACTGGTGTTTTGTACAGTCTTTAAATGTGACGCCAATCCTCCATGGAATGAAAGGACAATTTGAATTATGTAAAATCATCCACTTTAAATTTTGATGATTAAAAAATAATGCAGCTGAGCCTAAGGTGTGCTTGGTTAGTAGAAAGTAGGCCTTATATAATTTATAAACCAGCTGTTGCAACACTTATCTTTATATACTTTTCTAGGCCATTTTTTTTACAGACTGTCTCTGATGAAATTCTGTTGCAAGAACATTGACTGGGGGGAAGGGGCAGGGGTGAATTGAGGGTTTTAATCCCACTGACGTTTCTGAATGGAAAGGCATACTGGTGGGAACTTTTAATGGAAGGTCTGTAATCAGAATACACTTGTATTCAGCCCCTACAATAATGAATCTCATCAAATGTTAAAGCACAGGCATGTGTGGAAGGATAGAATTTCAAGGTTTTAGACTGTCCCCATTTTAGACACTCCTCCGGGAGTGTGTGATTACTCAGGTTTAGCAGATTTTTGCCTCATCTTTCAATATCCAGTGAAGCACAAAATTCTAATCTAAGTTGTTCTTTCTACTTAAAGAAAAGGGCTCGATATGCTCAGAGACTTTTGTTAACATTGTGGAGAGAGAGCTATTTCTTGCTCTGATTCAAAATGATGTAGGCAAAATGATTTTCTGATGTGAATAGGCACTCCATTATTGGTGCAGTTAACATTATTTAAAAAGAATATCAGAAAGAACAGTTTGTGCAATCTGAGAATAAATCGGGTCTTTTACTGTTTAAAAAGAAATGTGCGCTCATCAAAAGCTTAGTATCATTATAGGGCTTTTCATTACAGGAAAGACTTGTTAATCTGATTTTATGTTAAAGAGGTAATAACACTTTTGTTTGTGCTGAAAGGATTTAAAATTGAATGTACATAACACTCCCTTGTACTTGGCTTTTTACAGCAAGGAATTTCAAATCAATAGGGATATAACCAATAAGGGATAATATTAAATGTTATGAGTTTAGCACAGCTGAATGGTGCTTTTCTGGATATTCTTTCAAATCTTGTATTAGCCCCTATATATACACTTAAATACACAAATACACACGCTCCGAAATATTCCAATTAGTTTAGCAAATTCTAATCATCCTAACCCAGTACCACCTCTAAATTTTCAGGTTGTTTATTCTATATTGAATTAAAAATAATCAGCCTTTCTTTTCCTTATTTAGACACTAGTCTAGCACTATTAACACATCGAAATAAAGTTTGAATTGCTCATCCAAAAAGGGTTAAGTTCAAATGAGGCCTACTTACCTGTTAATTAGCATAGCTTTCAAAATGAAGCATAGAAATAAAACAAAATCATGGTCAGGAATGTACAACCTTTGAAGTTTTATTTTAAGTTGATGACTAAGTCTAGCAAAAGAGAATATGTCTTTACATACAGTACTCTCCCACTATGTCTCCTCCAATTGTGCATTTTTAATGAAAATTAAATTAAATTATCCAATTACTGTGATTATCCTGCAGAAGTTGCCTACAACTGTGCCTTTATTATCCAGTCACAGCTGTTATATAACACCGCAAAGAACACAACAAGTAGAAGATGACCACTATGGAGAATTGCAACAATTGGAAAATCTTAGAAAATATCAAAAGACAATTTTTGACTTAATCAAAGCAGCTTAATAATACAATGAACTTAAAACCTTAATGTTTTTCTTTGGCAAGTTTTTTGTATAAACAATGAGATATAGATCGGTATCTTCAGAACTGGTGGCCGGGGGAGAAGTTACTGAGGCGAGTAAAAAGATAATGATGAATTAATAGAGAGTCAGCTTGAATGAGTACGTAATTTCATATGTTGACTTGGAATCCTTCGTGTCTCCTCCAAGTCATTTACCTTAATGTTGCCATCAAATATAAATTCAACACAAATAAGAGGTAATACTGATTATAATTATTTGTAATCTTTAAAGTACGGTTAAATCACTTAAGCTAACTTTTTTGTTATAAACCTTATAAATCAGGAATACTGAAGAATTTCTTTTTAATGTAGGAACGCAATGAACGTAAAAACATTTTTGACTCTTCAAGCCCTTTTCTCTCACCCATCATACTGGTGATTTTTTCATACTCTTGAAAAATGCTGAAAGACTCACTGATCTTCAAAGATTTACATGCAAACTCCAAACAATTGTTTTATTTCCAAATCTTGCCCACTGTGTGCAGGAGCTAATGCCTTCAATGAATTATTTTATCTTCCCAGTTTTTAAGAGCCCCTCGAACTTTCTGTATCAGTTGTATCCAGACACTTGCCCACATCTTTTTTGAAGGAAGCTGATTGATATTTACCTTAATTTCCTTAAGCCTGTTTCTTATAACCACCACATGTCAAATAGAAAAGCAATCTTTATTGCTATATACTCATTGGATATTTGTTAATGTAATTGCTCTGCCACAAGCTAAGTGCAATGTTTTGCTTACCTATAAGAGATTGCCTATCAGCACTTTAAAAACCTGGGTCATATCCTCACTTATTTTCCCTTTTCATGTAAAAACAAATCATGCACAATTCTCTTTATTTTCTAAGAAGAGCTTCTTACATTAAAGCAAGAACTACATTCCCAAAGTACTTCATTACAAACTATATTGAAAAGGATGTGGAGGGTGCTATGTAAATGCTTGCCTTTTGTTAAGATAGTCTCCAAATACTTTGTAGTGCATCAACATAATCAATTGCAATACAATGACTGAGTATTATTGATTACTGAGAGCTGTGCTTGAGAACAAGGCCTAACAGGAGAAATGATCTGATCTAAATTGCTCCTACAAAGATACATTTTCTTACAAATGTAGAACATATTGTATTATGATTATCAGGAATTGGTTATATTTCCCCTTTCACTCTGCATTCACTACCTGGTACATATTGTGTAATGTTTCCCAGAAGTAAACCCAGTTTCCATCACCCAAAATAATGGTATGAAGAAAAAAATACTGAATATTTTAGGCAATAACAGGTGTATGGATTATTACTGCATATAAAATAAAAGGACATTCTAATCATCTGTAATTATTGGGAATCATTGCAACAATGTGGTTAAAGTGCTCAGAGGCTTAAAAACAGTAATATCAAATGCCCCCATGGACTGTTGAAAATTGATGGCAGACAAGTTGATTAAAGGATGTCTTGATTGCCCTTCTCCTTCTGTTGAGTTTACCCAATGCATTTTTCAATTATCTTCCGATCCTGGTTATCTGCTACTTTCTTCATTGAATTGGACCATCCTCAATTACCAACAATGTTCCGTAGTCATTCTTCCAATCCCTAATTGCCAATTACATCTGCTTGTCAATCTGTTAATTGGTAGGTGCATTCTCTGATCAGGCTGTCATTAATTAAACTATTCTCAAGGTGATCGACTAATCCTGATTATTTTCTTGTCGGTTATTCTATCCTAAGATTCTGGATGCAATCACCAGTCAGTCCATTCAAAATTATAGAATACGTTCTTTAAGATGAATGATTTTTGAATACCATAGATAATAATCTTATTTGGCTGACCGGGGAGTCAATCAGATCATCTTTAATTATGTATCATCATCTAATTTTCAATGGCTGCCTAAATAGTTTGTCAACAAAGCTGGATACACTCTTTTGTCTCTCAACCTGTCCTCAATTATGAATATGTTCTTCAGTCAATCATCTTATCTTTAAATTACCAAATATATTCCCTAATCAGCCAATTTTCAATTTCTGGCTCCACTCTCTGGAAACAGCCCAAACCTCATTTAGTAAACATCTCAGGTCAACAATTCTCTCCTCATCTAAAGTATTAAGTATTAAGTATCTTCTGGTTCTCTTCTTCAATTATTCTATCTTCAATTACCACCGTGTTCTCCAATTATCCTATATGCAAAAAATAGCAATGTCATCCAATAAGCCTATCTTTAATTTTTGGTTAAATTTTTCTGTTAGTTTGCCCTCTATTACTAGATATATCATGCATATGTCCTACCTCCAGGTACTTCTGTGGAAGATTGGTAATGTTACTAGTTTAGTGATCCAAATGGCCAAGACTAATGCTCTTGAGAACACTGGGTTCAACTCTCACCATTGCAATCCGAGTTCAGCAAGTGGTGGGAAAAGTAACCCCAATGATTTATTATATAAACTCAACTTTTGGAAGACTCATGTCTTTTGGAAAACAAACCTACTCTACTTCAGATTTGACTCCAATCTCTTGACAAACTCTGAAATGACCTAGTGCCTAATACCAAGTGGGCAATAAATCTTGTCAGCAATACCCAAATCCTGAAAATGAACAAAAATGAATTTTCCAATTAGGCTACACCCAATTATCACTGCATTTTCCAATTAACTTACCCACATTTACTGGCTACATGCTCCAATTAGCCTATTCTCAATTATCACTACATTCACCAATTAGCCTATCCTCAACTGCCAGGTGCATTGTCAAGTCAATCAGCCCTTCCTGAATTGCTGGCAATATTCTCCAATTAGCATCCCTTTAATTATCAGATATATTTTTAAATCAATCAGCCCAGCTTCACTGTAAATCATTACTAAGGATATAGTTTCCAAACAGCCAGTTACTTGTCCTTAGATTTGTTTGTTTTTCAACTCTTCCGCCTCTCCTCTTTCCTGTTCTACATTCTCAAGTTTATATGTTTAATTTTAGTGCCCTGGAAACTTTTACGGCTCACAAACTATAGAGATTTTGCCAGCTTAGTTTGTGCATCATATTGTTGTCATAGTTGCTTAGAACATTACCATGTAAAAGTTCTTGTATGGAAAGTAGTTTAATATAAGTACTGTGAAAATAGTGCTCCACCCACTCAAATGATTACATTTTAAATCATTAGGTTATGGACAAATATACATATGCATAGAGATAGAGATAATTTTGTAGTGCAAAAAACGGAACGTTCTTTAAAAAGATAGTCTTAGGTACAGCATCTAAGAATAGATATATAAGATCAGTGAAGATTGATTGAATGGTTACATGGCTTAAATGGTTAAATTGTAGTGAACAATTGAATACCCTGGAATTTTATTTGCTGGAGAATAGAAGGTTAAGAAGTGTTTTAGTTCAGCTGTAATGGATTTTGTGAGAGTATGTATTTGGTGGGGGAAAATTAAGATCAAGCAGCATTATCATAAACTCAGTCATCCAAGTCAGGAGAAAAGTGAAGAGTTATTCACTCACGCAAAAAGTGCTAAAATTTGAAACTTTCTCCCACAACACTGTGACAACATTTCAAGTCCTGATTTTTAATCTAAGAGTGACAGATTCATGCTGCCTAAAGTAGTAAGGTATGTATTGCCAAAATGGATAAATAGCAGAGCAAAAGCTGAATGAGCTCCCCATGAACTGAACTGTCAAAACCTCCCTTTACTAACCACATGTTGTTGCATTAAAATAAATAAGGTTAATATAAAACTTTTCCTTTAACTAACAGTATTCACTGTTAACAGACACTTACAAGGTTTTATTATTTTACTTCTTGTTTACTTCTTATTTTACTTGCCTGTGGAAAGTGGCCAGTGAGTGAGTGGGCCAGTGAAGGAGTGGAGCTTTGAGGCTTTGACTCGAGAGGCTTCGACGAGAAGAGGCGGAGGACGAGCTTGCTCCCAGTTAGCCTTTACAATGTCTCCTGTGATGATGATGTGCCTCTCATGTGAGATGTGGCAGTCTTGGGGGAACGCCTCTCTCCCACAGAGTCACATCTGCCAGAAGTGCATACGGCTGGGCGATCTGGAAGACCGTGTAAGGAATCTGGAGCAGCAGCTGGATGACCTTCGACTCATAAGGGAGGATGAGGCAGTCATAGATGAGAGCTACAGGGAGGTAGTCACACCTAGGCTGCTGGAAGCAGGTCGTTGGATGACAGTCAGAGAGGGGAAAGCGAAGGTGAGCAGACAGGTAGTGCAGAGCACCCCTGTAGCCATTCCCCTGAATAATAAGTTTACCGTCCTGGATACTGTTGGCGGGGACGACCGACCAGGTGTGAGCCACGGTGGCAGAAGGGTGGGACGGAGAAGAGGAGAGATGTTGTCATTGGAGACTCTATAGTCAGGGGAGCAGACAGGAGATTTTGTTAACGTGAGAAGGACACCCACATGGTTTGTTGCCTCCCGGGTGCCAGGGTCCGGGATGTCTCTGACCTTGTGCACGACATCCTGGTATGAGAGGGAAAGCAACCAGAAGTCATGATACATGTTGGGACCAACGACATAGGCAGGAAGAGGGATGAGGTCCTGAAGTGTGAGTTTCGGGAACTAGGCAGAAGGCTGAAGAACAGGACCTCAAGGGTGGCATTCTCAGGATTGCTGCCAGTGCTACGTGACAGTGATGGTGAGAATTGGAGGAGATGGCAGTTGAATGCGTGGCTGAGGAGTTGGTGCAGGGAGCAGGGTTTTGGATTTTTAGATCATTGCGATCTCTTCTGGGGAAGATGGGACCTGTACAGATTGGATGGGTTGCACCTGAACTCGAGGGGGAGCAATATCCTTGTAGGTAGATTCGCTAGCATGGTTTGGGAGGGTTTAAACTAATTTGCAAGGGGCATGGGACCGAGAGTGATAGAGCAGTGAAAGAAGTGCATGGAATAAAGCCAGATCTAACATATAGAGAGGCTTTGAGGAAAGAGAAGCAGAATAAACGATGTAAAGACAGTAAGGTAGAAGGGCTGAAATGTGTGTACGTCAATGCAAGAAGCATCAGGAACAAAGATGATGAACTGAGAGCTTGGATACATACTTGGAATTATGATGTAGTGGCCATTACAGAGACTTGGCTGGTACCAGGGCAGGAATGGATTCTCAATATCCCTGGATTTCAGTGCTTCAAAAGGGATAGAGAGGGCGGAAAAAGGGGAGGAGGGATGGCATTACTGGTCAGGAATACTATTACATAATGGGTAATGTAGCAGGATCCTCTTTTGAGTCAGTATGGGTGGAAGTCAGGAACAGGAAGGGAGCAGTTACTCTATTGGGAGTATTCTATAGGCCCCTTGGTAGCAGCAGAGATACAGAGGAGCAGATTGGGAGGCAGATTTCGGAAAGATGCAAAAATAACAGGGTTGTTATCACGGGTGACTTTAACTTCCCTAATATCGATTGGCACCTGATTATTTCCAAGAGATTAGATGGGGCAGAGTTTGTTAAGTGTGTCCAGAACGGATTCCTGTCACAGTATGTGGACAGGCCGACTAGGGGGAATGCCATACTAGATCTAGTACTAGGTAATGAACCGGGTCAGGTCACAGATCTCTCAGTGGGTGAATATCTGGGGGACAGTGACCTCCGCTCCCTGGCCTTTAGCATTGTCATGGAAAAGGATAGAATCAGAGAGGACAGGAAAATTTTTAATTGGGGAAGGGCAAATTATGAGGCTATAAGGCTAGAACTTGCGGGTGTGAATTGGGATGATGTTTTTGCAGGGAAATGTACTATGGACATGTGGTCGATGTTTAGAAATCTCTTGCAGGATGTTAGGGATAAATTTGTCCAGGTGAGGAAGATAAAGAATGGTAGGGTGAAGGAACCATGGGTGACAAGTGAGGTGGAAAATCTAGTCAGGTGGAAGAAGGCAGCATACATGAGGTTTAGGAAGCAAGGATCAGATGGGTCTATTGAGGAATATAGGAAAGCAAGAAAGGAGCTTAAGAAGAGGCTGAGAAGAGCAAGAAGAGGGCATGAGAATGGCTTAGTGAGTGGGGTAAAGGAAAACCCCAAGGCATTCTTCAATTATGTGAAGAAAAAAAGGATGACAGAAGTGAAGGTAGGACCGATTAGAGATAAAGGTGGGAAGATGTGCCTGGAGGCTGTGGAAGTGAGTGAGGTCCTCAATGAATACGCCGGTATTCACCAATGAGAGGGAACTTGATGATGGTGAGGACAATATGAGTGAAGTTGATGTTCTGGAGCATGTTGATATTAAGGGAGAGGAGGTGCTGGAGTTGTTAAAATACATTAGGATGGATAAGTCCCCGGGGCCTGACGGAATATTCCCCAGGCTGCTCCACGAGGCGAGGGAAGAGATTGCTGAGCCTCTGGCTAGGATCTTTATGTCCTCGTTATCCACGGGAATGGTACAGGAGGACTGGAGGGAGGCGAATGTTGTCCCCTTGTTCAAAAAAGGTAGTAGGGATAGTCCGGGTAATTATAGACCAGTAAGCCTTACCTCTGTGGTGGGAAAGCCGTGGAAAAGATTCTTAGAGAAAGGATCTCTGGGCATTTAGAGAATCATGGTCTGATCAGGGACAGTCAGCATGGCTTTGTGAAGGGCAGACCGTGTCTAACAAGCCTGGTAGAGTTCTTTGAGGAGGTGACCAGGCATATAGATGAGGGTAGTGAAGTGGATGTGATCTATATGGATTTTAGTAAGGCATTTGACAAGGTTCCACACGGTAGGCTTATTCAGAAAGTCAGAAGGCATGGGATCCAGGGAAGTTTGGCCAGGTGGATTCAGAATTGGCTTGCCTGAAGAAGGCAGAGGGTTGTGGTGGAGGGAGTACATTCATATTGGAGGATTGTGACTAGTGGTGTCCCACAAGGATCTGTGCTGGGACCTCTACTTTTCGTGATTTTTATTAACGACCTGGATCTGGGAGTAGAAGGGTGGGTTGGCAAGTTTGCAGACGACACAAAGATTGGTGGTGTTGTAGATAGTGTAGAGGATTGTCAAAGATTGCAGGGAGACATTGATAGGATGCAGAAGTGGGCTGAGAAGTGGCAGATGGAGTTCAACCCAGAGAAGTGTGAGGTGGTACACTTTGGAAGGACAAACTCCAAGGCAGAGTACAAAGTAAATGGCAGGATACTTGGTAGTGTGGAGGAGCAGAGGGATCTGGGGGTACATGTCCATAGATCCCTGAAAGTTGCCTCACAGGTGGATAGGGTAGTTAAGAAAGCTTATGGGGTGTTAGCTTTCATAAGTCGAGGGATAGAGTTTAAGAGTCGCGATGTAATGATGCAGCTGTATAAAACTCTGGTTAGGCCACACTTGAAGTATTGTGTCCAGTTCTGGTTGCCTCACTATAGGAAGGATGCAGAAGCATTGGAAAGGGTACAGAGGAGATTTACCAGGATGCTGTCTGGTTTAGAGAGTATGCATTATGATCAGAGATTAAGGGAACTAGGGCTTTACTCTTTGGAGAGAAGGAGGATGAGAGGAGACATGATAGAGGTGTACAAGATAATAAAAGGAATAGATAGAGTGGATAGCCAGCGCCTCTTCCCCAGGGCACCACTGCTCAATACAAGAGGACATGGCTTTAAGGTAAGGGGTGGGAAGTTCAAGGGGGATATTAGAGGAAAGTTTTTTACTCAGAGAGTGGTTGGTGCCTGGAATGCACTGCCTGAGTCAATGGTGGAGGCAGATACACTAGTGAAGTTTAAGAGACTACTAGACAGGTATATGGAGGAATTTAAGGTGGGGGCTTATATGGGAGGCAGGGTTTGAGGGTTGGCACAACATTGTGGGCCAAAGGGCCTGTACTGTGCTGTACTATTCTATGTTCTATGTTCTATATAAGATGGCACAATTAAGTAGCAAATTTTTGCGTGCAGCCCTGATGGGAATTATCAAATATTCCATTTAGGACTACCACAGCTGAAATCCACAGTCACAGCCATGGGTACTTCAGTAAGCAGTATCTATCCACTTTCAAAATTGATGAACCTCAGATGCCAAACTTGGATTGTCATTGCAGTTCCCCTTGAAGAAAATGCCAGTCTGCAGGGATGATTGAAACACAGAAAACTCAAACTTGCACTCCCAACTATCCTGTTGGAGAATGCTTTGTCTCTGGAAAATAAAGTTGAAGTCTTCAGAGTAAGATTGCCATACTGAATTTACATCAGGGACTGCTGTGTACTTTGCTTCATGGAAACATGGCTATCCCTCCACCATTTCAGACACTGGACTGCAGTCTGATAGCTTCACTATTCTCCACAAAGACAGGACAGCTCAGTCTGAAGGTGAAGATGCAGTATGAAAGTAAACTAGCCAATAGTATTAAAGGGGATAACAAAAGTTTCTTCAGATACATAAAGTGTAAAAGAGAAGTAAGCATGGTTATTGGACAGTTGGAAAACGATGCTGGAGAGGTAGTAATGGGGGACAAAGAAATGGGGATGAACTGAATAAGTATGTTTGCATCAGTCTTCACTGTGGAAGACACCAGCAGTATGGTGGGAGTTCCAAGTGTCAGGGGTCATAATGTGTGTGAAGTTACTATACGAGAGAGAAGGTTCTCGGGAAACTGAAAGGGCTGAAGGTAGATAAGTTACCTGGACCAGATGATGTACACTCCAGGGTTCTGAAAGAGATGGCTGAAGAGATTGTGGAGGCATTATTAATGACCTTTCAAGAATCACTAGATTCTGCAATGGTTCTGGAAGACTGGAAAATTACAAATGTCACTCCATTCTTCAAGTAGGGAGAGAGGCAGAAGAAAGGAAATTCTAGGCCAGTTAATCTGACCTCAGTGGTTGGGAAGATGTTGGAGTTGATTATTAAGGATGAGTTCTCAGGGTACTTGCCGGCACATGATAAAACAGGCTGTGGTCAGCGTGGTTTCCTTCAGGGAACACCTAGCCTGATAAATCTGTTGGAATTCTTTGAAGAAATAACAAGCAGGATAGACAAAGGAGAGTCAGTTAATGTTGAAAACTTGAATTTTCAGAAGGCCTTTTACAAGGTGCCACCCACGAGGCTGCTTAACAAGCTATGGGCCCATGGTATTACAGGAAAGAGTCTAGCATGGTTATAGCAGTGGCTGATTGAGAGGAGGCAAAGACTGGAATAAAGGGAACTATTTCTGGTTGTCTCTTGCTGACTAGTGGTGTTTCACAGGGATCTGTGTTGGGACCGATTCTTTTTATGTCATATGTCAATGATTTGGATGATGGAATTGATGGCTTTTTTGTAAAGTTTGCAGATGATATGAAGAAAGATGGAGGGGCAGGTAGTTTTCAGGAAATAAAGAGGGTACAGAAGGACTTAGACAGATTAGGAAAATGGGCAAAGAAGTGGCAGGTGCAATATAGTGTCAGGAAATGTATGTTTATGTACATTGATAGAAGAAATGGACGAAAAATACAAAAACTGAGGCACAAAGGCATTTGGAAGTCCTTATGCAGGATTCCCTAAATGTTAATTTTTCAGGTTGAGTCTGTGTTGAGGAAGGCAAATGCATTCATTTCAATAGCACTGGTATATAAAAACAAGGATGTAATGTTGAGACTTTATAAAGCACTGGCGAGGTCTCACTTGGAGTGTTGTGAGCAGTTTTGGGCCCCTTACCTTAGAAACGATGTGCTGAAACTGGTGAGGGTTCAAAGGAGGTTCACAAAAATATTTCCAGGACTTTACAGCTTGTCACATGAAGAGCATTTGATGGTTCTGGGCCTGTATTCACTGGAATTTAGAAGAATGAGTGGTGACCTCATTGAAACCTATCGAATGGTGAAATGCCTTAATAGAATGAAAGTGGAAAGGATCTTTCCTGTTGTGGTAGTGTCTAAGACCAGAGGACACAGCCTCAAGATAGAAGGTTGTCCTTGAGAATGGAGATGAGGAGGAATTTCTTTGGTCAGAGAGTGGTGAATCTGTGGAATTCATTGCCACAGGCAGCTGTGGAGGCCAAGTCTTTATGTTTATTTAAGGTAGAGGTTGATAGATTCTTGATTGGTCAGAGCATGAAGGGATATGGGGAGAAGGCAGAAGATTTGGGGTGAGAGGAAAAATGGATCAGCCATGATGAAATGGTGGAGCAGTCTTGATGGCGCACATGGCTTAATTCTGCTCTTATACCTCATGGTCTTATGGACTGCTTTCAATCAATGGACAGGGCAATATTCATGGATTCATCTTCGAGTCTAAAATTATACGCTACATTTGTCACTGACTTCATCAAGACCTGTGCGGATGAGTGTTCAGCTTTGAGAATGTTCCAAACATACCCAGACCAAAAGGCATGGATGAACCAGGAGATAAATCTGTGGCATTCTAGACTGGTGATTCTGAACTATACAATAAGTCCATCTATGACATAAGGTCATAGAGGTTAGAGGTGGAATCAGATGTACGTCAGCTCTGGCAGGGTTTGCAGGCCCCACACGTCAAAGTTGCTGGTGAACGCAGCAGGCCAGGCAGCATCTCTAGGAAGAGGTACAGTCGATGTTTCAGGCCGAGACCCTTCGTCAGGACTAACTGAAGGAAGAGTTACTCTTGCTTGTTGTTGCTTGAATTTCCAGCATCTGCAGAATTCCTGTTGTTGGGGTTTGCAGGCCATTACTTCCTACAAATTGAAGCCTAACAGCATGAATGGCTGGCATGCTTCAGTCCCAGATCAGCAAAATGCCTTTTATGTACGCTTTGAAACAGAGAATGAAACTACACCCGTGTGAATCCCTGCACCATCTGGTGACCCTGTGATCTGTGCCTCAGAGGCCGACATCGGAACATCTTTCAAGAGGGTGAACCCTCGCAAGGTGTCAGGCCCGTATGGTGTACCTGGTAGGGCTTTGAAAATCTGTGCCAACCAACTGGTGGGAGTGTTCAAGCACATCTTCAAAATCTGACTGCTGCAGCCAGATGTTCCCACTTGCTTCAAAGGAGCGACAATTATACCAGTGCCCAAAAAGAGCAGGGAAAGCTGCCTCAATGACTAACACCCAGTGGCACTCACATCTACTGTGACAAAATGCTTTGAGAGGTTAGTCACGGCTAGAGTCAAATCCTGCCTAAGCAAGGATATCAACTGCAGCAATTTGCCTATTGCCACAATAGGTCCACAGCAGATGCATCTCAGTGGCTGTTCATTCAGTCTCGCATCACCTGGACAAAACTAATGCTTACGCCAGGCTGCTATTTACTGATTATTACCCAGCGTTCAACCCAGTTTTAATGAACATGCAAATTGCTGCTCTTTGGACTGTATGGGGTGACAGGGAGGGGTAGCATCTTTGGTGGGGGAACATGTCGCGTCCTTTTCAAGGTGGTTAGTCCACCTTTGGTCCCCACCTGGCACTCAGCTCTCACCTGTAGCTCCTCGTGGCTGTTTGCATGTGATAGCGGCCACACCCCGGGCAATGGCTTTGACAAGCCGACTAAACCAGGTGAGGGTAGCCGACGGGTCTCAAACCCTCGGTGAGATAGGGAGATATCTATCCCAGCATGTGAAGACAGACTCCGGCGGATTGAGCGGACGAGACCAATGGAAGGTCCAACGATCAAGAAGGCGGACTCCGCAACCATCGTGGACCGTGTAGAGCACGACAAGACACAGAAGACATCCTGGTCATCCACTGCACCTAGTCCCATCTCGAGCTGTCTCGACTCTGTCTTGCCACTGGATCCAGATGGGAATTGGAAGAGAGAGTGAGGCTGACGCTGCGGAACTCTCCCTCACTTAAATCCAAGTCACGCGCTAGTCTCGACACCATCAATGGTGTCGAGGTCTTCATCGACGATGACGATGGACGAACATGTAATGAACATGCTCAAAAACCTGGGCTCCTATATGTCCCTCTGCAACTGGTTCCCTGACTTCCTCACTGGGGGAGCACAGTCAGTGTGGATCAGAAATAATGTCTCCTCCTTGCTGGCAATCCACACTGGTGCACCTCAGGGATGTGTACTTAGTCTACCGTTCCACTCTCCCTTACGTGGGTAAAATGCCTTTTGTAAAACACCAGTGGCACAACTATTGTTGGCAGAATTTCAGATGGTGACGAGGGGGCGTACAGGAGTGAGATAGATCAGCTGGTTGAGTGGTGTCGCAACAACAACCTCGCACTCAATGTCAGTAAGCCCAAGGAATTTGTCGTGAACTTCAGGAAGGGGAAGATGGAGGAACACACACCAGTCCTCATCGACGGATCAGAAGTGGAATGCGGTTTCAAGTTCCTGGGCGTCAACATCTCTGAGGCTCCTGGGCCCAACATATCGATGCAATTGCAAATAAGGCATGATAGTATGCTTAGGAGTTTGAGGAGATTTGGTACATCGCCCCCAAATTTCTACAGATGTACTGTGGGGAGCATTCTAACTGGTTACATCATTGTCTGGTATTGGAGGGACTACTGCACAGGATCAGAAAAAGCTCTCCAGCATCCAGGACACCTTCAAAAGGGAATGCCTGAAAATGGCAGCATTCACCATTAAGGACATCCATCACCAAGGACATGCCCTCTTCTCATTGCTACGATCATGGAGGAGGACACACACTCATCATTTCAGGACCAGCTTCTTATCCTCTGCCATCAGATTTCTTAATGGCCAATGTATCCATAATCACTAACTCAATATTTTTACCCCTCTTACTGCACCACTTAGTTAATTAAAGTTTTTGTATGTACTTGTTGTAATTTATCATTTTTATTATTATGTACTGCTATGTACTGCAATGTACTGCTGCTACAAAACCACAAATTTGGCAACATATGACCGTGATATTAAACCCGATTCTGTTCCTGACTATTACACAGATAATGTTTTTGATGAAGTGGAGAGCTTGAGTGATTTTGTACACATTTACATCGGCTCTTTATGCAACCGGGACCTTTAGCCTTCCAAATTTGTCATCTATTAATAAACATGAAGCTGGCTTCATTTTCTTATCAGAAAAGTATTTCAGGAGTCGCTACTGATTCGTTGCTGTTTCAGCCTCTTTAATACGTTTCTGAGCATAACAGGGCCTCTATTTACCTTTCTGAAGCTCAGAGGAAAAGAGTTTAAAAGTATTTTTAGAGGCAGGGGACTAAGTGGGTTCTCTTTCTCTCTTTTCATGGAAGGCAATAAATGTGATATAACCCAGACCAAAAGTTTCACACAGCAAAACTGCGATAAATCTCAATAGCAGTTTTCATTTCTGATTACAGCAGTGAAAGAAGGTATTTATTCCATCAAGCTATTGCTGGCTTTCCATGCTCCCATCAATTCCATTCCCTCACTTATTGCTGTGTAACCTATTCAGTCCCACGTGTCCATCAATGAGGATATTGCCTGGATTTGAGGGCGTGAGCTATGGAGGGAAGTGAGCTGATTGGGCCTATTTTCAGTGGACCATAGGAACATGAAGGGTGACGATATGGATGCATATAAAATCAGGATGGGCATAGACAGGGCAAATGTGCATAGCTGTTTTCCCATTGTTGAGGAATCTAGAACGAGAGAGTATACATTTAAGGCAAGGGGGTGAGATTTAATAGAAACGAGGGGCAACTTTTTCACCCAGATAATGGTCTGTATGTTGATTGAGCTGTTAGAAGAAATGGTTGAGGCAGGTAAATTAACAACTTTTAAGAAGTACTTGCCTAGATGGGATTTGGTCAGTGTGGACGTGTTGGGCTGAAGGCCCTGTTTCTGTAGTTAGCGTCATAACTCCTTGTTCTTCTGCCACTCATGTACATGAGTGGACCTTAACATGACCAACTAAACTGCCAGTACACCGTAGGAATGTAAAGGTAACAGGAGCACCCATGGAAAAGCCTCACATTCACGAGAACAATGTACAAGCTCTGTGTAGGCAGCACTGGAGGTCAGGATTGAAACTCGATTGCTTAGATTGTGAGGTAGCAACTCTGACTGATGCACCACTGCAGAAAGTGCATGAGGAGTAATTTAAATCTCAGGCAGCAAGCAATCTCCATAAATAGATCATTTAACTGCACTGAAGCTTTTAATGGAAATAATTGGATATCTCAATTAAAGTACTGCTTTATTACTTCCATCTTTAGATTATTCAGTGAAGAAGGGTTAGGTAGATTAATGAGAAGAGAAGAATCAATATCAGGGATTGAGCAAAACTTTGACACAAAGGCGGTACATCGATGTAGCTACCTTGAAGCTCCACGGGTTCAATCCTGACCTCTGACGCTATCCACCTGAAACTTACCTGGTTTCCTTGTGACTATGTAGGTTTCCTCTGAATGCTCCAGTTGCCTCCCACACTGGTGGGTCAATTGATCATTGCAAGTTGTCACTATTAATGATTGGTAGAATCCAAGCATCATTGAATCCGATGTGGGGAGAAATAAAATGGGTTAGGGTAGTATTAGTGTATAAATGTGCTCTTGTTTGTCAGTGCAGACTCAATGATTTGAAGGACCTTTTTATGTGTTGTATCTGTATATGATGCTATGACAATAGCACCTTCCTTCAAACAGCAGAGCATAAACAAAAGAGTATTGAAATTATAGGACCAAAAATATGACGAACCTCATTTCTTAACCTTCAGACAGGCAATGTTGATTGCTCAACCACATCTCCTCGCACTGGATGGAACAAACAATGCCACAAGGACATCAACGCAAAATCACATTCACACACAACAGATGTGCACATTATTCATTCCAGTAAGCAGAGCTCCACCGCTAGGAGTCTTATTATCCTAATGAGCAGTCAGTCAAATTAATCTGAAGGTCACAAAACATTCACACATAAACCAAGTAAGTATGAAATTAAGTTAAAATAGCAATCGGATTTGAAAACAACAGAAATTGAAAATATTGAGTTAAGTTTCTGAAGCCTCTGTGGCAGAAATTCAGCTTGTGTTTGGTTGATCACTAGGTGTAAGGTCTATGATTCACATGATCTTTCATTCCCAGTCCACTTTGGAAGTGGCAAGGTGTCCATATTGAACCAAGTAGGATGGCTGCTTAAAGTCAATAGGGGCTTCATGAAAATATCTAAATCAAAATAATGAATGGGATGTGCTTCCATAGACAGGAACTGTTCAATATCTCATCCCAGTCACCCTGGCAATGACTTGCAGTTGGTTATTGCAACACGGCTAAACACATTATTTGTTCTCACCCCAAATATGGGGAGAGGGGTGAGGAGAGGGTTGGGTAAGGGCAACCGAAGAGGAAGTGACAGAGATATAAAATCAAATTTAATTTTTAATCCCTCCGTGTTTCAATCTGTGCTTTCTGAAGACCACTATCTTCCTGGTACCTAAGAAAAATGAGATAATGTGCCTTAATGACTATCTGACAGGTATCACCATGAAGTGCCTGAAGAGGCTGGTCATGGTATGCATTTACTCCAACCTCCCAGACAACCAGCACCCACTGCAATTTTCCAACTGCTGAAACAGGTCTATGGTGGATGCTATCTCCCTGGCTGTATGCTCATTTCTGGAGAATCTGGATAGTAAAGGCACCCATATCAAACTATTGTCCATTGACAATAGTTCTGCCTTCAAGACTATAATTCCAAGCAAACTAATCACCAAACGCCAGACCAAGGGAGTCAGTGCTTCCCTCTGGAACTACATCCTTGACTTCCTGACCAGCAGACCACAACCAGTAAGGATATTCAACAATATCTTTTCCATAATTATTCCATACACTGGTTCTTCACAAGGTTGTGTCCTCACTTCCTACTCTGCTCCTTGTACATTCATAACTGAGTGGCCGGATTCTGCTCTAACTCCACCCATAAGTTTACAGATTACACCATGTAGTGGGCCATATCACAAATAACGCTGAGTTAGAGTGCAGCAAGGAGATGGAGAGCTTAGTCACATGGTGTCAGTAAAAGAGTTTTCAGATTATGAGAACACTCAGTCCTCTTTTATTGTCATTTAGAAATGCATACATGCATTAAGAAATGATACAATGTTTCTCTGGAGTGATACCACAGAAAAACAGGACAGACCAAAGACTAGCACTGACAGAACCACATAATTATAACATATTGTTACAGCAGTGCAAAGCAATACCATAATTTGATGAAGAACAGACCATGGGCACAGTAAAAAAAACGTCTCGAAGTCCCGAGTTGATCAACCCCCAAGTCTCCGATAGCAGGCGGCAAAAGGGAGAAACTCCCTGCCATAAACCTCCAAGCACCGTCAACTTGCCGGTGCCTTGGAAACAACCGACCACAGTCAACACTGAGTCCATCCATCCAAAAACTTTGAGCTTCCGACCAGCCTCTCCGATACAGCCTCCCGAGCGCCATCCTCTGCCGAGCACCTTCGACCTCGCCCCGGCTGCTGAAACACCCCAAGCCGAGGATTTCGGGGCCTTCAGCTCTGGTGATTCTGGTTACCACACAATAGCAGCGGCAGTGAAGCAGGCATTTCAGAAGTTTTCCAGATGTTCCTCCGTGCTCTCACGGTCCCCTACTTGACAGATAACAGATATCATCACCGAAGTAGCCGCGCGCGCTGTCGTCGTGCCGCCGTCTTCTCCCCCTCCCCCCTTAATAAGTTGGTTATTAACTTCAGGGAAGGGGGCCAACTCGCATGCTCCTGACTACACCAATGGTATTGAGGTTGAGAGCTTCAAGTTCCTAGGAGTGAACCTTATCGATAACCCGTCCTGTCCAGCCATGTTGATGTCATGGCCATGAAAGCTCTCCAATACCTCTATTTCTTTAGGAGACTAAAGAAATTTGGCATGTCCTGGAGATCCTTACTGATTTTTATTAATATACCACAAAAAGCATCCTATCCAGATATATAATGGCTTGATATGGCAACTGCTCTTGCCTATGACCACAAGAAACTGCTGGGTTGTGAACACAGTTCAACACATCCCAGAAAGTAGCCTCCCAACTTCTACAAAGTTGCTGGTGAATGCAGCAGGCCAGGCAGCATCTCTAGGAAGAGGTACAGTCGACATTTCAGGCCGAGACCCTTCGTCAGGACTAACTGAAGGAAGCATTATTAAGAGATTTGAAAGTTGGAAGGGGAGGGGGAGATCCAAAATGATAGGAGAAGACAGGAGGGGGAGGGATGGAGCCAAGAGCTGGACAGGTGATTGGCAAAGGGGATATGAGAGGATCATGGGACAGGAGGTCCGTGGAGAAAGACAAGGCGGGGGACCTCCTGTCCCATGATCCTCTCATATCCCCTTTGCCAATCACCTGTCCAACTCTTGGCTCCATCCCTCCCCCTCCTGTCTTCTCCTATCATTTTGGATCTCCCCCTCCCCCTCCCACTTTCAAATCTCTTACTAGCTCTTCCTTCAGTTAGTGCTGACGAAGGGTCTCGGTCTGAAACGTCAACTGTACCTCTTCCTAGAGATGCTGCCTGGCCTGCTGCGTTCACCAGCAACTTTGATGGGTGTTGCTTGAATTTCCAGCATCTGCAGAATTCCTGTTGTTTGTGCTCCCAACTTCTTGCTGCCTCAGACATTTTCTTTGTTCCCTTCTTCCATTGGACAGAAGATACAAAAGCCTCGCAGCACTTTGAAACAGGTTCAAGGTTGGCCTCTATCCCACTGTTTTAAGACTATTAAATGATTCCGTAAAACAAGAAGGGGGACTCTTGATCTCACAGACTACCACGTTATGACCTTGAAATTTATTATTTCCCTGTCCAGCAGTTTCTCTGAAGCTGTTACATTTTATTGTTATTGTCTTACCTTGTTCTACTTGAATACACTGTATGATGTGCTGATCTGTATGAACAGTACGTGGGACAAGTTTTTCACAGTAAATGTGACAATAACAAACCAATTCCAATTTTCCCTCCCTTTTTCCATCTGTGAATGCTCATCTCGGCTTGGAACTGGCTCAATGGCCTATTTTACACCAATGGTTTAATACATTTAAAAACAAATAAGTGGATGGAGTTTGAAGTTAAACTGCAACTACAATCATGATCCATCTCAAACTTTTTTTATATTAGTTGTGGGTGGGGTAGTATCCGTTAAGGATGGCCAACCGATACCAACAGAAGGTTGCCCATTAGGTGCTTTAATGAAGCCCCAGGCCTCAGGTTTCAGCATTTCTGTTTAGTGTGATGCTGGTGGATTGGGCATCCTGTGTGCATTTGTGGACTGGGAGCAGCTACAGCATTGTGGCTATTGCCCTCCTGCTACATTGTTAGCAATGTCACCAATCACCCACCATACCATTTGTTCTTGGCCCTCCTACAACTGCACACCTTGAAGGCATTCACTTCACTGCCACTCTGGTGATTACCAAACTGCACCAGAATCATTCATTTCATTGCTGAACAGACAGCTCTCTGAAAAGAAGATCAAAATTCTAGAAACACTGAGAAGTTCAGGGAACAACTATGAATGAGAAACAATGTCAGAATTTATGGTCTTTGAATTTTCATTATAATTGTCAACACCACTTCTCACTGCTTTCAGGGAAACCTGAATTTAGGGTTAACTCCTGGGACAGTCCACACCATTAAACCTCAGAACATTACAGCCTTTCAGTAACTATCAGTCCTCCTGACACCTGCACACTCACTTCCCAGGGGATGAGAGAATAGTATTTGCAAGTGGGAACCTGATGCACTATCAATAACTCCAAAAGACTGGAAGTAGAGTAAATACTGAAAGGCTTTTATTAGCAGTAAAATGTGACCTCCGCCATGCTGAGTATCTGCCCCCGGACTGAGAGGAGGAGCAGGGGCACAATCGCCTTTATTCAGGGGCCTGTGGGAGGAGACACAGGAGCAGTCAGCAGAGGGGCGTGTCCAGACAGGTAACCCAGTTACAACATATATATATGGTTTACCACAGAACCTTAGCTGGTTTTCTTCCTTGCTTGGCAATGAGAGGGTTTGATCTCAGATGAGCAAACTGGCCATAGGTTAGGGAACTAACTTCGTGTTACTTGCCTGATCCAGGTCATTAAGAGTTAACAATTCATAACAGAAGAACAGAAGAATATGGAAGGTGTAATTTCTTCCATGCCTGCCTATGGATCTTTACAATAGTAGAGGTCTTTGGGAACAAAAAAAAAGATATAAAGGAGGATTAACGAAGGCTTACCTCATCATGAAGGTTATATCCAGCAACAATAAATTTATAATTATCTTTCGTACTACTCCATCCTACCAGCTAAAGAAATCTTTATGATTTTCTTGTTCAATTTTAAGGCCTCCCTCCAGTGGTCCAGTGTTAATTTCAAAACCTTTCATCTATGTTATAAAATTAATCATACTTTTTTTTAAAATTACATGTTATTAAACTCCATGAGCATCTTGTGCAAAAGGGCACCTGAGAAAGAGACTTTAATGGCACTATGGCTTTAGAATTGTTCATATATTACTCTGGAAATTGAAATAATATTGTGACATTAGCAATATCACCCATTTCAGCATAGAGATTATTCCAGATTCAAAAGTAATATAAATGAAATTATATTTCTGCTAGATTTTTTTTTTACTTAATTTCAGTATTGCCTTCCTTAACTGCCCGAGGACTGACAGTGTCGCATACCTACTATGGACCGATTACATTCACTGCTGTTTTGAGGATGATCCAAATAAGGCAACACGAGTTGCTTCATTGTGGTACTCAGCCTCCTTCCACCACGAACAGCACCAGATCCTCAAGTGTAAGGAGGAGTCTTTAATTGTGGTTTATTCTGATGAATGATTCAAGATCAAAAATGACTTCACTGGAGATAGTGAATATAACTTTTATACCTTTCAGATCAAATTTTTATTACTGTGCTGAGGACTAATGTCCCAAACAAGCAATGGCGTTTTTGAAACAAAATTTCCCTTCTATCTGGGTTTCTGAACTTAACCTGTTCACAGAAATGGCTATTGTGATAGCCAAGCCTTTTGACACAAGACAGCCCATTCTAAAGACCATGGATTCTAGATGGTGGACAAAATAGTACAAAAGGCAACTTGAAAGTAGATGTCACAACCTTTCTTAACTGATTATAAACTAAGTTGAAGTAAAATTTCTCCATGTACAGACATTGGAGATTGGAAGTGAACAAAAAGGCTCTAATTTGGACAGAGTGTTTAGATGACCGACGTTCAAAAGTTCTTTCTTTTTAAATCTTTTTATTGAGTAAGTATACAAAAAAGGTAAGCCATATAAACATTAATACAATGTTAAAGTACAATAAAATTCCAAAAGATAACAATACCAAAAAGAAAATACTACAAACAATGTAATTTAAGCATAAGAAACCAAGATAACATAATAGTATACTAGATTTTATATATATCAATGGAAAAAAAAAGAAAAAAGAAAAAAAAACCCCCCAAAAAAAAACCCACCGTGCAACTACCTAAAAGCAAAGCAAAGCAATGGGCTAACTTGAAACCAAACAGAGTTAAACTTAAAATCACGTCCTCAATCCCGACCTCCATTAAAACAGTGAAAAAAAAACAAGAAGGGTAAATATTACATTAAATGAAAATATCGAATAAAAGGTCCCCAAATCTGTTCAAATTTAAATGAAGAATCATAAAGGTTACTTCTAATTTTCTCCAGATTCAAACATAAAATCGTCTGAGAAAACCAAAAAAAGGTAGTTGGAGCATTAAGCTCTTTCCAATGTTGTAAAATACATCTTTTCGCCATTAAAGTAAGAAATGCAATCATTCTACGGGCTGAAGGGGAAAGATTACTAGAAATTTTAGGTAGTCCAAAGATAGCAGTAATAGGGTGAGGAGAGATATCTATATTTAATACCTTAGAAATAATATTGAAAATATCTCTCCGACGTTCAAAAGTTCAAAGTAAATTTATTATCAAAGTACTATACATATACGCCACCATATACAACCCTGAGATTCATTTTCTTGTGGGCAATAAATCCATAATAATTATAAGACCACACCAACTCAGTGTACAACCAGTGTACAAACTGAGCAAATACAAAAGAAGGAAGAAATAGTAATAATAAATAAATAAGCAATAAATATCAAGAACATGATATGAGGAGTCATTGAAAGAGAGTCCATAGTTTGTGGGAACATATCAGTGATGAGGCAAGTGAGGTTGAGTGAAGTTATCCCCTTTGGTTCAGGAGCCTGATGTTTGAGGGGTAATCACTGTTCCTGAATCTGGTGGTGTCAGTCCTGAGGCGCCTGTATCTTCTTCCTGATGGCAGCATTGAGACTAGAGCATGACCTGTGTGGTGGAGGTCCCTGATGATGGATGCTGCTTTGCTGCGACAGTGCTCTGTGTAGATGTGCTCAATGGTGGGGAGGACATTACACACAATGGACTGGGCTATATCCACCACTTATTGTTTGATTTTTCATTCAAGGGCATTGGTGCTTCCTTAGGAGGTGGTGATGCAGCCAGTCAATATACTCTCTACCACACATTTATTGAAGTTTGTCAAAGTTTTAGATGTCATGCCGAATCTTTGCGAACTCCTTAGGAAGTAGAGGTGCTGTCATGCTTTTGTCATAACTGTGTGCTGGACCTCTGAAGTTGTTGCACTGAGGAATTTAAAATTGCTAACTTCTCCACCGCTGACTGCTTCTTGGACCTGTGATTTCATTCTCCTGAAATCATGAATCAGCACCTTGGACTTGCTGACATTGAGTAACAGGTTGTTGTTGTCCACATGAACCTTGAGGGGAGCTTGGATAGTTTATGGGTCTCATTTGAACCCATGGCATTAATTCACACCCTTGAGGTCCTCTGTTGCTCCAGGTCGACCATGGATGACACGTCCAGGCTGTCGGTCAATGCGCAAGCAAGGGCAGTACGAAATGGAGTACAAGCTGTTGCTCATGCAGCAGGCTACCCCGCTCCACGAAACTCATGAACCCAGCGGAGACCGATATAGTTCGACACCAGCAATGCCGCTGGAGCTGCCAGTCAGCATTGAGCTCAACATAGGCCTTATGTACTCCAGCTCTGGACTTTTCCTCAGGTTTTACTCCCAAAGCCTTCCTCATAACTGGTTATAGCCGCAAGGCAGCAGAGGTTTACAGTCAGAATTTTCCTTCTCCAAGGTGAGCCCATCTGCCCGAACTCGCACTCTTACACACTGCAATACCTACAATACATAATAATGTTTTAATAAAATGAAAACAACGCCAGTGATAATTAAAATTATCTCCGTTATCTCTCAAATGACATTGATTGAAGACTATGAGGTTAATGTGATGGTATTATTACAGAATATTGTCACATGATTCATGAGCAAGGTCAATCAAGAGCTGATTTAACAACTCTGAAAGTGGAACTATTTTGAGGCATGTTTTGTTGACTTATGGTCTATTCACAGTACTTATGGTAAGTTTTAACTTTAAGGATTAATTGATATTGTGTGGTTGTAGTGATCTTGTCTATTGCTATATGTCATAGCAGATATCTTTTACTAATATGTCAACCAATGGTTTTTGTAGAACACTTGAAGTGAACTAACTTTGTTTGATTTTGCTGTGACTTTGCAGTCTAATTCCAACATTACTTTTGTGTTCAAAGTTCATATATGTCACCATATTCAACCCTGAGATTTGTTTTCTTGTGGGCATAATCCGTGATTTTTTAAATTAAAGGCATCCGTTAGTCTTGCAAGGCCATGGATCTGCACCTGGAAAGTCTTCACTTTCCTGGGCAAGGTTGTATGAAAGACCGGCAGTTGCCCATGCTGCAAGTCTCCCCTCTCCACGACACTGATGTTGTCCAAGGGAAGGGCATTAGGATCCATACAGCTTGGCACCAGTGTCGCCACAGAGCACTGTGTGATTAAGTGCCTTGCTCAAAGACACAACATGCTGCCTTGGCTGGGGCTCAAACTCACGACCTTCAGGTCACTAGTCGAATGCCTTAACCACTTGGCCACGTGCCCACTCAGTAAATCCACTAACTATAATAGAATCAATGAAAGACCACACCCAAAAGGGCGGACAACCAGTGTGCAAAAGACAGCAAACTATACAAATACAAAAGGAAAAAAAAGAATTTGCTATGATAAATAAATAAGCAATAAGTACCGAGAACATGAGATGAAGAGTCCTTGGAAAATTAGTCTATAGGGTGTGGGTACATTTCATTGATGGGGCAAGTGAAGTTATCCCCTCTGGTACAAGAGTTTGATGATTGAGAAACAATAATGGTTGTGTGTTCTCCAGATGTGAAAAAGTTACTTAGTAACATGACAATGATACTTTCTCAATATCCAGTTGAGAGAATTTCGATAGCATTTTAATACATATTTTGTTTGTTTCTGAAACTGACATATACATAATAGAGAAGACTATCCCTTTTCAAGTTAATATCAATTGAACATAATTTTCAACATTTCTAATTTCAATGGACTCAACATTAAATTTTAGCTTTATTTCCTGTTCATAAAATGCATTGTGACTTCATTATTAGATATAAATGTATCAATTACAAATTTGAAAAGTACGTAAACATCAAGGTTGATTTTGGTTTTCATAAATTTATAAAACAAAACATTTTTCCCATCTGCTGTCAATGGTTCAACTGGATTAGTTGTCAAAAATCTTAATCTTCACAAATCTAAAATTTACCAACCAGCAACGGTGGTCAAAGGCCATAATAATTTGTGATGTTATTTAAAAAAAACTCATTTATGCAGACTGACATCCTGACATAACAAAGAATAATAAATCAGAAATACTCCCCTCAAGATTACATTGTAAATGTCAAACTAGACAGTAAATTGCAATTAAAGAAAGAAAATTGCTTCAAAAAAGCACTTGAACCTAAATGAACAGCGAAGGATTTCTTAAGCATTTAATGATGGTTGAATTTACTCAGCTATTTTTAGGTAGCAAGATGATATAATTTTAATGTGCTTTGTAACTATGTTTTGTTCCAAAAGAATAATTTCAGAAACTAACCACCAACTACCTGGGAAAACATTACAACACATCAACAGCTGTTAGAGCTTACTTGAAGGTTAAATATTAGGAACAAATCCAATTTCTCTTGTCTGTTCAGTCTAGCAGTGTGTTATATTACAGTTGGATTGTGCTTATGGAGTGTGGGATATGAAGTGGGCTAATCAATCCCCTCTGCTCCTGTTCTCAGATTCCTCTCATATCAGGTCTGTGCCCTCAGGCATCTTTGTGGTTTCCAAAAGCTAATTCCATAAAAATCAAAATTGCGACTTGCAGCCAAAGGGGGGAGTTACATTTTTTCCCTCATGATTAATCTCCTCTTGGGTGGCTTTCAAAATAAAAACATGCAAGCTGCTTCCACATGGATGGGAGCTTTCCTTTTCCAGCGAACCTTGATTTTTGGAGCCAGATCATCATAAGAAGAATTCACTTCTGATGATGCCTCTCACTGGCATTGAAAGCAGAATTACACAATACTATTACACCTCTGCTGCTATTCTTAAAATCAAGGTAAGGAAATATCTTCTGTAGCTACTAATTAACAATGTTTCAAAATAAACCCAAACAGTAAAAAAGAAACCATGATAGAATTGATAGCACGATAAGAAATCATTAATGTGAATATTTTGTTTATAAGAGGATTTGCTTCTTAGATAATCTTTGAAATAACAAGCAGTTTCAATATACAAAAGGATGTTGTTTAATGGGATAGCAGATTAAACAAAAGTCATTTCATTGCAGTAACTATTTATTGACAGACTTGAACTATACAATATCAAGTTGTAATCAGGTTTACATTTTTGCTATTGTAATGTCCCAGTTTGAAATTCAGATGTTGTACTCATTAATCCAAAGCAAGTTAAACTTAGTTCTAACATTGAGTGGCTAGATCTTATTGGATTTTAGTTTTTGTTACAGAGATTATCACACGCCTTTCAGGGATGGCCCAAACTTTGGAGATTAGTTGAAACTCTAAGTGTGATGATTGTCAATGCGGATTGGTAGTAACTGGAGGTAATTTCTCCTCCTCGCTGACAATCAACATAAGTGCACCTCAGGGACGTGTGGTTAGCTCACTGCTCAACCCTCTCTACACTCATGACTGTGTGGCTAGGCAGAGCTCAAACACGGTTAATAATTTTGCTAATGGCACCACCATTGTTGGCAGAATCTCAGACAGAGATGAGGAGCCATGAAGGAATGACCAGCTGGTTGATTAGTGCCACAACAACAACCTTGAATTCAACATCAACAAGATCAGACCTCATTGAGGAGTTGTAGTTGAAAAGATGAACAACTTCCAGTTGCTGGTCATCAGCATCCTAGAGGATCTTTCCTGGGCCCAGCACATCACAAAGAAGGCATGGCAATAGTTGTACTTCATTAGGAACTTGAGGACTTGGTATGGACTATAGATACTAGCAAATTTCTACGGAGGTATGGTCAAAAGCATTCTGACTGGTTACATCACTGCCTGGTACGGAAGTTCCAATGCACAGGATTAAAAGAGCTACAGAGTGTTGTAGTCTTAACCAGCTCCATCATGGATGCAGGCCTTTCCACCATCGAAGACACACCTTCAAAAATCCGTGCCTCAAGGAGGCAGTATCCATTACTAAGAATCCTTACTCTCCAGACGTGCTCTCTTCTTATTAGTACCATTGGTAAGGAGGCACAGGAGCCTGAAGATGCACACTCAATAATTTAGGAACTGCTTTTTACCCTCCGCCATCAGATTTCTGAATGGTCCACGAACCAATGAGCACTACCCCACTATTCATCTTTTGCATTATTTATTTACTTTTTGTAACTTATACGTCTTGCCGCTACAGAACAGCAAATTTCATAACATGTATCAGTGATAATAAATCTGATTTGGATTACGAATTTTTACAGGACTGACACAACACCCACCATTATACAATTATTAATATAAAAGAGGCATCCGACCTATTCAAAAGCTACGAGTACTCCAGTGAGAAAGATGTCATCGCATGCTGTCCATTGTCCCTCTCAGACTTCAGATCATCACTGTAGGAGCTGACTTGTCCACGGAATTGAACTGACAACTCCAAAATAAATCCCATTATAAATTTATAAAAACATAGGTGTGTATGATTTGAAGGAGCATCTTGCTTATTTGCACTAGTAGAAAGACTTGTACTAATAGAAATATGTATACTTAAAAAGATAAATCTGGTCCATTATCTGCATATTTGTATATGAAGATGTATATCCTCCCTAAGTTAAACACATGCGTTCCTAATTACCATAAATATAAGTGAAGTGCTCACATTATTGGACAAACTTAGTGGTGTGCTCATCGTCGGTTTATTGGTGAGAATAGTAACATGACTTGCATGAGCATGTGTTACGCTTGTAGACTTTGTCCTGACTTCACCTTGATGTGGTATATCTCCATAAAACTCTGCTAGCTTTGTGTTATTGTTCATGTATGAGGCAGCTGTCTGCTAAATGTGGTTCCACTTTGCACACAGGGAGCCTTTTGCCTAGGCATGTGTTCAACTTTACCCTATGTACATAACCAATAACTTAGAATAACATTACTAGCACCGTACTGTCGCAGCCCATGTGAACTCAATACAAGAAGTATTGAGTTCACTCACAGTGAACAAAATGTTAGTATTCTGATGAAGCCCAAACCCAGTACATGCCACCACCTTCTCCAAATTCCTCCATATCTGCCACATCTGCTCTCAGGATGAGGCTTTTCACTCCAGAACAAAGGAGATATCCTCCTTCTTCAAAGAAAGGGGCTTCCTTTCCTCTGCCATCAACACGGCCCTCAACCGCATCTCTTCCATTTCATGCACGTCTGTCCTCACCCCATCCTCCCACACCCCCACCAGGGATAGGGTTCCTCTTGTTCTCACCTACCACCCCACCAGCCTCCGCGTCCAGCAGATAATTCTCCGTAATTTGCGCCAGCTCCAAAGGAATCCCACTACCAAGCACCTCCTCCTCTTCCTTCCACTTTCTGCTTTCCGCAGGGATCACTTCCCCTGTGACTCCCTTGTCCATTCATCCCTTCCCACTGATCTCCCTCCTGGCACTTACCCTTGCAAGCGGAACAAATGCTACACCTGCCCCTACACCTACTCCCTCACTACCATTCAGAGCCCCAACCAATCCTTCCACATGAGGCGACACATCACCTGTGAGTCTGTTGGGGTCATATACTGTGTTCGGCGCTTCCGGTGTGGCCTCCTGTATATTGGTGAGACCAGACATAGATTGGGAGACCACTTTGCTGAACGCCTTAACTCTGTCTGTCAGAAAAAGCAGGATCTCCCAGTGGCCACCTATTTTAATTCCACTTCCCATTCATATCCTGACACTTCAGACCACGGCCTCCTCTACTGTCATGATGAGGCCACACTCAGTTTGGAGGAGCAACACCTTATATTCCGTCTATATTGTCTGGGTAGCCACCAACCTGATGGTATGAACATTGATTTCTCAAACTTCCGGTAATGTCCCCCTCGCCCCCACCCCCCATTTCACCATTCCCCATTCCCTTTTCCCTCTCTCACCTTATCTCCTTACCTGCCCACCACCTCACTCTGGCACTCCTCCCCCTTTTCTCTCTTCCATGGCCTTCTGTCCTATCTGATCAAATTCCCCCTTTCCACCCCAGTATCTATTTCCTCAATCAGCTTCCCAGCTCATTATTTCACCCCTCCCAGTTTCACTTTCACCTTGTGTTTCTTCCTCCCCTCCCCCCACCTTCTTATTCTACTCCTCATCTTTTTCTCTCCAGTCCTGATGAAGGATCCTGGCCTGAAATGTCGGCTTTACTCTTTTCCATAGATGCTGCCTGGCCTTCTGAGTTCCTCCAGCATTTTGTGTGTGTTGCTTGGATTTCCAGCACCTGCTGATTTTCAGTTGTTTGTGACCCAAAATATAATTTGGTTTCCATTGTATGATGATGTCAAGTTGACACAGGAAGCTCGATGCACCTTTCAGAAGAAGCAAGAACAAAAAACAAGTGGAATAAACGTTGCTTTCAGCAGCATGGGGAACATTGTTTTCAACATTATTGGATCAGCACACATGCACAAGAGGAGCAGAGACTAAGGAAAGACTCAAGGTGTAGAATAGTCATCACCACACAATGCTTGAAGGATCAACAAAGATAGGTGACTAAAATCACTGAGGAGTGCAGTTAGAAACAAGAGAGAGAAAGGAAGCCATTTTATTACTAACTCAAAGCAGACCCACTAAGAAAGTGACAGATAAATACCATGCAATCTCTCACAGGGGAAAAAGGTCAATAGTATTAATATAGCCTGGCCAACTGGACAAAACATTACAAGAAATCATTTCCCCAGCAAAGTAGAAAGATGACACAGATTATGAACCCTGCCACACTAGGAGCAACACTACAAAGCACAGGTATTTGAAAGAGAATCTCTAACCATTTATCATGGTGCCAGGATGAAAATGCACAAATATTTACCAGTGTAGAAAAAAATCAAGGGAAGGAACAAATGAAATTTTGTGTGAAAATCATAAATGATGAAGTTGAACAATAATATGAAGAAGAATAACTCAGCAGCCACCACCAGAGTTAGCAATACATCTTTAGATCTCTATTGCTAGGGTTTATTTTCTTAGAAGGAATAATGATAATACTGTAAATGGAATAAAGACTATTGAATTAGAATAAAAATGTTAAACATATGAGATAAAAGATAAAAGAGAATGCTGAAATTAAAAACACAGTAAATCTATAAATTTATAAACAAGTCCATCAGTGTCTAATGGAGAAAAGCACTTTCATTCTGAGGTGCTACCCCAGATTTGAGACCAGAGTAAATGCATGAACCAACAGCAGATGCATACACATCACGTGTAATGTTGGTTGTATCGACTTCAAGAAGTTGGTACAAGGGCAACCAACGACCTTTAAATTTGATCTGGGACCAAAGGTCTTCAAAAACCACTCCATTAACATCATGGTGCGAGAGTCAAAACCAATGTGTTACATACCGTCTATATACACCAGGACCACCCCTTCTGGCATGAAAAAGAAAAGAAGCAAAACTCACAGACCCCAAAATCCCCCTCACTCGCAGAAATGAACAGTGACAGTAGCACCAAAACCCCCAACTCCACTTCTTGCCCACAAAAAATTAACGGATCACCCACCTGCCAATCATCCACAACAAAGAAAACATCAATAAACTGTAGGAAAACAATATAAAATACAGTCAAATAATCACATAAATCTCAGAATATCGGGAACATCTTTTCATCTGCCTACGAGGAGAATGGCTACACGAACTCAGTCATTCCGTAAAGAATGACTGCCAGCCCGTGACCGAACGTTGCTGATCCAGGGCCAAGTGTGCCCTTCTGACTATTGACCGTCTCCATTGGGAGCCATTGCTGACTCCCGCTGCATTCACCTTGATGCTTCAATCTTCCTCGCTGCTTCGAGATGGGGTTGTTCATGACCCCACTAATATGTAATGATGCTAATACATGCACAAAGATGAGTTCCAATGCATCCCAAGGAAAAGTTTTAAGTCATATTGGAGAGTCTGTCTATAGCTGCAGTAAGTTCAACTGTATGCTGGGTACTTAACTTGTTATACATTGAATAATCTAGTAACAAGCAAGGACATTACTTAGACCAGGGAGATCTTAATGGTGCTCTGGAAAGGAGACATTTACCTAATGAAGATGATTGAAGATGTTTTGCCAGATCTGAGCAAAGCAAATATTTTCACTGTGCAGGATGAAAAGGAAGCATTTTGGCGTGTAGAATTTGACAAGGAGAGCTAATGTTAATAGAACTGAAATGGCACAGAAACAGACAATTAGGACCAACCAGTCTCTGGCAGCTTTAACTGTCTTTCCATGCCTAAATCTGTCAGCTTATTCCTCATTCCCCTTCTCTCCTGTTTGTTCTTGATTCTTCTTCATTCTACTTCCCCTATGGTCGCAAGTGACACATTCTCATCTTTCTTTGGGTAATGAAGCTTCTTCTGAACTCCCTTTTGAATTTCTTTGTGATGTTCTTATATCAATGGCTTCTGGGTTATCCTTTTACCTATAAGGGAAACATTCCTTCTATATCCACCCTTTCAAAATCCAAAACCTCTATTCATTTATCTCATTGTTTCTTTTCTCAAGAGAAAAGAGTGTCATTTTGTTCTTCCTCTGCTGTTATATATCTTCTCACATTTCTGGCATCGACCTAGTCCATCCTTGTAAATCTTCCTTGCACCCCTCCAGAGTCACCATTTCCTCTTTGTAATGTGACAGCCAGAACTAGAAACCTCACTCTAAATGTGTTCTAACAGAGCTTTGATAAAGGTTGGTAATCCTTCCTTACTTTTGACCATTAACCTATCAGAAAAGATTCTAGTGCTTAGTTTGCTTTCTTTATGGCCTTGAAACTTTTCGAGATTGCTATATTTCTACCTGTGTTCCATTTGTTCCACTACCTTCTAAGAATTAAAAATACATTTCCAATCTTTCTACCAAATGCACTATCTATCACGCAAGTGTTGAAGTGTTGTCAAACTGAACCCTGAGCTGCCATTTGGCAAATACTTTTGGAGAAAAATCCCCAATGGTGTAGGTAAAGCATCTAAGTAATTTCATGAAGACCCAATGCTGCTCTTGAAAAAAAAACTGTTGGACAAAAACCATAATACGTGGATATTAGTCTTTAGAAGAAGAAATGCAGGCAAAGTTAGAATGGGACTCAAAATTGAGAGCTTTAATGATCAGATGTAAGTAAAGGCAACTAGAAGTAAATGACAAAAAATCTTCCTCAAAATTAAGGAAGTCTCCTAATCCTGAGACAATTGACAGAGTGGGTTAGCCATTCCCATACAGAAAAACATGGGAATTAGGAGTTGGAATTTGTCATTAGGCTCTCCAAGTCTGTCCTGCTATGTAATAAGATATGGATGATGTGACTAACACGACACAACATCTGATGTCAGAGACACACACACGTGGTTGAGCTTGCTCTCAGATCATATTTCCATGCGAGAGAAGGTTACCATATTTCAGAGGCAAAAATATAAATGTTCCTCAACATTTATCCTATGGGAGTGAATGTTTGGTTCTGCAGAGCAAAAGGAGTATGACTGGCTGGGGATGAATAGGGCTATCAAGGGCAGTATGCAACAATGTTGAGACCAGCAGAAATCAACCAAAAGAAAGGCTTAATTCCCGTCTAATTGCAGAAAGACCCTTGGAAGAAAGGATCAGCTCTGTTTCACCTAGGTGAGAGATGTACAATATCTGGTGTTAGACCAATACTTATAAAGAGTTTTGGGAATGCCCACTCTGAATCAACAAACACAAGCACAACCGTCAGCTTCCTAGACATAATGTCCAGATCCTCATCTGAAGCAGCTGAGTCTTCCTCAATATTGGAGATTCTGGGACAATAAGTCGTCCTGTGTAAAGACTTACCAGTGCGTCATCCTGGTCCCAGTCCCACGTGAGCAGATGAACTGAAACCCCACTTCCAACAATCGAACTTAATAGGGGCAAAGGGTGCAGATCAACAACTGGAGGCAATCAAAAGGAGTCAGGTGTGACACTAATCAGAGGCGTGACTGGACATGGCAGATAGCAATTGTGGCTGGATACATATACAATTACAGCACAGAAACAGGGCATCTCGGCCCTTCTAGTCCATGCCTAACCCTAAATCATAGAGGGTCAGAATGGGGAAGTGCAGCACATGCTGGAGGAACAGGTGTCATCCCAGGAAGACCACTAACTCCACAGAGTGAGAATGCCACAGCTCAATAAGTGACTGAGGGAAAAAGTACCAGTTTAGACTAGAATTGGAGGGACAGCCCATTAGCTCAAATATCTGGAAGAATTTGTGCTAAAGTAAAGCACGTACTTGTAGAAACTGAGAGTAATTTTGTCTTTTTTACATCGATTGAAAGAGGGATATGACATGTTTTATGGAATGGTGGTTGAGAAGAATCAGTTGCTTTAAAAGCATTACTATTTTAAGGATTTTAAAACATAGGTACCAAACAGCTCTCACTGCTGCACACACAAAATGCTGGAGGAACTCAGCATGTCAGGTAGCATCTATGGAGGGGATTAACTGGTCGATGATGTTTTGGGGCAAGACCCTCCATCAGGAATGGAAAGGAAGGTTGAATAAACTAGAATAAGGTGGGGGGGGAGCATACAAGCTGGCAGGTGATAGGTGGAAATGATGAAGGAGGGATGGGGGATGAGTTCTCACTGCTGTTACAGCGATACTCATTGTGAAAAATTCACTGTTGTAGAGTTCCATAAAGAAAGTCAAAATAAGGGACTGCTGTCGCTAGAACCTGGAGCAAAAATCAAACAGCTGGAGGAGCTTAGCAGGCCAGGTTTCACCTGTGAAGGGAAATGGACAGTTGACATTTTGGATTGAGACTCTTCACCTGGGCTAAGGGATACTGTGCTGATATTTTATTCAATAATGCAATTTTGTTATTTTTGGTTAATGGCTATTTGTCTCTTTAATATATGGATCTACTTCCTTTGGAGAAATGACCCTCCCCCCAGCAGTACATATTGATCTGTTGTCTGCGCATGTGCTGTTGTCTATGTATTCACTTTGTTCTCTCTCTCTCTCTCGCTGTAATGTGAACACACCAGTTAAAGCCTTCACCTGTGTGTGTGCTTTTATTTAATTGATATGTAGTTGAGCACAGACACAACAAATTGACGATGAGTAGAATCTGAATGTCATAAAATATCATGAACTGCGTTGACGGTTTTGGGATGAAAAACAGTGGGAGTTAAACAGCACGAGAAAGGTGAAGGACCTGTGAGTAATAGTGAAAGACACACTGAATTTAAAGTGAAAATAATGTAGTGATGGCTTCAGTTGGGAAAGTTAATGATTTGATAGCGCTAATGAAGTCACTCATCGAGAGGGTGGAACTGTATTGTAACGCAAACAATGTGGAGAAGCAAAAGAAAGCCCCTATGCTGGGTGGAAGGACGTTCAGTCCCTTACACCAGGGGTCCCCAACCTTTTTTTGCAACATGGACCGGTTTATTATTGACAATATTCTTGCGGACTGGCCGACCCGGCCGGAGGGGTGGGGGGAGGTGGGGTAGGGTTGCCAACAGACAAGAGTAGCAGTCAAATACGTTGTGTTTATCCCAGAAAGACTACAATGACCATGAAGCTTTGACTTGTGCATGCATGTACCTGCTGATTTTCTTCTACAAATCGTTTTTTGCGATGCTGTTCTGGGGGGGGGGGGTTAATCACGACCGGAATATAGGCGATAAGTGGCTACTACGCTCAATTTTGTTTCTAAAAGGGTTTATATAACGAATTTAATATTAAACACACAGCGCATATTTTCCTCGCATGAATATAGTGATAAATCAATTATCAGAGGAGGACAGGGGAGCTTGAATTAAGTGTTGAGCGAACTTCCAGTAGAAGTGGTAGAGGCAGGTTCGATATTATCATTTAAAGAAAAATTGGATAGGTATATGGACAGGAAATGAATGGAGGGTTATGGGCTGAGTGCAGGTCGGTGGGACTAGGTGAGAGTAGCGTTTGGCACGGACTAGAAGGGCAGAGATGGCCTGTTTCCGTGCTGTAATTGTTATATGGTTATATAAGTCACTTATAAGTCAATAGCATCATAACATTTTAAGTAGCATTTGGATGTTAAACACACAGCACATATTTTCTCCATATGAACATATAAAATCAGTGCAACACACCAATATCGCTGAATCAGTGGGAGCCCTGGGCTTGTTTCCCTGCAACAAGACAGTCCTATTGAGGGGTGATGGGAGACAGCGATACTCGAAGGGGGTTCCTTATGTCCAGTCTATTCCACAATTTAGTTTTCGTTGCATTCATTGCAGAGATATGTTGGAAATGGAAGCAACGTTTTTAGTGTTTTCGTGGCTATCTCAGGATATTTAGCCTTGACTTTGATCCAGAATACCGGTAGAGATGTTATGTCAAACATACTTTTCAGCCCGCCGTCATTTGCAAGCTCGAGGAGTTGATCTCCTTCCCGCCTTGATATGGATGAGCTCGACAGTGGCTGTGATAGGGAATGAGGAAAGGTGCAGCTGACTCATATTGCCAAATCATATCGTTTCCTCGCAGCCCATTAGCCCATGCTTTGCAGCCCGGTGCCAGTCCGCGGCCCGGTGGTTGGGGACCACTGTCTTACACACCTAGTAATCCCTGAAAAGCCAGCAAGCAAGATGTTCGACAAAATTGTTACAACTTTACAAGAACCCTAAACTGTTGGCAATAGCTGAGAGATTTAGATTTTACAAAAGGAACCAGTTAAAAGATGAAAGCCTTTCTGAATACATTGCAGAACTGTGTAAACTTTTCCAGTACTGTGATGTATCCCCCTTATGGCATTGGAGCTGTTTTGTCACACATTATGAAATATGGATCTGAACGCCCAGTAGTATTTGCTTCAAGATCACTGACGAGCACAGAACACAACTACACACAGATAAACCGAGAGGCCCTTCGTCTAGTATGAAGAATAAAGAAGTTTCACCAATACCTCTATAGACAAAAGTTTACGCCAGTGATGACTGCTACCCAGTTACAATGTTGGTCACTATTCCTAGGAGCCACTCTTATAAAATAGAGTTCAAGGGTACCAAACAACATAGGATTGCTGATGGCTTGTCACGTCTTAGAAACATAGAAACATAGAAAATAGGTGCAGGAGTAGGCCATTCGGCCCTTCGAGCCTGCACCGCCATTTATTATGATCATGGCTGATCAACCAACTCAGAACCCCGCCCCAGCCTTCCCTCCATACCCCCTGATCCCCGTAGCCACAAGGGCCATATCTAACTCCCTCTTAAATATAGCCAATGTACTGGCCTCAACTGCTTCCTGTGACAGAGAATTCCACAGATTCACCACTCTCTGAGTGAAGAAGTTTTTCCTAATCTCAGTCCTAAAAGGCTTCCCCTTTATCCTCAAACTGTGACCCCTTGTTCTGGACTTCCCCAACATCAGGAACAATCTTCCTGCATCAGCCTGTCCAATCCCTTTAGGATTTTATACGTTTCAATCAGATCCCCCCTCAATCTTCTAAATTCCAACGAGTACAAGCCCAGTTCATCCAGTCTTTCTTCATATGAAAGACCTGCCATCCCAGGAATCAATCTGGTGAACCTTCTTTGTACTCCCTCTATGGCAAGGATGTCTTTCCTCTGATTAGGGGACCAAAACTGCACACAATACTCCAGGTGTGGTCTCACCAAGGCCTTGTACAACTGCAGTAGTACCTCCCTGCTCCTGTACTCGAATCCTCTCGCTATAAATGCCAGCATACCATTCGCCTTTTTCACCGCCTGCTGTACCTGCATGCCCACTTTCAATGACTGGTGTATAATGACACCCAGGTCTTGTTGCACCTCCCCTTTTCCTAATCGGCCACCATTCAGATAATAATCAGTTTTCCTATTTTTGCCACCAAAGTGGATAACTTCACATTTATCCACATTAAATTGCATCTGCCATGAATTTGCCCACTCACCCAACCTATCCAAGTCACTCTGCATCCTCTTAGCATCCTCCTCACAGCTAACACTGCCACCCAGCTTCGTGTCATCCGCAAACTTGGAGATGCTGCATTTAATTCCCTCATCCAAGTCATTAATATATATTGTAAACAATTGGAGTCCCAGCACTGAGCCTTGTGGTACCCCACTAGTCACCGCCTGCCATTCTGAAAAGGTCCCGTTTATTCCCACTCTTTGCTTCCTGTCTGCTAACCAATTCTCCATCCACATCAATACCTTACCCCCAATACCATGTGCTTTAAGTTTGCACACTAATCTCCTGTGTGGGACCTTGTCAAAAGCCTTTTGAAAATCCAAATATACCACATCCACTGGTTCTCCCCTATCCACTCTACTAGTTACATCCTCAAAAAATTCAATGAGATTCGTCAGACACGATTTTCCTTTCACAAATCCATGTTGACTTTGTCCGATGATTTCACCGCTTTCCAAATGTGCTATTATCACATCTTTGATAACTGACTCCAGCAGTTTCCCCACCACCGACGTTAGGCTAACTGGTCTATAATTCCCTGATTTCTCTCTCCCACCTTTTTTAAAAAGTGGGGTTACATTAGCCACCCTCCAATCCTCAGGAACTAGTCCAGAATCTAACGAGTTTTGAAAAATTATCACTAATGCATCCACTATTTCTTGGGCTACTTCCTTAAGCACTCTAGGATGCAGACCATCTGGCCCTGGGGATTTATCTGCCTTCAATCCCTTCAATTTACCTAACACCACTTCCCTACTAACAAGTATTTCGCTCAGTTCCTCCATCTCACTGGACCCTCTGTCCCCTACTATTTCTGGAAGATTATTTATGTCCTCCTTAGTGAAGACAGAACCAAAGTAATTATTCAATTGGTCTGCCATGTCCTTGCTCCCCATAATCAATTCACCTGTTTCTGTCTGTAGGGGACCTACATTTGTCTTTACCAGTCTTTTCCTTTTTGCATACCTATAAAAGCTTTTACAGTCAGTTTTTATGTTCCCTGCCAGTTTTCTCTCATAATCTTTTTCCCCCTTCCTAATTAAGCCCTTTGTCCTCCTCTGCTGAACTCTGAATTTCTCCCAGTCCTCAGGTGAGCCACTTTCTCTGGCTAATTTGTATGCTTCTTCTTTGGAATTGATACTATCCCTAATTTCTCTTGTCAGCCACAGGTGCACTACCTTCCTTGATTTATTCTTTTGCCAAACTGGGATGAACAATTGTTGTAGTTCATCCATGCAACCTTTAAATGCCTGCCATTGCATATCCACCGTCAATCCTTTAAGTGTCATTTGCCAGTCTATCTTAGTTAATTCACGTCTCATACCTTCAAAGTTACCCCTCTTTAAGTTCAGAACCTTTGTTTATGAATTAACTATGTCACTCTCCATCTTAATGAAGAATTCCACCATGTTATGGTCACTCTTACCCAAGGGGCCTCTCACGACAAGATTGCTAATTAACCCTTCCTCATTGCTCAAAACCCAGTCCAGAATAGCCTGCTCTCTAGTTGGTTCCTCGACATGTTGGCTCAAAAAACCATCCCGCATACATTCCAAGAAATCCTCTTCCTCAGCACCTTTACCAATTTGGTTCACCCAATCTACATGTAGATTGAAGTCACCCATTATAACTGCTGTTCCTTTATTGCACACATTTCTAATTTCCTGTTTAATACCATCTCCGACCTCACTACTACTGTTAGGTGGCCTGTACACAACTCGCACCAGCGTCTTCTGCCCCTTAGTGTTACGCAGCTCTTCCCATATCGATTCCACATCTTCCCGGCTTATGTCCTTCCTTTCTATTGCGTTAATCTCTTCTTTAACCAGCAACGCCACCCCACCTCCCCTTCCTTCATGTCTATCCCTCCTGAATATTGAATATTTCTGAACGTTGAGCTCCCATCCCTGGTCACCCTGGAGCCATGTCTCTGTGATCCCAACTATATCATAATCATTAATAACAATCTGCACTTTCAATTCATCCACCTTATTACGAATCCACCAATCTTCCACGATTGGCAACTGAAGAAGAAAAGTCTTCATTCTGTGACCCAGCAGAAGTGTTCCATACTGCATTGCTGGACCAGTTGCCGGTAACAAATTTCAAAATACAAAGGGAAACAAGGAATGACCCAAAATTGTCAAAAGTCCGTCAAATCATCATGCAAGGATGCCTATCTCATGGTAACCCTAAGTGTCCAGAGTTCTCAGCAAGTTGAGACCAACAATTGGTATATCAAAGAACGCTGATGTGTGGATCTCCTGTTTGGTTCCCTCTAAACTGTGCACCAGAGTGTTAGAAAATCTGCATGAAGGACACCTGTGTACATTCAAGATGAAGAGACTCGCCTGGAGCTACGTGTGGCGGCTGGGAATAGATAAACAGATTGAAAACTTGGCCGAACAATGTTCAGGATGCCAAAAAGTTGAAAATGCACCCCTACAGGCACATTTACACCTGTGAGAGTGGCCGTTGTCACCATGGCAAAGAGTACACATTGACTTTGTTGGGCCATTTGTGGATTCCATGTGGATGCTCTTACAAAGTGACTGGAGGCCATCTAATGAAGTCAACCACATCAGAAAAGAGCAGAAACAATCTTCACCAGAACCGGCTTACCAGAATAAATATGAGAGCCAACAGTTCACAATACATGTCAGAAGAATTCTGACTGTTCATGAAGGAAAACGGCATCAGACATTTCGAGTCAGCTTCTCACCACCCAGGAACGAATGGGTTAGCTGAAAGGTTTATCCAAACCTTCAAGAAGTCCATTAAAGTGATGGACAAGGAGGGCATTTCTCTACAACACGAGGTGGACAGCTTCCTTTTTGTGTATCAGAACTCTGTTCATGAAATGACAAATCAAACACCTGCAATGCTGTTCATGAACAGGAATCTGAGATCTCACATGGACCTCCTGAAACCAGATCTACGGTGGGAAGTGCAGAATAAGCGGTTCAGCCAATTGCCAAGTGAAGCAGTAAGGAGCTTTGAGATTGGACAGGAATTCCTTGCACATGAATACTGAGAAGTCAAGTGGAGACCTGGTAGGATAGCTACAAGAACTGGACTGCTGATGTACACAGTAGATGTTGGAGATCAGACGTGGAGGTGTCTTGTGGAACAGATACTGCATGGTCAACTGAAGAACACAGCTGAGTTGACTACATCCAACAAGTCAGACATATTAGAGTCACCGTACTTACCTCTCAGTGATGATGTCACTGACAGAAACCGAGGACTTTGTCTTAGTCAAGACATCTATGAAACCTGATGCCACTCCTCAGGTCCAGAGGTGCTATTCTGAAAGAAACAGAGTGTCACCCAAAAGAATGACTCTCTAGAACTGTGGTTAGTAATAGACTGTTATTGTGAAAGCATGTTTACTTGGAATAAGGTCTGTGAAAGGGAAATTGAATGTTTTGTACATACACAGTTTTATGTTGCATTAATCTAAAGGGGAAGGAAGTGTAATGTAGGGATCTACTTCTTTTAGAGCAATAATCCCCTCCCCCCCTTAGCACTACATATTGATCAGTTGTCCACACATGCACAATTGTCTATTCATTGTTCTCTCCCTCTTTTTTGTAACCATCACCCGCATGCATACTTTTTAAAATTGATATGTAGTTGTGCATAGACACAACCGTCACTATCTTAGAGAGGGATACTGAAGAAATAATTGGGAATGGGAGCAGAATTATGTCACGATAAATTAGAGGAAGGTGTGTTTCACCAAGTTTAAGAAACATTATCACATTTTTCATCATCATCAGATTCTTTAAGCAACACATAATCTGTAGAGTCATTCTTAGAGAATAACATGCAAATATGAAGTCGTTTTCTCTTTAAAATGCTGTGACCTATTGTACAATTATGGAATGTCCTGCATTTAGTTCTCTGAAGAAAATGATGACAAAGGAAAAACAAGTAATAACTCCATGAGAGAATATGTAATATAAAAAAGATATACATTCTTCCAGGCGAAACCCATTACAGCATATAAAAGTAACAGAGATAAATGACCGATATGGAAAAAATACAAGGGCACACTCTTTTATCCATCAATCAAACTACAAAACCTACACACTGAATGTGACTGGTACAAAAAACACAAGAGTCATGGAAAGCAAAATGGAGAAGGACAGATCAGCATCAGTCAGTACAGGATGGCTCTCGGAAAAAATCAAAGTGGAAGTCAGGTACAAACAATATTCCGAGATGCTTAAAAAATCTGGACCATGAACATTTAGTACTATCCAAATCTAATACAAACTCTTTTATGTTCCCAACCCCACAAATTTCCTGTTGACCAAATAATAGTTCAATGTTAGCTCAGCTTATTTGATTGACTGAGGCCCTCCATTGGTCAGGCTGAACCAGGGATTTTGTGTCCAGCTGTCTATGTAATATGCAAGCCTGAGCAGTAGGACATAGTGAGCAAGCTCCCGCTCTCCATGCAGCTGATGAATCCAAAGGAATGACAGAGGCCAGTACAGTTTGGCACCAGCAGCATTGCAGGAGTTGCCAGTCAGTATTGAACTCAACGTGGGACTGCCTTGGGGACTGCAGCTCCAGATTATTCCGTGGGGTTTACTGCCAAACCCTTCCTCATGAGTGGGTATGGAAGCAAGGCAGTGGAAGTTTGTGATCAGAATTTTCCTTCTTCTAGATGAGCTGCCAGTCACAACTGGCAAACCCCATCTACCAAGAGCGACTGGTTCTAAGGCGCCAGTAACCCGCCATTGCCCCTTCTCCTGTCAGTAGAAATGGTTCTGCTGGGCTTAGTAACTATGTCACACCTGAAGGCCAGGAGCTGGACTTGGTTGTCAGAGGCAATTTGAGATGTATGTCATTGGAAACATTTAATAGGTAGTGGGAGCTTAACCCTACTACCACCTCCTGGCTATAACAATCTTAAGGAACTATTTGATTGCTATCTTTTTAATTTCTGAGTTATAGTTCTACAACTTAAAGTACTGTGGGAGGCTTTGTCACTGGTTTCACAGATGGGCTTTAGAACTGATGCACAAGGAAGTATACAGTTTGGGCAGCTGTCTTCCTGATTTAAGCACAAGAGCCTGTATAAATGCTAGCAGCTGTTGTTGCTCTTCTTCACAGATTTCAGAGTTCATGAGCAAGAAATCTTTTATTTCCTTGGCTGGGAAACTAGAATTGACAACATTCTCGACTAGCAATAAAACAGTTGATAGGCTGTTGAAAATTGGCTTGATTAGGAGCAGAGGAATGGTGCACATTCTTCTGGGCATGTTACTACTTAAGCACATTTTAGGAAATTTGCCTTCTTTTTCTTCAGTAAGATTTTCATTTTCTCAGTACATTTTTTACAGACATAAGCCTCTTCACTGAAGATGAAAACAATGCAACACATAAAAGTTGCATACCGTGAGATTTTCAACTTCACTAGTTTGAAATAACAGTTACTATCCAGATTTTATAACACCAATTCTCCTAAAACCTTGCTGTTTAAACTGCATCCTTTGTCCTCGCCGATCTGCGACCTTCCATAATCTCATACTCAACTTCGTATGTTTGCATGAATTGTGTGGACCATGGAGGTCAAAGTCATGGTCACTCTCATCTTCCTCATTTTAGGATCACTCTGAGCTCTGAGATTTGACAGAGGTTGCCAACACAACTTGCTGCATTAGGGAAGCCACCCAAAAATCTATACTCAAAAGGAGCAGACTTCATCTTCTTTCTCTTCAGCGCACAGCAGGCACAAACAGTTCAATCTTTTTTTCTCCAGTCCTGCTGAAGGGTCTCAGCCCGAAACATCAACTGTACTCTTTTCCATAGATGCTTCCTGGCTTATTGATTTCATTCAGCATTTTGTACGTGTTGCTTGGATTTCCAGCATCTGCAGATTTTCTCTTGCTTGTGACAAGCAGTTTAATGTTGATTTTGTTTTCTTATAATCCATTGCCACAATTTTTCTTTAAAGAAGTGGCTACTTTTTTTTAACCTAACATATCCCCAATTGCTACAAAGATGGTGATTGAAGTGCATGGTACATTTATATTTTGAGTTGCATATTGGAAAAGTCATTCACTAAACAAGGTAATCACATCCTCCACAATATCCATTTCCTGCTTTTCCCCATATACTTAGCATTATAAAGTGTATCCACTTTCTCCTTGAATTAATCAAAGAAGATGGCATCTATCATCTTCTGTGGTAAAGAATTCCATAGATTCTCTACCCTTTGGGTGAGGACATCTTTCTAACATCAGATATAAATAAAATACACTAGTGTTTGGACTCTCCAGTCATTAGGAACACAAACTACAGACCCACTTTCAAGCATTCTATAACTAATGTTCTCAGTATTATTTTTTACTTTTTTATTATTTACACAGTTTGTCTTCTCCACACATTGGTTGTCAGACATTGTTTATAGATTTCCATATATTCTGTTGTATTGCCTTATTTTCCTGTAAATGCCTGCAAGAAGATGAATCTCAAGGTAGAACATGGTGACATACATGCACTTTGACAATCAATTTACTTTGAACTTTGAACTCAGAAATTGTTCTTTTGATTTCACTCTTGAATTATTTATGAATTGTGAACAACATTAGACTCGGGACTTTTTCTGTGGGCCATTCTTCCCTCATCCTGCCATTCTGAATAGCAAACTTTTGCTTCTATTCTCAGTTTTCAAGACCCAGGCTAATTATTCCGCTCATTGACTCCTGGCTCTGCCTGTGGTGATTCAATTTAATTATCTATCAAGATGCCTTTTAAAATATGGCCTTCAGTAAATATAGATAAATTATGTACTACTGGTCAAGTTTGGTCAAGCATTACCTTTCCATATAAATTCATTTCTCAGTATTCATTATTCCAATTTTGATTGTTAGGATTTTTTTTTTGTTTCTCATCTACTTCTTCAGCATGAATTTCATTCATTTTTTACATCAAATATCTAAGGACATCAATTATTTTCTTTCTAAAATATACAGTGTCAGTGTTCAGCAGCCTCTGCACTGCACCCTCATCTAACTTCTTAGTTGTATTCTGTAGTAGTTCCACAAAATATTTTAGGAGGTTTGAATGTCACAAGACTTCTCTATCATAATCCCTGAGACAGCTCTTGCTGGTGGAAATGGCTGAAGTAGTCATAGAGTAGTACACAGTAGAGCAGGGGTGTTCTTGGCAACACTCATTAATATGCTGTGAAACCCCGTATGTCACCATATACTACCCTGAGATTCATTTTCTTGCAGGCACTCACAGTAGAACAAAGAAATATAAAAGAATCAATGAAAAACTACACACAAAGACAATCAATATGCAAAAGCAGATAAACTGCAAAAGCTAAAAAAAAAATAACAATAAATAAATAAACTCTCATGGCATCAAGCCAAATGCAGGCCAAGAAGATCATTTCATCTTGGCTATCACCGACCAGATTCTCTAGAATAAGTGGTCTTCATGCTGAAAAATGGAAAGAGCACTGAGAGTGGTAAAGATGCACAATGTATTTTGAGAGAACTGTATCACCACTGTATTCCCACTGACTGAAATGAAGGTCATAACAGCCAATCTGAGGCTTGGGAGCTTATATGGGAAGCAAATTATAATTCAGCATAATCTTTACCCTATCTTTACCAATCTACCTTTTTCAGATACATCTGTCCATGACATTCTAGGTAAGAGTAACCACTTCATGCATCTTGTGGAAATAAGAGGCTGTATTCATGCTGAGGAGAGATTCGATTACATTATATGTCATTATTGACCAAAAATTTAAATGGAGCAGTCACAAGACTACTGTGACTACAATATCAGATCAGAGCCAGGATACTCTGTGGTGAGTGACTTGCTCCCTGATAATTTAAAGCCTTTGTATCATTTACCAAGGGATAAAATAAAACACTTTCTACTTGCTTAGATGAATTCAATAGTAACAACACTCAAGAACCTAAAACCATCCAAGGAATCCATCCAGACATTGCAACTCACATCATCTTAAATATTCACTCCCTCCACCAGCTCTATAGAGTTACAATGCAGTTATTTGCCTACATAATTCTAACTGTGTACCCCAAAACCTCAATCTCTCTGCCTCTCAGAAATAGATATGGGGGAACAGCACCAGATTCACGTACCCCTCTAAGTCATACAGCATACCATGTTGGGTGTACACCACTCTACTCGCATCATTGTTCAGTCTAAGTATTGGAAGTGCCTACATAATGGTTCAAGAACGAGATGCACTGCCACCTTCGCAGAGCGATTAGAGTTGCGAAATAATTGCTGGCTTTGTCAGTGTAGCCCAAATCCCACAAGTGGAAGAGTGTATATCATTTCCAAACTCATCATTCGATGTACGTATATCTCTATTTTTTGATTTATCCACCTTTGTTGTTCTTATCATCTTCATTGTTGTTCATATCATCTTCATACATTTTTAAAAACTCTCTCTCTTTTTATAGGTGCGTGTGTGTGTCTGTGTGTGTGTGAGTGTGTGTGTGTGCGTGTGCGTGTGTGTGTGCGTGTGTGTGTCTGTGTGTGTGAGTGTGTGTGTGCGTGTGCATGTATGTGCGCGTGTGTGTGTGTGTGAGTGTGTGCGTGTGTGTGTGTGTGTGTGCGTGTGCGTGTGTGTGTGTGTGTGAGTGTGTGTGTGTGTATGTGTGTGTGTGTGTGTGTGAGTGTGTGTGTGTGTGTGTGTGTGTGTGTGTGTGTGTGTGTGTATAGACACCTTGCTTGATGTTCCTTGATAATTTAGTTTCATGACCTGCTTTTTTTCTTCTTCTAAGTGCAATTCTTTTCTTCTAAGTGCATGTCTCCATTCAGCTTTAGTACTGTTAATGTAAAGGAAAATGAGGAATTTTTCAAGCAGTTCAAAGACCAGTGCCTACGTGCTGAATTTTCCACAAGAAGTGATGTCATGTGCCAAAAATATCCAATAAATTTTGTTACTTTATAAACTCTTTCTCCAACAGTCTGGCCCCACTTAAGTTGCACATGCTAAGGGTGACACGTATATGAAATTTTAATCCACGTTGTCAGAGCACAACAGCATAGAGCAAAGCAACAATACTTTTTAAGTGATGTATCAGAAAGACTGAGGTCCTTGGGAAAATTTTGCTCTGTGCTGCAAAATTAGGATATTTGCTTCTCTTTTAATATGAATCTTGGGATCTTCGATTGTATAGCATCCAGTTTTGGCTCTTTACATATTATGCACAATACTGTGCCATTTCATGTGGTTGACCACAGAAGATGAGGAGAAGAAATGGAAATCAGACTGATTAGTGACAACGCACAGAAGGCATGTGGCAAATGCAAACAATTCTAGCCACCAAAATGTAATCATCCTGGGGCAATGCCTGAAGAGACTACTGGGGAAGGCATTAATGATCATGCCCTCATGCAGACCATCTCAACCCAATCCTGCCAATAACTGATATGTTACATCAGACCTCAGATTCAAATCATGGTTTATTTTGTGGGGATATTAAATAACACAGGGCACTTGGCAATGATCAAAGCTCTGAACGTGTGCCTTGATTTCTCATGCAACCCAATTCAGCAGTTCCTTCCTAGACAATGGAAAGTTGTTGAAAGAGTCAGTATAATATTACCAAGTGGAAGCTCTTCCTAGGTCTAAGATGCAATAGATTTCATCAACCTGACTTTTCATCGATTTTCATCATGATTATGCTCACTTTCCCAGAACATGGGTGACATTGAGGTAATCCATCCTTCCACGATATGCTGAACATGAAACTTTGAATCTCAGGATCTAAAGGCAACTTTCCTTCACCTCTGTTGCTGCACTTATTCAATCCAATGTGGCGACCACTAAGCTCTTTTCTTCTAAAAGAATGCATGGACTGTAAAACTTTAAATCTCCAAAAGTATGCAAAACTTTTGTTACGGTTGCGGTTTGTGGTAAATACGTGTGTAATGAAAATAATACGCAGCATCAAGATGAAAGCATGAACGGAAGAAAAGGGGATGCTGAATCCAATCTGTTGTCCTTTAATATAGAGATTCAGAAATTGATACTCAGTTATTTTTAATACCTACCTAGTTCCACTAATTGACTTTTACTAATAGGAATTCCATCTTCTAACCCTGGATTCCACTGCATGTAGCAACAGGACACGTAGCTCCTATTCATTCCAGCATATCCTTGCCAATCCTAAACATTACCAGAACTGTTACTGCCAATTATGTGAACCTAGTCCAGTGTCAATATTCAATCCTAATAACTGATTAAGGTTTTTTTCCACTGTGTTTTTCCCTAGCACCAGAAGTTGCAGTGTTACAACTTTGCCCAGCCTTGAGTTTCAGGGGGCCACTGCCTTAAAGGCCCAGCTTTTCCATGCAGCACAGGAAAATTGGTTCTCCCTGCTGCCCACGATAAAGCAGTTCACAAAGTTTGAGGAAACTTCATACCATAGGTTTAATTTCCACTCAGTTTTGACGTGAAATGTTAACTATTCCATTCTTCACCGATGCTATCTGATCGGCTAAGTGGTTTTTTTTTTATGTGTTTGTTTTCAGATTTCTAGCATCTGCATTATTTTATTTTTGAATTGAATTCTAACATCTGGATTATTTTATTCAGATTTCTAACACCTGCATTATTTTAGTTTTGAATTGAATTCGATGTACTTTCATCTGGGCATCATTTCTAGGAGATCTTTTATATTAAGCCATGGTGAGGTCATCCAGAAGACTGACAACAGTACTCTTCTGACTCAACTACTCCCAATTACTCCAGTCCCCCACTGTCCCTGGCAACCAAACTTCAAACCACTCCCCTTTACCTAACAGCAAGGCCCACATCCCAACCCACTATCACCAGACCTTTCTACCCATGACACAAACTCTGATGTATCTGACAGCCATGATATCTATGCTCCATACCTAACTCACTGGGCAGGAAGATTCATGTAAGGGTCCTTGTGAAATTTTAAATTTCCCATTAGTGATCTACAAACAGAATTTTTATTGGGTGCTGCGCACTATAATTGCTTAATGTACCCTTGGGTCATTGAATTTTGAAGATTATTTTAGGTATTAGAGAGGTTCTTTGGCTGTAAATTGTACAAGGCTTAGTAAAGACTAAAATATGTTACACCTGACTCACTAAGATATAAAATTGTCAATATTGTTACATAAATAATTGAAGTTTTTGCCTGTTCAGTGATTTTCTTTTAAACTACTTGCAGGGGTGCAATAAATCAACCAATGGAGAAGCAGGAATCCCACATTGAACTGTACATGTGCAGACACCAGTAGTTGTCAGTTTCACCACGCAAGGATGACAGATGTCGACAGTTTCAGTGGGCCAATGTGTTGCAGCAGCATTCCACTGCAACCGTGAAAGAGAAACTTCCTTTTTGTCAGATCGGCAGCCATCTGAAGGACTGGCCAGAGGACATGAATGAGCTGCTCTGAAGGCAAAGATGCATAATGCAAGCATCATTCTGCCTCACATTGCCTGTTCTGCTGAGGCTGATGACTTAGGTTACCTATCAGAGTGATGAAGCACGTGAGATACTTTCCTGTGGTTGGCTGTAAGAGCTTGGAGGCCAGAAGATATAAAACACTGCAATATCTCATCCAAGACAGGAATGGCAGCAGCTGGGGGGTGGTGGGGGGAGCTGTGCCTGGTGCTAGAGTCTCTGTGGTGACACATCTGCTGCTGTTTGGTCTGCAGGTACCCAGGGCTCGAGGGTAGCCAGTGCAAAGCCATCCATCACTCTGCAGCTGATTTTGTGAACTTCCCCAGCTAGCCTGACATCTGCCTCATATTCTGGGACTGCTCCTGTTGTCAGTGTTTGGTTAAGAAATTGAGACATTTTGAGCATATTCTCTTGAAAGAAGATACATTCATGTTTGAGCTCTCAGGCTTATCAGCTGCAGGCAGACCGTACTGACCTTCTGAAATGAATTGGCTACCCATTTTCACTTTTTTTTGGTAAAATTCCTTGTGCTTCATACGTGATCCTGTATTGTTTCCTCGCATGTCACTGAAGTGAGGCTTCAGAAACCTAGAAGAGACCTTAGCCTTTAATGTAAAAAGCCAACACTACCAGAAATATTCCAAACAACTATGGATAAGGGTGCTGCAAGGGTGTGGGTTTTTTTTTCTGGAGGCAGAATGTCATCCTAACAGGAATTGCCTGGAGGAAAGCTGTCTCACAATTGAGGAAGTGTTCACAAAGCTCCATTGACATGTCAGCATTAAAGATGCAAATATGCCCTTGTGCAAAAGGCATGTTTGCATATTTAAGTCTTCAAGTAGATGAAAATGGGTTGCAACCTGTTAAAGAGAAAGTTTATCATCACAGGCAGAAGACTCAAAAGCTCCAGTCCTTTTTGCTCATGATACAGTACCATCCCTGACTTTCACCCAACTTCTCCTGTGTTGAATTTATTTTATCAACGATCAGAGTTCTTTTTGATACACTACAGCACCTGTGATCATAAGATCGTGGCCGTGAGTAATTTATTGTCTGCATATTACACACATGGATCAAAAGTGAATAAGGATTATACTCAGAAAGAGGAGAAGAGTTTAATGATTTGGAGCTACAAATTATACTTAATTCTTGATAGGGAGTCCATTCACATTATTTAGTGATCAAGCCTTTGTTGGTCATTCTGGGTCCAAAGTCAGTCTGTCTTACTTGATTAGCTACCACCTTGATGGGCATCACTTTCAATTCTGCTCCATTTTGTTTAGTTCTTCAACCTACACTTCCAGAGCTTATGGTATAGGTCAGGTATATAATAGATGGTTTAGCACTTAATTGGATATTTACATTGTGTCCTTTAATATTCATGTAGAAATTCTCAAACTTCCTTTAATGTTGATCCAGGAGTTTCTTTAAACATGGTTGTGATCTCATCATTCTACATATGGTAGCTTTTTCCAAATTATCTATAATCCTCTCTACCAGCTTCTGCCTAGCAATGCTCTTTGCATGTTAAGGAGGAGACTAGTTCAGAAGGTTAGAGCCAATGAATTTAGGGTTGGGTAATTAGATCTAAAATAGGCTTGGAAAGAGGATTCAGAGGATTACAGTTGAGGTTGTTTTTGTGATTGAAAGTGTGTGATTAGTGGCATATGATAGAGATTGATGCTGAGACCTTTAATGTTTCTTATATACATTAACAATTTATGTGTTAACATCATAAGTTTGAAAATGAAACACAAATTTGTGGTGTTTTATCTAGTGAGGAGTGTAATCTTAGGTATGGGATGATATTGATGAATTGATAGGATGGACACAGCAATGGCAGATGGAATTAAACCCTGATGAATGAGCGGCAATATATCTTTTTGGGAATGGAGATCTAATAATTGTAGGACATTTTAGCACCACAAGCTGTATGGAGGATCTTGGTGTACAAGACTAAAGATCCCTGAAAATAGCAACCCAGCTAGATAAGGTTGTGAAGTCACATGGGTCACACCTCTATTAAAATTGTAATGTTGCGACAGACTTTTTAGAACAACTATGTAATTGCTAATTCTTTCTTCTGACTTTTCACTTGCGCTCTAAACTTATAACTTACCATAATTCCCAATGGTGCTTTAATGAAATAGTTTTTTTAGTTCTCTATTACTTAATTAAATGGGACATTAATCATCTTGGAAGGTGTAAGTAAATTTGCCAATGTTGTGTACGTTTCTAGCCTGATCTCTACAAATAAGATTCCTTTCTAGTGGTCATGCATGGCTCATACAGAGCACGACAAATACTTCATCTTTTATTTCAATGACACCATTCACCCTAATACATTTCTATCCATTTAGTGTATGAGTTGAAGAGTTCCTGCATTTCCACAATTTCCATTAGGATCACTCTCAGGTCTGAATTTTCCTTCCTAATACACATCAAGTACGAGGAGCTTAAACAAGGTAAATCTCCAACTATTCCTGCACAGGGTAATACATACTTGACATCATATGTCTTATATAATGTCACTTACGTTTTTATATATTACCGATAAGGAAGTCATTATGCAATAGGCATCAGTATATCATCAGCTATAGAGCACTATCATCACTTCTTGGGAAGTAACTGTTCAGGTCATTGTGCATATCAGTTTCTTTGTTTATGGGTTGTATTGAGCCCTTTGCCAAAGCCACTAGCAAGGACAAAGGGATAAGGATGACTGGCAGTGGGGCTCACAGGTCAAAGCCTCCCTATGATAGATGACAACCCCATCTTTTGCTTGGACTACACAGACTAATCAATTTGAGAGAGCATTAGCAGCTAAAGTCGGTTGCAGCAAGAGTGAAACTATGTTCTGTGACTCAGTCGATCTTTTGTTCACTTCACTGTCAAAAATGACCATTTGAAGATACCTGGAGTCTGATTCAGACAAGCCAAAGCACATGGCAAGAACTGGCTGGAACAGATGGCAATGGTGGAACAGAAATTGGAAACATGGGAACAGTACGAAAACCTACCGACTCTCACATCTGCCTTGACTATGGAAGTGCTACACCTGCCTATTCACCCCCTCCCTTACTACCATTCAGGGCCCCAAACAGTCCGCCCACGTGAGGCAACACTTCACCTGCGAGTCTGTTGTGTGAAGTGTATCAGGAGCTCCTAGTGCAGCCTCCGCTACAGTAGGGAGACCTATAATGTAGACCGGAGGACTGCTTAGTTGAGCACCTTCGCTCTGCCCGCACAAGCAGGATTTAAAGGTGGCCACCCGTTTTATTTCTACTGTCTATTCCCATTCTGACATGTCAGCCCATGACCACCTCCACTGTCATGATGAAGCCACTCTCAGGTTGAAGGAGCAACACTTCACATTCCGTGTGGGTACCTTCCAACCTGATGGCATAAATATTGATTTCTCTAACATCTGGTAACTTTTAACCCCTTCCCCTCCTCTCTTTTTCCATTCCCCATTCTGGCTCCTCTCTTACCCCTCCTCTTCTTGTCATCTGCCCATCACCTCCCTCTGGTGCCTCTCCACCTTCCCTTTCTCCTGCGGTCTATGCTGCAATCAGGTTCTTTCTTCAGCCCTTTACTTTTTCTACCTATCACCTCCCAGCTTCTCACTTTATCCCCCCACTCCACCTACCGACCTTCTCCCTCACCTAGCTTCACCTAGCTTCACCTGTCATGTTGCAGCTTGTACTCCTTCCCCTCCACCTCCTCCTTATTCTGGCTTCTTTCCCCTTCATTTCCAGTCCTGACGAACTATCTTGGGCCAAAGCATCGGCTCCCTATTCTCCTCCATAGATGTTGCCTGACCCGCTGAGCTCCTCTAGAATTTTGCATGTGTTAATATGGGAAATATGCTCCCTCTCCAAGATGGCAAGCGCCTGGCCATTAGACATGGTGCTCTTGGTGTTACTATATGTAAAACAGGTCCTACCTATACACTACTCCTGCGCCATGGTTTTCACCCAAGCCATTTTCCATTTCAAATAGAGATCCAAGATGTAATGCGCCTGTGGGCCATGATGTCCATATCTCCAGGAAAAGGCAACCAAAAATGTCCCTAAAATAGTTGTCATGCTGATGGCCACTTTTGTGTGAGGCTACATCAGACTGTGCACAGAACCAAATTATGCAGATTTGAAGAGTCACTGCATGTTGAGGTTGCTTCTATACCCAGTGACCTTGCGGCCATGCAAAGTTCCATTCAGTTGGACCTTTCTGTACTGCTTGTTCTTCATAGAGATGCTCCTGTAGAAGAGCACCTTTGCTCACAAATCCATCAGCCAAGTGGTCAGCACAGAACATTTTACAAGCCCTTTGGGAGAAGGGCACAGAAGATCCTGTGGGATGTTTTTCCAAGCAGACCATCAAAGCCATTTGACAGAATGCCTCATCACCAGAACTCACAAGAAGCACCAAGATTTTAGTCAGCTGGCTGTGAAAGGGACCCTCCCCATTAGATCCCCCTGCACAAGCAGAGTCTCACTCTTGTTACACACTACCCTTGACATAGCTGCACCTGTGGATGGTACATTTCCCAAGGAGCTCAGGAAATCGATGCAAGGGTCCTTGTCCAGGTTAGGCTTGAACATTTGCACAGTACTCTCAGCAGCTGCTGTTTCCATCTTCATCCTCTTAGTGACCGTCACAGTATCTGCCTGACTATTATGGCAAAAAATCACTTTTTAAACAAAATTTAAACTCTATCAAATAAAATTTTAATGTCCTTTTATTGTACCCATGCATTTTTTCAGTGCTTACATTCCACAGGCCTTTACTTATTTGGGTTGGGCAAAAGAAACCATTTTCCTTCTATCCATAGAATTCCAGACTCTGAGTTTCTATTTTGTTTGTGATCCAGTTTTTTTGTGCAACAAATAAACATTGTGTATGCCAATGCAGTTGCAACAGAAAGCTTTTATGTTATTTCCCTGAATACACACACTCAACATTTTAGGAACAGCTTCCTCCCCTCCGTATCAGATTTCTGAGTGGCCCATGAACCCACGAATACTACCTCACTATTCTTTTTTCGCACTCTTTATTTTGTTTTGTATTGTATCTTATGTACATATAAAAAAGTAGACCGAGTGGCGGGGGAGATATGTCTCTATCAAAGGAGGTGTAAGGTGTTCCTTCCATCCGCTAGCCTGCAGGTGACTCTTGGGCAATGTGCAGCATCTGCTTAACCCCCTGATCAGGACCACGTGAAGCCGAGGAACAGGTAGTGGATGGTCATATGAGCAGCTGGTGCACATCATAACCCCTGGTTACGCATTCAATCTCTGAGCAGTATTGATAACGGCTGGGGTCACCCATCTTGCTAAGACACTGCCAAGAAGAAGACAAGGGCAAGCCACTTCTGTAGAATTTGCCAAGAATAATCATGGTCATGAGGTCATAATCGGCACATAATGATGGTGATGGTATGTCTTATAGATTATTTTATGTATTGCACTATACTGCTACCGCAGAACAAAGCAAGTTTGTGATAATAAACCTAATTCTGATTCTGATTAAGATTCTGACCTGAAAGGAACAACTACATTGTGGTCTGATGCAACATTCCCTCAGTGCTACATGGGGGAGGGTGGGTTACGGGCACACTGTTGCAGCAGTTAGTTCTGCTAGCTAACGCATCCAGGAACCATAGTTCAAGCGTTGTCGGTATGCAATTTACATCATGATATGGGTTTACACTGGATTCTCTGGTTTCTCCCCACATCCCAAAAAAATTGTGCAGGCAGTTTAATTAGCTGCTGTAAAATTTACCCAAAATGAAGGTAAGCATCGGGGGGGGAGGGGGGAGTTGAGAGAGTTGATGGTCATAATAGAGGAATAAAAATAGGTGTACGGTCTGGCAGGTTTGCTGTGTTGGGAGCCAGCATGGATCCAACGGGATGAATGACATCTTCCTGCATCATAGTAAGTAAAAATAAAAAAATAATAATTTCAAAGTTCAAAGTAAAATTTATTATCAGAGTGCATAAATGTCGCCACTTACAACACTAAGAGATTCTTTTTCCTGCGGGCATACTCAGCAAATCTATAGAACAGTAACTGTAAACAGGATCAATGGAAGAGTAAGAGCATGGAAGAAAACAAACTGTACAGATTAAAATATAAATAAAGAGCAATAAATAATGAGGGCATGAAATAACAAGATAAAGAGTCCTTAAAGTGAGATCATTGGTTGTGGGAACATCTCAATAGTTGAGTGTAGTTATCCTCTTTTGTTCAAGAGCTTGATGGTTGAGGGGTAGCAACTGTTCTTGAACCTGGTTGTGCGAGTCCTGAGGCTCTTGTACTTTCTACCTGATGGCAGCAGTGAGAAAAGTGCATGGTCTGGGTGGTGAGGATTTTTGACGATGGATGCTGTTTTTCTACAACAGCGTTTCATGTAGACAGGCTCAATGGTTGGGAGGGCTTTTACCATGATATAGCAGGCCAAATCCACTACTTTTTGTAGGGTTTTCCACTCAAAGGCATTGGTATTCTCATAGCAGGATATAAATTTGAGGTAAGACTATTATTACCTGAACCTGACCCACCAAACTCCAGTAGAACTTTATCCTGACAATTTTTATCCTGCCTGAAAACTAAATAAATATTTTAAAGAATTCACAAGTAATGATTAAATCATTTTCAACTCAACCAATTCCACACCTTTCATTAGAAACATTATGAAGTGGCATTAGAAGTGCAGGAATTGAATAGGCAATATGTAAATGGAAAATTTGGCTCAGATCCATACCACCACATCTGCATCACTTTTGCAGTGAGCATTATCTTCCCCTGGGTCTTATAGACCAATATAAAGTGGTGTCACCAAAATGAGCTGCAGTTCCATTTTATATACTGCAATACAATTGAAATGAAAACACAGCACAATAATCCACCTACTCACGATGGCTTCTAACGTATGTTTCTTTAGATTGTATGGAGTATGGAGTGAGTCTAACGGAAGCTTTTGTAAGAGGGAGCTCTGAAAAGTTTGGAGGCTTTTAGCTATTTTTGTACTTCGATTATAATGAATTTTATATGAAAGCACATTTTTAAATGTATTTTTTTACAACTAAATTGGCTGTATGTTCTTTGTAAATTCCATCTATTGTCAATGTCTTTAACAGCAGGATGGAAAGAAATTGTTTAAAAAAATGAAATAAGGAAATGAGATAAAGAATTCTTTCAATACAGGTTTCCGTGAGGTTGCATCCCCATGAACACATGCAGTATGGCTAACAAGTCAAATTAAAGTTAATGTTTAGGTTATGGTCATGGCTGAAAGGATTCAGAATGGAAGAATGCATACCCAGAAGGACATTAGGAGGCCCAAGTCCCTTACTCCATCACATTGTGGTACCAATCACAATTGTAAATCCCAGTATTCCTATCTTGCCTTAGACTTGGGGAATCACTTATGTAACTTCTGAATCAGCTGGAGACAAATATGGAGTTGTGCCATTAGTTGGAAGAATAACTGTTGCCAGTCTATGATACATGGGACAACTCCACATCAGGTTCATTGCCGCATCACAGAAAATAGAAGATGGATCAGTACAGCACAGGAACTGGTTTTTCAGCCCATGATATCTATGCCAGCCATGATGCCAAATCAAACTAATCCTATCTGCATGTTCATGCGTCTGTCTAAGTGATTTTTAAACCTTGCTTTGTATCAGCTTCCACTACTTCAGCACAGGATATCCTTACCCACTCTGCTCTACAACTGAGTGCAGACCCGCAACAATATGGTTGACTTTTAAATATCCGCCAAAAAAGACACTATGATCAGCGCAGGACAGTTGATGGTAGGTTTTCCTGCCATTGCTCACATCATGAAAAATTATTTAAAGAAAACACACCTGCTTTTCTGATGACTGCTACCATACAGTTTTGTTTTTGGCTATTTTGTCATCCCTTATGTTTTTGTGTCTTACTTCCTCTGTCTCAGCAAAAACAAACTAACAAAATCATTGCCCCGTTTGGCTCCTTGATAATTTTGAGCAAGACCATCTCATGCCTGGACAAATATTCAATGGTCAATCCCTACGAAAAAATAACTAAACCAACCTAAGTACTGAATCAGATCATATTGGACCCGGGCCAAGCATTGGAAACACTGTAAAGAAAACATTCCATGGTTACCCCCCCCCCACACACACACACATGTTGTGTTGACTGGGCCAGATGTGGAGAGCCAAACTCGCTGGAGATCTGTGCTGTGGAATTAGGCAGCAAGGTCTAGAAACCAAGTGTAGTGCAGAATTCCCACCCCTGTAACACACTTAACTGCATTTGACAGAAGGCAAAGCTTGGGGCAACAATCAATCTGCTGGACGAATTCAGCAAGTTGAGCAGTATCTGTGGGAGAAAAGGAATTGTTGACATTTCCAATCAGACCCTACAACAGATTTCAAAGCTTGGGGGCTGGGTTTTCCCCTGCGTCAAAGCTGTGCTGGATTTAAATGTTTTCTGAATGTTACAGATGCTCAGAGATACTTAAAGACTACTGTATCAATCAAAGTCCAAGTAGATAGATAGACATACTTTATTGATCCCAAAGGATAATATCAAAGTACATACTGTATATGTTACCACGTACTGTACAGAGATACATTTTCTTGCAGACATTTATAGGAAAATAAAGAAATACAGTAGAATTTATAAAAAAAACTATACATAATCAGAACTGACAAATGTGCAAAAGAAGAAAAATTGTGCAAATATAAAGTAAATAATATTAAGAACATGAGTTGCAGAGAAGTGAGTCTGCCGTTTGTGGAATCATTTCAGAGTGGTGGTGAGTGAAGTTATCCATGCTGGTTCAGGAGCTTAACAGTTCTAGAAAATAATTGTTCCTGAACCTGGTGGTGTGAGGATCTAAGGCTCCTGTACATTCTGTCAAATGGTGCTAGTGAGATGACAGCATGGCCTGGATTCATGCTGAGAGAAAAAAATATGAAAACTTTGCTATTTTAAATATAAAACAACATATAAAATATGAAAGCACTCAGAAATAATTCAGAAAATGAACTAGCTAAACTACTTTAACGGAAATGCTTAGTTTACCTAGTGCTTCTGAAGCACATTACTAATATCCCAATAGAAATCAGATTTGACTTGGCACTGGTTCTGTGAAACAATTCTTCACCGTGATGCAGTGGAATCTCAGCAATATTGGGTTTTGCTCTTAGTTCCATGTGGTGTCCACAATGGAAAATTGCCACACATGCTTCACCACCAGAGCTCGGAGCACATGTAACTCCGGGGATCTGTGCCGACAGTTGCATTCGGAAACACCTGCCACAGCCTGAAGATCAGAATCAGAATCAGAATCTGATTTAAGATCCCTGGCATACTATATATCATGAAATTTGTTGTTTTGTGCCATAATAATAAAAACTATAAACGACAACAAGAAGCACATACAGACATATAAAAACATTAAATTAAAAAAGAAGTGCATGAAGAGGGAAACAAAAACTGAGGCAATATTCCAGGGTTCATTGTCCATTCAAAAATCTAATGGTGGAAGGGAAGAAGCTGTTCCTAAAACATTGAGTGTTTGTCTTCAAGGCTCCTGTACTTCCTCCTTGATGGTAGTAATGAGAAGAATGCCCTGGGTGATGGGGTTCCTCAATGATAGATGCTGCCTTTCTGAGGCACTGCCTTTTGAAAGGTGCCCTCAGCACTGGGGAAGCTAGTGCCATGATGGAGCTGGCTGAGTTTACAACTTTCTGCAGCTGTTTCCAATCCTTTGCAGTGGTCCCTCCATACCAGATGGTGACTTAACCAGTTAGAATGCTCTCCATGGTACATCTGTAGGAATTTGTGAGTGTCTTTGGAAATATATCGAGTCTCCTCAAGCTCCTAATGAAATATAGCTGCTGTCATATCTTTTGTAATTGCATCAATATGTTGGGCCCAGGCTAGACCCTCAGAGATGTTGACACCCAGCAGCTTGAAACTCATCCACCTCTGATCCCTCGACAAGGACAGGTGTGTGTTCCCTTGACTTCTCCTTCCAGAAGTCCACAATCAATATCTTTTTCTTACTGATGTTGAATGTAAAGTTGTCACTGCAACGTTACTCAACCAGCTGATTTATCTCGCTCATGTATGCCTCCTTGTCGCTGTCTGAAATTCTGCAGACAATAGTTTTGTCATTGGCAAATTTATAGATGCTGTTTAAGCTCTGCTTAGCCACAGCGATGGGTGTAGATAGAGTAGAGCAGTGGGAAAAGCATGCATCCTCGAAGTGAGTTAATGTTGATTGTCAGCAGGAAGGAGATGTTATCTCTGATCTGCACTGACTCGTCTCTTGGTGAAGAAGTCAAGGATCCAGCTGCAGAGAGAAGTACAGAGGCCCAGGTTTTGGAGCTTGTCGATTAGAACTGAGGGTATGGTTGTGTTGAACGCTGAGCTGTAGAGAATAAACAACAGCCTGATGTAGGTATTGCCATCATCCAGGTGATCCAGACTGAATGGAGCGTCAGTGAGATTGCATCTGCTGTAGACCCACTGGGGCAATAGGCAAACTACAGTGGGTCCAGGTCCTTGCTTAAGCAGGAGTTGTTTCTGGCCATGGCCAACCTCTCAAAGCATTTCATCACAGTAGGTGTAATGTCACTGGGTAATAGTCATTGAGACAGCTCGCTCTGCTTTTCTTGGGCACTGGCATGATTCTCATCCTTCTGAAGTCAGTGGGAAACTCTAACTGCAGCAGTGAGAGATTGAAGATGTCCTTGAACATTCATACAAGATGGTCGATGCAGGTTTTCAAAGCCCTACCAGGTATACCATCAGCACCTGACACCTTGCAAGGGTTTACTTCTTGATACATGTTACGACTTTGGCCTCTGAGTTAGAGATCACAGGGTCACGGGTTGCAGGGATTCACATTGGTGTAGTGTCATTTTTCTTTTCAAAGTTGCATAAAAGGCATCGAGCTCACCTGGGAGTGAAGCATTGTTGCAATTCATGATGTTAGGTTTCACTTTGTAGGAAGTAGTGGCCTGCAATCCCTGCCAGAGCTGACATACATCCAATTCTGTATCTAACCTCAGAACGCTAACAATCAGAATTGCTTATTTGCCCTTTAGTAGGTCGTACCTGGACTTCCTGTATAGTTCTGGATCACCGGTCTTAAATGCTACAGATCTAGCCCTCAGCAGACTATGAATCTCCTGGTTCATCCTTGGTATTTGGTTGGGTATGACCAGCATGTTCTTGAAGGCACATACTCACCAACATAGGTCTTGATTAAGTTGGTGACAACTGTGGCATATTCATTCGGACTCGAAGTTGAAACACTGAATATCACCCAGTCCATCGACTCAAAGCACTCCTCCGCCTCCCTAGACCAATTCTTCTTGGTCCTCAGCACTGGTGCTGCAGTCTTCAGTCTCTGTCTGTTTGCTGGAAGTAGAAGTACAGCCAGGTGATTGGACTTTTCAAAGTTTAGGTGGGGGAATGGCATGGTAAGCATATTTGATGGTGGTGTAACAGTGGTCAAGTATTTTGGCTCCTCTGGTTCCACAGGTAATATTTTGGTGGTTGTGTTCAGAGACTTCTTCAAGCTGGCATGGTTGAAATCTCCCGCTATGATAGAGAAGGTACCAGGGTGTGTAGTTTCATGCCTGGATTTTATTGGTGGTAAACAGTTCAAGATCCTGTCCTCAACTTTATTCCTAGCTGTTTTTTAAACATGTCAGGCTTCTATTCCACTGTGCTTACTATATATCTCTATATTTTTAGCTAGTAAATTTTCAGGGCAGGATTTTTCTAGTGTTGCTTACAATCTGAATTGCTTTGAGAAGTGAGATTGACCACCCATGCTGGGAGATCGGTCAGCCTCTGTCAGTTTTCTAGGAAGGTGTGAATGTGTCAGCATTGAGAGCAGCTGAGAATCCAGGCCTGTACAGTATTTTACTGACTTGCAGCCAATTCGGTGATACATTGTTTCACTTCTGCAGCTAATTAACATTCAATTTAGAGCTAAAAATGGGATCTCTGGGTCTAGTTTGCTGATTCCAGCATGAAATTCATTACAATGATGTGAGTCACTGAAAGATTTCATGCCGTGATTTTTCAGTAATGCATTCAAAAGCTAATGATACTCTGAGTCGCCATGGTGTTGGTGTGGGGGTGTAGTTGTTTGGGTATCACTTTAGCCAAAGGGCAAGAACAAAAGCCGAATAGATGCAGTGTGGTTGACACGCCTGATGCAACGCTTATATTATTTTGGTCCAGATGCCGGGAATTCCAAAACTCACTGCCAATTATCTATGGGCCATGTGCTCTCCCTGGCATTAAAGGCACAGGGTAAAAACAGAAAATGCTGGAAGCGCGCCGCTGGACAGTCCACAGCTATGGAAGAGAAACAGACTTGAAAAGAAAAATCAACATACACAAAATACTGGAGGAACTCAACAGGCCAGGCAGCATCTATGGAAAAAAGCACAGTCGATGTTTCGAGCCGAAACCATTCGGTAGGACTGGAGAAAGAAAGCTGAGGAGTAGATTTGAAAGGTCGGGGGGGGGGTAGGAGAGTGAAACGCCAGCCGATAAGTGAAACTTGGAGGGGGAGGGATGAAGCAAGGAGCTGGGAAGTTGATTGGTGAAAGAGACAGAAGGCCATGGAAGAAAGAATAAAAGGAGTGTGGGGGGGTGGGGGAGAGCACCAGAGGGAGGCGATGGGCGGGCAAGGAGGCAACATGAGAGAGGGAAAAGGGGATGGGAAATGGTGAAGGTGGGGGGAGGGGAAGGCATTACTGGAAGTTTGAGAAGTCAATGTTCATGCCATCAGGTTGGAGGCTACCCAAATGGAAAATAAAGTGTTGTTCCTCCAACCTAAGTATGGCCTTATCCCGACAGTGGAGGAGGCCATGGATGAACATGTCGGAATGGGAATGGGAAGTGGAATTAAAATGGGTGGCCACTAGGAGACCACACTTGTTCTGGCGGATGGAGCATAGATGCTTGGCGAAACGGTTTCCCAATCTATGTCGGGTCTCACCAATATACAGGAGCCACACAAGGAGCACCAGTCACAGTATATGATCACAACAGACTCACAGGTGAAGTGTCGCTTCACCTGGAAGGACTGTTTGGGGCCCTGAATGGTAGTAAAGGAGGAGGTGTAGGGGCCAGTATAGCATTTGTTCCGCTTGCAAGGATAAGTGCCAGGAAGGAGATCAGTGGGGAGGGACAAATGGACAAGGGAGTCACGTAGGGAGCGACCCCAGTGGAAAGCAGGAAGAGGGGACGAGGGAAAGATGTGTTTGGTGGTGAGATCCAGTTGGAGGGGGTGGAAGTTTCGGTGATTTATGTGCTGGACGCAGAGGCTGGTGGGGTGGTAGGTGAGAACAAGGGGGATCCTATCCCTGGTGGGGTGTGGGAGGATGGGGTAAGACCAAACGTGTGTGAAATGGAAGAGAAGCAGTTGAGGGCAGTGTTGATGGTGGAGGAAGGGAAGCCTCTTTCTTTGAAGAAGGAGGACATCTCCTTTGTTCTAGAATGAAAAGCCTCATCCTGAGAGCAGATGCAATGGAGACAGAGGAACTGAGAGAAGGGGATGGCATTTTTACAAGTAACAGGGTGGGACAAGATATAGTCCAGGTAGCTGTGAGAGTCCATTGGTTTATAATAGACATCAGTGGATAAACTGTCTCCAGAGATAGAGACAGTGAAATCAAGACCGGGAAGGGAAGTGTCAGAAATGGACCAGGTGAATTTGAGGGCAGGGTGGAAGTTGGAGGCAAAGTGGATGAAATTGACGAGTTCAGCATGGGTGCAGGAAGCAGCACCAATGCAGTCGTCGACGTAGGGCATGCGTGTTCCAGTAATGCCTGCCCCCCTTCACCATTTCCATTCTCTTTTCCCTCGCTCATGTTACCTCCTTCCTGCCCATCACCTTCCTCTGGTGCCCCTCCCCTTTTTTCTTTCTTCCATGGCATTCTGTCTCTTTCACCAATCAACTTCTCAGCTTTTTGCTTCATCTATCCCCATCCAAGTTTCACCTATTGCCTGGTGTTTCTCTCTCCCCTCCACCCACTTTTCAAATCTACTCTTCAGCTTTTTTTCTCCAGTCCTACCGAAGGGTTTCGGCCTGAAACGTTGACTGTGCTTTTTTCCATAGATGCTGTCTGGCCTGCTGAGTTCCTCCAGCATTTTGTGTGTGTTGCTCGGATTTCCAGCATCTGAAGATTTTCTCTTGTTTGTGATTTGAAAGGAAAGAGTCTCTCTTCCCCCAGGTGTGGCCTGACTTGTTCAATATTTCATGCTTTTCCTGTTTTTATTTTTAGATTCTCAGCATCTGCTGTTTTTTAAAAATTTACTTCCAGGAAGAACATGGAACACAGAACAGTACGACACAGTTTCTGAAAACTGCAAGGCTCGTAGAGAGTGAATTATTGTTTGAAGTAGCGAGTGGGAGAGTGACATCTTGCAGGGTGGGAGCCATTTGAAAACTACAAGTCTTGTCAGAAGTGAGTCCCCTTTGAGCCAATAAGAAGAAAAGAGGTAGAAACAGAATGACCTTTATGTGAGTGGACAATGTTAGAGTGGTCCGGCTTTGGCTCCACAGGCTTGGGCGAGAACAGGCTTGGGCAAGCACAGGCAGAGGTTCTAAGTAAGTTTCTAGTAAGGCTTGTTACTGTTAAAACGTAACTTGTGTGAGATATAGGAACTTTGGGAGACCTCCAGTCTCCCTGATAACTACATCTGCCCAAAGCGTGCCAAGCTGTATCCCCTTAGAAATTCTGTTAAGGAACTGGAGCCGCAGCTTGATGACTTTTGGTTCATAAGGGAGATGAGGAGGTGGTAGATAGGAGCTACAGGGAGGTAGTCACCCCTAAATTGCAGGAGGCAGGTACCTGGGTGACTGTCAAGAGAGGGAAAAGAGTACCCTGGTTGCCATTCGCATCAATAATAAGTTTACCACATTGGATACTGTTAGGCAGGATGATCTATCAGGGAGAAGCCACAGCAAGCAGGTCTCTGGCACTGAGTCTGGCTCTGTGGCTCAAAACGGAAGCAGGAAGAGATGTGCAGTAGTGACAGAGTATTCCATTGTTAGGGGCGCAGTTAGGATATACCTCGATTATATTTTACTTCACAGTGCCAGGATCAAGGACATCTCAGATCACAGCATTCTAAAAGGGGATGGTGAACAGCCAGAAGTCATGGTACATATTGGTACCAATGACCTACATAGGTAGGAAATGGGAGGAGACTCTGAAGAAAGAATGTAGGGAGTTAGGTAGAAAGCTGAAAAGCAGGATTTCCAGGGTATTAATCTCTGAATTGCTGCATGTGCCATGTGCCAGTGAGGGTAAGAATAAGATGATTTGGCAGATGAATGCTTGGCTGAGGAATTGGTGCAGGAGGCAGGCTTTCAGATTTCTGGGTTATTGGGATCTCTTCTGGGGAAGATATGACCTGTATAAAAAGGATGGGTTACATCCGAATCCAACAGAGACCAATATCCTTGTAGGCAGGATTGCTGGGGCTGTTGGGAAGGGTTTAAACTAATTTGGCAGGGGGATGGGAAGAGGAATGATCAGGCTGAGGATGGGGCAGTTGGTATACAAGTAGATACAGTCTGTAGAGAAAAAGGGCAGGCAGAAGATAGGGCAACATTGCAGTCAGTGGGGTGAGTTGAAGAGTATCATGGGGACAAAATTGAAAGGGGTGATGCATTCAGGACTGGAGGTGTTATCTTCAAATGTATACAGTATATGGAATAAGGTAGGTGATCCTGTAAAGCAATTAGAGATTGGCAGGTACGACGTTGTGGGCATCACTTGAGTTGTGGCTGAAAGAAGGTCATAGTTGGGAGCTTGAAATCCAAGGATACACCTTGTATTGAAAGGTCAAGCAGGCAGGTAAGCAGAGAAGTGTTGGGTGACTCTGTCATATAAAAATGAAATAAAACCCTTAGAAAGAGCTGACATAGGATCAGAAGATATAGAATCCTTGTGGGTAGAGTTAAGAAACTGCAAGGGTAAAAAGACTATGACGATGATGGGAGTTGTATACAGGTCTCCAAATAGTAACTAGGATATGGGATACTAATTACAACAGAAGATAGAAAATACATATAAAAAGGGTAATGTTACGATAGTCATGGGGGATTTCAATACGCAGGTGGATTGGGAAAATGAGGTTGGTGCTGATTCCAAAGAGAGGGAGTTTGTAGAATGCCTATGAGATGGTTCTTTAGTGAAGCTTGTGGTGGAGCTCACACCAAACCAGATGTCATATTCTAGACCACAAAACTGTATGCTAACCTTATGCATTAATTACTTAATGAAATCTCTCATGAGGGATTTTAATCATTTATTGTTCACTTCTGTGGGCCAGTCTCCGTTTTGAGAGGTCAGTGACTTGGTGATTTCTCATATTTGTTTCAAATTCACCCTTGCTGAGTGGGATTGGTCTGATAGAGAAAATTCACCTGCTGCGTGTCCAGAAATTTTCAGTCATCAGGAGGGGAACTGCATGTACCACATTGAAAATGATGACTTCTGTATATTCCAATTAAAACCACGCAGACCTCCTCTGAGCTATTCAATGCCAAAATACTCCAGTGGAAGCATCAAGTACCAAAACCAGTGATTATCCCACTGGTAAAGATGGAGCTGATTTTGAGGAGATTCAGTGTCATCAGTTCAAAATGAGCATCACAATAATTTCAGAAAAGCCAAGAAGCTTTTCATTATAAAATCATTCAATACTTTCTTTGTGAAGATACATAATACACTAGGTAGCAATCGACAATCTTGTCTCACTTACCTTTCAAAACTAGTAGAATCTGTGTGTCGTACATTGATTATGGATGTTGAAGGATGTATCCTTGATGCTTGTCTTACAACCCCATGACGTCCTTCTTTATTGTAAGTGCTGAATGATGCATCAGGCTGAAAGTCTTACAAAACTGAATCACTGTCACACTAGATAACCGTTTGATCCTAATACATGCTTAATGTCTGAGTCACAGGAATGACTAAATGTGGCTTTAGGTCAATATAAATAAAAGTTAAATATGAGTGGTTACATGAATTTAAATATGGATTATGCTGGTGGATTTGAGCTGCTGGCGCATATCACAAGTCCTGGTTATGTCTATGAAGGTTCTCAGTCTTGTATATCAGGTCATTGTATATCAAGCAGTAGTAAATCAAAGCAACTGGACTTGTGTTGTCTAGAAGATGTTTCACTACTCATATGAGTGGCTTCCATGGATCTGAACTGAAGAAGCCTCTCAGATGAGTGGCAAAACATCTTGCCGACACAGCAAATCCAGTTGCCTTGATTTACTGATGCTCGATAGTCCTGGAAAGACCATGATCGACTACGTCATACAACACGACACATAACAAACGAACAAACATTTGGAATGAAGTAAACATCTAATGTCCAACACAACACAGGTAAGTCCTGTGCACTTTGTTTCATAGTGGAACCTGGAGTTATGCAACTAAATGAAAGTTCACAGAATTAGAACACGATACACAAGGGTGTTGTAAACAGTTACTAAACCCTACGGCAAAATAAAATGCAGTGTCTATTTGATTTAAGTCACCAATCTTGTTTTGAAAGTTTATAACTTTTCATTGTAGTAATCTATTTCCTGCTGCTATTACTTCTGAAGTAGCTGTGAGCACAGAAATAATGATCTGGTTACAGGCAAACAAAAAAGCAGAAATAGATTGGTTGCAAAACTATAGAGTTGCATCAACAACAAGCTGGATCCAAACACTGCACTGCTTGCCTCTAATATATAGAGGACTGTACATCCATGTATCTTTCAACCAGAGTTCTACAAGCAACTTAGCCTTGACAGACTGTATTCATTTATTGATGGGTATCAAAAAGCATCCACTCTGGCAAATTATCTTGTAAAGATCACTATTTCAGGACATAAATCAATGTTCACACTCCAGTCAAGTTTCAGTTCAACCCTTTCAATTTCAATGGTAAATCATATATTGGTGTTATTAACAGAATAACAATAAAATGTTTTTTATTTTGTAGACTTAACTGCAGAATTTAACATACCGACTAAACGACGTACTCCTTTTGCCTTATCTTACTGTGCATATTTTAATTGGAATTAAGTAATTTCAATTCAATTCTGCAAAAATGGTATTTGTAATGCAGACAACAAACATGCACATGCCTGATCTAGCTTGAATTCTGATTTAGTTATGTATGACAGTTTTCTTCCAAGTGACATACTTATGTATCAAATTAATTTGTAAAAGTAGACATTGACAATTATCGTACCATTACTCTTTGCAGTAATAAATAGCGGCAATGAGAGGTGTTTGTCCCCAGTTCAATAATCCACATAGATACCTGCTTGGATTATTTCCCTGTTCAAACGTTGTTTCTAGATCAATAAATTGATAATGTTCTGTCTAAGATACCTGAGGTACCTGACTTAAACTATGAACATTTCTGTGGTCTTAAGCTACTACCACATTTCCAAAGAACATGATATTGTGAAGTACATATTTATGTTCTTCAGTTAGTGTAGGTGTCAGTAATTGTGTAATATAATTGCAGTAATAAACTCACAATAAGTGTTCTCTTGAGGTTTGGCGCATAATATCCACTGAAATGAATTAATTTACTTTTTGCTTCATTAATAGAATCTTTATTAGGAAGAAAGCTATCAAATTCTATTGACATATTGTGGGCATAGAAACATATTGTTATAAGCATGATTGCTTGAAAACTGTTCTAATTAAATGATACTGAATTCATTTTAGACACCAAGTATAGAAACTGCAAAGATGGAAGTTCTGAAGTTTCTCAGTGAGAACCTCATCAGTGTGGTAAGATACTAATTAAAATTATAAAGTTTAATCCTATGAAGTTTAACACCATGCTAAGTAATTGCAATTGTGTGAAAATGTGATTAAACAGGACAAATTTTAAATAAAGGCATGACATCCAAATAATTATTTTGTAAAGGGAATTTTTTTAATAGCCATAAGTATTCTGGGCTAGCACTCTGTAAACTATTGTGTTTGATACTGTAGCCAGCCTGAATCCTGTTTGAAGGAAGTATCTCAACCTAAGAAAAAATCAAAGATCCATGAAATGATATTGGATTGCTGAAGTGGTTTATGACATTTTCCTTAAAGATAGGTAATTACAGTAAATCATTTTGAAACATGAGCTGCCTGAAGTTTCAGTCTTTCGTGTAAAATGAGCTGAACGAGTTTGGATATTTCAAATTCATGTCCTAATGCCTTTTACAATTTTCAATAAGAAATATCTTTTTGTCTCCATCAAAAATAATGGACAAAATAATTGGATAGCAATTATCTGAACTCTTATACCTAAACCTTAATGGAAGTCTATATTCGTGTAATAAAGTGGCCACTTGCAAGGTGCCCAGAAGATATTCTGTATGGGAGTTCTATTGAAAGGAGCAACTTACCCTGAAACTCCAAGAAAATATTAACAGCAGGTTCAAAACAGATGAATGCATTTAATGAGCAATAAATACCTTCTTTCAGCATAACTGCTTGCTGCTTGTTATATATTTTCTCAGTACTGATTACTTTATATTTTGTTCCATAGCCTAAAACACTAAGGAAGGAGAAATATGTTTAGCTGTTCAAATGAGAGGCACTGAGGTGAAAGAGGATTGTGTTTGCAGAGATCTACTTTAATTGAACTCAATTGATTGAAGTGGGATGAGTGTGAATGTATTAGTCTCATCAACACCAAATATTGATTAGTGATTTTTAATCTTTTAATTAAATTGTTTTAACACTAAGTTCTAGCTGTATGACTTGCCAATAAAATAAGAACACTCATTTTAACTTGAAGACTATCAATGCCTAGAGCATCACCCTAAAGTGTAGGTACAGTAATTCACTGGGTTCCCAGTAGAGTAGCGACACTAAACTCCATTCACGTATAACAGTTAGATTGATATTATTCCTGGCAGAAATCATGGAACACCAGATCCACCAGAATGCCTGGGAGTCCCTGCTGCTACAGAATTTCACACCAATTTCTCACCGCTCAGTGATATCATCAGTAAATATCTGGTAGGAATTCAGGGCACAATGACATCACCAACCTCACCCCACTCTCCACCAGGCTGGTTGGCAGCACGGGGAAGCACTGGAAATTAAGGAAGTTCAGCTTGTCACTGAACATTCTATCAAACCTCTGCAGAGTTATTGTTGAAAGTATTCTGACTAGTTGTATCATGGTCTGGTACAATCATTCAAGTCTACTGGAACGTATCAAGATGTAGAGAGTAATAGATCCTACCGAATACATCATGGGCATATCACTTTGCACCATTGGCAGCATCTACAGCTACTTCTTGTATTTAATAAAGTGCCCACTGAGTGTATGTTTGTGGTCTTCTGGTACTCTAGCCCATCCTCTTCATGGTTCAACATGCTCTGCATTCAGAGATGCTCTTCTACACACCACTGTTGTAATGTGTTATTTGAGTTCTTGTTGCCTTTCTGACAGCTAGGATCTGTTTGGCCATTCTCCTTTGACCTCTCTCATTAACAAAGCATTTTCATCCACAGACTTGTCACTCACTGGATTTTTTTTTTTTGTTTTTTACACCATTCTCCTTAAAATTCTAGAATCTGTTGTGTGTGAAAATCTCAGGAGATCAGCAGTTTCTGAGATGTTCAAACCACCCCATCTGGCACCAACAATTATTCCACAGTCAACTTCATTCAGATCACATTTCTTCCCCCATTTTGATGTTTGGACTCAACAACAACTGAACCTCTTGATCATGTCTGCATACTTTTATGCATTGAGTTGCTGCCACATGATTGGTTGATTAGATATTTGCATTAACAAGCAGGTGTACAGGTGTACCTAATTAAGTGATCACTGAGTGACTATGGATGTGAAATCTAGCATATATGAAAGAAAAAGCATTCACTGTGCCAGTGGAGGAGACATTGAGAGAGGAGCAGCAAGTAGAGCCAAGATTTTGAGTAAATGGTGAAAGAAAGAAAGGTGAGCAGGGAATACAGATCAAGAGTGGTTGGCAATCTGTTCACGGGCAGACAGGTACCTCCTGGTCTCCACCCAGCTAACACTCGTTTCCAACTCATCACCTGCAGCCTATTTAAACCCAGCTCTCATCCACATTCCTGTTCACCCATTGAAACAGCCAGGCTCAACCAGTTGCTCCTAGCCTTCAGTAAGCCTGTCACCTTGTCTTATTGGATATCTGTTCTCTCTTGTTCTGTGTCTCCTTGTGGCTTGGTATCTTGCAGTTTCTTATTAAAAGTATCGCTCGCTGCTAAATTGTCTCCGTAGCTCTGTCTGTGGGTAAAGCTTCCTTTGCATTTCCTGATACAATCATATTTAGTCTACAGGATACAAAATTCCATTTCATTACAACCTTGTCTATTCCAGGAGCAAAAGGAAGGTTGAAATGAAAAATTATTCATAGAATTGTAGGAATTTCTCTTAGCTTTTAAAATACCATTTCTGATTCCTAGTTGAACTCTAGTTGGCATTTTTCTGCCTCTCTGACCAGCGAATTGACCTCTGCCTACAGTTTTATTTCTCACTATTAGATAATGCCCACTTTTTGTATCATCAACGAGCTTAGTGGTGGTGCCTACCTTTGCCCTATTTTCACATTGGGGAACTGTACTGCCTGGGAATTTTTATTATTATTTATTTAGAGATACAGCGCAGAACAGTCCCTTCCGGCCCAACGAGCCGCATTGCCCAGTAACCCGCCTCTTTCACCCTAGCCTAATCAGAGGATCATTTATAATGACTGATTAACCTACGAAGTGGCCTGACTTTGGAATGTGAGAAGAAGTCAGAGCACCCTGAGGAAACCTATGCATTCATGGGGAGGAATGTACAAACTCCTCACAGCTGGCCGCAGAACTGAACTCTGAACTCCGACACCGCCAGCTGAAATAGCGTTGCGCTAACTACTATGCCACCATGGCACCCAATTTCAAAACGTGTGACCTCAATGAAATAGCATGCCTTGGCCTAATCTCCCCAAAATTCAGTTGCTACAACTACCTGGGCATTTCATTTTCCTGCAGCTGAAGTTGTGCCGGATAGTTTCCCTCTCTCAAGGGCAGCTTTGGGAGGCCAGCAGAGTCTAAGTGCCTCTGAGCCTAGGTGGAAGGAGTTACAAGGCATGAGCCCTGCATCTCAGGGATGTTGCTATCAGGAAAGCAAGACCATCACTAGGTTGCGTGATGGATGGCAAAAGCAGCTTTCTGGAGGAGTGAAGACCGGAACTGTATGCTGGGGAAAGGGAAAATTAAGCCAGGCAGCACATTGTTGGAGTTGGAAAAACCGTTCATTTCTGTGGTGGAAAGCACTGCGCATACTAATCTATAAGCCCGCCTGTCAACCATGTTTTAGGAAGATCGTAGTGTCGCAGGAATCTCCAACGACTTTGTGCCCTAGGACAATGTTGCTCAACTTCCTGTGCAATTCTCCAAGAGCACTATTGTATGGTAAATGATAGCATTCTGTGCAACCCTGATGCAGAAATTCCATTGGGGTTGCAAGGGTGATTAACACCCGGAAGTACCAAGTTGAACTTCTGGAGCAAAGCAAGCAAAGATTGTTAAGGTGTTCTGACTATGTATCATCAAAAGTATACTGATGTTTGATTGCCTAACAGAAAAATAAAGTGCAACTTCTAGGCATACATGTTTAATTCTAGAGAATCAACAGATCCTTCTTACTTTACATCTAATTATTACGTCTGTAATATATACAGTCTATTGAAGGCCATTTCTTCTTTCGTAGGTTTGGTCTGGAGTAGGGTTTCTCAATCTTTTTTATGCCATGGACAAATACCATTTTGGAAATCCCTGGTCTGGAGCAACAATTATGATCAGTTAGTAAACCAACCTTGTGCTCAGAGTAGAGGATTTTTTTTCAGTTTATCTCATAAATATCAGCAGTCTGATGTAAATATATGTAAGGCCAAGGCATTGCTACATGATCTGTAGTTTGATCAGGGTTGCCATAATAACTCATTGAACAGCATCTGTACAATGTGACCCTAGTGACCAGTGCCTGTTTAGATCTGATCAAGACACTTCCATAGGTTCTGCAGCAGGCCAAAACCCGATAAAATCACTCATGGATCTGACATGATTTGTTTTTTTCTGGATGGTGCTTTCCTCCTGATCTCATATCACATTGGAGATTTTGCACTTAGCCCAAAATGCAAGTTAAGTCTCTTTGGATCAGCAAGCCCAGTTGATTTCCTGAGTGATCTTACTGTATGTGGTTAGATTGCAGTAAGTGTATAGGGGAGCAGTGGTGGTCAGCTACATTAACTTAAACTTTCAGTGAGAATTCATATTGATAAATTTAGCTGTGTATCCATATATTTGGAATGAATGTTTAAATTCCAGCGGTGTTAGAATTCAAATATCACATGAGGGCTGCACAGTTTAGGTTTTTGCATACAGTAGAAATCTCAGAGCTATAAGAATGAGAATGACAATGAATTATCTCCCACAAGACAGGTTCTTCTAACAAATGAATAACCTGACTCTGCAAGAAAAACTGGCAGCATCTCTGCAAACACAGGAAGCCTAATATTGACAGAATTACTCTTCAAGTTTTGGCAAAATAATATGCACTTATTTCAAACTGATCAAGGTTATATTTCATGTATGCTCCGGGAATGTTGCTATTTTACATGTACTCGCTGTTGAGGGTTCATGCCAGCGCTCGGAAGTATTTTCAGCAAAGCACAGAAATGTGATGCAAAAGCACAGTACTGCCCATGTTGGAAACTTGGAAATATACAACCGATCAGAGAAACAGAATTAACCTTGATGCCTTTCATTGGAACTCGCAGAATGCTGAATTGTTGTCTCATTGTATTCGATGAGAGGGTGACTGCATGTTAAACCTACTGGAGTATAAATATTAATTAACTAGGTCAGGCAAAAACACAATTATTATTATGGCTGAAAAATCTCAGAGTGAGTGAAATATGTCATATTTTAAGCCCTGCCAATGAGCAGCCGAATCTTCAATTGAAGGAAGACAATGAAGACCCTTTATAGTGATGCCTGTCCAGCAACGTAGAAACATTCAGTCACTTCTTGAACCCTTTCACTCTTTCCTTCAGATGATATAATTGGTATAGTAGATTGCTTGATGTCCCTGCCATAGTGTGACGCCATGTGAGCCTGGCCCAGCAGGTATATAGTGTTCAGTTCAGAGGATGCAGAAGGCCTGGACTCCTGCTTTAGCTGAAACATCTAAAAATCTTTGCCATGGAGGAAATGAATGTTACCTGTTGCCAGACAGCCCAACAAGTACAATTAAATGAAATCAGATCTTTTAATCCCCACTACCAAACTAAATGGATCAGGATTCCTGCTTTCTCATTCACCCCTGGGAACTCGATGCTCAGAAGATAAAGGACTTTCTGCTCTGACGGCTGTAAACGGCTCCACCACTCCTACCAGACACCAGGCCCAAAGAGTAACTCTGGACTGCAATAAACTGCTGATTAGCAATAAATTCTGATTTTGTTCAGAGAAGCATGCAGCTAGACACTTTGGAAAAGTGAATGTTTCCGTGAGTTCAGTCAGAAACCAGCGGTACAATGGAGGGGGACCTTTCTCACATTAGTGAGAAGTTGCTAGCCTGAATTCTGTCACACTCTGTCTTGCTGAGTAGGTTCACATACACAAAATTAGAACACCTGGGTTTGATGCATCTGGCAATTTCTGATATTCAGCAGGGTCCCACAATACTAATATATCCCTGCAGATTTCAAAATGGCTGATTTTGATCTGCTTGAACAATATGATTTATATATCATTTCCACTGCACTGTGGGATAAGAACCTCCAGCTGCTACCATCAAACATATAAAAATATTCACTTATCACACAGTCTTAAAAGAATGTCGGTCACATTCAAGGTCACTTTAAGAACAACCTGTTGAAGATTTTAACAATATTTTCTGGCTTTACTCTATCTTTAACAGTTTTAAGGTGCTTGGAAGTAGGTACAGAGGAGATGTCGGGTTAAGTTTTTTATGCAGAGAGTGGTGAGTGCGTAGAATGGGCTGCCGGTGATGGTGGTGGAGGCGGATAAATAGCGACTTTTAACAGACTCCTGGATAGGTACATGGAGTTTAGAAGAATAGAGGGCTATGGCTAACCCTAGTAATTTCTAACGTAAGTACGTGTTCGGCACAGCATTGTGGGCTGAAGAGCCTGTATTGTGCTGTAGGTTTTCTATGTTTCTATGTTCCTATATGTAATTTGGAGATAATGATTGTGAATTAAAGGGCTTTTTTTTGTATAGGCTTTGACTTTAATTTGCTCTGAAGAAGTACAAGAATATCTGTAATGATGTTCTTTGCTCCAACTACAGAAAGAAGTGTCCCGATGGCCAAACATTTTAATTCCAAACCCCATTCCCATTCCAACATCTCGGTCCATGGCCTCCTCTACTGCCATGTTGAGGCCACTCTCAAGCTGGAGGAACAGCATCTCATATTTAATCTGTGTAGCCTCCAACCTGATGGCATGAACATTAATTCCTCCAGTTTCCAGTTATTTTTCCCCCTCCCCTTCCCCTTCCCTCTTCTTCAATTCCCCACTGTGTCCCCTCTTTTACCTCTTCTCTTCTCACATGCCTATCACCTCCCTAGTGCCCCTCTTCCTTCCCTTTCTTTCATGGTCCACTCTCCTCTCCTATCAGATTCTTTCAGCTCCACTTTACCTTTTCCACCTATCACCTCCCAGCTTCTTACTTTATCCTCCCTCCCCCACCCACCATGCATAACCTATCACCTGCTAGCTTGTACTCTTTTCACCTTCTTATTCTGGCATTGTTCCCCTTCCTTCCCAGTCCTGGTGAAGACTCTCAGCCAGAAACATTGACTGCTAATTGTTTTCCACAGATGCTGCCTGACCAGCTGAGTTCATTGACTATTTTGTGTGTGTTGCTCTGGATTTCCAGCATCTGTAGAATCTCTTGTGTTTAATATCTGCAAAGATCTACTTTGTGTCTTACCTCACTGTGGGATAAGAACCTTCAGCTGTTACCATCAAACATATAAAAATATTCATTTATCACACAGTCTTAAAAGAATGCCTATTTTCAAATGTTCAAACAAGAGCTCTGCAAGTGACACTGACTGATTCTGAAACCTGACCTCCACTCTTGCCCATCTACAAGACCATAAGAAAACAGGAGCAAGAGTCAGCACCAGAACCCCTCTATCTTGATCCAACAGTCAGTATAATTATAGAGACATAGAGAGATGAAGCACAGGGACAGCATTTTTCCAACTAACATTTTCAGTAATCCCTTTGTATTTCCCAGTTTCTATAATTCACCAATGCCTTCTCGTGGTGAGTGAAACCACCAATCTACATGTGTTTGAGATGTGGGAAGAAACTGGAGCTCCTAGGGGAAGCTCAGGCAGTCACAGTGAGAACATGGCTGATCTGCCCCAAGCCAGTGCCCCATTACTGTGAAATCACTAATCTTAAAAAAATAATCTACCTCCAGCTTAAATATCTCCAATGATATGGCATCCATGACCTTTTGACAAGAGAATTTCAAAGATTCTCCACCCTCTGCTGGAAGAAATTCTGACACATCTCAGTTTTAAATAACTGGTTCATTGTAACTATGTATTCCTGTTTGAAATTCCCCTATAAATGGAGATTACTCAATATCCACCCTGTCATTTCCACTTAGAATCTTATATTTTTCAATAAGATCACCCTTCGTTCTTCTAAACTCTAAAGAATTAGGACCCAACTCATAACAGAACAACCCCTTCTTCCCAAGAATTAGTTTGGTGTATTTCTTTTGGACTGCCTTGAATGTTGCTTATCTTTTTCTTAAATAGAAGTGGTGAAGTCTTATAGGAGATGCGATGGACTGCAGATGCCATAAACTGGAGTAGAAGCCAAACTGCTGGAGAAACTTAGGGGATCAAACAACGTTAGTGGAGGCAAAAGGTTAGTTGATATTTTCTGTCAGACCCAGCAGCAGTTTTTGGGCAACTTGCACTCTGCTCCCTCCTTCAGGTCATCGATAAAAATAGTAAATAATTGAGGGCCAAGACTTAATAGTTCTGGAATATAAATCGATAAAGGACCATGTCCATGTTTCAGACCAATCAGAAGGGCAAATGGATTCCTGGCTTTTATTTCCAGAGACTAAATGTAAATAGGAACAGAAGTTATATGATCTCTATATAAAGCCCCTGTCTGTCCAAACCTGGAGTACGGTGAAATTATACAAAGAAAGATTGTATTCTTGGAACTTACAACCCAAGACATGATTTGTTTAGAGCTTTCAAAATATACTGTACGGGTAAAGAGAGAGAAACTAACTCTATTAGTTTAAGAGCCTAGAAAATTTGGAACTCACTTTTGCAGTTGGAAATTGACACTGGTTTAATTGATAACATGAGGTTGATAAATCTCTGTTAACTAGATTTAGTGATGGATAGAAGGCAAAGGCATGGAAGTGGAATTAATCCATTGATGACTCACGATCTCACTGAATGGCAGAACTACCCACAAGCTCTAAAATTTCCAAATGCTTCAAGTAAAGCTCTCACAACCACGCTCTTCAGGATCTGCTAGCACATTAGTTCAGCAGTCAGAAAGGAAACATACTTCTCTTGAAGATTACTTGCAAACACCCAAATTCACTGCAATTAAAGCAGCAAGTTTGAGTTTTAGAGTTATAGGCGTTAGCAGTCCAGATCACTACCATTCTACTGACCTTTACTGCTGTTGGCTAAAAGTAAAATATTGGTCTAAATGGGTTAGTTAATATGGTCAGTAATGTTTTCCTCATATTTGAAATGCCAGTCGATCTTTCAGAATAAAATATATGACAAGCATAATTGTAGTACAGAGGACTCTGAAGGTTTTCCATTCATTTTTGGTCCTTGCATTTTCCGAAAGTTCATTTCAGTAGTTTGCCTTATAAATAGAAAGAGGTCACATCTGTCAATATTTAGGTAAGGTCTCATTGAAACAGAACTTTAAATGTATAATTTACTTGAGTGACAAAGAACAAATGATTTTTTTTGTTTCAACGTCCTTTTTTGGCATGAGCGGTCTCTGGGTGTGTAGAGTTCACATCTTTCAAGTAAGTGTTGCCATTAAGTACATAGATACTTCAAAAATATATTTTCTGAATTTGTTTTCTGCTTTGAATTCCAGAAGTATACTACTTCGAAAACAATAATATGTTCAGTACCACACTGGAACAATACACGATGCTGAGTTTTGCAAATGTCTTTGCTGCAGCTGGTTTGGCTGTAATGGGTAATTTGTTTGTTATTGTCACATGTACTGAGGTACAGTGAAAAAAACTTTATTGTGTATACCTTCCACATAGATCAATTCACCATGTCAGTGCACTGAGGTAGTACAAGTGAAAAGCAGTAACAGAATGCGGAATAGAGTGTTACAGATACAGAGAGAGTGTAGTGCAGGCAAACAATGAGGTACAGGTCCATGATGAAGTAGTTTGTGAGGTTAGGGGTCCATCTTATTGTACAAGAGATCTGTTTAGTAGTCTGATAACAGCAAGATAGAAGTTGTCCTTGAGGCTGGTGGTACCTACTTTTGGCTTTTATATCTTGTTCCTGATGGAAGGAGAAGGGGGGAGATGAGGGAATGTCTTGGGTGGGTGGAGTCTTTGATATATGTTGACTAATTTTATGAGGCATGGAGAAGTGTAGGGAGGGAGGTTGGTTCTCATGATGTGTTGAATTGTGTTCATAACTCTTTGCAGTTAACTGCCAAGAGCTTCTATGGCTATATTAAGAGTAAAAGAGTGGCAAGGAGAGAGTAGGTCCCCTTAGAGATCAACAGGACCACGATAATTCTTTTAGTGTTAAGATTGTGATGAAAAAAGCTAGAACAGGTCGATAGGTTAGCGTCCTAAAATAGAACAAGGCTCATTTTGGGGAATTAGGCAGGATCTAACAGAGGTCAATTGGATGAGCCTATTTGAAGGGAAAGAAATGAATAACAAGTGTGAGACTTTTACGAGTGTGGCAGCAAGAGTCCAGGAACTGAATCTTCATGTTAGGATGGAGGATAGACCTGGAGAGTTTAGACAATCTTGGCAGATGAGAGATACTGAGGCTGTGGTCAAGAAAAAGAAGGAAGCATAGTGTTGGGATCCTTATTATTCATTTACTATATGGATGATTTGGATGTGAATGCACAAGACTTGTTCAGAAAGTTTATGGATGACATAAAATTAGGAGGTATATTATGATAATGAAGAAGGTTATCATAGATTATCAGGGGTTCTTGAGCTGTTCAGAAAATGGATCAAGGAGTGGCAGATGATTTCTTTACAGGTAAGTGTGAGTTCATAAGTTTTGGAAAGTCAAACCAACGTGAAGCTTGACTATGATTGGCAGGACACTTGGTAGTATAATGAAACAGAAGGACCTGGGAGTATAAGTGTATAGTTCATTAAAGGTAACATTGCAGGAAGATAGGGTGGTGAAAAAGACAAAGAGCATGCTGGCTTTCATTTTCAGGACATTGAGTATAGAAGTTGAGGCATTCCGTTGCAGTTGTATGTTGTTGGCGAGGCCACATGTGGAGTACTGTGTACAGTTTTGGTCTCTCAGTTATAGGAAAGAGTGGAGATGAGATTTATGAGAATGTTGCCAGGTCTAGAGGGCCTGAGGTATAGGAAGGGATTGACTAGACTTGGTCTTTATTTCTTGGAACACAGGAGAATGAGGAGTGACCTGATAGAAATGTTTAAAAGTATGAGAGGCATAGAGAAAGATGGGTGGTAACAGTCTTTACTGCAGGGTAGGGAAGTCCAAAACTAGGGAACATGGATTTAGGATGAGAGGGGAAAGATTTAATAGGGACCTGAAAGGCAGTTTTTTTATTTGGAGGGTAGTGAGTACATGGAACAAGCTGCCAGTGGAAGTGATTGAGCCAGGTACAATAGTACCATATAAGAAGCACTTGGATTGGTACATGGAGGGGTGGGCTGAGAGAATATGGGCCGAATGCAGGAAATTGGGACTAGCTGGGTGGGCACTGTGGTCAGCATGAACTCATTGTGCCGAAGGGTTTGTATCCATGCTCTCTGTATTACACTATGACTCTATATCAACTGAGTTGATAAAGAAAGCAGAAAATGCTGGAGGTCAAACTCAGTTTCAATGTAGGTCAGAAGATGGAGCAGTTAGTGTAAAGGTAGATCCAATGTGTAGAGAGACTGTGAGGAAGGACAGGCAGTGGATAGGGCAACAATACAGTCAGTTGGATGTATTGAAATGTGTTTACCTTAATGCAAGAATGTCAGGATTAAGAGTGCTGAACTTAGAGGACGGATCAGTATTTACAGCTACGATGGTGTAGCCATTACAGAGAGTGATCATCTACTGAGTCAGTCTGGGCGGAAGTCAGAAACAGGAAGGAAACAATCACTCAATTGGGAGTAACAAGGACACCGAGGAGCAAATAGGTAGGCAGATTTTGTAAACTACAAAAATAACAAGGCTGTTGTCATGGGTGACTTAAAAATTGACTGGCTCTGCCTTAGTGCAAGTGGTTTAGATGGGGCAGGATTTGTTAGGTGTGTCCAGGAAGGACAAAATAAGTGGACAAGCAGACTAGCGGAGAGGCCATGCTGGATCTAGTACTAGGCAATGAACTTGGTCAAGTGACAGATCTCTCAGTGGATGAACATTTTGGAGACAGTGACCACAATTCCCTGACCTTTAGCATGTCCTTGGGCAAGGAAAGGAGCAGATGGTATGGGTAAATACTTAACTGGGGAATGGCTAATTATGATGCTATTTGGCTGGAACTTGGGAGCATAAATTGGATACAATTGTTCTCAGGGAAATGTGGAGGTGGTTTAGCAAGTACTTGCATGGGGTATTCCTACTGAGGCAGGGATAGGATGGTAGGGAGAAGGAACCATAGTTACATGAGAGATGGAGTATTTAGGCAAGAGGAAGAAGAAAGCATCCTTGTTTCGGAACCAAAAATAAGCTAAGGCTCTTGAGAGTTATAACGTAGCCAGGAAGGAGCTTAAGATAGGGTTAGAGAGCTCAAAGGAGATATAAGATGATTAACTAAATTGTCTTACATACTTGATGGAGTTTTTTGATGAGGTGACAATGGCGATTGATGAAGGTAGAGCTGTGGATGTTGTCTACATGGACTTTGGCAAGGAGTTAGAAACGATCCGTCATAGGAGGCCCATCCGGAAGATTAAGATGCATGGAATCCATGGTGAATTGGCTGTTTGGATTCAGAATTGGCTTGCCCATAGGAGACAGAGGGGTCAATGGAAATTGTTCTAGCTGGAGGTCTGTGATTAGTGCTGTCTGCAGGGATCTGTGCTAGAACCTTTGCTGTTTGAGATCTATATAAATGACCTGGATGAAAGTGTAAATGGTAAGTTTGCAGATGATATGTAGATTGGTAGGGTTATTGACTGTGTAGAATACTGGCAAAACATGGAGCAGGATATGGGTGATATGCAGCCATATGCAGATAAATGGCCGACAGAGTTTAATCAGGCTAAATGTGAAGTGTTGCTGCTTAGTAAATCAAATGTAAAGAGACAGTACACTGTTAAAGGCAAGACCTTTAACAGAGTTAATGTGCAGTGAGATCTTGGGATCCGCATTGATAGCTTCCTGAAATTGGCTATACAGTTGATAGGGTGGTTAAGAAGACACACAGCACGCTTTCCTTTATCAGCTGAGGCATTGAGCCCAGAGGTCAGGAAGTTATGTTGCAGCTTTTTAAAACTCTAGTTAGGCCACATCTGGAGTACTGCACACAGTTCTGGCCATCCCATTACAGAAAGGATGTTGAGGCTTTGGAGAAAGTGCAGAAGAGGTTCACCTGGATGCTGGCTGGATTAGAGGGCATGTGCTACATCAAGACATTGGACAAACTTCAGTTGTTTTTTCTGGAGCGGCAAAGGCTGACGGGAGATCTCATAGTGGTGTATAAGATTCTGAGAGGCATAGATAGTGTAGACCGACAATATCATTTTTGAAGGTTTTAAATATCTAATACCAGAGGGCATGCACTTGAGTTTGGGGGGGGGGGTAATTTTGGAGGTCTAGGAGCCAGTCTCATTGGGGGATCAGGAGAGGAGATGGACAGCAACTTTAAATTCCTGAGTGATATCATTTCAGAGGATCTGTCCTGGGTTCAGCCCATAAAGGCCATTATGAAAAAAGCACAGCATTGCCTCTGCTTTCTTAGAAGTTTACAAAGATTCAGCAAGCCATCTAAAACTTTGACATACCTCTATAGTTATGTGCTGAATAACACTGGATATTGGCTGGTTGCATCATAGCCTGATATGGAAGCACTAATGCCCTTATACGGAAAAGCCTACAAAAAGTAGTTGCTACAGCCCAGTCCATCATGGGTAAAACCCTCCCACCATTGAGGACATCTATATGGAGTACTCTCCAACGAAAGCAGCATTCACCAAGGCCATGCTGTCTTCTCACTACTGCAATGAGGAAAGAGGTACTGGAGCCTCAGAATCTGCATCATCAGATTCAAGAACAATCATTAACCCTCAAACATCAGACCTTTGAACCAGAGGGGATAACCTCACTCAACTTCAGTCACCCCATCACAGAACTGTTCCCATAACCTATGGACTCACTTTCAAGGATGCTTCATCTCATGTTCTTGATTTTTATTTCTTATTTTTTGTTTATCTTTCTTTTTTGTACTTGTACAGTTGTTTTTTTTTGCACATTGGTTGCTTCAATAATTCTAATGTGTTTCTTGTATTTACTATGATTGCCCACAAGAAAATAAACGTAAGGTTTGTATCTGGTGATAAATATGTACTTTGAAAATAAGTTGACTTTGAACTTTCAAACTTGGGTTGTTTTCTTTGGAGCGGAGGAGGCTGAGGAGAGATCTGATGGATGTTTATAAGATTATGAAAGGCATAGATAAAGTAGTCAGACAGTATGTTTATTGCAGAGCTGAAATGTCTAACACCAGAGGGTATACACTTATGATGAGATGGGATAATCTCAAGGGAGATGTAAGGGACAAGTTTTTCACACAGTGAGTGGTGGGTGCTTGGAATGTACTGTCTGGAGTGATGGTAAAGGCAGATACATTAGACACTATTAAGAGACATTTAGATAGGCACATGAATGTGAGGAAATGGAAGGACATGGACATTGTGTATGCAGAGGGTATTAGGTTGCCCATTTGATGACTAATTTAATTGGATTAGCACAACATTGTGGGCCGAAGGGTTTTTTCTGGTCCTGTACTGTTCTATGTTCTATGTTCTTCAACCTAGGGAAAACCCCAAGGTGTTCTACACATATGTGAAGAACAAAAGGATGACTAGATTGAGGATAAAAAAGGAAAATGTGCCTGGAGTTAGAGGAGGTAAGAGAGGTCCTTAATGAATGCTTTGCTTCAGTACTCACCTGCTGATATACCAGAACATGTTGATGTTAAGAAAGATGATGCACTGGAACTTTTGAAAAACAATAGGATAGATAAGAAAGGGGGGGGGGCATGATAGGTCATGCACTTTGACAGAAGGAATAAAAGTGTTGAGTATGTTATAACTGGGGAGAAAATTCAGAAATCAGAGGTGCAAAGGGACTTGGGAGTGCTTGTGCAGGATTCCCTAAAGGTAAACTTGCAGGTTGAGTCGTTGGTAAGGAAGGCAAATGTAATGTTAGCATTCATTTCAATAGGAACAGAATATAAAAGCACAAATGCAATGCTCAGGCTTTGTAAGGCATTAATCAGACAACCCTTGGATTATTGTGAACAGTTTTCGGTCCCATCCTAAGAAAAGATGTTCTGGCATTAGAAAGGGTCTAGATGAGGTTCATGAGGATAATCCTGGGTCAATGTGTGAGCGCATATAATGGCTTTGGATCTGTACTTGATGCAGTTTAGAAGAATGAGGGGGGGGCAGCTTATTGAAACCTATCAAATATTGAAAGGCTTAGAAAGACTGAATGTGGAGAGAATGTTTCCTATAGTGTGCGACCTGCTCAGAATAGAAGAACAAAGATGAGGAGGAATTTCTTTAGTGGAATTAGTGGATGGTGGTGAATTTGTGGAGTTGCTTGCCACAGACGGCTGTGGAGATAAAATCATTAGGTGTACTTAAAGTGAAGGTTAATAGGTTCCTCATTAGTAAGGGTTACAGGGAGAAGGCAGGAGAATAGGGTTGAGAGGGATAATAAGTCAGCTATGATGAAATGGTGGGACAGATTCAATGGGTCGAATGGTCAAATTCTGTCCCTATGTCTTATGGTCTTATGGCCGTTGCTCAATAAAGAGAGAGGGATAACCCTGGGAATTATGGGCCAGTGAGTCTTATGTCAGTTGTGGGTGATGGGCAAACTATTGGAGAGGATTCATAGAGATAGGATTTATGAGCATTTGGAGAAGCATAGTCTGCTTTGGGATTGTCACATGGCTTTATGGAGAGCAGTACTTACCTTGCAAGCCAAATTGACTTTTTTGAGGAAGTGACAAAACAAGTTGATGAAGATAGTGTGGTAGATATGGTGCATATGTTTTACTAAGACGTTCATTAGGGTTCTCCATGATAGGCTCAGGGATACTGGCTGCAAATATTCAGGGCTGGCTTGCTATAGAATGTAAAGGGTGGCAGTAGGTGGAGTGTACTCTAACCGGTGATATGTAGTTAGTGGTGTTCCCCTGGGACTGTGGATTACTAACTTTGCAAATGACACAAAGATTGGTGGTGTTATGAATAGTGGAGAAAATTGTTGTAGGTTACAATTGAACATTGACGGGATGCAGATCTGGGCTGAGCAGAGGCAGATGGAGTTCAATCCAGAAAAGTGTGAAATGATTCATTTTGGAAGGTGGAAATTGATGGTAGAACTGACAGGATAGTTAGCAGTTGTGGAGGAACTGAGGAATTTTGAGGTGCATGTCCATAGACCACATAATTTACCACACAAGTTGATAATGTCGAGAAAGCATATGGCATGTTGGCCTTCGTTAGGCGGGGGATTTAGTTCAAGAGCTATAGGGTAATTTGTAGTTCAATTAAATGTTAGACCACAATTGGAGAATTGTGTTCAGTTCTGATTGCCTCATTATAGGAAGCATGTAGAAGCTTTAGAGAGAGTGCAGAGGAGATTTACCAGGATGCTGCCTGAATTAGAGAACATGTCTTATGAGGATTTACTGAGTGAGCTCGGGTGCTTCTCCTTGGAGCAAAGGAGGATGAGAAGTGACTTGATAGAAGTGTATATGATGATAAGAGGGATAGATAGACTGGACAGCCAGCATCTTTTTCCATGAGTGGCAATTGCTAATACAAAAGTCATAATTTTAAGGTGACCGAAGGAAAATATTGAGGGGATGTAATAGGTAGCTTTTTTATACCGAGAATGGGAAGGGCATGGAATGTACTGAAGGGGGAAATGTCATAAGCAGATACACTAGGGACATTTAAGAGACTCAGATGGTCACATGGATATAAGAAAAATGGAGGACTGTGTGTGAGGGAAGGGTGAGATTAATATTGGAGTAGGTTAGGACACCATTGTAGGCTGAAGGGCTGGTATAGCGCTGTACTGTTCTTTAACATTAAACCTTAACATTAACTATGTCCCTTTCCACAGATATTGTCTGACCTATTGAGTGTTTCCAACATTCCTGTGTGTTCAAGATATACCAGGGGATGTTGTTGATGTCCTGGTGAATGGAAAGATATTTATTCTACTTTTTTTTCCCACTGGACTGACTTCCCAGAGAGTTGAAGCCTTGCTAATAGGATAAACAGCCGTGGTGTCAAGACTGAACGGTGGTTTTAATGATGCAGTGCACTGGTGTGTCAAAGTTGAACATCAACAAGACAAGTATATTTGGCAAATTCTGGTCCAAAATTGTGCATAGGACTTGGATAGAAAATGTACAAGTTCTGCAATGATTTGAGTCTACTAGAAATATTTTTCCACATTATCTAAAACCAACTGTAATGAATACAATCTCTCACTACATGACTTCATACACTTTTCTTAAAGCCTTATTGATGCGTAACCTTGTCTGCACCAGTGTTTTTGAATTCATAGCATTCACTTCTCACTTTTACTATCAGTCTGTTGCTGTCACTCTTCCTATAATGAAGTAGCAAGACTGTTCAATACTCCATCAAATTCTAACAAATGCCTTGTATGCATTCAAGATTACTTCCTTGGTTTTATATTCAATGCATTACAATATAGTACCAGAATTCTTCCATTTACCTTTCTCTCTGACCTTGTGTAACTATGTTTAAGGGCAACATATCTTCTCCTTTCACTCTCCGTGCTTGTCAAATTTATTACCGTCTTTGGGATGAAAAACAGATTCAAATATTGGTACAAATGAGATGTTATTGAATTAGCTGCTTGTTATATAGTACAAGATACATAATTCAATAAATTCAAACATCAGTCACTCTGTACTACAGGCAAGTAATATGGGACCACCTACTATGTACTTTTCCCTGAGATTAATTTTTGCCCCGAACAGTTTGTGATATTTCAGTTTTGCCAAAATGTGTGATTTCAGATTTAGCTTCAGTGAACTACAGTAGCCCTGTACCTATCTGCCTCACCGAAGGTGTTTTGCATTCTCGCTCCATCAGTTTTCCAAATGTGTAATTTGGTGCTGTCAATCTACCTATACCTGCATCTAAATTATCTCAGTGCCAGTGGAGCCCAGTCATGGCACAGAATCCTATTACCTGTATCCTCTCAATATGAGGACAATTGGTCAGATTTAGACCTGTCTTTGTCCTCTTGCACATAGCCAATTCTCTATCAGTAAATCATTCTTACCTCTAGTGTCAGGGTGTCTTCATTCTTAGATTGTACCCTTTGTGGCACATTCTCACACACTTGCAATAATCCATAAAAGTAAAATGCCCATGCATTCAGTGACTCCTGAAAAGAAATTAATAACTTGATTAGGCTTTATAAAGTTACACCAGCACATTCCTTAATATGACTGAAGCCTCACATTTCAATTGTGCTTTGACTATCATAAAGAACCAAAAAGCCACTTCACACCATACTGGAGAAGAGCATTTGATCTTGACCATACAATGTGGGCCAAAAAGCTAGACCTTCCAGAGTAAATTAGGGAAGGGGAGATGGCTAGTGAGGCTGAGAGGTTAAGGGAAATCCAAAGCTACAAGTAATAAAGAGATAGCTGTCACTCATAGAGCGATGGAAAATGGGAAATTCAGGGATTGCAACAACAGAAATATCTTGTAAGGACAAAAAAGTTTATGGAGGAAGGAAAGATGCACTATGGAAGAATGTGAGCATAAGGAGTTTGAAGTTTGAATTATTCTCAGATTATGATCAAGACAGCCAAAGCAGATGGTGGATGAATGGGATATAAACTGTCAGACCATAAGACATAGGAGCAGAATTAGGCCATTTGGCCCATTGAGTCTGCTCCACCATTCAATCATGGCTGATCCTTTTTTCTCCTCCTCAGTCCACCTCTCTGGCCTTTTCTCCGTAACCTTTGAGGGCTTGACAAATTAAGAACCTATCTACTTCCACCTTAAAAACACCCAATGATCTGCCTCTACAGCTGCCTGTGGTAACAAATTTCATAAATTCACCACCCTCTGGCTAGAGAAATTTCTCCACATCTGTTTTAAATAGACTCCCCTCTATCCAGAGACTCCCCCACCGTTGAAAACATCCTTTCCATGTCTATTCTGTCTAGGCCTTTCAACATTTGAAAAGTTTCAATGAGATCCCCCTCACCCTTCTAAATTTCAGCAAGTACAGCCCCAGAACTATCAAATGCTCCTCATATGATAACCCTTTCATTCCCGAATCATCCTTGTGAACTTCCTCTGAACCTTCTCCAATGGCAACACACCTTTTCTTAGATGTGGAGCTCAAAACTGTTCACAATACTCAAGGTGAGGCCTCACCAGTGCCTTACAAAGCCTCGACATCATATCCTTGCTCTTGTATTCTAAACCTCTTGAAATGAATGTTAACATTACATTTTCCTTCCTCACCATTGACTCTACCTGCAAGTTAACCTTTGGGGTGTTCTGCACAAGGACTCCCAAGTCCCTTTGCATCTCAGATTTTTGGATTTTCTCCCCATTTAGAAAATAGTCTGCACATTTATTTCTACTACCAAAGTGCATGACTATGCATTTTTCAACATGGCATTTCATTTGCCACTCTCTTACCCATTTTCCTAATTTGTCTAAGTCCTTCTGCAGCCTACCTGTTTCCTCAACTTTACTTGCTCCTCCACCAATCTTTGTATTATCTGCTAAGTTGGCAATAAAGTCAACTATTCCATCATCAAAATCATTGATGTACGGCATAAGTTTGGCCAGGTGGATTCAGAACTGGCTTGCCTGCAGAAGGCAGAGGGTCGTGGTGGAGGGAGTACATTCAGATTGGAGGGTTGTGACTAGTGGTGTCCCACAAGGATCGGTTCTGGGACCTCTACTTTTCGTGATTTTTATTAATGACCTGGATGTGGGGGTAGAAGGGTAGGTTGGCAAGTTTGCAGACGACACAAAGGTTGGTGGTGTTGTGGATAGTGTAGAGGATTGTCGAAGATTGCAGAGAGACATTGATAGGATGCAGAAGTGGGCTGAGAAGTGGCAGATGGAGTTCAACCCAGAGAAATGTGATCTGGTACACTTTGGAAGAACAAACTCCAAGGCAGAGTACAAAGTAAATGGTAAGATACTTGGAAGTATGAAGGAGCAGAGGGATCTGGGGGTACATGTCCACAAATCCCTGAAACTTGCTTCACAGGTAGATAAGGTAGTTAAGAAAGCTTATGGGGTGTTAGCTTTCATAAGTCGAGGGATAGAGTTTAAGAGTCGTGATGTAATGATGCAGCTCTATAAAACTCTGGTTAGGCCACACTTGGAGTATTGTGTCCAGTTCTGGTCGCCTCACCATAGGAAGGATGTGGAAGCATCGGAAAGGGTACAGAGGAGATTTACCAGGATGCTGCCTGGTTTAGAGAGTATTCATTATGATCAGAGATTAAGGGAGCTAGGGCTTTACTCTTTGGAGAGAAGGAGGATGAGAGGAGACATGATTAGAGGTATACAAGATATTAAGAGGAATAGATAGAGTGGACAGCCAGTGCCTCTTCCGCAGGGCAGCACTGCTCAGTACCAGAGGGCATGGCTTTAAGGTAAGGGATGGGAAGTTCAAAGGGGATACTAGAGGAAGGTTTTTTACTCAGAGAGTAGTTGGTGCATGGAATGCACTGCCTGAGCCAGTGGTGGAGGCAGATACACTCGTGAAATTTAAGAGACTACTAGACAGGTATATGGAGGAATTTAAGGTGGGGGCTTATATGGGAGGCAGGGTTTGAGGGTTGGCACAACATTGTGGGCCAAAGGGCCTGTACTGTGCTGTACTATTCTATGTTCTATGTTCTATAAAAAGAAATGCTCCCAACACTGACCCTGCAGAACACCACTAGTCACTGGCAGCCAACCAGAAAAGGATTCTTTTATTCCCGTTCATTGCCTCCTACCAATCAGCCAATGCTCTAACCATGCCAGTAACTTTCCTGTAATGCCATTGCTCTTAACTTGGTAAGCAGCCTCATGTGTGGCATGTTGTCAAAGGCCTTCTGAAAGTCCAATTATACAACATCCACTGCATCCCTTTATCTATCCTACTTGTAATCTCCTCAAAGGATTCCAACAGCTTCGTCGGGTAAGATTTTCCCTTCAGGTAACCGTGCTGATTTTGTCCTTCTTGTCCTGTGTCACCAAGTACTCCATCACCTCATCCTTAACAATTGACTCCAACATCTTCCTAATCACTGAGGTCAGGCTAACTGGTCTATAAGTCCCTTTCTGCTGCCTTCCTCCTTTCTTAAAGAGTGGAGTAACATTTGCAATTTTCCAGTCCTCTGGCACCATGCCAGAGTCCAATGATTTTTGAAAGATCGTTACTAATGCCTCCACAATCTCTAACGCTACCTCTTCCAGAAACCTAGGGTAAAATTCATCTGGCCCAGATGACTTATGTACCCTTAGGTCTTTCAGCTTTTTGAGCACCTTCTCTCTTGTAATAGTAACTGCATTCACTTCTCTTCCCTCACAATCTTCAACATCTGGCACGCTGCTAGTGTCTTACACAGTGAAGAATAATGCAGAATACTCTTTTAGTTTATCTGCCATCTCCTAAGGGATCATCTATACTGGATTGGGTGTAATGTAATGAACTGGAGGCAATTAGGGAGCTTAAGGTAAAAGAACCCTTAGGAGACAATGATCACAATATGATTGAGTTCAACCTGAAATTTGATGGGAAGCAAGTAAAACCTGACATAGCAGTATTTCAGTGCAGTAAAGGAAATTACAGCGGTATGAGAGAGGATTTGGCCAAGGTAAATTGGAAGGAGATGCTGGCAGGGATGACAGCAGAGCAGCAATGGTGTGACTTTCTGGGAAAAATGAGGAAGGTGCAGGGTACTAAAATGGCAAAATAGTAAAACCGTGGCTGACAAGGGAAGTCAAAACTAATTGTAAAAGCAAAATAGAGGGCATACAACAAAGCAAAATTTGGCAGAAAGATGGAGGATTAGGAAGCTTTTAAAAACCTACAGAGACCAACTAAAAGAACCATTAGGAGGGAAGAGATGAAGTATGAAAGCAAAGTAGCAATCCATATCAAAGTGGATAGTAAAAGCTTTTTCAAGTATGTAAAAATAAAAGAGAGATGAGAGTGGATATAAGACTCGTCTTCTCCCTCCTGTATTTTTAAATAAGCGTCGCCAACCTACAAAAAACCTCCTCGCTGTGCTCTGCTCCTGCCACTGATTAGGCTGCCGGATTGACCCCGAACATTCACAAAGCTCTCCTTTTAAACAAGTGTTGTCAACCCGCAAGTGACTTCCTTGCCATGTTCTGCTCCTGCTGCTGATTGGGCCACCGGAATGACTCCAAACGCCTATGAAGCTCTCCTTTTAATCACGTGTCACCCACCTATGAGAAACCTCGCTGTGCTCTGCTCCTGCTGCTGTTTGGGCCACCGGAAGAGTTAGGACAGGGGCAGCAGAATATGGAGGAATTGTAAGTTAGAAGAAGTGGAATTTAGGAGACAGTTGGAGTAAATGAGTTTGGATGAAGCAAAGAGGTGGGTTAAGGTTTTAAAAGTGAATGATCTGGGGTAGGGGCAGAATCAGAGAGACTACAGATGGAAAAGCAGGCAGTGAAGGTGAGATTTAATTCTGGCGAGGACCTCTTTTCATTGTGACAGCACTGAGAACTGGACATTGTCTTCTATAGTAAAATTTGACATGAAGAAATGAGGTAAAACATCAGTAATATATTTGTATACCATCCATATCTGTGCTGCTAAATTCTCCCATGAGTGGCTTAATAGCCCTAAATAGCTCTCTTTCAGCAAGAGCCTGGTGCAAATACTTCAGTTCTGTGCAAAATACAACTGGTTATCAATTCCGTCTATAAAACTAACCAATTAACCCAGCAGATGTCAAAATCAGAATCAGAATCAGGTTTAACATCACTTGCACAGGTCAGGAAATTTGTTCTTGTTTTACAACAGCAATACATTACAACGCATAACCATAAAAGCTATAAATTACAATTAGTATAAATAAAAAAGAAAACTAAATTAAATGAGTAGTGCAAAAAGAAAGGGAAAAATACTGAGGTAATATTCTTGAGGTCATCGTCCATTCAGAAATCTGATGGTGGATGGGAAGAAGCTGTTCCTGAATTGTTGAGTGTGTGACTTCAGGCTCCTGAACCCGACCTTGATGGTAGCAATGAGAAGAGGGCTTGTCCTGGGTGATGGGAGTCTTCAGGATGGATACTGCCTTTTTGAAGCATCGTCTTTTGGAGGTGTCCTGGATGCTGGGGCGCTGGTGCCTATGATGGAGCTGGTTGAAATGACACCTTTCTGAAGGATCATTTTTCCGATCCTGTGCAGTGACCCCTCCATTCCAGATGGCGATGTAACAAGTTAGAATAAGCTCAGTAGTACATCTGTAGAAATTTGTGAATGTCTTTTGTGACATACCAGTTCTCCTGAAACTCCTAATGAAATATGGCCACAGTTATGCCTTCTTTGTAACTGCGTCAGTGCATGGGCCCAGGATAGATCCTCAGAGATGTTGACTCCCAGGAACTTTAAACTGCTCACCCTGCTTCACTTCTGATCCCTCGATGAGAACTGGTGTGTGTTTCCTTGACTTCCCCTTCCTGAATGTCAGTTCCATGGTCTTACTGACATTGTATGCAAGGTTGTTGCTGTGACACCACTCAACCAGCTGATCTACCTTGCTCCTGTTTGCCTCCTTGTCACCATCCATGCACTTGCTTCGGCAGGAATTGATTCTAACCATGACCACTACCTCAAAGCACTTCACAGTAGATGTGAGTGCACTGGGTGAAAGTCACTGAGGCAGCTCACCCTACTCTTCTTGGGCACTGGTACCATTGTCGCCTTTTTGAAACAGGTGGGAACCTTCAATTGCAATGGTGAGAATTTGAAGATGTCCTTGAAAACTACTGCACAGGTTTTCAAAGCCCTAGCAGGTACATCTTCAGAGCCTGACACCTTGCAAGGGTTCATGCTGTTGAAAGATGTTCTGACATTGGCCTCCGAGACAGAGATCACAGGGTCATCAGATGTGCAGTGATTCTCACAAGTATAGTTTTATCCTCTCTTTCAAACCATGTGTAAAAGACATTGAGCTTATCTGGGAGTGAAGAATCACAGCCATTCATGATGTTATGTTTCGCTTCATGAGCAGTAATGGCCTGAAAACTTCGACAGAGCTGACGTACATCTGATTCCATCTCTAACCCTAACCTCAATTGGAATTGTTTTTATACCTTTAAAATAGCTCTCCATAGGCTATACCTGTATCTCTTGTATTGTTCTGAATCATGAGTATTGAATGCCACATACCTAGCCGTCAGCAGACTGTGAATCTCCTAGTTCATCCATGACTTTTGGGTTGGATGTGTTCTCAAAGGCACAGACTCATATGCACAGGTCTTGATGAAGTCAGTGACAACTGAGGCATATTCATTCAGACTCGAAGATGAATTCTGGAATATTGTCCAGCCCACTGACTCAAAGCAGCCCTGTATGCACTTCTCCACTTCCCTTGACCATACCATGCTGGTCGTCACCCTTGGTGCTGTGGTCTTTAGTCTCTGCCTATCCGCTGAGAGTAGAAGTACAGCCAGGTCATTGGATCTTCTAAAGTGTTGGCGTGGGATGGCATGATAAGTGTTCTTGATGTGATGATTTTAGAAGAGGAAAGTTCTTTCCTTGAAGGATTACGTCATTATGGGGTTGAAATAGATTTCATCATTGGGCATAATTCATCATTGTAAGTCATAGCTCCATCATCGGACATATGGGGCTAAACTTTTAGCGATGCATAAGAGAGTCACCCCTTAAATGGAGCAGCGAGCTTCCTTCCACAAAATCACCAGAACTATGCTTTGAAATGTTCCTTTTTGAAAAACAGCTTCACTTGAATTCAGATGTATTCCTTGGGGATTGGGATTGCCCTTCTCTATTGCCTGCTCAAACTCACATCCCAGGAAGTCTGGTATGATGTCTAGAGGGAACAACCTAACCTTGGAACTCTGTCAAGTGCTCCACACAGATGAGGTCAAGGGGCCAATATGTGAAGCCAATCTTAGAGCAGGTTGCTTTTCAGAAACATACAGGTATTCAAACAGAAACATAAATGATCTCAAAAACCAGGTATTTATTTAATTCATTTCGCAATCAGCATTGTACTTTCTGTTTTCAATGCCAGAAGGCCCAAGAATGCAACTTCAGGTTTCCAATACTTCCAAGTTAGTATGGTATATTAAGTGGTGGTATTCGCATCCTGCCGTAACTGTTGAGCATCCCTTGTTTAGTCCAGAATTGCCACTTTGCCCATGAGACAGCTTTCCTGAGTTCTGGGTAGTTATAGCATCCTGTTGAGAGCTATTGGTCATTTTGGCGCTTTATCTTACTCTGCATGCCCCCTGCTCATTCATCCAACTATGCCTATAACAGGAAAAGTCCACATTTTGAAACGGTTGGTCTGAAAGGCAGTCAGATGCACCTCTGACATCATACCCAGTGGAAACCGGAAAGCTTTAGAATTCTGTCACCAAGTCATTCTGATTTCTGTTAAGATGTGAATTAATGATATTACTTTGAGTTTCTGTTTGCGTTTATTGCACTGTTCCACTCATTGAGTCTGGGTCTAAGTTCTGGAACTCCATGCTTAATGCTGGAGTGCATTCACTGAGAAGAACTCTAGCTGCACAGGGGGCTGCTCGTCACCGTCTCTCAAGAGAAATTAGGGTTGGGGACAATTTTTGGCCTTGCAAGCGATACCCCCATCCTGATAAAAAGCAAAACAGAAATCTAGATGCACAGTGGAGATATCTCCAGAGATCTTTGCATTATTGCTCTAAATCATCCACCACAGTGCTATGAGGCAACTTTGAATGCTGGTGATAGGAAACCACATTTACCACCAGCACACATTATAAATACCTCAAATGCTAGTAGATTTCTGATTGTTGCTGCTGAAGATTTAGAAAATGATTGTATATGACACTGATTGTGGCTGCAAATGGAGGAGCCAGAAGAAAATATCAGTACAACAACTATTTGTTAAAATGTTTACTATTCTGCAAAATGATGGTGGGGTCATTAAGTTCAAAGGTTCAAAGCTTCATTTATTATCAAAGTACACAACTCTGAAATTCTTCTTCTGCAGATAGTGAGGAAACCAAGAAAGAAAAGAACGGTAGCACAATCATCAGCCTCCTAATTCCCCCTCCCTGCACAAAGAAAAGAACAAAAATGGAACAGGCACATCAACCCCCAAATCCCCCTCCCCCACTCAGAAAATATAAGAAAGATCTATGAAAAACACAGAATATAAAAAACTATAAGACTGAAAAATAGTCCATATTCCCTGTCCATATCACAGAAATAGGCCATATTCTAAGTCCAGATGCAGAAAACCTGGCTAACATTCTCTAGGCACAGTGGCAGCCTCTCCCCTCTCTGGCAGTAGAGCGATCCCACCAGTGATCAAAAGGCAGTCTCCCCTCCCTGGCAGTAGAGCGATCCCAACAGTGATCAAAAGGCAGTCTCCCCTCCCTGGCAGTAGAGCGATCCCACCAGTGATCAAAAGGCAGTCTCCCCTCCCTGGCAGTAGAGCGATCCCACCAGTGATCAAAAGGCAGTCTCCCCTCCCTGGCAGTAGAGCAATCCCACCAGTGATCAAAAGGCAGCCTCTCCCCTCTCTGGCAGCAGAGCGATCCCACCAGTGATCAAAAGGCAGTCTCTCCTCTCCGGCAGCAGAGCGATTTCACCAGTGATCAAAAGGCAGCCTCTCCCCTCTCCGGCAGCAGAGCGATCCCACCAGCAATCCAACCAGTGATCAAAAGGCCAGTGCTCACCTTTCACATTCGAATGGATGTTTTAATCTCCCTCATCACTTTAATCAGCAAAATGGAGTTGAACTTCAGCTCACGTCCATAGCCTTCTTGCCATAAGGTTCGTACACACTGCCTCTGCCACCTGGAATCCTCTTGGAGACTGCAGAGTGCTGGAACACCTAAACAACCTCCAAACTGCAAATCACAGGCTCCAGCAGTTCTAGAATCACATTCAAGATGAAAATCAAACATAAAAGACATGAAAGAAGTGAAATGTATGGTTTCATGGTCTGTCTAGACGTCAGCCATGCGTGTGTTGTATGCAGGCACTAACTTGACCGGAAGATAGACAATCAGGATGGGCAATAGCAGAATTCCAGCAAGCTAATAGTCATAATGACCTCTTCTGTGTTTTTGTTGATAATCAAAATGTTGCTAATATTCTTCTTACTCCATCATACTCTAGCTGACTACTCTATTGCCTGTTCTCCCCACTTTGATTTTGAGCATTGCTTTTGTTATTGCTGTGACTTGTACACAGCTCAGAACTTCAAAGTTTTCCTTTATAACTTCATTGCGGTTCATGCCTTTTAGTAACTCACTCGGGAAAAGCAAGGTACATAACTTTTGAATAACCTGCACAGCAGTCTTCAATATCCAAGGGGAATTTACAAAAATTGTTTTCTTTTGTCTACTCTGCCATGCCCTAAAGATTTATGCTTGTAAGTTAAAGCTTTAAATGCATCTAACATGATTCAAAGGGAACTATGAATTCCATTTGGCTATTGTTCTGTGACCACCCTCAGAGGGACCAAAGAGAGGCAGTTAGCTAAAATTCCCCAACCAACTGAAGTACACTAATGCACAAGGAAATCAGATAGTTGGAGCTGACATCAACATCACTTCAAGGGCACTAAAGTGGATATCCTTTTTTTTATTAACCTTTCACCTATGCAAAAGGACCTCAAGAAGATTTTATCTTGTGTATTTGTACTTGTGGAAATTAGACGGATGATATTGATGATGAAGTGAGTTAAAGGCAGAGACAGTGGTTTGGTTCTTTCACATGACAGGGGTAAAAAAAAAGATTTCTACACTTTTAGTACACCAATAACATTCATTAATCAACGGTGTGCAAGATAATAAACAACCCCTGAGCGGATTAAGTATTGAGGTCACAGGTCAATGTGCTTTATCAAGTCTAGGAGCCATTTGTTACTTAAAACTTTCCTGAGAAATTGGGCTTCTTGTTTTTGTACTAGAATTTACTTAGCTCTGGTAAGATACCTATTTTTTTTTAAAAAAAGGGTAACTACATTGAATTTCATTATATGGTTAAGTGCTTGTAATCTAAAATACAACCCGAGGCATTATCTCCTTAAATTTAAGTAATTTGATGCAGCGTTAAGTAATATGAAGAAGTAAATTAGGTTTGGATCTTAGCATTGCACAGTAAATTTATGGGGACACGATAAGGTATTGCATCAGTGTACTGATTTTTCACCCCTGAGACCTGGGTTCACTAATCCAATCCTGGGCAGTACATTTTACATGCCTTCAGCTGATATAGTAAGCCTACATGTCAATGCTCAAACCTGGCGACAAAGATGCCCGGTATTGGAAGTGGAAGTGTCATGCAGGTGCAGTGGAGGTGAGGAACAGTGATGAGTTACAGCTGGTCTTTTCTGAGCCGTTGTACAACTGTAATGGAAGCGCACAAGGAAAGAGGCTCAAATCTATATTAACAACACAACATTTTATAACCACTACCTGATTCAACTTTCTAAACACAATGACACTATACCTACCAACCACTAAAATACTTTACCCTCCACCTACTACACTATTGTACTCTTGAATCATTACACCAGTGCACCTTCTAACCAATATACAATCACAGAACAACCCAAGACTAGAAGCACATCAGCTCCATTTGCAATTTAGGATACCAAAAGCCAGAACTGCAGGGCTTCTGAGAAAATAACAATGGGCTCGAGGTAAATTACACACTTAGGGAGAATAGATGTTTCTTCCCTCTTCCCCCAAAATAAATACTTTTATATTGGTAGTTTAGTTGGATATGTCTGATAACTCAGAAAAGGATTTCTGAATCCCCTGCCAGCCCTTCTCATTAAAAATAAACCTGCATAGGGGAAGCAAAGGAATAAGAAAACAAGTTAAGAGTATGAATTAATATTTGGTAAATTACCATTAAATATTGTGCCCATGTGAGTGAGAAAAAAGAACTTCTAAACAAATTACTGGAGTGCTGCCATGTATAATTGCTTTTCTGTTTCATTTGGTAGAATGTGTTTTATTGTTATTATTGAACAGAGTTTTAAAGTAATTGAAGCAATCTAAAATTGCCTGTAATTATGAGCAATTGGGGAATAGATTATTGTGCCATTGAAAAGCAAGAAGATATCATGTTAGACAGAAAAGTACTATGCATGTCATGGAACTCCTGTCTCTCCATTCATATCTGGTTGATGCTTTAAGTAGCACTTCAGCATCAATAATCCATCAAGAATGAAATAATATCCAATCATTAGATTGCTGCATTTATAGAGGAGAAAGTTTTGCACTTTAATAAGAGTGCCCTTGGCACTTGTATTAGGAAAGCTTCTCAGATGTTTAATCAGGAGTATTTCTTCAGTGTTACAACATGAGGGGCTTTAGTTAAGATAATATTCTTTACAGTATTTATAATCATTACTCAGAAGTATTCTTTTAACGGGAATTCTGGTAACTTGGTAAGTTTTAACCAACAATCCTATTGTAACATACATCAAAGTTGCTGGTGAACGCAGCAGGCCAGGCAGCATCTATAGGAAGAGGCGCAGTCGACGTTTCAGGCCGAGACCCCTCTTCCTTCAGTTAGTCCTGACGAAGGGTCTCGGCCTGAAACGTCGACTGCGCCTCTTCCTATAGATGCTGCCTGGCCTGCTGCGTTCACCAGCAACTTTGATGTATGTTGCTTGAATTTCCAGCATCTGCAGAATTCCTGTTGTTTGCATTTAAAAATCCTATTGTATATCTGGTTTAATGTGATCTCATAACTTGGGTGCAGAACATTTTTATGAATCTGTTTATGAACCAAATATTTTGTTGTAAACACTATTTAAATAATCTGCACTTCATGCTCAGTCAATAATTTGCAGCATGCTTCCAAGGCATGTGACAAAAATGATTGTTGGAGTGTTTGATGTTCCTTTTTTGGATTTCAAGAAGTTATTACAGCAAAAAAGCAATTTGTTCATGAAGATGAAACCAGCCGTTGCCACTGATATGGCGATTTCCAGATTACATTGTACAAAGGATGACCAGCGCTCACTTTGTTGGTCATGGCAAAAGAAATTAAATTCTAATTTCATTTCTTTAATACATAGATAAAATGGTTTCCAAACATTTTAAGTTGAGTGCACAAATGAAATGCTTTAAATGCTTTAAAATTTAGCCTACAGCCTCTAGAGTGTGAAATCTTGCACTTCCAGTAAAAATTTTGCTCTAATTTTTCTCTTCCTTGACCTTCTCCACTTTTCTTCCTTAAGACAATAGCTCCTTGTTGAAATATGATCCCACGATTGTAACCTCGTATCATACATGATGTAAAAACTATGATCATCATCCAGCAACGCAACAATGCGGGGTAAAACAACCTAAGGTGAACTTTACCTGATATTTAACATAAAAGAGGTCAAAAGTTTATGATCAGAATCTGGATCTCTGGTTGATTTTCCTTTACAAAATTTGATATAATTAACAATAATAGGAATCGTCATAGACTTAGATACAGCATGGATCATCTAAATTTCCGTGGCTTATGTACTCACTTATTAGTGTCTAAGAACCTTGAACCTATTTAGGTAGTGCAAAGAAGTTAATGTTTTAAATGCTTTTTCTTGTATTGAATGAATTAACCAGGTACCGTATTTAAGATGGCAGTGTTACTGTTTGAAGATGAGAGAGAAAATGTCTGAGTAAGGAATTTAAAAAATAGCATAGATTAGTTCTTTGAATGCTTTCTCACATTTGCCTGGATGTATCTCTGATTTCCCAGGAGTGTGCAGACACAATATTAAACTGTGTTTTTACCATATACACACTTTATATATATAAAAAATAGGTTTACTAATCTATTGCTGAAATCCCATGGAGGCAATCACACTAATGCCTTTCTTTTAATTTTCAAGGGATATATGAGAAACACAAAATAAAGAGGTGAATGACTTTATTTCCTCAGAAATTCATAGGAATGATCCTCCTGACATTTAGGTCATTTTATTCAAAATAACATTTCATTTTTCTGGTGCTTTTAACTTAGAAAGAATTCCCAAAGTGCTTTATGAAAGTGGATTCAGATGAAATAACATCAAAGAAGATAACAGGAAGATGACTAAAATAATAGCTGGAGGAGAGTTTCCAGAGAGGGAAGCAAATAGTAGAGATGTAAAGAGGTATAAAGAGGCAATTCTAAGGTTTGGATATAAATGGCTGTAGTGAGTACTACAAATAAGTGGAAAGGGCTTTGAGGTGAACAGGGAGCCAGAATTGTAAAAGTGCAGATTCCATCAAGGGCTGTAGACTTACAGAAGGCAGAAGGGCAGAGCTAAAAAAGGATGCATAAAACGAAGAAGGTGTTACCATCCTGGAAACGAGTTATTACAAGTCAGAAAGGGTCAAGGGTCAAGGGACTTACTCTAGATAATGTGGGTGAAGCAACATTTAGAATGAGTTGATGGAGGATGGGCATCCCATCATCTCTCAAGCTTACCACAGCCCGTGTGGTAATGCTGCTCCTTTCATGCGGAGCTCGAAGGTCAAAGTCGATAAGCCTGGAAGTTGAGGCCTGCCGACTGAAGCCCTGGGTCTACAAGTCCACTAGTGAAGTTGGAGGCCTGATGTCTGTGAGTCTACTGGAGGCTGCCTGTCCTGGGGTTAGAAGACTGTCTGTGTGCCTGGGTATTTGGCAGGAATGGGGCTTGTTGTTGCTTTATTGCTTGTGTTGTCCTGCTAAACATTTTGGGCATGCTCTGTTGGTGCCAGGATATGTGGCGGCACTTGCTGGCTGCTCTCAGCACATGCTTAGGTTGTGTTGCTTATTAACATGAACAATGCATTTCACTGTAGGTTTCAATGTACAGCTGATAAATACATTAATCCGAATATGAATCTGGATTCAGGCTTTGTCCATCCAAATTTCTGCCATCCCAATAATTAGAACTGCTGATGCATGTCTTTTCTTTGGTAAGAGATGAACCTGCACCCAAAACCCCAGGTGCGGTTGCACCAGCACCCCGTATAACCCTAGTAAGTCATGCTTGCTCCTGTAATCAATTCCTCTTGTCATAGTGCAAGGCACCAGATGCCTTTTTAGCTGCTTATTCCACCTACAAACCTGCTTTCAGTGATACCAACTGGATTAAGACTGACTGGATTCTGAAATTATTTCAATAGGCAGGAAGTACAAATTTTGTAAAGGGCATGCAGAATAACATAGTTTTGAACTAATCTTTCATCACAATCTTCTGTGTATTTTTGGGTGTACCAATTTCAATTCCTGTCAAATTTAATGAATATTAATCTATATGTATATAAACTATCTTGTGTATTCATATTTATTGTGTTTTTTTTTTGTGTGTTCTTTACCTTATTGTGGTTCTTTTTGTGTGGCGTCAGATCCACAGTGACAATTATTTTATTCTCCTTTACATTTGTGTACTGGAAACGACATTAAACAACCTTGATTCTTGATTTGTGATTTTTAATCCTATTGCTCCTTGCTATTTCAATTCTGGGTTGACAACTGTACACATTTTGCATATTGTAGTTCCTAGCAATATTCCCTAAGTAGAAAGAAAGGCAAAACCTCTAGTTTCTGCAATGACAACACTGTCCTCTGGCTTGTTACACTCTGTACATTTCCATTCAATCACAACTATACTGCGAGCAAAATCTGTCACTCTTTGAGACTCTTCTCCCCCACGAGTTTAATCAAATGATGACAATTTCTTAAATAAATCAAGAGCTATTCTTTGTCTGGCTAGATCATAAATTTTACAACATGTTATGAAATAAGTTCAATAAAAATACATAATAATAATCAGACTTCCAGAAAATTAAGTAATCTGAATTTCCATTTTTCACCAATTATTTCCAATACCAACTTGTAAGCAAAAATCTCAAGGCATGTTTTACTGAACTCTATGTAAGGTGACTTCAAAGTGAAAGGGATTGGATGTTTAAGTGACTCTGATCCATTAGTGCTTTGCGTTCATCGTGGCCATGCACAGATAGATTAGAATCCACGAAAAGCCAATGGATCAAAATCTCCTCCTTCGGTTGGCTGCAAATCCCTGTGTCAGATGAATTTGTACAGGCTCAAACCATTTCCAAATGAACATGTCTCCACATGCATCTGGCACATTGACAGACTTGTTGATTATGGTGGACAGGGGTTGGAATAGAGAATGAAATATCTCTTGTCATTGTCTTTGACTTTAAGCATTTTGTTAATTGGTAACATTAAATTGTTAAATTGGTTTATTATTATCACATATATGGGGTACTGTGAAAAACTTCTCTTCCATACAATCCACGCAGATCATTTCACAAGAAAAATGCATTGAGGTATTACAAGATGAAGCAATAACAGAATGAAGAATAAAATGTTACAGTTGCCAAGAAAGTGCAATGCAAGTAGACATAAGGTTTAAGGCCATAACAAGATAGATTGCATAATCAAAAGTCCACCTTATCATTCTAGGGACCATTTAGAAGTCTTACAATAGCAGGGTAGAAGTTGTCTTCTGAGCCTGGTGGCACATGCTCTCAGGCTTTTGAATCATCTTCTACCCTCTTCCATTGGGCAGATGACACAAAAGCCTGAAAGCAGGCTAGCTGGGGTCTTCGATTATGCTGGTGGCTTTACTGAGGCAGCAAGAAGTATAGACTGAGTTCATGGAGGGGAGACTAATTTCCGTGACATGCTGAGCTGTGTCCACAATTCCCTGCAGTTTCATGCATTCTCAGGCAGAGAAGTTGACATATCAAGCTGAGATGCAATTGGATCAAATTGTGCATCAATAAAAATTGGTGAAGGTCAAAGGTGACATGCCAATTTCTTTTAGCCTTCTGAGGAAGTAGAGGGGCTGGTGAGCTTTCTTAGCTATAGTATCAATATGGCTAGACCAGGGCAGGCTATTGATGATGTTCTCTGCTGGGAACTAGGAATTTGAAGTTCTCAACCTCGGCACTGTTTATGTAAATCATATGTTCACCTTCCCCCTTCCTGAAGTCAGTGATGAAAGCTTTTATTTTGCTCACATTGAAGTAAAGGTTGTTGTCACAATACCATGACACCAGGCCTGTATCTCCTTCGTATATTCCAATTCATTGTTATTTGAGATAAGATCCACTACGGAGGCATCATGTGAAAACTTGCAGATGTAGTTAGGACAGAATCAGGCCATACAATAGTGAGTGCACAGCGGTGGGGGGTTGAGGACACAACCTTTGGGAGTTCTAGTTCTAGGGATAATTGTTGCAGAGGTGTTGATGCCTATTCTTACTGATTGTTGTCTGTTGGTCAGGAAGTCAAAGATCCAGTTGCAAAGGAAGGTACTTAGTCTCAGGTCTAGGAGTTTGGAGCTGAATTTATTTGGAAATATAGTATTGATGGTGGACTGTCGTCAATAAAGAATAGCCTAATGTATGTGCCTTTACTAGTATTTTGCTGGCAGGACAACTGAAGTGGGTTGGGGTTTTTTGTGAGTTGATGTACACCATGACCAACTTCTCAAAGCTCTTCATGACGCTGGATGTCAGTCATTGAGTTACATTACCCTGTTTTAGGATAATAGTCACCTTCTTAAAGAAAGTGGGAATCTCAAATGAAGCAAGAAGAGGTTAAAAATGTTCCAAAGTAAATTTATTCCAAAGTAGGTGTTCAAAGTAAATTTATTATCAAGGTACATATATCGCACCATATACAACCCTGAGATTCATTTTTTTGTGGGCATACTCAATAAATCCAAGACCCATATTAGAGTCAATGAAAGACTGCATCCCAACAGGATGGACAACCAGTGTGCAAAAGTCAACAAACTGTGCAAATACAAAATTTTTTAAAAAGAAATAATAATACTAAGTAAATAAGCAATAAAAATCAAGAACAGGAGATGTAGAGTCCTTGAAAGTGAGCCCATAGGTTGTGGGAACATTTCAGTGATGGGACAAGTGAAGTTGAGTGAAGTTATCCCCTCTGGTTCAGGAGCCTGATGGTTGAGGGGTAATAACTGTTCTTGAACCCTGGTGGTGTGGGTCCTGAGGCTCTTGTACTTTCTTCCTGATGGCAGCAGCAAGAAGAAAGAATGACCTGGCGCTGGGGGTCCTTGATTATGGATCACAAAAAGAGAAAATCTGCAGATGCCGGAAATCCAAGCAACACACACAAAATGCTGGAGGAACTCAGCAGGCCAGGTAGCATCTATGGAAAAGAGTACAGTCGACATTTCGGACCGAGACCGTTCGGCAGGACAACCGATGATGTCCTGATGATGGATGCTGCTTTTTTGCATCAATGCTCTGTGTTGATGAGCTCGATAGTGGGGATTGCTTTACCTGTAATGGACTGGGCCGTACACACTACTATTTGTAGGATTTTCCATTCCAGGACTTTGGTGATTCCATACCATGCTGTGATGCAGACAGTCATTATACTCTCCACCAGACATCTATAGAAGCCTGTCAAAGTTATAGATATGATGCTGCTTTGAAGGACGTAGAGCATTGCCATGGTTTCTTCGTTAATGCACTTATGTGATGGGCTTAGGACAAGTCCTCTGAAATTATAACACCAAGGAATTTAAAGTTGCTGACTCGCTGAAAATACCCCCACCAGCTCACCTGCACAGGATCTAAAGACATGCCTAGGGACACCGTTCCAGGCTAGATGCTTTTCCAGAAAACTGATATTATGTCTGCAACAGTGAGTTCAGATGCATTGGAGGCTGTCGGGTCCTGTGGTGACATTTCAGAACCCTTCTGTTCAAAATGGGCTGCATTGCACTGTGCTGTACTTAGTGTATGGCTGGAAAGTCATACTGGAAAGCCCCTATCTCCCTTCCCAACCATAACACATTCAAGCAGGAACATCTATATAGGGGAAATAATAGTAATGATGCAGAGTTTTCACAACCACAGAGAAGAAACAAACATGGAATGATTTCCCAGCCAAAAATGCACAAGAAAGGCAAACAAAATCCAGCTTAGGATAGGATAGTGAAATGTTTGGATTATCTGTTCTTTTGTGATGCTGTTACAAAGAAAGGTTAAATATTTGTATATACAAATCATCATATTCAGTCATATTTTGAGTGAGTCAATTGTAATCCAGTCTAGATCAGACCCACCTCCAGTTAGACACAATGCACTGTTCTCTGTGCACACATGCAAAGGTGGCCACATTCTTTTTACAACCTCCATTTCTCTCACTGCCATCTTGATACTAATTAGCACCACATTATGGACGGTAGGTCTGACAGCACATGATTCACTTGGAAACAGATAAGATCTGCCCAAACTTAGTAGGGCCTGGAACACAGGCCGGTTTATATTCCATTTCCATATTGCTATTATATGCCGTTAAAGCTGCTTTTAATGTAAAACCACAAACTTGGAAGAATTCAAGGTCACAGGTAGATAACCCTTAACTGCCTACACAGAATTATATGTTCACATTTACTGAAACATATTGGTTATGTATATAGAATAATGCAATTTTAATAACCTGACACCAACATCTACAGGCCACAATTATTGCCTTGCAAAAATCCATTACAATGTAGTTGCTGCAACAATCCAGAATGTATAATCGAATTGCCTTGCCTTAACAGGAAATGATCAATAATCATACCAATGAGTGTATTATTATACGTTGCGAATGTGGTGGCTCAGTCTTGGTTCCATTAATTTTATCGTAACTCATTTCTTTCCTTGAACATATCAGGATTTAATGTTTCCATTCCCATTCCTGTTCTGCATGACAAATTGTTTTAATAAACATATACCAGGTAATAATAAAGTAATAATAATCCAAGCAGTCACCTTATATCAATGCTGTTTAATCTCCCATGAGCCAACTGTTTACAGTGACAATTACAATACAGCAAAATTTTAACACACTAAACACAACAGACAGTTTTAATATTGTTTTTGCAAATGTGATTAGTGTCCTGTCACGTTATTGTACTCCTGTGTTTACATTTCTCTCAAGGATCGTAACTGGGTGTGTAGAATGTTTCCTTCAGCCTTCCATAGGTACCTTCAATACAAAAGGACTACTTAATAAAATAAAGCAGCACTGATTGTTAATATTCTGTGTATCAATCAACAATTTTAATTTTGAAAACAAATGTTCTATTCATACAATCCCCCAATACCTTCCCTTCCAAACAACTCACATAAAAATGTTGAAAATAATGAATGTCTGTTCTTTGCAGCAGTAATTTCATGCTGCATTTCAATTATTGCTTATATTTATTTAAGCTGCTCCAGTTCCCAAGCCTACTACAGTTGACTTAAAAGAATAGGATCAATTTTCACACTAGCTTTTGATGGGAAACACTGCTCATTCTGATAAACTGTAAAGCCCCCTGATGTTCTATGACTCAAGTTTATGAAACTTTTAGCCTTTGCATACATACAATAAAATTGTTATTAAAATATGTCTTAGTTTGCAAAATAATTTGAATTACTGAATTTGCCATAAATAAAATTCAGAGCATAAAGATGTTTATGGACTGCTAAACTATAAATCTTGGGCAATAATTAACTCAAAAGATATGCTTTTTGTGGATTCAGACAATCACTTCCTACTATAGTTCCCAGCTAAGTCAACAGAGAAATGAGTGGTACTGGTATAAAATCAATGATAGGTGAATACTTTGGAGTTGCTTATTATCATGATCTAAATCAACATATTGTAGCGATGCGCTACACACAGAGCTAGAAATAACGACACACAGTCTGTAAGTTGCACTTGAGACTCATTTATTCAAACTTCGCAGCACTGCCTGTTAAGCAGTTCCCTTCCAGCCCTCTCCGGGCGGAAATGACGTCAGAGGTGCATGACAAAAGTCTCTCCCCGCACGTGGGCTGTTTTGTGAGTCGGTTCGCTTGTGTAGAAAGTGGGTCGCCACACTATAATAGAGTTTAAAACAGTGTTTAAAACTTGACAGCCCTGAACAATTCCTCCAATTCTCTCCAAATGGAGAAATCAGCTTTGGTTATAAGATACAGAATTATAGACAATCCCCGAACTGGCAGTCCATTTATATATGATCCATATTTCCTTTCCACTGGAGTTAAACAGCTTACCATGTTTTAATTGCCTTTTTGTGTTGCTGACCACAGCCACGTTCATTCCCTGGCTTCCTTTTCTCTGAAGCAAGTGGGAAAGGAACTTATGCTGAGGGGCAACGAGCCCTTTTTATTTTTATTCACTCTGATCGACCTTACATGAGTTTGTGAACACATGGAATTTAGTCGATTACCTTCTAAGAGTGCACCGGGTGAAAAGAAATGCAAGCTTCCTTTTTGTGTCATTTGTAGTGCAATGGTAAAGTGCATTTAATAAGGAACACATTTATAATTTAGCTACAGGCAGAAGACAGAAGAAGTATTTCCTCATAGTTCCACATCAGCCGGATTGCTAGACATGATTGAGAGCTTATTACATCTGTGACTGGCCTATGGGCAAACTGTGACACACAGCCCAAGTGAAGGTGTATATGAACAGCATATTGCTCAGCCCACCCAAACTTAACCACACAGCCTGGCAACACAACGCGAGTGGTTCTTTATTTCAAATTAAAACTCTGATATCTGACAGGATGACCAGTACACATGCATAAACTCCTCTGGGAGACTGATAGAAAGGACCCAGGTGAACGGCTGTTTTCAGCTATTCTGAGCCTCTGCCAGTCTCCAGTTATAGCTTCAGTGGAAACTTAGTATCCCTAAGGAAGATTACAACCTAATTTTTATTGCTTTTTTACAGCTGCAGTACAATTTTGCAATATGTTAATACCAATTTTTAAGCTCAATCTCCAGACAAACACCTAATTATTCCAAGTTATTCTATCAAGAATGGCTAACCAACTCCAAGTTTAACTGACAGTCCCATATAAGGGAATTGGGTTGAAGGGTGATCTACTACTTGTTTAATTTTACGTCTTCCCTCCAAATCAACCTCTCTTGAACTCCACCTAGTCACAAATTATTCACTTGCTGACAAGATGGGAAACTGGGAGTCCTTGACAATGTTACTCCGACACTGGATATGGCACAGTTTAAGAGCGGCTTGGCTGAGCACTGGTTGCAACCCACTCTTCTCTTGGCAGGCAAAAGATTAGCAGTCTGTCTTCAGATTCTGCCAAACTATTTTCATTTTATTATGCTAATAGTGATAATGAAAAGGTTAGGAGATGTATAATTAGTAAATCAATGGTGATTGGCTTAAATAGAATACGTATATAGGCATCCGTTAGTCTCGTGAAACCATGGATTTGTGCCTTGGAAGGTTTCCAGGGCGCAGGCCTGGGCAAGGTTGTATGGAAGACCGGCAGTTGCCCATGTTGCAAGTCTCCCCTCTTTACACACCGATGTTGTCTAAGGGAAGGGCACTAGGGCCAATACAGCTTGGCACCGGTGTCGTCGCAGAGCAATGTGTGGTTAAGTGCCTTGCTCAAGGACACAGCTGAGGCTCAAACTAGCGACCTTCAGATCACTAGACCGACGCCTTAACCACTTGGCCACGCGCCAACACAGAATACTTATATTACTCTAGTATATACCTGTCTTGATTTTTATCTCCTTTTGAATTAATGTAACTTCTGCTCTTAAGTCAACAGTATCCAATGGTGAGGAAACACCTCACCTGTGAGTCGGCTGGGGTGATATACTGTGTCCAGTGCTCCCGGTGCGGCCTTCTATATATTGGTGAGACCCGACACAGATGCTTCCAACCTGATGGCATGAACATTGAATTCTCTAACTTCCATTAATGCCACTCCTCCCCTTCTTACCCCATCCCTTATTTTTTTATTTACTTATTTTTCCCTTTTTTTCCTCTCTCTGTCCCTCCATCCCTACCCCCTCCTGTCTTCTCCTATCATTTCGGATCCCCCCCCCCACTTTCAAATCTCTTATTATCTCTTCTTTCAGTTAGTCCTGACGAAGGGTCTCGGTCCGAAACGTCGACTGTACTTCTTCCTATAGATGCTGCCTGGCCTGCTGTGTTCCACCAGCATTTTGTGTGTGTTGCTTGAATTTCTAGCATCTGCAGATTTCCTCATGTTTGAGTATCCAATGGAGCTCAGTTTCCATTTTTCCATGCCTTTACAGATAGATAGATAGTTATACTCCATTGATCCCGAGGGAAATTGGGTTTCGTTACAGCTGCACCAACCAAGAATAGAACATAAATATAGCAATACAAAACCACAAACAATCAAACAACAATATGCAAACTATGCCAGATGTAAATAAGTCCAGGGCCAGCCTATTGACTCAGGGTGTCTGACCTTCCACGGGAGGAGCTGCAAAGTTCGATGGCCACAGGCAGGAACAACCTCCCGTAACGCCCCGTGTTGCATCTCGGTGGAATATGGCCAGAGTCCAACAGCAAAAAGTTCAATATCCGGGCTACAAACACGTTCCTTGATCGTAATATGACCAGGATTGCACCATCTGTTGTTAACCAGAACAACATCCCCTCTCCTTTATGCTTACCGCTCTCAGTGCACTTCCGGTCAGCCCAAACGGTCTGGAAACACTCTATGGAAACGTTTTGGTTGGGTATGCCCTCGTGCAGCCACATTTCAGTAAAACACATAACACTGAACTCCCGAAATATTCTCTGACTCCTGGCTAGCGCCGTCAACTCGTCCATTTTATTACCCAGCGATCTCACATTGCCCATAATGAGAGAGGGAAGACACGGCATATAACTCCTCTTCTCCATAAGTCTCTGTTGTCTTGAGCCAGTCCTCTTTCCTCTTTGCTAGAAATGCTGCTTTAATAGAGCAGATATTCTACCAGAAGTAAAATTAAAAGTGACATTTTTACGGATTGCAAAATAGCGGAAGGTTTATTAGAGTGGCAATTTCATAACAAAATTAACTTTACAAGTTAAACTAAATAGGTATCTATAACAGGAGAGCAAACATTTCAAAAACCAAGGGAAGCCTTCTTGAAACAGCAAGTTGTTACAGTCAGAATTCCTACCTGTGATGGCAGGGGAAGCTTTCAAGGAGTATTAAAAGAAAGAAAACTTGAAAGAAAGAGATAAATGAATAACCTGCCTGGAAGGAGTAGTTAACTGTGAATAACATAATCGATCCTTTAGACAACAGTACAGGGATGAAGAACCAAATGTTCACCTGGTGTTTGGCACCTTTATCTAAGGTCTCAAAGGAAATGGAAGGAAATCCAGAAGATCAGATATGCCATTGATACAAAATGCAAATACTTCACCATCTAAACACAGGGAAAGGGAAACAACAGGTGATTTGGAGAATAGCACAACGTGACAATTGAACTTAGATGGGATGGCTCCTTAAATAAATCTTTCACAGATAATATGCATACTGGCCTGCTCATTCACAGAGAGTCCATGTAAAGCACACTGTCCTAAATGTGCAGTGTTTCCAGTTGTTGTTATAAAGAGATATTACCTTTGCTTCAGGATTGTATTTGTAATACAATAATAATACTTATGAAACCTCTGTCTAACGTGCAATTCACATTTGAATAGGTGCGTAACACTAATGGAGATAGTGGGGTCTAAATTTGACACCCACACACTGAACTGATGTCCTGAAGAGTTATTTTAGGAAGGTCCTTAATGAGATAAATCCACCAAATGATTGTATCATTTAGGCGGTCCAACTCATCTTCACTATTGAATGAAGTTGGCGCTTAAAGCTGCCTGATGAAAATATCCCACTGTGTTGTTCAGATCAAATAATATTCAACCTAACTAATCTCCACCACTTATCTAGGGCAGTTGTAGAAACTCCATATAAATTCTCAGCAAATGGAGTCAAATCTTATTGTAAATCTAAAATAATAACAGAAAATATAGGGAATACTCAGACAGAATCAGTGGAGTCAGAAACAAATACGAATAGTTCAAATTGCTTACCGTTTCACAGTTGTTGTCCAACATGTCGCGGGCTTCCTGCAATTTCTCCCTATATTTCAGATTTCCAGCATCTGTGGCGTTCTGCTTTATTTTCATTGTAAATACAGTTAGCTGAATGTGAATAAATTATTAAATTATGAATATGCCTTTAAGATTATTATTAATGCAATGAAAGAGACAACAGATGGTGAAATCTGGAACAAAAAGAAAGCAGAGTGCTGGAAGAACTCAGTGGGACATGCGGCATCTGTGTAAACACCAGGATGCAGGTTCTCGATCAGAAATGTCAAGTCAAACATTTTGCCTCCACTGATGCTGCTTAATCTGCTCAGTACATTGAGTATTCTGTTTTCTGCTGCCTAAGGTGCTGGATTAGTTTCAATGGATTCTCATAAATTAGCACATGCAGACCCTTAAACAAGTTGTGAGGCTTTTAATTGAAGATTATAAACACCTGATAGTCTGAAATAAAAATAGAAAAATATAGAAAGGCTTAGCATGCAAAGAGGCATATGTGGAAAGAAAGTTTGAAGAGGGCCTTTGATCTGAAAGGTTAGCTCTGTTTCTCTTTTCATAGATGCTTTCTGACCTGCCCAACTATTTAAAAAACATAGAACTTAGAAAATATAGAAAACCTACAGCACAATACAGGCCTTTTGGCCCACAAAGCTGTACCGATCATTACCAACAGCCCTCTATTTTTCTGAGCTCCATGTACCTGTCCAGCAGTCTCTTAAAAGACCCTGTCGTATACACCTCCACCACAGTTGCCGGCGGCCCATTCCACACACTCACCACTCTCTGCATAAAAAACTTACCCCTGACATCTCCTTTGTACCTACTTCCAAGCAGCTTAAAACTGTGCCCTCTCATGATAGCCATTTCAGCCCTGGGGAAAAGCCTCTGACTATCCACACGATCAACGTCTCTCATCATCTTATACACCTCTATCAGGCCTCTTATGCTCCGTCGCTCCAAGGAGAAAAAGTTGAGTTCACTCAACCTATTCTCATCAGGCATGCTCCCCAATCCAGGCAACATCCTTGTAAATCTCCTCTGCACCCTTTCTATGGTTTCCACATCCTTCCTGTAGTGAAGCAACCAGAACTGAGTCCAGTACTCCAAATGGGATCTGACCAGGATCCTATATAACTGCAACATTACCTCTCAACTCCTAAACTCAATCCCACAATTGATGAAGGCCAATACACCCTATGCTTTCTTAACCACAGAGTCAACCTGCACAGCAGCTCTGAGCGTCCTATGGACTCGAACCCCAAGATGCCTCTGATTCTCTACACTGCCAAGAGTCTTACAATTAATACTATATTCTGCCATCATATTTGACCTACCAAAATGTACCTCCTCACACTTATCTGTGTTGAACTCCATCTGCCACTTCTCAGCCCAGTTTTGCATCCTATCAGTGTCCCATTGTAACCTCTGACAGCCGTCCACACTATCCACAACACCTCCAACCTTTGTGTCATCAGCAAATTTACTAACCCATCCCTCCACTTCCTCATCCAGGTCATTTATAAAAATCACGGAGAGTAGGGGTCCCAGAACAGATCCCTGAGGCACACCACTGGTGACCGACCTCCATGCAGAACATGACCCGTCTACAACCACACTTTGCCTTCTGTGGCCAAGCCAGTTCTGGATTCACAAAGTAATGTCCTCTTGGATCCCATGCCTCCTTACTTTCTGAATAAGCCTTGCATGGGGTACCTTATCAAATGCCTTGCTGAAATCCATATACACTAAATCTACTGCTCTTCCTTCATCAATGTGTTTAGCCACATCCTCAGAAAACTCAATCAGGCTTGTAAGGCATGACCTGCCTTTCACAAAGCCATGCTGACTATTTCTAATCATATTATGCCTCACCAAATGTTCATAAATCCTGCCTCAGAGCATCTTCTCCATCAACTTACCAACCACTGAAATAAGAATTTCTAGCATTTTCGGTTTTTATTTGCTCATGTTTCTGTACAGGCTAATATAAAAGGATGACTTTCTTTACTATAGCCTCAGCTTATTTTGAGTGTCATATTTGGAATGGTATTTAAACTATCAGCTGGGTTGTGTGTTGATCCATGGGTTTTAGGTGTCTCTCTGCTATACTAAGGAGATAATGAATATACGGCATTCAAAGTCGAGATAATTTCCGGAAAACACAATGATTAAACCACAAAGCAGCCAAAATCAATCACAAATAATGCCACTGCAGAAATGAAAATTCAAAATGAAGGTCAACAATCAGAAGCATTTTTTCTTCGGGTATTGTACTATCAACAGCCCTGAGGGTGTCATTATTATCTTGTAATAAGCTTTTATGACCATAATTCACTACAACATTTTTATTGCAATAATAAAAATGTGAATGCAAGCTTGTCCAAAAAAATATGCTATAGTAGCAAACTATAGTAGTTAATCCCTCTTAAAATGTATTGTTTACTCACTATGAGCCTTTCAAAGAAGTTCTCAGGATAATCCGGACTTCATTTGTGTCCAGCTCTAAGTGGGCATGTTGTCTTCAAATTAACTTGAGTAAACCTTCCTCGAACCTGTTTGATTTTAGCAGCTGTTTACTAGGTTGCTGCTGTGCTACATCTGCAAATGTCACCAACTCAAACTGAATCCATATTGGTAACCTCTCAAGTGACTCTCCGTGTACATCCTTCATTTCTGCTCTTACATTACTTCCCAAGCAAGCACCTTCAGTTTCCTCTGGGCAATCTGGAAATGGTTCTTAGACTGTAACCTGAATTCACTTATTTTCAGCTAAAGTGGTAGTCATTATTGCAACAATAGTGCTGGAGGAACTCAGCAGCTCAAGCAGCATCTATGGAAATGAATAAACAGTCAACATATCAGGCCGAGACCTTCCTTTAGGTCTGGGAAGGAAGGAAGACAATGCCAGAGTGAAAAGGTGGGAGGAGGGTGAAGGAGGATAGCTAGAATGTGATCAGTGAAGCCAGCTAGGTAGGAAAGGTAAAGGTCCGGAAGGGAAGGGATCTGGCATGAAAGGAGAATGGACCACAGGAGAAAGGGAAGGAGGAGGGGACCCAGGGGGAGGTGATAGGTGGCAGAGAAAAAGTAATAGGCTAGAGTGAGGAATCGAAGAAGAGAGGAGGGGGACAGAATTTTTTTTTTCTGGAAGAACAAATTGTTATTCATGCCAAAAGGTTGGAGGCTACCCTGACATAATTTAAGATGTTGTTCGTCCATGCTCATCATGGCACAGGAGGAAGGCATGGACTGACATGTCAGAACGAGAATGGGAATGTGAATTAAATGTTTGGCCACCTGGAAGCTCCGCTTTTGGCTGACGGAGCGGAAGTGCTCGACGAAGCGGTCCCCCAATTTGTGAGGGGTCTCACCAATGTAGAGGAGGCGAAAGCAGGAGCACCGGAACCAATAAACGATCCCAGCAGATCTGCAAGCGAAATGTCGTCTCACCTAGAAGGACCGTTTGGGGCCCTGAATGGAGGTGAGGGAGGAGTGGCACTTTGGCCGCTTGCAGGAATAAGTGCCAAAAGGGAGATCAGTGCGGAGGGCTGAATGGACAAGGGAATCATGGAGGGAGCGATCCCTGCAGAGCAGGAGTGGGGTGGGAAAGTAAAGATATATTTGGTGGTAGGATCCCTCTGGAGATGGCAGAAGTTACAGAGAATGATGTGTTGGGTGTAGAGGCTGATGGAGTGGTAGGTGAGGACAAGAGAAACTCATCACTGTTAAAGTGACAGGAAGACAGATGAGTGCAGATGTCGGAGAAATGAAGAAGATGAGGGTAAGGGGAGCATCAAGTGTGGAGGAGGGAAACCCTTTTCTTTGAAGAAGGAGCACATCTCTGATGTCCTGGAAAGGAAAGCCACAACCTGGGAACAGATGTAACGGAGATAAAGGAACTGAGAAAAGGGAATAGCATTTTTACAGGAGACTGAGTGGAAAGACATATAATCAAGATAACCATAGGAATCAATAGGTTTCTAAAAAATTTCAGTTGCCAGTTTGTCTCCAGAGTTGGATACAGAGAGATTGAGAAAGTGGAGAGGTGTGTCCGAAATGGACCAAGTGAATTTAAGGGCAGGGTGGAAGTTAGAGGCAAAGTTGGTGAAATTGACAAGCTCAGCATGGGTGCATGAAGCAGCACCAATGCAGTCGTCAATGTAGTGGAGAAAGAATTGGTGAACATTACTGGGGAAGGATTGGACATGTTCTGTTCTATGTTACCAAAGTAAAGGCAGTCATAGCAGGGGCCCATGTGGGTGCCCGTGGCTAATCTTTGAGTCTGCAGAAAGTGGAAGGAGCCAAAGGAAAAACTGTTGAGGGTGAGGACCAGTTCTGCCAGATAGAGGAGTTAGTCTAGAGAGGAGTTATGAAAGTATTCAAGAAAAGGTTCCCACACCTTATGAAACTCTATGTCCGAATTAAGAAGTGAATCATGAATCTTTTCAAGGTCTAAACATGACATAATATCACTAAGAAATTGAGCATGAGTGGGTGGGGCAGCATCCTTCCACCTAAGAAGAACTAACCGTCTAGCCAAGAGGGAGGCAAAAGATAATGTTCGATGTTTAGTCCAACTTAAGTACGTGTCTACTTCACCCAAGGTGCCAAAAAGAGCAACCAGAGGGTTAGGTTCTAAATGGCAATTAAGAATATGAGATAGGGTTGAAAAAACTTCTCTCCAGAATTTCTCTAGACTAGGACAGGCCCAGTACATATGGACAAGAGAAGCCTCAGCCCCTTTACACTTATCACAAACGGGACTAATGTCAGGGTAAATCCGCGATAATTTAGTGTTAGACATGTGAGCCCTATGTACAACCTTAAACTGCAAAAGGCCATGGCGAGCACTTAAAGAGGTTGAGTTAACTGACTTAAGAATTGAATCCCAAACTGCATCAGGTAAGGAGATACTTAAATCATGTTCCCAGGCAGTTCTAATTTTATCGAAGGGGGCACGTCTCAAAATCACTAACTTATCCTGAATAACAGATATTAAACCTTTACCCAATGGATTGATACAAAGAAACAGGTCCAGAAAGTTTTTCTCAGGCATCTCAGGAAAGTTTGATATTAAAGGGTTAATGAAATGTCTAATTTGAAGACATCTAAAGAAATGAGTATTAGGTAGGTTAAACTTTACAGACAGTTGTTGAAAAGTTGCAAAACGATTATCTATAAAAAGATCTTCAAAGCGCCTAATACCCTTTCTATGCCGATTATAAAATGTTGAATCCCACATAAAAGGTAGGAAAAGATGATTGTGTAAAATAGGGCTAGAGAGAGAAAAACTATGAAGGCCATTAAATTTTCTGAACTGAGTCCATATTCTCAGAGTATGTATATAAGAGGATTAGCAATTAGTCTAGGCAAATAATAAGGAATTGCGGATCCGGGAAGTGCAGAAATGGAAAGATCCCGAGTAGAATTCAACTCCATTGCCACTCATTTTGGGCAGTCAGACTGATTATGGAAGAAACGCCAAAAAATAAGACAACAAGTATTGGCTGCCCAATCAGCCCAGTTTTGCATCCTATCAATGTCCCGTTGTAACCTCTGACAGCCCTCCACACTATCCACAACACCTCCAACCTTTGTGTCATCAGCAAATTTACTAACCCAACCCTCCACTTCCTCATCCAGGTCACTTATGAAAATCACGGAGAGTAGGGGTCCCAGAGCAGATCCCTGAGGCAAACCACTGATCACTGACCTCCATGCAGAAAATGACCTGACTACAACCACTCTTTGCCTTCTGTGGGCAAGCCAGTTCTGGATCCACAAAGCAATGTCCCCTTGGATCCCATGCCTCCTTACTTTCTCAATAAGCTTTGCATGGGGTACCTTATCAAATGCCTTGCTAAAATCTATATACACTACATCAGTGGTCCCCAACCTCTGGGCTGTGGACCGATACATCGTGGCGAAGAATGCAGCGGTGCAGCAGTGGCCGGAATGCACCCAGCACATCTTTAATAAAGAAGCCGAAATAAAAAAGCTAATTAATTCGGTGCCTCCCAAATCAGAGGTGACATTTACGTGCCGGGTGGCACCTAATTAATTAGCTTGTTTATTTCCGCTTTTTTCTTAAAGATGTGCTAGGTGCGTCTCAGCTACCTCTGCACCACTGCATTCTTCACAGCAATGTATCAGTCCGCGGCCCGGATGTTGGGGACAACTGCACTACATCTACTGCTCTACCTTCATTAACGTGCTTAGTCACATCCTCAAAAAATTCAATCAGGCTCGTAAGGCACGAACTGTCTTTGACAAAGCCATGCTGACTATTCCCAATCATACTATGCCTCTCCAAATGTTCATAAAACCTACCTTTCAGGATCTTCTCCATCAACTTACCAACCACTGAAGTAAGACTCACTAGCCTATAATTTCCTGGGATATCTCTACTCCCTTTCTTGAATAAGGGAACAACATCCGCAATCCTCTAATCCTCTGGAACCTCTTCCATCCTCAGTGATGATGCAAAGATCATTGCCAGCAATCTCCTCCTTCACCTCCCATAGTAGCCTGGAGTACACGTCGTCTGGTCCTGGTGACTTATCCAACTTGATGCTTTCCAAAAGCTCCAGCACATTCTCTTTCTTAATATCTGCATTCTCAAGCTTTTCAGTCCACTGCAAGTCATCCCTACAATTGCCAAGATCCTTTTCCGTACTGAATACAGAAGCAAAGTATTCATTAAGTACCTCTGCTATTTCTTCCGATTCCATACACAGTTTTCCATTGTCACACTTGATTGGTCCTATTCTCTCATGTCTTACCCTCTTGCTCTTCACATACTTTAGAATGCCTTGGGGTTCTCCTTAATCCTGTCGACCAAGGCCTTCTCATGGCCCCTTCTGGCTCTCCTAATTTCATTCTTAAGTTCCTTCCTGCAAGCCTTATAATCTTCTAGATTCATATTATTACCTAGTTTTTTGAACCTTTTGTAAGCTCTTCTTTTCTTCTTGACTAGATTTACAACAGCCTTTATGTACCACGGATCTTGTACTGTACCATCCTTTCCATGTTTAATTGGAACGTACCTACTCAGAACCCCAAGCAAATATCCCCTGAACATTTGCCACATTTCTTCCGTATGTTTCCCTGAGAACATCTGTTTCCAATTTATGCTTCCAATTTCCTGCCTGATAGCCTCATAGTTCCCCTTACTCCAATTAAACCTTTCCCTATCTTGTCTGTTCCTGTCCCTCTCCAATGTTACGGTAAAGGAGATAGAATCCTGATCACTATCTCCTAAATGCTCTCCCACTGAGAGACCTGATACCTGACCAGGTTCATTTCCCAATACCAGATCAAGTACAACCTCTCCTCTTGTAGGCTTATCTACAAATTGTGTCAAGACACCTTCCTGAGCACACCTAACAAACTCTACCCCATCTAAACCCCTCACTCTAGGGAGATGCCAATCAATATCTGGGAAATTAAAATTTCCCACCACAACAACCCAGTTATTATTACTCCTTTCCAGAATCTGTCTCCCTATCTGCTCCTCGATGTCCCTGTTACTATTGGGTGGTCTATAAAAAACACCCAGTAGAGTTATTGACCCCTTCCTATTCCTAACTTCCACCCACGGAGACTCTGTGGACAACCCCTCCATGACTTCCTCCTTTTCTGCAGCTGTGACACTATCTCTGATCAACAATGCCACACCCCCACCTCTTTTGCCTTCCTCCCTGCCCTTTCTGAAACATCTAAAGTCTGGCACTTGAAGTAACCATTCCTGTCCCTGCACCATCCAAGTCTCTGTAATGGCCACAACATCATAGCTCCCAGTGCTGATCCACGCTCTAAGCTCATCTGCTTTATTCATGATATTCCTCATATTAAAATAGACACATCTCAAGCCATCGGACTGAACGCGTCCCTTCCCTATCACCTGCCTCTCCTCCCTCTCGCACTGTCTCCAAACTTTCTCTATTTGTGAGCCAACCACCCTTTTCTCCGTCACTTCAGTTCCGTTCCTATGGAAATGGAAGAGGAGAACTGGTTGGTTCTTTTATTGAGAAAGAAGCGGAGAGTTTTAAGGCCTTCTTGATGGGGGATAGAAGTGTAAAGATAGTGGTGAAAATGAGGCAGGCAGGGCCAGGGATTTGTAAGGTACTGAGGAGATTGAGAGCATAATCCATGTTGTATACATTTCCAGATCACTCTATTGCATCATGGATTGCATCTGTTAGTCTCGTGAGACCATGGATCTGCACCTGGAAAGTCTTGCTTCAGTCTCTCCAGGGTGCAGGCCTGGGAAAGGTTGTATGGAAGACCGGCAGTTGCCCAAGCAGCAAGTCTTCCCTCTCCATGCTACTGATGTTGTCCAAGGGAAGGGCAAGGGCCGATACAGCTTGGGACCAGTGACGTCACAGGAGTTGCCAGAGCGAGGTTAAAAGCAACATCGGACTTCCTTAGGGACTCCAGCTCCGGATTTGTCCTCAGGGTTTACTCCCGAATCCTCTCCCATGAGTGGGTATAGCCACAAGGCAGCGGAGGTTTGAAATCAGAGTTTTTCCTCTCTTAGATGGACTGCCTTCCCAGGCTGACGAGCTCCATCTACCCGAAGCATTGGTTTTAAGGCGCCAGGACCCGCCTTCGCCCATTCTCCTGTCAGTAGAAACAGTTCCGCCGGGCTTAGAGGCTAAGCCACACGAGAAGGCCAGGAGTTGGACTTGGTTGTCAGAGGCTATTTGAGGCGTATGCCGTGAGGATCACTTTTAGGTAGTGGCAGCTTGTCCCCACTACCACTCCTTGGCTTGACAACCTTGGAACTCCAGCAATTCATGTGGACCATCAGACTGTATATCCCAAATCTAGAGTAGCTCGAAGAACAAACTCATTCACATACAAGAGAATAGGCACTGCATCATCTTGGGTCAACAATGCAAAACCACCCTCTGAAACTAAAGCTTCAAAATCACTTCATTACCAGTACATGAAACATACCAGAATTGATTGTGGTTTGGTGGCAAGCATAAAACACAGGACAATACCATAAAAGACATAATAAAAGCTACCAACAGTTTACAAGACAATAGTGCAAACAGCCATGAGCAATTGACAATTAGCAGAATAGTGACATGCACAAAGGTCAATAATCAAACTGAAATAAATGTTATTGTATGAACAGGCTCAATAATCATCAACAGAACAAGGAGAGCAGGAAAGACCATTTAATAGATATTGCGCGGGGACAGTGAGGGTATTACACCTGAGTGAGTTTTGTTGAGAAGCTGGATAGCTACAGGAAAGAAGCTTCGTAGGATACATGTAGTCCTGGTGGTGATGGACTTGTAGCACCTCTCTGATGGCAATTTGGTGACTAGGTGACTGCTAGCATGGGTGGAATCAGCAAAACAATACCCTGGAAAACATAAACCATTTTTCATACCTCAGGAGCCAACTCTCAGCAAAAGCAGAGATTGATGTTGAAATTTACCAGTGCCTCCAATATATTGATTGCTGATAAAACGCATGGAAAGATCTATACGTTTTATCTAGCACAAGCTCGTGGTCTATGGGCAGAGTAAATCCTGCAATCCTAATGCTTCTGAAACCCCAAAATCCAAAACAGAAGCAAGTTATCCTTGATCTTTAAGTACTGTCTAAGAAGAAGCAGACACAGATCAGCCTTTACAATAACTTCGGAAAAACAATTCCCATATTTCACATGATGTTTGCCATTCTTAGAGACTCTTTCTTTCCACCAATCTCTCAGGCACTGACACCTCATTGTTCTTAGATCAATGGCAAATATTCTTTATGATATAAATTCTTCAAGCTCAACAATGACAGATCAAAGCCATCTATTTGGCCTTGCTACAAACACAGTGCCCATCTTTGTGTGATCAATTTTTGAAAGTTTAGTATTCCAATTTTATTTCAAGTGTGCATACAATCGGCAATCTCTCAGAACCAATGCCAGTTATATTGTGATGTCCATCCCGTCACATACTTTGCATGCCCGTGTCAAATATGAAATGAAAAATAAAGTATTCTCTCTCACATCAAAGACTACTAATTAAATCAAGCAAAATACACCATTTGATCTTTTGATCAAAGAACATATTCTGATCTTTAAGTAAATGAAATAATCAATTAAAACTTAATTAAACATCTCTACAGAGTGATTGTTAGGCCACCAAAACTCTTCAGTGCTTGATAACAGCAGGCAGTGGGATCAAAATTTCACAAGCTGGTCTTTATTAACCTACAACAGACAGGTTCATTTGCGCAAGTACATTTACAGATTTCTACATCCTGAGGTTTTTTGGAAGAGAAGGTAGATGGAAATTGGACTTTGCTCATGAAGTGAAATGCACAGTAACAACGTCTGTTTTGCATCATGCTCTAGTTTTCTTTCTTCTGAAGCCACTGGAAAAGAAATTCAGGAACCACACAAGACAATTCAGTGATCAGTTTTCCTCACTTCGCGTAAATGAAGTAGACCCAATGTCACCAATGTCATGAGTTGGTAGCTTGGTAGAAGTGAATATCTGTAATGTATGGATCTATTTCTTTTAGAGGAATGACCCTCCCACCTTAGCTCTACGTATCAATCTGTTGTCTGCGCTTGTGCTGTTGTCTATGCATCTGCATTGTTCTCTCTCTTGCTGCAATGTGAATACACCAGGGAAAGCCATCTCTAACGTCCATGCTTTTGTTTTAATATATATGCACCGCCATAACAAATTGGTGATGAATACGAACCTGAATATCAGAGAATATCACCAACTGCACCAACAGTTATGGGATGAAACAGTGAGAGTTAAACAGCACAAGAATGCTGTCACAGATGCTAACAAAGGAACAGTGAAAGGGGCACTGAATTTAAAGTGAAAACAACGTGGCGATTGCTTTAGTTGGGGAAGTTGGTGAATTAGATATCGCTAATGAAGGCTGGGAGTCGTATATTGAGAGGATTGAACTGTATGGTAACACGAACAACGTGGAGGAGCAGAAGAAATTAGCTTTCTGGGCCCAAGAGTGTACAGTCTCTTACGCAACTTTATAACTGCTGCAAAGCCAGCAAGCAAGGCGTTCGATGAAATTGTTACAATTTTACAAAATCACTTGAACCCTAAACTGCTGGTGATAGCTGAGAGATTTAGATTTTACAAAAGGAACCAGTCAAAAGATAAAAGGCTTCTGAATACATTGCAGAACTTCGTAAACTTTCCCACTTTAGAGATGGACTTTCTGATGCATTAAGAGACATTAGTCAAAACACTCAAAAGAGGCTATTATCTGAAAGAGACCTAGCCTTAGAATGGGCATTGACCATTGCAATATCATTAATAGAACTACAAAAAAGGAGGTTAGAATGTGAAATGCACAAAATGTCCTGAACGATGCAAAAAGCCAAAAATAATATCAATGTGGCAAATGACTGTCAGTTCAAAGAAGTCTGCAGTAAAGTGGCAGAGACAAGGTCACATAGAGGGAGTGTGCAAGGCAGGCACAAAGCACAATCGAGTGAAATACTCAAACACAAAACTAAGCAAATGCATAATGTTACTAAGTGTAAAACAGAATCAGACAACATAGAGTCTGACAAAGGAGAATTGTCAAGCCTAGAAAGTATAGTATTACTGAAGCAGATTGCAATATAATATGGATCACAATAGATGTGTCTGGTGTAAAACTAAACATGGAGGGTCGGCTTTGTCTAGAATTGCAGAGGCTGACTACAACAGACTGTTTTCTAATGTAACCCTTAGGTTCTGTCGGTGGCATAAGCCTAGGGAAGACCCCGCCAAATGTGTGAAATTTGAGGTGCAAAACGTTGTGTTTGTGTGGATGCTGCGTGATTTGTTCCCCTGTTACAAATCACATGCAATTAAACGATTTAGCTTTATAATTCGTAATTTGACTAAATGGTTAGAAAGAAAAGGGCCCAGTTTAATGAGACAGTCTAATGTGCACAAGTTGGAGCTCATGGCTTCCCTTCTGCTGGTCCTCCATTGATTTCCCTGGGCTTCGTTGACTCCGTCCAATCCGCCCCACTCCGTCCAATCCTTTCTGGTGACTACGACCTCTTCTTTCTGGCGTCTTCTCTCTTCATCTCTTGCCGAACAAAAGACCCAGATCACCTCAGTCTCAGGCACACAACAAGAAGAAACACTCCCCACATTGAACGGCACGCATTCCAAAGCCCCCGTTATCTCTATAACCATAAACCAAACACTGCTGCTACAGAAAACCATTACATTAGCAGTGCCTCTGCAGAAAGACCATGACATTAGCAGTGCCTCTACAGAAAACCATTACATTAGCAGTGCCTCTACAGAAAGACCATGACATTAGCAGTGAAACCCTTCCCAGGGTGTTGCACTAAAATATCTTTAGAGAAGATCTCAGTGATGCTAAAGACCTACACAGGCAAAAAAGTGTCTCCTAAAGGCAAACTGATGGTGAATGTTATGCATGGAGGCCAAGCACAGCAGTTAGAGCTTTATGTATTGAAACCTGGAGGCCAGCAGTTTTCGGGCAAGAATGATTGACAAAAATCCAACTAGACTCTCACTCAGTCAAAGCTCTCAGTGTGGCATCAACAGCCAATGGCAGCCCAAATGGTAGCACTAACCAGAGACTGGCACAGCTGTTTAATGCCACTGAGAAGGTGTTTGAGAAGGGTATTGGTAAACTCAAAGGCATGAAGGCCAGAATTGAACTGAATAAAGCAGCAACACCAAGATTCCATAAGGCGCATCCAGTGCCTTCAAGTGGGGAGAGGTTTTCAAAAATTGACTTGGCACAAGCCTATCTGCAAATGGAGATTGAAGAGTCAAGCAGGAAGTTCCTCACAATCAACTCTCACAAGGGACTGTTCCAGTATAATTGTCTCGTCTTTGGCGTCACATCAGCTCCGGCAATTTGGCAAAGAGCAATGAACCAAGTGCTCCAAGATATCCCAGGAACACAACGTTACCTGGATGATATCAGTGTGACTGGCATAATTTATGTATTATTATTTAATTATTTATGGTTTTCTATTGCTATATTTATACTCTATTCTTGGTTGGTGCAACTGTAACGAAACCCAATTTCCCTCGGGAACAATAAAGTATGTCTGTCTATCTATCTATCTATCTATAATGAAGAGCACCTCCGGAACCAGGCTAAGTGAGTATGGTCTGTACACAAAGAGAGAGAAATGTGAATTTTTCAGGAATGAAATCTCATATTGTGGACATGTCATTGACCAGGATGGCTTACATGAGTCACAAGAGAAGATTGAAACAGTGCCACAGGCACTCAAACTTGAAAATGTGTCACAACTCAGGTCATACTTGGTCCTTGTAAACTACTACCACCGGTTTCTTCCAAACATTGCTGCAGTGCTGCATCCATTGAACACACTGTTACAAACAGGAACAAAGCGGAAATGGTCAGAGAGATGTGAAAAAGCATTCAAGGAAACAAAGGTGAACTGGTCACACCTTATGACCCATCCCTGCCCATCAGACTGGCATGCAATGTGTCCCCTCATGCCATTGGACCCGTTTTGTCACACATTATGAGAGATTGATATGAACACCCGGTTGTGTTTGCTTTAAGGTCACTGACGAACGCAGAATACAATTACGCACAGATCGACCAAGATGCCCTTAGTCTAGTATGGGGAATAAAGAAGTTTTACCACTACCTCTACAGACAAAAGTTTATGCTAGTGACAGATCACCAGCCCCTTGTGTCTATTTTCAATCCCAGGAAGGGAATTACAGAGATGGCGGCTGCCTGGTTACAACGTTGGGCACTATTCCTAGGAGCCCAATCTTATGGCATCGAGTTCAAGGGTATTAAACAACACAGCAATGCTGATGGCTTGTCATGTCTTCCACTGTTGGCAACTGAAGAAGAGAAGTCTTCATACTGTGATCCAGCAGAAGTGTTCCACACCACATCGGTGGACCAGTTGCTGATAACAATTTCCAAAATACAAAGGAAAAGAAAGAATGACACAACTTGTCAAAGATCTATGAAATCTGCATACAAGGATGGCCAGCTCATGGTAACCTTATGTTTCCAGAGTTCTTGGTGAGATGAGACCACCTGTCGGTATGTCAAAGAACACTGATATGTGGATCTCCTGTTGTGGTTCCCTCTAAACTGCACACCAGAATGTTAGAAAATCTGCATGAAGGGCACCTGGATACAATTAAGATGAAGGGTCTCACCCGGTGTTACGTGTGGTGGCTGGGCATAGATAAACAGATTGAAAACTTGGTCAAATGCTGTTCGAGATGCCAAAAAGTTCACTTGCACCCCCACAGGCACTGTTACACCCATGAGAGTGGCCTTTGTCACCATGGCAAAGACTATAAATTGACTTTGCTGGGCCAATCATGGACTCCATGTTTCTGTTTGCTGTGGATGCTCATTCGAAGTGGCCAGAGGTTATACCAATGAAGTCAATCAACCACCTCAGCAAAGGCTGTCTCTGCCCTGAGGACTATCTTCGCCAGAAATGGCTTACTAGAACAAATTGTGAATGACAATGGACTACAATATACATCAGAAAAATTCTGGCTGTCCATGAAGAAAAATGGCATCGGACATTTCAAGTCAGCTGTTCACCACCGAGCAACAAATAGCTTAGCTGAAAGGTTTATCCAAACCTTTAAGAAGTCCATTAAGGTGATGGACAAGAAGGACACTTCTCTACAGCACAAGGTGGACAATTTCCTTTTTGTGTTTCAGCACTCTGTTCATACGATGACAAACCAAACACCTGCAATGTTGTTCATGAACAGGAATCTGAGACCTCGCATAGATCTCCTGAAACCAGATCCACAGAAGGAAGTGCAGAATAAACAATTCATCCAGTTGCCAGGTGAAGCAGCAAGGAGCTTTGAGATTGGACAGGAAGTCCTCGCATGTGATTACTGAGAAGAAAAGTGGACACATGGTAGGATAGCTACAAGAACTGGACAACTGATGTACACAGTGGATGTTGGAGATCAGACATGGAGACATCATGTGGACCAGATACTGGATGCTCAACTGAAGAACACACTTGAGTCGATTGCATCCAACAAGACGGACACATTACAGTCACCAGTGATTTACCTCTCAGTGATGATGCCACTGACAGCAACGTGACACGGGTATCCAAGAACGTTGTCTTAGACAAGACACCTGCCAAACCTGATGCCACTCCACAGGTCCAGAGGCACTATCCTGAGCGCCGCCCGAAAGACTGAATCTTTAGAACTGTGAAGTTAGTTATAGACTGTTATTGTGAAAGCATGCTTATCTGGAATATGGATTTATGAAAGAGAAAATGAATGTTTAGTAAATATATAGTTTTAAGCTGTATTTATCTCAAAGGGGAGGAAGTGTAATGTATGGATCTATTTCTTTTAGAGCAATGAACCCCCCCCCTTAGCACTACATATTGAACTGCTGTCTGCGCTCACGCTGTTGTCTACCATGTGCATTAATCTCTCTCTCTCTCTCTCACTGCAATGTTAATACACCAGTGAAAGCCATCTCCAGCGTGTTGCTTTTTAAAAATATAATTGTGTACCGACATAACAATATCAATGAAGGCTTATCAAAGTTCAAAGTTCAAAATTGGATGAGGAATAACCAATCAGGAGGGAAGGACTATGGGGGTATAAATACCACCAGGCTGGATATGCCCAGGCATCATCCCTGATGAAGATGACAGAGTTTGTCATCGAAACATTAGTTGTAATTGATACCTATATCCGGGTGGAAGCAAGAAGAGTTTAGAGTATGTATACAACTTTATACAACCTTGAGATTCATCTCCCTACAGGCAGCCGTGAAACAAAGAACCCCAGTAGAACTAGCTTGTTTTTACTCTCATATGGATCCTGTTTGTGACCGATGTCATTCTGAGGTAGCTTCTTTGACTCATATGTTCTGGTCTTGCCCTCTTTTGAAAAAATTTTGGAAAGATATTTTTGATATTATTTCAACAGTTTTGCATATTGATTTACAACCTCATCCTACTACTGCAATTTTTGGTTTGCCAATGATGGATCATAGCTCTTTATCCTCTTCAGCCTGTCAGATGATCGCGTTTGTTACACTAATGACTAGAAGATCCATTTTATTGAATTGGAAAGAGACCAATCCCCCTACTACATTTCAATGGTTTTCCCAAACTATATCATGTTTAAATTTAGAAAAAAATCAGAAGTGTCACTTTTGATCCTTCGGTTAAATTTGTCGAGACTTGGAGGCCATTTATTCAACACTTTCATATGATGTAGCTTGACCTTTTCCAAATCCTTTTTATTAACCTAGAATATATGGATAGCGGAGTGGAGTTAACGACATTAATGATTGTATTTGATGTAATATATTAGCCCAGCCTTGTTCTGTTTTGTTTAGATCAGTTTTTGGTTCAGTTTAGTTTAGTTTTTTTTACTTTGGGTTTTTTTTTGATATTTTTTCATTTTTTTTATCATGGTTAATTATATTAAGAGTTTGAGAAGTCTAATATACTTGTATTATCTGTAGTTTTTACTTGGATATATCAATTACCAATAATATAATCCCAATCTCTTTGTATTAGTACTGTTACTATGTTTATGAATTTGAAAATTAATAAAAAGATTAAAAAAGAAAGAAAGAAAGAAAGAACCTAATAAAAACAAAAGAATACTGTCAAACACCCAATGTGCAGAGAGAACAAGTTGTGCAAGCAATAAAGCAAACAAACAGCATTCAGACCTGAAGTACACGACACCAGGCATCGCTGCAGCTGATTCAGAAGGCCTCAGTCCAACACAGAGTCAAGCAAACCCTATGCAGGAGCGAGCTGAACTGGCCCGTCTCTCACCTCCGTCCCCAACGCACCAACCATTTAAATCTGGCCTGGCATTCCAATCACCCAAACCTCAGGTCGTTCCTCATCCTCAGGTGGGAGGAGAAGATGGTGGCGCGACGCAGCTCTCAGCAGCAACTCCGGTGGTGATGTCTGTTATTTGTCAAGTAGGGTGCTGTGCACAATCCTGATTTGATGGAGACGGACGTGAGAGTGCGGAGGAACATCTGCTGAAACTTCTGAAATGCCTGCTTTGCCGCTGCTGCTACTGTGTGGTCCAGAATCTCTGGAGGAGAAGGCCCTGAGTCCTCGGCTTTGCTTGTTGCTCAGCGGCCGGGGCGGGGTCGAAGCACTCGGCAGAGGATGGTGCTCGGAGAGGCTGTGTTGGAGGGGCTGGTGGGAGGCTCGAAGTTTTCAGATGGACTCAGAATCCGTTGCGGTCGGGTGCTTCCAATGGTGCTGCATTGGCAAGTTGGCGGCGCTTGGAGGTTCATGGCAGGGAGAGTTCCTCCCTTCTGCCACCTACGTGAGATGATGAGTCTATCGGGACTTTGAGACTTTTTTTTTTACCGTGCCCATGGTCTGCTCTTTATCAAATTATGGTATTGTTTTGCACTGTTGAAACTATATGTTATAATTATGTGGTTTTGTCAGTCTTAGTCTTGGTTTGTCCTGTGTTTTCTTGTGATATCATTCTGGAGGTACGTTATATCATTTATTAATGCATGTATTTCTAAATGACAATAAACGAGGACTGAGTGTCCTCATAATCTAATCCTCAGGCATGGGCTCAATTGCCTCGATACAGCCAGTAACCAACCTTTCCAATTCAGCTCGGCTCTTGAAATCAATCAAACCTCGCTTTGTGTCACCTCGGTAACGTTCTCATGTTAACCTGAGAATGGTCTCAGCTATTCAGGTCCATGTTAATGTTTGTTACTGTCATTATTATTACTTCTCACTTATAATTGTGGATGTCCATTTCATCAGGTTGTGGGTTGGAAATCAAAAATTATGTTAATGAATGTGAGCTGAGAAATGGAGTATTTTACTATTTCAAACACTGTGGAGTAAATTTTCATTTTCAATATTGCAGACCTTTCCAAGCAAGAAGGAAACTATATCTAAGTGGTCAATATCACTCACTTGTGGATCAGTTAAAGCTATCAAATAAAGACACCTACACTTGACCCCAGTGACGTTAGTTTGCCTCAGGAGCATATGCCCACCATGTCATTGTGGCTCTTTTATTTCCACTTCAGCAGCTTGGTGGCATCTCTGAATACTATTCCATATTAGAATTTGAAGCCGATTTGTGCTCTGGGATACTAGTGGACTAGACAGAGCTTCTCTGGAGTAATTTCATTTACTTTTAACGTTCAGCACACTGTGCAAGTCATTGAATGGTTACTAAAGTAGGAATGGTGTGGTTTAAGGTGGGAAGGCATGTGATACAGCATTCTGGCCTCTCTTGGGGTCAATTTTTCCACCAAAAATCTTGCTGTTAGGGATTTTGAGATTTCTCTCCTGCTGAGATGTTGCCAGTGCTTCTCATTTTCGGTGGTGCCAGAATAACTAGGAAAGTTACAGGGCTAGGAGCAATCTTTAGACAACATGAGTTTGCAGTATTTGCATACAATGATCAAGGAAAAGACAAATTTCATTGTGAAAAGGTATTGGGAGTGTAAAAATTCTTAATGAGCTGTTAATCCCCAATATATTACTACACCAGTTGGCCACATCCATTGACACATCTAACTAATGCCAACGTAAAATTAAGCTTGTGTCAGGAGGCAGACTAACCAATCTGTAATGATTAGTGTATGGATGTTTAAAATGTTTAATTTAAATATTTGCCTAATATTATTTTTCCAAGCACTATGTTGGGCTATTTATTCCATTGTTGAAAACATCATCACAATATTAACATCCAAGAAAACAATATTTTTATAAATTGGATCTTTGAAAATTTCTGAAGGATAATATTCCGAAAATATTTCCAGTTTTACAATAAGCTTTGTCTCATTTACAGCCTATTACTCCTATGTAAGAATGCTTTCACTATCTCAAATTACTCCTCTTCATATTTCTGAAACTCATGCTTTATTTATAAGTGACATAGATTACATTAATATTCAAAATATTTATCTCACTTATTTCTTTAATTTTATTTTATGCTATCATTTTGCTTGCTGTTTAATTCTTTTGTGTTATTTAATGTCTTTCTTGCTATTTTGGTTTACAAACTCTGTTCCATTTTATTTGGCTTATAGGATTTTGTTTCCAATCTTTCAATGTTCTCACTCTTGCTGGCCAAGTACCCTGGGTAATGACTGACTGTGGTATGCTCTGATCTGATACAAACTTGAAAACAAAAAGAAAGTTAACTGAAATCACCTGGGAATAATTTAAAATATTTCACTAAAGTGAGATGGTTTCATAAAAATAAACGTCTCCTTTTCTAATAATTTTCATCCCTCCAATTCCCATTAAAGTCATTGGGGTTTCATGTTCTGCATTGGATCTGGCCTCGGACTGAACTCAAAGGGTAACTGTCCAGTCCAAATGCTGGGCAATCTTGGCGTTTCTCTCATGAGGAAACAGCATGAGATACTCAACAGTAGAATGAGCTGACTGATTTGCTGTTCTGAATCCATCAGAAAATCTGAGGCTTCTGTGTGTGAGAGTGCATAAGTAAATATCCAACTCTTGTTTCCATTTTCATGGGTTCAGACCTATCATATCTACTTGTAGGGTCCAGGACAGGACATCAAAATATCACAGCACTTTTGCTACTGACCATACAAAACTCAGATCGAACAGTATCTTACAATATTTCATCATCACACTTCATTCCCATTTCTTTTTGATTTGTACATACACAGTATGACTAGTTTTCATTTCTCTTTCTTTGTCTGTGAGCAGAGTTTTATTATGGTGCTATTCCCAATCCCAATATCCCATCACTACCCTACAGGAAGGATTTGATTGCACTAGAGAGAGGGCAAGAGGAGATTCACCAGGGTGTTGTCAAGATTGGAGTCTTACAATTATAAGGAGAGATGGGGTGGACTGCTTTCCTTGGAGCCCAAGAGGCTGAGGGGTGACTTATGACCTGACGAACGTATATAATGTTATGAAGTTGTTATATAGGGTAGATCGTAAATGTCTTTTTCCTGTGACATTGGTGTCAAGGAGAAGACGGTATAGGTCCAATGTGTGAGGTAGGATGTTCTGAGGGGATCCGAGGGGAATCTCTTTCACACAGAGAGTGGCTAGAATCTGAAATACGTGGTGGAGACATATACTCATGATATTTAAAAAGCATTCAACAAACACTTGAATCATCAGGGTATAAAAGCTATGGGTCTTATTGCAGGTAAGTGGCATTACTTCAGCCATGTGCAACAGATGGCATGTTCATGATTGGCCTGTTTCTATACTGCAGGACGTTATGACACCCAGCATAATTGAGGTCAATGAAAATGGTGTTTTCTTACCAAACCTTATCTCAACATTCCTTGCTGCATTACTTCACCTCACTAGATCAATATTTCAAACTGGGTTCCAAGCTCTTGGTTTACCAAGCAGCAGCGATCCACACTCTCATGCAAGGATTGTTGACATGGTCAACCTGTGATAAGCACCTTAAATAAGAAAATAAGAATTTCCTCAACAAAATTTTGCAACTCCACTGGCAGTGTTGTGACCTTGGAAATGTCACATAAAGACTGGAGGTGTAATTGTTAAAAGATCTTAACTCAGCATGACAAGCAGACACTCTGCAGAATCGACCAAGGAGAATCTGTGCAAAGGTAGCAATAGGCAGTGACACACATTTTCGATAATTGTAATTACCTACTTAACTTCATTGTTTTAAGGAGAATTCAGCAGGTGAAGTAGCATCTGTGGAGGCAAAGGCATGGTCAACCTTTAAGTTCAAAATGGCCCAGTGGGTTCTGAGCACAAAAACCCAGCTACCCTAAATAATAGTGACAGGGATGGCTCTCTGGATTTATGAACACCTAGAATTTGAGAATTGGAAATACTCAAGAATATGTCTTGATCTGCAGTATGTGTGGAATGGCAGGGATATGTTAATACAGGGCATCTCACTTAATACCTTCCCTGACCTCAATTGGGAGTTTCAATGAGGAGTAATTAATATAAGCACTCAATTACTGTATTCCCCTGTGTACACCAGTGCAGAATCAGAATGTCCCACATCCAATAGCTAGTTTCAATGCCTTCGAAGTTTTGATGAATGCCACATTATTAACAGTTTTTCTTGAACACTGGTCCTTGTTTGTATTAACTGGCTGCCACCTGTGTCCTGACATGGCACATAACAAACAAATGTACCTGTGTCCTATAACTCCTGGAAGGTGGCCCCTGCCTAATAATCCCTCATAGGCAGGATGGGTGAATTAATGTCAGTGCCCTCTCCCACATTTCTATCCCTCATATCACTTCCTTGATCACACCGAATCAGCCCTGGCTGATGTACCAGATCATCTGCAAGCCTGATATTAACTTCCCAAAGCAAGAAATCTGAAATCCAACATGGCAGACATTTTTCAAGAGAATACAGTATATGTTCCAAAGATGTTCTCAAAGGGTCCTTGACAAATATAACAGCCTTACTAACTCATGCAGCTCATTGACCCAAACCAGTGAAAACGATCGTGCAGTATCCAGGAAGGCTCCCATCGCTGAGACTATCTCTTGTGTACCACAGATGTTAAATGCAAACAGTGGAAGGAGCAACAATCCAATGCACCTCCTTTTTTTCCTTAACCAGGGCCTCAACATCTCTTGAAAATGATAGTTCGCTACATTTGTTATCTTTACTTTTTATTCTGACAGGTGCATACAAGCTTTGTACTCTCAAAATGTCAGTTTTGAAAGCTTCCTACTTAACAATTACACCGTTGCCAGGAAACAACCTGTCTCAGTCTACACCTGCCAGATCCATTCTAATACCATCAAAATTGGCCTTTCTCCAACTTAGAATCTCAACCCATGGACCAGACCTATTTTTTTGCATATTTATTTTGAAACTAATGGCATTGTGATCACTAAGTGCAAAGTGTTCCCCTACACAAGCTTCTGTCACCTGTCCTGTCTCATTCCCCAACAGCAGGTCAAATATTGCACAGTCTATCATTGGGACTTCAACGTACTGATTAAGGAAACTTTCCAGAACACATTTGACAAATTCTATTCCATCTCATCCTTTTACAGTATGGGAGTCCCAGTCAATGTGTGGAAAATTAGAATCACCTACTATTATAACCTTATGTTTCTTGCAACAGTCTGTGATCTCTCTACAAACTTGTTCCTCTAAATCTATCAGACTGTTGGGTGGTCTTTCTTTCTTTCTTTTTAAATCTTTTTATTGAGTAAGTATACAAAAAAGGTAAGCCATATAAACATTAATACAATGTTAAAGTATAATAAAATTCCAAAAGATAACAATACCAAAAAGAAAATACTACAAACAATGTAATTTAAGCATAAGAAACCAAGATAACATAATAGTATACTAGATTTTATATATATCAATGGAAAAAAAGAAAAAAAAACCCCCAAAAAAAAAACCCACCGTGCAACTAACTAGAAGCAAAGCAAAGCAATGGGCTAACTTGAAACCAAACAGAGTTAAACTTAAAATCACGTCCTCAATCCCGACCTCCATTAAAACAGTGAAGAGAAAACAAGAAGGGTAAATATTACATTAAATGAAAATATCGAATAAAAGGTCCCCAAATCTGTTCAAATTTAAATGAAGAATCATAAAGGTTACTTCTAATTTTCTCCAGATTCAAACATAAAATCGTCTGAGAAAACCAAAAAAAGGTAGTTGGAGCATTAAGCTCTTTCCAATGTTGTAAAATACATCTTTTCGCCATTAAAGTAAGAAATGCAATCATTCTACGGGCTGAAGGGGAAAGATTACTAGAAATTTTAGGTAGTCCAAAGATAGCAGTAATAGGGTGAGGAAAGATATCTATATTTAATACCTTAGAAATAATATTGAAAATATCTCTCCAAAAAGTTTCCAAAGTAGGGCAAGACCAAAACATATGAGTTAAAGAGGCTATCTGCCCCGAACATCTATCACAGAAAGGATTAATATGCGAGTAAAAATGCGCTAACTTATCTTTGGACATATGTGCTCTATGAACCACTTTAAATTGAATTAGGGAATGTTTAGCACAAATAGAGGAAGTATTAACTAATTGTAAAATCTGCCCCCAATCATCCACAGAAATGGTAAGCCCCAATTCCTGTTCCCAATCTACCCTAATCTTATCAAATGGAGCTTTCCTAAGTTTCATAATAATATTATAAATCATAGCCGATGCACCTTTCTGACATGGATTAAGGTTAATTATCGAATCTAAAATATATATAGGAGGAAGCATTGGAAAGGAAGTAAGTATAGTACTTAGGAAATTTCTAACTTGTAAATATCTAAAAAAATGTATTCTTGATAAGTTATATTTATTAGATAATTGTTCAAAAGACATAAGGGAACCATCTAAAAATAAATCCAAAAACCGTAAAATACCCTTAGTCTTCCAAGTTTGAAAAGCGCGATCCGTAAAAGAGGGAGGAAAAAATATGTTACCTAAAATAGGAATCGCTAACCCGAATTGATTAAGATCAAAAAATTTTCTGAATTGAAACCAAATGCGCAAAGCATATTTAACTATCGGGTTAGAGACCTGCTTAAGACGTTTCGAATCAAAAGGAAGAGAGGAACCTAAAATAGAACCAAGTGTATAACCCTGAACAGATTGTAATTCCAATGCTACCCATTTAGGAATAAATAGTATGTCCCGGTCAAGTAACCAAAATTTCATATGTCGAATATTAATAGCCCAATAATAAAATCTAAAGTTAGGTAATGCTAAACCTCCATCTCTCTTAGCTTTCTGTAAATGTATTTTACCCAGTCTCGGATTCTTGTTCTGCCAAATAAATGAAGAAATTTTAGAGTCAACTTTATCAAAAAAAGATTTAGGAACGAAAATTGGTAATGCCTGAAACACATATAAAAATTTTGGCAAAAAAAACATCTTAACTGCATTAATACGACCAATCAAAGTTAAATATAAGGGAAACCATTTAGATGAAAGTTGAGTAATATGGTCTATTAATGGTAAAAAGTTAGTCTTAAATAAATCTTTATGTTTACAAGTAATTTTAATCCCAAGATATGAAAAGTAATTATTAATCAATTTAAATGGAAATTTATAATATAAGGGAAGATGTTTATTAATCGGAAAAAGTTCACTCTTACTAAGATTTAATTTATAACCTGAGAAAAGACCAAATTGTGCTAATAACTCTAAAACAGCAGGAATGGATCTCTCAGGATTAGAAATATATAAAAGTAAATCATCAGCATAGAGTGATAATTTATGGGACTTTAATCCCCGAGTTATCCCAGTAATATTTAAAGATTCTCGAATAGCAATTGCAAGAGGTTCTAATGCAATATCAAATAATAGGGGACTAAGAGGACAGCCTTGTCGAGTACCACGAAAGAGAGGAAAAAAAGGTGAGTTTAAGGAGTTAGTACGAACCGAGGCTACAGGGGAGTAATATAACAGTTTAATCCAGGATATAAATTTCAAGCTAAAATTAAACATTTCAAGCACCTTAAATAAATAAGGCCATTCTACTCTATCAAAAGCTTTCTCGGCATCTAAAGAAATAACACACTCAGGAACATTTTGTGAGGGAGTATAAACGATATTTAACAATGTACGAATATTATAAAAAGAGTAACGACCTTTAATAAAACCCGTTTGGTCTTCCGAAATAATAGAAGGAAGTACTTTTTCTAGTCTATTTGCTAATAACTTAGAAAAAACTTTAGAATCAACATTTAATAAAGATATTGGTCTATAAGATGCACATTGAGCAGGGTCTTTATCCTTCTTTAGTATTAAAGAAATTGATGTTCTATTAAAAGATTCCGGAAGTTTACCAAGTTTCAAAGAAGCCTCAAAAACCTTATAGAGCCAAGGAATCAATAAAGAAGCAAAACATTTATAAAATTCAACGGTAAACCCATCAGGGCCAGGAGCTTTCCCCAGATTCATAGAAAAAATAACATTCTTAATCTCATCCATTGTAATGGAAGTATCTAATAAAGAAGACATATCCTGTGAAATCAGAGGGAAGTCTAACTTATCTAAAAAATCATTCATATATTTAGAATCTCGAGGAGACTCTGATTGGTATAAAGAAGAATAAAAATCACAAAAGGTTTGATTAATCCCCACATGATCCAATATCAATCGATCATTTTGGTTATAAATCTGATTGATTTGAGATTTAACATAATTAGATTTCAATTGATTAGCCAGCAGCTTGCCAATTTTATCACTGTGAACATAAAAATCACTTCTTGTTTTCTTTAATTGGTTTACAATCGAGGACGAGAGTAGTAAACTGTGTTCCATTTGAAGTTCAGTTCTTTGTTTGTATAGCTCCTCAGAAGGAGCCATAACATATTTCTTATCAATTTCTTTAATCTTGTCCACAATTACCATCTCCTCCTGCTTCTGTTTCTTCCTCAAAGCAACGGAATACGAAATAATCTGACCCCGAATATAGGCTTTAAAAGTGTCCCAAAGAGTGTTAACCGAAATATCTTCTGTATGGTTAATTGTAAAAAAAAGCTCAATCTGTTCATTCATAAAATTAACAAAGTCCGAGTCCTGAAGCAACAGCGAATTAAAACGCCATTGTCTATTGTTTGGTATATTGGCCATAATTTTAATAGAAAGCTTAAGTGGAGCATGATCCGAAATGGTTATAGAATCATAATCACATTTAATCACTGAAGGAATGAGACGAGAATCAATGAAAAAATAATCAATTCTTGAATAGGAATGATGAACATGTGAAAAGAAGGAAAAATCTTTTTCCTGAGGATGCAGAAAACGCCAAATGTCCGTCGACCCAGAATCAGAAAGGAAAAAATTAATCAAATTTGCAGATTTATTAGGTAAAGTCCGTAAAGGAGCCGAACGGTCCAAAGCTGGAGATAAACAGGTATTAAGATCTCCGCCCCAAATCAATGAAAACTCGTTCAAATTCGGAAACTGATCAAACAATGATTTATAAAATTCCGGACAATCCATATTAGGAGCATAAACATTAACCAAAACTACTTTTTTATTAAATAATAAACCACTAACCAATAAAAATCTACCATTCGGATCAGAGATAATATCCTGTTGTATAAAAGTAACTGAGGAGTCTATAAAAATAGAGACGCCTCGAATCTTAGCATTGGAGTTCGAATGAAATTGTTGTCGGGTGGTCTTTAACATAACCCTGCTAACGTGGTCATTGCTTTCTTATTACTCAGTTCCACCATAATGCCTCACTAGATGAGTTCTCCAGTCTGTCCTCATTGAGCATTGCGTGACATTTTCCCTGATGAGTATCACCACCCCTCCTCCTTTAATCTCTCCCGCTCTGTCATATCTAAAATAATAGAACCCTGGGATATTGAGCTGCCAGACCTGCTCCTCCTGCAACTAAGTCTCACTTATGGCCACAGTATTGTAATTCCTCATGTTGATCCACACCCTGAGCTCATCCACCTTTCCTGCGATACTTCTTGCATTGAAGTATACGCAGCTCCGGACATTAGTCAGACCATGCTCAAGTTTTTGATTCCTGATTTTGAGGTCTTAACAACATCTGTCTCCGCAACCTCTCCACTATCTGTTCTGGCACTCTGGTTCCCACCTCCCTGCAAATCTAGTTTAACTCCTCCCCCACCCTATGCAGCAGTAGCAAACCTTCCCGCGAGGGTATTAGTCACCAGTCACCTTCCAATGAGATCCTAATGATCCAAAAATCTGATGCCCTCCCTCCCTCCTATCCCTCCTACACTCTCCTTAGCCACATTCCTATTTCTAGTCTCGCTAGTACAGTAGGTGTCACGGGTAGTAATCTAATATTGAAGCTACAAAGCAGAAGAAAAAATAGCAATGGAGTTGAGAAGCAGTTTCCCCTTACGTTGCTGTCAAGAACCTCAGAAGCTGTGTCACATTAGAAACCACAGACCTGTGGTCAAAGCAAGTCAACCTGAATCCAACGATAACCAAAGAAGATTTTCTCAAATTTTGATGGGCTGAAAACAGTGCAGACTTTATATTGATTTATTTCCGATCTAAGTTGTGACTGCTTCTACACTGGTAGATCTTGGCTCAGCAGGAGTGATGTGAGATCTTGTTCAGTAGGCAGACCCAATCAGCTTCACACATGTTGCAGCCCAGCTCCACTGATACAACACAAATGCCAAATAAAAATCCCAGGTAGTTCAACCTTATTTACTTTCAGCGTATCTACTTATCTTGTTGACATTTTAATGATAGCAAATATTCATCTGCCGTATCAGTTCTTGAATTAATGTGGTTATGATAGAATGAGACAATAATGAAACCAACACTGGAGGATAACTGCTTCTTGGCTTCCTCATTATCTCCACTCTGTTTTGTAGCCTGGATATTAGATCAATGAAAAAAGGTCTTTGTAACTTTTTTCATAGTAAATTGCTTGTAAGAAGAATTTGGCACCTGATTTGAAGGGTTTGTGCTAACTTCCAGCTGAAATCCCACCCAATGGGAAATTACGTTGAACAGTTTTGTTTGCATGACTGTCAATTTTGAATTCTATTTTGCACAGACAATGACACCAACAACACACACACATCGCACAACTCTGACGTACCAATAGGAAACTCGACTTAAAGGTCACAACATGCACCTTCATTGTTCAGTCAAGTAAAACAAGGCAGGTATCGTGTAGTGATCAGAATCTGTAAGTGATCTAATGAGTGCCCACTGGGACATTGATTTTATCTTCACTGAGCACCCTCCCCACATTCACTTACAGGTGCATCACTATGTGTTTGAGCAGCACTGCTAAAGAATGTAGAATCTGTGCACTAAGAACTGTGATCTGTGGTGCTGTTGCTGTGGTAGTAATGGCCTGATCATTGCATGGGACTCACCAGGGAGGTTTCATACATGGGGGTTTCAATTACCCAGCAATGTATCATTTAAGCCTTTGACCACTCATTTCTCCTTCTGCCTACCTACTACTCGCCACCTCTGTTTTCCTAGCTGGCGGTCATGTACAGTTTATTGGTGCTAATCCACTATCATTCTCAGCAGGCACTGAGGCATAATTTTACTTCTAATGCTCTTAAATAGGACAATATAACAAACATAATTTCTAAATGGGGCTGCAGTGATGCTTTTGGTGATACCCCATTTGGCAGTCGCACACATTAACTGTACACTTGGCTCCACAAAATTGGGGGAACATCCTTTTCCTAGGCTCCTGTTTCTGACTTTGTTGACTCTGGATACTGTCCTTGCTCTTTAATTGATGAGTTTATTCATTTGTTTGATCAATCATTAGCCTATTTGGAGCAGACAGACTGTGATCATTTTGACTTCCAAAGAGGCCATTCCTGTAGGAGGAAGACACAAATGAGGTGGCCAATTAACAATGTGTCATCTTTCTGTCACAGTGAAGTACAGAGCCCACTGTCACTTTGTTCCCATCCTGCTCCGACACTCAGCTCTACAATAAATGAATGCAAGATCCAGAAAAGCCATTTTCTTTTTCTTGGTTTTCAATATTGGCTTTATGGAGTTTAGTCAGTGTCATGCAATATATAGACATGCCCACTGACTCCACACTGATCATCTAACACCAACTTACAGGAACCCTACATTTTATTTTCTCCATGTTCCCATTTACTTCCCTACATTAAATGACTCACCTACCTACCAGGAGAAGTTTACAGTGGTCATGTGACCTACCACACTGCTTTGGGATGTGGGGAGGAAACCCACAGAGTCACTGGAAAACGTACAAACTTCAGATAAACAGTATCAAAGTTTAGGATTGAACCTGCATTGCTGGAGATGTGACACAGCAGCTCTACTTGCTACATTGTCATCTGTAATTTGACTTTGAAAGCATTAACTTTCCGGCTCAAAGTACAGCTGCGGACTGACTTGATGTGTGTTTGCAGCATGTTCGATATTTAGTTTCCAATTTCTGCAGTTTTATTCTTTAGTATTTATCAGGCATGTTTGTTTATTGTGGGCAATCATAAATGCCCTGTCCCGCAGAAGTTTTTTAAACTTTGGAGATATGAGGCAGCCAGAATGAAGGTCCATAAATAGAAGACTAACTAAAACAGAGCAGGAGAAATATCTGCAAATCTGCAAATATCTGTGCTGTAATTGTTATATGGCTATATGGTTATAGGGAGAATTTGCCTGCTGGTACAAAATACTGTTAATGGCACCAAGCATGCGGTGGTGCATATTATTGATGGCTGGTACTCTCTGATGTCTTGGGAGAAAACAAGAAAAGTAAACCAGTGAAATTCTCTCGTAAGTTTGTGCTTCATGCTGAAACTAAGTCAAGTTTCAAAGTTAAGTAAAATATTTATATTCCTTGTGCCTGTTTCAAACAACTGGTTTATACAAACATGACTGCATTTCCAGATCAGGTGAGTTTTAGAAAGAAAAGTTTGGTGGGCGGCACAGAGGGAATAACGTGCCCACCCCAGCAAAGAGCACACCCACAGGAAATGAAACACACAAATTTAGGAAAAATTTTAATATCATCTCTTACGCAATAATCTCCATTCTATTCAACTCCAAACACAAGGATCATTTTTGTTTAATTTGCACCTTTTGTTTTGAAGGCACTGTACAGTTTATGAAAAGGATAGATAAATTACTGCTTCCATGCTTTCCTACGTCTGTGGTATGAAAGTTTTAAGACTCATTTCTCATTCAGTGGTTACCAGAACTTCACATTTATTCCAGCTTTAGATCAGTTGTGACTGAGGGAAGATGTTCTCTGTGTGCCCTGCCAAGAGACCATAGACCATAAAACATTGGAGCAGAATTAGGCCATTTGGCACATCGAGTCCGCTCCACCATTCAATTATGGCTGATCCTTCTTTCCCTTCCTCAACCCTATTCCCCGGCCATCTTCCCATAACTTTTGATGCCATGTCCAATCAAGAACCTATCAATCTCTGCCTTAAGTACACCCAATGGCCTGGCCTCCAGGTTGCCTATGGTAACAAACTCCACAAATTCACCACCCTCTGGCTAAAGAAATTTCTCCACATCTCTGTTTTAAATAGACATTCCTCTATTTTGAGGCTGTGCCCACTTGTCTTAGACTCCCCCATCATGGGAAACATCCTTTCCACATCTACTCTGTCTAGACCTTCAATATTTGAAAGGTTTCAATGAAATTCCCCCTCATCCTTCTAAATACCACTGAGTAAAGGCCCAGAACCATTAAAAGTAACCCTTTCATTCCTGGAATCATCCTTGTGAACCTCCTCTGAACTCTGTCCAATGCTTGCACCTCTTTTCTTAGATAAAGAGCGCAAAACTGCTCAAAATACTTAAGGCGAGGACTCATCAGTGCCTTATAAAGCCTCAGCATCACATCCCTACTATTATATTTTAGATCTCTTAAAATGAATGCTAAACCTTGCATTTGTCTTCCTCACCAATGACTCTACCTGCAAGTTAACATTTAGGGTATTCTGCACAAGGACTCCCAAGTCCCTTTGAATCTCAGATTCTTGGATTTTCTCTGGAAAATAGCCTGCACATTGATTTCTACTATCAAAGTACATGACCACACGTTTACCACTTTCTTGTCCATTCTCCTAATCTGTCTAAGTCCTTCTGCAGCCTTCCTGTTTCCTCAACAATACTTGCCCCTCCCACCAATCTTCTTATCATCTCCAATCTTGGCAGAAAAGCCATCTATTCATCATCTAAATCAATTTTCCAGTCCTCTGGTACCATCCTGAGTCCAAAGATTCTTGAAGGATCATTACTAATGCCTCCACAATCTCTACGACTGCCTTTTTCAGAACCCTGGGGTGTAGTTCATCTGGTCCAGGTGACTTATGCACCCTTAGGCCTTTTAGCATTTTAAGCATCTTCTCCCTTGTAATAGTGACTGCACTCACTTCTCTTCCTTCACACCCTCTAACACTTGGCACACTGCTTGTGTTTTCTACAGCAAAGGCTGTTGCAAAATACTCATTTAATTCATCTGCCATCTCCTTGTCCCCCATTATAATTTCTCTGACCTCATTTTCTAGCAGTCCTATACTCATTCCCATCTCTCTTATTTTTTATATACTTGAGAAAGCTTTTTATATCCACCTTGATATTGTTTGCTACATTGCTTTATATTTTATCTTTTTCCTCCTAATGATTTTTAGTTGCTTTCTGTATGTTTTAAAAGCTTCCCAATCCTTTATCTTCCTGCTAATTTTTGCCTTGTTGTATGCCTTCTCTTTTGCTTTTACATTAGCTTGACTTCCCTTGTCAGCCATGGTTATATTATTTTGCCATTTGAGTATTTCTTTGTTTTTGGAATATATCTATTATGCTCTTTCCTAATTTTTCCCAGAATTTCATGCCATTGCTTCTCTGCTGTCATTCCTGTCAGCATCTCATTCCAATTTACTTTGGCCAACTCCTGTCTCATACCACTGTAATTTCCTTTACTCCACTGAAATACTGCTACATTAGACTTTACTTTCTCCCTATCAAATTTTAGATTGAATCATATTATGATCAATGCCTCCTAAGGGTTCCTTTACCTTAAGCTCCTTAATCACCTCCGGTTCATCGCATAACACCCAATCCAGTATAGCTGATCCCCTAGTAGAATTGATGACAACCTGTTCCAAAAAGCCATCTCGTAGGCATTCAACAAATTCACTTTCTTGAGATCTATTGCCAACCTAAATTTCCCAATTTACCTGCCTGTTAAGTCTCCCATGACTATCATAACATTGCCCTTTTGACACGCCTTTTATATTTTCTGTTGTAATCTGTGGTCCACATCCCAGCCACTGTTTGGAGGCCTGTATATAACTGCCATCAGGATCCTTTTACCCTTGCAGTTTCTTAACTCAACCCACAAGGATTCAACATCTTCCGATCCAATATCACATTTTTCTAACAATTTAATGCCATTCTTTAGCAGTAGATCCATGCCATTCTTACTGCCTAAATTCCTATCCCTCCAATACAAAGTGTAACCTTGGACTTTCAACTCCCGACTACAACTACGATTCAGTGATGGCCACAACATCATGCCCCTGACAATCTGTAGAAGGCAACAAGGTCATCCACCTTATTTCTTATATTATGTGCATTCAGATGTAATATTTTGAGTACTACATTTGCTTCCCTTTTTGATTCTACATCCCTAACGCACTGAAAGTCACCCTGCTGGCAAGAACAAATGGCATATGTGTTTGCAAACCATGGGTTTATGATTCCATTCATATTTTAATAGATGGCATAGAAAAAAAAGAGTCAATGTGGACTTTCAGAGAAATTCCATTTCCCAACTTATTTCCCATCATTAATTCCCTTTCACTTGCCCAGAACAACACTCACTTGCTTCTGCTACTTACCACTCTCTCTAGGGGTGGTTTACAGTAGCCAGTTTTATATTTTATATTTTTATTGAGATACAGCACGAAACAGGCCCTTGCGGCCTTACGAGCCATACCGCCCAGCAATCCCCCGATTTTATCCTAGCCTAATCACAGGAGAATTTACAATGACCAATTAACCTACCAACCAGTATGTCTTTGAACTGGAGGAAACAGGAGTATCTGGAGGAAACCGGAGTATCTGGAGGAAACCGGAGTATCTGGAGGAAATTGGAGTATCTGGAGGAAACTGAAGTATCTGGAGAAAATCGGAGTATCTGGAGGAAACCGGAATATCTGGAGGAAACCAGAGTATCTGAAGGAAACCAGAGTATCTGGAGGAAACCGGAGTATGTGGAGGAAACCGGAGTATCTGAAGGAAACCGGAGTATGTGGAGGAAACCAAAGTATCTGAAGGAAACCGGAGTATCTGAAGGAAACCGGAATATGTAGAGGAAATCGGAGTATGTGGAGGAAACAGGAGTATCTGGAGGAAACCGGAGTATCTGGAGGAAACCAGAGTATGTGGAGGAAACCGGAGTATCTGAAGGAAACCGGAGTATCTGGAGGAAACCAGAGTATGTGGAGGAAACCGGAGTATCTGGAGGAAACCGGAGATTGTGGAGGAAACTGGAGTATCTGAAGGAAACCGGAGTATGTGGAGGAAACTGGAGATTGTGGAGGAAACCAGAGTATCTGGGGGAAACCGGAGTATGTGGAGGAAACTAGAGTATCTGAAGGAAACCGGAGTATGTGGAGGAAGCTGGAGTATCTGGAGGAAACCGGAGTATGTGGAGGAAACCGGAGTATCTGAAGGAAACCAGAGTATGTGGAGGAAACCAAAGTATCTGAAGGAAACCGGAGTATCTGAAGGAAACCGGAATATGTAGAGGAAATCGGAGTATGTGGAGGAAACAGGAGTATCTGGAGGAAACCGGAGTATCTGGAGGAAACCAGAGTATGTGGAGGAAACCGGAGTATCTGAAGGAAACCGGAGATTGTGGAGGAAACTGGAGTATCTGAAGAAAACCGGAGTATCTGGAGGAAACCAGAGTATCTGAAGGAAACCGGAGTATCTGGAGGAAACCAGAGTATGTGGAGGAAACCGGAGTATCTGGAGGAAACCGGAGTATGTGGAGGAAAACGGAGTATCTGGAGGAAACCGGAGATTGTGGAGGAAACTGGAGTATCTGAAGGAAACCGGAGTATGTGGAGGAAACTGGAGATTGTGGAGGAAACCAGAGTATCTGGGGGAAACCGGAGTATGTGGAGGAAACTAGAGTATCTGAAGGAAACCGGAGATTGTGGAGGAAACTGGAGTATCTGGAGGAAACCGGAGTATGTGAAGGAAACCGGAATATGTAGAGGAAATCGGAGTATGTGGAGGAAACAGGAGTATCTGGAGGAAACCAGAGTATCTGGGGGAGACCGGAGTATCTGAAGGAAACCGGAGTATCTGGAGGAAACCAGAGTATGTGGAGGAAACCGGAGTATCTGGAGGAAACCGGAGTATGTGGAGGAAACCGGAGTATCTGGAGGAAACCGGAGTATGTGGAGGAAACCGGAGTATGTGGAGGAAACCAGAGTATCTGGAGGAAACTGGAGTATCTAAAGGAAACCGGAGTATCTGGAGGTAACTGGAGTATCTGAAGGAAACTGGAGTATGTGGAGGAAACCAGAGTATGTGGAGGAAATCGGAGTATGTGGAGGAAACCAGAGTATGTGGAGGAAACCGGAGTATCTGGAGGAAACCGGAGTATCTGAAGGAAACTGGAGTATCTGGAGGAAACTGGAGTACGTGGAGGAAACCGAGTATGTGGAGGAAACTGGAGTATCTGGAGGAAACCAGAGTATTTGGAGGAAACCAGAATATGTGGAGGAAACCGGAGTATGTGGAGGAAACCAGAGTATGTGAAGGAAACCGGAGTATCTGGAGGAAACCGGAGTATCTGGTGGAAATCGGAGTATTTGGAGGAAACCGGAGTATCTGGATTAAACCGGAGTATCTGGAGGAAACCGGAGTATTTGGAGGAAACCAGAGTATGTGGAGGAAACCTATGTGGTTATGGAGAGGACATGCGAACTCTTTACGGGCAGCGGCAGGAAATGAACCCGGGTCATTTTAGCTGTCAAGTGTTGCGCTACCCACTACACTACTGAGCCCCTCAATTTACCTATAATCCAGCACGCCCTTGGGATGTGGAAGAAAACCAGAGCGTCCTAGGGGAAAGTCTATGTGGTCACAAGGAAAAGGTACTAACGCTATACAGACAACCGTGGCGTCAGGATTGAAGCGAGGTCACTGAAGCTGTGAGCAACTATACTCACCTATTGAGCCACCAAACACATCACACATGAGTGGAAGGTTATTTCTGGATGCTGCTATTACTTTTGCACTTACAAAGGACTGACATTATAGAAGGAACAAGTGACATACCCTAAACAACAAATATTGTAGGTGTATGTATCTTCAGGCCCAAGTACCTAAGAGTGAATGTTAACCAAATATGATAAGGACTTGACCTAATGTTCAACCAAATAATGAGTTAAAACCTAGTTCCCATCCTCAGCATCGAAATCTGAAGGCTGAAGTACAGCACTTTCCCAGTTCTAAGCAGATTTAGCATCTCCTACAACAACCATGCTTTAAAATTCATAAATGCTAATCCCCTCATAATTTACAGTTTAAGCAGCAGTCCTACTCACACACCCTGTGGCTAGGGCTCTGTCAGAGTAATTATACAGTGAAGCTGAGGACTGTGACTGCTAACTGTGACTTTAAAGGTGACAGGAAATCCTCCACACCGGCAAATTGCCAAATAAGTCCCTTTTAAGAAAGATACATATTATCAAATACTTTAACAATGTAATTGAGTTAGGAAGTTACAGTGTTGTGTTTTAAATAATCTTAATTGAGGGAAACTATAAATGAACAGCTCAATCATTTTTTATGCTCCAATTATTGCTGATTATATTTTTTATGCTTAAAACTCTTCATCCCACTAGACTTTGCATGAGGCTTTTTTTCCTAATTTAATGTGAACCTTTTGTCTTAAATACATTCGCTCACAAAGATATGCCGCTCAATGGATGATGTCAAGAAGTAATAAATTAGCCTCACTTTGTAGAGATTCCTGTGATATCTAGTGGTGATACTTCAATTGGAAATCAGAAACGTGGAGATATTTCTTTAATTATTTAAATCAGGTACAATGGATCAGAACTAAATTGGAACTGTAATTTAAAAGCAAAATACAACTGGAAATTATGGAAATATAAGGAGGAGAAAATGCTAGAAAAACTTTGCAGATATGACGACATCTCTAAGGGGAAAAGCTGAGCCAATGTTTTTGGAGTAACCTCACAGAATTTGCTTGATTGCCAGAGTGTTTGCAGTGTATTATGACATTTTGCCTGGAAGTGAAAATTCTCTGAAACTTACGGTTGGCAAGCAAAATCTAAGCTTTGGCACAAGGCAAAGGTGGAGTCGGAGAATGCCATCAAATTTGTTTTTATCTCTCTCTGACAACTTAAAAGTTGTTAAAGTAAAATAATGTTAAAATACATATCCCCGTTGCTCCCCCTGAATCAAACTTGCAGTGAACTCAGTGGAGCCTCAGATGCTTCACCGGCTTTGACCTGGCACAGGAGCTGAGACGTGATCCACCAGTGTGATATCCAGGAATCCCAGCGATATGGAGCTTTGCTACTTGAGGCCGATGAAAGAGCGTCCGATAGCGATAAGCTCAGCGCCACCTGTTGTGTACTCACATCCTAAGTTTGATTCCAATGTCCGAATCCTATTGAATTCCTTTGCAACTGATAGTCACATCAAGCAGCTTTGGTCCAATATTGTAAATATTAATAGACAGTGTATCTTGCAAGAAGGCTCACGAGAAGCAAATACTGTAGATTCTGCTGCTGAATGGAGGTTGAAAGATGTTCTGTAATTTGAGCAGCGCTGAAAATTATATTTCATTCTGTACTTAAAAGGTCACAGATTTTATTTTTCATTTCTTTATAATGTTTTGACGAAGTTCACGAAGGCTAAATGGTAGCTTAATGCTGTTTTTCTATTAAGAGGAGCATCAGCGAGATGATACCGGTGGAGCAGTGGCTATGGTTCATATAGGCTGTGAATATAAGCAAATACTTCCAGTAAAGCGTTATGTACAAGGATGCCAGTGTTTCTCCACTCTATGCTCCTTTTGAGTCCTGCACATATAGCCAACATGTCCTCTCATTCTTCAGGCCTAAACGATAGTCACACTTTTGTTTCATGTTAAGTGCATTTACTGGTGTCTGCTCAATGTGCTAATCTATCAACAAGCTCCCTAGTTATTTCTTGGTACATAGTTTATCACATGGTCTAATTTTGGATAATCTGTGCTGCATGCAATTCAATATTCAATTCTGATCCTTGCTCTGTATTGAAAATAACAGCTACCATTTTGGGACAGGAATGGGAAATTCAGTGAAAGCCATTGGAGCAGTTGTAGAGCAATTTGAGGGATGCGTGGCACTCAGAAAGCTCTTGGGCAGTTCGCAGGAAGAGCTGGATACTTTGAACGCTTGTGTAGCATGGAGTTTGTGATAAATGAGTTAGTTACAAAACTGGAGCCTGGTTTAAGCACCACCCCAATGCTGTCAAGCACTTAGCCTATCTTTATACTATGGAATTTTGCTGTCTATCAATTAGACATAAATTCTGTATTTCAAAAGAAACCTATGTGAATCACTGAGACATTTCTAGAAATGATAGGTGGTCTTTGTCACCTTACGAAAGTGACACTTGAATAATATATCATTCAAAGGTTAACAGCTGGCGATCTCTTTCCTCATGATAAAATGAATGATGAAGCTTAGATTCTCAGATCAGCGTAAATCTGGCCAGCCCAACCTGGAAGGTCAGTTGAGGTCTAAAATGAGGAATTAATGCTCAGCTCACACATTATACCGAGGGCAGGACTGGAGCTCTGAGGTGGGTTACAGTTAGGGTAAGTTAGGGAATACTAACACTGAATGCCCCAAGTGCTACTTCCAGACATCAGAGAAATTTGTAACAGCAGCTAGAGATGGAATCAACTATGAGCAACAGTTCACTTCAGATATTATCAGTAACTTGAACTGATAATCATAAAGCCCTTATTGTTTCACTCCAGCGTCATTAATTGAAGGAAGATGTGGAAATCATATGCTTGTGTTGTATTTTTCTTGACCTCCTGTTGCCTTAAACATGCTTTAGTGCCACCCAGCAGTATCATTAGACCCAAACTATTCCTTTGTCCTTCCATCCCAACCCTCCCAGTAACTTAAAACCAACTTGTTTTCTACTTTTCCTAATCCTGACAAAAGGTTCCTTGACCTGAAATGTTAACTCTTTCACGGCTGCTGACTGTTTCCGACAGTAAATATGTCTGGAAAACGAGAAGAGATGAAAGTCAGATGTGAGATAAGTATATCATAGTCCACATTATTAACAACTCAAGTATCATTGCATTGATATCCAGCCAGTGTAGTGAAAGGCTCCTGGACCCACAATGAGTCTTCTGTGGCCACCAGACACTGACTTACACTAGCTCTATTCTCACTACATTCCCATCAACTCCATCTCCACACCATCCCCCACTGATTCTAACAGTTCATAAATCAATTGTAAACAAGGGATTATATTCACGTTTTGAATTTATCTCCTAACCTCGGTAAAGGGATGCCTATGATAAGGGTCAGGGTTGACTTCGGTCTTCTATGTACTGTCACAGCACCTAGCTTGTCTTCCGTTAGTTTATTTTCTTTTTTCTCACTATGCCCCTGTGTGCCTATATCCTGCTGCATTTTGCTGTTAGTTTGGAAGGGTTCACCAATCCCTGCATAATGGATATTAGAAAGAAACATCTGGTATTATGTCATTCTGCACCAGTTCACCTTAAGAGTCTCTTTCAGAAAATGCCACAATATGTGAACGAAAGCACTTTATTGTACATTGACTGACTAGAAAAGATCCTGTGGTCTTTGGGGCATTTTTCAAAGTTGTGTCTGTTACGCTTGCAAATGAATGCGCATTGGAACACTCACTTGCGAGCCAAGGTAGTCTCTCCAGTTTGGTGTAAAATGTGCTTGTGCCTGCAACTTCTTGGCTGGTAAACACTTAATTTCAGTCAAGCAATTGGTGCACTCTTTCTCAAAAGACACTTCATGGGCTGTTTTTACGTGCCGAGGAACAAGTCGTTACTTGCAGCATTGCAGTTGCCTGAAGATTATTGTTACCTCAAAGCATTGAGCACAAACATTATGAAGTGAGTGAAACCTGGAGGAGGAAAAATAATAAAAGAAAATGGAAAATAAATAGATGAATAATGTGAATGGTTTTAAACCAAAGATGTGGAAGTTATTGAACTGGTCAGGTTGCACTCAATATAATTGACATAAGATTTGCAAGATAAAAAGTTACTAAACCTTCAGCTATTGAATGAAGATTTCATATGAAAGGGACTAAATAATGCCTTTCAGGATGTATTATTCATGAGAAGGCTATGCATACCATTGGGCTTTCAATGGACCATTTACAATTTATAGCATATGTTTTCCTTCCAGTTTACTTAACCTCAAGGAAAGTGAATAAGTACAGAAAGCATTTCTAGCCAAAAAGTTTCCAATTTCAATTCTAATACTAATTCTCAGAGGTACCTGAATGACAACTCTGGAATATCATCACAGGCTGCACTATTCTTTACTGAACCTAGACAACCTGAGTGCACAGCATCCCAATATTTTGCTTTAGGGGAACATTACTGCAGAAAATGGAGTCTTCCTTTGACACAGATATCTCCTATTAAATGGTGGTGGGGAGAAGGGGAAAAAAACATGTTTGCCTTTATTGCAAGAAGGTTTAAGTACAGGAGCAGAGTTGGTTTGCTTCACTTATGCGGAACTCTGTAGAGATTAGTGGAATGTTGTGTACAGGTCTAACCTCCTTGCTAAAGAGGATATTCTCACAACTGAGGGGGGAGCAGTAAATTTCAAGATTGATTTCTTAGATGGCAAGTTGGTTGAATGAGAAGAGATTAAGCAGACAGTGCCTATACTGTCTTGAGTTGGTTAGTAAGAACTGATTTTTTTTGATTGAAAATTCTTACCGTATTTGGCAAGGTAGATGTGGAGCTGTTGTTTCTGGTGTGTACTTGTGTTGTGACACATAAGTATCCAAGCATTCAGACAAAGGTGGGGAGAACTCTAGTGACTGGAAGTTTCTCCTTCCAGTGTTTTGATTTAATTCCATTACGGCATTAACCCTTAGTCATAAGTGGCTTATAACCATCTCCGGAAGGAAAGTCAAATCTTTGTGTAGAAATATCCATTCAGTCTTCAACTTCTATCAATCACGAAAGAGGTAGCCATCTGACCGGTAAACCTAATGATAAAGAAAAATCAAGGCTTAGGACCAAAGTCATCCACATCAGGCAAGCTTTGAAAAAAGGATTTAATATTGCCTTCAAGTCAGTTTGAAGCAGTAATTCTATTTCTCTCAGTTAGATGCTGCCTGACCAGCTGAGCATTTCTAGCATTTTCTGCTTTTTTATGGGTTTCTAGCATCTGCAGTATTTTGCTTTGCTTATGATTATCTTTCACTTCCTGGAAGCTTCCTTAAGATGGCCAGTGGAAGATATTTGTGTAAGGAGTTCTCTTTGGATGACGTCAGGTATGGATCATCAATTATCATTTCAATCCAAGATAGAAATGCTTCTGTTATTAATACTATATTTATTCAGGAAGGTTTTCATGCTTTTCCAGGAGAAGATTTACCCAAGCTCTGTAGTACAGTACAATACTAGACTAACTGGGCAGAAATATACATGAGTTATGAATATTCACTGTGTAATTTGACTGTTTTATATAAACCCAGCTATTACTGTGTAACACTTGGATGGCATTTACCTCAAGGGTTGGAAGTTTAAAACATGAACTAGAAATATAAATATTGAATTTCTCTACAGATGTAGCATACTTGAATATACAATTTTAAGCCATGCCTGAAAGGATTCAGACTCAGTCTGTTGGCAGTAGCCTGGACAGTTGTTTCAGTGCTGCAAGAAAGATGGAAAAGAACAAAACTGGTGTTTTTGTTCCTGGTGGTGCAACTAATTCAGTTGCTACTTCACTGTTCCAGTGACCCGGGTTTAATCCTCACCTCTGGTGTTCTCTCTGTGATTCTATGGGTTCCCTCCGGGTTACTCCAGTTTCCATCCACATTACAAAGACGTGTGTGTTCATAGGTTAACTGGACACTGTAACTATGGGTAAGTTTCCAAGTGACAATTCATGGAGCCGTCAGAACGTCATAATCAATTAAAAGTGAATGAGGAGCATCATTAAGATTGGGCGAAGGAAATAGCCAATGTATTTTAAACTCCTTTTAAAGGAACACATATTTCATGGAAGTCCACTTTTGTCTTCAGTATTTAAAACAGAACCTTCATCAATAACATGGTTGAGACAATAGCAGATTTAATTAACTTAAAGTTGACTTACAATTGTAGGATGGTTAGGTCCAGCACAGTTATGATTAACATATTATGTACAAACCCTAAATCAAAGATACACTCCCAATGCAATTACTAAATACTCATTTGGTATTAATGTCATTTCTATGAAAGATGTCCGCTGTAGCTTAATGTCAGCATATCTTTATATTCGAATGCGCAAGTTTATACTTTATTCTAGAGACCAGAACATATATGTAATTTATACATTCCAAAAAACTATTGAGGGAACATACTGTCAGGTCAGATTTTATAATGATGTATTTTCTTCAGATGTAGAAGGAGGTCATTTGGTCTATCAAGTCTCAAAGCATTCCCAAAAGTCCCATTTTACCATTTATTTCCTTGTAATCTATTGTCTCTCTTAGTCCTAGCAATTTCCCATTGAAACTTTCATCACTGTCCACATTAGAGACAATCTATATCAGTCAATCCATCTGTCCAAAGATTTGGGATGTTTGGTATGTGAGAAGTTTCATTGTCACAGAGATGGCATACAGAGTCTTCACAGAATATAGACAAAACCTGAGCTCAGAATTGAATCCAGGTCACGGGAGCTGTGCAATGGCAACATGAACAGCTGCACAACTCTGCTCCAAGCCGTGGCCTTGATACCTGATAAGCAAGGAAACACTGGGTGGCTAACATTATAGTCAGATCAGCCATAACCATATTAAATGATAGAAAAGCCTTGAAGGGCTGAATGGTCTATCGCGCTTCCAACTTGTATGTTGATACGTGTGTTTGACCTGTCTACTCTTGGTGCATGGGACCAATAGAAGACAAAGAAGATTTCTTGATGTTTTGGCTGATAATGCCAATTGACTGATATGTTTAAAACATATTTGTGTGATCATTCTGTCCACATATAGGTAGCCACTTTTCTTTAAAATGCAACGGGGGTTGCATGTCAAAAGTTGATGCTTTGAATGAGGTGAGATGCCAGTAATGGTGATCTAATAGAGCAGTATGTGATGGTCAGTGAATACTTTGCTACAGAATTCGGGAGCAGAAGGCACAAAACATTGTGCAGTACAAAAAGGTCCTCCCACGCAAAAGAAATTTCTTTTGTTACAGGCAAGTCCAGGTTCAGATCACTTGACAATCTGGGGACAGTCCACGAAAGGTGGGGTTAGTTGGGGGTCGGGACAAGGAAGAGACAACCAGAGGAAGCGAAATTAGTCATTGTTAATGTGGAAGGTTGGACAGGATCATTGGAGAGTCAGTGTTGGGGATGACTGGGCTCATCAGTGGTCAGGCAAGTTGCTGGTCACGTCTTTTTCAACAGGTTGTTCCTTTGTTAGCCATGTACCCCCAGAATCCCAGAAGAGGTGCTCAGGTATGTGTAGCACATGGGAAACACCAAAGCAAAAGTTCTGGCTCAGTCCAAGATAACACATTCTTAATTTTCTTTGAGCAGATTTTTTCACTGGAATTGAATTGAACAACTCACAAGAATACACTGTTACTCGATTCTCAAAATCCTATACCTTCAATATGAAAGTACAGGGCATGAGATGTAGGTTTCTGGATCTGGCCCAAAACTGATTTGTTAACCGTGATATTCTTACGTGAATAACAAGTCCTGGGAGGAGAGTGGGAAAGAGAGATAATTAGTGCTTCAGATTTCATAAGGGTGGAATTTTAATATGCAGGTAATTTATCCTTTAACAATATATTAACTTGTATAACTATAACAAAATGTGAATAATTTTCACTCAACAGGTTAAAATGAGAACTACTTTATTCCATAAACACACCATCTGAGATCATGTTCCTAAAGGAAATAAAGTAGACTGCTGGATCCACTAATTTCTTAGATACTGTAACATACTCTTCATGTGTTATTTGAAGAGTCAGCTGCTGGATCCTTTCTGCAAGGGTGTTGGCATATATTTATGGCGCACTTTCAGTGAGTTTGCAACCACAAAATGTTAACCTATAGATGGAAAACAGATCGAAATTCATTGCACCTAGAAAAAAGTTTCTGTGCCAAAAATAATCATAGTTGCCTAACATAATTAATCTGAAAATGTGATCCAAAGATTTTTCTTATTATAAAGATGTTAACTATCTGGCTCTGCCTGAACATTTTGTTCTCCCTGCTTAGGGTGATCTGCTCCTCTGCTATTCACTGTTTTGATTTGTTCTTGGCCACTTCCATTTACTGTGCTTCTCAGTCCCTAGATTCCTGCCGTGATCCCCAGCACTGCTGATTCTGTCCCTGCTACCAACTAAGGTTTGAAAGTTTTATAAGTTGTAAATTCCCCTATTTAAATCTTTTCTGAACTGGAGAATTGGTATTGGTTAATCCTTCAAAATATTCATATATTGTTTATGTACCCCAGCCGGAGCACAGTGTATTCTAATCCTCAAGGCCCAGGAACAAAAGCTTAAAGTTAGCGATGAGCACTATACAGGCATACAAAAGATGTGTTACAGCACTAAGAGAGAAATTTGCTACCTGAGTAGAAGATGTTTCTGATCTGGTATGTCTTGGAACTTTCTTGTCTTTTGTATTAGGAGTTCAGATGTATTGTTTATGCACAGTTTCAAACTAAAATTGATTTTAATATAACTGCAAATTTTTTTGTGAAAATATTTCTCCAAAATCATTGTCTATATCCTGCTAGAAAGCTGTTATCTTACAATCAATATGGTGACAAATAAAATCTTTAGGCACAAAAGCATTGAAGCAGCTTTTCATTCTCGACTCGTATGCTTTAACCAATAAACTGTGAGAAGAAAATCTGTCCAAGCCACAGTAAAAGAACCTGAGGAAAAAATTACGCAAGATTTGTGAGTATTGTTGATCTTTAAAGCATTATATAAAATTAAATACAAATGTTCAATCTTATCTGTGAATTATAAATTCTTTTCTATTGCTTTGCACTCAAAATAGATACGATGAATTTAATCTGCACACATTATTGGATTCTTAATCCAGAGTCTAAAGTTAAAAAAAAATGCAGGGAACATAAATTCACTTCACACTCTGGTGGAATTTAAAATGATTAAAAAAAGGAATTAAATATCTGGTGAATGAGAGAGCACAAGGCAGTTAGATTGTCAGTAAAGCAAATTGGTTCACTAATGTCCTTCAGGGAAAGAAAATGGCATCCTTACTTGATTTGCCCTTTATATGAAAGCAGTGCCTCACAAATGTTGTTGGCTCCCAGCTGCCTTCTGAAGTGATACAGAAAGCCATTTAGTTTAGTTTTGCCAAATTGAATGGAGACTGTCTGGAATTCCCACCATTGCCTTCTAAATCAATGAGGGATGGCCAATAGATTGTTAATGTAAAGGGATGCCCACTGTCCAAGAGTATTTTCAATCAGTATTTATTCACCACCAAGGTTAACTATTAATAGTGACAATTTCACTTGAAAACTGCAGAAGTTTTGATCACTGCCTCTTGGGTATGCTATTTACCATCCAGTAAGCGTATTAGACTAGATCTTTTCATGGTGGATTTGGTTGCATTTTGTTGAATATGAGGAGAATCCCCAAATTTTAATGCAAATTACTCCAGGTTGCTCCTGTGTACATCCTATGTGATTAATAAGTCAAAGTTAACATTAAAAGGATTGAGAAGAGGGATTTCGTCATTAAAAAGGCAATGGTACAAAGGAGGTTGACTAGAGCAATTGAAAATTCTAGAACTTTCAGTGGAACAGAGAAAGTTAAGAGGTAACCTACTCAAAGTTCAAAGATGTGAGAAATTTGATCAAATACAGTGAAAAGTCCTTCCCTCTGTCAGGCAGGCAGAGATCATTGGATTAAAATCAATGGTGAAACAATTGGGTGGACAAGGAGACATTTCTCCATTTACTTACTGGTATTTGAAAAGCTCTATTTGAAAAGATGGTGTGATCATCCCATTCTAAATGTTAAAGTTTGTTGATCAGGTAACTGAGAGCAAGGACAATGGACAAAAAGCTTGAGGTGGAGATTGAAGCTTGACTACTCTGAAAGAGCCAGGCTGCAGTGCCTATCTCTGGAATTTAAGTTTTCATGTCACTGGGATAGAAAGAAACAAATAACCAACTGAAAGCTTCTTTGCCACCGAGCTGTGTGTATTAAAATGCAACCTAACATTTCTGCCAAAAAAGTAAATGTGGTTATACTCTTTTCAGTGAAGCTCTTCAGCAAATAAAACTATATATTATGAACAGATTTTATCTTTTAAACGATTGAACAGAACAATCATTCCTAACATAACCACAGACAAGAGATAAGAAGCATTTGCCTGTTGCAGAAAGCTAACAGAACTTGACCAATAACATTCAAAGGGTCAAGATGTGCAAGTTCTTCCATAACTTAACATCATTAAGGACCCCTATCGGCCAGGACATGTCCTCTTCTCATTGCTACCATCAAGGACCCTGAAGAGACACACTGAACGTTTCAGGAATGGCTTCATTCTCTCTGCTCTCAGATTTCTGAATGGACAATGAACCCATGAACACTTCCTGATGAAGGGTCTTGGCCCGAAACATTGACTGTGCTCTTTTCCACAGATGCTGCCTGGCAGTTCCTCCAACATTTTGTGTGTGTTGCTAACACTTGCTCAGTAATTCCCCCCCCCACCTTTTTTATACAACTTATTTATTTTTAAATATGTGCTTCTTCATATAATTTATAGTTTTTATTACTACGTGGTACAATGTACTGTTGCCACAACATACGCCAGGGATATTAAATCTGATTCTGATATGAGAAAGTGAAACATTTGTGGCTTCCGACATTTTAATGGTTGAGTCTGGTGCATGCTGTACTGACTAAGACATGGGAAATTCATTTGAACACTAGTTGTGAATTTTTATGTAGCAATGTGTATTGTGAGGAAACTGCCTTCAGACTATTCTCCCTTAACCACCACCCTCACAGTATTAATTTGATGGTGATATTACTGAAATAAACTTTACTCAAGAGTTTTGGACTGCTTAGCACACCTCAGGCTACTGTGATGGTACTGGATTCACTGTGCACTAAACCCTAAACTCATAAAAGAATTTAATTTATCTTATGTTTTATTGAGTTACAGCAGGGAATTAGCCCTTCCAACCCTTCAAGCCATGTCACCCAGCAACCCCCAATCTCACCCTCGCATAATCACTATAAAAATTACAATGACCAATTAAACTACCAACCAGTACATCTTTGGACTGTGGGAGGAAACTAGAGCACCTGTAAGAAATCCACATGGTCACGGGGAGAACGCACTAACTCTTTAGAGACAGTGACAGGAAAACCCTATCTGAATGGGTATCTATGGGTGCCCTCACTGTAGGGAGGTTACACCATATTAACCTACTCTTCAAAGGCTAGCTTACTTACATGTCTTAATCTCTGCAGCAAGGTCCAACTGCCAATACCCACTATTTGAGTGGTGGGTCCTCTTCTGTTCCAAGAAGGAGATACTTCCAGTTAACAAAATAGTTTAAACACATTTATTTTATTTTTAATGATACACATTTAAATTTAGACAAATAGTTCTAAATACACATTTAAATCTCATAGAGGATTTCTCATTTATAAAAGTTTTCCAAATTCCAAAAGATTTATAAACTATTAAGGATTTCCAAATACAGAACATAAGAACTTAAGAAATACGAGCAGGAACAGGCCAACTGGCCCATCGAGTCTGCACTGCATTCAAGATCTGACCATGGACTCATCTCCACCTATCTGCCTTCTCCCCATAATTCCCCTATTATGCAAAAATTTATCCAATCTTGTCTTAGATCTATTTACTGAGGTAGCCTCCACTGCTTCACTGGGCAGAGAATTCCACAGATTCACCTCTCTCTGTCTCACCTACCAGTGAAAACAACTATCCTGCCTCTATCTTATCTATCCTTTTCATAATTTTATAGGTTTTTATAAGATCTCCTCTCATTCTTCTGAATTCCAGTGAATACGGTCCCGGGCGATACAACCTCTCCTCATAGTCTAACACCATTATCTCTGGGATCAACCTGGTGAACCTCCTCTGCACTGCCTCCAAAGCCAGTATATCCTTCCTCAAGTAAGGAGACCAGAACTGCACATAGTACTCCAGATGCGGCCTCACCAGTACCCTGTACTGTTGCTGCATAACCTCCTTGCTCTTAAATTCAATCCCTCTAGCAATGAAGACCAATATACCATTTGCCTTCTTGATAAACTTCTGCATCTGCAAACCAGCCTTCTGTGATTCATGCACAAGCACTCCCAAGCCCCTCTACACAGCAGCATGCTGCAATCTTTCACCATTTAAATAATAATCTGATCTTCCATTTTTCCTTCTAAAGTTGATGACCTCGCATTTACCAACATTGAACTCAATCTGCCAGACCCTTGCCCACTCACTTAGACTATCTATATCTCTCTACAGACTCTCCGTATCCTCTGCACAGTTTGCTTTTCCACTCCATTTAGTGTCATCAACACACTTGGTCCCCTCTTCCAGATCGTTAACGTATATTGTGAATAGTTGGGGGGGCTCAACATTGACCTCTGTGACACACTGCTCACCGCTGATTATCAACCAGAGAAACACCCATGTATACCAACTCTCTGCTTTCTATTGGTTAACCAATCCTCTATCCATGCTAATACATCAGCCCCAACTCTATGCATCCTCATCTTATGGATAAGTCTCGATGTGGCACCTTATTGAATGCCTTCTGAAAATCCAAGTAAATAATGTCCGTCTGTTCCCTTCTATTCACTACACTCATTATACCTTCAAAAAACTCCAGTAAGTAGGTACAGTTCTTGTGGACTAAAACAAACTTTCAACAAGTTTGCAGATGAATGAGTCATCCATCGCCGAAATTGAAGGTTGAGAAATGATTTCCAGTTTTTCTCTCTGTCACTATCTTTCTGCCATTCTCCTTCTCATTCTTAAAAATCCCAAATGTTTTCTAAACATTATACTATTTTACTACAAGTTGACATTATTTCCATGTGATGTTTTTCAGATACTTTTGCTGGGACAAAGTAATTCACTTAGATGATCTAAAAAGCTTATGGAGACTGAGATCACAGGCACCCAAAATTAATGCTGTGAGGGCTGACTCTCTGTACACACAAATATCCTAACTATTGATTGATCATACCTGGTTCAACATTTGCTGTGCTACCTGACAAAGTTAGTTTGGTCTCCAAGCTTCTTTGAACTTCAATCACAATGATGCAAACAACCTAGCCAATGTTGTTTCTTTGCAAAGCTGTCCTTCAGAATGGTTATTGCTTGCAATTTACATTAAGAACTGAAAAATGGTTCATATATACAACAAGAAGCTGAGCAATGAATATTGGTTAGAACATTAAATTTGTCACAAACATACCTGACCCTTTGGAAAGGACATGCAAGAAAGCTGAGGTTAGCAATAAGCCTCTTAGGCTCTGGCAAGTGAATATCCATCATACTGAAAATATAACTGTGGTTTCAAACCAAGCATATAAAAGAAGAATAATGTTAGAATGACTGTAAGTCATACTTTCAATGTTTTATTATCATTGGCTAAGGCATTGCTAAATAAGAAAATATGTCCCTTGTGCAATAACCATCTAGAAGTTCTACGCAATTACACAATATTGCTACCTTCCACACACAGAGAATGTAGAAATTGCATGGATCATTCTGCTGCCAAACTGATCCAGTCCAGAGATGTGGATAAAATTTGACTTCATCTGTTAATATGTCTTTAATGTTAGTAAAATTATGGAGATAACTTGTCTCCATTGAGAGACATCATCCTCAAAATGCCCTCAAACTCTACCAGTGCAAGAGTATATCAAGGTATTCCATAAGTAATTGGACTTGATTTTGGAATATATACATATTAAAAATTATCTGCTGATTCTTGCATTGCAGCACACAAGTTGTATGCTAAAATCACCAAGTTCAAGCTTAAGTTTATTGTATACATGTATACTGTCAAACAAGATAATAGTCTTCTAGATCAAGCTGCACAACGCTGTATGCATAACTCACACACAACACATAGTGAAATTACCACAAATAATTTAACAAATAATAATTTGCATTTATGACACAGGTTAAAAAGTAAACAGAATAGTGCTAGTGTGCTCCATTGGTGATTGGACCTGGGTGGTGGCAGGGAGTTCTTGAGTTTCATGAACAAGAGGAAATGTGTAGATGCTGGAAATGAAAGTAACATTCACAAAATGCTGGAGGAAACCACAGACAAGGCAGTATCTATGGAAAAGAGTAAACAGTCAATGTTTCGGGCTGAGACCCTTCATCAGGACAGATTAGCTTGATAATTCAGTCTGAGCTGGATCTAGCAGTTCAGTTTATTGTCCAGGACTGGCAGTGCAGTAAAACTGAACATATGATTTAGATATCACTCATCCTTTATTAGGATACAAACGCTTTCAGCTACTGATAGAAATATGAATACTGTTTGGTAAAATCTATAAAGAAGACTAGAGGACCCAAACTAAAGAATCCCTGCTGGAAGTTATGTCTCTATCTATTTTAGAACTATACTGTACTCAACCACTGCAATCAGACTGGTCAATCCTCCTGGGGAGACAAACTTTGAAAGTTTTGGTTCTACCAACATTATTTTGCACGAGAGATTTTCTGAATGACATTTCTAACTATAAGTACTCCTGTTTGAGTACTGTTGGGGGGGGAGGGGAAACGACTTACTTGGGGGAAGCAACGGTGGCCGCACCTCTGGCACAGAGTCTGGCCCTATGGTTCAGAAGGGTAAGGAAAGGAAGAGGATGGCAGCAGTGACAGAGGACTCTATAGTTAGTGGGTCAGACAGGCATTTCTGTGGATGCAGGAAAGAAACAAGGATGGTAGTTTGCCTTTCAAGTGCCAGAGTCCAGGCTGTTTTTGATCGCATCCACTATTTCCTGAAGTGTGAAGTTGAACAGCCAGAGGCTGTGCTATATATTGGTACCAATGACACAGGTAGGCAAAGGGAGGAGGTCCTGAAAACAGACTACAGGTAGTTAGGAAGGAAGTTGAGAAGCAGGACCTCAAAGGTGGTAATCTTGGGATTACTGCCTGCGCCACGTGACAGTGAGTATAGGAATAGAATGAGGTGGAGGATAAAGGTGTGGCTGAGAGATTGGAGCAGGGGCCAGGGGTTCAGATTTCTGGATCATTGGGACCTCTTTTGGGGCAAGTATGACCTATATAAAAAGGACGGGTTGCACTTGAATCCAAGGGGGACCAATATCCTGGCAGGGAGGTTTGCTAAGGCTATTGGGGAGAGCTTAAACTAGAATTGCTGGGGGGTGGGAGCCGAACTGAAGAGACGGAAGAAGGGGTGGTTGGCTGAGAAATCAAGAAAGCTTGCAGACAGTGTGAGAGGGAGGATAGGCAGGTGATAGGGAAGGGACATGCTCAGACTGATGGTTTGAGATTTGTCTATTTTAATGCCAGGAGTATCATGAACAAAGCGGATGAGCTTAGAGCATGGATCAGTACTTGGAGCTATGATGTTGTGGCCATTACAGAGAATTGAATGCCTGAGGGGCAGGAATGGCTACTTTGAGTGCCAGGCTTTAGATGCTTCAGAAGGGACAAGGAGGGAGGTAAAAGAGGTGGGGGCATGGCACTGCTGATCAGAGGTAATATCACGGCTGCAGAAAAGGAGAAAGTCATGGAGGGGTTTTCTACTGAGTCTCTGTGGGTGGAAGTTAGGAACAGGAAGGGGGTCAATAACTCTACTGGGTGTTTTTTATAGAGCACCCAATAGTAACAGAGACATCGAGGAGCAGATAGGAAGACAGATTCTGGAACGGTGTAATAATAAGTTTGTTGTGATGGGAGATTTTAATTTCCTAAATATTGACTGGCATCTCCATAGAGCAAGGGACTTAGATGAGGTAGAGTTTGTTAGGTGTATTCAGGAAGGTTTCCTGACACAATATGTTGATAAGCCTACAAGAGAAGAGGCTGTACTTGATCTGGTATTGGGAAATGAACCTGTTCAGGTGTCAGGTCTCTCAGTGGGAGAGCATTTTGGAGACAGTGATCACAATTCTATCTCGTTTACCATAGCATTGGAGAGGGATAGGAACAGACAAGTTAGGAAAACGTTTAATTGGAGTAAGGGGAAATATGAGGCTATCAGGCAGGAAATTGGAAGAATAAATTGGGAACAGATGTTCTCAGGGAAATGTACAGCAGAAATGTGGCAAATTTTCAGGGGATATTTGCGTGATATTCTGCATAGGTATGTTCCAATGAGACAGGGAAAGGATGGTAGGGTACAGGAACAAAGGCTGTTGAAAATCTAGTCAAGAAGAAAAGAAAAGCTTACGAAAGGTTCAAAAAACTAGGCGATGATGGAGATCTAGAAAATTATATGGCTAACAGGAGGGAGCTTAAGAATGAAACTAGGAGAGCCAGAAAGGGCCATGAGAAGACCTTGGCGAACAGAATTAAGGAAAACCCCAAGGCATTCTACAAGTAAGTGAAGAGCAAAAGGGTAAGATGTGAGACAATAGGACCAATCAAGTGTGACAGTAGAAAAGTGTGTATGGAACCGAAGGAGATAGTGGAAGTACTTAATGAATACTTTGCTTCAGTATTCACTACAGAAATTGTAATTGTACATGGCAATTGTAGGGATGACTTACAGTGGACTGAAAAGCTTGAGCATATAGATATTAAGAAAGAGGATGTGCTGGAGCTTTTGGAAAGCATCAAGTTGGATAAGTCACTGGGACCGGACTGGTGAGGGAGGAAATTGCCTCTGGGAATGATCTCTGCAACATCAGTGGAGACGGCAGAGGTTCCAGAGGATTGGAGGGTTGCAGATATTGTTCCGTTATTCAAGAAAGGGAGTAGAGATAGCCCAGGAAATTATAGACCACAGAGTCTTTCTTCAGTGGTTGGTAAGTTGATGGAGAAGATCCTGAGAGGCAGGATTTATGAGCATTTGGAGAGGCATGATATGATTAGGAATAGTCAGCATGGCTTTGTCAAAGGCAACTCATGCCTTACGAGCCTAATTGAATTTTTGAGGATGTGACTAAACACATTGATGAAGGAAGAGCTGTAGATGTAATGTATATGGATTTCAGCGAGGCATTTGATAAGACACCCCATACAAGGCTTATTGAGAAATTAAGGAAGCATGGGATACAAGGGGTCCCTGCTTTGCGGATGCAGAATTGGCTTGCCCGTAGGAGGCAAAGAGTGGTTGTAGACAGGGCATATTCTGCATGGAGGATGGTGACCAGTGGTGTGCCTCAGGGATCTGTTCTGGGACCTCTTCACTTCATCGATTTTTGTAAATGACTTGGATGAGGAAGAGGAAGGATGGGTTAGTAAATTTGCTGATGACACAAAGGTTGGGGGTGTTTTGGATAGTGTGGAGGGCTGTCAGAGGTTACAGCAGGACATTGATAGGATGCAAAACTGGGCTGAGAGTGGAAGATGGAGTTCAACCCAGATAAGTGTGAGGTGGTTCATTTTGGTAGGTCAAATATGATGGCAGAATATAGTATTAATGAAGACTCTTGGCAGTGTGGAGGATCAGAGGGATCTTGGAGTCCAAGTCCATAGCACACTCAAAGCTGCTGCGCAGGTTGACTCTGTGGTTAAGAAGGCATATGGTGCATTGGCCTTCATCAATCGTGGGATTGAATTTAGGATCTGAGAGGTAATGTTACAGCTTCATAGGACCCTGGTCAGATCCCTCTTGGAGTACCGTGCTTAGTTCTGGTCACTTCACTACAAGAAGGATGTGGAAACTATAGAAAGGGTGCAGAGGAGATTTACAAAGATGTTGCCTGGATTGGGGAGCATGCCTTCTGAGAATAGGTTGAGTGAACTCGGCCTTTTCTCCTTGGAGTGACGGAGAATGAGAGTTGACCTGATAGGAGTGTATCAGGTGGATAGTCAGAGGCTTTTTCCCAGGGATGAAATGGCTAGCACGAGAGGGTACAGTTTAAAATGCTTGGAAGTAGGTACAGAGGAGATGTCAGGGGTAAGTTTTTAATGCAGAGAGTGGTGAGTGCACGGAATGGGCTGCTGGCGATGGTGATGGAGGCTGATACAATAGGGTCTTTTAAGAGACTCCTAGATAGGGACATGGAGCTCAGAAAAATAGAGGGCTATGGGTAACCCTAGATAATTTCTAAAGTAAGTACATGTTCGGCACAGCATTGTGAGCCAAAGGGCTTGTATTGTGCTGCAGGTTTTCTATGTTTCAACGTTTCTATCTTTCTAACATGTTATTTTAAACAGACAACTCCAACTGGAAATGTCAGTGGAGTACCTTAATGTTAGATCGTTGCATTTTTTATGATATAAACATAATTTTCCAGGAGGAACGTTAATGTAGGGAGTTTTACATTAAGTATCCAGTGTTTGCATGTACAGGTCATCATGCAAAATGGTTACCAGTATTGCTCAATGCACTGAAGGGAGTCTGAAAAGACATTGAGATAAGAACCCTTTAGTAAGTTAAGCATTTTCTTTGTTTGGTTCTTCTGGACTTTGTTCTCAATCAAGCCTTTAATAAAGATGCTTGTTTATCACAATAGCATTTTGATTCAATACAGATGTATGAGAAGAATGTTGCATTAAGCAATCAGTAACAAGGAAAAGACAGTTTGCTATATTAAAGTAAACACTACTCTCAAGGCCCTGCTTAGAGTGGAGACTCCTGGAAAATGGAAAGAGAAGAGTAATCAATTGCCTTAACACACTCAGGACCACTGTTCAAAAGGGAATTCCACTCGATTGATCCATGAAACAAACAGTTCTCAAACAAAACAATGCTCTCACATTCTTTCTGCTCTTCTGGACTCCTAGCTAGAATAAATATACAAGTACCTTCTCTGTTTATTGCCCTTGATACCACTCACAATCCAAATCCAGAACTGAAGTTCTCAATTAATAGAAAATCACGTCACACATGCATGATCAAAATGTGATAAGCCCTTTGTGTTACATGACCAATTACTCTAGTACAAATGCTTTAATTAAGCTTGTTAATATTAACTGTTACCAGTCATTTTATAGAATATTGTACATGTCACAAAGGATTATTAAACCAGGTAGAGTACATAATATTTCCATACTAATCCGATTACAAAGCTCCTGCTACCTTCCATGTCACACTACATGGTGTTCTGAGGGAATTCTCTCAATCTCAGGTCTTTGGAATAAGACATGTGAATGGAGAGATGTTGAATTGTACAGGCCACACAACCAGAATCCTCATATCTCAGAGATGCATGTTATCAATGAAAGTGATAATATATCTACCTGTAGTCCTCCTGGTAATGAAAATAGAAGAAAACTTTTACAGGATTTGAGTATCAGACTGCAGAACACACGCTGGGAAATCACTAATCAGAGAACTAGTGGAAACTCTCTCTTGCAAAGCAATAACTTCCATCCACCCAACAAAGGACTTGCTTAGCTTCTTACCTCTATGGTGTGCCATGTCAAACAATGCAGTATACCTCTATAGTGTAGCATCTCCAAACAATGCAGTATACCTCTATAGTGTAGCATCTCCAAGCAATGCAGTATACCTCTATGGTGTAGTCTTTCCAAACAATACAGTATACTTCTGTGGTTTAGCATCTCCAAATAGTACAGTATACCTCTGTGGTTTAACATCTCAAACAATGCAGTATACCTCTGTGGCATAGCATCTCCAACCAATGCAGTATACCTCTGCAGTGTAGCATCTCCAACCAATGCAGTATACCTCTGCAGTGTAACATCTCCAAACAATGCAGTATACCTCTGTGGTTTAACATCTCAAACAATGCAGTATACCTCTGCAGTGTAGCATCTCCAACCAATGCAGTATACCTCTATTACATAGCATCTCCAACCAATGCAGTATACCTCTATGGTGTAGTCCTTCCAAACAATACAGTATACTTCTGTGGTTTAGCATCTCCAAATAGTACAGTATACCTCTATGGTTTAACTTCTCAAACAATGCAGTATACCTCTGTGGCATAGCATCTCCAACCAATGCAGTATACCTCTGCAGTGTAGCATCTCCAACCAATGCAGTATACCTCTGTGGTTTAACATCTCAAACAATGCAGTATACCTCTATTGTGTAGCATTCCCAAACAATACAGTATACTTCTGTGGTGTAGCATCTCCAAAAAGTACAGTATACTTCTATGGTTTAACATGTCAGACAATGCAGTATACCTCTGCAGTGTAGCATCTCCAACCAATGCAGTATACCTCTGCAGTGTAACATCTCCAAACAATGCAGTATACTTCTGTGGTGCTTCAATACTGCACGAAAACATTCAGGTGGATTTGCTGCTCATGGAAGGAATGGGGACTTGAATCCTTACTCTTATTCTTCAGGGTCAGAATATTACTACTGAGCGAAGCTGACACCACAGCTTCCTAAATTAGATAAAGCACTAATTGCAATTAATCTGAACACATTTCATTTTTCACTGAGATATAACATGAAGCAAATGTACTACAGCTGATTTAATGTGTATGTCTTCAATGAGCATTTCACAGATTTCATAATGATCTGGAATAATATTATGCAAAAAAGAAATGGAGTCTCATTTTAATAAAAGCATTTCTTTAATGTTTCCTTTATTTAAAAGTTTGCAGAACCTCGTAACAAAACTGAGCAGTTATTATTTCTCCAAGGCTGTTATGTTCTCTTATCTACCAGTGACATATGTAAAGCCCATTTCATACAGGTTTGCTGTAATATACACATAATAGTCTTAGAAATTCGCAGAAGCCACCACATTTTTAAAACTGAATTCACTTCTTGTATAACACCAGTGACCACTAACAGAGGAAATGCATGAAAAGATATGGTCTTCAATCAAGTTCTAAGTTATCCCTGATTGCACGGCAGCCTTGAATTTTAACTTTAAAAGCATTGGAGGTAAAACAGAAATGCTCTATATTGTTTCTCATGCATTTCAATAAAATTTTAAGTTCTGGAGTTATTTCAAAGTAAGCTATAAAAAAATCCATCCTTCAGTCTGCACCTTTTATTCCCATTCAGGTTTAGAAAACTGCAAAGGAAATGAGAGCAGAAGCTATACAAAAAGAGATAATGCAATACTCAGAACCATCCAGGCACTAACATTGAAATAAATGTGTCTTTATCTATCTTACAGTAAGAGCATGGATTTTTAAATTTACCACTGGATACAGCAGTCAGTAATCGATAGACATTTTCTTTGTTTTTGCTTTACTCCTTTTAACAAAGCTGGTGAATTTTGATGATAAACTAGCAAAATGATCAAAGTGAACATTTTCAAATTCTGGTGTGTTTCTCAGTATTTTTTTTTTGATTTTGTAGTTTAAATATCAAGCTATTGCCTCCAGCCATGGCATTTTGCTTTAATTTGCCTTTCCTTCATTTAACATTGTGCTGCTGTTCCACTGCTTTTATGTTTAGATTGCTGTTCACTATCAAATAATTAGTATGGGCTGAACTCTTGCTTTTCATTGATCATTACAGACAACTTCCTAGAGAAAAAAATATTTAACTCAATATTTCACTGAGAAACTTCACGGTTCATATAGAAAAAAAATCATTGCAACATGTTTTTCTCTGTGTGTAAATAAAATGACAGCACTATAATATACAAAGCTGTTAGTTCTCCAGAATGGTGATAGAGAAGTAAATACCTACATGAAAAAAAAATGTACAAATTGGCAAGAACTCAGCTGAATCTTCTCAATAATGGGTACTGATAAGATAGTTCCTTTTCAATAAAATTGAGAAGCTTCTCTTTAATGGTTATTCTAAAATGAGTTAGCAATGACAGAGGAAAAAAAATTACATCAGGCAATAATTACAGTGCAATTAGAATTATTGAGTACCGCAGCAGCACATGTAGAGATAATTAATACCTGGGCAGAAGATGGTGTGGTAAATTTATTGTAGAAAGTGCTGGGTCTGGGGCTGGATCCAATAGTTTAATAAACCTTAATGTGGTATATCCTGTAGATGAGTTTAGATCTATGGAGAATGATGCAGACTCTGAATGACTGAGTTGCTAACCACCAGAAATCAGCCACTGTCCCCTCCTGAGGGAGGGAAGAAGTCATTCATAAAAAAACTGCAGCACCTTTGGCATTGGAAACTTGAACAATTGGTAGCTGGAACTGGAAGAGCCTGAAACATATAAGAGGGGTGATTGATAAGTTCGTGGCCTAAGGTAGAAGGAGTCAATTTTAGAAAACCTATCACCTTTATTTTTCAACATGTACAGACTTAGTCCAGAGGTTGTGTAGCATACAGATCCCTTCTTTGTAGAAGTGGTCCTCAGCAGGGGTGATGGATAAGTTCGTGGGCTAAGGTAGAAGGAGATGAGTCATTAAATTCAAACTTTCTGCATAATCACTCAAAGAGTTGAACTGCACGTGCATGTAACGAGAGCATCTTGGACCTCCAGGTGGTCCACAGGAGGGATGATTGATAAGATTGTGGCCTCAGGTAGGAGATGAGTTATACAGCTCTCGTTACATGCACGTGCAGTTCAATTCTTTGAGTGAAAATGCAGAAAGTTTGAAGTTTCTCCTCGTCTCCTTCTACTTTAGGCCACAAACTTATCAATCACCCCTGCTGTGGACCACTTTCTGTAGGTCCAAGATGCCGACTTCTACAAAGAAGGGATCCATATGCTCCACAACCGCTGGACTAAGTGTGTAAATGTAGGAAAAATAAATATGCTAGGTTTTCTAAAATTAACTCCTTCTACCTTAGGCCACAAACTTATTACTCACCCCTTGTATGTGTAAGGACAAATAAAGTTTCTCCATGTTTGGCAGGAGAATCCGTTGGTTTTAAGTGTAGAATTATATTTCTGCAACAGTCCTTAACCGAGAGGAGCTTTCCTCTTTACCACTGAATTTACAGTTAGCTTTTGCAATTCTTAGTAATATGGTAGGAAAAGGTAAATCAGTATGGATGTTGTAAATAAAGTTTCTTCAGTTAAACTTGGCTGTGTGAATTCAGAATTAGCTTGCCCTGAGAGTGCAGAGGGTGGCTGTAGACAGAACGTATTCTACGTGGATGTCAGTGACCAATGGTATTCTGCAGGGTTCTGTTCTGTGACCCCTGCTCATTGCGATTTATCTAAATAATCTGGATGGGGAAGTGGAAGGGTGGCACGAATGTTGGTGGAGTTGTGAATAGTGTAGGGGGTTGTTGTAAGTTACAACGGGACATTGACAGGATGCAGACGGAGTTTAACCAGGAGAAGTGTGAAGTGATTCACCTTGGAAGGTTGAACTTGAAGGCAGAATTGTTAATGATGTGGATGAACAGAAATACTTTGGAGTTCACATCCATATATCCCTCAAAAATACAGCGCATATTGATAGGGTGATTAAGAAGGCATATGGTACGTTCACCTTCATTAATCAGGGGATTGAGTTCAAGAGCTGTAGGATAATGTTGCAGTTCTTGGAATATTGTGTTCAGTCCTGGTTATCTCATTATAGGAAAGATGTGGAAGCTTTAGAGAGGGTGCAGAAGAAATTGACCAGGATGCTGCCTGGGTTAGAGGACATGTCCTATGAGGATAGGTTGCTAGTTAGGGCTTTTCTCTTTGGAGTGAAGGAGGGTGAGAGGAGACTTAATAGAGATGTACAAGATGATAAGCAGCATCAATCGAGTGGATAGTCAGAGATTTTTTTTTCCCAGAGCGAAAGTGTCTAATACAAAAAGAAGGCATAACTTTAAGGTGATTGAAGGAAAGTATGGGAGGGATATCAAAGATATTGCTTTTTATACAGAGAATGGTCGGTGCATGACACACCCTGTCATGGGTGGTGTTACAGGCAGATAAATTAGTGACATTTAAGAAAGTCTTTGGCAGGCACATGAATGATAAAATAAATGGTGGACTATGTAGGAAAGAAGGTTTAGATTGATCATAGAGAAGGTTAAAAGGTTGCATAACATTGTGGGCCAAAGTTTTTGTCGTGTTCTATGTTCTGTCAAGTCCACAAGAATCAAATGTTAAGTGTGCATTGTAGCTGAACAATTCAGGAGCATGTAGTTTAAAGCACATTCCGGAGATGTGAGCATGAAATATAAAAAAAAGCTGACATTATCAGTGTGGATGTGAAAGTTGGAGGGGCTGTCTTTTGGATATGTCATACCTGTTCTCTTAGTAAGTGTAAAAGGTGGAACATAAATGCAAATCTTTTTCATCTGCTTCATTATTTGCTTCAGCTTAGATCGCATCTTAGATAGAGTTGACTCTATTTGTAACTTCTAATAGGTCTCTCGCTTTTCAGCTGCAGTAAGCACAACTGCATTTTATGGTAGATATGTTAGTCATTTTTTGAATCAGATACCACAGGGTAATGGATTAATGTTAAAAGAAGATTATCTAGACTCATGATAGAGTGATTTGCTGAGCTATTTAAGAGACTTTTTTTTAATATCCAGCGCATGCCATCCCTTTTATGAAACTTCTTCAAATCTTGGTGTGGTAGGAAATAATTATTCTTCCTCTGATGATGGGGCCCATAAGGCAGTGATCAATCAGCTCTATCCAATTCTAGATTGGGCTTTATGCTCCAGTACACATTATTGCAGCTGCATCTGTCGTTATTGTGTTGTGTGGTGTTCCTATTGATTGACCTCTAGCTCATTTCCCTCATGGTTACCACATCTATGTTTGCTCAGAGAACCATGTCTCAGGTATTCTTAGACTGGGACCAGCATCATTCCATCTCTCTCCTGGACTACACCAGGCAGTGGCAGCTCATGTGCTTTGTGAACAGCACTTCCAGTGTGCCTGTGGTTAAAGAATCATTGACTGAACTTGCAATGGGGATGGTTCAACTGTTTGGTTGGTGCACCACAGAAACGTAACAGCTTCACTGTCTCTCTCATCCATCTATTTTATTTTCACTTAAAGCCATATGAAAGGTTTAAGACTCCAGTTCCCCACTAGTCCATGACACAATAAATGTAATGCTAAGTGAAAATCTCATTACAAAATCAATCGTAATGCTAAGAAATAGAAGGGTTAAGAATTAGTCTTTACTGGTACCAGTTATTACATTGATTCAACTGGAAAGCTGATCAAGTTTTCTTACAGCATTTTGTGTTTCACAATGCAGAAATATGACAGTTAACCCACACGTTGCAAGAATCTGCCAAAATGAATTCCTCTCTACGCACACTTAACCTTGTGAAGGTCAATGAAATTCAGAACCATTGGCAAGTGCCTTTCTTTGCATATTGCAAAAGAATAAACATCTGGTCATTCTGAAGTCTAATTACACATTCATATTACAGCTAAGAAACATCCATTCCAACATATTGGTGCCAGTGTAACAGAATAATAATTCAGAAAAGTTTGCTCGTTACACTGGACAAAATGAAGCTATATTAGTTATGCCATCACAGAACACCTCAACCAACAGCATTTCTGGGAAGCTTATCTAAACTTCAGTATTATTTTCTCCCAACATGAGATTAGGCCGGTAATTAGGCCCTCATTATGTTTTTTTAAAGATATTTTACAAAGAATTGATTCTCTATGAGAAATCTTGCAGTTCATGCTTTGGAACTTTACTATAATTGCCATCTACTTTATCTGTCTTCCAAATGGAATTGAAGTGTGGACATCCTCTATTGAAGATTTCAAAGAGCTACTTTAACCATGTCCTCTTTAAACCTTCCAACTTAGTGTCAGGCATATCATAATTGATACAGTGTGATGATGTTTAAGGTTTCTGGTAAATACCCACTGACATGCTGGGGTGTTCTTCTAACACTTCTTGTTGCAGCAATTTCTGCTTGCTTGTTAAAATGGTTTATTTTGCCTTTATGAGCTGAAAGTTTATCATATCTGCTTTATATTATCTGGCTGCAATGCACTGTTTAAATTAAATTTGTTCCAATCAGCAAAATTTATGCCAAGTGTTGATTAGAAGAATTCCTTATTTTTGTCTCTGACTTAGAGTAAGTTAGCATTCTTAATGCAGACACTTACAATAGCATTCTAAACATCTTGCATATCATCAAACAACTTTCCATATCTTCCAAAGCATCAAACTGGAGAGATGGACGAGGTTCAAATTCTACACTGAAAACAAATCTTTCAGTCCAGTAATCTTGTCTCATTGTGTTCCTTACCTCCTATACTCTATGTTAGTTTTTCACTAAGAATTCTACGGTGGTAATCCACATCACTGGCATCATCAGGACCACAATGGCACCAACTATAGAGTTAAAAAAAAAGGATCTGACTTTTTACATTGGTAGAAGTAGTCTGCATGTTCCTCTTTATCTGTGCATGTCCATGTTGTATTATGGATGCCGTTATACAGAAAACGTGCGTCATTTTTACACATGTTATTTTATGAGTCTACCTCCATTTTTATTTCTCATCAGTAGTTTCATGTTGGAGAAGAGAGTGGACTGGGAGAGACAGAAATATCTGAAAATGATTCAGAATGAGAAATAATGAGGCAAATATACAAGAATCTAAGATTATTTGGAGATGTGTGTAAATGGTGGGGTGGAGATAGGCATCCGTTAGTCTCATGAGACCATGGATTTGCGCCTTGGAAGGTTTCCAGGGTGCAGGTCTGGGCAAGGTTGTATGGAAGACCGGCAGTTGCCCATGCTGCAAGTCTCCCCTCTCCACGCCAATACAGCTTGGCACCAGTGTCGTCGCAGAGCAATGTGTGGTTAAGTGCCTTGCTCAAGGACACAACACGCTGCCTCAGCCAAGGCTCGAACTAGAGACCTTCAGATCACTAGACGAATGCCTTAACCACTTGGCCATGCGCCAACACATGGGTGGAGATACGTCTCTATCAAAGGAGGTGTAAGGCACTCCTTCCATCTGCTAGCCTGCAGGTCACCCTTGGGAAAGGCGTAGCACCTACATAGCCCCCCGATCAGTGTGACATGAAGCCATGGAAGCAAGTGGTGGATGGTCATGTGAGCAGCTGGTGCACATCACAAGTCCTGGTTATGTGACCACTGACACCGGTCAGACAATCTCTGAAGAGTGCAGATAATGGCTGGAGTCACCTGTCTTGTAAAGACACTGTCCAGAAGAAGTCACAGTCACCAGAAATATGATATTAAGCAATTTATTGGAGTTGCAATTGAACGGTCCGAGGTTCTGATGTAATTTATCCTTGGCTCTTGCAAGAAGTGGTTTTTAATATCTTGGTTTTAATTTTTGTATTTCTCTAGATATGGGAAGTCCTGTTAGATTGGAAAGTAATTTCTTTATTCAAAAACTGGTGATATAGGGTATTTGGTAGGAAAATATTCGAAGTTATTTTTCTTTTTCTCAGGCACCCCCTTGGGATTGAGAATAGCTTGTTTCATGAGCTTTGTGGTCACTAATAAGGGTAGGACTCTTCCACTCATTAGTAGAAGGTGTCTGACAAGGCAAATAGATTGCCAGATAACGTTCTCTTTCCGATGCTCGTTCCTTCAAATTTCAGAGACTATTAATGAATCAAAGAGAAAAATCAACTTTTGAGACTAGTTAAGAGCATCTATGAGGAGAAGAAGGAAAGAAACAAAAATATTTGGGAATATAGAGTTAGAACTACAGATTATATAGAAAATAAGCATCAAAAATATCACATGGAACATAGACCAGCAGAGCGCAGAAACAATATTGTGCTGAAATAATTAAATTAGTAATCAAATGGCCAACTAAAACTAATCCCTCCTGCCTACAATTCTTCCATTTCCTGCACATACATGTAAGTTTGTCTGGCACTCTTTCATATAAAGGTTCTAAAAATGTCTCAAACATAAATGTCATTATCAACATTACAATATTAAAACATTCTTTAATGCTTAGAGAAAATTCTAGTTTACTTTTTTTTCTAGCTTCTCAGTAATAACAGAGCAGCCGTAGGAACACAAGTAATTTGAGCCAAATTCTTCAGTCCTGTTGAAGGTATTTAACGATCCCTGATAATGATTTTTAATAATATAGCAACAAATGTAATGGAGTGATAACAACTGGCTAAGTAAATATTTTCTTCTGTGAAATGGGATTATATTTTTCTTCAGATGTTTTGGAGACAGACTTTCACAATACCAGCCATCTTTTCATGATAACAGTAAACTAATTGCCAAAGGTATTATATACAAAAGAGTCACTGTTCCTTAAAATTAAGCCTAAAACTTTAAATCAATGTTTCATTTATTACATGGGAATATGGGACCTTTAGCCTGAAGTTTGTAGATCACATCCCATTCATTTTTCCTTGAAAGGTGAAACCCAGTAGCCTTGCAAATGAATGTCAATTCTGGCCGTATGCTTCAGTGAACTGTACTAGAAGTGTCATTATCTCATCAACTCTATCCTGCTGAGCAGTGACTCCAACATTTTCTACATTCAATGAAAGAAGGTGGTATCTTTTCAAACGTGTCTCAGTTGCTAAAGCAAAGAAGTGTGAAACCATCTTTGGCCCTTTTCAACCACAGCTACCTGAAATAGTGCAACCAGGTCCACAAAATGTTTGCCTTCAGGAGAGTGTCATTTATTTCCTTGCCACAAAGGGAAGAAAACCAATAAGTCTGGAAGTCTTCCAACTCAGGAGATTATACAGAGGTAATGCAATCAAGTATCATTAAGGCTGGCTGTAACCTCCAGCATGTTATGTGTTTATGTCTGCCAAAACACTAACCACAAAATAAAGTTCAGTCCCAAGACAACACAGGAACTCATACATTAGGGAGCCAATCCATCTAGAACTCCTCAAACAAATGATTGTTGTGCCTATCAGTTTGTAATGCAGCTTGTACAGAATTTTAAAATGAAATTTCTTTATTTCACAGAAAACAATTTTAATATGACTTATTACTCTTAATCCATTTCAATTTGACATGCACTGTCTTGCATCTATACCCTTGGAGAGTTTTTTTTTATATCCTCTTACGATAATATTTTAATAGCATTTTCAATGTCCTGTCAAATTTTAACATTTGTGCATCAGTTTTTCTATTTGTGCACCTTTTTTGAAATGGTATCGTTTAATTTGTAGTGCTTCACCTAATTTTCGTAACAAAATATATTGCTGACTACTTTTCTGTATATGATTTCATCTGCCATATCTGCCTATTCTCTCTAAACATGTGACTATCCTTGTCTTCGTAGATTACATTTCAGCATTTTGTGTCATCTATAAACATCAAAAATACAGTAAACACTATACATCAAGTAAGTCTGTCTTTAATGTAATCAAAAAGAACAATGGACTGAACACTGGTTCTTGGGAAGCACCAGTCTCTGAAATAAATGTTCATCCCTAACCTGTGCTTTCCATCCTTTAGTTAAGTTTGTACCCATGCCTGTGCCATTAATCCCATGAGCTGTAATTCTGTTTACATGATACTTTGACAAACCTGCTTTTACAAATCCACATATACAATATCAACTGTACTTCCATCACAAGTCATGTTTGTTGCTTTATCAAAACAATCAATGAAGTCAGTCAATCTATTATTTATTCTTTTCTCTGGCAGACCCCCAGGGTTGAAGATGACTTGCTTCTACTCCAGTTCTATGGGATTTGAGGTGGCTGATGGTGAAAAAACCCTTGGTTTATTGAGCAACTGCAAAACGAGTTGTAATAGTATAATCAACAGTAAACAAGAATATCAGCAATGGTTTTGGACAAATATACCATGGTTTGGATACTTATGTATTTTCAATTTGTGGCTAAAACTAAAAGAAAATTTAAAAAGAAGGGTTTCTAAATGGTTTGCAGTGTGGTAGACATATTTAAAATTGAATATCTTGGTTTCTGCCACATCCTTTCTGTTCCTTTGCCTCTTCCAGATTCAACCAATCATTGGCCTACTGGATGGTCATGTGGCCCCACTCATTGAAAAGCCAGCCTATCAAAAGCTCTACAGACCACATCCTGTCATGACTCAAACTCTGCTCATCCATCACTTCCAGACCTTATCATTCAACCTTCACTCCCAGTGCCTTCTTGGTCATTTTTGTGCTTAAGTATTTTTCAAGCTCTCGTTCAGCCCAACAACTTCTCCATCTCACATCTCCACCCCCAAGGCACTTACAAAGGCCTTCTTTTCCACCAGGGTATTTTGCATACACAAAAAACAGTATTGTTCATCTTGGAGCTCATCCTCTTTGTTTCCTCATGCTTCTTTGGGAGTCTTTCATATAGTAAAGATACTATCTGCAAATTATAATTACTTAAGCACATGCTAAAATGTTAAATTGGAGACGTGAGAAAATCAATAATCAAATTTGAAATCCAGTCATTAATAACAACTAAGGTATTTTACAATTACTTATTACAGAGAATAATTATTTTACAGACTCCCATCTGCACAAAAACTGCACAATTTTATTTTTTCACTTCTTCTCAACATGTTAACCGTCAACATGAAACAGTTGTCACTGAGGAGGTATCTACTGCATCTGTTCATATCTTCCCTGTTACCTTAATCTATCACCTGATATGATAATATCAATTATATTATGCAATTAGCATTACATTAGTAATGCTTCTTCACCTTAATTTTCTTGAAGTACAGTAAATCTGCATTATTTTTGCTTTAGAAGTCATTGTGACAAGTAAGGGGATATTTACTCTCCAAGGCAATTCTTCATGTTTTAATATCCATTTGTTGGGAATTTGCTGCTAGCTTGGAATATTAATTACAACATCCAATCTTCCTGGGATATACTTAAATTACCAAATGATATGTACGGCCTTTCTCATTCGGTTCAGTTCGGATCCCGCAACCCTTGGGTCATAGGGATGCTCTTGCATGTTTTGAGTTAGTGAAGCCTGGCAGCACCCATCCTTCTCCAGGCCAGACCACAGTTGATGTCCTCCAACTCGGTGGCTCGCCCAGGTCTTGGACACGTGGCCATTGTAGATCTTTGGGGAACTTATCTGCCCTGGCCAGTAACTTTGTCAACAAAGCCCTTCAACCAGTGGTGTTGTGTTAACACCACCCCCTCACGTCGTTTCCCCTACCAGCTGGAGCAGTTTACCAGAGTGTCCTACTCAGAGGCAGACATGGGAGATTAGGAAGGAGATGGATGAGGACCAGTGATGCCCGTCCACTCTACGAGGTAGAGTGCAGCTACCAGACATCAAAGGTACTACCTCTACCCAGAACCCCCTATACCCCTTCCTCATTGAATTTGCTTAAAGACCAAGACAGTTTACTAGCTTTCTCCCAAAGGTAATCTATTTCAAGTATCTGAGACCAGATATAGATGGATTTGTACCTGCCATATGACTGAAATTCAAAAAACAATCACTTTCTAAAAATAGCCAACAATGATGGAAACATTTAATAGTTTCAGTGGAGGAAGGGAGAAAGGGGGAAAGGAATGTAAAGTTACTTGAGTTAATGACCTCTTCTCCTTTTAATTTATCTCAAATCATGTTTATTGCAACTAATTTTTCAGTTGATGTGATGGAGGGACCACATAGATGAAATTAGCTCATTTACAAAATTGGTATCACTTAATGAAGTGTTGGTTCTCTTATTCATTTGCATAACAGGAGAAATGTTAAAAATCAAATGAATTACTTTAAATTTAATTTCTTCTGTTAATTATTTTTCCACATATAGTAATTTATATTTATAATTTATTGTTCAAATTAAATGAGCTGATGCTATGTTTATTTTTCCACCATTCAAATGCTGGGTGAGTAGTTGAGTCAATTCCAGTCAGAAATCACAATAAAATTGTTGTTCTCTGTCTAACCCTTTGTCAATTCTAGATTAATAGACACAGGACTAGTCATTCTGATCAATGCCCAGAAAATGCTGCACAGATAAACATTTCATTACTGCAACATTAAGTAACTTGTACCTGTTTCTGAGTAAGTTAACAATATGAGTAAGTTAGCAATATGAACCGTTTTGTGGAGAAATTTATATCAACTCCTTGTGTTTTGTAAGTCCAGCTCACCACAATAACGCCAACATACTGTATGTCCAAAATTCAATTCTTGTGTGATTTTTAACACACTGGTTTAAGTCCTATCTGTAGCTGTTTACTTGTTCAGAATCAGAATCAGGTGTAATATCACTGATAAGCAAGAGAAAAATCTGCAGGTGCCGGAAATCCAAGCAAAACACACAACGCTGGAGAAACTCAGCAGGCTAAGGCAGCATCTATGGAAAAGACAGTCAACGTTTTGGGCTGAGACCCTTCATCATGACTGGAGAAAAAAGATGAGACGTCAGAATAAGAACAGTGTTGATTGTCAGAGATGAGGATATGCTAATTAGATTAGATTAGATTAGATTATGAGGACACGCAGTCCTCTTTTATTGTCATTTAGTAATGCATGCATTAAGAAATGATACAATGTTTTTCCAGAATGATATCACAGAAACACATGACAAACCGACTTAAAAACTGACAAAAATCACATAATTATAACATGTAGTTACAACAGTGCAAAGCAATACCGTAATTTGATAAGAACGGACCATAGGCACGGTAAAGGTCTCAAAGTCTCTCGAAAGTCCCATCATCTCAAGCAGACGGTGAACCTCCAGTGCCGCAAATTTGCTGATACAGCATAATTCGGACTTTTTGAAGAAAACATCATGAATAGTTTTGAATGATCAAACCAGGTATTATTTAAAATGTCAGAGCTCAGCAGTTCTGTGTTGATTAGATCAGTAGCAAGTAAAAACCTGGAGAAAGATAGATACAAGAGACAGCAGATGCTGAAATAAATGAGCTGCTGAAGTAACTCAATGCATGAGGCAAGTGTAGAAGGAAGTGGACAATCAACATTTTGGGCTGGAAGAGCAGATGGAAGATTGCCAATGTAAAGAGGTGTAGGGAAGAGCTGACAAGGGGTCGATTGGTAGTTGGAGTCTGGCAGAGGAGGGAAGGGTGAGGATCGTGACAGAAAGTGGGACCTAATAGATGGAAGCAACAAAGGACTGACTGCTTTACTGAGGCTGCACTCTGTCCTGGGAAGAGGAAATGGCACTGGCACTCATTCATCACCAAAGTCTTGGTGCTATGCCCCACCCCAAGAGCAGAGAAGTGCTTCAAATTGTGTCATCTTGCCAGAGTACTTCACACCTTTCTTTCTTTGTAAATCTTTATTGAATAAGTATACAAAAGGATAAGCCATATAGGCACTAATACACTGTTAGAATATAATAAAATTACAGGAGATATTAATACAGAAAAAAAGTGATACAAACAATGTAATTTAAACATAACACACTAAGGTAACATAATAGTATACTAATTTATATATATATATATATCAATAGAGAAAAGAAACCCCCTCCCAAAAAAAACCCACCGTGCAACTAAACTAAAAGCAAAGCAAAGCAATGGGCTAACTTGGAACCAAATAGAGTTAAAGAATTTAAAATCACGTCCTCAAACCCGACCTCTATTAAAAACGGTAAAAAAAACAAGAAGGGTCACACCTTTCTGGCAAGACCAAGGTAGGAGCTGCTGCTGGGAGTGCCTGCCTTTCCTTCCCTTTCCTCTTCCTGTAGTAAGACCAGCTGTCTTCATTTTGCTATCCTGAAGTCGACCCAAGTGCCAATTGAAGCTCCCTGTCTGTCAGCAATAGCTGTAGGGTAGAGCTTCAGTTTACTGTTTGCATCAGATTCCCTCAAACATTTTGATCACTAATATTATCCAAATACCTAACAGCACCAGTTCTCCACACGAGCTTCCAGTCTCTAAGCTCTATGACTCAACCTGCAAGTAACTGATGATCCAACAAAACAGCACAGGTGAGAGACAGAGGTTCCCAAAAGATGCATGCTCTACTCCTTGTGCCAGTTTGATGCATGGTGTCAGTTCAGTGTCTGAGATTCACTGCTGCTAAGTCAATGTGCACAGAAATTGGTGCCATGATTTGTCTAATCGGTATATCTCACTTTGCACAAATGACATAAGCCCTTATTAATTTGGCAAGGAGTAAAAGTGGTGCTAAAAATTCATGCGGACCATGTGGGTTAATGAAATTGACACCAAATTTACACCTTTTGCATTTGGACAAAAGATATTACAGAACCCAATTTTGCAGCCTTTGTTTTAAATGCCATCTACTTTTCCTCTTAAAAAAACTAATTAAGCTTACTATTGTAGTAATAACTACCAATGAGTTCTTTGGCATCTTCCCTTATTATTAGTGTCACTCAGCCATCCAGGCCTAGTGGTGGGATGTGTTAGACCAGGTGCAGAAAAGGTGTCAGACCAGGATCAATAACCTTTGTGTTTTGTTGTTGAGTGACTGAGGAAGTGAAGAATCTTTCTTGCGTAATGGTCAAATGGCAAATATCAGGTTGAATTTACACTCAATAGCCACTTTATTAGTTACCTCCTGCACCTAATAATGTGGTCACTGAGTGTATTTTCGTGGTCTTCTACTGCTGAAGCCCATCTATTTCAAGGTTCGATATGCCGTGCATTAAGAGATGCTGTTCTGCATACCACTGTTGTAACATGTAGGTATTTGAGTTACTGTTGCTCTCTTGTCATCTTGAACCATTCTAGCCATTCTCTCTGACCTCCCTCATTAACAAGGCATTTTTGCCCACAGAACTGCTGCTCATTGGATTTTTTTTTTGTTCTTCACATTATTCTCTGTAAACTCCAGAGACCGTTGTGTGTGAAAATCCCAGGAGTTCAGCAGTTTCTGAGGTACTCTAAACACCCCATCTAGCATCAACAATCATTCCACATTCAAAATAACTTGGATCATATTTCTTCCCTATTCTGATGTTTGGTCTCAACAAAAACAGGACAACAGACGATGTCTGCATGCATTTATGCATTGAGTTGTTGCCATGTGATTGGCTGATCAGATATTTGTATTAAAGAGCAAGCTGTACAAATGTCCCTAATAAAGTGGTCACTGAATGTAAATGGAATAGAAAGGTTGGGCCGGGCAGATCACGAGTCTGAGCCACATTATAGAAAAGAAACATCGGTCAGGTATGATAAATAGAACAGTGGCCAATGTGAATAATTATGCAACAGAGAACGATCAAGAGTCAAGTTAAAAGTCAGTGAGGGCTTACGGAAGACAGCACTAAAAATACCTATAAATGGGACTTATAATGGAATTGCCTTTCTAACACCTTTCTGGTGCTTCATTTGATGGAAAGACAGCCGCATCTCTTGTCAAATCAGGTTCCAGTGTCACAGAAGTACATCTGGTCTGATGTATCAATTGATCCTAAACATTTCAAAATAAGCTTTTTAGCAACTCTGTTACAGCCCACAACAGTGCAACAACAAAGAAAATTGGTCAATTTCAGCAGAGAGGAAATTCAGAATCATTAGAGGTCCATGAATCAGACTGAGTATAAAGTAAATAACTTACAGTCCATTTGCAATGGAGGACTAAGAGATGTTATTCAAATAGCAATCAAACAGGAAAAAAAACTGCAGAGCTAGAGATCTGAAGTATAAACAGATTGCTGCATGGACATAAATAACAAACCACAGTTATCTCACAATTACTAGGTACATGATTGCTACTACCATAGCATTACAGCTTTTGGTGCCAATTCTAAAGCAGATGTAAGGTAATTGCTACTCCATGCAGAAAACACCTTTGACGCCCTTACAAGTCAAGAACCTGCCAAACTCTGCTTTAAATATACCCAAAGACTTGCCCTCTGCAGTCATCTGTGGCAATAGATTCCACTGATCGACCACCCTCTGGCTAAAGAAATTCCTCCTCATCTTTGTTCTAAAGGGCTGTCCTTGTAATCTGAAGCTGTGCCCTTTTACCCTAAACTCTCCCACTGTAGTAAACACCCTTAGTTCCACGGTCTTATGGTCCATGGAACTTCCTGGATCCTTTTTTTTAATTATTAATTTTTTAATTGCAACACCAACAAATTACATTCAATACAACCAGTTGCCAATTACATTTTGACTGTTTAACCCAGGGGTCCCCAACCTTTTTTGCACTGCGGACCGGTTTAATATTGACAATATTCTTGCAGACCGGCCGATGGCGGGGGGCGGGGGGTACGGTTGCCAATGGACAAGACAGCAGTCAACTACATTGTGTTTTCCCCGAGAAAGACTACAATGACCATGAAGCCTTGTGTGGGCACCAGTACGCATGCGTAACCTGCGTACGCGTGCGCCTGCCGATTTTTTTCCCTACAAATTGTTTTTCGCGATTCTGTTCGTGGGGATGGGGTTGTTAATCACGACTGGAATATAGGTGATAAGTGGCTAATACACTCAGTTTCATTTCTAAAAGGGTTTATCTAACGAATTTAATATTAAACACACAGTGCATATTTTCCTCGCAAGAATACAGTGATAGGTCAATTATCAGGGGAGGACAGGGGAGCTTGAAGTAAGCGTTGAACGAACTTCCAGTAGAAATGGCAGAAACAGGTTCGATATTATCATTTAAAGAAAAATTGGATAAGTATATGGACAGGAAAGGAATGGAGGGTTTTGAGCTGAGTGCAGGTCGGTGGGGCTAGGTGGGAGTAGCGTTCGGCACGGACTAGAAAGGCAGAGATGGCCTGTTTCCGTGCTGTAATTGTTATATGGTTATATAAGTCAATAGCATCATAACATTTTAAGTAATGTTTGGATATTAAACACACAGCACATATTTTCTCCGTATGAACATATAAAATCATTGCAACACACCAATATCGCTGAATCAGTGGGAGCCCTGGGCTTGTTTCCCTGCAACAAGACGGTCCCATTGAGGGGTGATGGGAGACAGTGATACTCGAAGGGGGTTCCTTATGTCCAGTCCATTCCACAATTTGCATTCATTGCAGAAAACTCCGCTTCACAGAAGTAACAGGAATTCTGCAGATGCTTGAAATTCAAGCAACACACGTCAATGTTGCTGGTGAATGCAGCAGGCCAGGCAGCATCTCTAGGAAGAGGTGCAGTCGACGTTTCAGGCCGAGACCCTTCGTCAGGACTAACTGAAGGAAGAGTGAGTAAGAGATTTGAAAGTTGGAGGGGGAGGGGGAGATCCAAAATGATAGGAGAAGACAGGAGGGAGGGGGATGGAGCCAAGAGCTGGACAGGTGATTGGCAAAAGGGATACGAGAGGATCATGGGACAGGAGGTCCGGGAAGAAAGACAAGGGCGGGGGGGGGGAACCCAGAGGATGGGCAAGGGGTATATTCAGAGGGACAGAGGGAGAAAAAGGAGATTGAGAGAAAGAATGTGTGTATAAAAATAAGTAACAGATGGGGTACAAGAGGGAGGTGGGGCATTGGCGGAAGTTAGAGAAGTCAATGTTCATGCCATCAGGTTGGAGGCTACCCGGACGGAATATAAGGTGTTGTTCTTCCAACCTGAGTGTGGCTTCATCTTTACAGTAGAGGAGGCTGTGGATAGACATGTCAGAATGGGAATGGGATGTGGAATTAAAATGTGTGACCACTGGGAGATCCTGCTTTCTCTGGTGGACAGAGCGTAGGTGTCAAGAAAAGCGGTCTCCCAGTCTGCGCCGGGTCTCGTCAATATATAAAAGGCCACATCGGGAGCACCGGACGCAGTATATCACCCCAGCCGACTCACAGGTAAAGTGTCGCCTCACCTGGAAGGACTGTCTGGGGCCCTGAATGGTGGTAAGGGAGGAAGTGTAAGGACATGTGTAGCACTTGTTCCACTTACACGGATAAGTGCCAGGAGGGAGATCAGTGGGGAGAGATGGGGGGGACGAATGGACAAGGGAGTTGTGTAGGGAGCGATCCCTGCGGAAAGCAGGGGCGGGGGGAGATGTGCTTAGTGGTGGGATCCCATTGGAGGTGGCGGAAGTTACGGAGAATAATATGTTGGACCTGGAGGCTGGTGGGGCGGTAGGTGAGGACCAGGGGAACCCTATTCCTACTGGGGTGGCGGGAGGATGGAGTGAGAGCAGCTGTACGTGAAATGGGGGAGATGTGTTTAAGAGCAGAGTTGATAGTGGAGGAAGTCTCCGTCTCCGAGCCTGCTTCTTCGGCAAGGACTCTTCCACCCCCACCGATGACCCCTTCTCCCGTCTTCAACCCTCCTCTTCTTCATGGACACACCACTCTGGTCTTCTGCCTGCTCTGGATCTCTTTATCGCTAACTGCCGACAGGACATCAACCGTCTCAACTTCACCGCACCTTGTCCCCATTCCAACCTCACTCCTTCGGAACGTTCTGCTCTCCACTCCCTCCGCACTAACCCTAACCTTACTATAAAACCCGCTGATAAGGGGGGAGCTGTTGTAGTCTGGCGCAGTGACCTCTACCTTGCCGAGGCACAGCGACAACTCACGGATACCTCCTCTTATTTACCCCTCGATCGTGACCCCACTAAGGAGCACCAGGCCATTGTCCCCCACACCATCACCGACTTTATCCGCTCAGGGGATCTCCCATCCACTGCCTCGCACTTCCTGTTTCTACCTCCTACCCAAGATCCACAAACCTGCCTGCCCTGGCCGACCTATTGTCTCAGCTTGCTCCTGCCCCACCGAACTCGTTTCTGCATACCTTGACACGGTTTTATCCCCCCTTGTTCAATCCCTCCCTACCTATGTTCGTGACACTTCTCACGCTCTTAAACTTTTCGATGATTTTAAGTTCTCTGGCCCCCACCGCTTTATTTTCACCATGGATGTCCAGTCCCTATATACTTTCATCCCCCATCAGGAAGGTCTCAAAGCTCTACGCTTCTTTTTGGATTCCAGACCTAATCAGTTCCCCTCTACCACCACTCTGCTCCGTCTAGCGGAATTAGTCCTTACTCTTAATAATTTCTCCTTTGGCTCCTCCCACTTCCCCCAAACTAAAGGTGTAGCTATGGGCACCCGTATGGGTCCTAGCTATGCCTGCCTTTTTGTTGGCTTTGTGGAACAATCTATGTTCCGTGCCTGTTCTGGTATCTGTCCCCCACTTTTCCTTCACTACATCAACGACTGCATTGGCGCTGCTTCCTGCACGCATGCAGAACTCGTTGACTTTATTAACTTTGCCTCCAACTTTCACCCTGCCCTCGTTTATCTGGTCCATTTCCGACACCTCCCTCCCCTTTCTAGATCTTTCTGTCTCTATCTCTGGAGATAGCTTATCCACTGATGTCTACTATAAGCCTACTGACTCTCACAGCTATCTGGACTATTCCTCTTCTCACCCTGTCTCTTGCAAAAACGCCATCCCCTTCTCGCAATTCCTCCGTCTCCGCCGCATTTGCTCTCAGGATGAGGTTTTTCATTCTAGGATGTGGGAGACGTTCTCCTTTTTTAAAGAAAGGGGCTTCCCTTCCTCCACTATCAACTCTGCTCTTAAACGTATCTCCCCCATTTCACGTACATCTGCTCTCACTCCATCCTCCCGCCACCCCACTAGGAATAGGGTTCCCCTGGTCCTCACCTACCACCCCACCAGCCTCCGGGTCCAACATATTATTCTCCGTAACTTCCGCCACCTCCAACGGGATCCCACCACTAAGCACATCTTTCCCTCCCCCCCCTCTGCTTTCTGCAGGGATCGCTCCCTACATGACTCCCTTGTCCATTCGTCCCCCCCATCCCTCCCCACTGATCTCCCTCCTGGCACTTATCCGTGTAAGCAGAACAAGTGCTACACATGCCCTTACACTTCCTCCCTTACCACCATTCAGGGCCCCAGACAGTCCTTCCAGGTGAGGCAACACTTCACCTGTGAGTCGGCTGGGGTGATATACTGCGTCCGGTGCTCCCGATGTGGCCTTTTATATATTGGCGAGACCCGACGCAGACTGGGAGACCACTTTGCTGAACCCCTACGCTCTGTCCGCCAGAGAAAGCAGGATCTCCCAGTGGTCACACATTTTAATTCCACATCCCATTCCCATTCTGACATGTCTATCCACGGCCTCCTCTACTGTAAAGATGAAGCCACACTCAGGTTAGAGGAACAACACCTTATATTCCGTCCGGGTAGCCGCCAACCTGATTGCATGAACATTGACTTCTCTAACTTCTGCTAATGCCCCACCTCCCCCTCGTACCCCATCTGTTACTTATTTTTATACACACATTCTTCCTCTCTCTCTCCTTTTTCTCCCTCTGTTCCTCTGACTATACCCCTTGCCCATCCTCTGGGTTACCCCCTCCCCTTGTCTTTCTTCCCGGACCTCCTGTCCCACGATCCTCTCGTATCCCTTTTGCCAATCACCTGTCCAGCTCTTGGCTCCACCCTCCCCCTCCTGTCTTCTCCTATCATTTTGGATCTCCCCCTCCCCCTCCAACTTTCAAATCTCTTACTCACTCTTCCTTCCGTTAGTCCTGATGAAGGGTCTCAGCCTGAAACGTCTACTGCACCTCTTCCTAGAGATGCTGCCTGGCCTGCTGCGTTCACCAGCAACGTTGATGTGTGTTGCTTCACAGAAATATGTTGGAAGCAACGTTTTCGGTGCTTTTGTGGCTATCTCAGGATATTTAGCTTTGACTTTGACCCAGAATGCCGGCAGAGATGTTATGTCAAACATACTTTTCAGCCCGCCGTCCTTTGCAAGCTCGAGGAGTTGATCTCCTTCCCGCGCTGACACGGATGACACGCGGGTAATGACCTCGCATGCGTAATGGCTAAATAGTGGCCATGACCGGGAATGAGGAAAGGTGCAGATGATTCATATGGCCAAATCATATCGTTTCCTCACGGCCCGGTAGCGTATGGTTGGGGACCACTGGTTTACCCCAGCCGCCCCCCAAGCTTCATCTCCATCTTCCCTCCACCCTTCTCTCTCCCCATCCTTCTCCCCTCCACCAATCAACTGAATAGTAGTACATACACAGACAAAGCATTCCTATTTTAAGAAAAGATCTTTTAAGTTAGATATCAAATTTGTCCACATTAAGATTGTGTTTGGTCGTGCATCATTTACTCTTGCTGATGAAAGTTCCAGGTAAGAAATGTCCAAAAAGCTCCGAAGCCAGTGAGTATTTGAAATATCATGGGGAGGTTTCCAACGCTGATCTACAATCTTCTTAGCTGCAGTCAGGCCTGCCAGCCAGATTTTGCGTGTTTTTTCAGTAAGGGAAAGGTGGGAATCATCATTTAGAAGATGTACAGCGGGGTCCATTGGTAATTGTACCCCTGTTAGTTCTGTAAGAGTACTGATAACCTTCCCCCACAAATCAAAAACCCCTGGACATTCCCATACAACATGTATAAAAGGGCTAATGGCTCCATGGGGGCAAAATGAACAATAAGGGTCAGGAACGAGTCCCATCTGATGTCTAATTCTCGGTGTTAAATACGCTCTATGACAAAATTTCAACTGTATATACCGATGATTCGGGTTTTTCGAAGCACCGGCAGCATTATCCCAAATCGTATCCCGGTCTAAGTCTGGTCCTAATTCAGATATGGCCCCATCCCAAGCTTTCATTCCGGATGTGGGCATATAATTCTGGGAGTTTAATTTATCATAGATATATGACACTATCTGTCCTGGAGCACTCTGTATCCAACTTAAAATGGGATGGTCCTTTAAATCTGACCCCCAGGGAACGCCGTAGGCTTTACAAACTGATCTTACTCGAAAGTAGAAGAAAAGAGAATGTTTATCAATATTATATCAAGATATCAGTTCTTGAAAGCTAAGGATAGTACTTGCCCCATTAGTACCTTGAAGAGTAGTAATAGCTTTATCCGAACTTCCTGGATCCTGAATAAAAAAAAACCTAGTGCTGAACTAAAGAGATGATTTCTCCAGCGTAATTCTTGGAAATTGTAACAATCTGTTAAATACGCGAGTTATGACCAAAGAGTCGCTTAGCACTTTAGTGCAAAGGTGTTTATTAGGTGCGTCAAAAATTAGTGAAAAGAAAGATGCCAAACAAAATGATAGCTCGGTACTTATTCTTGTTCTGTGTGAACTCCTGGCAGTCCCCATCTCTCTCAAACTGAGGGCTATGAGCTCTGTTCTGTTCGGCACGAGGACGTACCATCTTTAGTTACCCATAAAGACAAACCTGTTGGAATTCTTTGAGGAGATTACGTGGGATAGATAAACGGGATGCAGTGGATGTTGTATATCTGGACTTTCAAAAGGCCTTTGACAAGGTACCACAATGGTGGATGGGCAGGTAGTGTTGAGGAAACAGGTAGGATGCAGAAGGACTTGGACAGATTAGGAGAATGGGCAAGAAAGTGGCAAATGAAACATAATGTTGGAAAATGCATGGTCATGCACTTTGGTAGTAGAAATAAATGTGTGGACTGTTTTCTAAATGGGGAGAAATTCCAGGAATCTGAGATGCAGAGGGACTTGGAAGTCCTTGTGCGGAACACTGAAGGTTAACTTGCAGGTTGAGCCAGTGGTGAGGAAGGCAAATGCCATGTTAGAATTCATTTCAAAAGGTCTAGAATACAAGAGCAAGGATGTGATGCTGAGGCTTTATAAGGCACTGGTGAGGCCTCAACTTGAGTATTGTAAACAGTTTTGGGCTCCTCATCTTAGAAAAGATATGCTGGCCTTGGAGAGGGTCCAGAGGAGGTTCATGAGGATGATTCCAGGAATGAAAGGGTTACCATACAAGGAATGTTTGATGGCTCTGGGTCTGTATTCGCTGGAATTCAGAAGGATGAGGAGGGATCTCATTGAAGCCTTTCGAATGTTGAAAGGCCTAGACAGAGTAGATGTGGAAAGGATGTTTCCCATGGTGGGAGAGTCTAGGACAAGAAGGCACAGCCTCAGGATAGAGGGCGCCCTTTCAAAACAGAGATGCAGAGAAATCTCTTTAGCCAAAGGGTGGTGAATTCATGGAATTTGTTGCCACATGCAGCTGTGGAGGCCAGGTCGTTGGATGTATTTAAGACAGAGATTGATAGGTTCTTGATTGGACATGGCATCAAAGGTAACAGGGAAAAGGCCAGGAACGGGGGTTGAGGAGGAGATAGAAAAAAAGGATCAGGCATTATTGAATGGCGGAGCAGACTCGATGGACCAGATAGCCTAATTCTGCTCCTATGTCTTATGGTCTTAAGATGAAAGGTAACTGATCAATTCATTCTATATCTAAGCATGTAAGACCAGAATGAACTGCTGTTCAAATGGCAAACTTAGCCAGTGTCATCTGATACAATCTTACACTGTACATAAAAGTTGCTGGTGAACTCAGCAGGCTAGGCAGCATCTCTAGGAAGTGGTACAGTCGACGTTTCAGGCCAAGACCCTTCGTCAGGACTAACTGAAGGAAGAGCTAGTAAGAGATTTGAAAGTGGGCGGGGGAGGGGGAGATCCAAAATGATAGGAGAAGACAGGAGGGGGAGGGATGGAGCCAAGAGCTGGACAGGTGATAGGCAAAAGGGGATACGAGAGGATCATGGGACAGGAGGTCCAGGGAGAAAGAAGAAGAAGAGGATGGGCAAGGGGTATAGTGAGAGGGACAGAGGGAGAAAAAGGAGAGAGAGAGGAAGAATGTGTGTATATAAATAAATAACGGATGGGGTACGAGGGGGAGGTGGGGCATTAGCGGAAGTTTGAGAAGTCAATGTTCATGCATCTCCTTGGATGCAGAAATCGACAAGAGCATTGGAAAGACTGCAACAACTCTTGCCAGCCTCACCACTGAATCTAGGAGAACTCCAGTCTTTCAGTCCAGACAAAGATGGCAGTATACAACACTTTTGTCACCATCACGCTGCTGTATAGCAGTGAAACCCGGACAACATATACTAAGCAGGAGACAAAGCTCAATACCTTCTTTTAAGGTGCTTTCGTCACATCTTGGGAACCTCTTGGAGAGGCAGAGCAGCCAGTGCTGAGGTTCTCTCTCACGCTGGCCTCCCTAGCATGTACACTTTGCTCAGGCATCATAAGGTGCTCTGACTGGCCCACGTCCACCACATGCAGGAAGACCATGTCACAGAGACATCTTCACATCTTCTATGCTGAGCTGACTTCAGGCGAGAGAACCTCTGGCCACTACAACTGCAGTACAAGGATATCTGCAAGCAGGGCATAAAGGCACAGGACATTGAGTCCTGGGAGGAACTTGCAGCCACCACACCAGATGGAGAAGCATTCTGAAACATCACCTTAAGTGTTGAAGATTGGTGGTGGGGCAGGTAGTGTTGAGGAAACGGGTTAGGCTGCAGAAGGGCTTAGACAGATTAGAAGAATGGGCAAGAAAGTGGCAAATGAAATACAGTGTTGGAAAATGCATGATCATGCACTTCAGTACTAGAAATAAATGTGCAGATTACTTTCTAAATGGGGAGAAAATACAAATATCTGAGATGCAAAGGGACTTTGAGTCCTTGGGCAGAACACCCTAAAAGTTAACTTGCAGGTTGAATTCTGGATACTTTGGGCCACAGAGACTGGCCTTCTGCCTTTGACAGGTAAGCATTAGCATGTGCAGAAGTTAGGTAAGGTTGCAAGATTTGGCCTATTTGGATTTTATATTGCTTATAATATGGGAGCAGGAGACAATCTTTTTGTCTCTAGTTTTTGCTATTAATTGCGCATAATTCACTGAGATCACTGTCAGGAGTATTTAATGCTACTTGTTTTAAAAACAGTCTAATATAATTCATCGAAATTTACCAATTTTGTCTGGCAATTAATTTAGAACTTGTAGCACAACAGACCATGTAAGGAAACAGAAATCTCCCTTATAAGGTAGTTTATTAGGATAATATGGCAGAGAGTTCAGAAACTGTTAGAAATAGATTTACTGCTGCAGTTGTTGGCTCTTCTCAATCAAAATGCAAGCCACTCCTATTGGATTTGATCAGTTCTAAGAGTGGAAAACAACCAAAATCTTGGAGAGTAACCAAGATCAATTGTAATTAGAAACAAGAGAAAATCTGCAGATTTACAAATCCCACCACTAAGCAAACCTTTCCCTCACTCCCCCCCCGCTTTCCGCAGGGATTGCTCCCTACCCGACTCCCTTGTCCATTCGTCCTCCCCATCCCTCCCCACTGATCTCCCTCCTGGCACTTACCCGCATAAGCGGAACAAGTGCTACACATGCCCTTACACATCCTCCCTTACCACCATTCAGGGCCCCAAACAGTCCTTCCAGGTGAGGCGACACTTCACCTGTGAGTCGGCTGGGGTGATATACTGCGTCCGGTGCTCCCGATGTGGCCTTCTATATATTGGCGAGACTTGATGCAGACTGGGAGATCGTTTTGCTGAACACCTACGCTCTGTCTGCCAGAGAAAGCAGGATCTCCCAGTGGCCACACATTTTAATTCCACATCCCATTCTCATTCTGACATGTCTATCCACGGCCTCCTCTACTGTAAAGATGAAGCCACACTCAGGTTGGAGGAACAATACCTTATATTCCGTCTGGGTAGCCTCCAACCTGATGGCATGAACATTGACTTCTCTAACTTCCGCTAATGCCCCACCTCCCCCTCGTTCCCCATCCATTATTTATTTATATACACACATTCTTTCTCTCTCTCTCCTCTTTCTCCCTCTGTCCCTCTGACTATACCCCTTGCCCGTCCTCTGGGTTTTTCCCCTTCCCCCTTTTCCTTCTCCCTGGGCCTCCTGTCTCATGATCCTCTCATATCCCTTTTGCCAATCACCTGTCCAGCTCTTGGCTCCATCCCACCCCCTCCTGTCTTCTCCTATCATTTTGAATCTCCCCCTCCCCCTCCCACTTTCAAATCTCTTACTAGCTCTTCCTTCAGTTAGTCCTGACGAAGGGTTTCGGCCTGAAACGTCAACAGTACCTCTTCCTAGAGATGTTGCCTGGCCTACTGCGTTCACCATCAACTTTGTTGCTAAAATCTGCAGATGCTGGAAATCCAAGCAACACACGCAAAATGCTGGAGGAGCTCAGCAGGACAGGCAGCATCTGTGGAAAAGAGCAAACAGCTGACGTTCGGACTGAAACCCTTCATCAGAACTGTATGTTCTGATGAAGGGTCTCAGGCCGAAACATCTACTGTTCGCTTTTTACATAGATGCTGTCTGGCCTGCTGAGTTCCTCCAGCATTTTGTGTCAATTGTAATTAGAACTAGTTGTCAACTTGAAAGATCAAACTCTGAATTGGTGGTCTAAACATGTTTGAGCCTGTGATCTTAGAATGTGTGTCATTCTTCTACTTGTGAGTTGCTTGGCTATGAATGACATTAGTAAATTGCCTGCTGCAATTGGTCATTTATGTACAGAATACAGCTTCAATGCAGAGATGGTCCAATGAAGAGGAAAGTTTAGTCCTTGAGAGACATTTTTAATATTACATTACTTGATAACCTGTTTTGTTGAGTTTGTAAGTCCAACAGAGAAAACGACAAATAATTGTCATCTCCTTCCCATCAAATGCGCACCATTGAAACAGCAGTTCAAGTCTTTGAGAGGTCATGCAAAGGTACCTCTGGCTAGTGTTTGGTGACATGATAGCTAGACATCCCAAAGTTCAAAATTCAAAGAAATAAATTATCGAAGTATATATATATATATATGTCACCAAATACAATCCTGAGTTTCATTTTCTTGTGGACATACACAGTAAGCACAAGATACACATAAGGCCCCCAGCAGAATGGACAAACAGCCATTGTGCAAAAGAAAACATCTATGCAAGTACAAAAAAAGAAATAACAATAATAAATAAATAAGCAAAAACATCGAGAATATGAGATGAAGAGTCATTGAAACTGAGTCTATAAGTTGTGGGAATAATCCATTGATGGGATAAGTGAAGTTATCCCCTTAAATTAAATTAACATACCATTAACTTAATAACTGATCCAGAGATTTTCTGACCAATTTTCAGATAGATACTGTTCTCCTTAGTGTTCAATCAAATGCATGATGCACACAATTATCCACTTCAGAAATGGAAAAGAACTTATTAATGTGTTAATATGCAATCAGTTCAATACATATCCAACCACCATAAGATTACACAGGGATACTGACTGCATGCATCAAGTTAATTCTGATGGCCAAATTCACAATTTCAGTCATAGTATTTTGTCACAGATTTTCCAAATGTCATATCAATGGAACTGTAGAAGTGCCTATGAAAGTTTAGCACATATAAAGCATAAATACATAGAAAAACAGCAAACTAGATATATTGGGAATTACTTTTTATAAATTACTAAGCAACAACTTTGCTTGTCTGCTCAGTGGTAGCAGGTAACTAATACGAGGTTCCTTTCAGATTCAAGGGCTATATTGCATTGTTCTTTATCTTTCACCTGTATAAATTTTACAGATTCACTTTCCTAATGTATAGTTTTGAATATGATGACACAAATGATAACATGACAGCAAATGATTCAGCTTATGAGTTTTAATGTACAATTTTTTGGAATAATCATAAAACAATCTTGAATGAGATGGATGCAGTAAATGTGTGAATTAAATATGTGATCAGGATCAAGATTAAATGAGATTAACAGCTTTAATCGAAAGATTAATTGCAGCTAAATTTTTCATCATTTGATAATCTTAATTAAAGTAAACTAGATAACTAGATTCTTCGGCTTTATGCAGTGGCCAAATGACATAATATTCTGAATTCTGAAACAATGAAGAAATCTAACAGAACCTCATATATTCACCAGTAAGCGATGAAATTGTATTGTATTTCAGGGCTAAAATTTTATCCTGAATTTAGGATTAAATTTTAGACCTGAGATATAATTGAATATGCCCAATATAGAATAGAGATTTCAAATAGTTAAAAAATTTGGGTGTGTTCTGAAAACCTATTCATCTGTGCTGGAAAAGGCTTAAATAGAAACACAATTACTTACTGGAGTATATATGATTCTCTCAGTAACAAGTCCAGGAAACGATGGACCAGTTAGTTTACACAATGGTGGGAAAGATAATGATTTTTTTTTACTCAAGGATGTAATAGGAAAATATCTATGAACCAAAAACATAATAAATAGCAGTCAGCAGAGATCTCCAAAGGGAAGTTCATGCTTGGACAACTATATTAGATTCTCTGAAGTAACAACGAGAATAAACAGAATAGTACTGCAAAAGATGTAATGTATTTGCAAGTGGAATCATTAGGTAGGTAGTATAATTGGCAGTAAGATAAACAGAAAGCAGAGTTTGAGAGTTAAGGGTAACTACTGGGACTACAATAAGTAAGTGGTTTTTTACAGGATTTGTGATGATACTGTTGCCTTCAATTAATAGATTTAGACTCAGAGCATAATTTAAAAACTTGTTGAATTAAGGATGTAGTCAATGAGGGAAGATGTTGATAAACCAGCAGAATGAGGAGTAAGTTCAATATCAATAAAGGTGAAGTTACACTTAGAATGAAGAGGCCCCGTAGTCCTGCCTGCAAGGGGCAAGGGAAGTTGGGAATATACACATCTGTAAAAGGTAGAGCAGGGGATATCAAGTCTTTAACAATGCAAACAAAGCATTGGGACACATCCCTACAGGCCTAGAAAAGAAATGTGAAAATAGCAAAGGGCTTGTTTAGAGGATGCTTCATAGCTGTGGTTCTGGTTCAGACTGGGGAAGAGATTGTCTCATATAAGAAGCATTGCAGACTGGTTTCAGAAGGCTAGGAGAAGAATTTTCCTGATTATACCCTCCCAAATTGACCTAGATTTTATCTGGTTATGCCCCAGTATTGTGGGATGAACTTGATAAACTGCGAAGTCGTTCCCTGCCAATTATTGTTTACATAGTTTATGATATATTGGTTTACCTGTTCTAAAGAAAATCATCATTAAATCAAAACTGATAGTTATAAAACATATAAGTCAATTCTACTCCAATATAATTGTGCCATAAATTCTCCTTTCAAAATGTGAATATTACTGAATAGATTGAACATGAGTCAAACACAAAAGAAAATATCAAAGCACATTACTGCCTCTGCTTTGAAAGAGGGATCTCTTTTCAAAGAGTCTGGTACAATCAGAAATTGGAAAAGAAAATACTTTAATTAAAACAGGGAGAACAAGAGCAGTGGGCTGGAATGAGGATAAGCTATTTGATTGAAAGATGAGACCAATAGGTCAAGGTCTTCAATCAAGCAGCCCATATCATTCCATCCTTCTGTGTGACCACATTTATTACTGCTATTCAATTATATTATCCTTAAAAACCTCTGAAAATTAATGTTCTCAATAGTTATGGATTGGGCTTCTTTTTTTGAAAGCTGTTTCTTTCCATTTACCTTAAAGTAAAAATACTATTCAGTACCTCTGTACAGTCCTATTGTATTATAGAGTTCAGGAATGTCTGAGACTTCTGTAATGGAACATTAGAAGATTTCTCTTATGCAATTACTTAATCATTAGAAAAGTGGTTAGTTTGAGAGACAAATCAATAAACAGATTTTGTTGTATTATAGAGGCATTTTACAATAGTCAAGTAATAGATACATAGTGCAAGTATGGACTCAGCTGGAATTTCTCCAAGAGATTATTTGTTACTAGGGACCATGTTCTCTCAATGGCAATTAATACGTGTGCCACATTTTCTCAATGAGATTAAGACCTAATGCATTAGTTCTGACTGGAAGGAAGTGATAACGATGGAGAACAATGTAGATCAGCACAACGTTGCAGATATAGTTTGTCAAACCAGTATGGGGTTGTAGATTAGTAGTGGAGTTATGCTTGAGATTTGCTGGAATATTGTGCATCACAAGTTCACTTATGTTATCTTACATAGAAAGAACTGTTCACAAACTCATTAGATTGGCCCACTGTATATCAACCAATATTTCTGATTTTATATTTCAATTACAGACCTCATGGTGACCTTGCAAACATATAATAATAAAATCGAGGTTCAGGGGCTCAATAAGCTATGGAAAGGGAGTAAAAGATGGCAAGAGCAATAAGGACAATATGCAGGGGGGATAAACTATAGTGGATTAAATTCAATGTGGTGAGTGTGACGTGATCCTTCTTAGATCTAAGAAAGGTGAACCAAAATTCCTTTTATCAAAGATGAGCCTGGTAGAGTGAAGGAATTGTGATATCCATGCACATGAATCACAACAAAGCAGAGCCAGCAACAAAACCTAATCAAAGAGGTGAACACAAAAAAATTCAGCAGACACTGGTAATCCAGAACAACACACTCAAAATGCTGGTGGAACTCAGCAGTCAGTCAGCATCTATGGAAGTGAATCAACAGTCGATGTTTTGGGTCAAGACCCTTCATCAGGACCATTGGGCTTTCACAAACAAGATGAAACCCGGAGTTTTTATGATAATTCAAGTTATCAAACCTTAGAAAAGTCATATTGGAAGGAAAGCAGCAAGTTTTATAAAAGACGCTAAAGTTAAGTCACGAGGACTGATACATATATTTAACGTGTATTCCCAGAAATGCAGAGATTTGATTAGATATTTTGAAAGAAGTTGATCGGGTAGCTAAGAAATGCATAGTCTGCTCGGTTCTGAGGATAAGGTGTATAATTCTAAGATCAAGAAAAGTTAAAAAAATAAATCCCACATAATGCAGAAACTCTGATGATCAACTATGTTGCAGAACTTCCATGTGGACACAATTTCTTAAACTGGGTTTTCTCTGCAACAGCTGGTTAGTCTGGCACTGGGGTGGGTTTAAGCCTGTCCCTGCATCTTTCACTCTGCTGTCAGTGCTGCTGTTGTTCATGTGGCCTCTGCATAGAATACAAACGGGCAGTGAAAACTTTGGGAAGTCTGCACATGAAACCTGTGCCTGATTTAACTTGCTGCATCAAAATCAGTGGGGAAAATTGTAAAGTAAACTTGATTTTTTTTTTGCATTGAATTATGGTCAGACTCCATCTGGAGTATTTTATACTCTCAATTCAGGAAAGTTATATTGCCTTTAAAAGCACAGTCAGCCTTTTTGAAATATGTTGTGTTTTCTTCTTAAAGAAAAGAGCCGTGTTGTGTATTGCATAAACACTCCAGTTTGTCTTGCAAAGTAATAGAACTCCAGCAGATAAGGAAAATATTGCACTGTTTGTGTGGAAACACAAGTGGTTCATTGCAATAAAATCAAAAGCCATCATGCGGGGCATGAACAGGGTGTTATCACAAGCAATTCACATGTATTAGACACGTGAGTCAATCATTTTCCCTTTGAGGGATTCTGACAGCTTGAACTTCTCTAATGAGTTATCAGCTCCAAAAAAAGACATGACATGAACTCAGAATGGACAGGAAATATCCCATGATAATTCTGTATTCAGGGGTTAACTGCTAATTTGACATACATTTAGAAAGGGCAGAGAAATTCTCTATCATTTCAATAAGAAGTAAAGCAATATATGGAAAATATGCAGTATTGGAATTTTATTGCACTTTATTAAGCTAACAGATCTCATCAAGGGTAGTAATAGAGGAGTTGATTAGCAGTTGGTTAGAAAGAGGAACATTTGTGCACACATTGGTGAAGGTGGGGTTTGATTTGCATGTGCTGCTTCTGTGGTAAACCATGTATATGGGTTGTAACTGGGCTACTTGTCTGGACATGCCTGGACATGTCCCTCTGCTGACTGCTCCTGTGGCTCCTCCCGCAGACTACTTCCAGTCTTTTGGAGTAATTGATAGTGCATCAATTTTATTAACAGTAATTTTAAGGCATGGAACACGTCCTGAGACCCGACTAGTGAGACCTCAACCCTCAAACACCTGAAGCCGGAAACACTTTCGAACTCTGGCTAGCCTGCTTCAAATCATACCTGGAGGAGATTGAAGTGACCGAGTCCTCCATGAAGCGCAGAGTTCTCCTCTCCGGGGTCAGTCCACGGGTCTACTCAATGATTAGAAACCAGCCGAACTACGACGGCGTGATGAGCACCCTCAGAAGACAATACCTGCGGCCAGTAAATACCGTTCATGTGCGACATCGTTTAGCAACGCGGCAGCAGCGGCCCGGAGAGTCAAGCGCTGAGTTCATCCGGGCCCTACAGACACTCGTGCGGGCCTGCGATTGCCAGGGGCTGAGGGCCGAACAGCATGCAGAGCTCCTAGTTAAGAGATGCCTTTGTCACGGGGACCAGGTCAGTGTATGTGCGCCAGCGGCTGCTGGAACAAGCCGATCTTACCTTATATTCAGCAACTGAGCTGGCCAACATGCTGGAGGCCGCTCTGCACAACTCTGACGCTCTCCAGGCACGTGATCTCCCAACGGCCTCGTGGACGCTGCAGACCCCGCAACCCACTGGCGAATCGACCTCGGCTGCTGCCAGTCGCGAGAGTCTGCAAAGTGCTACTTCTGTGGACTTGAGAAGCACCCCCGGAGATGCTGGCCAGCCTGAGAAGCTACTTGCTCCAGCTGCGGAAAGAAGGGCCACTTCGCCAAGGCCTGTAAGTCCAAACCGCAAGTGGGATCGAGCAGTGCCACGTGTGAGGCATGGGGGTCGCCATCTTGCCTGCATGCCGCCACCATGTGTGAGACATGGGGGCGGCCATCTTGGTTGACTCCACCTCGCACCACCTACAACACACGGGTGCTCACCAGGCACACCACCGCGCAGGACCAAGACAGCGACTCAACCCTTGCTTCCGTGACCCTCGACCAAAGCGCTCCCCACCAGCTCACAAGGTCAATGATGGTCATCCTGGTGGAGGGGCGCAGGACAAGCTGCCTGTTTGACACAGGCAGCACAGAGAGTTTTATCCACCTGGACACGGTGCAGAGTTGCGGACTCGCGACATGGCCGGTAAGCCAGAGGGTCGCCATGGCATCCGGGTCGCATACAACAGACATCTGGGGGGGTTGTGTAGCGACACTAGTGATGCAGGGCACAGAATATCGAGACTTTACATTACTGGTCATGCCTCAACTGTGTGCCCCTGTGCTATTGGGGCTCGACTTCCAGAGCTAACTGAAAAGCGTGACAATGGAGTATGACGGGCCCCTCCCACCAATTACTATCATAAATCCCCTGTTTTGTAGAGATATGTCACGTACCCCGCCACTGACCACACACACACACCGACCCGCGCTTCCCACCCAACATCATGCCAACTGCCACACTACTGACACCACTCGCGGCCTCTCCACCCTCAGGATCCCTCCCCCACTGCTGTTCACCAACCTGACCCCCGACTGTAAACCTGTGGCAACTAAAAGCAGGAGGTACAGCGCGGGGGACAGAGCTTTCATTAAGTCGGAGGTGCAGCGGCTGCTCAGGGAGGGGGTCATTGAGGCAAGCACAAGTCCTTGGAGGGCTCAGGTGGCCGTTGTTTGGAACGGGGAGAAAAATAGGATGGTTATAGACTATAGCCAGACCATCAATAGGTTCACGCAGTTCAACGCATACCCTCTACCCCGCATCGCGGATATAGTCAATCAGATAGCACAGTACAAGGTGTACTCGACCATAGACCTAAAATCCGCTTACCACCAGCTCCCCATCCGCCGGGAGGACCGCTCTTACACCACCTTCGAGGCGGACGGCAGGCTTTATCAATTCCTGCGCGTCCCCTTCGGTGTCATGAATGGTGTATCTGTCTTCCAGAGGGCGATGGACCGGATGGTGGACAGTGCCAACTGAAGGCCACGTTCCCGTATTACCATCTGCGGTCACGACCGGCAGGATCATGACAACAACCTCCGAAAAGTTCTTCAAGTGGCCAAAGCTTTCAATCTCACCTATAACAAGGACAAGTGTGTATTCAGGACCACCCGACTTGCTATCCTTGGGTGTGTCGTGGAGAATGGAGTCATTGGCCCTGACCCCGATGGTATGCGCCCCCTATTGGAACTTCCTCTTCCCAACACCCTCAGAGCCCTCAAAAGGTGCCTGGGCTTCTTTTCATATTACGCCCAATGGGTCCCTAACTATGCAGACAAGGCCCACCCCCTGGTCAAGTCCACCACATTTCCCCTCTCAGTCGAGGCCCGCGCGGCCTTTAGCCGCATTAAAGGAGACATTGCCAAAGCAGCAATGCATGCGGTGGACGAGGCCATTCCCTTCCAAGTAGAGAGTGACACCTCCGACTTCAAGCTGGCTGCTACCCTCAACCAGGCAGGAAGACCAGTGGCGTTCTTCTCCCGCACCCTTCAAGGCCCTGAAATTTGGCACTCCGCAGTGGAGAAAGAGGCCCAGGCCATAGTGGAAGCTATTAGGCACTGGAGACACTATTTCGCCAGCAAAAAGTTCACCCTGCTGACTGACCAGCGCTTAGTCGCATTCATGTTTAGCAACCAACAGTAGGGCAAAATCAAAAATGATAAAATTCTGAGGTGGAGAATCGAACTCTCCACCTACAACTATGACATCATGTACAGGCCTGGGAAGCTCAACGAGCCCTCCGATGCCCTATGCCGGGGAACATGCGCCAGCGCGCAGATCGACCGGCTATACGCCCTACATGCAGATCTTTGCCACCTGGGGGTCACCTGGCTTTTCCACTTCGTGAAAGCCTGGAACCTGCCTTACTCCCTTGAGGAGATCAGGACGATGACCAGGGACTGCCAAGTCTGCGCAGAGAGCAAACCACACTTCTACCAACCCGAAAAGGCACAACTCATCAAGGCCACCCGCCCCTTTGAGCGATTGAATGTCGACTTTAAGGGCCCCCTTCCCTCCACCGACCACAATGTGTACTTTCTTAACGTAATTGACGAGTACTCGCGGTTCCCTTTCGCCATCCCCTGCCCCGACACCACTACCACGTCAGTTATAAAAGCCCTGCGCAAGCTGTTCACTCTGTTCGGATACCCATGCTATATCCACAGTGACAGAGGGTCTTCGTTTATGAGTGACGAGCTGCGCCAATATCTACTGGCTAGGGGAATTGCAACCATTAGAACCACGAGCTATAATCCCCGGGGGAATGGACAGGTAGAGAAGGAGAATGGCACAGTGTGGAAAGCCACACTCTTAGCCCTCAGGTCAAAGGGACTGCCGGTCTCCCGCTGGCAGCAGGTCCTTCCCGAGGCACTCCACTCCATCCGCTCCCTGTTATGCACGGCCACCAATGCCACCCCTCATGAGCGGCTCTTTTCTTTTCCCAGAAAATCAACCACTGGAACCACCCTACCATCTTGGCTGACGTCCCCGGGGCCAGTGCTGCTCCGGAAACATGCGAGGAGCAATAAATACTCCCCGATAGTCGAGAGGGTTCACTTACTTCATGCGAACCCCCAGTATGCCTACGTGATTTTACCTGATGGGCGGGAGGACACGGTCTCCATCTGTGACCTGGTGCCCGCAGGAGCTCCGGGCCCCGACCCTGAACACTCCGTGGTGACTATTAATCCCGTAACCACCAATATATATACCCACGAGACACCGTGCACTCCAAGCCCTACACAGACACCACACAACACTCCCATACCGGGCGCGACGCACACGCATGAGGGATTAACAACGCCTAATGTGCTGACACCTCAAGCCAGGCCGGAGCCAGCACAACCGTCGTCACCGGTGCAATCACCACCGGTGCTACGTAGATCACAGCGACGGATTCGACCGCCTGATAGACTTAACCTGTAAATATACTTGTTTTAAATATTGACAGTCACTTCACCCCACGGGACTCTCTTTTTTTTAAAAAGGAGGGGTGAATGTGGTAAACCATATATATATATGTCGTAACTGGGTTACCTGTCTGGACACGCCCCTCTGCTGACTGCCCCTGTGGCTCCTCCCACAGACCCCTGAATAAAGGCGATTGTGCCACTGCTCCTCCCACAGTCCAGGACAGACATACAGCATGGACGTGGATCCATTTTACTGTTAATAAAATCCTTTCAGTATTTACTGTACTTCCAGTCTTTTGGAGTAACTGATAGTACATCAGCTTCTACAGTTGACTGGACACTAAGTTACATAACTGATAGCACTGTGGCTCCAAGCAACTTCCAACCAACCTCAGGAGGTGGAGGAAGAAGATTAAGTTCAATAGGTACATTTAATGTCAGAGAAATGTATACAATATACAGCTTGAAATTCTTTATCTTTGCAAACAGAGGAGTACCCCAAAGAATGAATGACAGTTAAACATCAGAACCCCCAAAGAACGCCCCCCAGCTCCCCCCTCCCACACACAAGCAGCAGCAAGGCAACAACCCCCCCCCCCATCCACCAGCAAAAAGCATCAGTGCCCTCCACCGAGCACTCAAGCGTGCAGTAAAGCATCAATCAATAGACGCAGACTCGCACCACCCCAAAGACTACTTGCTCACCCAGTAATTCCACATACCACAGGCTCTCTCACTCTCTCTCTCCCTAATAAAAGAGGTGTCACCGTTTCACAGTGAGAGGTGAGACATAACAAACAACTCACTGATCTATGATGTTAGAAGTCTGTTGTGTCACTTTTTCCGAGTTCCACACCCAGAGAATTGGCCCTGGAAAGGCTCAGGTCTCCGAACACACAGCTCCCGATGTTCCGTGTTCTCCCACGATGCCTCTGTCAGGGGAACCGACCTTGAATCAGCCCATCTCCGGAGCCACAGATTTCCGGCACCCTGAAGGCGAGCTAGTCTTTCAAGCCGCGTCCTTGGGATATCAAAAATCAGCCTGTCGTGAGGCCCTGAGAGCGGGACCCATCCCTGCAAAGAACCAAAGTCAGAGTGTAACCCCAGGTCAAGGTCTTCAAAAGAACCTTGAAAAGGTAAAAAAGAGATATCAAAGAAAAATAGAGCTTTTTCTGAAGATGCAAGCAAAGGAGTTGCTGTTTAGTGCCAACCTAAATTAGTGAGGATGGAAGAAGCGTTTCAAAGAAAAAAATGAATTTGACAAGCTAATGAAGCTTGTTCTCTATCTCCATACTATCCTGTGTCAATTTGTTGCCTGCAATTGCTCTGGCTGAAGAGCTATATTCACCTTTTACAGCCATTACACTGCCGATAGAGTTGGACTTTACTGTTCACATGCCATGCAATTTCATGAAATGAACTCAGTTTAATAACAATCAGATATAGTCCAGGTGGATGGAAGGAATAGTACCAAGTTAGCATACCCATCATTGAAGCAGAATTCCAAAGTGGAAATTTTAAAAGTTTAATGCCAGCTATTGAAGAGGTCAAACATCAGAAACAGATGGTGCTTGTCTGAAACCTCACCCCAGGAGGTGAATGAAGCATTTTATTCCAAGCAAGTTACCTCAATAAGTGAATTCTTTCTACAGCATTCATAGATTACGGGAACTGAACAAAGAATGATGACTGAGATGAGCTTACTTATGATGAATCCCAATCAGAACGGGCCACTGGATTGAAGTTGCCTCACTGAAGCAGTTTGCAAGACAATTAAACTGCACACAAATATCTCAGGCAAGCTTTCAGCAGTTTCACACATTTATATGTTTAAATTGCTGCAAAACAGTTTGTTGCCTGCAGAAAAACTTAAAATACATTGGAACAATTTTGCACATTAGGAACCTTAATATGTACAACAGTCTTTACATTTATGCTTCTTGTTCATTACCAAAGGGTGTTGCACAGACCAGGCATGAATTTCTGGTCTTCCAAGTTCCAATGCAGCTATGAATAATATTTGCATTAAAAAAGTGAGTTCAGGAATTTAGGGGCTAAGTTAAAAGGCAGTAATGACATCCAGTGTTGTGATTTCAGGATTGCTACCTATGCCCCGTGCTATCGAGGCCCGAAATAGGGAGATCGTACAGTTTAACAGAGAGCTAAGGCGATGGTGCAGGAGGGAGGGCTCCAGAATTTTGGATCATTGGGCTCTCTTCCAGGGAAGGTAGGACCTATACAGAATGGACGGTTTGCACCTGAACTGGAGGAGGACTAACATACTTGCGGGAAGGTCTGCCAGAGCTGCACGGGCGGGGTGGGTGTTAAACTAGAGTTGCAGGGGGATGGAAACCAGAGCACCAGAGTGGATAGTTGAGAAGTTGTGGGGACAGACGTTGCTAAGCCTACATATAAAGTCAGGAGTAGAAAGGTTGAACATGGTGGGGCTAGCGGTCTGAGTTCAATGCAAACAGTATTGTTAGAAAGGCAGATGAGCTCAGGACATGGATCAGTATAGGGCATGGATCAGCTTATGGAATTATGACATTGTAGCCATTAGAGAGACTTGGTTGCAGGAGGGGCAGCACTGGTAGCCCATTGTTCCAGGGTTCCATTGTTGTAGACAGATTTATTACTATTTATTATTTATGGTGCAACTGTAACGAAAATCAATTTCCCCCAGGGTCAATAAAGTATGACTATGACTATGAGGGACTAAAGGATGAGGGGTGGCATTGCTAGTCAGGGAAAATGTCATGGCAGTGCTCAGACAGGGCAGACTGGAGAGCTTGTCTATTGAGGCTATATGAGTGGAACTGAGGGATCAAAAAGGGATGACCACGTTAATGGGATTATATTACAGACCGGCCAACAGTCTGCAAGATTTAGAGGAGCAAGTTTGTAGAGAGATCATAGACTGTTGCAAGAAACATAAGGTTGTGATAATAGACAATTTTAACTTTCCACATTATTGACTGGGACTCCCATACTGTAAAAGGATAGAGTTTGTGAAATGTGTTCAGGAAAGTTTCCTTAATCATTACAAAGAGGTCCCTACTACAGAGTGATACTAGATCTCCTGTTAATGAAAGGCAGGTGACAGAAGTTTGTGTAGGGGAACACTTAGCATCTAGTGATCATAATGCCATTAATTTCAAGATAATTATGGAGAAAGGCAGGTCTGGCCCTCAGGTTGAAGTTCTTAATTGGAGAGAGGCTAATTTTGGTGGTATCAGAAAGGATCTGCCAGATGTGGATTGGGACAGGTTGGTTCCTGGCCAAGCTGCACTTGATAAGCAGGAGATCTTCAAAGAGAGTACAGATTTTGTAATTCCTGTCAGAATAAATGCAAGGGTAACAGGTTTAGGGAACCTTGGGTTTCAAGAGATATTGAGGCCTTGGTTAGGAATAAGAAAGAGGTGCATGGTAGGTCTAGGCAGGAAGAAGCAACTGAGGAACTTGAGGAGTGTAGTAGTGGTAGTTAATAGTGTTACTGCTAAGCCACTCAGTTAGCCACTCCCATCTGGGAGGAGTTCACATGCCATGCAAGCAGGATTGTCAATAAAGTTCAGTGGAATATCCTGCAAGGCTGTTGCCTTGGTGTGCTCTGCACCATCCCTCAATACTGAACGCAACATGGTGTCAGAAGTGGTTGATTGTCCAGTGAGATCCCCAACAAATAAGAATTTACAGCAAGACTGTTTTCGTTTGCATATATCTATGAAAAATATCAGGAGTCTTATCAACCTAACCTACCGATTCCTTTTGCTAATTGTATGCAGAGCATGAGCTGAGAACTAGCCAGGGTTGCTCAACACTGCCTTCAAGCGGCACAAAAAAAGCGGATACATTGTAACAATCTGTGGGCCACTAGCCCACAGCAGAGAAGTCAGTCAAACTCTCAGGGAGAGAAAAGAAGACGTTTGTAGTCCAAATAAATAAAATAATAAATAAACAAACAAACAAGCAGGAAAATTGAGCAAATACCTCCAGCACGTGCATCTACTTACCTAATAAAGGCCCCTGAGACATTCGATTTCTTTAAACCAGGGGATTTGAGATATTTAGGTTTGCAAGCAATCTCACTCAGGCTTCAGAGGAGCATTAGGTAAGCACACTGACATACTACAAGGGGTGACAAAGCAGACGACATCATGGGTGGATTAGGACTGATAGATATTCAGAAAAAGGAGTACAAAACAGTTCAGGGCAAATTCAAAGAATATTTCACAGGAAAGTGAAATGTGATATGTGAGGGAAAAAAGTTTAACTCCAGCAAACAAGAGCCCAATGGAAATATAAATGACTTCATCACAGCATTGTATGCCCTGTCAGACAACTGTGCATATGGAAATTTGAGAGATGAGCTCATTAGAGACAGGATTATTGTCAGGCTACTAGACACCAAATTGTCAGAGAGACTTCAGTTGCAGGCAAATCTCATGTTAAAGAAAGCTATTATTATGGTCAGGTGGAGTGAGAATGTTCGAGAACAGCCGGCAGAACTCAGGCAAGAAAACAACGCTGAGGTGATGCAAGAAGCTGTACAAAAAGAAAGGTACCAACAAGGTGCAGTCAGAAAGACTACAGAAAGAGGCAGAGCTCAGCTCAAGCAAAACAGACAAGTGAAACAAAGAGCAGGTAACATGTTCAGCTGCAGGAGATGCAGCAAGTCCCCATTCCACGTCAGAGAACTCTGTCCAGCAAAAGAAGTGAAATGCTACCAGTGCAGTAGAGTAGGCCATTATAAAAGCCAGTGTCACTCAAAATGTTCTTCAGGAGGTCAAAGAAGACCATGATTCCGACGAAGAGAGAGCTTTCCTTGAGGCTCTAGATTCAAATAAACAGGGCAGGTGTACTGTGGTTCAGTTGAAAAATGAGGCAGTGATGTTCAAAATGGATACTGGGACAGAAGTCACAGTCATCCCTGAATGTCTGTTCATAAAGCTGGTGAAGAAAACAGGCATTACACTAACCCTAACAAAGGAAGTGTGCATGGGACCAGGGAAATATAAGCTCAGTATGAAAGGAATGTTTACTACTTTAATCTGTGAAAATGAGAAACAGCTAAAAGATGATGTCTATGTTGTTCAGAATCTCTTCTCACCACTACTGGGTTGATGTGCCATTGAGAAACTGAACCTCATTGCAAGGTCGGGTTCACTAAACGATGGTCAGTGGCAAAAGAAGTACCTGGAGCTGTTCACAGGACTGGGCGTACTGAAAGAAGAGTACCTTATCCAACTGAGGCCAGGGGTGACCCCCCCTCTCTGACCACAGTGAGGCATATACCAGTCCCATTGTTGAACAAAGTCACATCGTAACTAGAGTGAATAGACCCATTGACTGGTTTGTGGTCATTGTTCCTGTTCCTAAGCCAGATTGCACAGTGAGGATCTGTGTTCGTCTAACATAATTTAATAATGCAGTGGGACGGGAGAAGTTTATTCTGCCCTGTGTGGAGCACATTGGGTATGATGGATGGAACAAAGTTCTTTTCCAAACTAGATGCAAACTCAGGATCTGACAGATCCATTTAACTCCTGAGCCACAGAAGCTCACAACCTTTATCACACCCTGTGATCACCCTATAGAAGCTATGCTTTCAAGAGACTTCCTTTTGGCATCTCCTCAACCCCTGAACTCTTTCAGTTGAGGATGAACCACATTTTGGAAGGATTAGAATGAGTAGCCTGCCACATAGATGATATACTCATCATCAGAGGCTCAAGTGAAGAACATGACAAAAGAGTGGAAGCTGCCTTGGAGAAACTGAAACAGGCTGGAATAACCCTGAACAAAAAGAAATGCTAATTTACAAAGTTGGAAGTAAGGTTCTTAGGCCACCAACTGTCCTCAGAGGAGGTACTACCAGATTCAGACAAACTGGCAGGAGTTTGGAAAAACCTACAAATCTATCAGAGATCTGCAGATTCCTTGGCATGGTAAAGCTGCTGGGAAAATTCACTCCAGATTTGGCAGAGAAAACAAAACCACTACGTGACCATCTCTCTCAGAGAAATGTTTGGACCTAAAACACACCACATGAGAAGTCATTCTCATCACTTAAAGCAGAGCATATCTCTCTGCCAATATTGGCATCCTTTGATCTGAATAAAGCAACCAAGGTCTCAGCAGACACCTCTTCCATTGGCCTAGGAGGTGTGCTCATGCAAAACTGCAGTGGCATATGGAAACAGGTGGCATATGCATCAAGAGCACTGACTCCTACTGAACAGCGTTATGTCCAAATTGAAAAAGAGATACTGGCTCTCTTCTGGGCTTGTGAACACATCATCTGCTACTTGATAAGCATGAAATTTCTACTTGAAACAGACCACAGGCCACTTGTCAGCCTCCTCAGCTCAAAACACTTGGATGACTTACTTCCACGTCTGCAAAGATTCAGAATGAAGCTTATGTGATACTATTATAACATTGAACATGTCCCCCAGCAAATCACTCACAACACCAGACACTCTGTTGAGGATGCCATGCAAAAGTGAGTGAACAAAAGTTGCCTCTACCCTCATATAAGATAACAACACCTACTTAGCTCAGCTACATTAAAGCTTTCCTGAATCACAGAGTAAACTGGATGTAATTCATGCTGAGTTGAGAAAGGACCAAATCTGCACCAAGGTCATGCAATACTGTCAGCATGGATGGCCATTTGTTCCAAAATGAGCTCACAAACTCAGACCTTACTGGCTTGAAAGAGACACACTTTTCAATCTTGGTGATTTGCTGCTAAAGGTCTCCAGACTCATCATTCCTGCTTCTATGCATGCCAAAATCATCAGTCAAATCCAAGGACATCAAGGCATCAAAAGTTGTCACCTAAAAGCAAGGTAATCCATGTGCTGGCCTGGTCTGAGCACACAACTGGGAGATTATGTAAAGCAATGTCAAGCATGCAGAAAACTACACAAAAATCATGCTGAGTTTCTCTGTCTTATTGAATTCCCAGACTTTTCATGGCAAATTGTAGGCACAGACATTTTCAAGCTGAAAAGAGACAAATATCTTGTCACTGTGGATTAGTACTCATGTAATGTTGAGGTGTCCAAGCTGTCCTCTGCATCCACAGCAGCAGTTATACAGCATCTGAAAGCTGTATTCGCTCACCATGGAACACCAGACACAATGGTCCACAACTCAGCTGCTTAGAATTCAAAGCCTATGAGTTCAAACACCAGACAAGCAGTCCACAGTACTCACAGGCAAATGGAGATGTAGAACAAGCAGTGCAAACTGAAGACAAAAGAGACAGTCCTTAAAAAAATACGGAATTGGCGAAAAAAGGAAAGAAACAAAGAGAGAGAGACCATTAAAAACAAAGAGAAAGAACGTTATAATGTTGGCAAATCCTTTTTATTTTTATGTAAGGAACATAAGTTACATGCTGCGGGTAAAGTGAACTAAATCGCTCAATTTCGGTGACTATAATTTCAATGCAATTCTCCAGACAAGAATTACATACTTTGCTTTTCTATCTTTTCAAGAAGGGGAGATGTGGTAGTTAGTAGTATTATTCCTATGCCACTCAGTTAGCCGCTCCCACATGGGAGGAGTTCACATATTGTACAAGCAGGGTTGTTAATAAAACGCAGTGGAATATCTTGCAAGCTGGCATCTTGGTATGCTCTGCACCAGCCCTCAATCTGGAACATAACAACGAGTATAAGAAATACAAAGGAACACTCAGGAAGGCTAAAAGAAGGCATGAGGTTATTCTAGCAGAGAAGGTGAAGGGCTTCTACAGATATATAAAAAGCAAAAGGATAGCAAGGGACAAAATTGGTCCTCTGGAAGATTAGTGTGGGCATCTACGTGTGGAGCTGAAAGAGATGGGGAGATTTTTTAATGGATTTGCATCTGTATTTACTCTGAAGATGGACACAGTGACTATAGAAGTGCCACAAAACAGCAGTGAGGTGATGGGCCTTATACAGATTACAGAGGAAGATGTGATTGCTGTCTTGAGGTGGATAAATCTCTAAGGCCTGACAAGGTGTTCCCTCGAAACCTGAGGGAGGGTAATGCAGAAATTTCAGGGGCTCTAGTCACCGATATTTAAAATGCCTAAGCCACGCATGAGGTGCCAGAGGATTGGAGGATAGCTAATGTTGTTCTGTTGTTTAAGAAAGGCTCTAAGAATAAGTTGGGAAATTACAGGCCTGTGAGCCTAACATCAGGAGTGGGAATGTTATTAGAAGGCATTCTAAAGGACTGGATATGGATAGACCAAGACTAGTTAAGGATAGTCAACATGGCTTTGTGTGTGGTAGACCATGCCTATGTAATGATCTTCAGATGAGTGTAGCCAGGTGCAGAGTAAACTCAGGACTCGATAGTAGAAATTAACAATGAAGATTTATTCAGAGAATAATACAGGGAATAATCAAACTAGGAGCTCACTTACTCAGACACTGATCTACAATTTGCTGAGTCACACATTTTCCCCCCAGAGGCTACTGCAAAATCATTCTGTGGTAAGGAACTAATCTAGATGCTGCAATCTCCTCTGTTGCTTTTCCATGGGAACCGATTACTTCAAATGGGACCACTCACACTGAACGCTCTTTATATTTTGTCTGTGTCTGCTTATTTGGAGACTTGGCAATCATGTGTTGTTGCTCAGCTTCTGATGCCAAATTATCTGCACTAGTAATCTTCATTGAAATATTAGGATCACTTGAATGATCACACCTTTGTAGAAACTTGTTAGGTGGTGGAAATGCTGGGGTTAGATCTGTAAAAGCTTCCTCTCAGAAGAAAATATTACAGCAACAACGACAAAGGATCCCAGTCACCATCTTCCCACCATTCTTTCTAATAGTGTTTTCTTTGGATCTCAGTCCTCTAAACGTGGTTCACTGCCTGAATGTCTCTGCACATGAGAAATTTCTTTCCTAGTCTTCTCTTCCTCATGTAACTGGTCCAATAGATACCTTAAATACTCTGAATGGGCACGTTGCACCTCTTGTTTAAGCCAAGGAGGAGATGAAGCTTTCAAGAAGCTATTGGGAGAGATGGCAGATCTCTGGCTTTGTTCCAGGAAAGCAAATAACCATTGAAGTTTCATCATTTAGGGCTGTGAATCACTCTCCTTCAGTAGCATAACAGCATGCCTGTAGTTAGAAGCCTTTAAAACATTCCTGAAAGACACTGTTCTTGTAGCAGGTATGGCCAAGATCTGCCATTCGTATCTTTCCTGTATACGATCTTGCAGCAAGTCTTGACTACAAAGGTTCCAATGCATTTCTTTGTGACATCCAGGCACTCTGATTGAGCAGCTGCTCTAGTTTTTCCTCATGTGGAATTGGAAAATCCTTTAGTGCTTATGTAACAGGTTCATATAGGTTAGGGAAACCTGAAAATTGGAAGTTCATGCAGTGTACCAATTCAGACAGTTGTTGCCGACAGCTTATTGCAGAGTTGGACTCTTCTTTAGAGAGTAACATCATTAATTAGGGAATGTGAGGAACAGGCACGTGAAATGCTTCTGATGAAAGCTGGAAACTTAAAAGTCTATATTTCAGCATTTAAGCTCCTGCTCTTACATCTGGGAAAAAAAGAGCCTTGAGAACACATGTTCAATTTTTGAAAGTGTGATTTCAATCAAACAGCTGAACTTTTTCACAGTAGTCAAACCTTTCAGTAAGCCAATGATGCACTTGCCTGTGTTATTGGCTAATGGCCATGAAAGCCAATCAATCATATTGGTTAAAGCAGTCATCAACTTTATATCCATGACGCAATCATCATTTGTCAGGTTTTGAATGACTCCATCCATAATTTACAATGGCACATACTGGAACACGGTGGACAATGCATTTGATGGCCCATCAAATACAGCCACATCCTTTTGGAATTGCATATCACTCAACAGAATTAACTTAGTAGACAACTCAAACATAGCTATGCACTGTTTACAGTTGAGAGCTTCTTTGCTGCTTCTAAAACGTGTCTTACAAGAACATGCTTTACAGAAGTTAATGACAAGACAACATCATAGCTTCCAAAACCTGGTCCATGTCTTTTCAATCCTATTTCCTTCAACCAATGTCTTTTTTACTTCAATCACACCAAGGTTCCAATACAACAAATATTCAATTTTGTACATGCCATCCATGGAAAGCTATAACTTGAGATCATCCTTCAAACAGTTAACTGGCAGACACAGAGGGGGAAGACAATAAAATTAAAGATTTCTATCACCAGCCACAAATTAGTAACTCCGTAATTGCCAGAATATTCCTCCATAGCTTGCCTCTTTGGAGTGGACAAGGCATAGAGCTTTCCTCAGGGAGGACATGTACCAGGTAGTAAACTGATGGTGCAATTGTATTCTCTATGTGGGGGTAGCATAGTGATTCTCTTTTTGCTGAACACCTCGAACAAATCCCAATACTCTGAAGGCACTCTAGACAGCCCCACTGAGTTCAAGTCTGGTCTTTAGGAGTCAGGAAGCAACTTGACCTAGTTCACAGCAGGTCACTCAGAAACTTGGGAAGGCATCTTGGGGTCTCAGTGAAGCATCTTGGAACTTTGGGAAGGCATCTTGGGACCTCAGGAAGACATCTCAAAACCTCTAGGAAGGTACTTACCTCAGCATTGGGTTGACCAACCCTGAATGGTACCAGAAGACCAGTTAATCCCAGGATTATGAAGATGTAACCAAGCATAACCAAGGATAATAGGAACGTCCAGTAACCCTTGAGAATCCTGGAGAGTATAAAAGATGGAAACTAATTGTCTCCTTGAACCTCTCGATATTCAACTTGAGAGCAATAGAGAGATAAAAGATTTGTCCAGTTTCCAATGGTCTACCATCCAGTGCCATAGCAGAGATAGGCTGGTCGAGACGTACCTTATTAATTTGGATTCTCGCTGCCAGTCTGGTGTCCAAAAAGTTGCCCACTAAACCACAGTCTATCAAGGCTCTCACAGAATGTTGATGTCTCCCCTAAGACAATAGGTATAGTAAAACTACTCCAGGAGTTGATGAAATGGGAGAGAGACTTGGGACCATTACAGTTCTCCCCTCACTGGATGGTCCTGGAGTATTCCTGAAAACTCAGGGCAGGTGACTGGGAAATGGCCGGGCTTACCACAGAATAAGCAAAATCTCTGCTTTATATGTCTCTCTCACTCTGTTGGGGACACCTGTGTTCTTCCAAGTTGCATTGGTTCTTCTGGGGATGACTGTGAGGATTTGCATTGGTTATTGCACTGAGGAACTGGGGCAGGCATTGGGTAGTTCTGAGAACCAGATCTCTTCCTCCTTCCTTCAGAAATATGATTGTTGATTCTTTTGGCCATTTCCGTAAGTTCTTCCAAATCTTCCACCTAATCCCCAGCCATCTTGCTCCTGTGCAAGAGGAAATTTGCACGCAGTAATTCAAAGACTAGGGAGCATTGATTTAAGAATCCGTGGCAAGACTCAGGGTTCCCATTGTGCTGTTCCAGGACTGGCAGCTTAATTGACTCTCCACAGTAGTTCTGCGAACACGCAGCAGGAAACACAGGTGAATGCTCAGAACCGGAGTCTGTCTGCGTGTCCTGGAGAAACTCTTCATGCCGTCCAGCTGCCTGTCCTTGACAAGCCAACGCCATGCGAGGGTGATCAATATCTGCTGGCTACATCGCTGGTAGAGTCCTGCTGTGATAACCTTCAGGTGAGCAGACCCAGGTGCGGAGTCAACTCTGCACTCAATAGTAGAAATTAGTGATGAAGATTTGTTCAGAGAATAACACAGGGAATAATCAAACTAAGAGCTCACTTACTGAGGAGCTGAGCACATAGAACGGTAGTTCACACAGTACTCGAATCCAGGACTCTGAAATGAGCACAGATCCAGAATAACCTTAAGTAGACCATAAAACACAGGAAGCCCATGTGGGTCAAAATCAAGAAACTAATCGTTTAGGAACGAGAAGCATAGGAAACCGTATTCACATAACGAGCATCATGAAAAACACAGTGATAGCTTAATGATAAAAGTAGTCATTAAACAACTCTAATAAACTCAAATTCAGGTGCGTCGAGACCTACCGCTACCCAGTGCCCCTCACTGGTCTGAAGGATTCATGACAGTCTAACCAGTCATAGAGTTTTTTGAGAAAGTTACCAGAAAAGTTAATGAGGACAAGGCAGTGGATGTTATCTACTTAGACCTTAGCAAAGCCTTCTACTAGGTTCCACATGAGAGCTCGGTCAAGGAGGTTTAGTCACTTGGAATTCAAGATATTGGCTTCAACGGAGAAGCTGGAGTGTGGTAGTAGACAACTGCTTCTCTGAGCAGAGGCCTGTGACTAGTGGTGTGCCACAGGTATCGGTGCTGGGTCCATTGTTTTTAGAAACATAGAAAACCTACAGTGCAATACAGGCCCTTCGGCCCACAACGCTGTGCTGAACATGTCCTTACCTTAGAACTATCTAAGGTTACCCATAGCCCTCTATTTTCCTAAGCTCCACGTACTTTTTGTCATCTATATCAGCAATCTGGATGATAATGTCATGAACTGGATTAGCAAACTTGCGGATGACAGCAAGATTAGGGGTGTAGTGGACAGCGAGGAAGACTATCAGAGCTTGCAGCGGGATCTGGACCGGCTGGAAAAATGGGCTGAGATATGGCAGATGGACTTTAATGCAGACAAGTGTGAGGTGTTGCACTTTGGGAGGACAAATCAGGGTAGAGCTTACATGGTGAGTGATAGGGTACTGAGGAGTAGAAGAAAGGGATCTGGATCCTTAATTCCTTGAAAATTGTGTCGCCGGTAGATAGGGTTGAAAAGAAAGCTTTTGGCCTATTGGTCTTCATAAATCAAAGTATTGATTACAGGGGTTGGGATGTTCTGTTGAAATTATATAAGACGTAAGTGTGAGGCCTAATTTGGAGTATTGTGTGCAGTTTTGGTCACGTACCTACAGGAAAGATGTCAATAAGATTGAAAGTGTACAAAGAAAGTTAACAAGGATGTTGCCAGAACTTGAGGACCTGAGTTATAGGGAACAGTTAAATAGGTGAGGACTTCATTCCCTAGAGTGGAAAAGAATGAGGGGAGATTTGCTAGAGGTACACAAAAGTTATAGGTAGGATAAATGACAGTAGGCTTTGTCTACTGAAATTGAGGGTGACTATGACTAGAGGTCATGGGTTAAGGATGAAAGATGAAATGTTTAAGGGGAACATGAGGGAGAACTTCTTCTCTCAGAGGGTGGTGAAAGACTCTTCATCAGGACTGGAGAGGAAGGGGGAGTAAGCCAGAATAAGAAGGTCGGGGAGCAGCAGGTGAAAGGTGAAACCAGATGGGGATGAAGTGAGAATCTGGGAGGTGATAGGTGGAAGAGGTAAAGAGCTGTAAAAGAAGGGATCTGATAGGAGAGGACTGTGGATCCTGGGAGAAAGAGAGAGAGGAGTGGCACCAGAGGGAGGCAATTCACAGATGAGGAAAAGAGAAGGGGTAAGAGGGGAGCCAGAAAGGGGAATGGAAAGATAGACAAGGGGGAGAGAGAGGAGTAATTTACCAGGAGTTAAAGAAATCGGTGTACATGCTGTCAGATTAGATCCTACCTAGACGGAATATGAGATGTTGCTCCTCCAACCTGAGTGTGGCCTCAGCATAGTCATAGAAGTGGCGTGTTGAAATGGGAATTGTATTTTAAAAAGTCTACTCGAACTCCCATCATTACTGTCTTTGGGGAAGAGGTACAGTGACCCACGCTCAACAATTTAGGAAAAGTTCCTTTCCCTCAACCATCAGATTTCTGAACAGTTCATGAACTGATGAACATAATTGCTTTCTTTTCTGTACTACTTGATTTTTTTTCATTTCTAGTAATTTTATGTTCTTGCACCGTTCTGCTGCTGCAAAGCAACAAATTTCACAGCAACACCAATGCCATTGATTCTTAGATATCTCTTCAGCTCAGATACAATTAAGGATGAGAATTATTGATGGCATTTGTAGCAATGACTGTGTCCCATGAATGAGTGAGAACAAAAGCGAGGTCAAAATGCAGCAGTGACTAAGTGGCATACACTTCCAAAATTCAGTTGAACCAAACGGAATGAACTGAATTTCGTGAGCCAGGTTAGAGCCAGTACCAGATTCTACACTTAGTGCAACTGCATAGAAGGTAAAGAATATTCTTTGACCAGCCTTAGCTTCTATGAGAAAATAGAGACACAAGTGTATTATGGAATACCCCATTTGTGATGTATCTTTCCATTAAACTTAAAACTGAGGTGATTGAGATAAACCATTGGAACATGTAAAAGTCTGGCTGCAGGTTTGGAAACAGCAGATACTCATTAGAAGAACTATGTCAAATTGGATTCAATAAGGGTTGATGTGCCCTGAGACTTGTAGCTGGAACTATCACTGCATCTGATTTGCATAAATGATCTGAAACTGATCCAAAGCCATGGAAATTTCAGGTACCATACCACAAAAGAACAGTGTAATTACAATCAAGCAATTCAGCATCCAACAGGATGTTACACCACATATGAAAGGGAGCAAAACATAGGCATATTCAGTGCAGGGTGGTGCAGACCAGGGGTCCCCAACCTTTTTTGCACCGCGGACCGGTTTAATATTGACAATATTTTTGCGGACCGGCCGACAGGGGGTTGGGGGGGGGTGTTCAAGTTCGACATTGTGTGACAGGGAATGAGGAAAGGTGCAGCTGACTCATATCATTTCATATCACCAATCTTATCGTTTCCTCGCGGCCCGGTACCGGTTCGCGGCCCATTGGTTGGGGACCGCTGGATGGAAGAAAGGAACAGATTACACATTAGGTCATGAATCAGGTGGATAAAGAAAAGGTTCAAAGACCCTGGAATCAGGGGTATTTACAAGTCCAACTAAAGAAATTCAGTAATAACAAAAAAATGCCATTGTACTCATTCTGGAATACACTGTGACATCTGATCATCGAGAAGTAAGAGATAATGTGTTATCAGTTTATTCAGCCTATGACAGAAGATTGGAAATTCATCCCTCTTCACTAGCTCTAAGTGTGGCCATGTCAGTACTTTTCACTCTGTCTCTGTTTGAAGCAGAACACTCCATATGTGGTTATTAAGTCTCAACTCGTGGAAGCCTGATGGGCTTCCAACAGCGTGTCCTCTTAGCCTTTCAGTTCCACTGTTCCTAAATGTCTCTGATGATCAGAGGCTTACAGAAATACAAACACTTAAACAACTCACTGAATTAATAAAAGAATGTAATATCGAGTTAGATGTTATGATCTTACTGATTATTTATTAAGTCATTGAAGAATACTAAATGCAAAAATAAGCTCATTTATCAGGCATTAACCCTCTGCGAAGTGGACAAATGCTTCTTAAATTGTTCACAAAATACAAATTAGAGGGATTTCCTCCTGAACTAAGTGACAGAAGCAACATAGTGTTATCAGACTTAGAAACAGTTAAGAGTGAAACTGATAATCACAAACTGCAAGAGTTAGCCAAGTAGAGTAGATTTTATTTCTTAGAATAGTGAACATTTAGATTGAATACATTTTTAAAATAAAATGACTGGTTGTTATTTTCAATAAATGACATTTGATAGATCTTCACATAATGTGCTTTAGCATCAAACAATATTCAATTAAGCTCATTGTATTGACTAAGCAATACACTTTTGGGTAACTACAAATCAGGATGTGTTATAAAAAGATCATTGATTCATATTCGAAACTTGAGTATGATAAAGGTAGATTGAATGGAGAGCTGCCAAATCCCATGCATCTAAAAATGCTGCTTTGGCCAATAATCCTAACCTAACAATGCAAGTCATCACTATTAAATGAATAAGCTGTTTGCTGCCACATTTTATGGAGTTACCATTTCACTGTAAATTTTCTGTGACTAAAAGGATTTATATAAAGAGTAATGGAAACCTGGGACTGATTACAAGGCAGTAATCCAATTGAAGGGTTCAGATGACATCATGAACTGCAAGAATAAAGCTGCAGCAGTTTATAACAGTCATCTGAAGGCTAAATTACTGACTTAAATCATTCCATAGTTTTTATGTACTTTATGCACTGTTAATGTAATTTAACAGTTCTCCTTGGTTTGAATTCATCCTAGGCCATAGACAGCCTGTGAGGATTGACTTTCAATCAATACAATGGCTTTCACTCCGAAGGGGAAAGAAGTTTCAACTAACTTCTAAGAAATTTACTGAGCAATATCATTAAAAAACTTTCACTTTCCACAGTGAATATCACGCAACGTTATGATGATGGAGGTGTCAAATAAAGATGGTGAGTGTGCTTGAAAAATGGAATGCAGAATATCACAGGCCGAGACACTTACCCACTAACCTTTTCAATTGTGTCATGATTCCAGTCTCTTCTCTAGAGTCAATCTCAAAAATATCATTTCACCTTTCAGACACAGGTAAAAGTTCTGCTATCCATTACACAGTGAGGTAATTAGTTACTTCATGTAGTTAAGACAGCAATTATATTTTGTAAACATCAGCTCTGTTTTGTAATCGCACTCACTTTTAGCTTGCAGAGCTTGGCAATGGCCTGGTTTTCATGATGCCATAACACAGAGGTGTGTTGAAACTTCTTCTGCCAAAGAATAGTGAACCTCTGGAATTCTTTGTCCTGGAGGGAGAGGAAGGTCAGATCACAGGAATATTTAAAGGGGAGGGAGATAAATATTTGAACGATTTTGGGAAAAAAGGGCTTTGGGAAACTGGCGTAGAAAAGGAGACGTGGCCTAGAGTAAATTAGCCATGATCATATTGAATTCAGGGCAGACTTGAGGGATCACATGCTCTACTTCTTCTTCTATGACGTTCTTATGTTCATTTGCCAAAGGTCATGAAAGATTGACTAAAATACAAAACCAAAATTTGTTTGACATACTGCAGGGAAAGAAGTTACTGAGAGAAACCCAGAGTAACAAGAAGATGAACAATATTTGGGATTACTATTGAGAAGGAGACACATTATAAACAGTCCTTTGTTTGATATTCGATAGCATTCTAGCAAGTTACAGAAAAACATTATTGAAAACAGAAACAATGGAAATAATACAGGGAAGAGGCCGAATGTAGAAAACACAGAAGCTACAAATCATCACCTGAAATTTCAGTATATGTCAAGATATGATAAAATCTATTCAGGTCATGATGAAAGTCATAGTTGTGTATCCAAATGTAAGTGTAAAAATAGTCTTTTATTAAGGCCATAGAACTAAAAGCATTCCAAAATAGAAGCAAATGCAATGGATATTAATTGAAATTGTTCTGTTTTTCCATTACCAATGATACAGTAATAATACATTAAATAAGATGAAAAATTATGGCAGGTGTTAATAATTTTTTAAATTACTGAACAATGGGATATTCAAGTACATATGTTAAACTGCTGATTTTTTCCCCCAGGTAAGAGAAAGTTCAGAAATTTAATTGGTTTCCTTTATTATATTTGGTCAGTCTATAAAGCATTGCTCTGTGTAAGTTTCCCTTCACCGCCTGCTCTGTTTCAGACCATAAAATATAAGGGCAGAATTAGGCCATCTATCCCATCGAGTCTGCTGTGCCATTTCATCATGGCTAATCTACTTTTCCTCTCAGTTCCAATTTCCTGTCTTCCCCTCCCCCCCGTATCCCTTCATTCCCTGACCAGTCAACAATCTATGAACTTCTGCCTTAAATATACATAAAGACCTTGCTTCCACAGCTGCCTGTGGCAAAGGAGTCCAAATAATTCTGGCTGAAGAAATTCCTCCTCCTCATCTCTATTCTAAAAGGACATCCCTCTATTCTGAGGCTGTGTCCTCTGGTTGTAGACACTCCCACCATAGGAAACATCCTCTCCACATCCACTTTATCAAGGCCTTTCAGCAATCAATATGTTTCAATTCGGTCACCCTTCACTCTTCTGAATTCCAATGAATAGCAGCCCAGAACCATCAAACGCTCTTTATATGACAAGCCGTTTAATCCTGGCCATTTTCGTAAACCTCCTTTGAGCCCTTTCTATTTTCAGCAGATCATTTCTAAGATAAGGGGCCCAAAACGGCTTACAATACTTCAAGTGAGGCCTTACCCATGCTTTATAAAATTTCAAAATTACATCCTTGCTTTTACATTCTAATCTTCTTGAAATGAATGCTAACATTACATTTGCCTTCCTCACCACAGACTCAACTGACAAATTAACATTTAAGGACCATTTAGGTCTCAGTTTTTTTATATTTTCTCTCCATTTAGAAAATAGTCAACCCTTTCACTTCTTCTACCAGAGCACATGACCAGACACTTTCGGACACTGTATTCCATCTGCCACTTCTTTACCCATTCTCCCAATCTGTTTAAGTCCTTCTGTAACCTCCCTACTTCCTCAGAACTACCTGCCCCTACACTTGTCTTTGTATCATCTGCGAACTTCGTAATAAAGCCATCAATTCCACCATGCAAATCACTGACATATCATGTGTAAAAAGAATCGGTCCCTACAAGGACACCTGTGGAACACCACCAGTCACTGGTAGCCAAAAAAGGCTTCCTTTATTCCCACTCATTGCCTCCTGTTATCAGTTACTGCTTTATAAATGTTAGAATCTTTCCTGTAATACTATGGACTTGTAGCTTGTTATGCGCATGTGTGAAACTATGTCAATGGCCTTCTGAAAATCTAAGTACACAACATCAACTGATTCTCCTTTTTCAATTGTGCTTGTTATTTCTTCAGAGTTCCAACAGATTTATGAGGCAAGATCTTCCCTTGAGGAAACCATGCTGACTACAGCCTATTTTATCATGTGCCTCCTGAGACCTCATCCTTGTTAATCCACTCCAACATCTTCTCAACCACTGAGGTCAGACTAACTGGCCTATAATTTCCATCCTCTCTCCCTTCTTGAAGAGTGGAGTGACATTTGCAATTTTCCAGTGTTCTGGAACCATTTCAGATTCTAGTGATCCTTGAAAGATCGTTAGTAGGTCCTCCACAATCTCTTCAGCCACTTCTTTCAGAGTTCTGGGGTGTACACCTTCTGGTCCAAGTGACTTATCTACTTTCAGACCTTTCACTTTCCCAAGAACCTTCTCTCTAGTAATGGCACTTCACACACTTCATAACCCCTGACACCTGGAACTTCCACCAAATTGCTAGTGTCTTCCACACTAAAGACTGATGCAAAACTACTTATTTAGTTCATCTGCCATTTCCTTGTCCCTGAGTACTACCTCTCCAGCATCGTTTTCCAGTTATCCGATATCCACTCTCACTTCTCTCTTACACTTCATGTATCTGAAGAAACTTTTGGTATCCTCTTTAATATTATTGGCTAGCTTACATGTGTATTCCATCTTTAACATCTTAATGACTTTTTTAATTGCTGTCTGGTGGTTTTTAAAAGCTTTCTGATCTTTCAACTTCCCACTAACTTGTGCTATATCAATCACTGTGGCGCTTCTCTTCCCGACGAACTTAACGTATTCTATGCAAGATTCAAACAGAAGAGGAGCGTCCCGCTCCCTCCGGATGAACTGGACCTGGTGGCATCGAGATTCATCATCACCGAGGAGGACATTAGAAGGGCCTTCCTGAAGATAAATCCAAGGAAGGCGACAGGCCCAGATGGCGTCCCAGGACAGGTCTCCGGGCCTGTGCAAGCGAGCTAGCTGGAGTGTTTGTTCACATCTTCAACTGCTCCTTGCTTTAGTCTAAGATCCCCTCGTGTTTTAAGAAGGCAACGATAATCCTGGTGCTGAAGAAGAGCAAGGTGGCATGCCTGAATGACTATCGACCTGTGGCTCTGACATCAATTGCTATGAAGTGCTTCGAGCGAATGGTTATGGCACACATCAACCACAGCCTACTGGTCAACCTCGACGCTTTGCAATTCACCTACCGGAGCAACAGGTCAACGGCAGATGCCATCTCTCTGGCCCTACATTCCTCCTTAGAACACCTGGAGAATAAAGACGCATATGTAAGGCTCCTTTTCATTGACTACAGCTCTGCTTTTAATACCATCATTCCAAATAAACTGATTCCTAAGCTCCAGAACCTGGGCCTTAGCACTCAGATCTGCAGCTGGATCTTCAACTTCCTCACAGACAGGACCCAGGCTATAAAAATAGGGGACAAGCGCTCCTCTACAACCTGGTGGCATGGTGCGAAGACAATAACCTATCCCTCAACGTCAGCAAGACGAAGGAATTGGTTGTTGACTTCAGAAGGAATAGCGGACCGCACGACCCAATTTACATCGGTGGTGTGCAAGTGGAACAGGTCAAAAGCTTTAAGTTCCTTGGGGTCAATATCACAAATGACCTGACTTGGTCCAACCAAGCAGAGTACGCTGCCAAGAAGGCCCACCAGTGCCTTTACTTCCTGAGAAAACTGAAGAAATTTGGCCTGTCCCCTAAAATCCTCACTGATTTTTATAGATGCACCGTAGAAAACATTCTTCTAGGGTGCATCACAACCTGGTATGGAAGTTGTCCTGTCCAAGACTGAAAGAAGCTGCAGAAGATCGTGAACACGACGCAGCACATCACACAAACCAATCTTCCATCCGTGGACTCACTTTACATCGCATGCTGTCAGAGTAGTGCTGCCAAGATAATCAAGGACACGACCCACTCAGCCAACAGACTTTTCGTCCCTCTTCCCTCTGGGAGGAGGTTCAGGAGCTTGAGGATCCCTATGGCCAGATTTGGGAACAGCTTCTTTCCAACTGTGATAAGACTGCTGAACGGATCCTGACCCGGATCTGGGCCATACCCTCCAAATATCCGGACCTGCCTCTCGTTTTTTTTTTTGCACTACCTTACTTCCCATTTCTCTATTTTCTATTTATGATCTATAATTTAAATTGTTAATATTTACTAATTTTAACTACTTTTAATATTTTTAATATTTAATATTTGTAATCTAGGGAGTGTGAAACGCAGAATCAAATATCGCTGTGATGATTGTACGTTCTAGTACCAATTGTTTGGCGACAATAAAGTACAAACGTATAAAATAAAGTAAATTCCCCTTCTTTGGCTTTGACTTCTTTTGTTAGCCATGGTTGTGTCTTTTGCCTTTAGAATACTTCTTCTTCTTTGAGATGTATATATCCTGTGCTTTTTGAATTGCTTCAAGAAATTTCAGCCATATCTGCTCTACTGTCATCCCTGCCAGTGTTCTTTACGAATGAATTCTGCCCAATTCCTCTCTCATGCCTCTGTAATTTCCTTTACTCCACAGTAATACTGATACATCAGGCTTTAACTTGTCCTTCTCAAGTTTCAGGGTGAATTTGATCATATTACGATCACTTACCCCATGGGATTATATTACGTTAAGCTCGCTAATCAATTCTGTTTCATTGCACAACACCCAATCCAGAATAACTGATCCTCTAGTGGGCTCAACCATGATCTGCTCTAAAAAGCCACCTGGCAGGCATTCTAGAAATTACCCCTCTCCCCCTCTTGGAGTGTAGCACCAACCTAATTTTCCCAATCTACCTGCATATTGAAATCCCCCATGACTATTGTAACACTGCCCTTTTGGCATGCAATTTCTATCTCCCGTTCTAACCTGTAGACCATATGCTTACCAGTGTCTAGAGATCTGTATATAACTCCCATCAGGGTCTTTTTGCCCTTGCAGTTCCTCAGCTCGATCCATAGAAACTTAGAAACATAGAAAACCTACAGCACAATACAGGTCCTTCAGCCCACAAATCTGTGCCAAACATGTCCTTACCTTAGAAATTACCTAGGGTTACCCATAGCCCTCTATTTTTCTGAGCTCCGTGTACTTATCCAGGAGTCTCTTAAAAGACCCTATTGTTTCTGCCTCCACCACCATCACCAGCAGCCCATTCCACACTCTCACCACTGTCTGCGTAAAAAACTTACACCTTACGTCTCTTCTGTACCTATTCCAAGCATCTTAAAACTCTCGCGCTAGCCATTTCAGTCCTGGGAAAAAGCCTCTGACTATCCACACGATCAATGCCTCTCATCATCTTGTACACCTCTATCAGGCCACCTCTCATCCTCTGTTGCTCAAAGGAGAAAAGGCCGAGTTCACTCAACCTATTTTCATAAGGCATGCTCCCCAAATCAGGCAACATCCTTGTTAATCTCTTCAGCACCCTTTCTATGGTTTTCACATCTTTCCTGTAGTGAGGAAACCAGAACTGAGCACAGTACTCCAAGTGGGGTCTGACCAGGGTCCTATATATCTGCAACATTACCTCTTGGCTCTTAAACTCAATCCCAGGATTGATGAAGGCCAATTCACTGTATGCCTTCTTAACCACAGTGCTAACCTGTGCAGCAGCTTTGAGTGTGCTATGGATTCGGACCCCAAGATCCCTCTGATCTTCCACACTGTCAAGAGTCTTACCATTAATACTATGTTCTGCCATCATATGTGACCTACTAAAATGAACCATCTCAGACTTATTTAGGTTGAACTCCATCTGCCACTTCTCAGCCCAGTTTTGCATCCTATCAATGTCCCGCTGTAACCTCTGACAACCCTCCACACTATCCACAACACCCCCAACCTTTGTGTCATCAGTGAATTTACTAACCCGCCCCTCCACTTCCTCATACAGGTTATTTATAAAAATCACAAAGAGTAGGGGTCCCAGAACAGAGCCCTGAGGCATACCACTGGTCACCGGCCTCCATGCAGAACACGACCTGTCTACAACCACTCTTTGCCTTCTGTGGGCAAGCCAGTTCTGGATCCACAAAGCAATGTCCCCTTGGATCCCATGCCTCCTTACTTTCTCAATAATCTTTGCCTGGGGTACCTTATCAAATGCCTTGCTGAAATCCATATACACTACATCTACTGCTATACCTTCATCAATCTGTTTAGTCACATCCTCAAAAAATTCAATCAGGCTCGTAAGGCACAACCTGCTTTTGACAAAGCCATGCTGGCTATTCCTAATTATATTATGCCTCTCCAAATGTTCATAAATCCTGCCTCTCAGGATCTTCTCTATCAATTTACCAACCACTGAAGTAAGACTCACTGGTCTAAAATTTCCTGGGCTATCTCTATGCACTTTCTTGAATAAGGGAACAATATCCGCAACACTCCAGTCCTCTGGAACCTGTCCCATCCCATTGATGATGCAAAGATCATCGCCAAAGGCTCAGCAATCTCCTCCCTTGCCTCCCACTGTAGTCTGGGATACATCTCGTCTGTTTCCAGTGACTTATCCAATTTGATGCTTTCCAAAAGCTCCAGCACATCCTCTTTCTTAATATCTACATGCTCAGGCTTTTCAGTCCACTGTAAGTCATCCCTACAAATCGCCAAGATCCTTTTCTGTAGTGAATACTGAAGCAAAGTACTCATTAAGTACCTCTGCTGTCTCCTCTGGTTCCATACACACTTTTCCACTGTCACATTTGATTGGTCCTATTCTCTCATGTCTTATCCTCTTGCTCTTCACATACTTGTAGAATGCCTTGGGGTTTTCCTTAATCCAGTCCGCCAAGGCCTTCTCATGACCCCTTCTGGCTCTTCCTAATTTCATTCTTAAGCTCATTCCTGCTCGCCTTATGATCTTCTAGATCTCTATCATTACCTAGTTTTTTGAACCTTTTGTAAGCTCTTCTTTTCTTCTTGACTAGATTTACAACAGCCTTTGTACACCACGGTTCCTGTGCCCTACCATCCTTTCCTTGTCTCATTGGAACGTACCTATGCAGAACCCCATGCAAATACCATCTGAACATTTGCCACATTTCTTCCGTATGTCTCCCTGAGAACATTTGTATCCAATTTATGCTTCCAAGTTCCTGCCTGATAGCCTCATATTTCCCCTTACTCCAATTAAACACTTTCCTAACTTGTCTGTTCCCATCGCTCTCCAATGCTATGGTAAAGGAGATAGAATTATGATAACTATCTCCAAAATGCTCTCCCAGTGAGAGACCTGACACCTGAACAGGTTCATTTCCCAATACCAGATCAAGTACAACCTCTTCTCTTGTAGGCTTATCTACATTATCCATAACAATTCAACACCTTATGACTCTATATCACCTCTTTTGATAATTTAATTTCATTTTTTACAAACAGAGTCATGCTACACCCTCTGCCTTCCTGCCTGTCCTTTTGATATAATGTTTATCCTTGGACATTAGGTGCCCAGCTATAATCTTCTTTCAGCCATGATTCAGTGATGCCTACAACATCATACTTGTCAATCTGTAACTCTGCTACAAGTTCATCGGCCTTATTCTACATACTGAGCGCATTTAAATACAACAACTTCAGTCCTGTATTCACCCATTTTGACATTGCAACTCATCCTGTTAACTGGAATTTTGCCCTATCATCAGCCTCTCACTACCCATTGCCTCTGTTTGTAAAACAACTAACTCACCTTCAGCACTATCACTCCGGTTTCCATCTCCCTGCCAAATTAGTTTCAATACTCCCGAACAACTCTAGCCAACCTGTTTGCAAGGATGTTGGATCCCCCTGGGTTCAGGTGTAACCCATCCCTTTTGTACAGGTCATACCTTCTGAGAAGAGATCCCAATGATCCATAAATCTGAACCCCTTCCCCCTGCACCAGTTCCTCAGCCACATATTCATCCTATTCCTACTCTCACTGGCATGTAGCACAGACAGCAATCCAGAAATTACTACCCTGGAGTTTCTGTTTCTCAGCTTTCTACCTGGCTCCTTAAAATCTCTCTTCAGGACACCCTCTCCTTGCCTACTTGTGTCATTGGTGCCAGTATGAATGATGACTTCTGGCTGCTCACCCTCACCTTTGATAATGTCATTGACATGATCTGAGACACCCCTGATCCTGGCACCAGGGAGGCAATATACCACCTGGGTGTCTCTACTGGACCCTTAGAACCTGATCTCTATTTCTGTGACTAAGGAATCTCCACTCAACACTGCAGTCCTCTTCATCTCTCTGCTCTTCTGAGCCATAGCACCAGACTCCCAGACTCAGTGCCTGAGACCTAGTCACTGTGCACCCCCCCCCACCGCGCTCCCCCCCCCCGGCACTCCGGTATTTTGTTTCTCTCAATAGTGTCTAAAGTTGTATACTTATTATTGAGGGAAATGGCCACAGGTATATTCTGCACTGGCTGTGCATTTCCCCTCCTTCTGACAGTCACCCAGTTACCTGTCTCCAGCAACCTAGGGGTAACTACATCCCTGTAGCTCCTGTCTATTACCTTTTCGTTCTCTCGTGTGTCAAAGGTCACTGGGCTGCAGCTCCATTTCCTTAATACGTTCTCTCAGGAGCTGCATCTTGGTGCACCTGGTGCAGATGTGTTTATCTGAGAGACTGCTCATCTCCCAGACCTCCCACATCCTACACAGACTACAAAACACTGTCCCTGGAGCAATTCTTACTAAACTACTATGCCCTAATAGATGAGGAATGAACAAATAAGAACAGAGTGAGTAACTTACAAGACAATTTACCTCACCCACCCCTGATGTCACCTGAGCCCAATGAACCAAAGCCACTCTAAAGATTGGCACACCCCAAAACATTGGTCACTTCAAGAATGGTGGCTTCGCTTGCACTTGAATTATTCCTATTGGTCCTTTCTAATGAACCCCTCTTGCCGATTGGTCGCTCCTCACTCAGAGGAACTGTCGAGAAGCTCTGCCTTTAAAATTTCAAATCACCATCCTGATAAAAAAGTAGCTCTCTTCACACACCCCACCCCTAATATGGATTGCCCAACACAGAGAAAACTGGTTCGAAGCTCTGCTTTTTAAATCTTGAACGCGGACCTGACTGAAAGGTAGCTCTCTTTACACAATGCCTCTTGCTGATCGGTCGCTCCTCAACTCGGAGAAACTGCCGCAAAACCCTACCTTTAAAATCTCGATCACTGTCCTCATTAAAAAGTAGCTCATTTTATAGTCATAGTCATAGTCATACTTTATTGATCCCAAGGGAAATTGGTTTTCGTTACAGTTGCTCCATAAATAATTAGATAGCAATAAAACCATAAATAATTAAATAGTAATATTTAAATTATGCCAGGAAATAAGTCCAGGACCAGCCTATTGGCTCAGGGTGCCTCCAAGGCAGGAGTTGTAAAGTTTGATCGCCCCTGATGCACCCCTGATGTGGATTGACTGACTCAGAGATTAGATTGTGGTATAATGTCCTTGCATATGCATCATTACAACTTACAAGTTTAAAGCATATGATAAGAGAAGCAGATTTCAAGGTAAGGGGAGAGCCATATATCAGACACATGGACATTAAGTGAAACTGTGGGAATGAATAACGAAATCTTAGAAGATATCAAAACTTGATCAATTAGAATGACAAAGATGAACTAATCAAACAACTTGTCAAGGAACAGAAAGCACATTAGTAGAACTTTTCTTTGGTGTCTATAGAATCTATTCACCTTCTTAAAAATATTCTAAATATATCCCCGTCCTCAGAAGGGTCTCAAACAGGCTGTTCATTTCTCTCCATAGATACTGCCTGATTCATTGAGTTCCTCCAGCACTTTCATGTGCACTTAATATAGATTTTTACAGATGCACCATAGAAAGCATTCTTCTAGGGTGCCCCACAACCTGGTATGGAAGTTGTCCTGTCCAAGACCGGAAGAAGCTGCAGAAGATCGTGAACACAGCCCAGCACATCACACAAACCAATCTTCCGTCCTTGGACTCACTTTACATCGCAGCAGTCGGAGCAGTGCTGCCAGGATAAACAAGGACACAACCCACCCAGCCAACACACTTTTCGTCCCTCTTCCCTCTGGGAGAAGGCTCAGGAGCTGAAGACTCGTATGGCCAGATTTGGGAACAGCTTCTTCCCAACTGTGATAAGACTACAGAACGGATCCTGACCCGGATCTGGGCTGTACCCTCCAAATATCCAGACCTGCCTCTCAGTTTTTTTGCACTACCTTACTTTCCCTTTTCTATTTTCTATTTATGATTTATAATTTAAATTTTTAATATTTACTATCGATTTGTACTCCAGGGAGCAGGAAGTACAGAATCAAATATGGTTGTGAAGATTGTATGCTCTAGTATCAATTGTTTGGCGACAATAAAGTAAAGTAAAGTAAAGTAAAGTATATTCCGTGACCTGGCTTGAGAATATCACAAGTTCACTACCATCGGAGTGGAAAAGTCTTTCATCATCTCAGCTCTAATGATCTTACTTCATATCCTGAGCCATTTTCTCCTTGTCTGGACCTCCAGCAAATGGATATTCTCACCAATTACCTCTCCTCCCCCACCTGATTACACTACATCCAATTATCCAATACTGGAATATCCAATACTGGAATTTGTTAATTTCAGAGAAATTCACTCTCATCCTTCTAAGTTTCAAAGTATAATATATTGATAATAAATATATCTGAAGTTAAATTCCAGTAAATGCAAATCCAGTGAACTCAGATGCACCTCAGGTCATGATGCAGGATGTCGACCCAAAATATTGACAATTCCTTTCTCCTTCAGATGCTGCTTGACCTGCTGAGTTCCTCTGGCAGATTGTTTGTTGCTCCTCATATGACAACCCCACTATCCCAAGAATTAGACTGGTGAATCTCCTCTGAATTTTCTTCAAAGCAAGTACATCCTGTCTTAAGTAAAGTGATCAGAAATGTACACAATACTCCTGTGATCTAACCAAAGCTCTATACAATTTCACCAAGGCACCTGTGCTACTGAACTCAAACCGTTTTGCAATGGCAACCAATGTACATCCTGCTTTCTTAACTGCTTTCTCTACTGGCAAGTTTTCTTTCAGAGAGTAATGTATCAGACATTTTGTACATTTGCCATTCTATCACTATTCAATTACACACTGCTTTTCTGTGTTTCTAAGCAGTACTACATCTGTTATCTATTCCTCATAAGGTAAATGTGCCACTCTGTCACCAGAATGATACCAGATCTAAATGGTTTTAATTATGAAGACAGGTTACCCAGACTAGACTTGTGATTACTTAAGGGTGATCTCATTAAGGTACTTAGAGTTAAATAACTTGTCAGGAAAGAGAAGAAAAACCAGTTCTGATGGGGTAGAGTATAACAAGAATGGAAATCTAGTTTGTTCGGGAATAAAAATCAATATTTACTTACAAAGGATAAAAAAAATCTGCATTACTAAGACAATTGAAAACTTCAACTGAAAACTTGAAAATTGAGGATGGTGAACTTTACTAGGCAAAGGACAGCGGTTGGTAAATGTGGCTGAGTTGCAGATCACTCATGATCCAATTAAACAGCACAATAGGATTTGAAGAATAGTTCCACTGGCATAAAAAATGTGCACAAGTTTAGACCAAGCTCAGACAAGTTGGAATTAAATTAGATAGGTTAAAGGAAAATAGTGTGCTTGCGCAAACTGACCAAAGTGAGAAGTTATTGTCTAAGGCAGACTAAAACAGCACAATCATTAAAAACATGTCATATGAAATTAAATCACACAAAATAAGCAATATTGCTTACTCTCTTTACAAGCCTCGGATGCAAGGATAACAATATTACAGTATTTACAAAATGAGACCTCTTCTGACCTCATATAGAGTTGAATAACAACAAAAATTGTCAGTATTATCTGCCTATAAATGTACAAATTCTACTCATACACAAAACCACTCTGTGGAGTCCAATTTTTCAACTATAAACTTCCAGGCCATTATGGATAAAATTTTGCCAGTAGTTGCCCATTGCTTGAGTATCCAAAATGATGTGTTGATTGCCAGAAGAATACTTAAATTTGAAGGGTGTGCCCATGAACACAATGCAAAGTTAAACTAATGGGCATTTTTGCAACAATAAGAATGAATGGTTGCTGCCAAAGACCTACAAATTTAGGAAAGAAGGGACACTATCAATAATGCATTAAAACCTGAAAAGGTAGAAAACTGAAAAGCAGGACCTCAAGGGTAGTCATCCCTGGATTGCTGCCAGTGCCATGTGGGATCCTTGGGATCTCTTCTGGAGACAATACCATGTTTACAATAAGGACAGGTTACACATGAACTTGGAGGGCGGGGGTCAAAATTCTTGTGGGCAGGTTTGCTAGAGCAACTAATTTGGCAAAGTATGGGAATCAGAATGATAGCGCGGAGGATTGGGCAGATTGTATACAAATCAATGCAGTGTGTAGTGAGACTGTGAGAACGGCCAGTCAGATGATGGTGACAAATTGAAGTGTTTCATGGGGACAAGATCAAAAATGGTGATGAATACAACACTTTGAGGCACATGATAAAATAGGCCAAAGTCAGCATGGTTTCCTTAAGGGAAAATCTTGTCTGACAAATAGTGGACAAGAGTGAGCAATAAACTCCAGGGAGTTAAAAACCTCTGACCGCATTTGAGTATGTTTGAGTATGTTTCCTTGGTTTTTCAGAAGGCCTTTGACATTGTGTCGCAAATGAAGCTGCTAAAGAAGATAAATCTGCTAAAGACCCCATGGTATTGCAGGAAAGATACTAGCATTGACAGAGGAGTGGCTGATTGGTAGGAGGCAAAGAGGAGAAATAAGGTGGCCTTTTCTTTTTGGCTGATGGCGACCTGTGGTGTCTGCAGGGGTCGCTGTTGGGATCACTTCTTTTTATGTTGTCTATCAATGACTGCAGTGATAGAGGTGATGGCTTTGTAGCCAGTTTTGCAGGTGATAAGAAGATAGGTGGAGGGGTAAGCAGTATTGAAGATTCAGGGAGTCTTCAGAAGGACTTAGACAGATTTTGAGAATTGGCAAAGAAGTGGCAGATGGAATATAGTGTTGGGAAGTGTATGGTCATGTGATTTGGTAGAAAGAATAAAACTATTGACTATTTTCTAAACAGGGAGAAAATTCAGAAATCAGAGGTGCAAAGGGACTTATGAGTCTAAGTAAAGATGTGCTGGCATTGGAGAGAGTCCAGAGAAGGTTTATGAATATAATTCTGGGAATTGAAGTTTTAACATATGAGGAGCATCTGACCCTGTACTCATTGGAGTTTAAAACAATTGTGGGGGGTGGGGGGGGGAATCTCATTAAAACATACTGAATATTGAAAGCCCTAGATATAGTGGATGTGGTGAGGATGTTTCATGTAGTGGATGAGTTTAAGACCAGAGTGTACAACCTCAGAATAGAAGGATGTCCCTTTAGTACAGAGATTAGGAGAAATGCCATTAACCAAAGTGTGGTGAATCTATGGAATTAATTGACACAGAGGGCTGTGGAGGCCAAGTCATCGGGTATGCTTAGAGTGGAGATTGAAATGTTCTTGGATACTCAGTAAGCGGGGAGAAGGAAGGAGAAAAAATCAGCATGATGGAATGGGGAGCAGACTTGTTGGGATGAATGGCCTCATTCTGCTCCTATGTCATACAGTCTTATGTCTTGCGATCTTATAATCTTACAAAAATATAACAGGAACAAAATCCTTCCTAGGAATGATAAAATTTTATATGGATTTTTTTTCAAATCTAAGAAATTTATTGAAACTCATTTTGTGCTTATCGTATTACACGAGTTTTAGTTGACATATGAAGAGTCAAGTTAGAATACAGGTGCATTACTAAGTCTTGTGATGGATAATTGGCAAGAGAAACCCATTACTTTTGCTGTTCACTCTTTTTCAAGGAGCAAGCAAAATTATACCGCAATCAAGATGGAACCAGAGCATTGCATCTGTGTTACTTTGCCAGAATAATCGAGTATAATCCGTTACTGGTGATATTACATCTCACATCAGTGATACTTTTTACGATAGTATCAAAGATGTAAAAATAAGATGTCTTTCTTTCGTAATATATAGTCATACAATTGAGCAGAGGATTTCCCACCCTGTCAAGGTTACTGTGTGAGAAGTCTAATGCTGAAAATGAAAATGTGAATCATGTGATAAATGATTTGATGACATTTTTCTATCAGCTGCCCTGAAACTGCAGTCAAGACTTAGAAACAGTTAACAGTGTAAATAGTCCATAAGCAAACAGTAAAAGGATGGATAGAGTGTGATCAGTGCATAGGTGAAAAATTGAAACCGTTCAACAGCCTTTGCAATGAGTTGTCCTGTGAAGATTGGATGGGATTGATGTGCCCAAATGGGGGAATGGATTTTAGCTGAACATGGTACTCAACACACATGTATAGTCAGTATGAAAGCAACAGCAAGCACCTTTGTTTGCTGGTCTTGCTTGAAGGATGGCTTTGGATCATTGGTAAGCAAATTCAGTACTTATATAAGTTATGTGAACATCCTTCATAAAACTGCCTTGCAGGTTTAGCCTTGACCTATGGATCTTTTCAGAGACTACATGTACAAGTTTGTAAAGAGGAATGACCCTGTCCTGCTGCCCCTGTGAATTACCTGAAGAGCTCATTTCTGACAATGGTCAAGTTCTGCATCACTCTATTTGCAAACTTTTAAAATGGAACAATATCAAATGTACTTTTGCTAGTTGAGTAGCCAAGGAGAAAGTCAACAAAGGTGACTTTGGGATGAAGAGATGATCTCGAGATTCAAAGGTCGCAGCAATAATTGAAATTGAGAATGCAATATTGCTTGCCCAGTTTTCTGTTGAAGTAAAACCAAATCCATATGCTGCCACAGTGCACATACCTGTAGCATTGCTGCTGGAGAAGACTGAGAATATTCTTGAGGCTTGTTCAACCGAATTAAAATACCAGGTTTAAACAGAAACTGATAAATCAAAATCATCACTTGAGACTAATCAGAAAGAACATAGCTTCAAGCAACATGAGCATATTTCTATTTTTAGCCCACCCACTAAGATGACCTCACACAAGTCTGAGGGAGGAACGAGAGTAAGAGTTTGCAGATTGAAGAGATACTTTGCCATAGAGCCATAGTCATTTGAAAATGGCAACAGCTCTCAAAGTGCTGATCTGAAGCAAATGATTTATGCTAGAGATAAGCCAAACTTGGATAGTGAATCACTTGGTTGTGAAGTTGTGTCCGACTTTGATCCTCTGCAGCTTTTTGACCTTCTTCAAGTACTGAAGAACCAAATCAAAAGAAAGTCTTACAAATATACTGCACTTCCTTTGGGTTCGCGTGCAGAACCACACAGTTCAAGAGTTGATTCAACATCAGAACCATTAAGGAGATCAGGAGGACTCTGATAAACTGGTTAATTCTTGCTAATTAAATGTTGTTCATGTATCTCCTGTTCAAGGATTGAGAGTCATGCACAAGAGGATATAGCTACAAAATAATGGGCCAGTCATTATTTAAACCTAAGAGTTATGGACGCCAGATCATTAGAGGGTTTTAAGATGGACATAGACAACTATTTGAAAAATTGGGAAGTTGAAGTTTACGGGCAACTGGCTCAGAAGAGGAGATGAGGCCAGCATAGATCAGCCAAGGTCATATTGAATGGCTGCTTAGCCTTGAGCAGCCTGGTGGCCTACTCCTGCTCCTAACTCCTTGTGAAATCTTATGTAGGAAAATAGCTATCTTTATTTGAAAGAGTGCAAGAGCAATATAATATGTATTTGGGCACTGGCATATTGCTTTTTGTGTGTTTTCACACTGGAGAGGAGAATTAGACAGTGAGCCTGCTTTGGAACAAATCTGCAGATAGAGTAAGTCTCAATATGTGAATTATTTAACTTGTATCCTATAAATTAAACCATTTTTGATATATAATCTATTACGTCCTAAAATTCGTGAAGAAACTACACAACCTTTCCATTTTAATACTTCCAGTCACAATCTCCGGATATCCCAAAACAACTTACTATCAATGAACTGTGTGTAGAGGCATATACGCAATATATGTGTTTGGCATTTGATGCAGTTAGAATGAAACAAGTTCATACCATTGAGAATAAAATATATGTGACAACCATTTACTTTGTCTTAGCAAAACTGTGTACATAGTGTATGGACCTCTTCAGCAGACATGACAGTAAACTTCTAAGCTCTTCTAGGGTTAAGATCTGTTTTCTCCACAAACTGTCAGCTTCCTAATGCAGTTACATTAAAGTGTTTTTCTGAATGTGATGCTGCTTTAACAGGGTCCTGAGGGCATTGTTAGTTATCATTGCCTATCACTGTTGAGAGTAAGAGGCTGGTAAAAGCAATTTTATCTTTGGTCCCAGTCATCTACAATATACACAGAATGTGGGTTTTAGCAAAAGAGTACTTTCTCTGCTACAGCCTCACTGATGATTTTATCTTGTTCTTCATGCAATTTAGGGCAATCTAAAGATTTGGTAATGCCCCTAAAAAAAGAAAAAATTCACAAGGTCACATCTGTCATACATCAACATTAGATTGAGAGCATCAGCTTTTAAGTGCTTCAAGTTGCACTGAGTGAATGAGTGTGGAACAATAGATCTGAAAAAAAATAATGATATCAAGTAGTTGATGGCAGTGATTCATTTAAATTGCCATGTCTGCTGGAAATAAATTTCACTGGATTAACAATCAACCCCACAAAATTTGAGAGAGCGAATTTATTTACAGTATCAAGAATATTGAGCTATGTTAGTATACCGGAAAGAAAAACATAACACAAACTAAAGCAAATAAATTGCATGATTTGCTTTAAAGTTTTTTTACTATAACCAAGATGAAAATGATATGAATTCATTGATAATAGGATCTAGCAGCCTAAACATTTGTTTAATTCACCTTTCGAACACAATGAACCAAATCATGCAGGCTGTTCAACCACTTTAATCGAATTAAGTGCAGGATATATAAAGAGATCTGTGAGTCTGGGATAACTAGCAAATTTAGGAGCTGGATCCCAATAGTATGGCCCAGTCTTGCCCTGGAAAGTGAATATCTATCACAATGCTGGATGTGAGAATGAAAAGGGCATTGGATCCACCATCTGCATCAGCTTCAGGCTTATGCAGGCCCACTGGAACTGTGACTGATGTTGCCATGTACAGGACAACCCTACTGGGCCAGGAGTCCAGCTTAAACAATATTTTAATTTTGTTGCACATTTTATTGATTCACAAGTGCAAATTACAGAAAGAAGCTTTAAGCTCTGTCCCATTTAAAATTTTTCAGCAAAAGGAATCCAGTTGGTCCATAAAAGCTTCTCTTCAGACCCTACAGTCTGAAAGCGTTAACTTTTAGGGGAAGGGATGGTGAAAAATAGATGAAAGATTATATGTCAAAGACATTAATGGAGTATTTAGCTTCTGGAGCAAGAGTTCATATTAATTCATTCTTGTCACTGATAAGCTAACAACAGTTTGGAAGATGAGATGGATAGGTTCAAGTGTGCAAGTATCTCTTTTGCACATAATAGGTCAGGAATGAAATGCGAGTCTTACATTGTGTGTCAGCCGTTACCAACCAGTATTGTATATTGAATCATTTAATCTGACATCAAAATAAATGATAATAACTTTCTAGGTGATAATAGCAGGTAGGCCTTAGGCCAACAATATTTGCATTCTCATAATGTTTGTAAGCAGGTCATTTTTGCTGGAACTGTAATTACAGTGCAAATTTATGAAATCTTATGAATAAACTTAGCCAAGACAATGAAACAAAAATAACGGAAGTTCATTTTGCACAAACTCTCAATTTTATGGTTTCTCATATTTTTCCAGGAACGCTGGAAACTAGGAACTCCAGGTCTCCAGCAATTGTATGGGCCTTCTCTGTCACCCACTGTTGCTGGCTGTGGTTGCCACAGTTGACTCCACTGACTGGAAGCCTCTTTCTTAGCCTATACTAGAGTAAAGTCGGCATGAGTGCATCATTCCCCTCTCCAATGGATGGCTGTGATCTATTACAATACTTCTTTAAGTATATTTTAGATGTTATAAAATAATTTTCAGCAAGTGAATGTGTTTTTTTTTATTTTAAAAGTGGTAAAAATATACTTTTTAACAGCATCACCTGCATCATGCAGCTCAAATACTGAAGTTCACGTGACTTGGTCTTGGAGTATTGTTGCATGGTCACTATACGTTGAACAATTTCCACTAGTTCTGGAAATTAGCTCCAGCTCCACTGGAACTTTGTTGGTGGTGAAATGAAACACTGCAACAAGAAAGATTAAGAAGTTTGTTGGGGAAATAAGACAGCCTTTGCTGTCACCAGTCTTCACTGTGATTGGTTCTGTTGGGGGTGATTAGTTAGTATCATTGCATAATAAATGAAGATGAATTTCTGTGGGCAGTTGAATTTGAAGAGGATGATCCACAATCCCCCTTGGTTAATGGTGTCAAAGGCCATGTATAGAGAGGATGGTGCTGCTCCCTGTACTTCTCTTGGAATTGTTGAATAGTGAAGCTGTGCATAGATTGTACTTAGATGAACAGAATCCACATTGTGATTTGGACAGTGTGGATTCAATTATAGACCTTGGCTTGCACTTCTTGCTTTCATTGATGGCCTCCACTACACTTTCATATCAAGGAAAGTACAAAAATCTGACAATATTTCCATAAGAAAGTACCCACAAGCATAAAAACAACTTCAATACACTTCTTCATCAGATTGAAATCACTTACACTTGATGAGCTTTCTCATCTATTGCACCAATTTTTCAATTGCTCTCAGACAAAAGAAAAGAAACGTCATGTTAAAGTGATCCCTCATGCATTAGGGTATTGGAAACAGATGTCAGGAGCTATATGACCACAAGGCGTATCAGGCTTCACCAGAACGGTTTTCAAGTTTGGCATCCTCTTAATTCTGGGTGGAGGTATTGACTGTACATACGCTCCATGATGAAAACCATCTCTTGTTTCATCCCGTTTACTACTACCCTCATTCTTTTCTGCCTGCCTATTATGATGACCTCCTGACTGGCCACCCATTTTTTCACCTAAAGACTTGGTCATCAGAATCTCTGCGCGAACTCACGTTGACTTCCACTGACCTAAATTGGTTCCCCTCCTACTAGCACCTTAAATTTTATTTTCTCACATGTTTCAATCTTTCCAGTGTTTTCCTCCTCATTGACTCCATATCTTCATCTTCAATCCTTAAATCCACACCAAACCTACGCTTTCTTCTGAGTTTGGGCTATCAAGAATGACATGCTCTTTTCTTTACCCTTCATTCCCTCCTTAAACAATCTCATCACTCTCTGTCTTCCATGAAGTTTCTCAATCACCCTTACAAAATTTACCAAGATTTTAGCTATTCCATCTATACTTCCTTTCATAAATCTGTTTTAGTTTAATTATACATGATCGGTAATCTGCGGCAATTTCCTAAATTAAAGATGCAATATGAATATAAATTTGATTCAATAAAACAAAATAAACATCATGCAAATCATAGCATCGTGAAGAGACAGATTTGCCTTTGAAGCCAATGTCAATGATGGAAGCTGAAGCAGCATGAGTTTATTTTCTAGTTGCAATTTTAATCAGTTTTGCAGAAGGAAATTCTGACTTATGTTGGGCCTAGTATTGTGAACTCACAGCAACAGGACACTCTCCAGAGGACATCAATGCTGCATACATGCTGTAGACAGTTGCAAGGCTCACTGGTGTGTAGAATTACTCGAAACAGCTGGGAATAGGAAGAAATCACACACTAAAAGGAATATGCTGAGATAATGGCATCTAATCTTATCATTTTACAGCCCTGTTGCTGCTCATGGATAGAGCACCTAGCATTAACTAGCAACTTACACTAACTAGCTATCAGTATTTGAATACAGCAGCCTCTTGCATCATGGAGAACAATATCGAACTGAAGGTGAGTAAAGGCAGGAAGGCTGAGTGAAGATGCAACCTTGGCTCCCATTAAGGTTCTGAAGCCATTAGGTTAAGCAGCTCGTTTTCCTTTGGTCCTTTTCAGATGAAACTCCAGGTACGAATGATGGCAGAATACCAGGTATCCCCAATTTTACTCTCAAAGTTTCTTTCATCTTATGTCACCTTAACCACAAACATTTAAAGAACAAATGTTATGCTTAATTTGAACTTCACTACTGCCAAAATGGAATACAATATCTTACATTTTGATGCTTTACCTCTCCTTGAGTTCCCATTCATGTTGAAAGAACTTCTCCATTTCTTCTTTTTTTGAGGTGGAGATGGGGTTCTTTTTGCAGTTTAATTACTACTCTTGTATGGTCTGAATTCTGAAGAATTAACAGTTTTTAGATGCTTAAGATTCCACATAAATGTTTCATTTTACTCTGAGAAGTATTTCACCAAATAAAAAATGATGAAAATCTTGGTAATAAAAATGACAAAAGAATAAAAACCCAGACTAATCAACAATTTACATTAGAAATAATAAGTGATGATGGACCTATTGTCTAATTAATAGCTACACTGTACCTGAAGCTTTAAGTACATTCTGATGGCTAATCAGAGCAAATAGTACAGTAATGACTGATACAGTTGCAAATCCTGCCATGGTTAATTCAAGCATATTATAGTGTTTAAATTAAGCTGTCACTCTGTGTAGGCAATAGGAGTTGGGGTCCAGCCCACGGACCAGCTGGAGAAAAGACACAGAGCAGAAGTGGCTGTATAGAACCGAGGCTAATTTTCAAGCTCCCAATTGCCTGTTCTGTTCCTGTGCCATTCACTATACAATTTGAAAATATGCCTCAAGATGTTTATCCAAGCAGTTGCCTGTAATTAAAATGTTGATTGCATTACTAAACAAATAAAATAGCTTTCATTTCTACATTGGCCTTAAGTGTTGGCTTTGTTTCCATTACAGTAAAATTGCGCTCAACAGAAATTTGATCTTACTGGGGATAATTTGAATGATAAGATAAATTTAACTAGAACTCAAAATACTCTTTTGAGGGGCACGCTGAAGGATTTTAGAGCAGGGCAAAATAAGTTGATTGCTGATTTTTGACTAAGTGAATAGAGGGAGAGGTTCAGTTTTCCATGGTATTAGATACAGATGGTGTCTGCGGTACATTGATATGATGGATCTAGAGAAGTTTTTAATTTGTGTGAATCTCTAGATGAGTAAACACTAATGAACTGAATGGTAACCTAAAACAGCCAGCAACTAACCTTGGATTAAGAAATAATTTCTTTATACTTGTGTTTTCCTCATCTTGTCAACCATCTGCCATTCATTATGGAAAATGCAAAGTTGGTGCATTGAAATAAAAAGTATTGAATTAGTCCTGATGAAGGGTCTCAGCCCAAAACATCGATTGTTCACTCTTTTCCATAGTTGCTGCCTGATGCTGAGATCCTCTAGCATTTTGTGTGTATTACTTTGCTTTCTAGCACCTGCAGATTTTCTGAATTACTTCTGCTACAGGATGAAATTGAGGAACATTGAATTGGGAGAAAGGAAGATATTGTACCAAAATATGTTGCTGGCTGGTTGCTGGTATCCTGGAGAAATGCTGACTACTGCAGTGAACTTGGCATTCAGTGCTGTAGCACAGATGGTGGGAATGCACAGAAAGTTATCTAACCTCTTAGTCCAACCTGAACTCACCCTTGGTGTTCCATTTACTGCTGCACCATGGGATTGGACAGTTTTTGTATCTGGACCCTCAGCTTATGGCAGTGATAACTACTGTATCTATGAAAATTGGCGTAAGGATATGTTGTAATGAGGGCATTGTGAATCAGTCACAGGATACAGATAGATTGAGTGATTGAGTGAAAAGCTGGCAAATGAGATTTAACTGGAGACCTGTGAGGTCACTTACTTTGGTAAGAAGAATCAAAAGGTGAATTATTATGTAAAAGGAGAGAAACTGGAAGTGATTGAAGTACAGCAGGACCCAGGGTATTCTTTCTGGTTTTTTTAGATACAGCACAGAATAGGCCCTTCTGGCCCTTTGAGTCATGTTGCCTAGCAATCCTCTGATTTAATCCTTGCTTAATCATGGAACAATTTACAATGATCAATTAACCTACCAATTAGTAAACACAAAATAATCTGCAGATGCTGGGGTCAAAGCAACACACACAACATGCTGGAGGAACTCAGCAGGTCGGGCAACATCCATGGAAAAGATCGGTCGTCGTTTCGGGGGTTCTGGCCCGAAACGTCGGCCGATCTTTTCCACGGATGCTGCCCGACCTGCTAACCTACCAATTAGTACATTTTTGGACTCTGGGAGGAAATCGGAGCACCCAGAGGAAACCCACGGGGTCACGGGGAGAACATACAAACTCCTCACAGGCGGTGGCGGGAATTGAACCCGGGTCGCTGGTACTGTCAAGTGGTGTGCTAACCACTACGCTACAATTTCGCCCTAGTGTATGAATCACAAAAAGTTAGCAGGCCAAGAAGTAGTTAAGAAGGTAGTTGACGTGTTGGCCTTGATTGCAAAGGGGTTGGAGTTTAAGAATAGGTTAGGTTTGTCGCAGTTCTGCAGGGTGCTGGTGTGCAGCCAGGAGTACTATGTACAGTGTTGGCCCCCTTACGAAGAAAATGATATAGTAGTATTAGTGGCAGTTCGAAGGAGATTCATCAGGCTAATTTGAGATGACTTCTGTGAAGAGAGGACAAAGCGTTTGAAACATAGAAACATAGAGAGCCTACAGCACAATACAGGCCCTTCAGCTCACAATGTTGTGCCGAACATGTACTTACTTTAGAAATTACCTAGGATTACCCATAGCCCTCTATTTTACTAAGCTCCATGTACGAGGGGTGATTGGTAAGTTCATGGCCTAAGGCAGAAGGAGTCAATTTTAGAAAACCTAGCACATTTATTTTTCAACGTAGTTCCCTCCTACATTTACACACTTAGTCCAGTGGTCATGGAGTATACGGATCTTGGACCTCCAGAAAGTGTCCACAGCAGGGGTGATTGATAAGTTTGTGGCCTAAGGTAGAAGTTTGAAGTTAATAACTCATCTCCTTCTACCTTAGGCCATGAACTTATCAATCACTCCTGATGTGTTATTAACCTCAAACTTTCTGCATAATCAGTCAAAGAGTTGAACTGCATGTGCATGTAACAAAAGCTGTAGAACTCATCTCCTTCCACCTTCGGCCACAAGCCGGAGGTGACATGCCAAATCTCCTCAAATTCTTAATGAAGTGGAGCCACTGGGGTGCCTTCTTTGTGAATGCATCAGCGTGCTGGGCCCAGGACAGATCCTCTGAGATGATGACACCCCTGCTGTGGACCACTTTCTGGAGGTCCAAGATCCGTATGCACCATGACCGCTGGACTAAGTGTGTAAATGTAGGAGGGGACTACGATGAAAAATAAATGTGCTAGGTTTTCTAAAATTGACCTCTTCTGCCTTAGGCCATGAACTTATCAATCAGCCCTCATAGTTATCCAAGAGTCTCTTAAAAGTTTGCGTCTATATTTCTTGGAATTTAGAAGAGTGAGGGATAACTTTATTCAAACAAAATCCTAAGGAGGCTTTACAGGGTAGATGCTGAGATGTGGGAGAGTCACAAACAAAGTGACACAGTTGCAAAATGAGGTGTATAAAAACTTCTTCTCTCAGAGGACAGTGAATGTCTGGAATTCTCTTCCCCCATGATGGTAGAAGCCAGATTATTAAATATCAGAATCAGGCTTATTATCACTGTCTTATATGATGTAAAATTTGTTGTTTTGCAGCAACAGTACCCTGAAATAGATAAAATTACTATAAATTACAAAATAAGTAAATTGTGAAAAAGGATCTATTGCTTTCCCAGCATATATGATGAATAAACTCTCCTCGGACTTCCAGCCAGGGACAGGAATTGATCATAACCGACATCTTGTTGACGGACTCTGCTACCTTAATCAGGGATGCTTCCCGGGCATGTCTAGTCCGGTGGTACTTATACCCCTGTAATCCTTCCCTTCTGATTGGTTAGTCCTCATCCAATCAAGTTTCTGCTCTCCCACCTTGTTTACAATCAAATTCCAGTTCTGACTTAGAGCGAGACCTTTGTCTTTTTAAAATTCTTTTCCTTTAGTTTTATTTCAATGGCTTCCTTTGCCAGGTGGTCCCAAAAGCCACTGGTGCAACACAGTAGTTGTGTGCCATTCATTGAAGACATTGCGAATGCAATGTTCAGCTACCGTCGATTTTCTCCGGGTAACCCAAACAGATAACTTCCCATGCTCCTTGACGTGGGTTTCCACCGTGTATTTCATCTGGCTGATATATGCTGCTCCACATTCACAGGGAATCCTGTGAACACCAGCTGACCTGAGTCCCAAGTCATCTTTGAGCCACATAATCCGTGATTTGAGTTTGCAAAAATCTTTGGCGACATGCCAAATCTCCTCAAATTCTTAATGAAGTGGAGCCACTGGGGTGCCTTCTTTGTGAATGCATCAGCGTGCTGGGCCCAGGACAGATCCTCTGAGATGATGACACCCTGGAGTTTGAAGCTGCTCACCCTTTCCACGACTAACCCCTCAGTGAGGACTGGAACACATTCTCTCACCTTCCCCTTTCTGAAGTCTGTAATCAATTCCTTGTTCTGGCTGATGTTAAAATTTGAGGTTACTGCTGTAATACCACTCAGCCAGCTGATTAATCTCACTCATGTATGCCTCCTTGTTGTCTAAAGAGGTGATAGAAAAGCAAGATTGAGGAATTGAAGGTTATGAGGAACTAGCACAGATTAAGATTTGAGGCCAGTGTAATTCAGCCATGATCATATTGAATGGCATAATATGCTTGAAGGATTTGATGACCTACTCCTAGTTTCTAGATTCTTATGGACCGTCTGTTTAAGTGCACTCTAACCCACAAAATCACCAGGGTATTATCTAAAAGAATGTGAGTTTATCATACAAGCAATTATGCTGAAATAGCTTCCTTTTTTACTCTATCATTCAATGAAAGAATAGAATTTCATGGAACTTCATATAATTTTGATCTAATTACAGGCTATTATTATACATCCTGCATTACAACCTAAACTCTATGGCAAAAAAATTCCCAAATGACTTATCTTGTAAGTTACAATGAAATTTGCACTGATTTTTGCCATCAACAAACTATTCTAAAATATTCTGCGATTCTCATTAGCATCTAACGGATAAGGAGTATAGTGATATATTATAATATATGATATAACACAGCCCAGCACATCACACAAACCAATCTTCCATCCATGGACTCACTTTACACCACACGCTGTCGGAGCAGTGCTGCCGGGATAATCAAGGACACGACCCACCCAGCCAACACACTTTTCGTCCCTCCTCCCTCCAGGAGAAGGTTCAGGAGCTTGAAGACTCCTACGGCCAGATTTGGGAACAGCTTTTTCCAACTGTGATAAGATTGCTGAACTGATCCTGACCCGGATCTGGGCTGTACCCTCCAAATATCCAGACCTGCCTCTCGTTTTTTTTGCACTACCTTACTTTCCCTTTTCTATTTTCTATTTATGATTTATAATTTAAATTTTAATACTTACTATCGATTTGTACTCCAGGGAGTGTGAAGCGCAGAATCAAATATCGCTGTGAGGATTGTACGCTCTAGTATCAATTGTTTGGCGACAATAAAGTATAAAGTATAATATAGTGAAAGGACAATAAGGAAGCAATGATGAGGACCTTAACATTGGATGGGGGATCTGTGCCGACACTGAACTGCAGACACTGAGGTGAGGCGCGTACTCCATAATGCCAATGCTTGAAGAACAGCAGGACCAGACGTCGTATCCTGTTGGGTCTTCTGTGACTGCGCCGACCAGCTGCCGGAAGTTCTGATGGGCATTTACAACCTCTCACTGTCCCAGACTTGGCTTCCGGCATGCTTCAAAGCAGTAACCATCATTCCAAACCCAGGACATCAGTGGCAACATGTCTTAATGACTACTGTTACGTACCCCGTAACTGGGTTGCCAAACCAGCAGAAATGGAACGCTCGTTGGAGTCTGTGATTACTAGGAGCAAATAAAGTTTTATTAAAGAAATAAATAATACAGTTCACTAATCACAAGGATATAAAAGTAACAGGTTAGCAATGATAATACACACATATACACAGAAATAGGGTAATAGGAATCAACCAAGCTCTATCGCAGTCTAGGGGTAAAATGATCAGTCTTAAGTGAAGCAGAGTTCCGTACAGTTTAGTGCAGTTCGAAGTAATCGCTGTTGTTGTACCGTTGGAGAGAGAATGAGAGATGCAGTTGGTTTCGGGCAAGCCTTTTGATGTCTTCTGATCCCGCTGTGGTCACCGACTGTGACCCCTCCGTTCTGGATACGATCGTTCTTCCGTGGTGAACCCGGCACCCAGGCAAGGGTGGACACACAGCCCAGATTCCCACCGATCGCTCCTTTACATCCTGTGAGTCTCTGACCGATTCCCGCGAACCGGTCCTCCAAACTCTCACAAACTTGTGGGGGCACACTGCTCTTTCCAGGGTCTCGTGGCGTGTCGTGCCTTAGCAAACCTGCTCTTTTTATCCCCCTTCTGGGGTATCACCTGTCCATCAAACTTCAAACAGTTCAGGTTCAAAGCAAACGGTCCGTCAATATCTGAATTGTGTTTCTTTCTCTCTCTTCTCTCTTATTAGCATTTTGAATGCTTCTCCATTGTCTTCCGTTATCTCTCTCATTAGCATCATCCGTCCGGTAGCTCTGCTTGGCGTCACACGTGACGCTGCAGACTGGTGGTACTCACTCCCATAGATGCCAACTGCTTGGAACGATTGGTCATGTCTCAAATCAAGGGTGTAATCCCAGCTACCTCAGACCAGCACCTATTAGCCTATAAAGCGAATAAGTCAACTAAAGACGTCATTTCATTTGTCTTTCACACTGTCTTAAAACACCTGTAGCACAAAGATACCTTCATCAGGATGCTTTTCATTCATTACAGCTTGGCCTTTAACACCACACTACAAAACAAGTTGACTGTCGAGCTCCACAATTTAGGGCTCAGCACATCAGCCTGTAATTGGATCCTGTATTTCCTCACTAATCATACACAGATGGTGAAACTAGGCAAGTGCACATCAACCCCTAACTCTGAGCACTGATGCGCCACAGGGGTGGGTACTGAGCCCACTTCTCTACTCTCTCTTCACCTATCACTGCACTCCTGCTCTTGCTACAAACTCAGCCATCAAATTTGCAGATGACACAACTGTGATTGACTAAGTCACAGACGATAACGATATAGAGAGAAGGTGCTGAAACTTGATCATGGACAAGGATAGATCTGGTCCTAGGGTTGAGGTTCTGAACTGGAAGAAGGCCAAAGTTGAACAAATGAGAAAGGATCTAAAAAGCGTGGATTGGGACAGGTTGTTCTCTGGCAAGGATGTGATCGGTAGGTGGGAAGCCTTCAAAGGAGAAAGTTTGAGAGTGCAGAATTTGTATGTTCCTGTCATGATTAAGGCAAAGTGAATAGGAATAAGGAACCTTAGTTCTCAAGGGATATTGCAACTCTGATAAAGAAGAAGAGGGAGTTGTATGACATGTATAGGAAGCAGGGAGTAAATAAGGTGCTTGAGGAGTATAAGAAGTGCAAGAAAATACTTAAGAAAGAAATCAGGAGGGCTAAAAGAAGACATGAGGTTGCCTTGGCAGTCAAAGTGAAGGATAATCCAAAGAGCTTTTACAGGTATATTAAGAGCAAAAGGATTGTAAGGGATAAAATTGGTCCTCTTGAAGATCAGAATGGTCGGCTATGTGCGGAACCAAAGGAAATGGGGGAGATCTTAAATAGGTTTTTTGCGTCTGTATTTACTAAGGAAACTGGCATGAAGTCTATGGAATTAGGGGAAAAAAGTAGTGAGATCATAGAAACTGTACGGATCAAAAAGGAGGAGGTCCTTGCTGTCTTGAGGAAAATTAAAGTGGATAAATCCCCAGGACCTGACAGGGTGTTCCCTTAGACCTTGAAGGAGACTAGTGTTGAAATTGCAGGGGCCCTGGAAGAAATATTTAAAATGTTGCTGTCTACAGATGAGGTGCCGGAGGATTGGAGAGTGGCTCATGTTGTTCCGTTGTTTAAAAAAGGATCGAAAAGTAATCCGGGAAATTATAGGCCGGTAAGTTTAACGTCGGTAGTAGGTAAATTATTGGAGAGAGTACTAAAAGACGGAATCTACAAGCATTTGGATAGACAGGTCCTTATTAGGGAGAGTCAACATGGCTTTGTGCGTGGTAGGTCACGTTTGACCAATCTATTGGAGTTTTTTGAGGAGGTTACCAGGAAAGTGGATGAAGGGAAGGCAGTGGATATTGTCTTCATGGACTTCAGTAAGGCCTTTAACAAGGTCCCACATGGGAGGTTAGTTAGGAAAATTCAGTCGCTAGGTATACATGGAGAGGTGGTAAATTGGATCAGACATTGGCTCAATGGAAGAAGCCAAAGAGTGGTAGTAGAGAATTGCTTCTCCAAGTGCAGGCCTGTGACTAGTGGTGTGCCACAGGGATCAGTGCTGGGTCCATTGTTATTTGTCATCTATATCAATGATCTGGATGATAATGTGGTAAATTGGATCAGCAAATTTGCTGATGATACAAAGATTGGAGGTGTAGTAGACAGTGAGGAAGGTTTTCGGAGCCTGCAGAGGGACTTGGACCAGCTGGAAAAATGGGCTGAAAAATGGCAGATGGAGTTTAATACAGACAAGTGTGAGGTATTGCACGTTGGAAGGTCAAACCAAGGTAGAACATAGAGGGTTAATGGTAAGGCACTGAGGAGTGCAGTGGAACAGAGGGATCTGGGAATACAGATACAAAATTCCCTAAAAGTGTCGTCACAGGTAGATAGGGTCGTAGAGAGGGCTTTTGGTACATTGGCCTTTATTAATCAGAGCTGGAATGTTATGATAAGGTTGTATAAGGCATTGGTGAGGCCGAATCTGGAGTATTGTGTTCAGTTTTGGTCACCAAGTTACAGGAAGGATATAAATAAGGTTGAAAGAGTACAGAGAAGGTTTACAAGGATGTTGCCGGGACTTGAGAAACTCAGTTACAGAGAAAGGTTGAATAGGTTAGGACTTTATTCCCTGGAGCGTAGAAGAATGAGGGGAGATTTGATAGAAGTATATAAAATTATGATGGGTATAGGTAGAGTGAATGCAAGCAGGCTTTTTCCACTGAGGCAAGGGGAGAAAAAAACCAGAGGACATGGGTTAAGGGTGAGGGGGGAAAAGTTTAAAGGGAATATTAGGGGGGGCTTCTTCACACAGAGAGTGGTGGGAGTATGGAATGAGCTGCCAGACGAGGTGGTAAATGCGGGTTCTTTTTTAACATTTAAGAATAAATTGGACAGATACATGGATGGGAGGTGTATGGAGGGATATGGTCCGTGTGCAGGTCAGTGGGACTAGGCAGAAAATGGTTCGGCACAGCCAAGAAGGGCCGAAAGGCCTGTTTCTGTGCTGTAGTTTTTATGGTTCTATGGTACTATCCAATTGGTGCAGGACCACAACCCATCACTCAAAATCACAAAGACAAAAGAAATGATAATTGACTTCAGGAAGACAAGAGGTCCCAAATATGCCCCACTATTCATAAATGGTGAGGTAATGGAAAGGGTTCCCAGCTTCAAGTTTTTGGGGATGTACATCACCAAGGAGCTTTCCTGGCCCATCAACACAACCTTGATAGTAGGGAAGGCACAAAGGCGACTATAATACCGCAGGTGCTTAAGGAGGGCTAATCTGCCTCAAAAATTGCTGGCCAACTTTAATCGATTTGCGGCAGAGAGCATATTGACATATGGAATGACAGTGTGGTACTCTAACCACAGCAAGACTGATCCCAAAGCACTCCAACGGGTGATTAGGATGGTTCATCACATCATTGGGACTCAACATTTGAACCTGGAGACAATCTACAGCTCTCAAGGCCAACACCATGTTCATAACATCATTAAAGATCCATCCCATCCTGGACATGGTCTGTTCAATCTCCTGCCATCTGGTAGGAGATACAGAAACTTCTTAGCTAACATGGTAAGACTGAAAAACAGCTTCTTCCTGAGGGCTGTTCTGCAGCTGAATATTGCTACACCTTAGCTTGCCAATAGCCTTTGAATGTTATGGACAATCAAAGTCACATGTTATATGTAAATATGGGAATTAAAAAAAATAATTTATACGGTATGCAGTGCAAGTATCTGTTTTGCATGGACTGGAGTAGCACCACAATCTTGTTGTCTTGAGCAATGGCAATTAAGTTTTATTCTAGTGGAAAACAAGTAAAGGGTGAAACGAACAGTAATCAGCTTAGCTTATTGAGCCTGTGGGAAGCATAGAGGCTCAATTCTTTTGTATACATGAATTAAAAGTTTGAAACTATAAAATTATTCTTTAAAAGATTAAGATCACTTATTTAAGGTAGTGAACTGCTGACCATTATTTTACACTTCAATTTCAGAAGCTGTAAGAACAAACAAGAAGTGATGTTTTATGGAGATTTTTTCAGTGTTTTGTTTTGAGTACTTCTACTCAGAATAACCTATACATGACCGATGAATGTCAAGAACTACTTCATCAGTATACTTTTCTGGAGCTCATTTTATGGTCCCATTTTGTGGCACTTACCAGTTGATTGAAGCCGACATGACTATTTTTCAAGAGCTTATCTTGCATGCTTTTGGAAGCTTCACTATTTCAAAAGTCCTATTCCTGGTTGCTAATCAGATTTTGTTTGGAAACAATGATGCCGATAACATCTGTGGGCCATTATCATAGATGACTAATAAAACATACAGTACATCCCTAACAGTGAACTCTTGGGTCAATATTAATTCCTCATATTTGATAGTTTACATTGCTTCCAATTGTGGAGGAACTGGAACCTTTCAATCACAAGTGGATGGAGCAGGGGACAAGTGATGGAACAGCACACAGCACAATATCGAGTCCTGCATCTGAAGTTGAGCAAATAAGAAACCATTCACTGAATTCTTTCTGGATTCTGCCTGATTGATATGCCTTTTCAGTGTCAGTGCTGCCAGAGAAACCAACCCAGCAGTTCACCATATAGTAATATTTGTAGTGATCGTATGGAAGATAAAAGAGAGTCGATGTGGTTTGGGACATGATGCAATTGAAGGAGCGCACAAGGTCATAAAGTGCGTGAGTGGTGCTAGAGTTATGGGAAGCTTGAGCTGTGGTACAACCTGTAACACATACGTGGCTTTTTTTGCAATCTGTAGCATTTTAATGTTTCTAATAATACATTTTTTTTCAAGCAAGAAGGTTTATTTTCATTATAAAGTGCTACACATATATTGGGTGGTGGGGTGGAGATACGATTCTACCAAAGGAAGAACAAGGCACTCTTTCCCTCCACTAGCTTACAGGTCACCCTTGAGCAAGGTGTAACACCTGCTTAGCCCCTCGATCGGGGTCACAGGAATCCATGGGAGCAGGTGGTGGATGGTCATATGAGCAGCTGGAGCATATCACAAGCCCTGGTTATGTAACCATTGACCCCAGGCAGACAATCTCTTAAGAGTATTGATAATGCTGCCCAGAAGGCAGCAATGGCTAACCACTTCTGCAGAAAAAAATTGCCAAGAACATTCCCATGGTCAAGGTCATATGACATGGAACATAACAAACGAATAAATCCAGATGTATTCTTTAAAAAAATTGAAGTACTTTTTTGAGAACAAGACTTTTCATTGTATTTAGTTCATGTTATCCCTTTGTATGCCAGTGCTTCTGACATGGCTGTCATAATTGTCCATCCCTGGTTATTCCTGAGAAGATAAAGTGGATCCAGGTAGGATGATGTGAGATTTTTAACAGAAGTTGGTCATGATAATTTTCCCCATTCCCCTGCTACCACTGATTTTCCAGGACTGAAGTGCAGGCTTCTAAGAGGGGCTCCTGAAGAGACTTGTTAATGACATAGGACTTGGGGTCATGCCATTAAATATCAAAAGGCGATGCTTTCGCTCTTTCTTGTTGGAATTATTAATTGCCCATCACTTCAGTGATGTGAATGTTATTTTCACAAGCCCTAGCATTATCCATTACATACAGTATATGGAACCAGACTACTCCATGTTACGAGCATCAAAACAGTGTATGATCCACAATTCTGGCCTCACCCTGATCCAACACCGAAACACGGTTGAGACGTTGGGCACAGCTTTGAGGAAATCAGGCCACATTGTTATGAGGCTGAGATGATTGGTTTCAAACTACTGCAAATATCTTTCTTTGGGCTAAGTACACCTGCAGACAGTGAAAAGGTTTCCCTGATGTAAACTTGTACAATTTTAATAAGGTTCCTTGGTGCTTTCCCATCCCCGTGGACTTGCTATTTTGAATTTACACACACCCTGGGGCTAAACAGATGAAAAGTGATACAGAACAGTGAGCATACATGGAAGAAATGACCCATTTACTTGTATTATTTTGGTGTCAGGCAGAATTGCTTAGACAGCTTTACAATTTTAAAATCTATTATCACACTTCTCTGTTGAAAATTACAGAATATTTTCTGAAGAGCACCTTTTTGTCTGGCAAGTTAATAAGTTTTGCCATCCCTCGGATTAGTTGGGTTTACTTAACTGCTTTAATGTTTTACTTTTAGTTACATATACAATACTAATTGGTACAGCTATCATTTATTATAAATAGGAATTAAAACAACAGAGTTCCATCAACTAGTTGCAATGCACTGAGCAGTAAGCCATAAAGCAGTTCCATATATATTTATGGACATCTTTGAAGAATAACACCAGCCTATTTACTGCAAAGCCCCCTTTGCTAAAATTTTGCAGTGACCTATTTATATGGTTTTACAAAAGCAAGGAGGATAAAGCAAATTTGTGGATATATTATACTAACCAGGGCAACAGAAATTGGGATGACAATAAATGATTTACCTACAGCCATTAACGGCAACATGCCAATTTCATTTTGGCCATAGCATCAATGGTTAAACGTATCATTCGTGAATCAATACCATGAGTGGTCCCTGTCAGCAAAAGTTAGTTTGATGATGTAAAATCAGCAACGAAGCCGGGGACAGGGATTGACAGCTGTTCTACGTCTGAACTGGAGATGGAAAGCACACTGCACAAGGAAGTGGAGTCTGACATAGCAATGGCACTGAGTGAGACCAGAATTTCAGACACTTCTGGCAGTACAAAAACGTATATTGTTTATGTGAAAACTAACTGATTTTTGTTTGGGAGTGAGCATCTTTATCGTCATAGAGGTATTGCATTTGAATTACAACATACAGCAAGCCTGTATTAATCCTGTGATCTATTTTGGTAGTACAAAACTAGCAGATTTTCCATACTATTAAATGTTATTCCTTACTAATACTCCAAAACTATCCAATTACCTTCTCTTAGATGTTACAGAGTCAACTAATATACTTCCATGTAACTTTAAAGAGAGCAAGGCAAATTACAAGGTAGCCTAGGAGCTGAGGCCTTGGTGGCTGGGAAGTAGAGTTTGAATCAGGGTTTCAGTGTATTGAAAAAAGTTCAGGAACCAAGGCTCCAGGACATTAATGGGATGTGGAACCAGGACTCCAGTGTCTTAAAGGGAGCACAAGAATCAGCTCCCTGTGAGCCTGATCAGAATTATGTTTATTAGCACTGACTTGTATGACATGAATGTTGCTGTTTTGTGGCAGCAGTAGAGTGCAAAGACATAAAATAGCTATAAATTACAAAACAAATAAACGGAAAAAAAGAATAATGTGGTCAAGGGTGCTTGGACTGTTCAGAAATCTGATGAAGAATCTGTTCCTAAGTCATTGAGTGTGGGTCTTCAGGCTCCTGTACCTCCTCCCCAATGGTAGAAATGAGAAACGGGCACTCCCCAGATGGTGAGGGCTCTGAATGATGGATGCTGCCTTCCTGAGGTACTGCTTCTTGAAGATATCTACGGTGGTGGGGAAGGTAGTGCTAGTAATTGAAATGGCTGAGTCTATAACCTTCTGCAGCCTCCTGTGATCCTGTGCATTGGATCGTCCAAACCAGACTATGATGCAACCAGTCCGAATGCACTCCACTAGACATATATAGAAACCTGCAAGTGTCTTTGGTGATGTACTCAATCTCGGCAAACTCTTAATGAAGTTAGAGACACTGGTTGCTTTTTTCCTGATTTCATCAATGTGTTGACAGGATAGACCCCCCAAAATGTTACTACCCAGGAACTTGAAGCTGCTCACCCTTTCCACCATTAAACCCTCAATGGGGTCTGGAGCATGATCTCCTGACTTCTTGATGTGACAATCAGTTCCTTGGTCTTGCTGACACTGAGTGAAAGGTTGTTAACAACAACACAATCCAAGCTATCTCACTCCTATTACAAACAGGTGTTGCCATCTAAGATTTTATCAACAACCAATTAGAGATGGTGTTTGAACTGTGCTTACCCAATAAAGATGCTAAATGTCTGATTAGTAGACATTTAAGGGTTGAGAGGTTAAAAATGTCCTTGAACATTACAGCCAGTTTGTTGGCCCAGGTTTCTGTACCCTGCCAGGTAAACCACCTGGGTCTGATGCCTTCTGGGGGCTTCACCTTCTAGAACAGAGGGTCACAACTTTTTATGCCATGGACCAATACTATTAAGCAAGGGGTTCTGTGGACCCCTGATTGAGAACCCTGTTCTGATGTTCTGATCTCCTAGACAGAGATCAGAGGGTCACCAGATGCCATGGAGTTTGCGGAGATGTAGACATCCTCATTTTCAAAGGACATTGAATTCATAAGGGTGGAAAGTATCACTGCTATTTATATCATAAGATTTTGTCTTATGGGATGTAATGGCACACAAACTTTGTCACAGCCGTCATGCATTTGATTGTGTCTTTAATTTCACTCAAAGTTGCCTTTTCACCCCCACAATGGATTTCCGTAGGTCATACCTGGACTTGGACTATAAGACCAGAAGTCATAAGAGCAGAATAAAGCCATTCGTTCCAGTGAGACTGTTCAGCCATTCCATCATGGCTGATTTATTATCCCTCTGTACCCCATTCTCCTGTCTTCTCCCCATAATTTTTGAAGTTCTTATGAATCAAGAACCTATCATCCTCTGCTTTAAATATACCCAAAGACTTGGCCTTCACATCAGTCTGTGGCAATGAATTCCATTGAATCACCACCCGCTGACTAAAGAAATTCCTCCTCATTTCTGTTCAAAACGGATATCTTTCTATTCTGAGGTTGTGCCCTCTGGTCATGGACTCCCCCACTATAGGAAACATCCTCTCCACACACACTCTATCTAGACCTTCCAATATTGATAGGTTTCAGTGGGATCACCCCTCATTCTTCTAAACTCCAGTGAGTACTGGCCCACAGGCATCGAACACTCTGAGTGTATTAACCGTTTTATTCCCAGGCCCAATCTCATGAACCTCCTCTCAATTCACTCCAATGCCAGCACATTCTTTCTTAGATAAACGGCCCAGAACTGCTCACGATATTTCAAGTGCAGTCTGGCCAGTCCCTAATAAAGCCTCAGCATTACATTCTTGCATTTTTTTCTAGTCCTCCCAAAATGAATGCTAAAATTGCATTTGCCTTCCTTACTACTGACTCAACCTGTAAGTTAACCTTTAGGGAATCCTGCATAAGGACTCCCAAGTGCCTTTGCACCTCAGATTTCTTAATTTTCTCTTCATTTAGAAAATAGTCTATGCTTTAATTTGTTCTACCAAATTGCATGACCATACACTTCCCTACTCTGTGTTCCATTGGCTAATTCTTTTCCCATTTTCCTAATTTGTCTGTGTCCCTCTTCTGCCTCCCTCAACACTACCTGCCCTTCCACCTATCTTTGTATCATCTGCAAACTTGCCATAAAACCATCAATTCCATCATCCAACTCATTGACATAAATATGAAAAGAAGCAGTCCCAATACCGACCCCTATGGAACACCACTAGTCACTGGCAGTCAACAAAGAAAGGCCTCCTTTATTCTCACTCTTTGCCTCCTGACAGTCAGCCAATCTTCTATCCATACTAGTATCTTTCCTGTAATACCATGTGCTCTCATCTGGTTTAGCAGCCTCATGTGTGGCACCTTGTCAAAGGCCTTCTGAAAAATCCAAGTTCACAACATCCACTGATTCCCCTTTGTCTATCCTATCTGTTATTTCCTCAGAGAATTCCAACAGATTTGTCAGGCAAGATTTCTCTTAGAGAAAACCATGTTAACTTCGTCTCACTTTATCATGTGCTTCCTTGTGGGATTCTGGATCGTGGGTCTTAAATGCCACAGATGTAGGCATTAGCAGGCTGCGAATCTGATGGTTCATCTAGGGCTTCTGGTTGAGGAAAACTCAGAATGTTTTTGAAGCACACACTCACCCCTGCAGTCAATAAAGCCGCAGCATATTCATTAAGATCCAAAGATGAATTCCTGAATATAGCACTGAACATGATGCTAAAATATTTTGGATTTCTGTATAGTAGGATGGCGGATTATTAGTATTTTATTTTAGCACATGTTCATCAGGTATCAATAAAGGTGCAACTTATTGGACAATCCTCACCTCTGATGAGACATTGGAGGGTATGAAGGTACACAGGTTGTCACAATTCAGGCCACAGTTTCAGCCTCTTTGCCACAGAATCTCTACTTCTCTCATTTCATGAAAGATTCTATCAGATTTTGATACATGTTTGTGTTATCTATTTATTCAATTTAGGAATAACTACTGTTATTAAAAAGAGCCGTAAAAATCACATTTGTCTAAACTGGCTAGCCCAACATGTAAGATGGGGTTAATTCATGCTTTGATACTGCCTGTCTTTCTGTTGGAAGGTCTTGACCCAAAACATCGAGTTCTCCCAATAGTTTGCTATTTTTGATCCCAGTTCCAACATCTGTAGAACCTTGTGTCTCCTTTTGTGCTGTCCACACTTAATATTGGATTCAGTATGAAGATCACACTTGTTTAACATATTGTAAGGTGATCAGTTGTCCAAGTATATTAGACTTGTTCACATTGTAGGCCTTTTGCACTGGCATCTGATCAAGATATTTTTGGGATATCCTTTGTCTTGATTTTTCATCCTTAAGTTCCCATACCAGTTCAAGTGTAGTTTGCAGTAAAGAATGTTTAGTGTAATGTAACCAGGTATTAGGACATGTCTAAAGGGAGAAGAGTGTGTCCCTCCCAAAGTAAGATACATGCTGATTGAGATAATCAAAAATAGATCACAAGATTTGTATTGTACTTGGTTAAAAATAGCACTCTTATCAAAAAAGTGCTACTTTAATGTAAGAAATTGTTTTGATGAACTCATTCAAAATCTGGTGTAAGGGATTATGTGACTTGGTTTGAAGTGAAACGTACTGTACTACAGGGCCAAGGCTTATTCTCAATAAGAAGTTGTTTCCTTTAAATGATGTGAAGGAAAGCCATGGCCAGGGTATGTGGAGAAGGGTGGGAACTGAGTCTGATCTCTCCTCCATCAATACGGCATGCTATTAAATTTTGACAACAATCCTAACATTATTTTGTTAATCTCACTGAGGAGAAGGAACAATAACAACTATGGAAAAATGGTAAAATGCTGGACCTCTGGGAATGGGACTAGGTATTGGGATAGATTCTGAAAGGAAGCAATGTTTAAAGAATTAGAAAACTGAATTCCAGTATATTTAGTGTTAAATTACAAATTTCAAAAAAAAAATTTTATACGCCAACAATACAAATGTGAATGATTCTCATTACTGCTAATAAATAATTTTAATTTATTAAAAATCCGCAGGACGAGCAAGTGCAGCGCGCCACGCATGCACAGCCTTCCGGAGAAAAATGATATCGTATCCGTTAAATAGGGGCCGTGGACAATTCTGATTTGATGGAGGCAGACATGAAAGCACAGAGGAACATCTGGAGAAATTTCTGAAATGCCCGTTCGCTGCTGTCGTTACTACACGATCGTGAATCTTCCAGAGAGAAGGCCTCAAAATCCCTGGCTTTGCCTGCTGTTGGTGACCAAGATTGAGGTCGAATCGCTTGGATAGAGATGGTGCTCGGTACTCGGTGTTGGAGAGCTGATCGGAGGCTTGAAGTTTTCGGACGACTCAGAGTTGGACTGTGGTCGGGCATGGCAGGGAGAGTTTTTCTTCCTTCTCCCGTCTGCGTGAGATGTGGGACATTTGTGAGACTTTGAACTTTTTACTGTGCTCATGGGCTGTTCTTCATCAAGTTATGGTATTATTGCACTGTTGTAACTATATGTTATAATTATGTGGTATTTGTCAGTTTTTCAGTCTTGGTCTGTCCTGTGTTTTGTGATATCACACCGGAGGAAATATTGTATCATTTCTTAATGCATGCACTACTAAATGACAATAAAAGACTGCTTGTCTTCATAAATTAAATCTAAAATCAGAGAAAACTGAGAGGAAACCCAGTAGACATTATGTAAGAGCATGATAGGGTAAGAATGCAGAAGTTTCAAGTTTCTACTTTCAAGCCAGTCAAGAAGTTGAGGAAAATAGCACAGATAGGCTTAATAGTAAGTATATAGAAGAGAAAAGAATGAGGGGAGATATTTATGGAAATTAGATGAACAAGCAACTCGGGGCATCTTAAGTAAAACACAAGCACAAGCAGGTAGCAGTTGGGCAAAATGCTCTATTTCTATGCCCAAGGTACTTCATAAACTTAAAATGTGCTGGTTCCATTCAACAGGGCAAAGGCAGTGCAAAATGTATGAAAGTAATGCTTTGGACTGAATGCATTTCAAACTAAATCCTTTCACCAGCTGGATTTAAAGAGTCCAGTTTGCCTTACCCATTAACATGCTGGCAGTCAGCTCATTCTGCACGTGTACTGCTTCTCTGGGGTTTTATTTGCAATACAAATTATTCAATTCCATTTCCTTTTTATTTTATTTTTGGATGGCATGGACCCCTAAATACTTCAATCACAGAGCCCCACATAGGTGTGAAACACCATCAACTGCACAGAATGAGGTTCAGACATAAATCCAGGTTAATGGTGTCTGGAAGGGATTTTGCATAGACCTAGAGAGATGATTCTGCTGCTGAAGAGGCTGCAACTCCCCGTGCAGATCAGAGGCAATTCAGATTAAATCTAAATTAAAAATTCCCAGGACCCTTTCGCAATTTGAAAGCACATTTTCTAACACTCAATCCATAGAAGTGAATAAGTCAGAAAAAAAAGCTGCCTTGTTTATTTCACAATACTGGGTCTCCCTGGTCTCACTGATCTTTTTGGTGAGTTTGATGAAGAGCTCTGCAAAGAGAGACATGATTTGCATATTAATTTGTTGAACCAAATCTGTTTTGGGAACTCAGAAGCTCAGGTTTTAGCAGTGGTCTGATAAACAGGAGGGAGACAAGGAAAGGAGTGGCAATGGTGACTCAGCATTAGAGGTAGGGTCATTTTTAACCCCTAGGTTCTACGGAGATCTCCAGAAGTGGCTCCTTCCTTTAAGTCATGTGAGTAATGTCAAAGCCAGCACACTGGAAGTCGAAGGCAATCTGCAGCAATCAGATCAGTGTAAATTGAGGAATAGCTTATGTCCAGGTCCTGTCCATTTTTTAGAGGATGGGTATGGAAAATGGTGTTGCTAAGATGGATGATATTGCAGTTTTTGGAATCTTAAAATTAGGACACAAAGTAGAGGCATAAATGAGTCTTTTTCTATTTGGTAAGATTAACAAGTAGCACTTGTGCAGAGCTGGTGCAGGGGTCATGACTCTTTACACCTTACGTAAATGATTAGGATGAAGGCAGCTAAGGTGTGGTTGCAGATGACCCAAATATCAGTGGAAAGTAGGCTGTGAGAAGGACATAGAGACTTAAAGGGATATAGATAGCCTCTGTGGGGGCAAGGATTTCACAAATGGAGTGTAATGCATCTTTCTGACAGGAAAAGTAAAAAAAAAAGAAGCATATTATCAAAATGGTTTGAGAATGGAGAGCTCTAAGGTGCAGAGAGGTCTGAGTGTTCATGTGCATGATTCACAATAGTCTAGAATAGAGGTTGAGCAACAAATGAGAAAAAGTAATAGTATGTTAGAGGAATTGAATGCAAGAGTGAGGAGATTATACTTCCATCATATAGGGCTAAGGTGAAGCCACATCTGGTATACTATGCACAGGATTGGTCTCTATATTTAAGTAAGATTGGAATTGGAAATAGCTCAAAGAACATCTACTGGACCAAAACCAGGAGTGTATAGATATTTTATGAGGAAACGTTAGACAGGTCAGGCTTGTGACCACCGGAGTTTAGAAGAATGAAAGGGGATTTAATTGAAATGAACAAGATCCTGAGAGGTCTTGACAACATGTTTCCTCTTGTAAGAGAAATTTAGAACTGGGGCCACCTTTTCAAAAATAAAACACTGTACATGAATTACGGAAATGAAGTGAAATTCTTTGCTCAGAAGGTCATGGGTCTTTAGCGCTGTCACCTCGAAGGGACATGAGCACAGAATCTGCAAATATCTTTAAGGCAGAATTGAATAGATTCTAGCCAGGGGAATGAAAGGTTACTGCTCGTAGCAGAAAGGTCAGAGTTGAAATATGACCAAATAGGAATAAGAGGAATAGATAGAGTGGATAGCCAGCGCCTCTTCCCCAGGGCACCACTGCTCAATACAAGAGGACATGGCTTTAAGGTAAGGGGTGGGAAGTTCAAGGGGGATATTAGAGGAAGGTTTTTTACTCAGAGAATGGCTGGTGCGTGGAATGCACTGCCTGAGTCAGTGGTGGAGGCAGATACACTAGTGAAGTTTAAGAGACTACTAGACAGGTATATGGAGAAATTTAAGGTGGGGGCTTATATGGGAGGCAGGGTTTGAGGGTCGGCACAACATTGTGGGCTGAAGGGCCTGTACTGTGCTGTACTATTCTATGTTCTACATTCTAAATAGTCATCTTGTGTTGAATGCCAGAATGGGCTTGAGGAGTTGAATGATCAGCTTCTGATCCAAATTCCTCTGCTTGCATGTTTATATATTCACTTCCCTAATCAATCAAAGGGAGCACAGCAACAGGGAAATGGATAGCTGAAAATAAATTTCGGCATGCGTGAGGTCGTGTTAAAATGGCAGTCATTATTGAAATGAAATTGGCTTGATGGAAGAGAAGATGAGCATCATAGGCACATGTTCAAAGAACATTAACTGTCTCAATTTCATAAAGGTACTTAAGTCTATTTTTGGTTAGGAGATGCATTGAACATAATCAAGTTCAGGATGAGACTATATTATCCTTATTAAAAACCCGGTTAGAGGCCCACACAATCAAATTGATGTTGAGATTTTAGAGAAGGCAAACACAGATTAATTAGGATGTTGCACCTATTCAAATAAGGCTGTATGCTAAAAGTGTATTGGCTGTAAAGTACTAAAGTGTTCTGAAAGGGTCAAAAATATATAATTTTAAATCTTCCCCTTTTTTTCTCTCCTTCAGAAAGGAGGTCTGATTTTTCCCATACATAAAAAAACCAGCCTGAAATTTTAACGCTTCTCTGTATATCTAAAACAACCTTTTTATGCCATGGACCTTTACCACTAACCAAGTGGTCCATGGACCCCAGATAGGAAACCCCAGATCTCAAACATGAAGGAAAAATATTTAACAAGGATAATTCCCTGATGGAAAATTTGGTGAATAGCTTTTGCCAGCACTTCAAAAATCCAACACAGCTAAACCTTAACATACTCAAAGCTGAATCCAATTCTCTGTAAGAAATGTGTGTAATAAAACAGGAAAATGCTGGAAACATGTAGCAGGTTAGATAGCAGGACCAAAGGGAAATCAAGTTAGCGCTTCATGGTGAAGACCCTTCATCAACACCTGCTGCATATTTCTAGCAATTTCTATTTTCGTTCCACATTTCCAACACTTACAGCTTTTTGGTTTTCATCTAAGAGCGCGCGTGTGTTTGTGTGTGTGTGTCTGTGTGTGTGCTAGTCTCATTACTGCTGAAAATAATAATTAAATTAATACACGGATGTAATGAAATATATAAAAATATATAAAGTAGGAGAAGGAGTAGGTCACTTGGCTCCTCAAAACTGCTCCGCTCTTCAGTATGATCATAGCTGATGTATGCTGGCCTCAGCTCCTCTATAGCTGACCTATGCTAACACCATATTCCTGCTGTCTCCCTCTGCTCTTTTAAGCCTTTTGTACTCAGAATTTTGTGTAGTTCCTTCTTAACAATATTCAACTACTTGAATTTGCAGCCGTTTAGAGTCGTTGAGTCTTACAGCATGGGAACTGGCCCTTCAGCCCATCTCTTCACCGCTGACTGTGCTGCTCAGCAAGCTACTCCCATCTCCTCATGCTTGGCCCACAGCCTCCTTTATCTCTTCTATCCATGGACTTATCTAAGTGGCTTTCAAACGTTGCTAACGTGCTCCTTTCATCCACTATTTCTTTCAGCTCACTCCGAATATGCACTATCCTTTGTGTGAAGAAAGCGGCCCCTGATTCCCTGTCTCTGATCCTAAATGGAAGCCCTATTGTTTTTAACACCTCCTCCTTAGGAAAAAGTCTATTGTTTACACCCTGTATATGGCCCTCATGATCTTATAGAACTCTATCAGGTCACTCCTCAATCTCCTATAAAGAGAATAAAGCCCTAGTCTGCACTAGCTCACCTTGTAGCTGAGGCCTTTGTATCCAAGCAGCACCCTAGTAAATCCTTTCTGCATTATTTCTAGTTCAATAATATACTTCCCCAAACTGTAGATTATATTCTAAGTGAGACCTCACTAACGTTTTATATAACAGTAAAATATTCATAACTTTCCAACTTATAGCCAGTGACCTAGCTGATGGATACCAACATGCCAAATGCCTTCTTCACCCCCCTATCTACGTGAGACACCACTTCTAATGAACTTGCAATTCTAGGTCCCTCTGCCCTTACAATGCACCCTTCTGCTCACTGTACATGTCTTAACCTGGTTTGATCCCCTAAAATTCAAAGCCTCATATTTATCTGGAGTGAAAACTACTTGCCTGTCCTCAGCCTACATAATTAGCTGATGAAGATCCCAGTACAATTGTTCATAACCTTCTATGTGTCTACAACACCGGCTATTTCAGTTTCATCCACAAACTTAATAACCATGCCTTGTACATTTACATTCAAATTGTTTATATAAATGACAAATAAATGTCCCAGCACCAAACCAACTCTGATGGCACACCACTAGACAAAGGCTTCCGGTCTGAGAGCCAACCTTTAACCATCACTCCCGGCTTCCTACTGCTGGGCCAATTAAGAATCCTATCAGCCATCTCCCCCGGCTTCTCTGCAACCTATCCTTCCAGACTAGCCTGACATAAATAACATTGTTAAAGTCCTTGCTAAAACTTATATACAAATTCCACAGCCCTATCCTCATCTTCCCATGCACAAATCCAGGTTGTTTCTCCAGAATCAGACCCTGTCTCTTCTAATGTTGGTAAATCCTGGTCCTTGGAATTCCACCAGCAAATTAACCACCACTGATGTCAGATTCACCAGTCTGTAGTTTCCTAGCTTATTTTTGTTACCTTTTTTAAACAATGGTACCACGTTAGCCACATTCCAGTCCTCTAGAATCTCACCTCTGGCCCAAGATGAAGCAAAAATCCCTGCAAAGGCTTCTGCAATGTCTTCTCTAGCTTCACACAAAGTCCAAGAATGGAATTTATCCACTGTAATACATTATAAAGCCTCCAACATCCTCACTAATTCATATATGGTGCAAAGAGACATCACCACTCATTTCCTCAGCCTCCATCCTTTTCTCCATAGTAAAATCAGAACAAAAATATTCATTAAAAACCTCTCCCATTTCCTTAGGTTCCACACACAGATGGTCACAGTGACCTTTCAAAGGACGTACTGTATTTTCTACCTGGCCACCTTTTCACTCTTAAAATACCTATAAAATATCTTGCGATATTGTTTCAACTTGCCTGCCAGATCCTTCATATATCCTCTCTTTGGGGTAATTCTACATGTTTACTGTATTCTTTTCAAGAAATTTCTGCACATCTCATTCCAAATTTTCTTTAACCCTATACCCTGGGATTATGATTCCACGTCTGGACAATCCAGCCAGAGAAAATATCTTCCCTGCATTGAGCCCTGTCAGAATCTAAGCACTTTCAATTCTCATTCTTCTAAACTCGAGTGTCTATAAACCAATACTCTCCCGAGTGTCACAGTGTCATCACCCCCAGATTCAGTTTGGTAAACTTTTAGTGCATGCCATTTTTGGCAAGTATCAGAATCAGGTTCATTATCACCAGCATGTGTCATGAAATTTGTTAACTTGGCAGCAGCAGCAGTTCAATGCAATACATAATATAGAAGAAGAAAAATCAATCAATCTATCAATTACTGCATATGTATGATGAATAGATTAAAATTATGCAAAAACAGAAATAATATATATTTTAAAAGTGAGGTAGTGTTCACAAGATCAACATCCACTTAGGAATCGGATGGCAGAGTGAAAGAAGCTGTTCCTGAATTGCTGAGTGTGTACCTTCAGAGTTTTGTACCTCCTACCTGATGGTAACAGTGAGAAAAGGACATGCCCTGGGTGCTGGAGGTCCTTAATAATGGACGCTGCTTTTCTGAGACACCGCTCCTTGAAGATCTCCTGGGTACTTTGTAGGCTAGTAGCCAAAATGGAGCCGACTAAATTTACAACCCTCTGCAGTTTCTTTTGGTCCTGTGTAGTAGCCCCTTCTCACAACCCCCCCCCCACCCTATTACCAGACAGTGATGCAGCCTGACAGATTGCTCTCCACGGTACATTTATAGAAGTTTTTGAGTGTTTTTGTTGACATACCAAATCCCTTCAAACTTCTAATGAAGTATAGACGCTGTTTTCCTTCTTTGTAGCTGCATCGATATGTTGGGACCAGGTTGGTCTTCAATACATCCTTTATTGAATAAGAAAAACACCAGGACACTTTATAATTGTAATAAGACATCTTTGCTCTTATTCTTAAATTCTCTTGTGATGAAGTGCAACATAGCTTCACTGCTCGATGCACCTACTGGCAAATGCAAGTATTGAGTGATGTACAAAGCCACTTAAGATTCATTTTTATCAATATTTCCAAATCTAACACCATGTCAATCATCTCCATTCAATCTTCTTTGCTGTACTGCAGCAAAGCTCAGTTTGTTCATTGATGACATAAAACTGGGAAAGTGTAGACCGAGATGGGGAGTTGGGATGTATGGCGGTGAGTAGGATGCTAGTTCACAGAAAGCCCATCAAAATAAGTATTTAAATCCAGTCTGGCATTCTTGAGAAAATAACATTAGTCACCAACAGTGCTCAGCATGGCCGCCAGAATTGACCTGCCAAGAGTTGTGCTGCATGTATGGAGGAAGTTCAAAAATGGTAGGACATTGGGTGGTGGGAGCTCATTAACTTATGCCTTAGTTGGTCTGGATGATGATATTGATCTTTTCCGACAGGGAGAAGACTTGTCATTCTCACTATAGAAAGAAGAGAAAGATCTTGATGGGGTGAAACACCTGGGATTTCAAGGATTTCAGCCAATTGGATGCCAAATAACACTCATAGCCTAAGCATCTCAACGAATTCTGATCAAATAATAGTATGCAGGTCTCAGATCACTACAATGCAACTGTAAAGGTGACTACTATTCATTTGCTCAGATAAAACATCAATTCTTGTGCTTAGAGAGGGAAAGCATGTTACTTTAGTGAGCTAATGTCTTGAAATCTAGTTAAATTAATCCACCATACATCTGCATAGGACTCCCAAGAGCTTGTCCAAGTTCCTGGAATAATTAAGAGTCTGGCACTTGCACGCCTAAAGATATTCCTCGATAGTGCAGAAAACTAAGCAAACAATGCACCAAAGCAAACCAGGTACAGGGAGGAAGGAGAGATGATTTATTTTCCCCTCGGGGACTTCTCCAAATACACCTGCTGCGTCTCATTAGAGTTTAATATCGATTTCACACTTTGAGTTGTTTTTCTGACACTCTCTCTCTGAGTCCCTCTTTCCTTATGTAAAAGCTATAAGCGTAACAAGAAACGATGCCAGCTCATTGGAGTACTTGACCAATATTAATGGCTCACTCTGTGCCAAATCTACAAGCTTTGCGCCAACTTTCCAACCAATGCAGCAGGGAAACCCACTGTTGACAGGAACAGAAGGATATTAACTAAGTGCTCTAAGTGGTAAATCCCTTTTGGTGAGTTTGGAAAACACAGGAATACCCAGGACAAATTTGTTTTTAGAGGGGCTCAGAGACATACCAGTTATGCTAAAGAAAACTGAAAACAAATCTGAAGCTTACCATTTTGGTTCTGCTGTTCCTGGTGAGGTCTGACTGACAGGTTAATTATAACTTCAGCTCAGATGTCAAGTTGAAGTAGCAGAACATCATGGATTCTCCACTGAGCGTTGTTAGAAAGGATTTAAGAACGTAACAGAATAGTAGGAGGTCACATGGCAGCTGAGATACCGTGTATATGCTACCTTCATGCAGTAGGTCATTTCGAGCCACACCTGGAGGTATATGATAGGTTAGCATAGGATAGTTGTTGATACACCAACACATCAAGTCAGTCTTGGCGTCAGGGACAACAGATCAGTTATTTTCCTCCAGAAAAGAGGGAAAGGAATGTACAGTGTATTAACCTGGGCAACAAGAGGCCAACAATAAGTGTACCATTTGGGGTAAGGTGGATATCCGGTGGGGGGGGTGGATATATATTAGTGAACTGGGTGAAAAGTCCAAACAGGAACAGTACCAGGCATTCTAGAAGCCCAGAAGGATCATTACAACAGTTTGTAAAAGCACTAAGAAAAACTCATAATTCACTACATTAGATTCATTTATCTCCAGCTGCACCTTTTGCAACTTGGGACTGATGAGAAGCTACAACCATTCTTTGGTCTAGGACTAGACTCACCATCCTGAGGAAACAGTTCCTCAGCATCAACCCTGTCAGTTCTTCTCAGAATGTTACATAGCTTACATAGGATATGCCTACAATTTAAAATGGCAGTAATTCGGATCCATTTGGGAAAGGAATGAGTCAATACCATGTACTTTGATCTTGCACTCAATGTCAGCAAAACCAAAGACTTCAGGAAGGGTAAGACAAAGAAACACAAACCAATCCTCATAGAGGGATCAGAAGTGAGGAGAGTGAGCAATCTCAAGTTCCTGGGTACCAAATCTCTGAGGACCTAACCTGGACACAACATATTGATGCAGCTATTAAAAAGCAAGACGGCGGTTATATTTCATTCAGAATTTGAGGAGATTCGGTTTGCCAAATGAAAACTTCTACAGGTGTGTCATGGATAGCATTCTGACTGGCTATGTCACCATCTGCTATGGGTGGGTGGAAGAGGGGGGCTTCTGCACAGGATCGAAATAAGTTACAGAAGCTTGTAAAATTAGTCAGCTCCATCATGGGTATCAGCCTCTGTAGTATCCAAGATATCTTCAAGGAGTGATGCCTTCCGTCATTAAGGATCCTCACCACCCAGATGTTCCCTCTTCTCATTGTTATCATCAGACAGGAGGTGTGGAAGCATGAAGGCACACACTCAGCGATTCAGGTACAGTTTCTTCCACTCTGCCATCCGGTTTCTAAATGGACACTGAACCTATGAACACTACCTCACTACTTTATTTCTGTTTTTTTTGCACTACATTTTTACTTAACTATTTGGTAGATATATACTTAATGTAACTAAGTTATTTTTCTCTGCATTTATTTATCATTTATTTTATTGTGCTGGTGCTGTAAATTTAACAAATTTCACAACATATGACTGTGATATTAAATCTGATTCTGATTCATTGCTCAGTGCTTTCTTGATGGGCAAGTGTGACAGGGTTAAACAAATCCATTTTAAATCCAAGGTCTCTTCTCATTGCACATATAATTCCTTTTATTTCATCACAAAAGATCGCAGCTATTCAATCTGAACAGACTGCAAGTGGGGTAACAGGTTTAAGTAATGCTAGAGAGTTTCAGCTAGTGCCTGAAATAAACACAGTTATGTGTTTACTCCACAGCAGAGAATCAAGAGTAAATTTAAAGTACCCGCTCCCTAAAGCCCACTGGCAGACAGATTGCAGCATACCTACTGAGCTGTGGCAAAGGGGTTCTATCTCGCAATGCAGGCATTCAGTGTATACTAAATAGCTTTTTTTCAGCCAACAGGACTTCTCAGTATTGAATGATCTGCCTGCAAATGGGTCATCAACCATAACTACTTAATGGGCAATTTGTGGTTTTCACACCTCTACTTAAGGGATATCAAAGGGGTTTCCATGGTCTGTATTACCCTGCAGAAGCAACAGCATCTGTCTAAAGCTGGGAAACCATTTTCTGCAAGAATCTAAATTGTCTGTGTTTCTGCTCATAACCGGGAAACAGAATTCTTCCCACACCTTAAAATTCACTTTGCAGCATTGATAACATTTTTGTTCTTTGGCTTAAATATCAGCTGTTTTCAATAGGTTAGAAAAAGGACGTGATGCCTCAGGTAAATTACAAATTGTGGGTGAAAGCCCTAATGGTCTTATTCCAGAAGCCATTTTATATTATTTATCTTTTTTTTCAAAAGGAAATAGATGAGGGATTAGGCTTTCAAGGTATTATCATTGTTGATGAGAAATCTAGATACTATGGCTTAGTTTAAATTGTTTGCCCCAGGATACAGGCCTCCACGGTAAGTTAAAACCTGATCCACCACATGTTTTCTAGTTCATTGTTAATGTAGCTCTAACTCTTTCTCTATCCCATTATTCCCTGCAAGAAACATCACGAATGAGCACTACTGAATATTTATAAACCACAGAACTGTTTTCCCTGCAGTATAGTTTTATCTTAATTTTCTTACTTACAGATGAACTTCATTAGTAAGAACTCCACTGGGACCAGCTAAAATGGTTCTCATTATCGAGGTTGTACAATAATCCGTTAAAACATTCTGGGACTGATGGATTTGAGCTCATGTTAACACTGTGAGATCTGAAGGATATTTGTAGGTTTTTCTTATTTATTTCCTGCCTTTTAAATATGGTAAAGCTCATAGTTATCAAATATATTAAGTTTATTTTGTTCTGCCAGATTCTGATATTAGCATGTCAACAACCTAGAGACTGAGTTAAAAAAATAATCCATCAGAATCTCAAGGGACTTTCCCATTCAAATGTCTTCGGTCTCATGTCTAAGAGGTAAAACTTGCTCTTTTCCAACACTGAAACAAACTGCATTTGGATTTCTTCACTACACAACCACTGATTATCTCCTTTGCAAGTTAACATTATCTGGGGAAAAGGATTGGCCCTTATTAGCAGCTAATTTCCTCAGAGATGTCAATGAGTAGTGTATCAAGAATTGTGAGAAATTGCAGAGAGTTGTGGACACAGCTCAGCACATCACAGAAACCAGTCTCTCCTCCATAAACTCAGACTACACTTCTCACTGCTTCTGTAAAGCAATCAGCAGAATCAAAGAACCCACTCACCCTCGGACATTCTCTCCTCACCCCTCCCATCGGGCAGATGATACAAGAGCTTGAAAATACCTACTGCCAGACTCAGGGATAGTTTCTAACCCGCTGTTATAGAACTATTGAACAGCTCCTTAGTATGATAGAGTTGATTCTTAACCTCACAATCTACATTGTTATGACCTTGCACCTTATTGTCTAACTGCACTGTACTTTCTCTGTAACTGTGTTGGTTGTCCATTGTTTCCAACAATGATGTTACCTGTGCGGGAGGAGTTTTATAATGAAAAACCCATTGCACTGGGGCAGTTCCACATCCCAGCCTCAAAAATCTTGGTCCAAAAAACCGTCACGACTGAAGGCTTCTTTGACTGCAGTGGATGGCCATGACACATTCTGCACCTTGTCATGCCCTTCACATTCCATGAAGCGTAGCAGCATCGCCTTCTTGGCAATTGGTTCTTGTAGTTGATCTCATCCGCCCAGTACGCCAGAACTGGCTTCACATGCTGGGGTAGGCATATCCCTATCTCACTGGGCTTGGAGGTTCCCAGCTACCCTCACCTGGTTTAGCCCAGCTGTCGAAGTGGTGTACCAGGATGTGGCCTCTGTCACAAACAAACAGTTAGTTGGAGTCACAGGTGAGAGCTGAGTGGCAGGTGGGGACCAAAGGTGGACGAGCTGCCCCTGGGCGGAGCACAACAAGCCTGACACCAGAGGTGCTACCTCTCACTGGACACCCCAAACACCCCTAATAATGCTTTATTATATGCACTGAGGGAGTACAAATTAAAAGACTTTTTTTTAACCCTGTACTACAAACGGTACTTCAATACGCCTTGGCAATGAATTGATCTGTGTGAATAGTATGCAAGACAACTTTTTCACTGTACCTCAGTTCAGGTGACAATAGTAGACCAATTTACCAACTTGGCTACTAAGATCCAATATAACCCTACCAACTTCCATAGCTATCTTGACTCTTCTTTGCTTGCCCTTACCTTGCCTTCTGTAAGGACTTGATTCCACTCTCCAATTATCTATGGAATTCTCTATTATGATAACAATGGATCTAATATTTCCACAGCTACCTCTTTAGACTTCTGAGATGCTAATCACCATTTCATGGGGTTTTATCAGCTTTCAGTACTAGAGGCAGAAGAAAGGAAATTATAGGTCAGTTAGTTTGACCTCAGTGGTTGGGAAGATGTTGGAGTACATTGTTAAGGATCTGTTTTTGGTATACTTGGAGGTGCATGATAAAATAGGCTGTAGTCAACATGGCTTCCTCGAGGGAAAATCTTGCCTAACAAATCTGTTAGAATTCTTCAAAGAAATAGCAAGCAGGATAGACAAAGGAGAATCAGTTGATGTTGTGTACCTAGATTTTCAGAAGGCCTTTGATAAGATGCCACTTATGAGGCTGCTTAACAAGCTACGAGCCCATGGTATTACAGGAAAGATTCTAGAATGGATAAAGCAGCGGCTGATTGGCAGGAGGCAAAGACTGGGAATAAAGGGAGCCTTTTCTAATTGGCTGCCGGTGTCTAGTGGTATTTCACAGTGGTCTGTGTTGGGACAGATTCTTTTTACACTTTCCCAACATTTGCAGATGATATGAAGATAGGTGGAGGGGCAGGTAGTTTTGAGAAGTACAGAGGCTCCAGGAGGACCTAGAAAGATTAGGAAAATGGGTAAAGAAGTAGCAGATGGAATACAGTGTTGGGAAGTGTAGGGTCATGCACTTTGGTAGAAGAAATAAAAGGGTTGACTATTTTCTAAAAGGAGAGAAAATTCAAAAATCTGAAGTGCAAAGGGACTTGGGTGTCGTTTTGCAGAATTCCCTGAAGGTTAATCTGCAGGTTGAGTCTGTGGTGAGGAAGGCAAAAGCAATGTTGCCATTTTTTCAAGAAGACTAGACTATAAAAGTAATGATGTAATGTTGAGACTTTATAAAGCACTGATGAGGCCTCACCTAGAGTATCGTGAGCAGGTATGGGCCTCTTATCTTAGAAAGGATGTGCTGAAACTGGAGAGGGTTCAAAGGAGGTTCAAGAGAATGATTCCATGATCAATTGGCTTGTCATATGAAGAGCGTCTGATGGCGCTGGGTCTGTATTCATAGGAATTCAGAAGAATGAGGGTGATATCATTGAAACCTATCGAATGGTGAAAGACCTTGATAGAGTGGATGTAGAGAGGATGTTTCCTATGGTGGGAGTGCTAAGACTAGAGGACACAGTCTCAGAATAGAAGGGCGTCCTTTTAGAGCGGAGATGAGGAGGAATTTCTTTAGCCAGAGAGTGGTGAATCTGTGGAATTCTTTGCTACAGTCGGCTGCAGAGGCCAAGTCTTCAGGTATATTTATGGAAGAGGTTGATAGATTGTTGATTGGTCAGGGCATGAAGGGATACGGGGTGGGGGGGGGCGGTGCGGAGTGGAATGCAGGAGATTGGGGCTGAGAGGGAAAAAGGATCAGCCATGATGAAATGATGGCGCAGATTCAATGGGTCAATGGCCTAATTCTGCTCCTGTATCTTATGGTCTTACTTTTTCCAGCTGTATTTTCTTAGTAATGCTCATTTCTTTCATTTCTTCACTCCCATTAGGTCTTTGGTTCCCAACTTGGCATTATATAATTTTTATTTATAAAGTAGGCCAGGGAATAAAGGCATATGAAAGCATAAATTTAGTTTGATTTTATATTCAATATGCTTTACTGAAATTCAGTTCAACTTATATCATGTAACAATATATGGCCAGATTAGAGATGGGGCTTCATTGGTTCAATGGTTCAATTTAATATCAGAGAATGTATATAGTATACAACCTGAAACTCTTACTCTTCACAGATATCCACGAAACAGAAAAAAGCGCAAAGAATGAATGACAGAAACATCAGAAGCACAAACCTCCCTCGCCATCCCACACACAAGCAGCAGCAAAAGCTTTGATGCACCCCTCCCCTCCCCTTCCCCATGCATGCAATAGTAGAGCCCTCCAGAGAGACCTTGATCTAGATTTCATCAAAAACTACAATCCATCCACACCACACCACCTGCTGCCTCAGTGCTTCAGTCTCCCGCGACACTTCAGTCAGCGACATCGGCAAAGAGCCGGGTCATCCACGAGGCCGCACCCTGAGGTCACACGTCTTCCAGCTGCTCCTGGAAATATCAAAACGGCAGGTCGCACAGCGAGTCCAAGAACCTGCACATGGAGAACCGTAGTTTGAGCAGCAGCTGTAGATCATGGACTCTGACAGGATCCCATCCTCCTTGAAAAGAAAAGAAAAACATGAGAAACGAAGACTAAGCTGATTTGTGGTGAAGTGGGAAAGTTACCGGTGTCTGCAAAATCCTCCAGTGCCATCTTTTCAAGCTCCTAGATTATAAAGAGTGACTCATCTCCAAACACCTTAAGACTGTTCTACCATCTGCAGAACAGAAGTTAGCAGTGCAAAGCAAAACTCTCCACTTGCCTGGATTAATATAATGCCAGCAATTTTCAAGAAGCTGGACACTGTTAAGATTGAAGCGGCCAACTTAATTGGCATACTATCAATTTTCATTCTCTTCACCAACGGGGCACATTGGTTGCAGTGTGTAACATCCATAATAACCATTTTAATTACTGATGCAGTCTTCCTAGATTGCACCTCCATAACTCACCACCTCAAGCAGGTGAGTGTATCGCTGATGCACTGCTTCTGATGGTAGGAAATTACAGTCTAGAGAAGCAGTGCTACTTAGTTAATTGGAGATAGGCGCCTATCCCAAACGATTCTTGGAGTGAGTAAACCCTTCTGAGCACCAACAATTTGATAAATACAATTATTTTACTAAAATTTGATGCAACGCCTTGACCTGAAAAGTTTTTCTCTTCTCAAATATTTTCGGGCCTGCTGGATATTTTCAGCACACCCCTTCCAGGTTTCTAGCATCCCTGTAGTTATACATTTGAATCAGTATTTAGTCACAGAACACTACAGAACAGAAATAGGCCATTTGTCCCATCTAGTCCATGCCAAGCTTTTAATCCGCCTGGTCACAATGACCTGAACCTGGACCATTGCCTTCCATACCCCTCCTATCCATGTACTTATTGAAATCTTAAATGTTGAAATTGAACTTGCATCAACCACTTCCACAGGCACTTTGTTCCACATTCTCACCGCTGTCTGAGTGAAAAAAGTTTTCAATTATGTTCCCTTTAAACATTTCATCTTTCTCCCTTAACCTGTGATCTAGTATTACCAACCTCACCAACCTTAAAAAAAGCCTGCTTGCATTTACCCTATCTATACCCCTCATAATTTTGTATACCTCTATCGAATCTCCCCCCATTCTCCTATGCTTCAGGGAATAAAATGCTAACCTATTCAACCTTTCCCTTTAACTCAAGTCCTCAAGTTCTGGCAACATCCTTGTAAATTTTCTTTGTACTTTTTCAATCTTATTGACGTCATTCCTGTAGGTAAGTGACCAAAACTGCACACACTACTCATCAATGTCTTATGCAAGCTCAAAATCATGTCCCAACTCCAGTATTCAATATGAAGGCCAACGTGCCAAAAGCTTTCTTTACAACCCCTATCTACCTGTGACATCACTTTCAAGGGATTATGGATATCCTCAGTGCCCTGCCAATCACCATGTAAATCCTACCCTGGTTTACCCTCCCAATATGAGATATCTCATACGTGTCTGCATTAAGTTCCATCAGCCATTTTTCAGCTATTTTCTCCTGCTAATCCATATCCTACTACAAGTTTTGATAGTCTTTCTTGCTGTCCACTACGCCTCAGTCATGGTGTCATATGCAAATTTTCTAATTCAGTTTACTACTTTATCATCCAGATAGTTAATATAGATGACCAACAGCAACAGACCTTGCACTGATCCCTACAGCACACCACTAGTCACAGGCCTCCAGTCAGAGAGGCAACCATTTACTACCACTCTCTGGCTTCTCCCCTGAGGTCAAAGGTCTAACCCAATTTAATACCTCATCCTCAATGCCAAGTGACTGCACCTTCTTGACAACCTTCCCATGCAGGACCTTATGAAAGGCCTTGCTTATGTTTCATTCAACTTAACTTCTCTTCCAGGAAGGACGAGTGTAAGAGCTTCACCACCTGCAGATCCCCCTCCATACTCGACCTTCCTTGTTACTGGTTTAAACCTTGCATCTATCTACCCAGAAGCACCGTGGGAACATTTTCAGCGGATGGGTCATGAAGATTTGCCTTCTTAAGGACAATTATGAGTGGACAATAAATGCTACCCCTATCCTATCAAATGCTGCCCCTGCATCCTTCTAAGTTCAGGTGGAAATCAGGATGAAATATGGCAACAACAGCCCCGGTTAAAATTCACAACCATGCAGACCTGGATCCTTCCATCTGCTTAACTCTTGGCTCCCTTCTGTCCTCCAACCCACTTTCCCGACCTAGGGTTAAAGTCAAGTATGATTCAACCAAGCTACCATTTAGTGATTTGATTATTTGAAATAATTTCCTCTTGTTATAATGAGGTGAATTTCCTTCAGCTGGATTTTGGAATGGCTTATAAATTTTATAAAGCCAACTAGTATCTGTATTCCCTCTAAAACAATGTGAGCTGCAGTGGATGGTATATAGAGATCTTCCCATCATAGAAGCCTTCAGGGACATGAATGGATATTGAAGGTATCCATATGGAAGCAGAGTGGCTGGGAAGCTGAAACAAAAGCAAAGAATGTGGAAATAGCAGTTCAATGGGTCAGTCAAGATCTGTGTAGGAAGTCAACTTGATGTTACAAATATGGAGTCTTCAAAATTATTTGCAAGAGGTTTCAATGAAGTTTTCAATAGATTTAGTTTCTTGCAAATGTCAAGAGACTGGCATGGTCACAAGTTTGAGCATTGCTGTGTTGAGTTATTCCATTGGTAAGAAATGTTCCTTGTGGTTCCTGGATGGTCATCTGGTAATTATAATATCTTGCAGCTTTTAGCACAGTAAAGAAAATTAGATCAGTTTCTTCCTGCAAGCAGTGGGTAGTGTCAAGCTTTTTTTCAAACTAAGTAAATTGGGTGAGAAAAGTGCCAATCTGTATCAAATCAGCATTGACAATCTAAACTGATTTCATTTCATAAAGTATTCCCATATTTGTGATTAAAATGGTTTGTCCCTCCAGGAAGACAAGTCCTTATGTATGAACAATTAGCTTGGGTTGTCCATTGGTGCCTGGGAGGCTCTCTTTATTAAATTACTGAATATTAATTTTCTTCCCAGTCTTATTGTGACTCTTCTTTTAAGGAATGACTGGAAAACCACAAAGGACTTAGGCGTTTCTTATTTTTTCTTGCAATTTCAAAAAAAAGTTTGTTGCTATTTTGGATAGAGGGACGAGGATGAGAGGAAATATAAAGAATATGCCGCTGTCACAATAGACCCTGTGCTGCTGCAATTCCCCCAGTGGAGCTTTCTTAAAAGATCATGGGCGAGTAAAGCAAAACTTAACGTCCGTTAAGAAAATTGTGCATTTTAAATAAAGTGGGGAGGTTGGACTGTAATTAAAATCACTATTTCTAATATTCAGTACTCCTGGAAAGTGTAAGGAGAACAAATATATATATATAGGAAAATGAAGCTATTAGATTTTGTAACAGAGCAAATGCTGCTTTAAGAATATTGTGTATTTTTCAAAGTTTAGACAAGAGACCTATATCAGCTAACTGACATTTCTATGACAAAACTGATTATGATCTGTAGAGATTTCTGAGGTTTCAGTTATTCTTACATAGTGTAAAGCACCCTAAATAATATGACAAGGTTTCTCCATGAAGGTCATTTGCTCATAACGTTTGCAAAAATTGCTCTATGCAAACTTGCCTCATGGGTGTGAGATTTTCTGTTTTGGGGACAACAGTCCTGGAATTTTCCTGTTAGTGTATGTTAAGTGTGAGTAATGTGCTTCACAAGTCCTGAGCATTTATTAAAACTGACCAACACTAACTGATGTAAGGCTCTCAAGATGCTTTGATAGCTGAAGTATTTAAGTACTAGGGGTAATTCCCTGGTCAATGGTGATCACAAAGTAGAATGGGTGATAATAGTAAGATTCAGACAAATGACTTCTACTTGATGCAATCTATCTTCGGCTGGACAATAGCGTAACACAATGGTGACTTGTGACCTGGCATTCCAATTTAAATGGCGGCATGGTCTTTCCTCATTCAGACACACACTAGCTCTCCATCTTCTGAACTGGAGGCACAGGATACATAAGCAAATCTCAGGATTTTCTGTCATGCTCCAACAGTGCCTCCCTTCATTTTCTGTGTGTCACCATCATCTTCCTCCTCTTTCTTTCTTCCTGCTCCTATCGTAAGTTAAGGCTTATGTAACATGTCCATATGTGTTACAGGGCAGCCAGAAAGGAAGCATGAGTCCCTTTCCAGATGGGTATGAGGAAGCAAGGGGTAAAGAGCATTTGTGACACCCACCTGTGACAGCAAGCTTAAGACTGGGATATATGTCATGCAAAGGAATTATACAGGTGCTAAGAAATTCAAGGTACAAGTGTCCTTCACCATTGCAGCCAGAAGGAACTGGGTGAGTGCATGACTGATGTAAGTCTTTTATCCCAAGAAATTACAGTCCGGGGAAGCAGTGCTCTTTAGGTAATCAGGGAGAAGAGCAGAGCCCAGATGGTTCTGGGGGGTGTGGGAGTGTGGGGGATAGACTCTTCTGAGCACCAACTATTTGCTTGATAAATCCAGTTATCTTACCTTCGTAAAATTTAACACAAGGTCTTGGCCTGAAAAGTTTTTGCTTTTTCCCTCTTTTCAAAGGTTATCAGACCTGCTGGATATTTCCAACACAACATTTTCAGGTTCCCAGCAACCCCATAATTATGCACATTAATTCGTGTTTGATTCAACTAAACCTCTCATCCAGAATTTCCATCACAATCTACTCTCCCAGTTTTCAGTTTTCAGTTTTCTGATTCCTTCTCACTGTTGATCAGCTTTCCAGGAACATTCATTCTTATGGCAACCTCTCTTTTTGTCTCCAAAAGTAGCAAGATAAAGCTCCAAAATAATCAAGATTAAACTGAATTGAAAGTGAAATAGGGATCAGTTTGGTCTCTGTCTATTGATAACAATGCCATAGTTTACACTGTCTCAAAGGAGAAATACATGAAGGAAGAGATTTGAAAGGAAGTTTTGAGGGAAATGCTAAGGGCAGTGAGAATTGTTGGTGGAGCTGATATCAGCCAAATGGCCTTCATTTGGGTTGTTCTTACTTATAATTCTCTCTTTCTGTGAAATGAAAGGTACGAGGTAAACGGAAGCTTCAAACACTGAGATTGCTTATCTGCCCCTTCATTATAAAAACTCAGTGTGAGACCTTTTTAAAAGGAGCATCTTGTAAAAATAATGCATGGGGATGAAACCTTTGAGAATGCAGATGGGTGTAAATACCAGGATTTCCATGTTTCAACACAGGGATATCTGGGACCCAAATAGGTTCCCATGGCAACAATTCTTATTTGTGAAAATTAGTAGAGAAAGTAAGTTATTCAAATTAATGAAAACCAAGCTTACTCAGACAAAGGATATTATAAATATATATTTCATATTGCAGGGGAAACCAATCTGAGTTCAATAACAAGGTTATCAAACCATTCATTAGCTTCAGATGAGGGAGTGTGATGGTTGTTTCTCCACCAGGAATGAAGCTCTTAGGGTACGTTGCCAATATGTCGCTGATGATTTGATTTGTGTGATCGCTGTCACAATTTGGCATGTTCCTCATGCTCTAGGTGACCACATCTCCCCTGTTACCAATAGTTCTCAAGGTACTCTTTGTAAAATTAAACCTGGTATTTGTTCATTTGCATCATCTACCTAAATGAATTTGGTTATATACACAGCCAGTCAAGTGGTTCATCATTGTGATAATCCTTCACCAATCTTTAAGTGTGAAGTATGTTTCAATAGGGACCCTGTGATTTAGATGTGTGCCTTGGGTGTTTTAAGACCCTTAGTTGATGGGAATGCTTTATTGTTCGTCTCTGAAAGGAGGAGGTTTATCCTGCAGATATGAGGAAGTTCCAGTGTGGACCAGCGTGGTCATCCACTTGAGGAACTTTGGGCTTGGTGCTCCTGAGGTGATCCTTGTAGCTTCCTGAAAACAGAGAACCAACATGTTAGTCTGATGGCCTGTGAGCTTGGTTGAACCATAGGCCAGATCAGGGAGTAGGGGAGTTGGGATGGGTGGTGACTATTTGGGCCTCCATTCAAGGACGCAACCTGGTCCAGTTAGGATATGGAGGTGTAAAGGGACCAGACATCCAATGTGAAAAAGAGAGAGAGCCAAGAAGCTATTTGAGTAACAATGTTCATGAGAAAAGTCACAGACATAAAATGGGGAAATAGTGGCCAACAGCGTGAAAAATTACGTTAGGATTCTAAGAAATAATTCCATGCAACAAGAAAAGGCTTGTGCATATTGGGAGGGATACCATGTGAACTAGTGTAAGATTTCCAGAGGAGAAGGGATCTGTACAGGATCGGAAGCAATGGTTAAAAAGGTTATGGTTCTGGGAAGATGGAAACAAGTGACAGAGAGCTGGTGATCAGCCTACACATGGTAAGAATCAATCTGTTAAATAGCAATAGTTTTAGTTACCAGATTTAATGGCAATAATATGGACTTGAGATATCAACACCTCAGAACAGTAGGGGGTCGTTGAGTATGGACCAGGAAGCAGACGGTGTCACAGCCTAAAAATTCCGGAAGAGCACAATGCCAGAAAGAAAGAATTAAAGAGCTCTGGCTACTAAACAGTGGACTACAATGCAGGGAAAGGCAATTGGACAAGGAAGTGGGTGTGGAAGTCAAGGAAAAGGAAGAAGAGACTTGCAGCAAACTGAGCCTGATAATTATTGAGGTAAGAGGAATTCAGGTCCAGAGTCCAGGACTTTGCTGCCAACTGATTACTCAGGGTCAAGGAGGGGAAGGTCAGAGGACTATGAAATCTTAGCAAAGCTTGAGATTGAGAGGAAGGATGGGATCAGAAGAAAGTGGAAGGTAAGAAAGTTGATTTATTGATGCTTGCAGACTTTGACAACTGAAAAAAAAGTAAATATTTATAGCTGAAGCAGCCCACCATGAAATGGAAGTACTGATCTGGTCAACTCTGAAATAGAGTAAGCCAGTTTAGATACACACACTTGCATGCACACACAGATACACATATAATATCTATAAACATACATTATATCCGTTCACACATACATGGAGACTTTCATTCATCTCAATGCACATGAATATACATATAATTGCAACAGGAACTTCCAGAAATGAAAGTAACAATGTGTATAAAGCATTATCTGATTGAATACATGTGAAAGCAAAACTTGACAATATACCCTGACCCAATCAGCACGTTGCACATCCTCATTCACAGAGATGCTTAAAACCTTGAGCAGTTCCCCATCAATCATTCAAAATCAATCATGGAAATGAAGCACTTTGAAATTCGGTACAATCACCCCTTCAATCTCTCAAAGGCAAGCTTTTATTTGAACTTTTAATGGGAAATAGCACAAGCAAATCTGCACATTTGTAACCTTGATGTGCGGGCTAAGATGTGAATGATTAGACCGTGCTTCTAATTATCTGATGCTTCAGGATCAAATTAGCCAAACATTTCAGCTACTAGAAAAGTAAAGTGTGGTCATCTCACAATCTAAGCTAGGAGCAGGAATGTCTTCAGAGGTGGACCAGGTTGTAACAAGTATCAGAAACATCCTACAGATGCTTAAAGCAGCCTGAAAGTAACAAATGTTAAATTGGCCCTTAAACTAAATTAAGTTAGATATTTAAAAATTGAATGGTATCAGTTTGACATAATTGAAAAGAAGGAATAAGAGTAGCAAGTGCTGAAATGGAACTATATCAAAACACAATCTTTAATTTTTTTAATTGGGCGTTCTCTTATACGAAGCAGCTCTGATCCCATCCCTCCACCCCAATGCTACTGTATGTGTTTGCTCAGTTGAATTTATCCTGAGTGAAATGAGACTCAAAGCAGAAACCCAGAGCAACTTTGCGTTTTTTTAAGGCATTAAAAGTGCACGGCATGTTTTCCTAATGATGTTTTAAAAGGCCTAAGAAAGATTGCCACTTTCTAAAATCTGGTTTAAAAGCAAAATAGTCAGTCATTTTTCTCGGTACCTACTGATAACAGTGGCAGAAAGTTACCCAGGAGGTCTCCATTAGAAGTAATATAATCCCCAATGCTGATCAGTGTTTCAAGGAAATCATTACCTCACAGCACTGGCTAAGGTGAATTCACACAGCATTAGACATCTTCAATACATCTAAAGAACATGCTGGAAACACTAACCAGGTTTGGCAGTAACCGTGGAAAGAGAAACAATGTTAATATTTCAGGTCAAAGATTCAGTGTTGCCTAACCGAATGTTTTCAGCAATATCTGTTCTTATCTCAGAATGTCAACTTCTGCAGTTTTTTAAATTTTCATTTATGACAGTTATAGTTCTTAGTTTCATTTTCATTGTCACTTTGCTAGCATTGTACCATACAGCACTCTCACACCACACTGACAGACTCAGGCTACTTTTCTTTCCTCTCTCTTTCCCCTTTTCTCCCTGCCTATTCTGCTCTGTGTCTCTGCTGCTCCCCCTGGCTCAACGTCAGTGAGGTGTTCAGCAAAGGAGCAGCCTAGTTTGGTATGGAGTTAACAATTTCTAGCCTACTATGTCGCTTTTCCAAAAAAAACCCAAACATTTCACCTTACTGTTCATTTTTGAAAATACAACACGAGAAGGTCTTTTCTTCCTTCAGAATATTTCTCAGCTGTAATGTGCTAATCTCATAGAATATTCTTCACTGTTATTCTGCTGTGTCACAGGTTAACCAATCCCATCAAATGTGCACAAACTTAAACTCCCTTTCAGTCCTCTGTGATTTGTTCTTTTCTAATTAATCATTTGTTCTTCAATTTTTTTTCTTCTCTAGTTTAATATTTAATCTAATTTGCATATTTGCCATAGGTCTTCCAGCTGTACCAACTGAAAAGCACCATCTATGGATGGAGATAGAATACCCCATCATCTGTAAAATGTTTAACATTTTTTTAAACAGACTGGATAGCTAATGAGGGGTTTGTCTGGATTTGATGCATGCCTTGATGTGGCAGGAACAGAAGGGATGGTAGCTTTGGTGTAGAACAAAAACGATCATGCTCTGATTAAGTCATAGCTATTTAATTATAAGAGAAATGGTGGGTACAAAATGGCATTTGAAATAAAACATTTTCTGTTTCTCTGTTTCCTTAGGCACTCCCTTGGGATGAAGGATAACTTGATTCCAACCAGTTCGGTGAGTTCTCAAGTTATTGATGAGAATAACTTGGGACCTGATTGTTGTGTTTTGTCACTCCAAAACATAAAAACTAATCAAAAGAAAAACATAGGGAGACAGGGAGAATGTGTACACTTTGGTTCTTTACTTTAAGTGAGGCGCGCACATAATGACAAGATGACGTAATGTCGTATGTCATTCACATACTTTTACATGTAATCTATAAAGCATTATGTAAACAACAAAGAATGCTTAATCAAACTATACAGTAGTTACAATATTGCTCGAGTATTATGGAAATATTAAATACACAATACAATTCCCTGCTTAGCTACAAACTCTAACTCAATGTAGAATGCATCTCAACTATATACACAGTATACAACTAATATAGAGACATCCACAGCATGGTACATTTTAAATTGAGCCATTCAGTCCTAAAGATTTAATCACCGTGCAACATGTTTTATTCTTGTGGGATAATGTCTTTCCTGACAGGAGTGACACTCTGCTTGCAGGCTAGTCTTGTGACTGTGAAGCAATCTCAGGTTCTGGGGCCTTCTCCATGGTGGTTGTAGGAGTTAACTCCGGAACTGCATGAAGTGGTTATGACAGATCTGGACATCTTTCTTTTCTAACAATTGACTGCTCTCCTCAACTGACTGATGTGTCATCTTCAGTTGACAACAGATGCAATCCCTACTGTGTAGGAGAGTGGTCCATTTCTGTCCTTAGTCTTTCCAAGGACCCACTTTTGATCACCTCTGTAGTCCCTAGCAAGGACTGCTTCTCCAGGCGTGAAGCATCAAACCTCATTGTTTGAGGAACCCTCAGTTTGTCTCAGCTGTTTATTCTGCATGCTCTTTCAGAGAATAGGTTTGAGGAGATCCAAGCATGAACTAGGGAGCTAGGGCTTTACTCTTTGGAGAGAAGGAGGATGAGAGGAGACATGATAGAGGTGTACAAGATAATAAGAGGAATAGATAGAGTGGATAGCCAGCGCCTCTTCCCCAGGGCACCACTGCTCAATACAAGAGGACATGGCTTTAAGGTAAGGGGTGGGAAGTTCAAGGGGGATATTAGAGGAAGGTTTTTTTACTCAGAGAGTGGTTGGTGCGTGGAATGCACTGCCTGAGCCAGTGGTGGAGGCAGATACACTAGTGAAGTTTAAGAGACTACTAGACAGGTATATGGAGGAATTTATGGTGGGGGCTTATATGGGAGGCAGGGTTTGAGGGTCGGCACAACATTATGGGCCGAAGGGCCTGTACTGTGCTGTACTATTCTATGTTCTATGTTCTATAACACAAGGGACAACCCAGGGACAACATAGCTGGTGAGTTATTGGTTGTGGAGTGTGCTGCATTGTGATGTGCAAGGAGGAAATTGGCAAGCTTCTGACTCAGTGTTACTTTGTGTGTTCTGTTATCATTGTTTGCAGTGCACTCTTCAGACTCTGGGTCTGGACAAAGCTTTCTGTCAAACCATTTGCAGCTGGGTAGTATGGTGCAGATGTAATATGCTTTATTCCATTCATTTTCAGGAATGACCGTAACTGTTCCACAACCAACTGTGGTCCATTGTCACTGACTAACTGTTCTGGAACAGCAGTCCTTGAAAAGAGGCTTCTCAACACATCAACAGCGTGTGAGACTGTAGTGGAGGCTAATGGGAACACTTCTTGCAACTTCGTAGCTGCATCCCGGTGCTGGTTAACATGAGGGAACTGAGATTTCCGCTGCACATTCCGGCCCTTTTTGGTTTGCCATGTAGACCCGAGACTGTAAGGGGTCTTTTCTGTTTTTACTTTGGATCTCTGCCATGGTATGAAGACTTCCAATTTGCAATAGGGAGACTATGTCAAGAGGAAGGTCCTCTTTTGTAAATTTTTCAGGTACTTTCAATAAGTAAATGGGCCAATCCATCAGCATTTCCATGATTAGTTGTCCTCTTGAATTCAATCTTGGAATGGTGTCCTCCAAGAAACAGAACCCATCACTGTATTCCTGCTGCTGCTGTTAGTGGAACACACTTATGTGGGATTGAAACTGGTCACTAGTAGTCGATTATCAGTAATGAGGGTATAAGAGAGAATTTACAGATATTGGTTGAAATATTTTACACTCCAAACCAGACTCAAGGCCTCTCTGTCAATCAGTGCATAATTCTTCTCTGCAGCGGTAATGGAACGTGATGCATAGGCTATGGAGTTTGCCCTACCATCACTCACAACATGTGATATGACTGCACCTATACCATAAGACAAAGCATCACAGGTAAGCTTCACTGGACAATGTAGATCACACTGTTTCAAAGTTTCAAGGTGCATTTATTATCAAAGAATGTATAAATTATACAACCTTGAGATTTGTTTGCTTACAGGCAGTTGCAAAAGAAGGAACCTGAAAGAACCCAATTTAAAAAAAGACCAATCCCCAGTGCCCACAGAGAAAGAGAAAAATAAACACAAAACACATTTATATAAACAACAGAAGTGAGAAACAACAACAGCATTCCAAACCAAATTGAGTCTTTAGATTCAAATCCCCGGAGCAGTCCGGAGTAGGCCCAAAGCCTCGGTACTCAGTTCATCAAATCACCACTAACTTCACAGCCATGAAGCACAGCAGCCAGGGTCAGTCTCACAGCCTCAGCGTCACGGAGAGATGAATCCCCAGACTATCTGGGCCAGCATTTAAATTGTCCGAACCTCGCACAAGAACCTGGGCTCCACCATCAGTGAATCACTCTGGGCCTAGATTTTGTTGCCAAAGGAGCCATTCTTGACCTCTCCAAATCAGCTTAGGACCCAGAGCGATCCAACCTCATCCAGCCCTCAAACCCTTGCCTTCCAGTCTATATGGGCTGGCATTTAGATTGTCCAAACAATGGATTATACCTCACATTAGGACCTGGGCCTCGCCACGTCGAGTCACTCCGGGCCTTGAACATGTTGCCGATTGGTTCATTTCAGACCTGGATTTTGCTGCTGAAGAATCTGTTCTTGACCTATCCAAATTGGCTTGGGGTTTAGAGCAATCCACCCTCGTATCTGGGTTAGTTGGATGGACATTGGAACACTTTTGTCCCATTTTCTCCCCTCTGGATCATTCACTCCAACCGGCATGGCTCCAACCCCCAAGTTCATTGATTTTGCAGCGCACCAACAGGGCACATCCCAGTGAATTTGCTTTGCTTTCACTTGCATCTTCATTCCTTGCAGTGATAGGTTACCATAATTTACTTCAAAAAACATGTTATTAATAATTGCTTGAATCGAATTCCTTTGCTTTCGAACTACCAGTGTGTTGTTGCACATCTTCGGTAGCACCATCTTAAACTGGAAGTGACAGCACAGTGTCTAACATCATCATTTCTTTGTCGTTTGGAAAGCCACCTCACCATGCTTTGTCCATTGCCATTTCTTCCCGATCTGTGGTAATGAGTTCAAGGCATGGAGCACAGTAGCCAGGTTTGGCAGGAACCTGTTATCGTAATTGAAATCCTAAAATGGACCACAACTGTGACATATCCTTTGGCCTTGGGGCATCCACTACTGCTTGAATTTTCTCAGCACACTTGTGTAATTCTTGTGCATAAATGGTGTAACCACAGTAAGTGATGCCTAGTTTAAAGAATTCACAATTGTTGCATTGTGTTCTGAGCCTCTAATCTCCTATTCTTTTTAGCATTGTTTTGAGATTTTTGAGATTTTGTCATCCTTACCAGTAACAATGATGTCATCCAGGTAATACTGAGTGCCTGGGCAGCCTTGCAGCACCTGGTCCACAGGTTCTGCCAGAGCTGAGGTGCAGATGCTACTCCAAAAATAAGCTTACTATAGCAATAAAGTCCTTGTAAGTGTTTGGGGTGAGAAATACTTTGGACTCTTCTTCCATCTCCATCTGTAGTTCGGCCTCAGGCAAGTCTATTTTGCTGACGTGTTTCCTTCCTGAAATGTTTGCAAAGATATCCTCTAACCTGTGCAGAAGGTATTAATCTACTTTTATTACTGGGTTGACGGTGACCTTAAAATCACAACAGATCCTGACAGACCCATTTTTCTTGGCTACTTGGACCACTGGTATTGCCCATGGGCTCCACTCAATCTTGGAAAGAATTCCTTTAGCCTCCATGCGATCTGGCTCACTGGTGAATTTATCATAGATGGAATAAGGAACTAGGTGGGCTTTGCAAAACTTGGGTGTGGTATTTTTATTTAACACTATTTTACCCTTGATAAGTTTGAGTTTTCTAATGCTATCGTTGAACACCGCTGGCATCATCCAATAACTTCCTCATTTCACTTTCAATTGACTCTATTGCAGGGTGTATGGCAAACTAATTGTGGTTGAATCTCCAATCATGTTGTAGCTGTCACAGCCAATCTCAACCTCACAATCCTGACCCTTCTGTGTTTACCACATATAAGCCCAGTGTGGCTTGCTGGTTGTTGTATTTCACTGTTACTAATGTCATTCTCACAAGAGTTATCTTTACTCCAGTATAAGTTCTTAGTTTGAGATCTGCAGACTTCATCTAAAATATCTTTGATATGCAGTTCAAACTCATTTTGTGGAATGACTGAAACAGCCGAGCCAGTGTCCAATTCCAATTTAAATAATTTGACGTTCACTTTTGTTGTAAGCCATATTCCTTGTCTTTTGACCCTCTGACCCTGCCACAACAGTAACACAATTTGTTTAGTCAGGCTGGTTTCTTTTTTGATATTGCAATTTTGTACACAATCACCTTAACTACTGACAGCAACTCAATTGTATCTCTGTCCGCTGTTTCCATTGATGCAGTGATTTCAACTGCACTTTTAAAGGCAAGTTATGCTTCAGCTAGGAGCTATTTCTGAATGCATTCTTGTAAGATTCCACAATCTAAGCGATCTCTTAGTGCATCATGAAGCCTATCACTGAACTAACAATGCTCAAACAACTTCTTCAGTTTAGCCATGTAAGCTGAAATGGTCTCCCCTTCCTTTTGATTCTACTTATGTAACCTAAATCATTCTGCAATCAACAATAGTTTTGGCTCTATGTGCTCCTGTATTACTTTTACAATATCATCAAAGCTCATTTCGGCTGACTTGATTGGTCCAGTCAAATTTCTAAGCAAACTGTATGCTCTTTCACCTAAAGCACTCCGCAAAACTGGCACTCACTTCTCATTGGCTATTCCACGTGTTTTAAAATTCTGCTCAATTCACTCAGTATGCAACATCCAGTTATCTCTTGTGAAATTGAATGCCTCTATCTTTCTGATATAGCCAGCCACTTTTGTTTTCAAATTTATGGTTATAATCACCCAGTAGTCACTGTTTATGAAACTATGACTTTGTGTATCTTCTGCCTCTTTTTTTTCACTCAGCCATCTCTGTCCTTTCTCAAAGAAGCACATGCTGCACTGATTTTTCTACTTGACCATTTCTTGCTGTGCTCTTTTCTTAAAGACACAAACGTGCCGCTGCACCTCAACAGGTGAGTAGTCATCTCCAGTTTAAAACTAACTCATTGCCCCTTTATGTTTAGTATCTCCAAAATGTGAAAATAATCAAAAGAAAAACACTGGGAGACTGGAGAACCCGTACACTTTGTTTCTTTACTTTAAGTGAGGTGCACACACAATGACGTGGTGGCATAATGACATATACCATTCACATATTATTTAATTAATTATTTAAACAACAGAGATGGCTTAATCAAACAATGTATTTACAATTTGACTCAAAAAATCCTGAAATATTAAATACACAGCACTGATGAAGGGTCTCGGCATGATATGTTGACTGTTTATCCCACTCCATAGATGCTGCCTGACTTGCTGATTTCCTCTAGTACTTTATCTGTGTTAATGTGAGACTTGATAATTTTTAGGAGGAAGGGCTTGACGAGGTAATTAGGTGGATGGTTTAGGAGGTAGCATGTTCTTTCCACTACTTTTAATTAACTTTTATGTACGCCTTCTGAAGGGAATCCAAGCTCTAAATACCATTCCAACAACTCCTTCCCAATATAGAAACACAGAAACATAGAAAACCTACAGCATAATACAGGCCCTTCGGCCCACAAAGCTGTGCCAAACATGTACTTACTGTAGAAATTACCTAGGGTTACCCAGAGCCCTCTATTTTTCAAAGCTCCATGTACCTATCCAGGACTCTCTTAAAAGACCCTATCGTATCCACCTCCACCACTGTCACCAGCAGTCCATTCCACGCACTCACCACTCTCTGTGTAAAAAACTTAACCCTGATATCTCCACTGTACCTGCTCCCAAGCACCTTAAAACGGTGCCCTCTCGTGCTAGCCATTTCAGCCCTGGGAAAAAGCCTCTGACTACCCACACAATCAATGCTTCTCATCATCTTATGAACCTTTATCAGGTCACCTCTCATCCTCCATTGCTCCAAGGAAAAAAGGCTGAGTTCGCTCAACCTATTCTCAAAAGGCATGCTCCCCAATCCATGCAACATCCTTGTAAATCTCCTCTGCACCCTTTCTATGGTTTCCACATCCTTCCTGTAGTGAGGCGACCAGAACTGTACTCCAAGTAGGGTCAACATTACCTCTCGGCTCCTAAATTCAATTCCCACCATTGATAATGGCCAAATCACTGTATGCTTTCTTAACCACAGGGTTAACCTGTGCAGCAGCTTTGAGTGTCCTATAGACTCGGACCCCAAGATTCCTCTGATTCTTGACAATGCCAAGAGTCTTACCATTAATACTATATTCTGTCATCATATTTGACCTACCAAAATGAACCACCTCACACTTATTTGGGTTGAACTCCATCTGCCACTTCTCAGCCCAGTTTTGCATCCTATCAATGTCCCATTGTAACCTCTGACAGCCCTCCACACTATCCACAACTCCCCCAACCTTCGTGTCATCAGCAAATTTACTAACCCATCCCTCTACTTCCTTATCCAGGTTATTTCTAAAAATCGCAAGGAGTAGGGGTCCCAGAACAGATCCCTGAGACACACCACTGGTTACCGACGTCCATGCAGGATATGACCCACCTACAACCACACTTTGCCTTCTGTAAGGAAGCCAGTTCTGGATCCACAAAGCAATGTCCCCTTGGATCCCATGCCTCCATACTTTCTCAATTAGCCTTGCATTGAGTACCTTATCAAATGCCTTGCTGAAATCCATACACACTACATCTACTGCTCTACCTTCATTAATGTATTTAGTCACATCCTCAAAAAATTCAGTCAGACTCATAAGGCACGATCTGCCTTTGACAAAGCCATGCTAACTATTCCTAATCATATTATGCCTCTCCAAATGTTCATAAATCCTGCCTCTCAGGATCTTCTCTATCAACTTAACAACCACTGAAGTAAGACTCACTGGTCTATAATTTCCTGGGCTATCTCTACTCCCTTTCTTGAATAAGGGAACAACATCCGCAACCCTCCATTTCTTTGGAATCTCTCCTGTCCCTATTGATGATGCAAAGATCATTGCCAGAGGCTCAGCAATCTCCTCCCTCACCTCCCACAGTAGCCTGGAGTATTCTCGTCTGGTCCTGGTGATTTATCCAACTTGATACTTTCCAAAAGCTCCAGCACATCCTCTTTCTTAATATTTATATGCTCAAGCTTTTTGGTCCACTGTAAGTCATCCCTACAATTGCCAAGATCCTTTTCTATAGTGAATACTGAAGCAAAGTATTTATTAAGTACCTCTGCTATCTCCTCCGGTTCCATACACACTTTTCCACTGTCACACTTGATTGGTTCCATTCTCTCATGTCTTATCCTCTTGCTCTTCACATACTTGTAGAATGCCTTGCGGTTTTCCTTAGTCCTGTCTTCTCATGGCCCCTTCTGGCTCTCCTAATTTCATTCTTAAGCTCCTTCCTGCTAGCCTTATAATCATCTAGATCTCTAGCATTACCTAGTTTTTTGAACCTTTTGTAAGCTGTGTATACATTGTTCATGGATTGTTTTCACTGGCACCATTTCCCCTGAAACAATTTCAACAGTTAATCTGCCTTCTTTGAGTCGTTATTGAGATCTCTGGCCTCCTGCGGCCTCAAGTACAATTGCAGATGTCAAGGCCATTGTCATAGATAGTTGTTGCTCATGGCTGCATTAGAGAGAGATCACCCAAGCAGCACACTCAGAGAAAGGATACTTCATCAGCAGGAGCTGATGAAGAATGGATAGAAGAGCCTACATCTCAGGCTACTTCAAACTAAATGCTTCCCTTAATTTTCATCAATACATCACAGTGGCTACCCTGACAACCTCCTTGGCTATTGCCTTGTCAGATCTCTGCAACCTTAGCAAAACATAAAATGTCTCCAGCAGATAATGTTCTGAGCGAGTCCTCCTGATCCTTTGGAACGTGTTCACGCTCCATTCCCATCACTGGAGTTTCCTTTCACTCAGCGGCAACACACCCATGGAGCTGGTAGAGTGTTGCATATGTTGTGGTTGGACCTATCAAAGAACTGGATACAAAGATTTCCCTGTTGACTTAGACACTGGCAGCTGCCTTTGCCTACAAAAGGCCAGCAGGGAGCAATTCAGTGAGACTGGCAATGTCAGCCACAACAAACCATTACAATGGATCATTTAACAGGGCTGTTCTGCAAACATGGTTAGTGAAGTTGTTTTACCTTATGTGACTTTCAGAAACAGTGTAATATTGAATATATACTGGAAAAGGCAATAATGTTTCTGCTCCTTCTTTTCTGACACAGCACCACAAAATATTAAAATGAGAAAATTAAAACATTTCACATTTTATGAATTTGCAAACAGATGCAAAATGAAGCTTCCTATGCATATATCAAAGTGCTTTAATCGGGACTCCTAGCCCGCGATGTCCTTTGATACCTATATGTATTTTCATTCTCTACAAGGATAATTCCATTTCATGGCCATTAGCAGTGAGACATAACTGGAGTATCACTTAGGGATCAAGTGCTAGAGATCAAAGCATCTTTTCTCATTGGGGTCATGAGTATGAAGGTGGTATAGAGTACAGTATCTTCAAGCAGTGACACACCTCTCATTAATCTGATTTGATGTACAACAGAAACCAAGGTTTGTATATATACAAAACAGAAAGTCCAGCTTGCTTGGGAATTAAACAAGCCACCTTGAAATGAGGATCAATTCAAGGTCACCAGACACAAGTGTTGGGATGGAAAGTAAATAGTTTAGTAATTAAGTTTTTCAGTCTCAGTTAACCTGGTGAATCTTTCTGTTAAGGAGTTTTAACTAAGATGTATCTTCTCTTAAAAAGTTAACATTTTCTTCCATAAATATGTTAGTATCTTCCATAGGAAAAGCATTTCAAAGTTTTGAAATTTGCAGCTTTCCCTAGACTACCGCAGTTGCACTGACAAGCACGCAGGAGCAGAGATCAGAAGTTCGTGCTTCCATGAAATATTTCTTTTCCATTTTAGTGGCTTGTATTTTGTTTGAGTATCATTCTGAAGTGATCATTAGTTTGTTCAGTAATTCCATCCTCTCTTAAATATGATGTATCCATTAAGAGTCTTCCCTACAGCACATCAGCCCATTCAGCTGTATAATGTACGCATCACTGATAATGTGGCAATTTGTATTTGAAGATAAGCATTTTTTTGCATCTCCAATTATCTAACAAAACCTTCCCAGCTCAGCGTTACGGGCACACATTTGTTTTTAGTTTTGCATTAGCAGTGAGACAATCATTTATCTGGCTACTCTTTAAGAGCTGGTTATACTTAATTAAAACATGGAAAATGTAAAGCATTAGCTGGTTGATAGCTGGTCCTGGATATCAGGGCTTATTGTCCACTTCAGTGGTTCTAATATTACTCTGCTAGTGTGCTGCGACTCTGCCTTCCCTTTCGATTGCACCATCAGTTTATCTAAATCAGAAACACCAGGCAAATAGCACTAATGTTGAGTCTAAGGCTCTAATTATGATATGGCAAATGAATGAGATACATTTCTGATATACAAGGAAGACAGGTTCTATTTTGAAACTAATCTACATGGAGTGTGAGACAGGTTAAGGACACACAGTCATGTTACAACACACAAAATGCTGGAGAACGCAGCAAGTCAGACGGCATCTTTGGAGGGGAATAAGTAGTGAATGCTTCAGGTCGAGACTGTTCATCAGGTTCTTGTTAAAAGTATACGAGAAGCCGTTGAACTGTAGGCTCCATTTTAGCCCAAGCCACAGTACTTCCAACTCTGGTTACAGACAGGCAGAAAGGCCTCATGTAAAATCGAAGGGACATTCTATTTTGACTCCTTCATAGTGCTGCAAGAGCTCATTAATGCAAAAACAATATTGCGCAGAAGCAATAAATTAACTACAGTATCTACATAGGAATACAAGTAGGAGGAGGGAGCCACACATCCCCCCTTGATCTGGCTGTGCCATTCAACAACACAGAGTTAAACTCCACACGCAAATCTACTTGCTTGCTCTATTCTTATCAAAGGATATGGTGAGAAGGTAGGTGTATGGAGTTGAATGGGATCTGGGATCAGCCATGATGGAATGGCGGAGCAGACTCAATGGGCTGAATGGCCTAATTCTGTTCCCATGTCTCATGGTCTTATTCCTATTTTATTTTATATTTCCCTGGATTCCCAACATCTGTCAGTTTTAGCCTTCTGTCTACAACCTATTGAGGTAGAGAATGCCATAGATTCACAACTCTCTGATGGGCAAAATTCTTCTAAGCCTCACTGAAGACTGCTAAAATGCCCCTTACCTCTATTTTTTTTAAGCAGAAGACAACCCGGTCATCCCTGAAATCTTTCTTATTTTCCTTTGTTGCACTGTCTTCAAGATGAGCATATCCTTTCTGAAACAAGGAGATAAAAGCTGTGCTCAGAATGATGGAAGAACATGCTACCTCCTAAACTACTCCTCTTAAGTAAATTGTCACACTACTATACCCCATTGAGGATGCTCTCTTAACCACATATTGGTGGAATATCCCTAAAGATATACTGTATATTGGTCTGAATTCATGTCAAAGCTGCCAAAGTACATGTGTGGATGCCAACAGGGCTATTTTATGTTTGTTGTAAAGGGTTTTTTTTATTGATATTGGCCAAACACAAAGGTCTTCAAATCAAGTCTCTGTCAGTAAAGAAATGACTACGTATATGTATATATGTAAATCATGTTTTGTGTTCAGTTGTTCAGATTGTCTTGCTGTTACAGCCTTAATTAAAATATGTTTTATTTATAGACTATTTTGTTGGGATGAAGAGATGGCTGTCGTACATCTCCCTGTGAAATAGCTTTCATGAACAGCTTATAAACTTCTAATGATGTGCATTATGCTCAGTAACTTGATGCTCAGTGACCTGCCTGATCTACTCACAACTGTAAATAGTACTTTGCAAATGAGCCTATTAACTAGTTTAGCCAGTTAAGAAATATGTTCATAGTTTATACACATAGCAAAGGCAATTCTAATCTCTGTGAACCAGTGGATTTAGAAGCCTAGAACTCAAGGAAGTTAAAAATGATGATAGGTTTGCCTCAAAACTACCCTTCTGATCCAAATATGTTGATGCCACAGCCCAGAATACACACTAGCACTTGTACCTTTTCAGGAGGCTAAAGAAATTCAGTGTGCGCTCATTAACCCTTACTAGTTTTAATAGATGCACCACATCTTATCCAATACACCATGGCTTGGCATGAAAACTGCTTTGCCTGAGAATGCGGGAAACCACAGAGAGTTAAGGACTATGATTCAGCACATCAAAGAAACCAGCCTCCCTTCAATGGATTCTGTCTACACAACTTGCTGCCTCAGTAAAACAGCCAACATAATCAAAAACCCCTCCCACCCCAGTCATCTTCTTTTCTCATCCTCTCCCATCAATACTAAAATCTGAAAGCTCATACCACCAGACTCAAAGGCAACTTCTATCATGCTGTTACAGATGAACAGATTTCGTATGATCAGATGTACTCTTAACCTTACAATCTACCTTGTCACAGACTAGCACCTTATCGTCCGCCTGCACTACACTTTCTCTGTAACTGTAAAACTTTATTTTGCACGTTGTTATTGGCATTTCCTTTGCAATAGCTTGATGTACTGATGTGATGAAATGATCTGTACAGATGAAATGCAAGACACAGGTTTTCACTGTACTCCAGCACATATGACAATAATAACCTGATTTACCAATCAAAGTTCCTAGGTGCCTGTCACTCCTCCCACTGTACTGCAACCTACCCACTTTGATCTATCCATGAAACAAACAACACTCACAACACGCTGGAGGAACTCAGCAGTTCGGATAGCATCCGTGGAAATAATCAGTCAGAATGGGCATTCGGGTATGTCCATACATGGCTTCCTCTACTGCCATGATGAGGCTAAACTCAGGTTGGAGGAGCAACACCTCATATACTGCCTAGGCAGTCTCCAGCCCCTTGGTATGAACATTGAATTCTCCAACTTCCGGTAATTCCCTCCCCCTCCCTTCCCCAACCCCAGTTTCACACTGCCCCTCCCCCAGCTGCCTATCACCTCCCTCGTGGTTCCGCCTCCTTCTACTACCCATTGTGTTTTCCCCTGTTCCTTCTTCACCTTTCCTGCCTATTCCCTCCCCCACCCCTTGATCTTTCCCCTTACTGGTTTTTCACCTGGAATCTACCAGCCTTCTCCTTCCCACCCTCCCCCACCTTCTTCATAGGGCCTCTGCCCCTTCCCTCTTCAGTCCTGATGAAGGGTTCCAGCCCAAAACTTTGATTGATCATTTCCATGGGATGCTGTCCGACCTGCTGAGTTCCTCCAGCGTGTTGAGTGTTGCTTTGACCCCAGCATCTGCAGAGCTTTTTGTGTTTATGAAACAAACAAGCTCTGAACCTGGGGATATCCCATGGAACTGCTGCTGTTGCAAGGACGTGGCTGAGGACGAACCCAGGGAGCAGGACACAGACACGGAGGCAGGGTCGTGAGGCATTAGCACAGCCACGAACATGGAACAGGTATTCAGGAGAATCCTTACACGGAGGCAAGGTTGATGTAGATTATCCAGGGAATGGTGCAGAGCTTAGAACTGACAATCCTAAGGAATCAGGAAACAAGGTTTACACACACTAGAATAGACTAACAAACTGGCAAAGCATGACAGTGACACCAGGGTTCTTATCCTCAGTTCGCTGACGGAAAGCAGGTGTGCTGTAATTAATGAAAATTGGGAACAATTGGAAATCAGACGAGGGGATTAAGACCTAATCAAGGAGATAATAGCAAGATGGGGCATTGCTGGACAGGCCCATGACAGTTACAGATGATACCTCTGAGGAAAGCAAACATCAAGGCCAAGGAGCAGTGCAGCTAAGTTATCCAACAGCAGGACATCTCACAGCGTAGGCCCTTAGTGCTAAAGGTGCACTTCAAATGGCTTGACAACCTGGAGGTTCCCTTCAATGCACAATAGGCAGTATCTCCAGAATGATGGTGATGTTGAAGTGAAGTGTTCAAAGATTGTACTATGGCAAGGATAAGTTTGAAAGGACAGAGCCTTTCCAGATGAGAGGAGTTTGGAGGGAAGGAGAGTGATAGGAAGAATGTAAAAATAAATACTCTCTTCAATGGGTACATGAGCTGCAGTGGTCTAACTGTTTGTCACTGTGGTGACAAAAATTATGTTTGTCCTTTTCCATCTACAAAGCCACTCTTCCCAGGAGTGAAGACGTCACCACATGCCTGTGATATCACGACTCAAATCAATCTACCCCACATCTCCCTAGCAGAATGCACAGTATATCTTAGGTGATCATCACATATTATTTGCACTTGCACTTTAGTAATGGCTTTTAAGGTATAGAATATGTATCCAGGAGCGCAGTACTTGGCAGTCCTAACAGGTACAACACAGATTTTTCCACTGCTGTCTCCATCATCTGCTCTTGCTTATTCTGGTTTCTCAGTCACCAGCTGAAAACAATGAATAAAAGAACTCAACTGTACAGGCTGCTGGTGAGGCCGCACCTGGAGTACCGCGTGCAGTTCTGGTCTCCTTATTTGAGGCAGGATATACTGGCTTTGGAGGCAGTGCAGAGGAGGTTCACCAGGTTGATTCTAGAGTTGAGGTGGGTTAAACTATGAGGAGAGATTGAGTTGTCTGGGACTGTACTCACTGGAATTCAGAAGAATGAGAGGAGATCTTATAGAAACATATAAAATTATGAAAGGGATACATAAGATAGAGGCAAGAAAGTTATTTCCACTGGTAGATGAGACTATAAATAGGGTTTATAGCCTCAAGATTTGGGGAAGTAGATTTAGGATGAAGATGAGGAGAAACTGCTTTTCCCAGAGAGTGGCGAATCTGTGGAAATCTCTGCCCAATGAAGTAATGGAAGCTACCTCAGTAAATATATTTACGACAAGGTTGGATAGATTTTTGCATAGTTGGGGAATTAAGGGTTATGGGGAAAAGGCAGGTAGGTGGAGATGAGTCCATGGCCAGGTCAGCCATGATCTTATTGAATGGCAGAGCAGGCTCGATGGGGCAGATGGCCGACTCCTGTTCCTATTTCTTATGTTCTTATGTAACTCTGACAATGGACCTACACTCTGAGTATAGTCACTCTAGGTTACTCACTGCACTCACTCTGAGTGTAGTCAGTCTGGGATTACTCCTGGCACTCACTCTGAGTATACGCCATCTGAATGCATTTGCTATTGCCACAAAGGAGTTGGCATCATCATCCTAACATGCGAGAAAATTTTTGATCAATTTGTAGAGTAGCTTAATCTGAAACTGGGACACCTACATCTAAATGTAAGAAAGTACAAAAGAACGAGAAGCAGTTTGGTGATGACAGACTTTCCTTCTAGAGAGACATTTTCCCGATCAACCTTGAGTTACACAGAACACAACGGAGTAATAGGAAAATATTGCTTAGATGTAGCATAAATGTAAATGTAATACAACCACACAAGCTTATGTAATCATTTTCATACATTATTTCTTTGTATGATCATTGTAGAGATGCCAAGGTAGATTAGGAACAATTGCAGAATAGAAAAGTATTTGGGTTTGGGGAGGATGAAGCTGAGATAAACTTCACCTGCCATAACCTGCAAGCCCATGAAACCATCTCTCTTTAAATGGTAAACTGACAGAAGGATACAAGTTGCCTATCAAATCATATTTCCTATTCCTTATTAACAGAACTGATTCGGTTCCCAGCATCAACATTATCCTGATTTCCTTAATTAGGCCCATTATGTTGTACAATTATTACATGCTTGTTTTGATCTATTAAAATTCTAGCTTTAATTTAACACCACATTGGGCTGTTACTTTATTAGGCATCTGAAGTTCATGCACATGTACCAGTTCTTTAATTTGTCTTTGGTGCACAAAACAGCTGCAGCTTGATGGCAAATTGCCCTGAGTTTTACTTTTCTCTCAACTCTCAGAACTGTAGTTTACAGGAAAGAGCAAAATTGCAATAGTTAGCATTTATTCTGCAAAGTTCAGTACCATTTGTCTATACACTGTCTATTAAAAGCTTTTATCAGCTCCAGTGTCTTATAAAAATAAATTGTGTCTGCCTGGGTATAATGACTGCAGAATACTTATTTTAATGCAGTTGAAAAGAGGGAAAAGCTACAACAAAAAAGTTTTAATAATTATAATCAGACAATACCATTAGAAAATGTTATAGTGATTTATAGCCATTAGAAGCAAACTTAATTGAAATAAGGTACTTCAACTGATTCCTTAAACCTTGAAACATACAGCCACACAATGTCCGTAGAAATTCACAAATGCTTGTATGAAAGCTATTTTGAATTCAGTCAACATGCAGTAAATTCAAACCATTTTCCAAAATTTGTGCTGTTGCACCAGCTATTAATGGAGGTCACAATGGAGGACACAGTAACTAAACAATGACTAGTGGGTTCCTTATTTCACCAGTCACATCTCGTTAAAGGTGAGAAAGCCACCCAGGCATGAAATATAGTTGCTGCAAAGCACTCAACTCAAAATGCAAAGGATTAATGTCAACCAAAGTTATCCAAATTTCAGGCCAGCTGAGAAGGGTTTTATATGCAATGGCTGGGCTGGCGAGATAATTAGTGTTCCTCATTAACAATCCATATGCCAGATTTCTTTCTTTGCCTTTCACTGGGGTGATTGACCCAAAATCAAACAGCAAGGTTTCCAGCCTATCAGTTACACATCCTGTCTCTTTTTTCCTTCCCTCAAAGTCAGCTACATTTTGATAAACAATCTTTCTTTTCCTCTCCAGTGGTTTCCTGCATCCTCACATACATTTTTGCATATGTGGAGCTCCAGACACAAAGCCACTATCTGCTACTTTGTTTGAATATCACGTGTTGGTTTTGGTGATACAATGAAAATTGGAGTTTGAGCATTTTAACAGAAGTGTAGAACTATTTGTATTTATGGAGCATTTTCATAAATGCATGTTTTCCAAAGTGCATTACAGTCAATGGAGTGCTTTTTGTTGAGTAGTGACCAAAATAATGACATCAATTTGTGCCCAACATGTCCACAAAGAGCAAAGAAATAGTGATCTGATAACCTACTATAGCGAAATTAATTCAGTTAACCTTCTTAATATAGTGCCATTGATCTCTTACACCTATCTGAAGAATCAAATGGGGCCTTAGTTTAATGTCTTATTCAAAAGATAAATATGAGTATGTACAATAGAAATCTCTCTAAACTTGATGAAGGTAGATCGGACAGCCTACATGCTGGTTAATATTTTGCTCTGTAGAAATGCACTTGGAGCAGCATAATGGCCCTGCTGCGTGGTCTACCCAGTGCCTTCCAAGCACCTTTCACCAGGGTAAGTACAAACATAACCATACATTAACACTGTTATCAAGAACCCTAGATATGTTACCTGCAGACATATATTATGTCTGTCATATCTATCCATCTCTATAATCACATTACTAGCTCATACCTGATACTCTACTCCGTGGGTCTCTGTATTTATCCATGAATAACATTAGTACACACATTTCAAATAATATTTTTGAAATAAAAGATGCAGTTGCAATGAATAATTAATTCTGACACAGATCTAGTGAGTCCTGTGAAACAGCCCACAGAGAATGGTCACAAACATGATTTTCCCCATTCTCACTAACAATGCCAGACTACCATTCTCAATACCAAAGTAACTTTCTCCTGCAGCAGTTCACACTCCTATTTTCCTTCTGTCTAGCTCTTATGGTTTTTAGCTGTAAATCATAGCTTTCTGGTTTCAATAAACTCAATGCAGTCACTTGGAATTAGACTAATAATTCATTTTTCCCTTTGAATTCTTTGAAGTACTCCTAGTCACTCCACCCTTTCATCCTGACTTCACCATCTAATCAGCTTCAGCTGAATTCTTTAACTTCATTGTCATTTCCCTCAGTATATTCTCCCAGAACAAGCACTTATATAAAAAGCATCCACACTCAATTTCCATCAGTAAGACAGAGTGGGGACAAGATGAAAGTGCCCATAGGGATACACATCACTATCCATTCATTGTGCTGAGAGTGAATGGTAATGTTTGGAAAAGAAGTACTTTTTGATACATTTTCCAACAGAAATCCTTGAAATTTGTCACCCTGCCTACATGTGGATGAAAGTGATTTTTCTTTTAATGAATGCCCCAAGATCCCTGAGACATCAGCCACTGGCACATGTCACAGAAAACCTTCTGTGCATACCAAGATTTCAATCTCTAAGTTAAAACAGTAATTCAGAACAGCTTACCTGAATGATACCAAATCTTCTAATCATTCTTCTTCACACAATCATTTTAAACAAGTTCATCCGTCAGACTGATTAGGCTGATTCAACAGCACACTTAAAGGCACAAACCTTCATCATTAGTGAAAGAGAGACAGGGAAGAAAAATTAATGACAGTCCCCAACTTACTCTGTTGCTAAGTTAGTGCCAGGATTCATCCCAGGTCTCTGCTGAGTTATCTGAGCACAGTTGGACTGAACACTGTCCCTAAAGAAACTAGCTGTGGTTTCCAATCTTTGGTTCACCTCACTCTGACATTTCCCACATTGCATAATGTTCCACATAAAACAAAATATGAAGCTGGCACTCTCAAAATGAATTGAGGATTTCCAAGCATGCTACTTACTGTTGTGACTTCTAACTGCATACTGATGTGTTTTCAGAAAGTCTTGTATGATCACTGACATACATAACAGGAAGGCTCCAGTAAAGTCAGGCTAATGCCTAGTGATCCAACAAACAATATTATATCAAGTTGGTCTCAATTCAGAAGCTAGTTTGTTGCTGCAAACTCTTTATTTGATTATAAGCTAGTAACTACTTTATTAATCACATTTCAGATCAGATTTCAGATGTAATATTACTGGCACGATCACTGCAATCAATTGCCTGTAACTTCCATTTTGGAGCTGAGCTTTTGAACCGCCTTTCGGATCTGGCATTTTTGCGGTGTGAACTGAAGTGCAGGCGGTTGCGGCGTGAGGTGTAAGGGCCGAATTGAGGAGGCGGTGGGGCCTGAGAGCAAGGAATGAGCAGATGTTTGACTGATTTAAGCGCAGGGCCAGATTGGAAAGGTCGGGTACGAAACGAAACAAGGCAGCGGGGACAGGCCCGAGGGCGTATCAAGAGCCTGGGTCCAAGAGAGAGGAGTGAGCTGAGGTTTGGCCGATTTAAGCGTGGGCAAGATTGAAAAGGACAGGGTGTTGGAGCCAGAGGAGAGGGACAGGCCGGTGTTCAGATCACTGCTTGGCAAGGTTTACTCGTCTCTGCACTGGACTGAGGCTGTGCCCTATAACTAGCAGGCTCCTGTTTTGGCTGTGAATGGCTTTGCGGCTGTGAACTCATTTCCATGAACTTAAGTTCCGAATGTTATTTGCTTATTTTTTACTGATTGCATGATTTGCTCTTTTTTTGCATGTTGAGTGTTTGACTGTCTTCTATTTTAATAGATTCTATAGGGTTTCTTTGATTTGTGGCTGCCTAGTAAGGAGGCCAATCTCAAGGTTGTACATAGTATACATACTTTGATAATAAATATACTTTGAACTTCGAAGATTTAGTAAAGCAACACTCACAACACGCTGGAGGAACTCAGCAGGTCGGGCAGCATCTGTGGAAAAGATCGGTCGACGTTTCGGGCCGGAACCCTTCGTCAGGACTGTAGAGGGAAGGGGCAGAGGCCCTATAAAGTAGGTGGGGGGAGGGTGGGAAGGAGAAGGCTGGTAGGTTCCAGGTGAAAAACCAGTAAGGGGAAAGATAAAGGGGTGGGGGAAGGGAGGCAGAGAGGTGATAGGCAGGAAAGGTGAAGAAAGAATAGGGGAAAACATAATGGGTAGTAGAAGGAGGCGGAACCAAGAGGGAGATGGTAGGCAGCTGGGGGAGGGGGCAGAGTAACATAGGGATAGAGGAAGGGATGGGGAGGGAATTACCGGAAGTTGGAGAATTCAATGTTCATACCAAGGGGCTGGAGACTACCTAGATGGTATATGAGGTGTTGCTCCTCCAACCTGAGTTTAGCCTCATCATAGCAGTAGAAGAGGTCATGTATGGACATATCCGAATGGGAGTGGGAAACAGAGTTGAAGTGGGTGGCTACTGGGAGATCCTGTCTGTTTTGGCAGATGGAGCGGAGGAGCTCGACGAAGCGGTCCCCCAAACTGCGCCGCGTCCCCGACCTGCTGAGTTCCTCCAGCGTGTTGTGAGTGTTGCTTTGACCCCAGCATCTGCAGATTATTTTGTGAAGATTTAGTAAATGTCTGCCATTACACGGAGCACCACTAGCTCATGTATGATTGGTATATGTTCATAAATTTTCTTTCATTGCGAGTCCTTATTGTTAAACTAATTCAGAGGAAGACAGGAGAGTCTGAAACATGAGACTAGCTTTGTGTTTACTTTAAATAAGGCACACACGCATCACATAGTAGCGTGATGATGTATGCGATTCAAGTATTTTTACATATAACCCGGAATTAATTATTTAAATGAACACGAATGCTTAATCAAACAATATGAGTACAAGATTACTCAAATACTACTTAAATATTAAATACACAACACTCTTCCCCTGCTAAGCTGTAAATTCCAACTCAACAGAGGATGCAGCCCAGCAATTCAGATTAGACAGTAGCACAGACACAGTAGAAGTGTTCCCGCGCAGGTCCAGGGTGGAGCTTGAAAAACCCAGTTGCCATAAAAGAAAGGTACTGTCTAGCAGTGTGGTCATCATGGGAGTGGTCTGAGGCAGAGTGGTAAGGCTTTGGCTCAACAGGCGGAGGCGAGTTAAGTAGGTAAGAATATTTCTTATTTTTTTTCTCATTTAACTCTTGAGGGAATAGGGGGTACATCTACAGGGCCAATGTTCTGTTCTGGGTGTCAGGTGTGGGATTTCCAGGAGACTTCCAGCCTCCCTAATGGCTACATCTACACCATCGAGATGCAGCTCCTTAGAGACCATGTGAAGGAACTGAAGCTGCAGCTAAATTACCTTTGTCTTGTTAGGGAAAGTGAAGAGGTGATAGACAGCAGTTACAGAAAAGTAGTCACCCCAAGGCTACAAGAGATAGAAAAATGGGTGACTGTCAAGAAAGGGAAGGGAAAACGTCAGGTATTGGAGAACACCTCTATGGCCGTTCCCCTAAACAATAAGTACTCAATTTTGAGTACTGTTGGTGGGGGGTTGACCTACCTAGGGGGAAGCAACAGCGGCCATTCCTCTGGCACTAAGTCTGGCCCTGTGGCTCAGGAGGGAAGGTAACTGAGGAGGACGGCAGCACTAATAGAGGACTCTATAGTTAGAGGGACAGTTAGGCAATTCTGTGGATGCGAAAAGGAAACATGGGTGGTAGTTTGCCTTCCAGGTGCCAGGGTCTGCGATGTTTCTGAGCATGTCCACGATATCCTGAAAAGTGAGGGTGAGCAGTGTGAAGTTGTGGTATGTAGTAGTACAAATGGCATAAGTAGAAAAAGGGAGGAGATCCTAAAAAATGAATACAGAGTGCTAGGTAGGAAGCTGAGAAGGAGCACCTCAGGGGTAGTAATCTCAGGATTACTGCCTGTGCCATGTGATAGTGAGGATAGGAATAGAATAAGGTGGCAGATAATTGTGTGCTTGAAGAATTGGTGCAGGCGGCAGTGATTCAGATTTCTGGATCATTGGGACCTCTTCTGGGGCAGGAGGGACCTGTACAAAAGGGACAGGTTACACTTGAATCTTGGGGGACCAATATCCTTGTGGGCAGGTCTGCTAAAGCTGTTGGGAGTGGTTTAAGCTAATATGGCAGAGGGACGGGAACCAGTAAGATAGAGTTGAGGATGAACTGGGAGGTTTACAAGTAGATGATCAGTGAAATACGAATGTAAGGAAGAACAAGTCAATGGTTGGGTACAAATGCAGACAGAGCAAAGAGTTAAATTGTACCACAGAGGCAAAATTCAAAAGGGCAAAGAATGCAGGACTGAAGGTGCTGTATTTAAATGTGTGTAGCATTCAGAATTAGGTGGACAATCTCATTTCTCAGTTATAGGTTGGTCAGTATGATATCGTGGGCATCACCGTGTCGTGGATCAAAGAAGGTCATAGTTGGGAGCTTAACATCAAAGGATATACTTTGTATCAAAAGGTCAGGCAGGAAGGTATAGGTGGTGGTGTGGCTCTGTTGGTAAGAGATGGAATTACATCTTTAGAAAGAGGTGTATCAAATCTTTGTAAGTGGAGTAAAGAAACTGTAAAGGTAAAAAAACATTATGGGAATCAAATATAGGGTTCCAAATAGTAGCCAAGGTGTTTGGCTGAGATTGCAGAGGGAGCTGGAAAGGGCATTGAATAAGGATAATGTCACAATTGTAATGGGAGATTTCAATATGCAAGGGGATTGGGAAAATCAGGTTGGTGTTGGAATGCATGGGAGAGAATTTGTTGAATGCTTACACGATGACATTTTAGAGCAGCATGTGCTTGAGCCAACTCGGGGAAAGGCTGTCTTAGATTGGGTATCATGTATTAAACCAAATTTTATTAGGGAGCATAAGGTAAAGGAACCCTTAGGAGATAGTAAAAATAATATAATTGAATTCATACTGCAATTTGAGAGGGAGAATCATAATTCAGATGTACCTTCTTAATTAGCTTTCATTTTTCTTAATTGCAGGGAATATGGTAAGCAAATAGTGAATGGATCTCCAATCAAATTGTAGTTATCCAGCTAATCACACACTCAGAATGCTAGTCCTCCTGTTTCTACCATATACAAGCTGAATTTGGGTTGTTGGTTGTATATTTCACTGTCATGAATGTAATTCTGACAGAGGTTATCCATTCTCCGGTATAAGTTCTCAGTTGGATAACTGCAGGCTTCAGTTTAGTATCTTTGAATTGCCACTCCAACACATTTTGTGAAATGACTGAAACAGCTGAATCAATACCCAATTCCATTTTACTTAATTTGCTGATGACTTCTGGTGTAAGCCATATTGCTTGTCTATTGTTAGTTTTCACATCATAAATCTTAAGGCTACACAGTCCTGCGCCAGTCTCACAGTTATCCAATTTGTAATCAACAGCATGCAGATTAGTGCTTTTTTTGAAAATACAAATTGACTTTTTATCTTTATCTCTTCCCTGTGCAGTCCATTTAAATTTGTCTGCCTGGCATACTTCTTGCATGTGTCCTACTTTGTTGCTTTTTCTGCAAGTGTATGTGAGTCCCTGCCACAAAGGTAACACAATTTGTTCAACCAAACTGGCTTCTGTTCAGACATTTCAATTTTGTTTACATTCACTTTCATTTCTGACTGCCACTCAATTGCGTCTCTGTCTGCAGTTTCCATAGAACCAGCAATTTTAACTGCTCTTCTGAATGTAAATTATGCTTCAGTTAGTAGCCATTTGAATGCTTTCTTGCAAGATTCCACAAACTAAACAACTTCTCAGTGCATCATTAAGCACATTACTGAACTGATAATGCTCAGGCAAACTCTTCAGTTCAACCACATACACTGAAATTAACTCCCCTTCTTTTTAACTCTGCTTCTGGTTATAAAAGTTGCTGCAACACTTTCACAACATCAGCAAAGCTCATCTTAGAAGAGCTTTAAAAAGCAGGGAATTTTTCGATAGGAGTTATTGATTGGTACCAGGCAGACGCAACAGAATTGTTCCCGTGCCAGTCTGGCGAAGAGCTTTAAAAAGCCAGGAGTTTTTCAACAGGAGTCATTGATTGGAGTACTGTGCAGATGCAACAGAAGGGTTCCCATGCAGGTCCAGTGAAGAGCTTTAAAAAACAAGTCTCTATAAAAGAGAGGTACCCCCTAGCGGAGCGGTCATCATGGGAGGAGTCTTCGTTGGAGTAGTCTGAGTCAAGTCAGAGTAGCAAGGCTTTGGCTCAACAGGCTTCAGCAAGAACAGGAGGCAAGGTAAGTAGGTAAGTTCATTCCTTATTTCTTATTTAACTCTTGAGAGAGCCAGCGTTCTGTTCTGGGTGTCAGATATGGGATTTCCAGAAGACATCCAGCCTTTCCGATGGCCACATCTGCGCCAGGTACACCGAGATGAAGCTCCTTAGAGACCATGTGAGGGAAATAGAGCTGCAGCTCAATGGTTTTCACCTCTTAGAGAAATTGAAGCAGTGATAGACGGGAGCTACAGGGAGGTAGCCACCCCAAGGCCACAGGAGACAGATAAATGGGTGACTGTCAGGAGAAGAAAGGGAGAACATCAGATAGTGGACAGCATCTCTGTGACTGTCCCCCTCAACAATAAGTACTCCATTTTGACTGATGTTGGGGAGTTGACCTACTAGGGGGAAGCAACAGCGGCGTGCCTTTGTCTGACCTTGTGGCTCAGAACGGTAGGGAACTGAAGAGGATGGCAGCAGTAATAGGAGACCCTATAGTCAGGGGGACTGATAGGTGATTCTGTGGATTTGAAAAGGGAACACGGATGGTAGTTTGGCTCTGAGGTACCAGGGTCCGGGATGTTTCTGAATGCATCCACAACATCCTGTAAAGGAAGGGTGATCAGCCAGAAGTTGTGGTACATATTGATACCAATGAAATAGGTAGAAAAAGGGAGGGTGTCCTCAAAGCAGAATACAGGGAGTTAGGAAGGAAACTGAGAAGCAATATCTCAAGGGTAGTACTCTCAGGATTGCTGCCTGTGCAATGTGACAGTGAGGAAAGGAATAAAATGAGGTCAGAATAAAGGAGTTAATATATGAGGAGCGTTTGGCAGCTATGGGCCTGTACTTAATGGAATTTAGAAGAATGCAGGGGGATCTATTGAAACCTACCGAATGTTGAAAGGACTAGATATGATGGATGTGGAGAGGATGTTTCTTATGGTGGGGACATCCAGAACTAGAGAGCACAGCCTCAAAATTGAGGGGGACCTTTAAAAACAAAGGTAAAGAGGTTTTTTTTCACCAGAGAATGGTGAATCTGTGGGATGTTCTGCCACAGACTGTGGTGGAGGCCAAGATGATGGGTATATTTAAGGTGGAAGTTGATCGTTTCCTAATCAGTCAGGACATCAAAGGATATGGGGAGAAGGCAGGTGTATGCGGTTGAGAGGAATCTGGGATCAGCCATGATTGAATGGCGAAGCAGATTCGATAGGCTGAATGGCCTAATTCTGCTCCTATGTCTTATGGTCTATAGGTGGTCTGGTTGGAATAGTTACATTCTGAAGCAAAATTTATGCATTTAAACCAAGTGCACTAGGCAAAATTGGTACTTATTTCACAATGGCTATTTTATTTGCTACAAAATAGTGTTGAATTACATCAGTATACATGAGCCAATTATCTCTCATGGAATCAAATGCGTTATTCCTTCTGATGTAGCCAGTTATTTCTGCTCTTTATAGAAATAATTATTATCACCCAGTACTCACTCTTTATGAACACATGAATTCTTCCATTTTCTGATTTTTTTTAAAAAGAACTCATGCTGCACTGCTTTATTTTTTTAATTTGTCGTTCCTCCCTTCACTGCATTTTTTTAAGTTTGAATGTCGCACTGTGCTTCAACAGATTGATAGTTGTCCCATGTTAATTTTAAAAATAGCTCATCGCCAATGTTATGTTTTATAACTTCAAAACATTAGACTAATTCAATTGAAAACTTGGGAGTACGAATGTGAGTCTAACTTCGTGATTACTTTAAGCAAGGTGCACATGTATCACCTGGTAGTGTGATGACATATGCAATTCACTTATTTTTACATATTACACATACTTAATTATTTAAATGAACACAAATGCTTAATCAAACAATATATATACAAGATTACTCAAATATTACTTAAATATTAAATACACAACACTTATTTTTACCAGAACCACTTAATTAATTCTGTCTACTTTTCTTGAACTTGGACTTGTTTTGTATATTGTCCATGAATAAAAGGCAAATAGGTGAAATGAAGTATGAATTACCATGAGGACCAAGCATAAACAACATAACTGAAGTTATGTTGGAGATATTTATTGAGGAAAGTGGTGAAGGCAGACTCAAGAGACCACATCTTTCTTCTTTGTATTTGAATTAAACTACAGAAGAGTAAATTGAAGCTCATGTCCATTGGTGTTCAATTGTGAGAAAAAATATAGGCACAGAGTTTCAGGTTAATTATACTTAAAAGCCAATCACCGTTTTTTCTTAGCATATTTAAGAAAGCTCTACAATACCGGCTGTGATCTGCCTAGTACACAAGCCCATAACTGGGCTAGTCCCATGTGTTGATGGAAATGCTGGCTACAGCTCGGCCAAGTGCAGCCTTCAATCTGCGACATTGTGTCATAGATCACTTTCTACAGATATGCCCACTCTTAAGCTGGGAAAACTGTCCACCGACCCTGCTAAGGTTCATTCTGCTCGAAGTACAGCAGCCCCATTAAAACGACTGGAGGAAGTCAGTTAACAGAAGAAAATCAGAACTTTGTATTTAATTTTATTTTATTAGCTGAAATATTTTAAGGACCATTTATGTTTTATTAACTTTTAATTCTTGAATTCTTAACTTTTTTCAATGTTACTTTTGCTATTGTAACAGGTCCCAAGTGATTTTGAATGTTTGTGAATGTTGAAATCAATCACATTCAGTAACAGCCGTAGATGCTGAGAGTGGTGGGGGAGGGATGGTTGGGCACTGTCAGCTGCTGAAGGTTTTCTCCCACGGACCAGCCAGATACATTGCATGGGGCCCTGTAATGCGCCATGTTGATCAGTCAAGCCATCTGGTAGAAGTCTGAGGGAAGCAGAGGAGTCAGGCCGAAAAGAAATTCTGTACATTTGTGTTTGTGGGCCAGTGTTACGGTTCAATGAATTAGTGAGCTTAGATCTACACCCAGATCCACCTTGACTGTGTTGAGCTTCTGACTTCACTGTTGTTTAATTAGGCAAGACTAAGTTCCCAGAGGAAAGATTTGAACGAGGAAACTATCTGAGGGTGTTACCTCCAAGCTGTTGTCCCCTACTTCAGTGTGACTTGGTGGATCATTGGATGTCTCCCTTGTCATCAGCAATTTAAACTTAGGTTATAGAAACCAGGGAGGACAAATAACAAAATAACAAGTAATTGCCATGGAGGTTTTACTGCTAAGGAATGGAGGGGGGATCTCCATTTGTAAACCTCAGTTCTTATGATTAAGAAATCTTCTCAGCAGTGTTGGAAGGAAAACTGTTGATGTGGTGCTGGAGGATTTTGAAATAGGTAGGATGCTTTAAATTTCCAATACTCTTCCCGTGGTCTTTCAAAAAAAAAGACGACGCAGTTGTACACAAATTACTTCATCAATCCTTTCAGGCAAATGCCATTCTAAATCCAGCATTTGGCAGCTGTACTTCCGTCTGTGTAATACTGTTGCATTTGGGTTTTGTCAATAGCAGACTTAGCAGGTGATCCATGTTAAAATCAATTCTTTCCAAATAACACTACTTTTGCTGGCAAATTGTGGTTGCTATTAAGGGCAATACTACAATGAATGAGCTCCAAATCAGTTTCTGAATTTAATTAGACTGAATTGGATGATCTGTAGTTTTGTTTTCTTCCTCCTTCAAATTCAAGTTTAGGTCAATTCCCAAGGTACATCATGTTATTACAGCAAAAGGAACTAATATTCAAAGTTAAATTCTGTTCCTATCATGTACCACTTAAGGGATTCACATCCTACAATGTTACCTTCTTCCCAATCATGGAAACAGATACATGAACTTATCTATTTAAAGGACCTTCTGTTCATTTAAGTACTACCTGGTTCAGCTGGCAGTAGTTTAATTCCGTAGTCAGAAAGATTTGGGTTCAAAATCAAATCCAAGACTAAAGTTTACCACAGAATCACTGAAATTAATGAGGTAATTTGGCTTATCATGTCCATGGCATCTGAAAAAGAATCACTGAAGCTAATCCTATTTTCTAACTTGCAGTGAATTGCCATTTCATTCTAAGTCTAACCTTTCTGTCTTCAGCATGTTACATGGCTTCGCAAAACTCAATATAAACTCCAGGAGTAGCACCTCCTCTTCCCAACAGCTGTATTGCAAAGTGCTTGATCTCAATATTAAATTCCATAAGTCCAGATAACTTGCTTCATTTGTTTCTTAGATGCTGCCTGATCTGGTGGATAATTCCAGCATTCTCCTTTATTTCAGATTTCCAATAATTCCCGTATTCCGAAATACTCATTTCCAGCATGTTGTTTGTTTTTTTCCCTGTCTAACAGCCCTCATTCATTTCCCTCTATTTACAGTCCTTCAGATGACTCACCATCTCTTTAAACTCCATCTTGTCACAAACATTCTCTCCATTCACTCCACACCTTACCCCTTAACTTGAAGCACTATTGTTTTCTCAATTTTACAATTTTCATAGAGACCCAATTCTCACCTCTTTGTTTCTAGTCTTACAAGTTATGGCAAATTTTCTATATTGGGCAATATTCATTTTGGTTTCCTCTTAAAGTTTACAATTTCTGTAGCTCCGGTCTCTGTATCTATCTCTGATATCATATCAATCAGCTACATAGGAAGAGGTTGAGGTAGGTACATTAACAACATTGAGAAGGCCCTTTGATAGAAGTTTGAAGAGAGAAGGTTTAGAGGGATATGGACCAAATACAGGCAAATGGGACTAGCTTAGATGGGAACCTTGGTTGACGTAGACAAGTTGGACTGAAGGGCTGTATTACTTGGTGAATATAATAATGTGGTAACCAGAATTGAATTGAATACCCTGGCTGTAGGATCATTAATTTTTTTACATGGTTCTAGTATGGCTTCCCTACACTTAGATAATATCTTTTAGTCAATGAAGGAAAACAACTGTATGTCTTTTATTTTCCTCAGGAATGCACTCATACACTTTCCATTATCTTATTGTGAAACTTGCTGAATTCATTACTGAAACTTCTCTGCATTGAATTCCACTTGCCTTCTTGCTGCCCATGGAATAGTCATTGATAATTTCCTGGTTGACAGATCCCTTCCTCAATTTCATCCACATTACTGATTTTCGTATTACTTGCAAACTTATTATTTGAGCTTCCCACACTTAAGCTTAACTTGAAATGATATACTTCATATAATACTTGCCGGCTGATGGCGTAGTGGCATCTGCGCTGGACTTCGGAGCGAAGACTCCCGAGTTCTAATCCAGCCAGCTCCCTTGCACGCTTTCCATCCGTGCTGGGTTGAGTGTCAAGCTAGCAACTCGGGCTCGTAAAAATAGGAAAGCCTGATTAAAAAAACGCCGTCATGACGGCGTCCCGATGACTCCACTCTGAGTTAAGGGCTTTATTCTTCTTCTTCATACAATACTGCACAAAAATGCAAGGGACTTAGTACTGAGCCCTTTGGGACACCCCTGCAAACAACCTTCCAGACACTAAAACTCCCTTTGCTTCCTCCATTATGTCTGATTTACATCTATATAGCAGGGAAAGTAAAAAGATGCAAGGTTATTGGACAAAGTCAATATAGTTTTATGAAATGGAAATCATGATTGACTGATTTTATGGAGTTCTTTGAAGGCATAACTTATCCTGCAGATTAAGACAGACAGGAGGAGGAACTACACTTAATGCACAAGATGCCACAGCAGAGGTTATTTTGGAAAATAAAAAAGTCCTGGTGTACATTCCAAAGTAACATAATAATTTGGATACAATTGTAACTGGCTTAGAGGAACGTAAATGACATTATCACGTATCGGCTATTACTGTCTGGTTTGGCGCAGTATCCTCTCAGAATATACTAAAACGAGAGCAAACTCTCAGGACAGACTGCAGTCCACCATCACTACAGGACCTAGACCATACCACCATAATATATAGGAGCCAAATTGGGTCATTTGGCCCATCGCGTCTACTCCACAATTTCATCATGGTGAATCCATTTCCCTCTCAGCCCTAATCTCCTGACTTCTCAAGGTAAAACTTTGCGTCCTGATTAATGAAGAATCTAAAAACGTAAACACGAGGAATTCTGCAGATGCTGGAAATTCAAGCAAGACACATCAAAGTTGCTGGTGAATGCAGCAGGCCAAGCAGCATCTCTAGGAAGAGGTACAGTCGACGCTTCAGGCCGGGACCCTTCGTCAGGACTAACTGAAGGAAGAGCTAGTAAGAGATTTGAAAGTGGGAGGGGGAGGGGGAGATCCAAAATGATAGGAGAAGACAGGAGGAGGAGGGATGGAGCCAAGAGCTGGACAGTTGATTGTCATGGGACAGGAGGCCCAGGGAGAAGGAAAAGGGGGAGGGTGGGGAAACCCAGAGGATGGGCAAGGGGTGTAGTCAGAGGGACAGAGGGAGAAAAAGGAGAGTGAGAGAAAGAATGTGTGTATATAAATAACGGATGGGGTATGAGGGGGAGTTGGGGCATTAGCGGAAGTTAGAGAAGTCAACGTTCATGCCATCAAGTTGGAGGCTACCCGGACGAAATATAAGGTGTTGTTCCTCCAACCTGAGTGTGGCTTCATCTTTACAGTAGAGGAGGCTGTGGATAGACATGTCAGAATGAGAATGGGATGTGGAATTATAATGTGTGGCCACTGGGAGATCCTGCTTTCTCTGGCGGACAGAGCGTAGGTGTTCAGCAAAACGATCTCCCAGTCTGTGTCGGGTCTCGCCAATATACAGAAGGCCACATCGGGAGCACCGGACGCAGTATATCACCCCAGCCGACTCACAGGTGAAGTGTCGCCTCACCTGGAAGGACTATCTGGGGCCATGAATGGTGGTAAGGGAGGAAGTGTAAGGGCATGTGTAGCACTTGTTCCACTTACAAGGATAAGTGCCAGGAGGGAGATCAGTGGGGAGGGATGGGGGGGGAGGAATGGACAAGGGAGTTGCGTAGGGAGCGATCACTGTGGAAAGCAGAGGGGGGGGGGAGGGAAAGATGTGCTTAGTGGTGGGATCCCATTGGAGGTGGTGGAAGTTACGGAGAATAATATGTTGGACCTGGAGGCTGATGGGGTGGTAGGTGAGGACCAGGGGAACCCTATTCCTAGTGGGGTGGCGGGAGGATGGAGTGAGAGCAGATGTGCGTGAAATGAGGGAGGTGTGTTTGAGAGCAGAGTTGATGGTGGAGGAAGGGAAGCCCCTTTCTTTTAAAAAGGTGGACATCTTCCTCATCCTGGAATGAAAAGCCTTATCCTGAGAGCAGATGCGGCAGAGACGGAGGAATTACGAGTTGCGAATTGCATTTTTGCAAGAGACAGGGTGAGAAGAGGAATAGTCCAGATAGCTCTGAGAGTCAGTAGGCTTATAGTGGACATCAGTAGATAAGTTGTCTCCAGAAATAGAGACAGAAACATCTGGAAAGGGGAGGGAGGTGTCGGAAATGGACCAGGTAAACTTGAGGGCAGGGTGAAAGTTGGAGGCAAAGTTAATGAAGTCAACGAGCTCATCATGCGTGCAGGAAGCAGCGCCAATGCAGTCGTCGATGTAGCAAAGGAAAAGTGGGGGACAGATACCAGTATAGGTTCGGAACATAGATTGTTCCACAAAGCCAACAAAAAGGCAGGCATAGCTTGGACCTATCCCCTTCTCGCAATTCCTCCATCTCTGCCGCATCTGCTCTCTGCATCACCTTTTTCTAAGGTTTTGATTTCATTTTTTACCAACAGAGCCACCCCATTCCCTCTGCCTACCTGCCTGTCCTTTCAATGCAATGCATATCCTTGGTTGTTAAGCTCCCAGCTATAATCTTCTTTCAGCCATGGCTCAGCGATGCCTACCACATCATACCTGTCAACCTCTAACTGTGCTACGTTCATTAACCTTTTTCTTTATACTGTGTGTATTCAGATATAACACCTTCCGTCCTGTGTTCATCACCCTTTTGATTTTGGCCCCCTTTTATATTGCAAACCATCCAGTTGACTGCAAATTAACCTTATCATCAGCCTGTCCTTGCTAGCAGTCTCGTACATACTGCCTCTGCTTTTGAATCAACTGCCCATCCTCAGCCCTATCACTCCAGTTCCCACCACCCCCTCCTCCCCGGCCAAATTGGTTTAAACCCTTCAAGCAGCTCTAGCAAACCTGCCTGCAAGGGTGTTGGTCCCCCTTGGGTTCAGGTGTAACCCATCCCTTTTGTACAGCTCCTACCTTCCCCAGATGAAATCCCAATGATCCAGAAATCTGAAACCCCTGCCCCCAATCACCAGTTCCTCAGCCATGCACTTATCCTTCAAATGAAGATACAGTAATTTTTACCCTCACTGTTGCATGGCACAGGCAGCAATCCAGAGATTACTATCCTGAAAGTTCTGATTTTCAGTTTTCTACCTAGCTCCCTAAAATCTCTGTTCACCTTGTCACCTCGTCACCTTGTCTACCTAAGTCATTGCTGCCAATAGGTACAAGACTTCTGACTGCTCGCCAGTCTGCTTAAGAATGCCATGGATCTGATCCGAGACATCCCTGACCCTGATCCTGGGAGGCAACATATTATTCGGATGTCTCTTTCACATCCATAAAATCTCATCTCTATTCCTTTAGCTATGGGATCTCTTATCACTACTGCTGTCCTCTTCACTTCTCTTCTCTTCTGAGTCACAGCGCCAGACTCAGTGTCAGAGAGCCACTCACTGCAACTACCCTCTGGTAGGTCATCCCCCTCAATGGTAGCCAAAGTGGTATACATACTATTAAGGGGAACAGCCACAGGTGTACTCCGTACTTATATATGAAGTGGACAGGAAAATTATTGCGGACACTATACACCCAACAAACTGTCTTTTCCTAAAAGTCCCGTTTGTAAATTGCCAGGAGACCATTAAAACAAAAATCTCACGTCTTCTTAAAAGTTTCTTCCCCAGGCAGATAATCTGATCAACCATTAAAGTTATCACCCCACCCCCCTCCATCAGTCGTTGCACTGCAATGTAGATACTTTAAAGCATTCTTTTCAATGCTAATTACATTGTAAATATAAATACATGCTGGTATTTATATAGCGATGCACATTTTATTCCATATCCGTACTTCAACTTTATTTTTTAAAATTGTTGAATGTTGTTTTTACGCATGTCGTGCCAACGTACCACAGCAAATTCCCAATACATGTAACTGTATATGGTAAATAAAGTTGATCCTTGATCTTTGATCTTTGAAAAAGAGATGGAGCATAAATGAGTCTCGTTTTGGTCATCAAGATGTAATAGGTGATAAGCCACTGGGATCAGAGCTTTAGGCCACGACTTATGATGAATTAGTTGGATGAAGGCAGCAATGGTCTGGGCTGCTAGATTTCGCGATGGTCCAGTTGTAGGTAAGAAGTAGGTAGAAAACTGGACATGAGGAGTTATGGAGTCATACAGCAAGGAAACAGGTCCTTCAAAGCAATTCATCCATGCCAACCAAGTTGTCTATCAGAGCTGATCCCACTTGCCTGAATTTGACTCATACCTCACTAAACCTTTTCCATCCATTTACTTTGCTAAATGTCACCTAAACACTGTAACTGTACCTGCCACTACAGCTTCCTCTGGCAGATAGGTTAAGTGAGTGAACAAAGATCTGACAAACGGAGTTTGAAATATGAAACTGTGAAACTGTCCATTTTGGCAGGGAACACGAAAACAAAGCATAATGTCTGAATGGTGGGAGGTTCCAGAGCCTGTAATGCTGAGAGCTCTGAGGATACTTGTGCATGATGCACACAAGACAAGTGAGCAAATACATCAAGTAATTAGGAAAGCTAACAGAATGTTATGTTTCATTGCTAAGGGAATTGAATACAAAAGTAAGAAGGTTATGCTTCAGTTATATAGGGCCCGTGAGAGACCACATCTGGACTAGTGTGTAGAGTATAACGGATGCATTGCTTACGATGAAAGGTTGCAAAACTAGTTGTATAGTTTTAACAGTGAGTAAACGGGAAACTGGAGCTGAGATCACAATCTGATCAGCCAAAATCTTATTAAATTGTAGAGGAGAACTGAGGGACAATGTGCCCTACCTGTCATCTGCACTGAGGGAATTTTGCATCAACATAGGTGCCTTCTTTTTGATTTGACATTAAACCAAAAGCAGAATGTAAGTGACCTTGTGGCTATATTTTCAAATAAGAACAAAGGCTGTTGGATCTAATGTGATGTCCCTGTGCACTTGGGCCCAGTGTATTTCAGCTCTTTTTTTTATTTCTCCCCTTTCTTTGCCCTTCCTTTGATCTGTATCAGTCTCTGATATCATACCCACCCTTCCACTGCCTCTGTCACTTTCTTTAATTACCTCTTGATTTGTGATCAACTTAACCAGAGAGTGGGTATGACAACACCTTTACTTTGTACTTCTGTCGCATGCACCCACATCAAGCCATGTCCTCAGCTTCTGTCATGCTCTTGTTGAGCAGGTCATAAAGCCCTGCTAAAATGTAGAGACACTTCTAGAATGATTTTACTTAACAATATTCCAGAATGATATTCTCTAACTTTCTGGATGCTTGATGGTGAAAAGAGAAGTGGATTTCACTACCATGCTTCACACACGAAGAACAATCACTTGGGCAAAATGTAGTCACCGGAGGCATTAGAACAGATTCAATTGCATAATAACAGGTCCTCAGTGCAGGCGAGGATTTTATATTCATTGATTAAAAGAAAACTGAATGCTAAACTTGAAATGAAGTTAACCTGTATGATACAAAGGTAAAGCGGTTAATAAAGAAAAGTCAAAAACAAATAATAGTTTCCAAGCAAGCAAGAATAAGAAATATTAGTTTCTTAGTATTTGGAAATAGAGCAGGAAATTAATTTCAAAGAGATGCCGACTTCACCACCTCAGCTGCTGGTTACTGACCCAAGGATATTTCAAGCAGAGGCATCAATTTAGAACCAAGCTTTTAAAATGAAAAAAAAAACATTTTTTTTCACTTGACTAAGAAATCTTTCATTGGGAACTAAATGAGAGGATCGCCAACTATTCTCTCAGAAATATATGCAATCTCAAAACCAGGTTTTCACAGTTTAACTTCTGGAAAAAAACATAATGATCAGCTACAGCTACGAGAATATGGAGGCAAGTCATATTCAATTAGTGATTTTTTTTTCTTCTAGCAAGACAGATAGGTAAAGAATTAGCCATAACTTGGAACCAATGTGAGATTGTACCCAAGTTATTGATGCACAGAAGACTGAAGATGCTGGAATCTGAAGCAAAAAAAATTGAGATGCTGGACGAATTTAGTGGATCAGGTAGCAAATACGGATGGAAAAGGACAGTCAACATTTCAGTTTGAAACTCTTCATCTGCATTTGACAGCCAACTGTCCATTTCCCTCCACAGGTGTAGCCTGACTCAACCAAACAGTCCCATATGGACAGTCCTGATGAAGGATCACCATCCAGAATATCAACTATCCATTTCCCTCCACAGATGCTGCCTGACCTGTAGAGTTCTTCCAGTATTTTGTGTTTTGTGCTTAAATTATGACTGACAGACTGAGTGCCAACCAATTATAAAATTTATAAATGTAAATGATGGAGTTTGTTTAGAAATAAAGATCAAAAGCAATTCTGCAGGACAGAGTCCAGGTTGGTACAATGGATTTAGAAGACACATGATAAAGAGAAACAAATCTTGTCATTCTATATCCAACATATACACAGAAAAGTCTTTTGTGTTTTTTATGTGCTGCATCACATCCAGAGTAACAATTAGTTCCTTCTTCTTTACACTTGTGTACAGGAAATGACATTAAACAACCTTGATCGTGATTGGAACAACGTGGTATGAATGCCAGATGGCAAATGACTATTTTGATGACCCTGATGTTATGTCTCTTACCATGACCAGCCAAATACAAAGTGAAAAACTCCCATTTTAATTACATTGTAGTTACCTCCTTAGCTTGAAATCATATTTCAGACTTCAACCTCTTAGCTACTCCCTTGAGACTGAGGATGAATTTCTTCCATTCCATTTCTGTAGGTTTTCTGGTGATTGATAAAATAAAAGGGAGTGTATGGGGTGTCAGAGAGGGGTAGCACCTCTGGTGGGGGAACATGTCGTGTCCTTTTCAGGGCAGTTTGTCCACCTTTGGTCCCCACCTGACACTCAGCTCTCACCTGTGGCTCCCCGTAGCTGTTTGCATGTGATAACGGCCACACCCCGAGCAACAGCTTCGACAAGCCAGCTAAACCAGATGAGGGTAGCCGACGGGTCTCAAACCCTCGGTGAGATAGGGAGTTGTCTATTCCAGCATGTGAAGACAGACTCTGGCGGATTGAGCGGACGAGACCAATGGAAGGTCCAACGATCAAGAAGGCGGTCTCTGCAAGCGTCGTGGAACGCGTAGAGCATGACAAGACACAAAAGATGTCCTGGTAATCCACTGCGCCTAGTCCCAGCTCCAGCCATCTCGACTCTTGTCTTGCCACTGGATCCAGATGGGAACTGGGAAGAGAGAGTGAGGCTGATGCTGCGCAACTCTCCCTCAGTTAAATCCAAATCACGCGCTAGTCTCGACACCACCATCATCATCATCATCACCCTCTAACCTTTGAAGTCCTGTGGCGATGGGCAAGTGACGAAGCAGCAGGTGTGGATACACTAAGAGCTGTAGTCACGGGAAAAAAAAGTAAATGTGACAACCAAGCACTCTTCCATCATTGGAGAGGCACACATCAGGTAAGGATGGTGAGTGGACAGGTTCAGCCAAGTAAGGCTTCCACGTGCTCCTGCTCCGCAGACTCAAGGTTCTCAATCCCACCCTTCTGCTTCGCCGCTATGAAGAGTCATGGGCTAGAGAATCACCAGATTCACTGGGATGTAGTATAGCTTCAAGAAAACTTTGAGCACCATTTTGAATCTTTCCCTTTGTATGCATGGTAATCTCATCCTGTGGAAAAACTTAGATTAGTGTTGGCTTTAGGAGTATTGAGCTGCGCATACAATCAATATGGCCCACCAGTGCAACCAATTGAATGGAACGAGGGCCCCATTGCATGAAATGTTGACCTAAGGAATAACTCTGGCATCACTTCACTTACCCTTCAGTAAATCTGGAATATTTTGTAGAAGCAGAGCTGTTTGTAATTTTTCCAGTTCATTGAGTTGTCTTCTGTAGGTAGTCTAGGTGTCAGACTCACTTTGCGAAGAAGGGATCATTGCTGTCCAGTAGATTATGAGACTTGTGCCATGTCTGATGTCTTAAGCTTCAAGTACCCTTTCTGTCAATCAATCAAACTTTGTACAAGCACATTCGAAGTGATGATAAATTTCATTTGCCTTTACTGAGAGATTCTCCTCTGATATAATATGGTCTCACTGTGAGTATTGTACATAGGGAGCAAGCTCATACCAGACTTTTTGTTTTACAGACATTAAATAAAAGTCCTATGCTAATGGGTGCCTCAATGAATGGATCAATGATGTCTACAAGTGTGCACAAACACAAACATCAAGTGTGCTCTGCAACTCAGCTAGTGAGGTTAAGGTGACCTAGATTCCGGAGTGTAGCCTCCATGATTAAACAGTCTGTGATAGCTCCTCTCTTGTAGGATGTTTGTTGGAGGTGAGATGCAGTATTGCATGCAGAAGGATTGGAAAAATTGTCAGAACAGTTGCACACAGCATCACAGCATTATTTGAAACCTATCTTCACTGAGGTCAGTTCTGTTATTAGAGTCATAGAATCATAGAGAAGTACAGCACAGAAACAGGCCCTTCAGCCCATCTAATTCAGACTGAAGCCATTTAAACTGCCTGTTCCCATTGACCTGCATGAGGACCATAGGCGTCCATACTCCTACCATCGATGTACCTATCCAAACTTCTCTCAAAAGTTGAAATCAAGCTTGCATGCACCACTTGCACTGGCAGCTCATTCCACACTCTCACGACCCTGTAAGTGAAGAAGTTTTCCTTCATGTTCCCCTTATACTTCTCCCCTTTCACCTGTAACCCATGACCTCTGGATGTAGTCCCACACAGCCTCAGTGGAAAAAGCCTACTTAGATTAACCTTATCTATACCCCTCATAATTTTGTTTACCTCTATTCAATCTTCTCTCAATCTTCTACGTTCTAAGGAATACAGTCCTAATCTATTCAATCTTTCCTTATCTCAGGTCCTCCAGACCCAGCAACATCCTTGTAGATTTTCTCTGTATTCTTTCAACCTTGTTTACATCTTTCCTGTAGGCAGGTGACAAAAATTGCACACAATGCACCAAATTAGGTCTCAGCAACGTCTTATACAACTTCAACTTAACATCCCATCTCCTGTTCTCAATAAACACACATAAGAATTGCTGGTGAACGCAGCAGGCCAGGCAGCATCTATAGGAAGAGGTACAGTCGATGCTTTGGGCCGAGACGCTTCGTCAGGACTAACTGAAAGAAGAGATAGTAAGAGATTTGAAAGTGGGAGGGATGGGGAGATCCAAAACGATAGGAGAAGACAAGGGGGGAAGGGATGGAGCTAAGAGCTGGAAAGTTGATTGGCAAAAGGGATATGAGAGTATCATGGGACGGGAGGCCTAGGGAGAAAGGAAGGGAGGTGGGGGGAAGCCCAGAGGATGGGCAAGGAGTATAGTGAGAGGGACAGAGGGAGAAAAGGGGGAGAGAGAGAGAGACACACACGGGGGAATAAATAAATAAATAAATAAATAACAGATGGGGTACGGAGGGGAGGTGGAGCATTAGTGGAAGTTAGAGAAATCAATGTTCATGCCATCAGGTTGGAGGCTACCCTGACGGAATATAAGGTGTTGTTCCTCCAACCTGAGTGTAGCTTCATCTTGACAGTAGAGGAGGCCGTGGATAGACATGTCAGAATGGGAATGGGACGTGGAATTAAAATGTGTGGCCACTGGGAGATCCTGCTTTCTATCTCTTACTATCTCTTCTTTCAGTTAGTTCTGACGAAGGGTCTTGGCCCGAAATGTCGACTGTACCTCTTCCTATAGATGCTGCCTGGCCTGTTGCGTTCACCAGCAATTTTTATGCGTGTTGCTTGAAATTCCAGCATCTGCAGATATCCTCGTGTTCCTGTTCTCAATACATTGATTTATGAAGGCCAATGTGAATTCCGGATCCCTTTATTCTACTACACTATTCAGTGTCTTACCATTCACTGTGTAAGACCTATCTTGGTTTGTCCTGCCGAAGTGCAAAACCTCACACTTACCTGCATTAAATTCCATCTGCCATATTTCAGCCCATTTTTTCAGCTGATGCAGATCCCTCTGCAAGCCATGATAGGCTTCCTCACTGCTCAGTACACCCCCAATCTTGGTGTCATCCACGAATTTGCTGGTCCAGTTGACCACAGTATCATCCAGATCATTGACATAGGTGATGAATAAACAAGGAGCTGTTGAAGAACAGTTGGTTTAGGATCAAGCCTCATTCGCCTTTTGAAGTAAATGCAAAATAGAGAGAACTTCCTATGGTCAGTCATGGAAGAGGAGAGTGCTCCACAGTCTCTCCTCAAAGGCTCATATGAGATTGACCTAATCTATGTTTGATGGTTGGTATGAAAATAAGGAGCTTTCAAACACTGAGAAAGACTGTAAAAGCTTCAGCATAATCAGATTAGCAGAGGATGCAATTTGATCAAATGGCTACGCTATAATATATTTGTGTCAGCAAATGAAGAAAGAGAGCATACATTAAATGGGGAGACACTGTGAAGTTTGGATGAGAAAGGTTTCATAAATAGCTAAGTATACAAGATAAAAGAAGTCATGATTAATTTGTACAAAACTAATTCCTCTGGTTGTGAAGTCAGTGAATATAGGCCAATAATTTAATATTGTCTCTCAGGAGAGAGGTCAGGAGAAATTTCATTAACAGGGGACTGTTGAAGCATGAAATAATTTGCCAGAGAGTGGTTGAGATGGAGACCATTTCCTCTTATAAGAGAAAATGGATAAACATTTGAAGCAGAGGTGAATACGGACATATGGTGAGAGAACAGGGCTGTGGGATTAGTTTTGAATTACTGCAGTAAGAGCCAGAACAGATATGATAAATCAGATGGATTTCTTCCACACTGCAAATTTTGATGATACAGTTTAAACATTGCACTCGTAGAATTAGTGCTGTTTGGAAATGATTAGTAGGATTGTTGAGGTGACATTACATTTTAATCTCCTTTTAAAAAATTCTTATATTTAGAATTTCACGGGCATTCACAAACTCATTTCAATGATGTGTATTGTGGGCTACTGACCATTACTTCTTATCTATTAATTTATCTGCAAATGTTGGAGCTCGCTTGTTAATGTTCAGGAACAGGGAACAGCACCCACACCATCAAAATAAAGCAGTCATCACCTGTAGAAAAACATGAGCTGTTAATAAATGACCAAAAGTTAATAATTGCAAATCATTTGTTCCTTCAGAGCAGCAAAATAGGATACAGATGAATATTTTCAAGAATCAGGCTGCAGAGTTTCCAGATTGAGGCCAATAATCCATGTTCTACATCCCCCAAGTTTGCCTTAACTAGATGCAAAGGCTAATTTTGCTGGGACTGAGCAGTAAGACCTTGATCAACGTCATGACCTGAAGCAACATAATTAAAGATCAAAAATCAAAGATTAGCTTTGTATGTCACGTGTACATTAAAACATTGAAATATACAGTGAAATGCATCTTTTACATCACTACTAACACCGAGTGAAGATTTGCTGAGGGCAGCCCACAAGTGTCACCATGCTTCTGGCACCAACTTAGCATGCCCGCGACTTACTAACCAATACGTTTTTGGAAGCTGGGAGGAGACCGGAGTACCCATAGGAAACCCACGCAGTCACAGAGAGAACTTACAGACAGCAGTGGGAATTGAACCCTGATCACTGGCACTGTAAAGTGTTATACTAGCCACTATGCCGTTCCACCCTATCAAGTGAGATATGGATGGGCCAGAATCTGCTCCACACACAAAACACACCCCTGGACACCTTTACTGGGAGTATTACTATCTGGCAGTGCTTCTGAATCTCATTCAGAAACATTTAAAACATACTATTAAACATAGTAGTCAAAGATAAACAAGTAAATGATAAAATGATAATTTAATAAAGGTCAATTAGAACATTTAAGTCATGGAGTCACGGAATCATATGATAGATGAAGAGGTCCATCAACCCATCATGTCTATGCTGACCATTGTACGTATCTATACTTGTCCTATTTACCTTCATTTGGTCCATAGTCTTCTATGACTTGACCATTCAAGTGTTTTTACAGATGCCTAATTACTTAAACATAAAGCAAATACAAATTATGAAGCATAACCCTTTATTCTTACCTTTTGTCCTCACAGTCATATAATCATTATTCTGCTTGCAGACCCACAATCAGACGTTACAGTAGGTCTAAGAGTTAATTCCCCAGTGCAAATATCAGGGAATCCCAGCAAACAGTGCTCCACCAGTACAGACTATGCGGCAACCAGCAGTAGAGGGAATATCAGTACTGGAGCTGAAGAAGCTATTTCATCATTTCCACACTCACATGGAATTCCCAACAGCACATCAAATATAGAACACTACAGGACAGGAACCAACTCTCCAGCCCACAACATCAGAATCAGAATCAGCTTTCATATTACTGACATATATCAGGAAATTTGTTGTCTTTGTGGCAGCAGTACAGTGCAATACATAATAATAGAGAAAAGAAGTGAATCCCTGCAAGTACTTGTATATTAAATAGTTAAATACTGTAAGTAAAAAGTAGTGAGGTCGTGTTCAGGGGTTCAATGTCCATTCAGAAATTGGATGGCAGAGGGAAAGAAACTGCCCTGAGTCGTTGAGCGCATGCCTTCAGGCTCTTCTACCTCCTTTCTGATGGTATTTGAATTGAAATGAATTGAATTGACTTTATTACTTACATCCTTTATATACACGAGGAGTAAAAATCTTTATGTTATGTCTCCATCTAAATGAGCAATGTGCAATTTACAGTAATTTATAATAAATAGTATGTACAATAGGATAGTCAATATAAGATAGAAATACAGTTGTGCCAGCATGAGTTAATCAATCTGATGGGCTGGTAGAAGAAGCTGTCCCAGAGCCTTTTGGTCCTGGCTTTTATGCTGTGGTACTGTTGCCCAGATGGTAGCAGCTGGGACAGTTTGTGGTTGGGGTGAGTCAGGTCCCCAATAATCCTTCAGGCCCTTTTTTCACACCTATCTTTGTAAATGTCCTGAATCGTGGGAAGTTCACATCTACAGATTCGCTGGGCTGTCCGCACGACGCTCTGCAGAGAGAACAGGGCATACCCTGGGTGATGAGGGTCCTTAAAGATGGATGCCACCTTTTTGAGGCATCGCTCCTTCAAGAAGTCCTGGATATTAGGTAGGCTAGAGCCCATGATGGAGCTGTCTAAATTTACAGCTCTGCAGCTCATTTCAATCCTGTGCAGCCCATATGCAGCCAGCTAGATAGCTCTGCATGGGTACATCTGTGGAAATTTGTGAGTGTTTTTGGTGACATACAAATCTCCTCAAACTCCTAGTGAAATATTACCACTGCCATGCCTTCTTTGTAGTAGCATCAATATGCTGGGCCCAGGATAGATCCCCAGAGTCACTGACACCCAGGAACTTGAAATTGCTCACTCTTTCCACCTCTGATCCCTCTATGAGGATTGGTGTGTGTTCCCTCATCTTACCCTTTCTGAAGTCCACAATCAGTTCTTTGGTCTTACTGATGTTGAGCACAAGGTTGTTGCTGCGACACCACGCAACTACCGCCTGTATGCCCTCTTGTCACCATCTGAAATTCTGCCAACAAAAGTTGTGTCATCAACAAATTTATAGGTGACATTTGAGCCGTGCCTAGTCATGTGTGTAGAAAGAGTCGAGCTGTGAGCCAAGCACACATCACGGAGGTGCACCAGTGTTGATTGTCAGCGAGCGCCGATCGGCACAGTTTGTGGTCTTCTGGTTGGGGAGTTGAGGATCCAGTTGCAGAGGGAGGTACAGAGATTCAGGTCCTGGAGCTTTTTGATCAGAATTGTAGGAATGACGATGTTAGAGGCTGAGCTGAAGTCAATAAACAGCATCCTGACATATTTGTATTGTCCAGGTGATACAAGGCTGCGTGAAAAGCCAATGAGATTGTATCCGTCGTAGACCTACTATGGTGATAGGCAAATTGCAGTGGGTCCAGGTCCTTGCTGAGACCAAAGTTAATTTTACCTATAACCAACCTCTCAAACCACTTCAACATCATGCCAAACTAACTAAATTAGTAATCAAATGCCCAACTAAACTAATCCCTTCAGCCTACGCAATGTCCACATCCTTCCATTTTCTGTATATTCATGTGCCTATTCAAAAATTTCTTGGATGCCTCTATTGGATTTCCCACCTCCAGCACAAAAGGCAGCACATTCCAAGCACCCACCAGTCTCTGTGTAAAAACTTGTCCTGCATATCTCCTTTGAACTTAACCCCCGTCACTTTAAATGCATGCCCTCTGGTATCAGACATTTCATGCCTAGAAAAAGAAAATTTCTTATAATTTTATCAACCTCTATCAGATCCCTCGTCAGCCTCCACTGCTCCAGAGAAAACAACCAAAGTCTGTCCTAACACTCCGAACAGCACATGTGTTCTAACCCAGGCAGCGTACTGGTTAACCTCTTCTGCAAACTCTCCAAAGCCTCGAGAGCCTTCACATAGTGGGATGACCAGAACTGAATGCAATACTCGAGGTACAGCCTAACTACAGTTTTCCCACCATTTGCTGTAAGAAATACCAAAAGATCCATTGGAACTGCTGAGAAAATTCTGCAAAACATAAGGTAATAGATTTTTTAACATTTCTCATCAGCTATTCTAATAGTACAATCAAACCTTTATTCCTATGGCTTAAATATTTGCTCATTATCAACCCTCCTCCCCTTCCAATAAAATTATTACTCTTGTCAGTTCCTGGGATATAAAACTGGGAATATCTGGAGCTTACAGGAAAATGTGTAATTGCTACCAAGTTTGGAATTCCCCTAAGAGCACAACAATCTCAAACCTGCTGGCTGCTCTTCACATTTAGAGAGTTGAGGTGATTGTCCAATAATAATTCTGGGAAATCTGCCTACAGATTGGACCTGCCATTGCAATAGCAATGAATGGAGACGAATGGTTGCAAGGGAATAACTGTTAATTTAACATTCTTTTGAATTAACTGTTCAATTAAAAGGTTTAAGCTGTTTAAAAAATTCCTGTGCCTTAAATTGTTTTACTTTAAAAAATGAACTATGCTAAAAAAAAGATTATTTTTACTTGTTTTTGAATGTGTCAGAGATAGGCAAAAACATACCGTTTCTGTCAGTGCTGGCAGGCAGCTAAATCAATCAACATGGTTTACCCCATTAACAATTTCTTCTTCAGCAACTGTGCACAATATACATTAATGATTTGGAAGCAGGATCTAGTGTAGCTTATCTAAGTTTGCTGATGACATTAAATTAAGTGGAAAAGCAAATTGTGCAGAGGATAGAGAGAGCCTGCGGAGAGATATAGATAGGTAACTGAGCGGGCAATGATCTGGCAGATGGAATACCATGTTGATAAATGCAGGGTCATTCACTTTGGAAGGAAAAAAGATAGAAGATCTGATTATTATTTAAATGGTTAAAGACTGCAACATGTTATTGTGCAGAAGTCAATACACGAATCATAAAAGATTGACTTTCAGGTGCAACAAGTTATCAAGAAGGTAAATGGATTGTTGGTCATCATTGCTAGAGGGGTTGAATTTAAGAGCAGGGAGGTTATGCTGCAATTGTACAGGGTGCTCGTGATGCTACACCCAGAGTACCATGTTGCACTTATTGCCTCCTTACTCCAGGAAAGGTATACTGGCTTTGGAGACAGCGCTGAGGAAGTTGATTTCAGAGAATAAATGGTAAGCCTATGAGAGAGTGAATCATCTGGGACCACAGTCACTGTATTTCAGACTAATGGGAGAGAACCTTAGAGAACCATAAAATTATGAAAGGGATTGATAAGATCGAGGCAGGAATCTTGTTTCCACCGGTGAGTGGGACCAGAACTAGGGGATATAACCCCAAATATTTGGGGGAAAAGAGTTGGGAAAGAGATGAGAAGAACCTGCTTTTCCCGGAGAGTCGTGAATCTGTGGAATTCTCTGCTCATGGAATCAGTAGAGGCTACCTCATTAAATGTACTTAAGACACAGTTAGACAGCTTTTTACATAATAGGGGAATTAAGAGTTATGGGTGGAGCTGTGTCTATAGTATTCACAATCTTATTAAATGGTGGTGCAGCCTTGATGAACCAGTTGGCCTATTCCTGCTCCTATTTCTTATAATCTAATGTTCATATGTTCAGCTGTTTCATTGGTGTGGGTTATTCTGTTCCTCCTCCCTCTATAGCAGCAAAGGATGATGAAAGGCATTGCCATTGCGAAGATTCTAATGACCACGCATTGTGCCAACTTGGGAATACACATTTCCGGGTTGGGGAAGAGAGGGACCTGAGAGTATAATGCATTGTTCATGAAAAGCAACTGCACAAGTAGACAGGGTAGTGAAGAAGGTGTTTAGCATGCCTGCCTTCAGTCAGAGCATTGTAATTTAGAAATAGGGACATTATATTGTAGTTATGTAAGTCATTGGTGAGACCACACTTGGAGTATAGTGTACAGTTTTGATCATCCTTTTATTGGAACTACATCATCAAGCTGGAGAAGATGCAGAAGAGATTTATGAGGATTCTGCCTGGATTAGAGGGCCTAAGTTATAGGGAAAGCTTGGTTATGCTGGATCTTCATTCCTTGGAAAGAAGGAGAATGAGGGGTGACCTCATAGAAGTTCATAAGATCATGAGAGATATGGATAAGGTGGACACTCAGAGTCTTTCACCCAGGGTCAGGGAGTCAAAAACTAGAGGGCGGAGATACTAAATAAGATGGGAGAGATTTAAAAGAGTCCTGACAGATAACTTCTTTACCCTGAAGGTAGTGAGTACTTGTAATGAGTTCCCAGAGGTAATTGGTCAAGGCAGGTACAATAGCAACACTGCATAGGTACATTGGGGAGGTGCATGGAGGATTATGGACTGAACACAAACAATTGGGATTAGAAGGGAAGATGGTTGGCATGGATCAGTTAGGCTGAAGGGCCTGTTTCTATGCTGTATTACTCTATAACTCAATCAGAGAATCTTTGAAAGGTATATAGGGAGGATTGATTACTGGAGGATATAGTGCAAAATGAAATTGTTCTGCAAGATGGCGTAAGATGGGCTGAAATGGACTCTTTCTGTGTCACAGAGTTATAAAATATGAAAACGCAAAACACCAGTACACCATTGGAGATCAGTCACTGCTGAATGGAAATTCTGGGCCAATATGTCATCATGCAAATATAAATGATAGTTGTCTTTGGAATTGTTGCCAGTACGAGTTGTAAGCAATTTCAGGAGCTAGAATAGGTTTCTGTCTGCTAAGTAATATAATTTCCTGGGTTTGATGCCCCATGAAAAGAACTCAACCCTGTGAAATTATGTTTGGAGTCTAGAGAACTCTTTTTATTTATAATTTTAAAAATCTAAGTGCCTCCAGAATAAATTATTTTAGCTTGAAGGACAAAGTTATAGTATGCTCCAATAGGCCAGAAAATGCATCAAACTCAAGCTCAAAACACAAAATATTCTTGGTGAAAACATATCCCTAGACTTCACCCCATAAAACCAATCCCAACTCCAAAAGCCCCAGATACTGTATGCTTCTAAGGATTTGAATTTTCTTTGTAAAATTATTCAAAATCCATCACTTCAGCAAATGGCATAATTTTTATGTTTATTTTCTTCCGCAAAGAAAAAGACAATAAATGCTGAGTCATCCCACCTCATAGGTTATGTCAGTTCAGCATCTCAGTGGACTTTGACCATTCACCAGCTTCGCAAGTACTCAAAGCTAGTTGATCAGCCGTTTTAATGCTGCCAGTCGCTGCTCATTCTCCAGGTAGTAATCAGCAACATAGAGATACCCCTGGCATTTTGGCCTTTATTAAAAGTGTTTGCCAAATTTTTTTTGTTGTGTATCATAAATCACACATGTCGCTTTGAAATGAGATATTGCACCACATAAACATTATTGTGTCACTCAAGGTCAGGCATAACAGTAAAGCGGATACACACCAGTTTGATATTTCCACACCCAGGCACATTCAGGCTGATTCCAGCATGGGGAATGAATAAAGTAATGAAAGAGGTGGTGGAGGAGGAAGGGGTGGATTTGGGGTGGGGTGGCATTTGGAGAGAGGAAGTTATATTGACAGAAAGTGAATTACCTTGAAATCCACAAATAAGAGCTCCTAGGATTAACCACAGGATGTTTCTTATATACAGACAATATCTTTTTCCAAGGATTGATATGTTTAATACCAGAGAGCATGGTGAGAGGGGCTAATTTCAAAGACATGTGAGGGACAAATATTTTACACAGAGAGCGGTGGGTGCCTACAAGGTGCTGTTAGAGGATGCAACATTAGAGACTTTTAAGAGATGTTCAGCTACACACAGGAATGTGGGGAAAATGGAGGACTATGGACATTGTGCAGGCAGGAGAGATTAGTTTGGTTAGCCATTTGATTTAATTGGTTTGGCACAACATTTTGAGCCGAAGGGCCCGTTCCTGTGCTGTAGTATTCAATGTTCTATGTTCTGCTTACAGATGGCTTCCCACAAACACAAGCGATCCTGCAGGTGCTGGAAGTCCAGAGGAACACTCACAAAATGCTGGAGGCTCTCAGCAGGTCAGGAGAGCCAACACTGTGGGCCAAGACCTTTCATCAGGACTGGAAAGGAAGGGGGAAGAAACCAGAAGTGGCCAACCTAATTAAAAGGTTGCCTGGCAGGAAAGGAGCTGACTAGCTAAATTTTTCTGCATGTGGAGAGAGGGAAGAATGGTGCGGGCAGAAGTAAAGGGTTTTTTTCAGCAGAAATATTTTATGTTTTCTCACTGGATTTGATATATTTTTCTGGCTTTTTGATGCCTATGATAATTGTTTACTTCAAACCAAAGAAACTTATTCTGGAGGCACTTAGATGTTTAAATTTAAAAATATGAAGGTGTGGGTGGGGCTGTTAGAATTGGAGGAGTGATAGTCATCAATTTGGAGTGAGAGCTGTATGCAAGGGCTGTTGATAATCACAAAGCAGCATTGGAAATTAATTCCTTCAAACTACCTTTTACAGAGTCACTCATGTGATCAGCTGAGTAGCAGCCACATTTACTGTAAGTTGTCTAAAGTTTGTCTTTGTAGGGGTAGGAAGATCACAATTGCTTTTCTGACACCCGGTGGAGATTCAGGATCTGTCCTCATTTGGTCACTTCCCCCTTTCTCAGCACTGACGCCTGCCATGCCTTCAGCAACCAAGGAGCCAAAAGTTGGACAATCCTCTCCCAACAGTCTCTCTGCATCAGTCACAAATACAGAGTGAAGTGGATAGACAGTATTTGAAGAAGGTAATTAAATTAGCTCCCAAACAAGTTGCTATTGCCTTGACAAGACTGTAGATAAGCAGCAAGAACTTCATTGCTTATAAACATGATTACAAAATATTGCATTATGGATGTGGAGAACGTTCCCCCTGCAAACAATCACCCACAGCTATGACCTCTGCAGTAAATATCCAAAAACTGCATTCAACATCAGAAGTGACATACAATTCAACAGCAGCTAAGTAGGTTACAATGATTCCTAAACTCAAGTCAACAACTCACCACACCACAGGCAATCTGAAATTAGTTCACAAGTTTTTGAGACCAAGGATATTAGTCAAACACCTAGATACAATGTTTTCCAATGATTTGATTTATGATAAAAAGTCCTGAACTTGGTATTCAACTGCTTTCACCCAAATCTTTGGAAATGCCACTGCATTATCTTTATAACTTACTGTGTATAGTGTATAATGCATATAGCCTTTAGCAATGTCCTTGCAACAAAGTTCAGTGGAATTACAATAGTCCTTGTGGTTTATTTATTAGAAGCAAAGCCAAGTATATAATAACAAGCTCGGATACCTCTCTAAGCCTCAGGCCATTTTAATTGTCGAAAGCAGCTTAGTATCTACCTCTCCGCAATACTGTTATGTTCCCAGTATGCAAGTGTCTTAGTTTGATTAGAAATGGCTGTAGTTCAGAGCCTCTTTATGCTCCTAGTTTATATATAATATATATCCCAGATCATTTTCCAAAAGGGAATTCCTGAAATGGTACAGCCAGGGCAATCTTATTGCTTTCTGTGTTGGCCAATTAAATATTCCTCACTTGGGCAATCTTTAACCATCCATTTATGAAATGTTACTGTGGTCACAATAACTGAAGCAAGTCATGTTTCTGCTCTTATAGCCAACATGTGGCCTAATAGAGAAAAAAAAACTCCATAACGGCTATTGTCACTCCAAATATCTGCTTCAGAGTGCAATAATTAGACTATCTCTTCTCCATAACTCATCTATGACCTAAACAGGAATTTTTGCTTGGTAAAACAAATAGAGAAATCAACAATTCACCAAGTAGATTGTGAACTAATCTCAGATAATTTTATTCTATTTTATTTGTATAATACTGCATATCATGAATGGTCTTCTAACTTACTCATTCCAATCATATTTGAATCAATTTTTGCTTTTGTTGTTTCATGTTTTATGTTTCTCTCTGACCTTGCATTCTTCTGAACTAGTCATTATGTTCTTGTTTATTTATCCATTTTAAGGGATGTGAGAGCTGCTGGCGTTATTGCCCAATTACAATTGCCCTTGAGAGGGTTGTGGTGAATCACCTTCTGGGATCATTGCAGTTTCTGATGAAGGAATTCCCACAATGTTATTGGATAAGGGATACAAAATTTTACAATGGTGAAGGAATGGGGAAGATGACATCGTGACAGAGAAATCATACATCTGCTGCCCTTGCTTGCCCCTCTTGGTAGGGAATGATGTGAGCTTGGGAGGTTATATTTGAGCATCCCTGGAAAAGAGTTGAAGTGCATCTTGGTGTACTCTGCAGCTAGGTTGCATTGTGCATCTGCATGGACAGAATGAATGCTAAGATGATGGGTAGTTGACCATTCAAGCAGGCTTCTTACTCCTAGTTGATGTTAGGTTTTAAGTATTGTTGGAGCTGAATTCATTCGATGAAGTGGTGAATACATGATCAAGTTTCTGATGTGTCTTGTGGAGACTGCAAAGGTTTGCAGGTATCAGGAAGTAATTCATTCATTGTAGAATAACTATTCATTAAGGGGCTCTCATAGCTTCAGTATTTATTTGGCTGGATTGGTTGAGTTTCTGGGCAATAATGACTTCAAGGAAGTTAATGATGGGTATCCAATGGCAGTAATGCCCTTGAATGTTAATGGCCGGTGGCCAAGTTCTTTCTTATTGGAGAAGGTCTCACACGATACTTCAATTTCTTGCCAATTATTTGATTGTGCCTGAAGCTTGTTTTGTTACTCTAATAGATATTCACTGTCCAGGGCCGGGGGCGGGGGTGTGGTTTGCTTTTTGACAAGATCAGCTTTCTAATATAGCAGCTGACATTTCTAAAGATCAAAGAGCTGTTTATGAGCAAGTTAAACTTCCAAACAATATAATTTGGTCAGCTTCTTGTCATAAACAAGAAACATTCTTCAGTTCTTAATGGAAAATGCAAGCAACAATCAGTCTGAAGTTAAAAGGACAGCTTTGCAAACAAACAGCACTGTCTATAGAGCACAGACTGCTGGTCCAGAGCTTAGGGCTGACTGCTCAAGAGATACAATGTAAGACAATGGGGTTATGTTAATTGCCCTGTATAAAATGAGACAACACTGGCTAAGTTATTTAATTCAGTGAAGTTTACAGGTCATTTAGCACATTAGGTAGCTGATCTATCAGTAGATGGAAGACTTACGTACTCAGAGAATCGGCATTCGCAGCATTTATTTTGGGTGCTTGGGATCTCTGTCACCAGAAGCTTTTAGAACATCTGTATGCAAAGGTATTCTGAAAAAAATGCATATGCATTGATCACCAAGTGGCAAATAAATAGTATAAACATCAGGCTTCTTAGGACTGGTCAAAGGATGATAAGGAAAATGATAGAAAGATGGGGTGAACTAAAGTCTATTCTTCTGCCTTCAATTTCTGCGATGGACAGCTCATTCATCTGCAACTTATTGGTATGTCTTATTCAAATTCTGCCTATGTTTTTGAAATCATTTGTGTTTTAGAAATTGTAATTTGGAAATCTCTTATAAGATTGAAAGCCTCTCTGAGTTTTAAATGTGTTTCAATTATTTTATCTAATTTAAATGTATATCACTAAAAATAAAAGAACTGTGTTTAAACTACTTTATTAGCTTGAAGTATCTCCTCCTTGATAAGGAGGGAGGTTATCCTCCACTCAGATAGCAGTATTAGCAGCTAAACTCACCAAAAAGGATAAACAGGAAAGTAATCTCACCTTTGAAAAGTAGGTAGCTACAGTATAATCTCCCTTTAATGAGGGTACCTGTAGTTATCTATATTAGATAGGGTTTAAGAACTTCATTTGAATTCAGAACTATATTTGGATTAAGAGAGTGATGCCGTCTGTAGACAAGTGGTCCTGATGAAAACCAAATTCACCATTGGTAAAGAGATGATTACTACTTGATAGTACTGTTGATTACAACTTCCATTACTTGGTTGAAAGCAAAAGCTGATTGGGTGGTACTAGTTGGATTAATTAGATCTTTCCTCCTTTTTGTGACAAGATATAGTTGGGCAAGTTCCATTTTGCCAAATAGATACCAGTCATGTAAGAGCATTGGAACAGCTTGACAAAAGGCACAACTAGTTCAGAAGCCCACATTTTTAATTCTATTCTCCAGCCCATGGTTTTGCTGCATCAGATGCTCCAAGCCATTTCTTGAATAGGATGTTTTGAATAGGATTGGCTTAAGACTGGCTTCAGTGATAAGGGGATCTTGGGTAGATGTGTGACTTCTGGCTGACCACGGTAGCAAATGCTTCAGACTTGTCTTGAGCATTCACATGCCAGAATGGTCCATGATTACAGTGTACTTGAACTTTATTGCCCGTTTAGTAGTTTCATTTTCCATCACTGTTCATGACTGACTAGATATGGCAGGATTGCAGGGCATTGATCTGATCCATTGTTTGTGAGATTGCTTAGTTCCATCCATTGCAAGCTGTAGTCCTGGTTTGTTTCTTCACCTAGTTGGCACCTCATTTCTGTGTAGGGCTGGTGCTGCTCCTAGCATGGCCTTGCACTCCTCACTGATCCAGAGCTGTTACTTAGTCTAGACAGTAAAAGCAGATTGAGCAATATAGCAGTCCAAGGGTTCATTACTGCTGCTTTTGATAATCCACTCTGCCTTATGGATGCTCAGTTTTGAGCTGTCAGCTTTTTCTGAGTCTATCATACTTAGCATCATTGATAGTGATTGTAGTGCTTTCCATCCATCTATCTCAAAGGACAATGGGTAATGATGATCATCGTCACCAGCCTGGGTGGAGGGTATGGAGATCCTGAGATGCCCAGTCGTCAAGATCCCCCTCTCGGCCTCACCAGCGTAATTCAAAGGAAAGCTTATGAAGCAGCTTGGCTGCAGGAGCTGCCGGAAGGATGCTCAATAATGTCCAGCTGCCATAGGGGTTCCACTCCAGATTTGCTGTCTGCGTTCACTCCCATAACCTTCATCTCTCCTGACGCTGCCACAAGTTATTGGGGCTATTTACCCGTAGCTGGAGAAGTGGTTCACAAGCACCAGGGTGTGTCCTCACATGAGTGGGCCTGCCTGCTATGTGTGCAGGGGCCAGACCTCCTCCCTGTCTCCTGTAGTTCAGCCTGAGTCCGAAAGGAGTTCTGTTTCTGCGTGTCACGAGTGAGGAGGCACTACACGAGGTTCGCTGTTGCAGAGGCTATGTACTGGCAGGGAGAGACTTAGATATTCAGCTCTCCTTTTCACAAGACAGCTAGCCAGTGGCAGAAGCTGAAAGTGAGAGTGGCAAGCACTACCCACTACACTACCACACTAGACACATCATAACAACCACTTTGACACCATCATTGATAGTATCACATTACAAAATGGAAGCTTTCCTGAATAAGAAGACAAGACATAATTTCCATAAGAGCTGTGCTGTAAGGTATCTTTATCCAGGATGTTAGATACTATTATAATGAAGATAAACTCTGCATGTATTAACAGTTAAAGGGCACAGGAACATACGCAAAATGCTGGAGGAACTCAGCAGGTCAGGCAGCACCTGTAGAAATGAACAAACATCGACATTCCGGGCCAAGACCCTTCTTCAGGACTGTTGTCCATTGCCGGAATAAAGAAGGTAGGAAGAGGGGAAGAAGGATACCCAGAAGGTGATGGGTGAAGCTAGCTGGGCGGGAAAAGTAAAGGGCTGGAGATGAAGGGATCTGATTGGAGAGGACAGTGGAACATGGGAGAAATGGAAGTAGGAGGCCCATCAGTGGGAGGTTATAGGCAGGTGACAAGAGGTAAGAGGCCAGAGTGGGGAATAGAACAAGGGGGGAGGGGGAATTTTTTTACAAGAAGGAGAAATCAGTATTCGTGCCATCAGGTTGGAGGCTACCCAGATAGAATATAAGGTGTTGCTCCTCCACCCTGAGGGTGGCCTCTTCATGGCACTAGAGGAGGGCATGAACCAACATGTCAGAATGGAAATGGGAATTGGAATTAAAATTTTGGGCCACTGGGAAGTTCCACTTTTGACAGATGGAGCGGAGATGCTCAATGAACAATTCCCCAATTTACGACAGGTCTCACCAATATGGAGGAGGTCTCTACATTGAACACAGGACACAGGAGCTTTGAACAAGGACACTTAATTTGATTTCCAACAAAGAATTCTCTAAATGTGATTTACATGTAATGATGTTACTATCCTCTAACCACATAACTTCTTTACATAACTTAATAATGAGTTGCCAAATTGCTTTCCCTCTGAAAAAAATGTCTGCAAACACTTATCAAAATGATACACAGCCACTTCAGATTCAGCCCCTTTGTTGACAAGCATCTTAAGTCAATTTGACCTCATCAATTGTGCACACATCGCTGACTATGTACTTGTTTGTGATACTGAGAAACCCATAACTTTGACTTGACACATTGTGACTCTTGAACAGTAGTTGAATCTTTATGATGCCAGGAATAGACTTATCATCATACATTATTTCAGCATCTATGGGTATGTCACGTTCTGTGATTACTTGATCGGCACCAACAGTTCTGACATGATTTTGAATTTGAACATAATTTCTCTTTGGTCTACAGACTGGAACTACTGCACTAAAGCCCAATTGCTGAAGCCTGTACCCACCCCCCCACCCCATCCCATTAGTCTGAAGACCAGCTCTCTTATCCAATATAAATATATTTTCTTTCCTTAATCATTGATTTCCCATTCAGTTCCTGCCTCTATTCTCCCCTTCTTGTTGAGATCGACCAGACCTAATTGTGTGTGAAGGTGACTCTGCATTACCAACTTTATCTGAGTAAAAAGAGTGGTACAATATGGAATTAAAAGGTGTCCAAACAATATTAGCAAATTGATGATTCTGCACTGATCTGTGGAATAACTTGCTGCAAAATGTCTTTTAACAAACATTATAAAAGAAACATGATACGATAATTATTTGATGCTCTCAGGTTTATAAAATCTGTTGTCCATTGGCAGAGACTAATTCTGCTGGCCTTTAATGAAAGGATCCATCTCAACTCTTCAATTACCTCAATCTATTTAGAATGACTGTAGAGGCACATAAGGAAATGATCACTCCTCTTTCAACAAAACATTGAAGTGATTGAGTTAGCCTTTTCCACAGTCACAGTGGTACCTTAGGTAAACGTAGAAAAAACTTCCTACAATTTTTGTCAACATCCAGTCTATTTTTAAAATCCATTGAATACATTTCATATTGACAATTCTAGTGTTTTACAGAATGGCTATAAAGCTTCATTTAGCAATTTCACTAGGCTGGCCCATCCTCTCATTCATAGACCTGCTTTAGTAATATGAGGAGCTTACATTATTAAAGCAGGTGGAGGAACTCTGCAGTTTGGGCAGCTATGGAGGGAAATGAACAGTCCTCACTTCGGGCCAGGACACTTCATCAATATCGGAAAGGAAGAGAACAGAAGTCAGAATAAAGGGGTGGAGGAAAGGAGAGGAGCGCGAGATGATAGGTCATTGGCTCATCCAAATGAGAGGGGGAAGGTAGGAAAAGCCAGGCAACTCAGCAATCTCATTGGACAGTTACCAGACAACTTTATCTACAAGCTGAAGTGTAAAAATCAGACTTTCACACTCAATAGCAGATGATTCATGCAGTAATCTAGACTCAGCACCAATTCCAGATGTGAATGCTTCCACCCAATGAACTTCTCTGGACTTGTTACTCAATTATCATCTATTGTCCATGGTCACCCATTGTCATCCATTATAGTTATGGGCAACTCAGAGTTTAATTATAGTAACATATCATTCATTACATCTGACCCAAGGCTTTCAGAACCTGTCCTCAATAATTCTTGAGGTTCACCATCTTCCTTACTAACAGTAGAAGACGAAACTATTGGTCATGTGTGGCCTTCTCATTATGAAGAACTTACAGCTCTATCTATCTGCATTTTATAGATTTCTCCCACACAAATGACACATAAAGTCATACAGAAGTACAGCACATCTAGTCCATGCCAAAAATGTTTAAAACTGCTCACTCTCAACAACCTGCACCCAGACCATAGCCCTCTATATCTCTACCATCCATGTACCTATCCAAACTTCTCTTAAACACTGAAATTGAGCTTGCATGGGCCACTTCTGCTGGTAGCTTATTCCACACTCTCATGACCTTCTGTATGAAGAGGTTTTCCTCATGGTCCCCTTAAACTTTTCATCTTTTGCCCTTAACCCATGACCTCTTGTGCTAGTCCCACCCAACCTCAGTAGAAAAAGCCTGCTTGCTTTCCATACCCCTCATAATTTTGTGTACCGCTTTCAAATCTTCTCTCAATCTTCTACATTCTAAAGACTATTCTAATCTACTCAATCTTTCCTTATAACGCAGGTTCCCCCAGACCCAGCAACATACGTTTAAATTTTCTCAGTATTCATTCAATCTTATTTACATCTTTCCTGTAAGTAGGTGACCAGAACTGCACACAGTGCCCCAAACTCAACCTCACCAATGTCTTAAACTACTTCAACATAACATCTTATCTTCTATACTCAATACATTGATTTTTGAAGGCCAAAGTGCCAAAAGCTTTCTTTCGGATCCTCTCTACCTGTGACACCACTTTCAACAAATTATGTACCTGTATTCCCAGATCCTTTTGTTCTACCACATTCCTCAGAGTCCTACCGTTCACTGTGTAAGACCTACCTTGGTTGGTCCTACCAAAGTGGAAAACCTCACATTTGTCTGCATTAAATTCCATCCCCCATTTTTCAGCCCATTTTTCCTGCTGATGCAGATCCCTCTGCTGTCATCTGCCCTGACTCATTGCCTAATAGCAGATCCACTATCGCATGCTCTCTCACAAGGACTTCTATGTACTGATGAAGGAAACTTTCCTGAATACATGTGACAAACCCTATCCCATCTAGTTCTCTTACAGTATATGATTCCCAGTCACTATGTGGGAATATATTATATTAACAACCTTATGTTTCTTGCGACAGTCTGCAATCTCTTTACAAATTTGTTCCTCTAAATCCTTCACACTGTTGGCTGGTCTGTAATATAGCCCCATTAACATGGTCATACCTTTCTTATTTCTTGGTTCCACCCACAATACCTCACTAGTCAAGTTTTCCAGTCTATCCTGATGGAGCACTGCTGTGACATTTTCCCTGACTAATAATGCCACCCCTCCTCTTTTAATCCCTCCTGCACTGTCATGTCAAAGACAACGGAACCCCAGAATATTGAGTTGCCAGTCCTGCCCCTCCTGCAACCAAGTCTCACTAATTGCTACAATGTCATAATTCCAGGAGTTGATCCATGCCCTGAGTTCATCTGCCTTTCCTACAATACTTCTTGCATTGAAATATACACAGTTCAGGACACTAGTCACACCATGTTCAACCTTTTGATTCCTAACTTTGTCTGAGGCCTTCACAGCATCTTCCTCCACAACCTCTCCACTATCTGTTCTGGCACGCTGGTGCCTATCCGACTGCAACTCTAGTTGAAACCCCACCATGCAGCACTAGCAAATTTCCCACCAGGATATTATCCCCCCTCGAGTTCAGGTCCAAACCATCCCTTCTGTACAGGTCCCACCTTCCTTGGAAGAAGGCCCAATGGTCCTAAAATCTTATGCCCTCCCTCCCACACCAACTTCTTAGCCACATATTAAACTGTATAATCTTCCTTGTTTTGGCCTCACTAGGACTCCCTGAACTCCCTATGCAGAAGCTCGTCACTCATCCTACCCATGTCACTGGTATCGACATGGACCAGGATCTTTGGCTGATCACCCTCCCACTTAAGAATACTGAGGACCCGATCCAAGATGTCCTAGGCCCTGCTATCCGGGAGACAACATACCATCCAGGAATCTTGTTCTCGGCCACAGGACCTCCTGTCCATTCCCCTAACAAATCCCCAATCACCACAGTGTGCCTCTTCTTCTCTTTCCCTTTTGAGTCACATAGGCAGACTCAGTGCCAGAGACCTAACCACTGTGACTTTCCTCTGTAGGTCAACCCGCCCAACAGTATCCAAAGTGACAAACCTGTTGTTGAGGGGTATGGTCACAGGGGTACTCTGCACTGGCTCCTTAACCTCTTGGACTTCTTGACTGTCACCCAGTATCCTGTGTCCTGCACCTGGGGTGTAATCACCTCTCTATATGTATCATCCCCTCAGTCTCCCGATGTCATGGTCCGGATCGGGGTCCCTTTAAATTTACCTTGTTTATGTTACGATCCGGACCGTTGATTCCCTGTTTTCCCGTGTCCCTCGACTTTGGTGATTACAGGCAATTAACGCTCGGCTGAACCGGTAGTTTATAGTCTCCGGGTTTCAGCTGTTCGGCACGGGAGCATCTGCAAAGTCACGGCGTGCCAATGTCATCTGGCCGGAGCAAGCCTAGTCTCTGCCGAAGCGAGTGCCGGTAATTCGCTCTTCCTCACCAGAGCAACCCTGTCCAGTTACCTCACCGAAGCGAGCCTGCAAAGTTTCCTCATCAAGGTGGCTCCATCAGTTAACCCGCTGGAGGGAATCAAGAACCGCTGTCTACTGTTCCTAGGTCGAGTCGAGAGCTTGCCACTACCCAGAGGCTCCAAGTCAAGTCCTAGCTCCGGGGGCATTCAAGTTTCAAGTCAAGTCCTGGCTCTGGCAGCATTCAAGCACCAAGTCAAGTCCTTGCCCTGGCGGCATTCAAGCACCAAGTCAAGTCCTGGCCCTGGCGGCATTCAAGCACCAAGTCAAGTCCTGGACCTGGTGGCTTCCCAGTTCTGAGTTAAGTCCTGGCCCTGGCGGTCTATGATTCCTGTCCTACCCCCTTGTCTGAATCCCTTCTCTGCCCCTCTTGCCTCTAGCCCTCATCTGCAGCCCCCGCCTGCACTTCGGTCTAGATCCATCGCCGGAGCTAGATAGGTACTGTCTGGTGTTCATTCGTGTTGGTCTTGTCTTGTCTTGTCCTCGCCTCCGTGGGGGTAAGTCAGGCCATCTTGCCGTTGCCCCACGGGGGGGTCATGTCTTGTCATGTCTTGTCCTCGCCTCCATGGCGTAGGTCAGGCCGTCTTGTCATTGCTCCGCAGAAGGTCATGAGCCCCGGCCCTATGTCCTGTACCCAAGGAGGGGTCCCGGTTCTCTGTTCTGTGTGCGAGTCCCGGCCCTGTGTCCTGTACCCGAGGGGTCCCGGCTCTCTGTTCTGTGTGTGTTTCCCGGCCCCATGTCCTGTACCCTAGGAGGGGTTCTGGCTCTCTGTTCTGTGTGCGAGTCCCGGCCCTGTGTCCTGTACCCAAGAAGGGGTCCCGACTTTGTGTTCTGTGTCCGACTAAGGTTCCACGTACCTGCTGTCCCAAGACCGAGGCTCTGTTTTCCATGTTCCTCCTCTTCCTAGCCCATGTCATGTCCACGCCTGGTTCCGGGGTCCAAGCCCGAGGCAAGACCCAGGTACTGGGTCCTTGCCCAATCTCGGGCTCAGAGTCCATACCCTAGCCTCTTCATGTCTCCTCTAGTTCTGGGATCCAATTCCGAGTCTTAGCCCAGACCCCTAGTCCCAGCCTAGTAGTAGTCCTGAGTCTTTGTCCAGTTCGCTACTCCTGCTCCTGCCTAACTCTCCTGGTATCGAACAATGAACTAAATCTAAGTAACCTCACAAGATGTGTCTTGCATTTGGGTCCACCCTTGCTCCCTATGCCCCCGCATTTTTGACACCCGAATGATCCAGAATTCGTACAGTTCCAGCTTCAACTCCTTAACGTGCACTGTAAGAAGCTGCAGCTGGGTGAACTTCTCACAGTGTAGTTGTCAGGGATACTGGAGGGCTCCCTACCTTCCCATATCCCACAAGAGGAGCATTCCACTATCCTACCTGTCGTCTCTCTTGTTCTAGCTGAGGAAAGGAAAAAAAAGAAACTTAGTCTTGAGCTTTCCTTTTCTTTGATTTCTTCTGACTGAAGCCTTGAAGAGCTAAAGCCTCAAGATCACCACTCTGACGATGGCCGCTGCACTTGCCTGCTTTCCTTTAATTTGCTCTTGCTAATCAAAGTCAGATGTGAACTGGTCATTGGTCAAAGTTCTATTACGCTTGCTGCAACCTTTTTCCTCCTCGGGCGTTTCACTGGATGTTTTGATGTACTGTACATGTGATAAATAAATCTGAATCTGAATCTCCAATCTCAATCAGGAATATGACGTTAAAATCCTTTTATCTGACACTCAAGTTGCTTCAGAATCAAAATCAGTTTTATTAACTCTAATATATAACCTGCTGTGAAATTTATTTTGCAGCAATCATGCAGTACAAGATATAAAAACAAGTGAACTGAGCATGGGTCACGGACTCCTCAGAAACCTGAGGGTAGAGGGGAGAAGTTGTTCTTAAAGCTTTCACTCTGGGACTGCAGGCTCCCTGTAGGTGGTAACAGTAAGAGGCCATGTCCCAGATGCTGAAGTCCTTTAAAGACTGATCCCCCTTCTTGTGGCACCGGCTGTTGAACATGTCCTCAATGGTGGGGCGTGTTGAGCCCATGATGGAATTAGTTGCAACAATACTGACAACTCTGCTGCCATAGAAAGTAAATACTGTATTATCTGTAGTGGTTATAATTACGTGCAGATATCCCTTAGGTGAAATTTTAAGAGAAATTCGTTCCCTCAGTGCTAATGTTGCCTTTGAGATTTCATCTAAGCTATGTGCCCTTTCTTTAGACATGAGTAATGCCTAGACTTTTCAAAGTGAAATATGGCTGTCAATATATCTATCACAATAACATGGCACTAACAATCTTATGATTCTGTCCTTGGCTCAAGACCAAAACTTTGTAATTTGGACCTGGTGTAGAAGGATATCCCTTTAGAACAGAGATGGAGAGGATTTTCTTTATACAGAGGGTGGTAAATCTATGGAATTTATTTGCCAGACAGCTGTAGAGGTCAAGTCATTAAGTATATTTAAAGCAAAGTTTGATAGGTTCTTGTTAGTAAGGGCGTCAAATGTTTTGGGGTGAAGGGCAGAGAATGCGGTTCAGAGGGATAACAAATCCAGTATGGTGGAATGGTGGAGCAGACTGAATAAGCTGAATGGCCTAATTCTGCTCCTGTGTCTTATGGTCTATATCTAACACAGGATAGATAACCTGTGTACTCATGGCTGCCATCTCTTGGAGGTTACGATCCTAGATGCCACATAAATTGTAAGACTTTTTGTATCGAAAAACTTTGACTGGATATTTTATTCTCTTCAACCACACATCAACCTTTGAAAAGTCTCCAAAGAAATCTCCAAAATGGCAATCCTTTAATAGGTCTTTCATTTTGTCAATATAATTACTAAAAGTTTTGTACATGTTTCAATTCATTGCAAAGTTTATAACCCTTAGGTGTCTTATTTGAGTCTAGGTTGATGCATTACTCCAAACTCTGAATTACTTCTAAAATGAGATATCTGTGGAGCTTCTATGTTAGAGTGTGTAATACACCTCTGAACCAATTTTCTAATATGGTTTTCTACGTTCCCTCATGGTAGCTTTTAATCTCAGGAGTATTATTGGCCATGAAAATTCTTTTGTTTGCTCGATGCAAGATTTCAATGCTTCACATGCCTTTTTGTACACCCCGAAGTTTCCAGAAATGTCTCATTGTGCTCGAGCTGCAGTCCCTTTCTTTTCCCATTTAAACAGTGTCACAATGCACAAGCTGCCTGTTCCACTGGCTAGAGATTTGCACCACCTTCCTTGCTTTAATCTGTCTCAATAATCAGTCAGTGCAGATTTAAGAACGACTGCCATCTTCACATGGCTGCCTGGAGCTCCTGTTTAAATCTGACCAACAAGACCTGCTGAAAATGGACTCAAAAGTCCATTTCCTGCCTTACTTGCTTGCCATTTCTGCAACTAAGATGTAAGAACATTGCTTTAAACATGGACATTTAAAATAAAGATCTTTTCCTGCCACTTCTGGTCTCCTTTTGCCAATTGTAAAGTATCCTACAGTGGACTCAATATTGCTGGAGTGCAGTTAAGTTCTACTTACAGGATCATAGGTCATAGAACCTTTATACAACTGTGTTTATTCTAACGGTAACAGAAGGAATCCTCTAAAATAAGCTTTTTACGTCAAGAATATACTTATTGCGATTACGTGGCTTATTTAAATAACTATGCACAATTACCCCACACATTCTCTGTCCATTACACTTCCTTCACGTCCCTCCTCCCCGATTTTACACAGGATTATTGCAGCAGCAGATACTTTAAACAGAATTGATTGTAAAGGCAACAACAAGCTGAGAGCAGGAAGGGGACGGGAGCAGGTTGGCAAACTTAGTGAAAGCACTATAACATTTTAGAAAGATCTGAAGAGTAATTACTAGGTTCACAACTTCAAATTAACTCCAGCACTCAGCATCCATCTGAGGGGGGAGTAAAACCTGACCCTCTTTGAAGTATATAAATATATGGCATATATTTTATATATATATAAATTACCTGCATTGTTTGTGAATTTGCAACAATTTAAGCAAGTATCAAAGAGAATGGTCAGAAGTTATTGATGACAGTACACTGAGATTTCAGAATAAAAGTTATCCCCTTAATCTAGCCACAAGGGTGGTATAAAAAACAATGTAGATCTCTGACAGCTTAACCACAAAACACAATAAATTATTATATGTTAGGTCCTGGCAGCTAACTTCAACACATCCCAGCTAATGAGCTGAGTTGAATCAACCTCCTGTACATATAGGTGGGGGAAGGGTAGCAAGGAAACACAGAGCACACACATTTTATTCAACTTATACAAAACAATTCATAATTTGATCCTTTCTCTTTTTTTTACCTTTTATTTGAAATTTGCAGTTGTATCTTTATTGGATGAGAATTTTTTTTAGAGAATTCAGTAATATGAGGCACAACAGAAAACAACATGAAGATCAAGCCAAACAAACCCACTTGACCTCCTACATTGTCTTTAAAGGTTGCTCAGTTTTCTAATTCTAGCAACAAATTGTTCCCACTACAGCTTTGCAAACTTTTTAAATCCACGAAGGTCACAAGCCCTTGCAAGGCCATTTAGCAAGGTCAGCTGGTAATGAGCTGCAACTACTTTGCTTGCGATTTGCAGCTCAGAGGGATTAATTGTCCCTGCACTGTCTCATGCACGATCTAAGGCTGAATTGTCAAAATGATCCATGGCTTTCATCCCTAGGCCCATACTCTCGTTATTAAGATGCTGTCTAATCGATACAAGCATTTTTACATTTTGCCCCTATAGTTTTATCAACCCTTATTATCTAATGACCAATATTTGACTATTAAAGCCTTTTCTGGGTACTGACACTTTAAATATATAATGTCATACATTTTTAATAAGACTTGGGTACTGCTTAAAATATTGAATATGCAAAGAGCTTTTTTATATCAGAAAACAGTGCTTCTACAGGAATTTACAGCATGTGACATAATTTAAACCATAATGGGAGGAAAAAATATCTTAACTATAAGAAATGTTACTACAACAACATTCATATGAAATTTTGTACATTAAATGATGTAGGGAAAACTTGAATAACAAAATCATCCTTTTAAAGAAACTGTTTGTGTGCTATCAGGCCAATAGTTCTGGCTGTAAAATCTGGAAAATGTCTACTTTTTTAAATGCTGAGAAATCTTTCTTTGAAAGCCTGATCTGCAATGTAATATTTATCTCAAAAACAATGACAGAAATATAAAAGGAAATACTCACATTGAATAAAATATGTCTGCTTACAAAACTACTTCAGAGAAGAAATTTTGCCCATTTCAACTCAAGTCACCTATTCTTCCTCATGTTCATTTTTTAAATGCCGAGACAAATCAATTTCTGACAAGTTTAGCATAAAGAATAAAATTGAATATCATTTGAACTATTTTTTCCAAAACTTATTTCTGAATGTGTATGGAACCCAGGTAGTTAAGCCCTTGGTATGTTTATCACTGCACTTTACACAAGGATGCAATGTTCGCTGGACAACAAAGGTTCCTGAATACTTTTGGGCGTATCTTATGGATTTGGAGCTGCTAATCATGAAAATCACCATGAAATTTCCCTATTACAAACTTCTGTTTTTGAAATTGCCTGTATCTATTGCTTCAATTCATAATTCCAGACAATTAAAATGTTGCCCACAATTTAAGCTGAGAAGTTTTCTATCTTGTCCAGGCACTGCTGGGCATGTCTAGGTGGAGTGGAGGCTGCATGGCAGGAGGCTTTAGAAATGCTATAAATTTCCAGAAAGGACTTTTACACTTCAGACAGATGTTTTCCAGAATAACTGATGCCAAAATTAAGGAAAGCATTTTTGTTGGTCCTCAAATCAAACAGATCATCAATGATAGGCAATTCGAAGAAATTCTAGTTGGACTGGAGAAAATCACATGGAAGGCATTCAACGATGTTGAAAATCTTCTTGGCAACCACAGAGAACCAAACTAAGTGCAGCTAGTTGACAACATGCTTCAAGAATACGAAACCATTAACCAGGAATCACTAAAGTTTCATTTTCTGCATTCCTACATAGACTTCTCCCCTACAATCTTGGTGCTGTCATTATTGAGCATGATGAAACGTTTCACCATGACATTGCAGTCATGGGCAACCAGAATCTATCAATCCTGGCTGATTATTGTTGGACACTTAAGCAAGAAGCCTCAGACACTGAGTACAAATGAAAATCATCAATAAAACATTTTTAGCTTAGCTGAACTATTGCAAAGCGTCTGCACTGTTATGCAATTAAACACATTATATTCAATAAAAGTTAATTTCTTGTTTCTCTAAATTCCTATGTGATATAAATAGTCTCAAATTGTGTTCGGCTTCAAGCAGTCTATCATAAACAAAAAGAAACTTCTGGGGAAGCAACACTTTTAAAAACGTTTGGTTAGAATGCAGGCCATTTTTAAAATGGACACAGAGCATCACATATATCATCACCAGAATATTAAGATTGTAATAAATTAATCAGAAAGTAGTTTATATCAGTCTTCTCCAAGCAGGAAGAAGCAATTGACATAGGCTAATTTATTGTAATGCAATATTGATGCAGGTAAGAACAAAATTGTGCAATATTGAAATAAGATTTATATTTTAAGGTGTTCTTTGTTGCAGAAGAAAAATTAATTATTTCACAAATGCAAATGTTGCAGCAAATCAGCAATTACTGGAAAGTGAATACATTGGTACCTCAAAGTAAGCAAAAATTCTTAAAGTGAGGTTCTTTCAATTGAATTGATGTTTATAAATAGATGGAAATGAGAAAAATGCATTATTTACTTCCTTTTACTATATTCCAAAGAATTGCACTGCTAATAAAGTGCCCTTGTTGTAAGGCAAGAAGAATCAACTAATGTATTCACAGAGCTCCCAGAAATAGCTAAGTGACAATATGCAAAACATCATTTTTATTAAAAGAAATATTGATTGAGTGATAAATATTGCCCAAGGCACTGAGGATAATTCCACTTCTATTCTTCAGAATAGCTTTATGAAATGTCCCTCACCCAACTGAGGCCTTGCTTATGTTCACTATCCCAGCCGAAAGATGACACCTACACCATTGTAGCACTCCTTCAGAGCTATCTTGGACAGATAAAGCTGAAAAGCCAGAGATAACCTAAAACCATTAACAGAAGACAACAGATAGTATGAACTCTCTTTGTTAAATGAACTGATATCTAAGATATTCAGCCAAGCATCATCTTACTTGTCAATCAAGAGACCATTTATTCCATGTAGATTCTAAGCATTTCTGCTATATTTATTCAGAATAATGCACTGATATATGATGCCACAGCAATTTACATGCCATCAATAATCAATATATATTGTATAAAGCATTTTATATAATAGTATATTGTATAATTAGACTGTCAGATGATTTGCTGCAAGTATATTGCAACATATTTATATATGATACTGCAGTGGTTGAATATGCTGTTTTCGGACACAGAGTACAGAATTATAAACAGATAGTGCTGGAAACATTTCTCTGTTTGTCTTTCCACAGCTGATGCCTCTCCAGCTGCATGTTTCCAGCGTTTTCCCCAGCATCTGCAGTTTTTCTTAGCTATTCATTTATCTCAGAATTGTTATATTTTTTATCGTGCTGAAAGAGGTGAATCACTAATCGTTTTCATGGATTGACATTAATTGCCATCTCAAGTCGTGATGAATCTACATTGACTTCCTGGATTGCTATTAGTAAGTTAACAGAAAATTTACATTTACTCTGAAAATAGTTCCACCTATTGCCGTACTATAAATCATTGCATTGTGACTTCCATATTGATTGGAACCAAATTATCAAGTTCAAGCTGGGGAACAGTAGCTACATACATTCATACATTTGTTTGTATGGAGAGGATCAGTCTAGCAGACATTAAAGATGTGATTACAAAGATTCTTACATCTTTTAATTAATAAGATAAAAAAGAAAGATTAGCTTTATTTGTCACGTGTACATCAAAACATCAAAACATATAGTGAAATGTGTCATTTTTGTCAATGACCAGGTTCTGGAGTATTTCTGGGATTTATCAATATAATCCAGGTCCCTGACAGAGACGACATGTACTAAAGACAAGGGGCATAGCAGACAGAGGTGCCAAATATTTTTCTGAATTATTTTGTGTGTAGGACTAGTTCTGACCTGCAATAAAAGATGACGGGTGTACTACATAAGATCCTGCTGCCAAGTAAGTCCTCTCCAATTTCATTCAGGTTGGCTTTGGTTGACATCAGATGATCAGTGCAGCACTATACATGCTATGTAGTTCAGTGGTGAGCACTGAGCATGCTGTCAACAAGATATGGCCCACAATATCAAAAATCAATTCACTTATAGTGACTGCATTGATGCTGACAGATCTGATCCCATTCAAAAGGAAATTGACCTCAGCACTGCGATGTAGGAGAACTGAAAAAAAACTCATCATGGACACAGGAGACACTGTGTTTCAGGGGATGGAAACTGTTCTCTGAAGCTGTGAGTGTGGGGGTCCAAAGTTTGTGCTTGACACCACAGTTAAGGAAATCTTATTGGGACTGCATAAGAAACTGTATTTGGAGGAGAAGGACTGAGTTGTTTTGATCCATGTGGCAACCAATAACATAGATAGGACAAAGGAGAAGATTCCACTGGAGGAGTGTGAGCACTGAGGTCCAAACTTAAAGGAATCGAAAAAAAGGTAATAATCCCTGGATTACTATCTGACCCACATACAAACTGGCATCGTTCCAACAAGATCAGAAAGCTGAATCTGTTTTGCAAAATTCGCTGTTAAAGAAATAGATTTCACCTCCTGGGATTCTGATACCAGAACTGGAATGAATGTTGCTGCACTCTTGGCATGGGCATCAGTTTAATTGTCCGAGTGAATCAAGTAACTGGGGCTGTATATAAAGCATAAACTAACAAAGGGTGAGGTGAGGGAAAATCTAGAAAGTTAAAGAGAAAGGACAAATTTATAGCACAGGGGAACAGAAAGGAAAATTATATCCAGAATCTGTTATTAGAGTTAAAATGGAGAAATTATAAAGGGATGACACTGAAGATTTTATTTTTGAATGCATGCAGTACTTTTAACAAGAGAGGGAATTTAATAGCACAACAGAAATAAATAGGAGCAAGTTAATAGCTATTATAGCTATTACTATAGTTGCAGAATGAATAAACTTGGGAATTAAATAATTGAGGATACCTAGAGTATCTTAGAGAAGAAATAGGCAAAACAGGGTTAGGCTGATGATAAAGAATTATAATTAGAATTTAGAATTATAATTAGAATTTATAATTAGAATAGAAGAGCAGATTATTATTTATGTGGTGAAAGATTGCAGCATGCTGTTGTGTGGAGGGACTTGGGAGTGCTTGTGCATGAATCGCAAAAAGTTGGCTTGCAGGTGCAACAGGTTATTAAGAAGGCAAACGGAATATTAGCTTTCATTGCTAGAGGGATTGAAAGCAAGAGCAGGAAGGTCACGCTGCAACTATACAGGATACTGATGAGGCCGCACCTGGAGTACTATGTGCAGTTCTGGTCTCCATACTTGAGGAAGGATATACTGGCTTTGGAGGCAGTGCAGAGGAGGTTCACCAGGTTGATTCCAGAGTTGAAGGGGTTAACCTATGAGGAAAGATTGAGTCGCCTGGGACTATACTCTCTGGAATTCAGAAGAATGAGAGGGCATCTTATAGAAACATACAAAATTTTGAAAGGGATACATAAGATAGAAATAGAAAAATTGTTTCCATTGGTAGGTGAGATTAGAACTAGGGGACATACCCTCAAGATTCAGGGGAGAAGATTAAGGACGAAGATGAGGAGAAGCTGTTTTTCCCAGAGAGTGGTGAATCTGTGGAATTCTCTGCCCAGGGAAGCAGTTGAGGTTCTTCACTAAATATATTTAAGATACAATTAGATAGATTTTTACATAGTAGGGGAATTAAGGGTTATGGGGAAAAGGCAGGTAGATGGAGCTGAGTTTATGGACAGATCAGCCATGATCTTATTGAATGGCGGGGCAAGCTCGATGGGCCAGATGGCCTACTCCTGCTCCTATTTCTTATGTTCTTATTATTTAAAACTTACATCCATCCCACAACATGAGCAAGTAAAAATCTTTGTGTTATGACTCCATTGCAATGTACAGACATGTGAATTTAAAAGTCTAATGGCTTGTAGAAAGAAGCTGTCCCATAGCCTGTTGGTCCTGGCTTTAATGCTTGCGGTACCATTTGCCAGATGGAAGCAGCTGGAACAGTTTATGGTTGGGGTGACTGGTGTTCCCGATGATCTTCCAGGCCTTCCTTCTGCACCTGCTGTTGTAAGTGTCCTCAGGGGAGAGAGCTGGGCTGTCCATACACTCTCTGCAGTGCCCAGCGACCAAGGTTGGTGCAGTTCCTGTACCAGGCTGTGATACAGCCAGTCTGTATGCCCTCGATGGTGGCCTGGTAGAAGGTCTTGAGGTAAAGACAGTAGATAGATGATAGTTCAGAATATCAAGAAATACAATCTGTTTGAATGGAGCCAAGAAAAAATAAAAGGCAAAACATATTGGTTGGGGTGGTGGGTGAAGTTGATTTCTATAGACTCCAAATTGTGATGAAATTAAAGGGCATAGTGTAAAGTAGGAACTTAGAAATGCAAATAACAATGATAATACAATAGGCATGAGGAACTTCATTCTATTTATAGAGCAGACAAAGCAAATTAACAATAAAAATGAAGGTCAAGTACATTAAGTTTATTAAAGCTAGTCTTCTCCATTAATATGTCAAGAACCAACACATAAATAAACTGTTTTAGACCAACAGTGCACTAGAGAGTAGTAAATTAATAAGTTGGTATTTAGGGTGACCTTAAGGAAGAGTGTTCTTAATATTATAGGTCTTCATATAAGGGTTAGAAATGATATCATTCAATCTGAAACCAAGACCTTGAAGTTGAACTATGCAACTATTGTATATATATAGGCATCCGTTAGTCTCGTGAGACCATGGATTTTGCGCCTTGGAAGGTTTCCAGGGTGCACACCTGGGCAAGGTTGTATGGAAAACCAGCAGTTGCCCATGCTGCAAGTCTCCCCCCTCCACGCCACCGATGTTGTCCAAGGGAAGGGCATTAGGACCCGTACAGCTTGGTACTGGTGTCGTCGCAGAGAACGTGTGGTTAAATGTCTTGCTCAAGCACACAATGCACTGCCACCGCCAAGGCTCAAACTAGTGACCTTCAGATCACTAGACAAATGCCTTAACCACTTGGGCCCACTCCAAATTCTGATAATTGCTATTTTAACTGTAGGAAATCCCAAACATTCAGCATTTGGCTTGCCAAGTTATGTTTGTCACCTTCTCCATTCACACGCTAGTTCCCTGGTACCCTGTGCTCCCCTGTCATTCACCAGAATCCTAGCTTCCATTCTCCTCGTAAACACTCATGGACCTTGTTTCCTGGGCTCCCGTTAAGCCTACCAGGTTGACTGAGATACTTACCTTTCTACTATGGAGCACCTGTTTTTTTAGTAAAGTAAGTTCAAAGTTTAGAAATTTTGCTAGACTGGCACCAAAGTGCCAATACTGTCAGATTAACGGAACTTTATTGTACAAATATATGAGGCAGGAGTTGGCTACAGTAGAGTGGGAAACTACATTAAAATATCTGCCAGTGAACAGTTAGTGACTAATATTTAAAGAATTAATACATAGCTTACCTCTATGTAAACCTCTTAATACCAAAAATTCCAACAGTAAAATTGGTCCACATGCAGATAATGAGAAACTAAAGAAAGTATCAAATCAGAAGAAAAAACATATGAGGATACCTAAAAGAGCATCAAGTTTGATAATTGGGAAAAGTTCAGAATTCAGCAAACGAGGAACAATACGTTCATAAGTAAAGGGAAAGTGGATTGTAAGTAACCTATCAAGAAATGCAAAAATAAATGGAGGCACTTCAACCGATAAGAATGATGAGTAAAATTTAATGTGGGTCTGCTATATATTTATAAAAGAAAATTATAATGAGGAAAAAGAAAAAATGGAAAATTAAACAAATATTTTGGGTCTGTCCTCGTGGAAAAAACACAGAAAATCTCCCTGAAATAGTGGAGAGCTATAGGTTTAAAGTGGGCGAGTGAGGGGCTGAAAATGTTATCAGAATACTAAATGGATCAATAAAATTAAAAGAACTGAAATTTTAAAAGACTAAAGACCTGATGACTTACATCCTAAGGTATGGAATGAGATGACTTTGGAAGTAATGCAACCACTGGTTGTTATCTTACAAAATCTCATTGATTCCAGATCAGATACCACAGATTAGAAATAGTCCAACTATTTATGAAAGGACAAAGAGAGTCAAGGGTAATTACAGACATGAGTAGCAGGAGAAGTGCTGGAATCTAGTCAGACTTGTTGCTGATATGATGAAATCTGCAGATGCTGGAAATTCAAGCAACACACAAAATGCTGGTGAACGCAGCAGACTAGGCAGCATCTATAGGAAGAGATACGGTCGACGTTTCGGACCGAGACTCTTCGTCAGGGCCTGCTGCATTCACCAGTATTTTTTGTGTGTGTTGCTTGTTGCTGATATATTCTTATTTGTGGTTTGAATTTATACCATGTTAATTTTTAATACCTCTTTATCTAGTTTCATTCCTACTTTCACATCCAAATGATTAGTTAACTTCCATCCGCAGAGATATGAAGTAACTACTTTCCTTTGTGACAACTGACAGCAACAATTTTCATTAGTAGATGATTCACTTGAAGGTCTGGCAGTTTAATGTTCTGCAATCGGTGTACATAATGTTTTCTGTTCTATGTTGGAGAAACCTTTCTATGTTGGAGAAATATTCAGTAGATTAGGCAGCATTTCACAGAGCTGCAATTTTCTGTTCTCCTCCTAATTTGACCCTCTTTTCTTTTACATTGTTCCAAAGTATCTCAGAGCAAGCTTGAAGAACAGCATGTCATTTCTATCAGACTACTTTCACCCCTGGACTCAGAACTGAACTCGACAATTTCCACTTCTGATGATAGGTCACCAAACTGTAAAGCTAATTTCTAAGCTTCTTCCTCCAGGTTTCCAGCATATGCAAAGTATTACAACATTTTATTATTTTTCTTTACTTCTGTCTGCTTCTATTTGCATTCATCTCCACCTATTAACTTCTCCAGAAACATTAGTTTAATTAACAGGCCTTCATCATCATCTCTCATCCAGTGCAAGAACCCCTTTTGCCACTCAATCTCTTTTGCTCTCAACTGTATCACAGACATTCTGTTTGTTCTCTCAATCTCCATCCTCTCCCTGCTTGTTTGATTTTAATTCCCCTTGAGCTGACGAAAGGGTGTGAAGTGCTAACTCTATTTCTCTCTCTATAAATGTTGTCTAAACTGCTGAATATGTCCACAAGTTTCTGCTTTCATTACATTTATCATTACTCAGGTTGCAAACAAGAGGGATGAGGTTATGAAATTAATTCAACGGGCATCTGACCTAATACCCAACGGAAAAAAAGGTCTTGTCATTGACTTCAGAAAGAAGGCAGTGCTCATACTTCTGTTCACATCAACAGCATTGAGAATGTTGCACCCTTATGGTTTACCAGCTCTGCACTTTCACTGGAGCTGCAACAATTCATGTTGCATTCTATTATTGTTTTACCCGGTTCCATCTCAATGCATTGTGTAATAATGTGATCTGTATGAACTGCATGGAAGGCAAGCTTGATACATCGGTACATGAAACAATATAATAAACCAATTCAATTTCCAGTTCCAAGTTGTGAAAAATCTCACTAAACATCTTGCTAATGAATTAATCAGACACGGCATTAAGATACACACTCCTAATAGAAAGCACTCAGATTCAGTATTAAAGCAGCTTAATTGTTTTTCTTCTCTTTTAGTTTTCCTTTCAATTTTCTTCCCTTAGTTTTTCTCAATTTTAGTACACCTCCATCAGTATATGTGATCTCACAAGAAGCTGACCATTGTGTATAATTCTCACCAGGAAATGCTTATGTCTTCTTGATATGTTCAAGATCACATAGACAGCAACCCTGGAAGATGTTGTACTCATGATCCTGGATACCAAGCACAGTGAGAACACCCTGACTGATACTAAAACTAATTCTGAGTGTTCACAACAGAGAATAAGCACTGAACCTTTCAATTCATATGGCTTGATATCATACCATATAGTGGATTAACATTGAGACATTGGGTAGAATAGCTCTTTAAAATATTGTTTCTTCACTTATTTTAGGATGACATCATTTAAAGGGAACTTTTATTGCACTTTGCTAACTTCATTCAGAAGCAACCAATCACCCTAGCAACAAAGTGTCAATTCTCACACAAACAGGACTTACAATTAAATGGGTGCCCAAAATTCTACATTTAACTTAATACTATATTCTGCCTACTTGGCTGGAACAGTATTATTTCTTTTCAGGTAGAAAAGAAATTTTCATTGTTCTATATGTATATCCTTAACTTATTGGAGCTCTACCTTCTGAAGTAGGCCATCTTGTGGGAATCCCTTACCCATGATACTCAAAATGGAGGGGGAGCATTTGGGATGGTATTTTAACCCGAAGTCCATTCGGAAGGACAGTGCAACTTGCACAAGAACACACATCTCCCAAATGTTCTCACCAGTCTGACTCATTAGATCTCCTCCCTCATCCATGGAACAGACTGTGGGTCCAATGTTGGAATAACATTTTCCATCCGAGAATGCACTGGCATGCTTGACCCTAAGGTTCAGCCAAAGAGGAGAAACTTTTAACTCAGTGCTAAAGTTATGCAAACCATAAACTGCAGTGCACATTCAAGGAATTATCCAGATACTAAAATGAGCGTGCTAACTTTCCCGACTTAATGATTCATTAAGTTAAAGGCATTCAGGATGATACTTAGTTTGAAATGGTAATGAATAGGCTGCCGAAAAAATATAGCTGAAGCTCACTTTGTTTACTCAAATCCAAGATTGGTAAAATATCCAAAAGTGCCTGAGATTTCCAACACTGGACTCTCAAATTGTGAACAACTCAAATCCAATGTTTACTAGGCATGTTTCATGCATCCTGGAACTCCAACTGGAAGAAAATTAAACCAGGCCATAACATAAAAAAACATCGGTTTTAGACAATATCAAACGTTACCAAGGACTTTGAGCTCAGCATCTCTTGCATGTATGACAGATAATACAAGATAAAAATGCTGCGTATTTCTTTGCAACTAATAACATACAAAAAGGCTGGTTAAAGACAAATGTCTGCCTTTCAGCCTTTAAGTTAAAGAATGATTTAACTAGCACTTTGCCACTTTCTCTTCTGATGACAGTCCCAACCTACAACACTATTATCATCTTTTAACCAACATGCTTTTAAGCCTTATTAACGTCTACTTTGAGATTTATGGAAATTAGGAACAGTTTTTCATGAATTAGAAAGGACTCTTGATGGATACAGATCAGTCAAATGATTGCAGTCAGGAATCCCTGGATACATAATTCTGTTTTGGGAAAGCACACAGGAGATATTTGACTTTTCTAAATTCAAAATAGCATTAATGAATACAATCAAGTTATTTAAAGGCAATAATGTTTTCTTCTCCATTCCTTTAGCCTCTTTTTGATACAAACAGGTTGTAAAGCTTCATTAATTTTTAAATTGTCAAACAGTAAAAAATAATCCAGTATATTACATGGGTAAAAGTACTTTCCATCTAAGTTTTTTTAAGATATTAAGACAAACATGCAAGGATATGATAGTATGAAGTCAGTTTTCTTTGTTCTATGCCCATTAGCACATGATTATCAAACAAGTATTCCTACATGAAGTACTGAAGAGAAACTGTGAACATACAGGCTTACTGAGTGACTGGTTCTCATTGTATTTGTCTGTACATTTCACAACAAACTTCATTAATGGTAACAAACTCCCTGAAAACACATACATATGATGGAAGCAAGGTTGCTTATGGAGATGGTTAGGCCTAGGAACCCCTGAGGTGATGTGCTGGGACTGCAGTAGACTCCTAAAACCTACAATAATTTTTGTAATCCAAAAGCAAAAAAAAAAAATCCTGGAAACCTGAAATAAAATCGGAGAGTAATAAACTTCTTCCATCTATCTTCCCCCTCATCTGGTTTTACCTATCACCTAGTTGAAAAAATCTGCAGATGCTGGAAATCCAAGCAACACACACAAAATGCAGAGGAACTCAGTAAGCCAGCTGGCATCTCTGGAAAAGACTAAAAAGTCAACATTTCAAGCCGAGAACAGTCATCAGAACTAATCACCTATCACCAGGCCACCTGCCTATCACCCATCACCTGCCAGTTTGTACTGCTCCCCCTTTCCCCATCTTCTTATTCTGGCTTCTGATCCCTTCCTTTCCAGTCCTGATGAGGGGCCTCGGCCCGAAAAGTCAACTGTCCATTCCCCTCCATTGATGCTTCCTGACTTGCTGAGTTCAACATTTTGTGTGTGGTGTTGGAGATGGTCAACAGGACAGACCACTTTTAGAACACTACAGCACAGGAACAGGAACAGCACCTTCAGACCACAGTATTGTGCTGAACGAATTGAATTTGTAATCAAATGGCTAACCTAACCCCTTCTGCCTACATGATGTCCACATTCTTCCATTTCCTCACATTTGTCTAACGTCTTTTAAAACTCCCTCGAGTATCTGCCTCTACTACCACCGCTGGCACCCACCGCTCTCTGTGTAAAAAAAACATGCCCCTCACATCTCCTTTGAAATGATCCCTTCTCACCTTAAGTGCATGTCCTCAAATATTAGACATTTCAAAACTTGGAAAAAGATACTGTCTACCCTATCCACGCCTTACATAATGTTATAAACCTCTATTATATCTCCCCTCAGCCTCCACTGCTTAAGAGTAAACAACCCAAGTTTGTCCATGCCCTCTAATCCAGGCAGCATCCTGGTAAAACTCTTCTGCACCCTCTCCAAAGCCTCGACATCTTTTCTATGATGGGACAACCAGAACTGCATGTAATACTCCAGATGCGGTCTAACTAGAGTGTTATAAAGCTGCAAAGGAACCTCCTGACTTTTGAACTCATGCCTTGACTAATAAAGGCAAGTATGCCATAGGCCTCCCTATCAACCTGCACAGCACTTTTAGCAGGCTATTCACTTGGATCCAAAGATCATTCTGCTCATCAGCACTGTTAATGGTCTCTTTACATGTGACCTACCAAAGAGCAGCACTTCACAGTTAGCTGGGTTAAACTCCATTTGCCATCTGTCCATCCATATCTGTAATTGTATATCCCACTGTAATCTTGCCAGTCCTCTACACTATTCACACCAACAATCCTTGTACCATCTGCAAATTTACTAACCTACCCATCAACATTTTCATCCAGGTCATTTATATACATGACAAACAGCAGAGATCCCAGTACATATTCCTGTGAAACACTACTTAACATAGACTTCCAGCTAGAAGAAGTCCCTTCACCCACTAGCCTTTGTCTTCTATGGGCAAGCCAGTTCTGAATCCAAACGGCCAGTTCACTATGGATCCCATGCATCTTAATATATTCTGGATTAAACCTCCCATGAGGGCCTTGTCAAACACCTTACTAAAATCCATGTAGACAACATCCACAGCTCTAGCTCCATCAATCACCCTCGTTACCTTGTCAAAAAATTCAATCAAGTTACTAAGACACGACTTGCCCTGCACACAGCCGTGAGCATTTATGAGCATTTGGAAGGCCACGGTCTTCCAAATGCTCATAAATTCTATCCCTAAGAAGCCTCTCCAGTGACCTCCCTACTACTGATGTCAGACTCACCAGTCTGTAGTTTCCAGGATTACCCCTGGTTTCATTTCTTGAATAATGGAACAACATTAGTTACTCAACAGTACTCCAGGATATCACCTGCAGCTAGAGAAGACATGAATATATTAGTCAAGATCCCATCAATCTCTTCTTACACCTCTCTCAATAACCTGGGGTATATCCTATCTGGAGACCCAATGCTACCTCTTCCTTTACCTCGAAATGCCCTAGCGTATCAGTATGCTTGGCACTGAACTCCCTATATTCCACATCCTTCTCCTTGGTAAATGCTGATGCAATGTAACCACTTCCTCAGCATCCAAGCAAGTGTTCCCCTCTTTATCCTAGAGTCGTCCTACACTCTCCCTAGTTACCCTCTTGCTGTTGATATGGGGATTCACCTTAATCCTACTTGCCAAGGACTTTTCATGCCCCCCTACCCCCGTCTTTCCTAATCCCTTTCTTGAGTTCTTTTCTGGCTTCTTTATAATTCTCAAGAGCTTTATTTGATTATAGCTTCCTAAGAGTTATATACTTCTTCCTCTTGATGAAATTCATCACAAGGTTCTCTTACCTTGCCATTCTTATCCTTCCTGCTGCCTGGAACATACCTGTCCTGCAGTTTGTGTAGTGGTCTTCAAAGATGTGGATTTGCCCAAAAACAGCTGTTCACAATTAACTCTCCCTAGTTCTTGCCTTCTGCTCTCATAATTTGCCCTGCTCCAATTTAATACTGTCCCACAAGGTCTATACTTACCCTGATCTATAGCTATTTTTAAACTTATAGAGTTGTGGTCACTGTTTCTCAACTGTTCACCCCCTGAAGGATTGGTCATCTGGCTAGGCTCACATTACCCAACACCAGGTGCAGCACAGCCCCTCCTCTTGTTGGACTATCTAGAAGGTCCTTAACTCAGCGTGGAGTCATCAGGACGCTGTCATGATGGCGATTTTTTTTTTTTTAGCAGGTTTTCTTATTTTTACGAGGCCGAGTTGCTAGCTCGATGCTCAACCCAGCACGGTTGGAAAGCATGCCAGGGAGCCGGCTGGATTCGAACTCGAGAGCCTTCGCTCCGAAGTCTGGTGCTGATGCCACTACGCCACCAGCCGGCTGTTGGGCTATCTACATTTTGATTTAAGTACGCCCGCTGGATGCACCATGGTTTAGATGAAAAGAGAAGTTGCATCGACTCATGTATATAAATTGTCATCACTGGAGTAGATATGATTGATTGCTGGAAACTGGGGAATGGAATGGAATCCTTACAGAAAATAAGGCAGAAGAAGTTAGGTTTAAGATAGCTGGGAACTTGTTTCTTTCTCATATCTATTTATTGCTAATATATAGGTACAGAAATACAGATAGAGGAGTCCAGAAAGGAAACATATGGGCCATCTGAAAGGGCAAACAGGATGGAAATAATCAGCAAAAGTGAAGAATTGTTTGAGTTCTGTACTAGCACAGGATGCAACACACACTAGCGAACTGCAGTCAGTACTCCCAACCTATTCCACTACACAGGTGGGAAACCAAATAGAAACTGGATGACCATTTTGCAGAACATTCTGAATTGGGTGAATTGAACTTCTCTTCTTGATTTTCCTAGTTCTGATGACTGAGCATTGACCTGAAACATTATATTTGTTTTTCTCTCCACAGATGCTGACTAACATACTATATCCAGCTTTTTCCATTTATATTTCAATATTTTGTGCATGGTTGGACACCAATCATTGGAGTGATTTTTTCCTTGGTGCTTATTGATTTCAGATTTACCAGGTCTCCAAGACCTAGTTCACATGTTGCTCTGTTGTCAAGAATGTCAATATCACCTCACCTCTGGAATACATTGATTTCGATCATGTGTGGATCAAGGCTGCAATGAAATTGGCAGCTGTTTTATTGCCAATATATAACCCAATTTTTTCTTTAATGATTTGTTCAGTAGTTTTACAGCTGAGCAGTTTGCTTGGCCTTCTCAGATTGTAATGAAATTTACCAAAAATTATGTGACCACCTTATTTAGGCTAGGCAAGCAGGGGTAGTCTACATGTGACTAGATTTTTTTTACAACCAGACAACCATATGCATTGTCTTTGATTTCGCAAATTTGATAAAGAGATTTGAACTCCTCACCAATCCAGTACAGCTAGGCTGTCACATCTGGGGAGAATAAAAACATTAGATTGTCTTTCACAACAGCCTGCAGTTCTTAGGCACAAGAAGTTATTCAGAAACTGTAAATGGAGCTGCATTCTTCAACTACCCAAGTTGCACTTGAGCTGAGAGTACCTGATGTTGGCAAGGGTTCTGAAGGTGAGCAAGATTTTTCATTGTGAACAGTGTCAGTTGAACAGCAAGGGAAAGGTGAAAAGTCATCCAAGAGAACCAATATTCAGACACAATTAAGTAGCTTCTTTAAGCTGTTCATGCAAGAGGACTGTAGAGGAAGAGGTCAAATTCAGGTCCAACCGACTACCAGCAGAACAAGGTCCAATCAAAAGGAAAAAAAGCACATAATATGCTACTTACTGTTATCCAAAACTCAGACACAAGTGGCTAAGAGATTTGTTTTTGTTTTAAGTTCCATTGTAAATTTTTAAATCATCACTTTGCTGTATGTTCCTTTGCATAATCTATCTCTGCAAAATTAATACAAAAACATTTTAAGTCAACTGAATGGTGTGGGAGATAATGGGGGGAGGGAGGGGGATATCTGCAATTCTCATGCATAAACTACAATGATCTTATCTTAATTTCTAAAGGTCAGTTCCATTTTCTTTGCTTTTCCAAATTAACTGAATGTATTCAGCTGCTGCTCATAAGGGATAAGCTAATATATTCTGCACTGAATTATGCAGCTAATGTACAAATACAGTACTCACAAACTTTCCAATATTGTACATACAGTAACTGTGGATACATCATGCTCTCCTATTTACATTCCATTTGCAACCATTAAAAGATTCCATTTGCAACCATTAAAAATACATGATTGTATCTGCAATTCAGTAATTATTGTAGAGATATCTTTCATGGCATGTAATTGCAAGATCTATTCAGTTTGGCAGCACCACACTTAGACACTGTAACTAGATATATTAAATGTAATTTTTAAGTGATTTAAGTGGATATTAATTTTTAAAGCATCATAAAACCTCTCCAGAAAGTTTGTGATAGGAATTGCATATAAATAATAACAGCAACATATACAGACACACAACACATTTACTCCCACCTAAAGTATAACTGAATGACAACAGCAGTATTCTTTTATAAGTTAGATTAGCTAATTAGCTTAATGCTGATTACCAGCTGTATTATGCATGTAGTCAGATGGATAAAGATGACACCTACATATGTAGAATACAGGGCGGTTGAAGTTATAGTGAGGAACATTTCAGTTCTAATACTTTTAATCAAATTATGATGGTAAAATCAAAACCTATTACCCCAGATGTTGCTGTGTGGAGCCTGCTGTCTGCACTTGTTACCGAATGACATTTTGTGTGCACCCAGAAAGGCAGGTTTACAGGCTGGGACTATACAGAAGCCATAGGAGGAAATGTACTAAAAAACCATTGAGCACATCTACCAGAAGTGCTGTCACAAGAAGGTAGTTTCCATCGTCAAGGACCCCCACCATCCAGGCAATGCCTTTTTCTCACTGCTGCTGTTGTGAAGGAGGTGCAGGAGCATTAGGTCCCACAACACAAGGTTCAAGAACAATTATTACCCTTCAACCATCAAGCTCCTGGACCAGCATGGATAACTTCACTCACCTTAACACTGAACTGATTCCACAACCCATGGACTCCCATTCAAAGACTCTACAACTCAGGCTCTCCAAAATTATTTATTTATTTATTATTTGTTTTGTGTTGTATTTGCACAATATGTCTTCTTTCACACATTAGTTATTTGACAGTCTTTCTTTTTGGATGGTTTTATTTGATTCTTTGGTCTTCTGTGAATACCTGCAAGGAAGTGAATCTCAGGGTAGTATATGGAGATATATGCAAATTTTGATGATAAATTTACTTTGAATTTTTGAAGTGATCTCCTGTGTGGCTCCCAGGGTCTTCTGCAGTGTAACTGGGCCTGACTTTAAGCAGTACCTCAACCAGATGACGACAGTTTTGCCATCTCTCAATGCCAAAAGGTCTGGGCCTGAAACGTCGACTGTACTTCTTTCCATAGCTGCTGCCTGGCCTGCTGAATTCATCTGGCATTTTGTGTGTGATGCCATCTGTCAATGTTATTTTAACACTGTTTCCCAATTGCCCTAACATTCAGAAAGAATCAAGAGTTAGGTAATAAAAAAGACTAACACTTATTAAAAATAAAACAAAATCTAAATAAAAAATAACTAAAATACAACAGTTAAAATAATTTGGCAAAAGCAAATGCAGTGGATTCCTCTTAATTGCGACACATTGGGAACAGTACATTTTGGTCCAATTAAGTGACTGCTCCAATTAGCTGAAGTTTCATGGAAACGGTTAAAAGGGTATAAAAAAGACAAACTACTATTTAAATAACACATTTAAATGAAATACGGAACAAATCAGAACACTACCAATTCTACTATAGTGCTACAAAATTATGTATTAGTCCCTAATAGTCATCAACAAAGGAACTAATCCAGTGTACACTGCTGAGTTCTTTTGATTGCCATAAATTAACAAAATCAACACAGGTACCAAGTGCAAATAATGGACAGCATCCTCCAAATCTGCATTTTCATTGTAACATTCAAGATGATTGTCAATACTTTCAAATTCTTCGAAGTTCCTAACTTAAGACCATAAGATCATGAGGTATAGGAGCAGAATTAGGCCATTTGGCCCATTGAGCTTACTCCGCCATTTCATCATGGCTGATCCAGTTTTCCTCAGCCCCATTCTCCTGCCTTATCCCCGTATCCATTCAGGCCCTAAACAATCAAGAATCTATCAACTTCTGCCTTAAATATGGATAAAGACTTAGCCTCCATAGCTGCTGTAGCAAAGAATTCCACAGATTCACCACCATCTGGCTAAAGGAATTCCTCCTCATCTCCATTCTAAAAGGATGCCCCTCTATTCTGAGGCTGTGTCCTCTGGTCTTAGATTCTCTCAGCATAGGAAACATCCTTTCCACATCCACTCTATCAAGTCCTTTCACCATTTGATAGATTACAATGAGGCTACCCCTCATTCTTCTGAATCCCAGTGAATACAGACCCAGGGCTATCAAACACTCTTCATATGACATGCCATTCAAAACTGGAATCACTTTTGTGAACTTTCTTTGAACCCTCTCCAGTTTCAGCACATCCTTTCTAAGATATGGGGCCCAAAACTGCCCACAATACTGCAAGTGAGGCCTCACCAGTGCTTTATTAAGTCTCAACATTACATCCTTGCTTTTATATTCGAGTCCTCATCACATAAATGCTAATATCGCACTTGCCTTCCTCACCACTGACTCAACGTGCAAATTAACCTTCAGTATTTCCTGCATAAGCGCTCCCAAGTCCCTTTATACCTCCGTTTTTTTGTATTTTCTCTCCATTTAGAAAACAGTCAACCCTTTCATTTCTTCTACCAAAGTGCATAGCCATCTACTTCTTGACACTGTACACCATCTTCCACTACTTTGCCTATTCTCCTAATCTGTCTGATTCCTTCTGTAGCCTCTCTACTTCCTGAAAACTACCTGCTTCTCCACCTATCTTCATATTGTCAGCAAACTTTGCAACAAAACCATCAATTTCAGTGTTCAAATCATTGGCACATAACGTAAAAAGAATCATCCCAACACAGACCCCTGTGGAATGCCATTAGTCACTGGCGGCCAACCGGAAGAGGCTCCCTTTGTTCCCACACTTTGTTTTCTGTGCGTCAGCCATTGCTTTATCCATGCCAGAATCCCCTGCAATACCATGGACTCATAGTTTGTTGAGACCTTGTCAAAGGCCTTCTGAAAATCCAAATGCTGCACTGCAACCAGTTCTCCTTTGTCTATCCTGCTTGTTATTTCTTCAAAGAATTCCAAAAGACCTGTCAGGTAAGATTTTCCCTTTGAGGAATCTGTGCTGACTACAGCCTATTTTATCATACATCTCCAAGGCTCCCAAAGTGACCTCCTTAACAATGGACTCCAATATCTTCCCAGCCTCCGAGATCAGTCTAACTGGCCTATAATTTCCTTTCTTCTGCTTCTCTCCTTTCTTGAAGAGTGGAGTGATATTTGCAATTTTTCAGTACCGGAACCATTCCAGAATCTAGTAACTCTTGAAAGATCATTACTAATGCCTCCACAATCTCTTCAGCCAGCTCTTTCAAAACTCTGGGCTGTACATCATCTGGTCCAGGTGACTTATCTATCTTCAGACCTTTCAGTTTCTCTAGAATCTTCTGTCTAGTTATGGTAACTTCACACACTTCATTACCCCTGACACCTGGAACTTCCACCATACTGCTAGTATCTTCCACTTATTCAGTTCATCCGCCAATTGCTTTCCCCCACTACTACCTCTCCAGCATCGTTTTCCAGCGGTCTATATGTGCTCTTGCCTCTCTTTTACATTTTATGTATCTGAAGCAACTTTTGTTATCCTCTTTAACACTATTGCCTAGCTTACATTCATATTCCACTTGTTGAAATAGGGAAATTGTTTCATTTTCACTCCAGCCATTTCTGCAATCTTCAACTCTGAATGCCTGAAACCACAGTGAGTAAAGCAATCTAAATTGTCTTATTCCTTACTACTTTCCAACTATCGGTGGTTTTTTGAACACAAACACATGCAAGTGATTCTATTAAAAATTGTTCACTCTAAGTGTGTGATAGCATGTGATTCACACTAGTTAGAAACTGTTTGGCAACAGTCTCCTGTCCCAATTAAGCAGCATTATATAAACAAAGGGGATCTCGGCTATTTTCTTGATTCTTTTGTCTTCCTGAAGAGTTGTCCCAAATAAGGGGCTGCACCCATTGACTGCTAGCCCAACGAACCAGAATCCACTGTAATTCAAAAAAATACACTTCTTATTGAAGCCTTTCTTCCAGGTAGCCACATAATCCTCAAGCAAATCAATACGCTTGTTTATCTTGCACCATGCTTAAACTGTTACATAAGCCAAGAGCAGATTCCCTTGCGAAAATACAAGGGAATTCCACCAGGTTCCTTCGCCATAGTTAATAGGTGCAGAGCTCAGTGGCGGTGTGTAGCCAAGAAATCAAGGAAAGTTAACTGTAAGCCAATATAAGTGTTAACAATTTTAAAGGAAGACAGAAACAAAGACATATGGGGCCTGTGCACATATCCTGCACAGATTTTGGAAGTGGTAGAAGAAATGGAAGGTGAAAGAGTAATATTGCTTTGAATTGGAAAGGTCAGGTATGAGACCAATGGACGCACTGGGTGTCAGGCTCGAGAGCACATTGAGTTGGCAGGGCCCAGGGCTGAAGGTGAGGAATGACCTGCTGTTGGGCTGATTTATGCGCTGGGCCAGAGTGAAAAGGTCTGGGTGTCAGGGCTGGTGTTCAGCTCACAGCTCTGTGAACCTTACTCGTCTCTGTGCTGAACTGAGGCCGTAGCCTGC